>NC_074694.1:34505455-35777445 GCF_029448725.1 Salvelinus fontinalis
CAGTACAGCTTGGTACAATAGAACTAATTGAGAAGTCCTAAAAGTGCAACGCCTACCGTGCTCAGGTTCAGGCTCGGGTGGTGGGGCCATCATTTCACAACCCAGGGACGGAACTAGGCTCTGGAGATTCTGCTAGAGGAGACAGGACACACACACACACAGCCAGATCAGCACACACACACACACATGTACCCTTACACCACCCCCCACCCCCCTCTCCCCCACCATATTCTCGTTGGTGACGATGAAGCGCTCCACCCTCTGTTGTCTCCTCCTGAACATCTTGGATCCCTTGTTGGTCATAAGAGACAATTCCTCCAGCATGGTGTCTTTAGGAGTCTTGATCTTAGTGCCCAGATCAAACTCTGATGCCTCGGGGTCCGATTCTTCATCTGTAGAAGGGGGAAACACAATGTCATTGAATGAGATGACATGTACTGTAATTTACATATCCCTGATTGCATTGATTCCAATGCTAAGTTCACAAAGCATCACAGTCCCACCTTTACTATGTAAAGTGATTTGAGCTCTGGAGACGGGCTATATTAATCCATTCAATTATCAATCAATATTCTCTTCCCAGACCCATATCACCACTAACTCTTTCACCCCCTCCCCCATCCTCTAGTCTAAACTCCCAACTCCGAAGCACTGTTGATCTGAAAGTGCAGATAGCTGCGAACAACATGGCGAAAATTCCAACTTAACCAATATGAGAGCAAAGGTGGAAATAGTCAAATGTTACATGGTCCTTCTGTCTCTCTCTCTCTCTCTCTCTCTCTCTCTCTCTCTCTCTCTCTCTCTCTCTCTCCTATACTCTTCTCTTCTCTCTCTCTCTCTCTCTCTCTCTCTCTCTCTCTCCTCTCTCTCTCTCTCTCTCCCTATTCCCTATCTCTCTCTCTCTCTCCCTATTCCCTATATCTCTTTCTCTCTCTCTCTCTCTCTCTCCCTATTCCCTATATCTCTCTCTCTCCCTATTCCCTATATCTCTTTCTCTCTCTCTCTCTCCCTATTCCCTATATCTCTCTCTCTCCCCCTATTCCCTATATCTCTTTCTCTCTCTCTCTCTCCCTATTCCCTATATCTCTCTCTCCCTATTCCCTATATCTCTCGCTCTCCCTATTCCATAAATCTCTTTCTCTCTCTCTCTCCCTATTCCCTATATCTCTCTATCTCTCCGTATTCCCTATTTCTCTCTCTCTCTCTCTCTCTCTCTCTCTCTCTCTCTCTCTCTCTCTCTCTCTCTCTCTCTCATCTCTCTCTCTCTCTCTCCTCTCTCTCCTCTCTCTCTCACTCTCTCTCTCTCCTCTCTCTCTCTCTCTCTCTCTCTCTCTCTCTCTCCTCTCTCTCTCTCTCTCTCTATTCGCTATATCTCTTTCTCTTTCTCTCTCTCTCCATATTCCCTATATCTCTTTCTCTATCTCTCCCCCTATTCCCTATCTCTCTCTCTCTCTGATAAAAGTGTCAAATGTGTTTTACAGATGGCTGGCTGGTCTGCTCTCGTCCCCGTAAAACGTTCTACTCATCATCCGCTACACACTCTCTGATATCACTCACAACACCTGGAGCCCAGCCACACAATACACACACACACACACACACACACACACACACACACACACACACACACACACACACACACACACACACACACACACACACACACACACACACACACACACACACACACAAGGCTGGCAAAGCAATCCTGTGCTGAGCTTGCAGTAGCTTGCAGTACCTTGTAAATCAGGACTGTGTGTGTGTGGTCTGTGTGTGTGTGTGTGTGTGCGTGTGGGCGTGTGTGCGCGTGCATGCGTCATACCGTCCTGGGTGATGTTGGTCAGATCAGTAATGATCTTGTTGGCCTTCTTCCTCTTTGGGGGGGCGGGAGTTGAGAGAGGCATGACTAGAGCCTGCACCAATCAGAAATACACAGTTCAAATCAACAGCCAATCACAGAGCGATCGGTGACATCCACCAATCCCAATCAGACTGATAATGATGATGATGATGATGATACATGACTGACCCGATAAGGAAAGGTTTTAGGTTTCTAGGGAAACATTACTCTGAGGCTCTGAGCCTGTGGGTCTATATTCCATACTGTAGTTGGTGTAATTGGTTTAATCTGCTGTAATTGAAGCTCCTGCTGGAATCCAACACCCTGTAGCTATTATTACTACATGTTCCACAGCAGCTCTGTTGAGTGCTACTGTCACCACTCACACACACACACACACACACACACACACACACACACACACACACACACACACACACACACACACACACACACACACACACACACACACACACACACACACACACACACACACACACACACATACACATACACACACAGGGCAATTCCACAGTGACAGAGTAATGCTGAACTAAGATTTTTCACTTTAAAATGTATGTCAAACTATTTGACCAAGGAGAGTGATGGAGTGCTGCATCAGATGACCTAGCCCCTACAATCACCTGACCTTAACCCAATTGAGAAGGTTTGGGATGAGAAGGGCCGCATAGTGAAGGAAAAGCAGCCAACAAGTGCTCAGCATATGTGGGAACTCCTTCAAGACTGTTGGAAAAGCATTCCTCGTGAAGCTGGTTGAGCGAATGCCAAGACCGTGCAAAGCTGTCATCAAGGCAAAGGGTGGCTACTTTTAAGAATCTCAAATATAAAATACACTTTGATTTGTTTAACACTTTTTTAGTTTCTGCATGATTCTATATGTGTTATTTCATAGTTTTGATGTCTTCACTGTTTTTCTACAATATAGAAAATAGTAAAAATAAAGAAAAACCCTTCTATGAGTAGCTGTGTCCGAACTTTTGACTGGTACTGTATATAAAATGGATTGCCTATATCGTACACAATAAAGACAATCAATTACAGGTCAACATTTAAATATTGCTCCCGCTGAGGTGGGAGAACGCCAGGCTTATGGAGCTCCTGCTGGGTTAGCGTTGGGAAAAGTCCCCCAACTTCAGGAGAACGTGAGCCTGAATGTCTGGTTACCCCAAGCAGAAGGGACTCCTGTCCCGCTCACTATTCCTGTTTCAGCTGCCGATAAATCCCACCGGAGGACAATTAACATAGTCAGTCAGCACATTCCCAAACATCCCATTTCCCAAAACACTCCGCTCCTCCTCTAGAAGTCCCCAGATAATCTCTCTTTCCATTCATTTTTTTTGCAGACGCTTTTCTCCAGAGGTATTTACAGGAGGAATTAGGGTTATATAGACACATTTTTCACCTAATCAGATGGGGATTCAAACCAGCGACCTTTCGGTTACTGGTCCAACGCTCTTAACCACTAGGCTACCTGCCGCTCATCAACCTCACATTCCTAACTCACTCTGTTCTGATGGAACATGGAATGGGAATGGTTTCGGGAACAAGCAGGTCAACAGCATAGTTTGCATTCACTGACCATGTCGTCCTTCAACTTAGTACCCGATGATTTAACACGGGGCTGTCAAAGGTGTATCGAGTAAGTGTTGAAGAGTTTATCAGTCAGCCAGCGTTGCATAATCCATGCAGCTACTAGCTGATGTGAAACGATGCCGTTGATACATTTATTCGTTCATTTTATGATGTGATATGATACGCTGCCATATGGTGGATGACACATGATTCACACTGACGGGGACTTCTCTGCTTGGCACAGCACAGCCTAGCACAGTGCAGGCCCTGCCTGGCATAAACCCATGTTCAATCAACTCTCCAATTGGTATATAGCTCAATTCACTCCCTGCCTAGTAGCTTGACCCTACCCTGGTGACATTTAGACCTGTATCAGTCCTGCATCATTTCCCTATTATCACAACAATATAAGCCACAGACATGTACTGCTTGTGTGTGTGTGTGTGTGTGTGTGTGTGTGAGTGAAAGACTGTGTGTGTGTGTGGGATTGCGTGGGCAGTGATGTCACAAACTCAGCCTTACCTCAGTAGAATCCTCAGGAATTAGAGAAGAAGGAAAGAAGGAGAAGAGTTGAAAGTATTCAAGAGAGTGTCCAAGTGCCTCCCCTCCTCTACACCCAAGAGGGAGTGAAACCCTAGCACAGGAAGGAGCTGGGCTATGGAGGCCTGGGTGGGTGGGTGGAGGTTAAGGGTTCAGGTGGGCTAGGAGCTTCTTAAGGGTCTACGAGGAGACTGATACTATCTCTCAGATGCTCCTGAGGTCTATGTATAGACCAGGAGAGAGAGAGAGAGAGAGAGAGAGAGAGAGAGAGAGAGAGAGAGAGAGAGAGAGAGAGAGAGAGAGAGAGAGAGAGAAAGAGAGAGAGAGAGAGAGATTTTAAGGGGTGTGTGTCAAAAGGGAGGGAGGAATAACGTAATAGAGGATAGAGAAAGATAATTCCTTATCCCGCTTCCCTCCGCTCCCTGAGCAGTGTGTTTCTCACCATACTGAAGTGTCCAGTCCATCCTTCAGACAGGATTTACACCTTTAGACTAAACAGGTGTCTGTGTCCCCATATCAATCAGATCTCTGTTACACAACTGACCACCAAGAGAGCGAGAGGGGGGGACAGGGACATAGAGAGTGAGAGGGGGGGAGACGGGGACATAGAGAGTGAGAGGGGGGGAGAGAGGGGGGGACATAGAGGTTGAGAGGGGGGAGAGAGACGGGGACATAGAGAGCGAGAAGGGGGAGAGAGATGGGGACATAGAGAGTGGGGGGGGGGGACATAGAGAGTGAGGGGGGACATAGAGAGTGGAGGAGGTGGACACAGAAAGTGAGGGGGGAGAGAGATGGGGACATAGAGAGTGAGGGGGGAGATAGAGAGCGAATTGATTCTTCTGATGTCTTTACTTTAATAACATTGTCAAATGTATCAGTGTTTAGAGTCCAGCACTCAGCACTCAACCAGACGACTGGAGATTAACAGGACTAAAAATAGGAGGGGCGCTCGTGATAGTTAGCGTATGAAGATTCAAAAAGGGCCTAACGCCAAGAGAGCCACAGGACTGAGTTCAGTACCAGTTATTACCACAAGTGGATGAAGGTAGGGACGGTCCCATATGATCATAATACAACTCTTACCCAGTCCTTCATTCAAAATCGAATTAAATTGTATTGTATTGGTCACATACACATGGCTAGCAGAAGTTAATGCGAGTGTAGCGAAATGCTTGTGCTTCTAGTTCCGACCATGCAGTAATATCTAACAAGTAATCTAACAATTTCACAACAACTACCTTATACACACAATTGTAAAGGAATGAAAAATAATATGTACATTAAAATATATGGATGAGTGATGGCCGAACGCCGTAGGCAAGATGCAGTAGATGGTATAGAGTACAGTATATACATATGAGATGAGTAATGTAGGGTATGTAAACATTATATAAAGTGACATTGTTTAAAGTGACTAGTGATACATTTATTACAAACAATTTTGAATTATTAGGTGGCTAGAGATTTGAGTCAGTATGTTGGCAGCAGCCACTCAATGTTAGTGATGGCTGTTTAACAGTCTGATGGCCTTGAGATAGAAGCTGTTTTTCAGTCTCTCGGGTCCCAGCTTTGATGCACCTGTACTGACCTCGCCTTCTGGATGATAGCGGGGTGAACAGGCAGTGGCTCGGCTGGTTGTTGTCCTTGATGATCTTTTTGGCCTTCCTGTGACATCGGGTGCTGTAGGTGTCCTGGAGGGCAGGTAGTTTGCCCCCGGTGATGCGCTGTGCAGACCTCACTATCCTCTGGAGAGCCTTACGGTTGTGGGCAGAGCAGTTGCCATACCAGGCGGTGATACAGCCCGACAGGATGCTCTCGATTGTGCATCTGTAAAATGCACCGAGGAACATAAAACGTTCCACCTTCTCCACTATTGTCCCGTCGATGTGGATGGGGGGCTGCTCCCTCTGCTGTTTCCTGTAGTCCACGATCATCTCCTTTGTTTTGTTGACGTTGAGAGGTTATTTTCCTGACACCACACTCCGAGGGCCCTCACTTCCTCCCTGTAGGCCATCTCGTCGTTGTTGGTAATCAAGCCTACCACTGTAGTGTCATCCGCAAACTTGATGATTGAGTTGGAGGCGTGCATGGCCACGCAGTCGTGGGTGAACAGGGAGTACAGGAGAGGGGTGAGAACGCACCTTTGTGGGGCCCCAGTGTTGAGGATCAGCGGGGTGGAGATGTTGTTTTCTACCCTCACCACCTGGGGGCATCCTGTCAGAAAGTCCAGGACCCAGTTGCACAGGGCGGGGTTGACCCAGGGTCTCGAGCTTGATGACGAGTTTGGAGGGTACTATGGTGTTAAATGCTGAGCTGTAGACAATGAACAGCATTCTTACATAGGTATTCCTTATGTCCAGATGGGTTAGGACAGTGTGCAGTGTGATGGCGATTGCGTCGTCTGTGGACCTATTGGGGCAGTAAGCAAATTGGAGTGGGTCTAGGGTGTCAGGTAGGGTGGAGGTGATATGATCCTTGACTAGTCTCTCAAAGCACTTCATGATGACGGAAGTGAGTGCTACGGGGCGATAGTCGTTTAGCTCAGTTACCTTAGCTTTCTTGGGAACAGGAACAATGGTGGCCCTCTTGAAGCATATGGGAACAGCAGACTGGGATAGGGATTGATTGAATATGTCCGTAAACATATCAGCCAGCTGGTCTGCGGATGCTCTGAGGACGCGGCTAGGGATGCCGTCTGGGCCGGCAGCCTTGCGAGGGTTAACACGTTTATATGTTTTACTCACGTTGGCTGCGGTGAAGGAGAGCCCGCTGGTTTTGGTAGCGGGCCGTGTCGGTGGCACTGTATTGTCCTCAAAGCGAGCAAAGAAGCTGTTTAGTTTGTCTGGGAGCAAGACGTCGGGGTCCGCAACGGTGGCTTGATGTTGGTGACATAGGTAGAGACAGACAGACAGACAGGCAGCTGGAGAGTTTCACGTCTAGTTTTATTTCTCTGAACCACAGAATAACAACTTAACAGCTCGCGTATCAACAATCAGACAAATCATCACCACTACCTCCTACCTCCCGTCCCTTCCACCCCTCACCTCCCTTCCTTATAACAATAAAGGGTGCACTTTATGAAGTGGGGAAAACATCTAACAAATGCATCCTGATGTACTACTGTGCAATACTCTGACACAATCATATGAAGCCCCCCCCCCCCCCCCCCAAAAAAAACGGTCTATTTTATAATATTCAGAATAAGAATATAATCACAATAATCATGACAATAATAAGTACAATATAGTTGTAACGGAGTCAGATCTCTATTTCAGATTCAGGCCTTTATGTGACCAACTGGGCCGTCTTCAATCCACGAGATGGTGTTAGCCCGCCAAGCTAAAGCCACAATGGCAGCACACAGCAGGCATATAGTCCATCCTAGTCTTTAACAGATTAGCATATTACCGAACAGTTTGTCTCTTAGAGAGGACTCTTATTTCCTCTCCTCTAATCCCTCCTCTCCCTCCTCCCTCGCTCTCTCGTTCCACAGGCTTGTCTTTAGCACATCCTCCATGTATCAGTTTATCGCTCAACTTCATTCTTTATTTTCACCTTCATTCTGTCGACCCCATCACTTTAAATAAACTTTCTTAAACTTCACATCGTGCCCCATTTTCTCTCCCTGTCCATGTCTTTCTTATTTTAGATCACTTTTTTATCTTTCTGATTGTCATTAAATACTTATTTTACATTCATATATTTATACATATCAACTATATCAACAACATGTATCGACTATACATCAGACAATATTTTTTACGAAGCGAAACAGAGGTGGTCAAATGATCATAAGAAGAAAAATGATGAAATGCGTGGTGTGATCCAAGAGTTGCAATAGTGCCCAAACAAGAAATCAATCAAATCCTGCAATGCACCAAACTAACATCTTATTTGACGTGACAAAGACCAAAAACCAAAATCACAACAGAATGTGGGGGGATTTATATTCCTGTCATTTCGTGCCAATTCATGACCTGCAACCTCAGTGCGTGGTGGATCCGGGGCGCCAGACACTGGGTTGCAGACCCAGGTTAGAGGTGCTGAATCTGGGGCAAGGCACTCTGGAGGGCTTGGTGGAGGCGGGGCGAGGTGGGGTGTGGGCAGGAGGACTGAGATCAGGGGCGCTCTTAAATTGCCTGTTACCCTGTTGAGGGGCGTGGGGCTCGGAGGGGTAGGGGTGAGGGTTAGGGACATGGGCAGAGGGGAAGCTAGGGAGCTGAGGGAGGGGGGCGGTGGGGGCTGGAGGAGGAGGGACCCACTGGGACTGAAGCTGGTAGGGGGTGTTAGAGGGGGATTGGTAGCAGGAAGTGGCTGTGGGCAGAGGGGAAATGATATCAGACCTCCACAGCGGTTCTCCCAGTGTGGTTGCTGACCGTGGGACAATGATCGTAGGAGAGGGGCCTGTGGGAGGTGGCGTGGAGAAGCGCTTGATCTCATACACACGTGGCGTCTTGATTGGCCCGTAGGAGCCGCCAGTCTGCTGTTGATAGGCCTGTGCTTGCTGGGGAGTCCCGCCCCCGTAACTGAAGAGGGAGGAGTTTAGCTGGTAGGGCTGGTGACTCATAAAGTCCAGAGCCTTGATGCCTTGAGCCTTCTGACCCCCAGGAGCGTCTTTTTGCCCCGCTGGTCTCCCACCCTGCCCTGCAACCCCCGCCCTCTGGCGCTGGGCCTGGGGAGGGCAGGAGGGGGAGAGGAGGGGGTTGTAGCTGATGGGAGGGGGGGCTCTGCAGCTGGAGGAGTATCTGAATTGAGAGGGGAGGGAGGGGGTGGGAGAGGGCTGGCGGGGGTGGCCGAGAGAGGGTTGGGGTGAGGAGGGGGTGCTTTCCACCACAAAGCGATCCATCCTGCTCTGCCTACGGGCGAACAGCTGACCCCCCTTCCCCGCTAACTGGGGTATCTGTGGAGGGCCCTGCGTTTTAGGGGCCACAGGAGGGGGCTTGGGGCCTTTCCGGGCCTGCATGAAGTTACAGGCCTCAGCCCCCAGCCTCAACCAGTCCTCTTCAGGGCCAGACTCACCTCCAGTCTCCACACCTCCCACTCCTCCACTAGGCCCCATGGAGCCGGGACCGGGACCGGGACCGGGGCGTGGACCCATCCTGGTTGGTGCGTCCGGGTTTTGGAGCAGTTCGAGCAGGGCCGGGTTGGGAGACACATCCTTCTTGTTCTCCACAGACGGACGGAACATGGGCTTCTTGTTGCTGCGACGACGTGCCTCCGCAAGTATGCCTGTTCTGGAGGCGGGGACAGCGATACGCTGTTCACGGGAGGACAGCGAATCAGAGGATGGGGGCTGGGCAGTGGAGGGGGTCGCTATGGCAACATAGGGGTTGAAGGTCAGGGGAGGAGGGGGTTGGGTCTGAGCAAGGGGGGGTGGCTGAGAGTAAGGTGTGGGATAGGAAGGAGAGAAGGATTGATTAAGAGAAGGAGGAGCAGAGAAAGGCTGGGCAGCCACAGCAGAGGATGGATAGACTGGGGCGTCAGGAGGAGGAGAGAAAGGTTGTTGAGGAGGAGCAGAGAAGTGTTGAGTGGGGGCAGGAGGAGGTGGAGAGAAAGGTTGTCGAGGAGGAGCAGAGAAGTGTTGAGTGGGGGCAGGAGGAGGTGGAGAGAAAGGTTGTCGAGGAGGAGCAGAGAAGTGTTGAGTGGGGGCAGGAGGAGGTGGAGAGAAAGGTTGTCGAGGAGGAGCAGAGAAGTGTTGAGTGGGGGCAGGAGGAGGTGGAGAGAAAGGTTGTCGAGGAGGAGCAGAGAAGTGTTGAGTGGGGGCAGGAGGAGGTGGGGAGAAAGGTTGAGGAGCAGTCAAGGAGCAGAAGTGTTGGGTGGGTTGAGGAGGATGATTAGGAAGAGAATAGGGGGCAGAAGAGGGAGAGAAGGTGGCAGTATGGACAGAGGGAGGAGTGAAAGGTTGAGAGGGAGTGTAGGTAAGAGAGAAGGGAGCTGAGGCCAAAGAGGGAGGAGGAGAGAGGATAGCTGCAGCAGGTCTAGGGGGGATGTAGAGAGAGGTACTGGAGACCGCTCTCCTTGCCTGGGGCCCCCCTGAAGGGCGAGGAGGGGCAATGGTCACCATGGATACCGCAGAGGTGGGTTTGGAAACCATTGTTACGGCAGGAGTGGGCTGGCCGGGTCGAAAGATGACAGGGGTGGCTGGAGGGCGAGATGGGGCGAGGCCTGAGGTGAAGGGGCATGCCGTGCGGTTATGGATCCCTCCAGGCGGGTTAAAGTTAGGGTTTAGGTCAGGCTGGAGGATAGGTGTGTGAGAGGGGGGGGTCAGAACCACACTGGCCCGACTCACCCCTACAGGGCCCCCGTTTGACAAACCTGCGGCCGGGGCGACATGGGTGGCCATTTTCCTTTGCTGCTCATACTGCTCTGTCTCTTTCCCCTGATAGGCAATGGAGTCCAGCCCTGGGCTCTGATAGGCCGGGGCATTCGTCACAGAGCCCTGATTGATTGACACATTCATCTCTGGGCTCTGGTAAGCCGAGGAATCCAACCCTGAGCTCTGATTGGTTGGTGTTTGGGACCTTGAGTTATAGGTGGATGGACAGGCGGAGCTCCTCCTATCCAGCAGGTCCAGGTATCCGCTGTCCCAGGTGGGGTCAAAGGTTCCAGCGAAGCCCTCTTCATCCACCTCTGAACCCGAGAGGAAGGAAATCCCCTCCTCCTCCTCTCCCTCCGTCTCTCCCCCAGTCTCAGGACCCACCTCCCCCTCCGCGCGGCCGAAACAGGTGAGGGTGTACTTCTTGGCACGCTGGCGTCTCTTCTTGAACATGAGAACCCCTTTGGAGTTGGAGTACGGAGCGTCGGTGAGCAGGGAGGCGATGGAACGACATTTAGTACGAGCCTCTTTCACCTGCTTCTCTACCACACTCTCTCCTCTCTGCAGCTCTGGGAGACATGGGGAGGGATGTGAGGAGGGAGGAGGAGAGGGAGAGAGAGTAAGAGAGGACAGAGGATTAAATACAGGAGTGTCAATTGGGTATGGCAGTCGCCATATCATAGCTCAACACCAATGATTTAAAATAGGCTATTAAAATCATTCCAATCTCGATTCAAATGCAAATGCAGTTTAGCAGTATTTGTTTGTATGTCTGGCTTTATATAGAGCAGAGATCTATAATTAATGACAAGATACTCATGTCTCTGCCCTAACAATGGGAGTCGTTGTCCCAAAGGCGGGAAGGCAGGCGACAAGCTTAGGCCAAATAAGCCCATTGAAACAGATTGGGTTGATTTTGGACAGATTTTGACGAGAATGAAACCTCTTGCTTCGCTTCCTTCTCTCTATGGAGAGCGCGTCGATGCAGCTGCAGGGAAGAGCGGGACTTTTTCTCAACACATTGCAGAGGTAAAGATGGCTGTAGTAGATGGCTTTGGCTAGGTAACTGCCAAAGCCATCTGACTTAACATGAAACTAAACTGGAGTTTTAATCCCGGTGCTGAGCTAGTGCATCGAAAGTTAAGTAGCCTTTTGACAGGTGAGTTAACTAACAGCAACAAGGTGATAATGACTGGAGTCAATTTTGCTTGTTTTTGCTGTTCTCCAAATTGCATTTTAGAGTATGTACATTTTGTAGATAAGCAGTAAATGCAGTCACTTTTTTAAGAAATCCCCGTCACTTTGCCATACCCAAGGCTTAGCTGAAATGATGCCCCTGATTAAATAAGTAACTGAAATGAATAAGAAAGGTCTGGTTAGAATTATGTCTGTGATCAACAGAATGACATCATAGCATCTGGAATGTCACTCTGGAATAACACCATCTGGAATGACACCATGATAGGTGACACCATCAACAAGTAGGGAGGGGCTCAACCCTGACAGACAGGAGAGTGTGCTGGGGGGCTCAAAGCTCTAAATTCCCCCTAGTCCCCAGTTGAGCAGCGACCTGTTAGACTGTTGGTCAGTGTCCACATCCCTGTCTGCAAGGGCGTAACTTTGTGTTGCATATTTGGTGGTCAGGGTTAATGGATACCGGGGTCAACACCTTTCTAGAGGGGTTCGGGAACATGCCCCCCCAGGAGACTTTAAAAAATTGCTGTGAAATGGTTGTTCCTGGTGAATTTTGAAGAGAAAATACAAAATATTCATGATAATTTGGTCAATATATCCCAATCTCATCTGAAATAGCAATAATGTCCGTATTACTTTTGAACTGTTGGTCTAATTCTAAGGCTGTGTTTACACAGTCTGCCCAATTCAGATGTTTTGCCAATAATTGAGAAAACTATCCAAATCAGTTCAGAGAGTCACCACCGTACCCCTTTAAATGCCATAACCGCTTATGCTTATTTGTGTACCCTTCAGCACGCTTGGCATGTCATTTTGTTTGTAGAATGACTGTGAGAAAGTCAGTTCTGGCAACTTTTACTTCAAAATGAATGTCCAGAAATGAGCCGAACAACATATCGGTCTATATTATCAGGCTGCTGTATTACTTAGCAATATCATTATCACCTGTATCCCAACTGATGCAGCATAGTGCCAATAAATACATAGACTGAAGCATGGGGTTCCCCATCTGTATTTGTGCTAATCATTAACTAGATCAGCGCTTCCCAAACCTTGTTCAGTCATGCCCCCCTTTCATTATGGGGGAACATCCTTTGCACACCTGTCTGGGCACATGCATGCGCATTCACACACACACAGTCTATCGGGTTCTCCCCCTTACATCACCCACCTCACATACGCGCAAGGAATGTCCACACAACAACCTTGTAAAAGGTGTGTGTGTGTTGTTCTAGGTCGTCAAGAACAACTTACTCATTACTCTTAGCTCTGTGTGTGTGTGTGTGTGTGTGTGTGTGTGTGTGTGTGTGTGTGTGTGTGTGTGTGTGTGTGTGTGTGTGTGTGTGTGTGTGTGTGTGTGTGTGTGTGTGTGTGTGTGTGTGTGTGTGTGTGTGTGTGTGTGTGTGTGTGTGTATTATGAGAAAGGGCAGGTCACTTGTCCCCTCAATCAACAGTCTGTCACTATTGTCTTTGTCCAAGATGTAACCTTGCCTGAAACCTGAAGACTTGCATTAGCGCCTCAAAAACGAATGCCTAGCCTTTAGCTCAGCAGGCTAAAACCGTGCTTGGGATGAAAATCAGTGAGTCACAACCAACTGCTATAGTTCAGGGTGAGGTAGACAGCTGTGAGACATTCATGTAGTCATTTAAGCAGGTCAGACATACATAGGTCAGTATGTATAGCTTCATGGGAAGAATGTTGTTTTTCACATCCTTGAAACCTTATTTACAGATTCAAATCATATAAATAGGGTATATATCATTGATCATGTAAATAGGGTATATATCATTGATCATATAAATAGGGTATATATCATTGATCATGTAAATAGGGTATATATCATTGATCATGTAAATAGGGTATATATCATTGATCATGTAAATAGGGTATATATATCAATGATCATGTATGCTGCCCCCTCCACCATTGCACATTCAGCTGTGTGGATCACTAAATGGGAGGTCAGTTTTGTCCGTGTGTCCATCAACGCTAGATGGGAATGCTAGCTGCCCAACTATAAATAGTCTAGAGGAGACCAGGGCTTAGAATACTGACTGGGGAGACTAAGGGGCAGAAATAGGAGATGAAAATAGGAGATGAAGGCTTTGATTCATAGGATAGACAGCAACTGGAAATATCTCTTCCTCTCTTCCTCCCTCTCTTCCTCCCTCTCTCTCTCTCTCTCTCTCTCTCTCTCTCTCTCTCTCTCTCTCTCTCTCTCTCTCTCTCTCTCTCTCTCTCTCTCTTCCCCCCCCCTCTCTCTCTCTCTCTCTCTCTCTAACAACCCCCTCCTAGCTGACCACCAGAGGGGGTCCTATCACAGCTCAGACACTCTTAACACTCAGACAATCCACAGGCTTCGCAGAGACCGTTCCAAGCAGCCCGAAGAGTTCAAGTGTAGGCTGTATTGTGTATAGTTTGTAGGGTATCTGGTATAGTGCACTCACTGGCTTGCCTGGCCTTGTCCTTGTACGTGGTAGATAGATCATCACTGACTGGGGTCAGCTGGGCACCCACCATGGGAACCATCTGTCGGCTGGAGCCCAGCATCATGGCTCCTTTAGCCCGCTCTGGAGACACCAGGGGTGAGCAGGCCAGACCCACACACAACCCTGCCTCCTGGAAACCACTGTCTCCCTCTCCCTCCGCCTCTCTTCCCCCCGTCGGCTCCCCCTGCTCAGGATGTGGGACGGGCTGGGCTGGGTGGGTCCACTCTGGCTGGGACTGGGGGGGTTGGGGTTGGTAGACCACCTCCCTGCGTGGTACTCCAAGTTGAAACCCCCCTGTTCCCAATCCTGTTGGTTGCTCCCACTGTTGGATCACCCCGTTTCCAAATGTGGGTAGTTGCTCCCAGGGCCCCTGCAGGGAAACCCCTCCATCTGGAGCGCTCTCATACCTGGAGGAAGAGAGAGAGAGAGGGATTGGATAGGTCAAGATGTCATGGTACAAACCAGGAAGCAAGGTTGGGGATGATTATTGTCTCGTACCCGCTCAACTCCGAGGTCTCCTCCTCCTGCTGCTGGCGACCAGGAGAGCGTGTATGTGGAGGTGTGCGTCGCTGACGGCGGTGTGTGTGTGTGTGTGTGTCCGCGTCACTGTCCGTCTCTCCATAGTAGGCCTCACTGTCAGGGGGGGAGGTGATGGTGAGGCAGGCTGGCCCGTCAGTGGGGGAGAGAACTGGGTGTGTCGGTGTGTATGTGTGTGTAGCTATATGTGTAGGTGTACGACCCGACACGGCCACAGTGTGGACCCCAGACCTAGACCTGGAGACAGAAAGAAATGGAGAAAGATAGTCAGGCTGTGTGTGTGTGTGTTCATGTATGTATCTGCTTTGCGTATTATATACTTGTATCGGTCTAGTCTAGGTGTGTATTTGCTTACATGTGTGTGCGTGCGTGCGTGCGTGCGTGCGAGCGTGCGTGCGTGCGTCTGTGTGTGTGCTCTGACCTCTTGATCCTGAGGTTGAGTGTGTGCCGGTGGGAATCGATGAGGGTCATGGCCTGAGCGTGGCTGAGCTCGGCACACACACGGTCGCCAATGGCAACCAACTCATCCTCCTCCCTCAGGCCAGCCCTGCATGCCTTACTGCGCCGTCGCACCTGCAACACACACCACACACATTAACATATACACACACACACACACACACAGCCTCAATCCAGCAGCATGGAATCACAGGGGGGGACAACTCAGTTATGAGGTTATGGGGTGTGAGGTCATCATCGCTTCTGGGATATGAGGAGGGGGAGGGGGGGGCTGAAGGGTGGTACAATTTAGGCAATGATGTCATAAACCTATCTTTACTGAAGGGGGGTTGGGGGGTGGAAGCAGAGCTCTATAGACATGGAGAGAGCGCGCGAGAGCGAGAGAGAGAGAGAGAGAGAGAGAGAGAGAGAGAGAGAGAGAGAGAGAGAAAGAGAGAGAGAAAGAGAGAGCGAGAGCGAGCGCGAGAGAGAAGGGATAAAGAGAAGGGGTGAAGGGAGGTGGGGAGAAAGGGGAAGAAGGAGAGAGAGAAATGAGGAGGATAGAGAGAGCCGGTTAAGAGAGATACAGGGAGAGAGATGGGGTGTGGAAAGAAAGGGGGAGAGAGAAAGAGAGAGGGAGGGAAAGAGCAGGTGACAGACGACAGATAGCAGAGACATGTCATGCTAAACAGCCAAATATCTAAGGGATAAGACACTCAAACCAACCCCACACAAGCACGGTTTGGTCACCTGTCGAGTGCAGTTTCTTCACACAAAATCTGGTACTAAACAGACCATCCCATAAGACACCACTACCCCATTGACACACACACACACACACACACACACACACACACACACACACACACACACACACACACACACACACACACACACACACACACACACACACACACACACACTGTGGGAAAACACAATGAGAGAGAGGGTATTAGACAGATGCACCCCACCCTCCCCCTTCCATACATACATTGCAGGCCCAGGGCAGAGGGCACGCCTCACATTCACCATGTGTTCCCCATACACCCCAAAATAAACCCCAGCAATTGAACCAGCCACATTTCTAGACGGACCCACAGAGCAGCTAACCAGGGATGTAGCCTTTTGTGTGTGTGTGTGTGTGTGTGTGTGTGTGCGTGCGTGCGTGCGTGCGTGTGTGTGTGGAGGGCAGACGTGCCTCAGATAAGCCCAGCTAGGAGTACAGAGGTCCGTAGGATCAGAATAGCTCATTTAAGAGGAGCTGGAGCAGGCCATGGAAAAAAAAGGCCTCTCTCTCTCACACACCACTACAGATAAAACTAGAGGTGACCTTGTCTGGCAATGGCAACAGAACAGTGACTAGCTGCTCATCAGGACCTTGTTTAGCTGAAAGGTGTGATGGAGAAAAAGCCTGCATTTCATGTATCTCTCCCATGGCCACCCCTGGTTTATAGAATAGAATAAAATAGAACCCAGTACGAACATCTATGCCAAGCAGAGTCAGGTCATGGCCCATCTTTTCACAATACCTTTTCTGATTAGATTAAATGCATTCTGCCCTGTCAACACCAACATGTCTGCGTGTGTGTGTGTGTGTGTGTTTCTGTGTGTCCACTTAGAGAGCATGCCCTCAATTCCTGTGCTCGTGTCTTACTAGCATACGACACTGACAGAGACAACATAATAATTCCGATCACACACCATCTCAAACACACACATTAATACATAGAGATGAAACACACTTAAACACCAAGAAAGGTCATAGATCATGTGTCCATTAGGGTCAGCCCATGATCCACAGTCCCTAAAATCCAATCACCATGACAACCAAACAGACTTTTTAGGAAGGGTTACACAGCTAAGTAATGAAAATTATGCCTTACAGAACTTTTCCAGCAGCTCAACGTGCTTTACGTTACATGGGGGGGAAGGGGGAACTTGCCGGCTTCTACCAATGTGTAGCACCCACCTGGCTGATGCCACAGCAGTCATTTTGTGCCAGAGGGTTCAGTTATCGAACCAGTAATGACCAGGCAGGCAGCGCACGACATGGAGAGGGCAGAACTCTGACGGCCTGAGACCACCATCTACATACACCCGCTGTTCCCTAGCCCTCTCCTGCAACTGTTACTCCATGATCTGCCCCGTGCTCCACTCTTTTCCACACATACTCGTACCATTCTGTCCCCACAGCCCAGCGTATAACAGACACACAACCTGCTGTTCCACCTACCCCACTCTATCACACACACAAGTTGTACCTTGGACACCTGCAGTGGTGTTTGGTGCTCTGCTCCTCCTTGCAGTCTGAAGCCCCATGGAGCCCCTCCTGAGAGAGTGATCACCACCTCCTCTGCTACCATCACTACTCAATAACACACACACACTAAACAACACTGCACACAAAGTGTATGTCTCTCTGGTTCTTCCGACTGCTCTGTGTATGTGCTGTCTCTCTGGTCTGACATACTTCCTCTGTGACCCAGCCCCCTCCACCCAGAGAGAGGGGGGTTGAGAGGGAAGGGGGTAGAGAGAAAGAAAGAGAGAGAGAGAGAGAGAGGGAGAGAGAGAGAGAGAGAGAGAGAGAGAGAGAGAGAGAGAGAGAGAGAGAGGGAGAGAGAGAGAGAGAGAGAGAGAGAGAGAGAGAGAGAGAGAGAGAGAGAGAGAGAGAGAGGAACTGGTTTCCCTCTGCTAACAGTGGAATGCTGTGTCGGCTGTCAGGGGGGGCACAGGGGTGAGAGGGTGTGTGTGTGTGTGTGTGTGTGTGTGTGTGTGTGTGTGTGTGTGTGTGTGTGTGTGTGTGTGTGTGTGTGTGTGTGAGTTTTATATCCACCACACGTGTCATGTCACTCTGCAGGATGCTGATAGATCCTCCCAAAATAACCCCCTGACCCCATCACACAAACTGCCCTGACCCCCAAACCAGCCGTCTCCGAGGCTTTGTGTCCAACTGCCCTGAGTGAAGAGGACAGAGTGGAAAGGAGAGGGTGAGGGGTATTTTAAGAGCAGAACATAGGCCTACATATTGTGGTCCACATTCCACATTCACAGTGAGCTAAGGCCAGCCTGTCATAGCGGGTCAGTGTTGCTAGGGGGCGCTATTACACTGCTGTTATGATAACACCAGAGATTTGTGTCTAAAGCGATACCAGTTTTGGTAATACAGTAGTCTACTGATCATATTTTTTTACCGACACGTCAGCAACTCGTGGCCACATTAAACTGGCCACACGTTTTTCGGATTTAAAAACCTGCGGTAAAATGCTATGTGATTAACCAGGTTTCCATCCAAACTTTCTATGCGAGTAAATGCACGTCGGATGAAACAAATGTAATGACAGGCCAGGCCTGATGGAAACAGAAAAATGTTCGGTAAACTTTCAAAATGTCGACAAAACAAAATACACTAGACAAGGTGGAATCTTTTTGTGTGGGTAAAACGAATTATGCGAGAAATGTCGGTGGATATAATAACAATCATATCGAATTAAATTTGGAGTGACACGATGACGTGTGGTCCTCGCACGACGACTTGTCAGGAAATCATGCTGATTATGATGAACTTCACAGGTTGGTGAAAGTGCAAGTTGATGAGCATGATGCTCCTTTCCAATAAATATCGAGGCTCTTATTCTGGTGACATGATCATCGAAGCTGGGCTGCCGTTTGGCAAATAAAAATAATCTCATCATGTAGACTATACTGTACAGTACGTGTATTTGCGCGCTGTTGGCTAGAGCGCACGTGCCAATACCTGAGTGGGCAGACATTTTTTGTGGGAAAACCATCAGTGGAGTTGAATATGTGATGGAAACCCATTTAACTTGTATTTTGTATTCAGTACATGGGAATTTAACTGCAAAAATCATTTTTATGTGCACTACGTATTCACGCACATTCTTTAATCTGCAACAAGATTGGTCACTTCCTGTTGAATCTGCAGACGTGTTGCTGTGCGTTTTGCTGCCAACTTTACTTTACTTTGCTAGCTGACAACTTTACGTTTTTTTGTTTTGTTTCTGTTTTTAATTACCGTTTATATTTTTAGTTTTTCCATCGCAACTTTTTTCCCTCATTCAACTTTTTCACTCCGGACGCTTTATCTGGACATGGTTCGTCAACACCTTCAACAGCCGAAGCTAAGTAGTAACATTAACATGATGTCTTCTAATTGCAGTCGCTGTACTCATAATATACAGGAGAACGATCGCCTTACGGCGAAAATAGCTGTGCTGCAAGCCCAGCTTCAGACGCAATCGTTAGGCAAGGGTCATTTCAGTGTAGGAAAGGAAGAAACAGCGTCTGTGCCACCAGTAAGTACAGATAGTAACGTTAGTATAAATCCCCCCGCACAGTCCCCGCAGCCGGACAACTTTCTCATGGTTTCTGGAGGGAAATGCTGTTGGAATGCTCAACCGGTGTCGCTCATTCAGCCGACAGAAACTTTCAACCGGTTTTCCCCATTATGTAGCGAGTCGGAGTCTGAGTCTGAGTCTTCTCTTGTCTCTACTCCTCCCGTTACGAGGTCTGAGACGCCGAAGGCTCCCACCGTTAGCTCTGACAAATTGAAAACCCTAGTCATTGGCGACTCCATTACCCGCAGTATTAGACTTAAAACGAATCACCCAGCGATCATACACTGTTTACCAGGGGGCAGGGCTACCGACGTTAAGGCTAATCTTAAGATGGTGCTGGCTAAAGCTAAATCTGGCGAGTGTAGAGAGTATAGAGATATTGTTATCCACGTCGGCACCAACGATGTTAGGATGAAACAGTCAGAGGTCACCAAGTGCAACATAGCTTCAGCATGTAAATCAGCTAGAAAGATGTCGGCATCGAGTAATTGTCTCTGGCCCCCTCCCAGTTAGGGGGAGTGACGAGCTCTACAGCAGAGTCTCAGCACTCAATCGCTGGTTGAAAACTGTTTTCTGCCCCTCCCAAAAGATAGAATTTGTAGATAATTGGCCCTCTTTCTGGGACTCACCCACAAACAGGACCAAGCCTGACCTGCTAAGGAGTGACGGACTCCATCCTACCTGGAGGGGTGCTCTCATCTTATCTACCAACATAGATAGGGCTCTAACTTCTTTAGCCCCACAATGAAATAGGGTGCAGGCCAGGCAGCAGGCTGTTAGCCAACCTGCCAGCTTAGTGGAGTCTGCCAATAGCACAGTCAGTGTAGTCAGCTCAGCCATACCCATTGAGACTGTGTCTGTGCCTCGACCTAGGTTGGGCAAAACTAAACATGGCGGTGTTCGCCTTAGCAATCTTATTAGGATAAAGACCTCCTCCATTCCTGCCATTATTGAAAGAGATCGTGATACCTCACATCTCAAAATAGGGTTACTTAATGTTAGATCCCTCACTTCAAAGGCAGTCATAGTCAATGAACTAATCACTGATCATAATCTTGATGTGATTGGCCTGACTGAAACATGGCTTAAGCCTGATGAATTTACTGTGTTAAATGAGGCCTCACCTCCTGGTTACACTAGTGACCATATCCCCCGTGCATCCCGCAAAGGCGGAGGTGTTGCTAACATCTACGATAGCAAATTTCAATTTACAAAAAAAAAAATGGCGTTTTCGTCTTTTGAGCTTCTAGTCATGAAATCTATGCAGCCTACTCAATCACTTTTTATAGCTACTGTTTACAGGCCTCCTGGGCCATATACAGCGTTCCTCTCTGAGTTTCCTGAATTCCTATAAGACCTTGTAGTCATAGCAGATCATATTCTAATTTTTGGTGATTTTAATATTCACATGGAGAAGTCCACAGACCCACTCCAAAAGTCTTTCGTAGCCATCATCGACTCAGTGGGTTTTGTCCAACATGTCTCTGGACCTACTCACTGCCACAGTCATACTCTGGACCTAGTTTTGTCCCATGGAATAAATGTTGTAGATCTTAATGTTTTTCCACATAATCCTGGACTATCGGACCACCATTTTATTACGTTTGCAATCGCAACAAATAATCTGCTCAGACCCCAACCAAGGAGCATCAAAAGTCGTGCTATAAATTCTCAGACAACACAAAAATTCCTTGATGCCCTTCCAGACTCCTTCTGCCTACCCAAGGACGTCAGAGGACAAAAATCAGTTAACCACTTAACTGAGGAACTCAATTTAACCTTGCGCAATACCCTAGATGCAGTTGCACCCCTAAAAACGAAAAACATTTGTCATAAGAAACTAGCTCCCTGGTATACAGAAAATACCCGAGCTTTGAAGCAAGCTTCCAGGAAATTGGAACGGAAATGGCGCCACACAAAACTGGAAGTCTTCCGACTAGCTTGGAAAGACAGTACCGTGCAGTACCGAAGAGCCCTCACTGCTGCTCGATCATCCTACTTTTCCAACTTAATCGAGGAAAATAAGAACAATCCAAAATTTCTTTTTGATACTGTTGCAAAGCTAACTAAAAAGCAGCATTCCCCAAGAGAGGATGGCTTTCACTTCAGCAGTAATAAATTCATGAACTTCTTTGAGGAAAAGATCATGACCATTAGAAAGCAAATTACGGACTCCTCTTTGAATCTGCGTATTCCTCCAGGGCTTAGCTGTCCTGGATCTGCACAGTTCTGCGAGGGCCTGGGCTCGGGAGAGACACTTAAGTGTTTTAGTACTATATCTCTTGACACAATGATGAAAATAATCATGGCCTCTAAACCTTCAAGCTGCATACTGGATCCTATTCCTACTAAACTGCTGAAGGAGCTGCTTCCTGTGCTTGGCCCTCCTATGTTGAACATAATAAACAGCTCTCTATCCACCGGATGTGTACCAAACTCACTAAAAGTGGCAGTGATAAAGCCTCTCTTGAAAAAGCCAAACCTTGACCCGGAAAATATAAAAAACTATCGGCCTATATCGAATCTTCCATTCCTCTCAAAAATTTTAGAAAAAGCTGTTGCGCAGCAACTCACTGCCTTTCTGAAGACAAACAATGTATACGAAATGCTTCAGTCTGGTTTTAGACCCCATCATAGCACTGAGACTGCACTTGTGAAGGTGGTAAATGACCTTTTAATGGCGTCAGACCGAGGCTCTGCATCTGTCCTCGTGCTACTAGACCTTAGTGCTGCCTTTGACACCATCGATCACCACATTCTTTTGGAGAGACTGGAAACCCAAATTGGTCTACACGGACAAGTTCTGGCCTGGTTTAGATCTTACCTGTCGGAAAGATATCAGTTTGTCTCTGTGAATGGTCTGTCCTCTGACAAATCAACTGTACATTTCGGTGTTCCTCAAGGTTCCGTTTTAGGACCACTATTGTTTTCACTATATATTTTACCTCTTGGGGATGTTATTCGAAAACATAATGTTAACTTTCACTGCTATGCGGATGACACACAGCTGTACATTTCAATGAAACATGGTGAAGCCCCAAAATTGCCCTCGCTAGAAGCCTGTGTTTCAGACATAAGGAAGTGGATGGCTGAAAACGTTCTACTTTTAAACTCGGACAAAACAGAGATGCTTGTTCTAGGTCCCAAGAAACAAAGAGATCTTCTGTTAAATCTGACAATTCATCTTGATGGTTGTAAAGTCGTCTCAAATAAAACTGTGAAGGACCTCGGCGTTACTCTTGACCCTGATCTCTCTTTTGACGAACATATCAAGACTGTTTCAAGGACAGCTTTTTTCCATCTACGTAACATTGCAAAAATCAGAAATTTTCTGTCCAAAAATGATGCAGAAAAATTAATCCATGCATTTGTTACTTCTAGGTTAGATTACTGCAATGCTCTACTTTCCGGCTACCCGGATAAAGCACTAAATAAACTTCAGTTAGTGCTAAATACGGCTGCTAGAATCCTGACTAGAACCAAGAAATTTGATCATATTACTCCAGTGCTAGCTTCCCTACACTGGCTTCCTGTTAAGGCAAGGGCTGATTTCAAGGTTTTACTGTTAACCTATAAAGCGTTACATGGGCTTGCTCCTACCTATCTTTCCGAGTTGGTCCTGCCGTACATACCTACACGTACGCTACGGTCACAAGACGCAGGCCTCCTAATTGTCCCTAAAATTTCTAAGCAAACAGCTGGAGGCAGGGCTTTCTCCTATAGATCTCCATTTTTATGGAACAGTCTGCCTACCCATGTGAGAGACGCAGACTCGGTCTCAACCTTTAAGTCTTTACTGAAGACTTATCTCTTCAGTAGGTCATATGATTGAGTGTAGTCTGGCCCAGGAGTGTGAAGGTGAACGGAAAGGCTCTGGAGCAACGAACCGCCCTTGCTGTCTCTCCAGGGCCGGTTCCCCTCTCTCCACTGGGATTCTCTGCCTCTAACCCTGTTACTGGGGCTGAGTCACTGGCTTGCTGGTGCTCTTTCATGCCGTCCCTAGGAGGGGTGCGTCACTTGAGTGGGTTGAGTTACTGACGTGAACTTCCTGTCTGGGTTGGCGCCCCCCCTTGGTTGTGCTGTAGTGGAGACCTTTGTGGGCTATACTCGGCCTTGTCTCAGGATTGTAAGTTGGTGGTTGAGGATATCCCTCTAGTGGTGTGGGGGCTGTGCTTTGGCAGAGTGGGTGGGGTTATATCCTTCCTGTTTGGCCCTGTCCGTGGGTTTCTTCGGATGGGGCCACAGTGTCTCCTGACCGCTCCTGTCTCAGCCTCCAGTATTTATGCTGCAGTAGTTTATGTGTCGGGGGGCTAGGGTCAGTTGGTTATACCTGGAGTACTTCTCCTGTCTTATCCAGTGTCCTGTGTGAATTTAAGTATGCTCTCTCTAATTCTCTCGTTCTCTCTTTCTCTCTGAGAACCTGAGCCCTAGGACCATACGTCAGGACTACCGGGCATGCTGACACCTTGCTGTCCCCAGTCCGCCCGGCCCTGCTGCTATTCCAGTTTCAACTGTTTCTGCCTGCGGTTACGAAACCCCTACCTGTCCCAGACCTGCTGTTTTCAACTCTTAATGATCGGCTATGAAAAGCCAACTGAGATTTATTCCTGATTATTATTTGACCATGCTTGTCATTTATGAACATTTTGAAAATCTTGGCTCTCTCTAATTTTCTCCTTCTCTCTTTCTCTCGGAGGACCTGAGCCCTAGGACCATACGTCGGGACTACCGGCCGTGGTGACTCCTTGCTGCCCCCAGTCCGCCTGGCCTTGCTGCTATTCCAGTTTCAACTCTTCTGCCTGCGGTTATGGAACCCCTACCTGTCCCAGACCTGCTGTTTTCAACTCTTAATGATCGGCTATGAAAAGCCAACTGAGATTTATTCCTGATTATTATTTGACCATGCTTGTCATTTATGAACATTTTGAAAATCTTGGCTCTCTCTAATTTTCTCCTTCTCTCTTTCTTTCTCTCGGAGGACCTGGGCCCTAGGACCATGCATCGGGACTGCCGCCCGTGGTGACTCCTTGCTGTCCCCAGTCTTGCTGCTATTCCAGTTTCAGCTGTTCTGCCTGCGGTTATGGAACCGCCACCTGTCCCAGACCTGTTGTTTTTCAACTCTTAATGATCAGCTATGAAAAGCCAACTGAAAATTGTTCATGATTATTGTTTGACCATGCTTGTCACTTATGAACATTTATGAACATCTTGGCATAGTTCTGTTATAATCTCCACCCGGCACAGCCAGAAGAGGACTGGCCACCCCTCATAGCCTGGTTCCTCTCTAGGTTTCTTCCTAGGTTTTGGCCTTTCTAGGGAGTTTTTCCTAGCCACCGTGCTTCTACACCTGCATTCTAGCTGTTTGGGGTTTTAGGCTGGGTTTCTGTACAGCACTTCGAGATATTATCTGATGTACGAAGGGCTATATAAAATAAAATTGATTGATTGATTGATTGAACAAGTCAATTTGATGGAAACATCTCTGTGGGAAAATGCGCATATTGTTTTAATGCGGAGTTTAGAATATTCGCATGAAAATCTGTCGCCAATTGGATGGAAACATAGCTATAGATAGAAATCAATCTTTTTTGCATTGCGTTCCTTTCATGTCCCATCTGGTGTTCATGAAATAGAACTGGATTTTTTGCATCAAATCCCAACGGTATATTTGAACAGGGGCGCAACTTTCACTGGGGATGGGGAGACATGTCCCCCTACATTCTGGAATTGCATTTTTGTCCCCCCCCCCACCCCAGTTTTATCATTGGAATGTGTTGTTGTTTTTTTAAACAAGGCAACAATGTGCTTTAGGACCATGCGGACGCCTCAGATCGACCGGGTAGGTTGTTTGAGGTGATTATCTGACTGGATAAAAAATTATTATAATAATGTCCCTCCCACTTCTAAAACCAAAGTTGCACCAATGTATTTGAAAGCCAGTCATATTAGACTACATAACAGCCATGCATTAAAATTCATGCATAAAAAATAACAAAAATGTGAAATAATAAAATGTATTACTATTATTCCCATGATACCTTTAAAACATTTACATTTACATTTAAGTAATTTAGCAGACGCTCTTATCCAGAGCGACTTACAAATTGGTGCATTCACCTTAATGACATCCAGTGGAACAGCCACTTTACAATAGTGCATCTAAATCTTTTAAGGGGGGGGGGGGGGGGTGTCAGACATGAAACATGAACATGAACAATTGAACTTATGTATCTTTATATTATTATTTACTTTACGAATATTAGGCCTTCCTCTTTAGACCTCCCTCATGTTAAAATATCACATTTGACAGCTTTAGAGATTTCACATACTGCAATTTGTCACGATCGTCGTAACATTGTGGAAGAGAGGAGGACCAAGGCGCAGCGTGATAACAATACATCTTCTTTTATTTGAAGACGAAAACGAAACGAACACTGACAAACTATACAAAACAACAAACGACCGTGCAGACACAAGCAACTAACGTAAAGACATAGACAATACAAAACACATACATCCCCCATGTCACACCCTGACCTAACTAAAATAATAAAGAAAACAAAGATAACAAAGGCCAGGGCGTGACACAATTGTTCTGTTCTTTTGTGATGAAATCACTTAGATTCTCTGTTTGATTGTGCAATATCTAGAATAGGATACTACACTCTTTTTGCTTAGCCAAAATAGTGGAACTGGCAGTGATCCAAATGTATTGCGGTAGTAACACTTCAGTGTCCGCACATAGCTTTTCTTCCTCTATCAGGCTCATTCTTTTATTTGATATTTAGTTTTTCCGTTTTTTATTAATTCCATATACTAACTTATACATGCGAACAACAACTTACAGACTCACACAATCAATGACTACATCTCATCTACCCAGACCCACATGCTCACACCCCCATCCCTAGTGCCTGCATTATTGTTTGCCACTTGGCCTTAAATTGTATCAATTTCTTTTTCTCGGTCGCCCATGCTATTTCAATAATAAATTATTCGATTTTTCCATTGTGTTAGTGATGACGGATTGATTCATTTCCACGTTTTTGGTCCCCCCAAAAATAAAGAGAATCGACCTCATATTTATGCCACGTCTTGAAATATGCAGACAAAGAGATTGAAATATACTGATCAAAAATATAAATTTAACAATTTCTAAGATTTTACTAAATTACAGTTCATATGAGGAAATCAGTCAATTTAAATAAATTCATTAGGCCCTAATCTGTGGATTTCACATGACTGGGAATACAGAATGCATTTTTTGGTCACAGATAGGCCTACCTTAAAAGAAAAGTAGGGGCATGGATCAGAAAACCAGTCAGTATCTGGTGTTACCACCATTTGCCTCATCCAGCGCGACACATCTTCGCATAGAGTTGATCAGGGTGATGAGTGTGGCCTGTGGAACGTTGTCCCACTCCTCTTCAATGGCTGTCCAAAGTTGCTGGATATTGGCGGGAACTGGAACACGCTGTCGTACACGTCAATCCAGAGCATCCCAAACATGCTCAATGGGTGACATGTCTGGTGAGTATACAGGCCATGGAACAACAGGGACATTTTCAGCTTCCAGGAATTGTGTACAGATCTTGCGACATGGGGCTGTGCATTATCATGCTGAAACATGAGGTGATGGCGGTGGATGAATTGAAGGACAACAGGCCTCAGGATCTCGTCACGGTATTTCTGTGCATTCAAACTGCCATCGATAAAATGCAATTGTGTTCGTTGTCTGTACCTTATGCCTGCCCATACCATAACCCCACTGCCACCATATGGCACTCTGTTCACAACGTTGACGTCAGCAAACCGCTCGCTGCTTTCCTTCCTCCATCAGGCTCATTCTTGATCTACACAAGCAATAACATGTTTGATTCTACAGTCAAAACCAGGTAAAAGAAAAATCTACTTTAGCTGGGGAGCAGCAATTTTCTCTGTGGTCAAAGAAGGGCACCTATCGTTATCGTCCTGTGCAGTTCCTCTAGTAATGTGACAGAGGGCAGTGCAGGTCAGATGAGGAGTGGATTGTCGAGCACTGCCACTCTCCGCCACACCTCCATTAGGAGAATTGGGTTAAGGTTAGGAAAAGGGTTAGGGTTAGCTAAAATGCAAAAAGAATTGTCCCTGAAGCGATTCGAACATATCTAGCTACAACCAAGCCTGCCATGAGAACAGCAGCGGTAGAAAAAGTACCCAAATGTCATTTGAGTAAAAGTAAAGATACCTCAAAAGAAAATGACTCAAGTAAAAATGAAAGTCACCCAGTAAAATCTTACTTGAGTAAAATGTTAAAATTATTTGGTTTTAAATATACTTAAGTATCAAAAGTAAATGTAATTGCTCAAATATCCTTAAATATCAAAAGTAAAGTATAAATCATTTCAAATTCCTTATATTAAGCAAACCAGGCGGCACCATTTTCTTGTTTTTTTATTTATTTACGGCTAGCCAGGGGCACGCTCCAACACTCAGACATCATTTACAAACGAAGCACGTGTTTAGTGAGTCTGCCAGATCAGAGGCAGTAGGGATGACCAGGGTTGTAGTACTTTAAAGTATTTTTTACTTAAGTACTTTACACCACTGGAGAACAGTCTTGCTTTCCACTAATGTGATTCTGAGCTCATCACTCTTGGTCCTCAGCAGATGTCTGTCCAGCATACTCATTTAGCACCATGTCCAGAATTTTTTTTTGTTATTACATACAGCCTAAAACACTTTTGGATATCAGAGCGGCGGTCACTCACCAGCACCACGACCAGGAATGTGACTTTCCCGAATTGGATCCTTTGTTTGTACCTGGCAATTGAACTTATTGCAGAGGCTGCTCCAAAACACTGGTGGCGGAGAGGAGGTATTCGGAGTGGACTTCTAGTCCAACTCAGGAGGTGTGAACACCATCCACCCTTCCAAGCATATTACTTGCAAATGTTCAGTCTCTGAATAATAAAGTAGACGAGCTCAAGGCGAAGATCTCCTTCCAGAGAGACATCAGGGATTGTAACATACTCTGTTTCACGGAAACATGGCTCTCTCGGGATATACTGTCCCCGTCCATACAGCCAGCTGAGTTCTCAGTACATCGCACAGACAGTAATAAAGAACTCTTTGGGAAGAGGAAAGCCGGGGGTGTATGTTTCATGATGAACTACTCATGGTGATTGTGATAACACAGAATTTAAGTCCTTTTGTTCACCCGATCTAGAATACCTCACAATCAAATGCCGACCGTATTACCTCCCAAGAGAATTCTCTTTGATTATAGTCACAGCCGTGTATATTCCCCCTCAAGCCGATACCATGACGGCCCTCATAGAACTACACCGGACTTTATGCAAACTGGAAACCACATATCCTGAGGCAGAATTAATTGTAGCTGGTGATTTTAACAAAGTAAATTTGAGGAATAGCGCTACCGAAGTTCTACCAAACACATTGACTGTAGTACTGCTTCAAGCAGTGATTGTTTCATGCGGACTGGGATATGTTCCGGGTAGCCTCTGAGAATAACATTGACGAATACACGTATACGGTGACTGAGTTCATCAGGAAGTGTATGCAGTGGTGGAAAAAGTACCCAATTTTCATACTTGAGTAAAAGTAAACATTCCTTAAAAGAAAATTACAAAAAAAGTGAAAGTCACCCAGTAAAATAGTACTTGAGTAAAGGTCTAAAAGTATTTGCTTTTAAATGTACTTATGTATCAAAAGTAAAAGTATAAATCATTTAAAATTCCTTATATTAAGCAAACCAGAAGACACGATTTTCTTGTTTTTAAAATTTACGGATAGCCAGGGGCACACTCAGACATCATTTACAAACAAACCATTTGTATTTAATGAGTCCGCCAGATCAGAAGCAGTAGAGATGACCAGGGATGTTCTCTTGATAAGTACGTGAATTAGACAAATTTACTGTCCTGCTAAGCATTCAAAATGTAACGAGTACTTTTGGGTGTCAGGGAAAATGTAAGGAGTAAAAAGTACATTATTTCTTTAGGAATGTAGTGGAGTTAAAGTAAAAGTAGTCAAAAATATTAATAGTAAAGTAAAGTACAGATACCCCCAAAAAGTACATAAGTAAGTTAGTACTTTAAAGTATTTTTACTTAATTACTTTACACCACTGTGTATAGGACATATTGTACCCACTGTGACTATTAAAACCTACACAAACCAGAAACCGTGGATAGATGGCAGCATTCACGCAAAACTGAAAACGCGAACCATCTCATTAATATGGCCAAATACAAACTGTGTAGTTATTCCCTCCATAAGGCAACAGGCAAACCGTTAGTACGGAGACAAAGTGGAGTTGCAATTCAATGGCTCAGACACGAGACATATGTGGAAGGGTCTACAGTCAACCACGGACTACAAAGGGAAAACCAGCCATGTCACGGATACCGGCGTCTTGCTTCCAGACAAGCTAAACACCTTCTTTGCCTGTTTTGAGGATAACACAGTGCCACCGACGTGGCCGGCTACCAAGGACTGTGGGCTCAGCTTCTCTGTGGCCAACGTGAGTAAGACATTTAAGCGTGTTAACCCTTGCAAGGCTACCGGCTCAGACGGCATCCCTAACCGCGTCCTCAGAGCATGCGCAGACCAGCTGGCTGGAGTGTTTACTGACATATTCAATCTCTCCCTATCCCAGTCTGCTGTCCCCACTTGCTTCAAGATGTCCACCATTGTTCCTGTACCCAATAAAGCAAAGGTAACTGAACTAAATGAGTGCTACAAGCCCATAGCACTCACTTCTGTGATCATGAAGTGCTTTGAGAGGCTAGTTAAGGATCATATCACTACCTTACCTGACACCCGAGACCCATTTAAATTTGCTTACCGCCCCAATAGCTCCACAGATGATGCAATCGCCATCGCACTGCACACTGGCCTATCCCATTTGAACAAGAGGAAAACATATAATCAAAGACATAAACCACACAAGCCCCGGCCTGTTCACCCTGAAATCATCCAGAAGGCAAGGTCAGTACAGGTGCATCAAAGCTGGGACCGAGAGACTGAAAAACAGCTTTTATCTCAAGCCATCAGACTGTTATATAGCCATCACTAGCCGGCTTCCACCAAGTTACGCAACCCTGCACCTTAGAGGCTGCTGCCCTATATACATAGACTTGGAATCACTGGCCACTTTAATAATGGAACACTAGGCAATTGAATAATGTTTACATACTGAATAATGTTTACATACTGCTTTAATCATCTCCTGTATTCTATTCTACTGTATTTTAGTCAATGCCATTCCGACATTGCTCGATCTAATGTTTATATATTTCTTAATTCCATTATTTTACTTTTAGATTTGTGTATATTGTTGTGAATTATTAGATACAATTGCACAGGGGGTCCCTATTGTAAACTGGATCTCTTTCCTCCATTGGAAAAGCCTATAAGATTGTCCAACTTCAGCTACTCCAAGCTGTCCTAATTTAGCTACCTACAGTATGATTGGTAAAGTGGGACAACAACAAAAAATGGGCAACTTTATTATGTATTAGATTACAATTTGGGACAGTGTATTATTTGACAGTTTTATAACCTTAACATCAAAAAAAGAAAAAAATCTATGTCACTGATCTTACCATGTGCTTTGCGGGGTGAGCTTCCTGTTTAAGGCTTGCTCTGACCTCTCTATGATGTAACACCAGTTATGTGATTTTGGTCATGTGGTTTCTCTGCAAGGGCTTAGTAACAATAGTTTAGATTTTCTCTTGTCAGACCAAGAAATAAACACCCCAGGATATCTTTTTTTGAAGTTGTATAGCCATCTCTCTGTAAAGTTGTCAAGAAAGGAATATATACAGATGGGTCCATGAATGTACCTGATGTAGGCCCCAAATACGCCAAGCTCGGTTAGACAGGGGCTGAGTTTGGGTGGCCTCCGCACTCTCAGGAGGAAGTTGTGAACAGGCCGGGCTGAACCTTGTCCATCAGAATATAAACCAGCCATACTCAACTGGCGGACTGCAGTCCGGATCTACAACCAGAACAGGGTCAATACCAATTTATTTACAAATGTTTACTTTGTCAGTTTTTCAATATAATGCTGTTGAGAGCTGCAATAATAGAATGCACAAGGTGCAATTACGAAATTTGGTAGTGCATGGGCAGTGGTCGTTTACTGACAGGTGTGAAGGTTGGTAAATTAGGCTAACTAGCTATCTAAATCTTATTATGGCCAGATTATGTGCCCATGGGGGCCCCAATTGATTTTGTTGAGTCACTCAGGTATTATACACACATAAGACATGACAACATGTGGAGAATTTCAGGAGATTCGCTTTAAAATTGCAAAAAGTTATCTCCGCCTCATGGCAAAATGTGTAGAATTGCAAGAAATTATCTTAAAAACAGAAACATTTTCTTTCCATCAACAACAGGGGTGTGAACAGTTTGGGGTTGAGAGGTGGGGGTTTGTTACTATGACGATAAGTTACAATATCCATCCGGACCTTTTCTACCTAGGACCTTCTCCAATAGTAGTTGAGTAGGCTACCCCTGATATAGGCCATCCTCTCAGTGCTCTGCTTCACACCCTCCACTAGTAACTGACAGATCTCAGCTACAAAGATGTTGTCGCCTACAGGAGAGGAATTCATCAGCAGAGCTTGACTGAGGGCACATTCAAGCGGAACAATTTTGTCTAGTCAGTGACCATCATTGGTCACCGCCTTTTAAAGTGTGAACTTTACAAAAACCATGTGATGAAAGGTCATGCAGTTTTTTGATGAAGTTGCCTTCAAGTCTCTGCAGATGCTGCTCACCTACTTCTTTGTGTGGTTTTCCGGCAGACAAGACACTTTGTTGTACAGTTGAAGTCGGAGGTTTACATACACCTTAGCCAAATACATTTAAAATCATTTTTTCACAATTCCTGACATTTAATCCTAGTAAAGATTCCCTGTCTTAGGTCAGTTAGGATCACCACTTTATTGTAAGAATGTGAAATGTCTGAATAACAGTAGAGATAATGATTTATTTCAGCTTTTATTTCTTTCATCACATTACCAGTGGGTCAGAAGTTTACATACACTCATTAGTATTTGGCAGCATTGCCTTTAAATTGTTTAAATTGTTCAAATGTTTCGGGTAGCCTTCCACAAGCTTCACACAATAAGTTGGGTGAATTTTGGCCCATTCCTCCTGACAGAGCTGGTGTAACTGAGTCAGGTTTGTAGGCCTCCTGGCTCGCACACACACTTTTTCAGTTCTGCCCACAAATCTTCCATCGGATTCAGGTCAGGGCTTTGTGATGGCCACTCCAATACCTTGACTTTGTTGTCCTTAAGCCATTTTGCAACAACTTTGGAAGTATGCTTGGGATTATTGTCCATTTGGAAGACCCATTTGCGACCAAGCTTTAACTTCCTGACTGATGTCTTGAGATGTTGCTTCAATATATCCACATCATTTTCTTTGCTCATGATGCCATCTATTTTGTGAAGTGCACCAGTCCCTCCTGCAGCAAAGCACACCCACAACATGATGCTGCCACCCCAATGCTTCACGGTTTAGATGGTGTTATTCAGCTTGAAAGCTTCCCCCTTTTTCCTCCAAACATAACGATGGTCATTATGGCCAAACAGTTATATTTTTGTTTCATCAGACCAGAGGACATTTCTCCAAAAAGTACGATCTTTATCCTCATGTGCAGTTGCAAACCGTAGTCTGGCTTTTTAATGGCGGTTTGGAGCAGTGGCTTCTTCCTTGCTGAGCGGCCTTTCAGGTTATGTCGATATAGGACTCGTTTTACTGTGGATATAGATACTTTTGTACCTGTTTCCTCCAGCATCTTCACAAGGTCCTTTGCTGTTGTTCTGGGATTGATTTGCACTTTTCGCACCAAAGTATGTTCATCTCTAGGAGACAGAACACGTCTCCTTCCTGAGCGGTATGACAGCTGCGTGGTCCCATGGTGTTTATACTTGCATACTATTGCTTGTACAGATGAACGTTGTACCTTCAGGCGTTTGGAAATTGCTCCCAAGGATGAACCAGACATGTGGAGGTCTACAATATTTTTTCTGAGGTCTTGGCTGATTTCTTTTGATTTCCCCATGATGTCAAGCAAAGAGGCACTGAGTTTGAAAGTAGGCCTTGAAATACATCCACAGGTACAGCTACAATTGACTCGAATTATGTCAATTAGCCTGTCATAAACTTCTAAAGCCATGACATAATTTTCTGGAATTTTCCAAGCTGTTTAAAGGCACAGTCAACTTAGTGTATGTAAACTTCTGACCCACTGGAATTGTGATACAGTGAATTATAAGTGAAATAATCTGTCTGTAAACAATTGTTGGAAAAATTACTTGTGTCATGCACAAAGTAGAAAACTATAGTATGTTAACAAGAAATTTGTGGAGTGGTTGAAAAATAAGTTTTAATGACTCCAACCTAAGTGTATGTAAACTTCCGACTTCAACTTTATATTTCTGCACATATACCACTATCCCCAACAAACGCCACCACCCCTTCCCACTACTTTGGCCCTAACAGATCATACACCAAGCCGTCGACCTGAGAGGATGGAATCCCTTCTCTCAAACCCCCTGTAGTTCTTCTGCACTCAAATCTCTGACACCCAAAAAGCTATCTGCTGCTACTAGCAATTCAATCTTCTGGGATTTCCTTTCCATCTGTGCGGTACAATTAATGACCATAGTAATAAACGCCAAAAACCCAACCTTACTAAAGCACAAAATGTTCAAGTCACTCTGTACTGGTCATAGGGATCATCTCAGGCTCCCTCACCCTTTACCCACCATCCTGTACTTTCCTCACTGACTCAGCATATGACACTTTGCACTGCTCTCACCCTTGAAACTTCAACCTGTCTCACTCGCACATTTCTGATCCCCAGCAACATGGCCACCCCCACAATTAAAACACTCCACGTTTTCCACCGAAACTACACATTCCTTTGTCCCATGCCATCCTGCACACTTCGTACACCTCGGAATCTCCCTCCTACATACTGATGCAACATGACCATACACTTGGAACCTGAAACACCGTAGTTGGTTCGGAACAAAAGCTCTTACGGGATAACTGATATACTCTAGCATGACATTATCTAGCAAACACTCTGCATCAAAACACTGAGGATCCTCAACTTCAGTCAATCCACCTCTCAGGGATTATCGCCATGGCTGTGTACATTCCGCCCCAAGCCGACACCAAAAAGGCTCTCAAAGATCTTCTTTGGACCCATTAACAAACTGGAGACTGCATTCCTGGAGGCAGTGATCATTGTTGCAGGGGACTTTAACAAAAGTAATTTGAGAACCGTGCTCCCAAATGATTGCCAACACATCGACTGTCTAACTCATGGACATTCTACTCTTGACCACTGCTAGACGACTTTTCGTCACGGGTATAAGGCCCCCTTCTGTCCATGACTCTATCTTGCTTCTCCCACCTACAAACAAAAACTCAAGATGGATGTTCCGGTGGTCAGGTCTGTACAGCGTTGGTCCGATCAATCAGAATTCACGCTCCAAGACTGTTGATCACATGGACTGGAATGTTCCATGGCGCCTCTGGAGATAATATCAATGAATACGTTGACTCAGTCACCTGATTCATTAAAAAAAATGCATAGATGACGTGATACTGATAATGCCTTTAAAAAATGTTCCCGAATCGAAAACCATGGATTGATAGCAGCCTTGTAGGAAAACTGAAAGAGCGAGATGCTGATTATAAACAGGGCAAGGTGACCGGGAACAATAGTTTGGTTAAACAGTATTAATACAACCTACGCAGATCGATCAAGATGGCGAAACACGTATAGGGACAAAGTGGAGGAGCAATTTAGCGGGTTGGACACAAGGCGTATGTGGTTCCTAACGACCACGGATTACAAAAAGTAACCCAGCCACATCGCTGTCACCAACGCCACCCTACTGGAGGAGATAAACACGTTTTTATCACGATTCGAGCACAATGACCCTGAGCTGGCGAGGAGAGCCACCAATGACAACGCGGGTTACACACTCACAGTCTCCACAGTGGACGTATGTCCTTCAAACGTGTTAACCCTCGTAAGGCTGCCGGCCAAGACGACATCCCTAGCCGTGCCCTCAGAGCATGTGCAGACCAGCAGGCTATTGTGTTCTTGGACATTTAAAAATTTTCCCTAGCTCAGGCCACTATACCCACCTGCTTCAAGATGTCCATTATCATACCTGTGCCAAAGAAAGGGAAAGTAACTGAACTGAATGACTACCGACCAGTAGCACTCACTTCCGTCATCATGAAGTGCTTCGAGAGGCTATTCAAAGACCATATGACCTCCTCCCTCCCCGACACACTCGATCCTCTCCAATTCGCCTACCGCCCTGGCAGATCCACGGACGACGCAATCGCTATTGCACTGCACACTTCCCTTACCTACCTGGACAAAAGGAATGCATATATGTGGATGCTGTTTATCGACTACAGCTCGGCTTTCAATACCATAGTTTCCTATATGCTCATTACAAAGCTCACGGCCCTGGGTCTGAACTCCTCCCTTATGCAACTGGGTCCTGGACTTCCTGATGGGCGTCCCCCAGGTGGTGAAGATAGGCAACATTAACTCCTTGACACTGATTCTCAACACGGGTGCCCCACAATGGTGCCTCCTCAGTCACCTCCTGTATTCCCTGTATACCCACGACTGCATGGCCTCACACAGTTCCAACTCCATCATCAGAGAAGCTGAAATGGTTTAACCACACGGACATCGTGGTGAAGAAGGCACGACAGCGACTCTTCAACTTCCGGAGGATGAAGAAATTTGGCCTGTCCCCGAGGGCCCTCACAGTGTCTACAGGAACACCATTGAGAGCATACTGTCAGGCTGCATCACAGCCTGGTACGGCAACTCCATTGCCGTGGACTGCAAGCGCTTCAGAGGGTGATACGTGCAGCCGAACGCACCATTGGGTGTACACTGCCTGCCCTACAGGACATCTACAACACCAGGTGCTGCAGGAAGCCCAAGATCTTCAGGGACCCCAGCCACCCAAGCCATGCCCTGTTCTTCCCACTTCAATAATTCAGGCGCGGGCAGTACAGGAGCTTCCTGGACAAAACTGTAAGACTGGCCAATAGTTTCTACCCTCAGACCATCAGGCTGCCAAATAGCTAGCTACCTGCTCCCCACTCCCCCTATGTACATTTCCCCCCACACCCCCTCAACTGTCACTTACCTTACATGCTGCTCCCCCTATGGACATCTCCCCCCACACCCCCTCAACTGTCACTTACCTTACATGCTGCTCCCCCTATGGACATTTCCTCCCACACCCCCTCAACTGTCACTTACCTTACATGCTGCTCCCCCTATGGACATTTCCCCCCACACCCCCTCAACTGTCACTTACCTTACATGCTGCTCCCCCTATGGACATTTTCCCCCCACCTCCCCAAATAACTTTTACTCTGCCCCCACCCCAACAACATCCATCCCTTTTGCAGTTGTTAATATGTATATTGTGGATTTTTTAAATTATAATTGTAGTTTTACTTCACTTGGTCCCCACACCCCCTCAATGGTCATGCTGCTCCCCCCTATGGCCATTCCCCAACACCCCCTAAACAGTCTTTACTCTACCTCCACCCCAATGGACATGTATATATTCATCACTGCTAGTTATGATGTAAACTGAAAAAAAATATAAACGCAATATGAAATCATTTCAAAGATTTTATTGAGTTACAGTTTATATAAGGAAATCAGTCGATTGGAATAAATAAATTAGGCCATAATCTATGGATTTTGCATGACTGGGCAGGGGCGCAGTCATTGCTGGGCCAGGCTGAGCCAATCAGAATGAGTTTTCCCTCAGAAAATGGCTTTATTACAGACAGAAATACTCCTCACTTTCATCAGTTTTCCATGTGGCTGGTCTCAGACGATCCCGCAGGTGAAGAAGCCGGAAGTGGAGGTCCTGGGATGGCGTGGTTACATGTGGTCTGCAGTTGTGAGGCCGGTTGGACATACTGCCAAATTCTCTAAAATGAAGTTGGAGGAGCTTATGGTAGAGAAATGAACATTCCATTCTCTGGCAACAGCTCTGGTGGACATTCCTGCAGTCAGCATGCCAATTGCACACTCCCTCAAAACTTGAGACATCTGGAGCATTGTGTTGTGTGATAAAACTGCACATTTTAGAGGTATTTTATTGTCCCCAGCACAAGGTGCACTTGTGTAATGATCATGCTGTTTAATCAGCTTCTTGATATGCCACACCTGTCAGGTGGATGGATTATCGTGTCAAAGGAGAAATGCTCACTAACAGGGATGTAAACAAATGTGTGCACATTTTAGATTGGACTGGCCAAAAGAGAAATAAGATTTGTTGCATCTTTTATTTCAGCTCATATATTTTTGTTCAGTATATGTAGTGCTATTTCTATTGTTGTTTTTTTACCATCCTGAGCCTAAGATTTTCACACCTGCAACCCTGTATATGTGACTACTAAACACCCTGAATCTGAATCTCTGAACACTCAATGCCACCCCGGTTATCACTATTTTCAGCGGCTCTGTTTCGGAGCGCAAAGCAGAACACAGCTCTCGTCACGAGTTGCGAAATGTAGTACCCTCTCCATCTGTGCAGCAGACACACAAATCACCTTCTGGATACTTTGACAAAACTCCACTTTATCCATGAATCGTACTCCCACTGGGCCAGAGTAATCTTAGGCATTTTCCTGATCATTAGGATGAGGCTCAGCAGCCTTCACCTCACCTGTTGCACAGTTCAATTTCCGAGAGTTCACTATCCTTCGACTGCTCAGGGTTTTTTAGGATCTTAACATGTAATTATCTCTCCTGTATTTGACTAAAAGGAGAAAGTATTTGGCTTGTATTTCGCAAACGTCCGTTTGGGTTTGAACCTCGCGCCCTTCTTCCTGCCTCGCGTCATCTCACCAAATACTGCAAGTCACACTCCACCTGATAAATCTGTGCTAACACTTCCTTGTCACCTGAGTAGGCCTACCAAACATGTGACCAGTGACTTTCAACTCCACATGAGTGTCCCTACTGTACAAAACAAGTTACAACTTTCCTAGACAGACAACAGATACATATTCAATTCGGAAATAAGCAGGCCTAAAAATATTTAACAATTTTTGTTAAGTAGATAATAGGGACAGCACCATGATGAAGTACAATCAACCTCTGAGACCGAAACAATAAAATGTTAGATAAGATTTTAGGGAGATTGATAACTGCAATACTAAACGTTACATTCCATACACTGTTAAAGGTGTAATAAACCATAGATTTACATAATTCCCAACCTTAACCTCCCTGTTGTTATTGAGCGCTCAGCTGACGCAGTGTCCGGATGTGGACGTGGCAGACAGCTATCTACGACAGTTCCGGTGCGAATGTCCGCTTGGAGAGAAACCAGAGGAAAGGATTAGCGAAACACCCCAGGACGGACATCGGCAATAGTTTGACGGCCACTGGCCTTCGGAACCGGTTGTGAGCAGGGACAACCGATCTCTTGGCTAACTCGTTATTTTATCCAGTTTTGAGGTGAGTGTCGAGTTGTACCTTGGTGAAGTATTTCAATTCCTTTAAAGAAAACATATATTAGAAATCGGTGGTAGTATAGCTAGCTAACTTGGTAGCTAGCTGCATGCTAACTTAGCTAGCTACCTAACGTCAGCAGGATACTAGCTTTACGCTCCATTATTTAGCTGCTTCAGTTGCTGTGAGTGCTGATTCTTGTCATGAATCAACTCCGTGTATGTAGGCCCAAAGACGTCAACTGACATGAAGGTTAGCTAGTTAGTGGTGTTTTACTCAAGACCGTGTATAGAAACGGATTGTTTCTCTGATCACAATAATGAATATTGATTCAGCTACTGTAGCCCGGTGAAATGCAACATTGGTTGGCTAGCTAACTAGAACTAGCCATAGTTTTCCGCGCTAGTTAACGTACTGAGATTGCCTGTCTCTAGCTTGTAGTTAACGTTAGTTCACGGGATAACAACCTAAAATACCTCTCCTCTCTGCCCATTAAAGTGTGTTCAACTTCAATGGGCTGTATAGATCAAGCGCAAATTAGCATTTTGAACGATAACTAGTTGCTAAACAGACGTAAGCTATCCAATGAACTTTAGCTAGTCAGCCAGCAGTAGCTCAGCACGTTTGACAGTTTCTTGCTAACACCGATACGTCGAAGTCATTCAACAGGCCCGTTACGCTAGCTAGCGTTAACTGTTAATAGCTACAGTATACAGATCCAACGGTATTGTATTTCTAGCCGTGGCACCTGTTACCTTGAATTATTTAAAGAGCTGTGTTGAATGAACCCGTGTTTGTCATCATATAATATTGCTACACCAGAGGTGACTAGTTAGCTAAGGTAACCAGTGCAGTGGCTAGTCCTTAATTATGACTCTGTGCCATTACATTACACTACACATAAGTCATTGGATGAAGGCTTCTTAGAGCCACGACGCTCGGATGGGACGGATTTGGAAGCATAAGGACCGTATCTTTAATATTGACAAGAAAAAACATCTAAAAACAATAGGTTAAATTGATACACACCTTTTTACATGGTTAGGGTTCCCACACAGACATATATTTCCATGTTACAGGATTGTTTAGGAAAAACAGATAAAAGACTGAGTGGACTGCATGTGCTAATTAACGTTATCCGAACACCTGTGTGTAAATGGCAGACTGTTGTCACCGAACAATACTGTCGGCTGAAACTGTGTTAAAACAGTGTACACTAAGTGTGTATTTTGCATTTGTGAAATTATTTTTATGTAATATGGAAGTATAGGGATTTATGTTTCTAGAACCATATCGCAATTGAGAATCGAACATGTAAGGTCCTTGGACTAAGCAGTGACTTTAAGGGACCTTTAGTCCAATATTGGGCTAACCAGTGGCTAGCTGGCTAATAGATGCAAATTCTATTAGCTGAGGCCAGCAAGTCAATGAGTTAACATCCAGGTCAGGTCTTGGCAGACTAGGTTAATGCCTTTAACCAGATTTTAACCTCATAGATGTAAAGTCCCCTGTTTAGGGGACCTGTGTGGTTCTGGTACCGGTTCCGGCTGTCATTTTTGCTTATAAATCCATCTGTGGACACCACAGCTTGCATTGAGAGATAGCACTGGTTCCCACAGACACAGTAGTATATTTTTTTGGTGCCTGTGTGACGTAGGATGTGAAATATGAAAACACTGGGATGTCCCTCCTACCATTTAATTTGCTCTTCCGACTGTCCAACTCCTGGCTGAACCTTACATCACAACCACTGACAAAGCACATGCCTGCAATCCTTACACCATAGCGCAGAAGGCGAATGATTTCATCACTATAGCACATTCAGAGATCTATTTGTAGCCAAGTCTAAGTCCAAAAGGCTCCTTAACAGCTTCTACCCCCTAGCCATAAGATTGCTGAACAATTAGTCAAATGGCCACCCGGACTAATTACATTTACCCCCCCCCACCGCCTTTGTTTTTAAACTGCTGCTACTCACTGTTTATTATCTATGCATAGTCACTTTACTTAGTACTTATTTAGTACATATTTTCTTGACTGTTTTCTTAACTGCATTGTTGGTTAAGGGCTTGTAAGTAAGCATTTCACGGTTCTATTTGGCACATGTGACAAAGAATTGTATTTGATAAATAAGTCATAGATTTTAAACAAACACTTTCTGTTTGTCAGAGATGGAAGAGATTACTATTAGGTGAAAGGCGAGTTCCTGGACGAGTTCTGGAAGCCAAGCAAGAGCTAGCTCTGTGTGATGTTCAGAGGTCAGGATGTTTTGATCAAGAGAGACATTTAGAGAATATGCACATTTTCTCTAACACCGAACATGCAAATATGTATTTTACAGTTATAAGGGGAAAGCTTATAGTTGGTGGCTTTATAATTTGCTTATGCTTTATTTAGAAAGCATATGTCATTTCAAGCCTTATTCATACAGTTTTGTTGAATAGGAAATACGTCATAAAATATATATATATATATATATACATATACATATTTCCACTGTGTACTTGAGCTTGTGTCCTCCAAAAGTGGCTACACCCCAGCAATTCAAAACAATGTTAACCAGAAAGGTGAGATTAACTTTATTGGAGTATGCAGCATTACTAGTTATTCTGTATGGCCCTCTCATGAGAAAAAAATTGATACATTTAGATTACATGTAACGACATTTGATGTTTTAAAGTTGCACTCTGCAGAAATCGCTCCTCCATTTCCTGGTTTAAAAAATTCTAGTAGTTCCCCTAATTTCAGTTTATTTGACAAAACAAGCAGTCATAAACGGCTGTGAGATATTTTCCATAACCACAAATATTATATTTTCAGCTGTTTGAAGCTGGTGGACAACACCGAATGTAAAATACTAAGTTTGAGAACGGGAAGCATAGAAATAGCGCACATAGAACATATCTAACACTTAGACTGGCTTTCAATGAGAATTACATTTCTAGAACTCACATTTCTATGTGAATTTGGTTGGGTTGCCCAAAAACATACATATTGCAGCTTTAAAAGAAAGATGTGTTGTTGGTGAGGTAGCTAAGTGAATGGGTGCTCAATAGCTAGCTAACATGCTTTTTGACAAGTGGGTGGTGTAGCTTGGCCTCTAGTGTCAGTGTACGGAGGACAGGACACTAGTCTATCCATTATATGGCTGGCAGCTTGGTTATAGCCAGTCACATGATGTTTGATTGAGCCTTGTGTGTCAACAAGGTCTGTTGATTGATCCTACTTGTGCTGTATAGCTAGGGTTGTATTTTGCTCACATAAAGAGAAATTAAGTTAGGTGTGTTTTTAAAGAAGGTGAATTGGGGGAAAACCTGACCTGTTTGCCAAAATCAGATTTCCTTGTCAGGGTGATGTAGGCGGGCCCAAGTGTGTACTAAGTATGGCTGGGCGATATGGCCTAAAAATCATATTTTCAACCTTATGGGCAATTGATGATATATATCTAAATTGTTTTCATGTTTTCTCTAAGCTTTGTTGTAGCAAATTAAAGGTCAAACACATGGCTGTCTGTGTGTAAATGGGATGGTGGACAGTCACAGCTGAAGGAGCACAGGAGACATGAGAACAGGCAAAAAGAGAACATGTTTTCTGCATACATTGTGTAGGTTTGGGACTGTGGCTATTTAGCTAATGGTGCTGAGCAATTTAGTGCTTTTTGAGGTCTGTTTGGTTTCGGTTCGATTATATATAAAAAAATGTATTTTTTAAACATTAAATGCATTCTGAAATAATGACACTAAAAAGATTTTAGCTCTTTTCAATGGAAATTCCAAAGCCCAAAATAGTGAATATTCAATTGGCGAAACAGAACATATTCCATTGTCTCTGTCTGGTCCACATTGGGTAGACATCAATAGGAAATTACTATAAAATGAAATATTTCAGTTGTGTATATTATTGGTTTTTATTTGAATATTTAGAATTCTTTAAAGTAATCATCTCTGCTCAGGCACTAGCAGCCAGCCAGACAATCTGTTATCTCTGTGCTCCCCATACTGTACTGTCTTGGGTCATCCTGTTTAGCAAGGCTAGCCTGCCTTAGAATGCTGCAGAGCTGTCTCCCAATCATTTGACTCGTTCTTCAAAGTAGATAAGGCATCCTTTCACAAGCTCTCTCTATCCTTCTCATCATACATTCCGCTCTCATGCAATCGGTCTGTGTTTATCTAAACTAACGTAGCAGGCATAAAAGTGTATCCCTCCAGAGTTCTGTATATAATGACGAGATGTTCATGTCTCCGCCCTAACAATGGGAGTCGTTGTCCCAAAGGCGGGAAGGCAGGCGACAAGCTTAGGTCCAAAATAAACCCATAGAAAAGCATTGGGCTTATTTTGGACAGATTTCACCAAGAGTGAAACCTCTCGCATTGGTTCTTACTCTCTGATCCGTCTCTGCCCGAGCCAGAAACGGGTGCAGTGGAGTATGGTCGTTGTAGTTAATTACCACGTTTCTGCACTGAACTAGGTTGAATATTTGCTTAATGAAAACAACGCCTTTCAGCCCAGCGTCCCACATAGTTCTTGACTTGATTTCTCTTGAGAATGATTCGATTTCTCTCTAGAGAAACGGTGTTGGCTCACAAAAAACCTGAACTAAATGGAATTCAAGTATTTGAACAGATGTCGGTCAATTAGTAGTTTAAATGTGTGTTTTTTTTAACCTTTTATTTAACTAGGCAAGTCGGTTAAGAACAAATTCTTGTTTACAGTGACGGCCTACACCGGCCAAACCAGGACGACGCCGGGCCAATTGTGCCCCGCCCTATGGGACTCCCAATCACGGCCTTAATAACTGGGGGGGAAAAACAACATTTTGGTTAATCGCTCAGCACTAGTTGCTAAACAAGACCTGCATTTCATAAATCTAGTGTCTTTCTCTCTACTGCAGTGATCTAACACATGATAGGTGGATGCTCTCTAGGAATTTGCTCTCAGCTGTCCAGATCGTTCACGTCAGCACTGATGGAGAGAGAGAGATGAGAACACTATTGAGATGGAGCCCATGTCTTCTGTGTTGGCCCGGAGCCCTACAGTACTATACTCACTCCAGTACACAGGGGCTGGCCTGGTTGTGCTGAGTGGGCATATTTCCCCTCTAGGGGAACCATTATGGATTCTACAGAAACCTTTTTTTATTCACCTTGACTTTTTAAATTCTTCAGCTCAGATAGCCAGGGTCCACTTCCAGCTACAGGGCACAAAGCAGGGCACTCCCTTGAACTTCAAAAGATCCACGTTGGCCCAGACTAGTATTGTTAGGGCAGTGAAGTCAAAGGTATAAATCAAACCCTGCTTGGGGTGCTAAATGCATGTTAACCTCTCCCAGCTCCAGGTATGAACTGAGAATGAATGTGAACCAGCAGACTCCCATGGCGTCTCCGTACGGCCCGCCCCAGCCTGGCTATGGCCAGCCCAGCTACGCTCCCCTGGGAGGGAGCTACCCTGGCCCCTACGGACCCTACAACGGGCCCGCTACAGCCTACCAGCCTGGGGCTCCACCACAAGGTAAGTCTCTTTCTTTCCTTAACCCTAACCCACCTCTTCTGTCTCGCAAGGGACTCTGTCTCGGTTTCTCTCCCTCCTCCCACGAGCTAGCTTACATTCTGCAAGGTAAAACTTGTCTCTGTCCCTCTTTCTCTGAACCCATCGCAAAGTCCACTCCCTGCCTTTCCCACCATCGTTTCCTGGCAGCTCGTGTGTGTTCGGATGTAGTTGATTGTAGTGCGAATGCATCACCAACCATAGGGTTTCTAGTTGCTCCTCCTCCTGTTTGTGTGTGTGTGGACCTGCGTGAATAAGCATACTATGTGTGTGTTCCTCCATTCCCCCTGGCTTTCTGCATTTCTATTCCTGCCTCTGTACACGGTGTCGCCCTCCTTTCTTGTCTTTCAGGTTACTCTCCCTATGCCAGTTTTCCCTCTAAGGCTGTGGCAGCTAACCCTGTCTCTGACCTGTCCTCTCCTATTGACTTAGGTAACTGCTCTCTCTCTCTCTGAATCTATGCAGGTTTTTCTGTCTGGGAGTAGGCCTAATCATATCTTTAACGTTGATGACGTAATGGGCGTCCTATTCACGTTCTGAATGCCATCCGCTGTGCTTCAAACCTGTGGTCATTTGCAGGCAGGTGCCTAACGCCCCCCTCTCTCTCAGGACCTGCCAGAGGCCCCCCTACCTCTGCCCCCCGTCCAGTCTCCACCCCCCAGGCGTATTCCCAGGGAGACTCTCAGAACGGACCCCCACCTATGGGTCACTCTATGGCCCAGCCAGCTCAAAGGTCAGACCACACACACACACAGTATATATACTAGACAGCGTTTTGTGTGTGTGTGTGTGTGACAAGTTGTTTGTGTGTCCAGGTCGCCAGTGTCTCAGCCGTATAGCCAAGGTGCTATGAACTTGTCCGGTCCACACCCCTCCTACTCCCAGCAGTACGGTGCTCCGCCCCCCATGCAACAGGTTACCAATCAGATGTCAGGGATGCAGATCGGGTCCGGTCCCCCCACCTCTGTTGGGCCGGGATATGGTAAGAAATGGATTGATTGACGAATTTCGTGCCAAACTTTGCGCCTGCTAAACACAAACCTAGTTACTTGAATTTTCTTTCTCCAGCTCACCATCCCAGCTCCCAGCCTCCAATCAGTGCTGCATACTCCTCTGCAGCCCCACCCTCCTATACGCAAGCTCCTCCCCCATTGTCTGCTGCCCCCTCCCAGCCTTCCCCTCCCAGTGAACCTGCAGCCTCCCAGCCGTACTATGGTGGCCCCCCTCCCCCCCAACAACAACCCTTCCCCTCTGCCCACCATCCCTCCCAACCCTTCGTCTCCTCCTCTCCATACTTGGGCCCTCCCAGCCAACCTCGGGCCACTCCAGTCTCCCAACAGCAGTCCTTCCCACCTGGCCCCCCTGCTCAGCAACCCTTCCCCAACTCCGCCCCTCCTCCAGTCTCCCAACAGCAGTCCTTCCCACCTGGGTCCCCTGCTCAGCAACCCTTCCCCAACTCCGCCCCTCCTCCAGTCTCCCAACAGCAGTCCTTCCCACCTGGCCCCCCTTCTCAGCAACCCTTCCCCAACTCCGCCCCTCCTCCAGTCTCCCAACAGCAGTCCTTCCCACCTGGCCCCCCTGCTCAGCAACCCTTCCCCAACTCCGCCACTCCTCCTGTCTCCCAGGCCTCCTACTCTGGCCCCCCTCCTCCCACCCAGCACTCTTTCCCTCCCTCCTCCCAATCTGGCCCCTTCCCACCTATCTCTATATCCCCTTCCCAGTACCCAGGTCCACAGCCCCCATCCCAACCCGGACCCCCTCCCTTCCACTCTGGGCCCTCTCCTCGAGGCCCCATTCCACCCCCCTCCATGTCCCAGCAGCAGGCCAATCACCTTCCCCCCGGCCCCATGCAGCAACAGCAGCCTCCTCAGCCTGGCATGCAGGGAGGATACCCAACCCACCAGAATGGTGAGTACACCATGTTCAAACCCCTGTTCATCTTCTACTAGACCACTAGCTTGCTTTTGGCAAGTCTGGAGTTTTTGTAATATAATGTATTTGGCAGTCAGAATGGATGTGAAAATCAAATGTCATTCTAGTCAAATCAATCAAATCTAATGTTATTTGTCACGTGCTTTGTAAACAACAGGTGTAGACGAACAGTGAAGTGTTTACTTACTGGACCATTTCCAACAATGCAGAGTTAAAGATATAAAATTAAACAGAAATAGTGACACTATAAATAAATACATGGTGAATAACACTAGAGTAAAAATAACATGGCTATATACAGGAAGTACCAGTACCAAGTCAATGTGCTGGAGTACTAGGTAATTAAAGTATATATGTACAAATAGGTAGGGGTAAAGTGACTAGGAACATGATTACAAATAGTTTGTAGACTGCAAATTTGACCTCAAGAAGCCCAAACAAATATGTTCCCTAAATTATAATCATTTTCAACCTTTCTTACATTTGTGTATGATCACATGTCTCTATTATGCGTGGGAATACTTGGGAACAGATCTCTTAAATTAAAATCACTTGGGGCTGATTTCCTTGTGTTTTTAGTCTTTGTTTAACAATAATAAAATGAAGAAATATTTATTATTTTTGCTCAAATTTGGGGACCAAATAAACCACCCGCGGGCCAAACGTTTGGGCCTTCCTCTGACAACGCCTGGTATAGAGGTCCTGGATGGCAGGGAGCTCGGCCCCAGTGATGTTCTGGGCCTTACTCACCACCCCCTGTAGCGCCTTGCAGTCGGGTGCCTTGCAGTTCCCGTACGAAGTGGTGAAGCAGCCCTTCAAGACGCTCTCAATGGTGCAGCTGTAGAACTTTTTGAGAATCTGATGACCCATGCCAAATGTTTTCAGCCTCCTGAGGGCAAAGAGGTGCTGTCGTGCCCTCTTCACAACTGTGTGTGTGGACCATGTTCGTTCCTTAGTTATGTTGACATGGATAGAACTTGAAGCTCTCAACCGCCTCCACTACTGCCCCATCGATGTGGGTGGGGGTGTGCCCTGTTTCATGTAGTCCATGATCAGCTTCTTTGTCTTGCTGACGTTGAGGGAGAGGTTGTTGTCGTGGCACCACACTGCCAGGTCTTTGTTCCTCATATGCTGCCTTATCATCGTCGGTGATCAGTCAGTCCTACAATCGTTATCGTCAGCAAACTTAATGATGTTGTGTTGGAGCCGTGCGCGGCCACGCAGTCGTCGGTGAGCCAGGCGCACAGGAGGGGTCTAAGCACACACCCCTGAGGAGCCCCTGTGTTGATGGTCAGCGTGGCAGATGTGTTGTTGCCTACCCTTGCCTCCTGGGGGGTGGCCCGTCAGGAAGTCCAGGATCCAGTTGCAGAGGGAGGTGTTAAGTCCCAGGGTCCTGAGCTTAGTGATGAGTTTGGAGGGGGCTATGGTGTTGAACGCTGAGCTGTAGTCAATGAACAGTATTTACGTAGGTATTCCTTTTGTCCATGTGGGTGAGGGCAGTGTGGAGTGCAATATCATCTGTGGCTCTGTTGGGGCTGTATGCGAATTAGAGAGTGATGTCCCAGACACCCTGGACCCACATCTGCCAGCTAATGAACGAAAGCCCACCCTGTAGAGTTTATAATCGATCAATACTTTCTTCCTCAGGTGCGTTTGGGCAGCCTAGAGGGCCCCAGCCCGGTTATGCAGGCCCGCAATATCCCGGGCAACAGAACTACGGAGCAGGCCCTGCCCCTGCACCCGCTCCCCCTGCACAGAAGAGACTGGACCCTGATTCCATCCCCAGCCCGGTAAGGCACACACACAACCCATCCTGGTAACACATGCTCACTTTCTCTTGTGATAGTGTATTGGTGATAATGATGTTAGGTATTGGACTGTATGTTGTGTGTGTGTGTGCGCGCAGTCTAACAGTTTAACCCAGTCTGTTGAGCATGTGCATCAAACACCGATGATTTGCTTGCCTTCTCTCTGATGACTGACTAATCTATAACCAATAATCACAGAATCAGCCAGGGAGCTAATAATCCTGCTCCTGAGTTATTTACATCCTCTTCTCTCTGTCCCCTGTTTTCTTTTGGTTTTGTTTGATTTGATAATTTGCTGGACAAATCTCTGTTGTGAATGTAAAGCAAGCGTCTGAGCTGCCGGCTGTGCAGAAATCGAGACATAGAATAGACCCAGACGCTATCCCCAGCCCAGTAAGTCCTGTCTAACTCCTAACCCCTATGCCCTTCCCTTTAACCCATTATCCTTAGTGCTGAGCAATTAACTGAAATGTGTTTATTTACGTTTTTTAAATAACTAATTGACCGATATTGGTTCAATTATTTTAATTCCATTTGTTTCATATATTTTTCTGAGCTCAATGTGCAATATCTCTATAAAGATTTCATGTTGTCCAACTCATCATAGTTAAGCGCAGAAAACGTTGTAATTAACTACAATGACCAGAATCCAATGTGCCTCCAGCTGCCTGTTCTCATTGGTTCTTGCCACAGGCAAGCCTGTGGGTCCAGCAGAAAGACGGGGAGAGCGATAGACACAAGGGATAGAGCAGTTGCTTAGGTATCTCTACCTGACAATACATCTAATTGATTGATGGATCTTATTTAGCGGTCTTAAAAATATTCACTATGCTGTCCAACTCATCCCAAACCATCTCAATTGGGTTGAGGTCAGGTGATTGTGGAGACCAGGTCATCTGACGCAGCACTCTCCTTCTTGGTCGAATAGCCCTTACACAGCCTGGAGGTGTGTTGGGTCATTGTCCTGTTAAAAAAACAAATGATAGTCCCACTAAGCGCAAACCAGATGGGATGGCGTATCGCTGTGGTAGCCGTGCCGGTTATGTGTGCCTTGAATTCTAAATAAATCACTGACAGTGTCACCAGCAACGCACCATCACACCACCACCTCCATGCTTCACGGTGGGAACCACGCATGTGGAGATCATCCGTTAACCTACTATGCGTCTCACAAAGACACAGCAGCTGGTACCAAAAATCTCAAATTTGGACTCATCAGACCAAAGGACAGATTTCCACCGGTCTAATGTCCATTGCTCGTGTTTCTTTGCCCAAGCAAGCCTCTTCTTCTTATTGGTGTCCTTTAGTAGTGGTTTCTTTGCAGCAATTCGACCATGAAGGCCTGATTCACGCAGTCTCTTCTGAACAGTTGATGTTGAGATGTGTCTGTTACTTGAAATCTGAAGCATTAATTTGGGCTGCGTTTTCTGAGGCCGGTAACTCTAATAAACTTATCCTCTGCAGCAGAGGTAACTCTGGGTATTCCTTTCCTGTGGCGGTCCTCATGAGAGCCAGTTTCATCATGGTGCTTGATGGTTTTTGCAACTGCACTTGAAGAAACTTTCAAAGTTTTAGAAATTTTCCGAGTTGACTGACCTTCATGTCTTAAAGTAATGATGGACTGTCGTTTCTCTTCAGCTTATTTGAGCTGTTCTTGCCATAATATGGACTTGGTGTTTTACCAAATAGGGCTATTTTGTCAACACAACTGATTGCCTCAAATGCATTAAGAAGGAAAGAAATTCCACAAATTAACTTTTAACAAGGCACACCTGTTAATTGAAATACATTCCAGGTGACTACCTCACGAAGCTGGTTCAGAGAATGGCTTGATGACAGCTTGACACTCTTGGCAACGGGTGGCTACTTTGAAGAATCTGAAATATAAAATATATTATAATTTGTTGAACACTTTTTTTTTCTTTTTTTTGGTTACTACATAATTCCTATTCTACAATGTAAAAAATAAAGGAAAACCCTTGAATGAGTAGGTGTGTCCATACTTTTGACAGGTACTGTATATACACAAGTAAGCTGCCCCGGGTCAATTGTAAGTCTTGTTATAGTGAAGCGGAAACGTTTAGGAGCAACAAAGGCTCATCCACGAAGTGGTAGGCCACACAAGCTCACAGAACGGGACCGCCGAGTGCTGAAGCACGTAGCGTGTAAAAATTCCCTGTCCTTGGGTGCAACACTCATTAACGAGTTCCAAACTGCCTCTGGAAGCAACATCAGCACAATAACTGTTAGTAGAAAGCTTCATGAAATTGGTTTCCATTGCCAAGCAGCCGTACACAAGCCTAAGATCACCATGTGCAATGCCAAGCGTCGGCTGGAGTGGTGTAAAGCTCGCCGCCATTGGACTCTGTAGCAGAGGAATCGCCTTCTCTGGAGTGATGAATCACACTTCACCATCTGGCAATCCGACTGACAAATCTGTTTTTTTTCACGTGCCAGGAGAGTGCTACCTACCTCAATGCATAATGCCAACTGTAAAGTTTGGTGGAGGAATAATAATGGTCTGGGGCTGTTTTTCATGGTTTGGGCTAGGCACCTTAGTTCCAGTGAAGGGAAATCTTATCGCTACAGCATACAATGACATTCTAGACGATTTTGTAGTTCCAATCTTTGTGGCAACAGTTTTAGGAAGGCCCTTTTCTGTTTCAGCATGACAATGCCCCCGTGCACAAAGCGAGGTACATACAGAAATGTTTTTTTGTCGAACGGTGTGGAAGAACTTGACTGGCCTGCTCCGGAGCCCTGACCTCAACCCCATCGAACACCTTTGAATTGGAATGCCGACTGCGAGCCAGACCTAATCGCCCAACATCAGTACCCGACCTCACTAATGCTCTTGTGGCTGAATGGATGCAAGTCCCCGCAGTAATGTTCCAACATCTAGTGGAAAGCCTTCCCAGAAGAGTGGAGGCTGTTATAGCAGCAAGGGGGACTCCATATTAATGCCCATGATTCTAGAATGAGATGTACAGCAAGCAGGTGTCCACATACTTTTGGTCAAGTAGTGTAGATGGCTGGCTGCTACTACCTGAGCAGAGATGATATGATGACTTGGAATGAAATAGTAAGTCTTCAAATAAAGTGAGAAAAAAAATGCTTATTAATAAGTGATACATGAAATGGGCAGTCTGCTCTCATTGGAGTTTCATGAAATAGTCATCATACTAAAAACAAATGAAAGTATTCAGACCCCTTGACTTTTTCCACATTCTGTTACGTTACGGCCTTATATTCTGAAATGGATTAACTAGTTTTTCCCCCCTCATCATTCTACATACAATACCCCATAATGACAAAGCAAAAACACATTTTTTGACTTTTTCTGAAAATGTATAAAATGAAGTGGAATATCACATTTGCGTAACTATTCAGACTTTTTACTCAGTACTTTGTTGAAGCACCTTTGGCAGCGATTACAGCCTTGAGTCTTCCTGGGTATAACGCTACAAGCTTGGCACACCTGTATCTGGGGAGTTTCTCTAATTCTTCTCTGCAGATCCTCTCAAGCTCTGTCAGGCTGGATATGGGGAGCATCGCTGCACAGCTATTTTCAGGTCTCTCCAGAGATGTTTGGTTGGGTTCAAGTCTGGGCTCTGGCTGGGCCACTCAAGGACATTCAGAGACTTGTCGCAAAGGCACTCCTGCGTTGTCTTGACTGTGTGTTTAGTGTCGTTGCCCTGTTGGAAAGTGAACCTTTGCCTCAGTCTGAGGTCCTGAGCGCTCTGGAGCAGGTTCATCAAGGATCTCTGTACTTTGCTTCGTTCATCTTTCCCTCGATCCTGTCTCTCAGTCCCTGCCGCTGAAAAACATCCCCACAGCAAGATTCTGCCACCACCATGCTTCACCTTAGGGATGGTGCCAGGTTTCCTCCAGACGTGAATCTTGGCATTCAGGCCAAATAGTTCAATCTTGGTATCATCAGACCAGAGAATCTTGTTTCTCATGGTCTGAGAGTCCTTTAGGGGCATTTTGGCAAACTCCAAGCAGTCTGTCATGTGCCTTTTACTGAGGAGTGGCTTCCGTCTGGCCACTCTACTATAAAGGCCTGATTTGGTGGAGTGCTGCAGAGATGGCCGTCCTTCTGGAAGGTTCTCCTCTGTAGAGATGGGAACTCTGGCGCTCTGTCAGTGACCGTCGGGTTCTTGATCACCTCCCTGACCAAGGCCCTTCTCCCCCTGATTGCTCAGTTTGGCCGGGCGGCCAGCTCTAGGAAGAGTTCCGAACGTCTTCCATTTAAGAATGATGGAGGCCACTGTGTTCTTGGGGACCTTCAATGCTGCAGAAATGTTTTGGTACCCTTACCCCAGATCTGTGCCTCGACACAATCCTGTCTCGGAACTCTACGGACAATTCCTTCAACCTGGCTTGGTTTTTGCTCTGACATGCACTGTCAACTGTGGGACCTTTTTTTATATAGACAGGTGTGCCTTTCCAAATCATGTCCAATCAATTGAATTCTCCAATCAAGTTGTAGAAACATCTCAAGAATGATCAATGGAAACAGGATGCACGTGAGCTCAATTTCAAGTCTCATAGCAAAGGGTCTGAATACTTATGTAAGGTGTACAGCCTGTTTTGATTTTTGTATACATTTGCAAAAATGTCAACCTGTAACGCTTTAATGTAACGTTGTGGAAAAAGGGAAGAGGTCTGAATACTTTCCAAATGTGCTGTACACAACCAAAATATTTTATTTAAGGAAAGTAATGTGAATAAGTGATTGTTGGAGCCTCATAAGTTGTTTCACCATCGATCGTTTTATGCTATGCTGTTACAGCATTGAACCCACATAATGCATTATTTTTGAGGGGGAACTGAAATTGAAAACTGTGATTTTTTTATGAAACAACCTCAAAAATCACACAGCTCAGCACTACCCTGTCTACATCCTAACCTGCACCCTATCTCCAGCCCAGCAAACTCCTGTGTGTCTTCTCTCTAACTGCTACACCCTAACCTTTGAACCCAGACCCTCTGGAGCCTACCAATGTTTCTATGTCTGACCAACAGGTCGTTGGTGTGTTCTGACCCCCCACCCCACCTCTTCTCTTCCTCCACGCATGCCAGCCTGCAGTGTTTCACACACGACTCACCCATAATTCCTTGCTTTCTGAGATTTGCCCACAATTTCTAGCACCCTGAAATTTGCCCAAATTCCTTGCTTTTTTTGCTGTTGTCCACAGTCATGCTACATTTGCATATTAAGCCCTCCCTAGTAGTGTTAGTGTGTTGTGCACTGTTGCCATGGTTGCTGTGTCATTGTGTTTATATTATAGAATGGCATCACTGCTTTTTGGTTCATCTTCTCTGTTCTGTTTGGGAGATCTGTTTTTTTTTACTCTCCTGCAGGAGAATAGGTTTGTGTGTGTGGTGGATAGATTCTTCCCCTGCATGTCTTTTATACTCCACCCTCTGTCAAATTAACATTTAGTGTGTCTGTAAAACTCGCTTTCTCTTTCTACCTCAGATTCAGGTGATTGAGGATGACCGGGTCAACAAGAGCAGTGAGCCATTCACCACTGGGGTCAAAGGTCAGGCTCCACCCCTGGTCACCACCAACTTCCAGGTGAAAGACCAGGGCAATGCCAGCCCGCGGTTCATCCGCTGTACAGCCTACAACATGCCCTGCACCGCCGACATGGCCAAACAGTCCCAAGTCCCCTTGGCCGCTGTAATCAAACCCCTGGCCATGCTGCCCCCCGACGAGGTGAGACACACACACCACCCCCCCTTAATCTCCTCTGGTCTATTCTCCTCTCAAAACACTCCTCTTACCTCTTGCTCGCTCTCTCTCTCGTATGTGTTAATTTTTTGCAAGAATTGGAGGCCTCTGCCGTTTCTGGGTTTGAACTACGGTATACGATGCTAAACAGACCCCCCCCCCCCCCCTCTGTCTCTCAGACCCCTCCGTACATTGTGGACCATGGGGAAGGCGGTCCTATCCGCTGTAACCGCTGTAAGGCCTACATGTGTCCCTACATGCAGTTCATCGAGGCCGGACGCCGCTTCCAGTGTGGCTTCTGCAGCTGTGTCACAGAGGGTATGTGTGCGCGGGTGATATTGTGTGTGTGTCTGACGTCAATGTTGTTTTTTTGTTATAACACTCCCTCTTTCTCTCTCCCATAGTGCCTCCCCACTACTTCCAGCATCTGGACCACACAGGGAAGAGGGTGGACTGCTACGATCGGCCAGAGCTCTCTCAGGGCAGCTACGAGTTTGTGGCCACCGTCGACTACTGTAAGGTAAGGTGTCTGCATTTAGAAAAGACTGGAGGCCTGTAGCGTTGCTCTATTTTGGACCAGGAGATTTTCATGAGCCAGATTCTGTCTGTTGTGACAATGACCAGGTTTGGCACATAGCAGAGATTCTCGACCAAAGAAAAGCTGTGCCGTTATGTAACGTGCCAACTGTTTCGTCTAAATACTTCTCTCTTTCACGCTCTCTCTCTCGCGCTCTCCTCCCTTCTCTCTCTCAGAACAATAAGCTCCCCCAGCCCCCGTCGTTCATCTTCTTCATCGATGTGTCTTACAACGCAGTGAAGAGCGGCATGGTTAACATCGTCTGTCAGGAGCTCAAGACTCTACTGGACTACCTGCCCAGGTACATACACACACACACACACACACACACACACACACTATTCACCCATGTAAACTCACACCCACTAGCTAATTAATGACATTTGCTCTCCCCCCCTCCCCCACTCACCCTCCAGGGAGAACCCAGAGGAAGACTCGGCGGTGCGTGTGGGTTTTGTGACCTACAACAAGGTGTTACACTTCTACAACGTCAAGGCCAGCCTGGCCCAGCCCCAGATGATGGTGGTCAGTGACGTCAGTGACATGTTCCTCCCTCTGCTCGACGGCTTCCTGGTCAGCGTCAACGACAGCCGGATGGTCATCGAGAGGTAAGCAACACATACATCTACACCAGGCCTCCAGACTAAGGTTCCTGTCGTGGCACCAGCCCGGGATCTAATCCCACAGCACCAATGTTCTGTAAAACAGTAGGAACGGTAGGAAGTCACAATATCAGTTGCTGTAGAATCACAGAGTGTCATAGAATACAATAACATTGTGTCGCCGGGTCCTTGTACCTCCGGTCTGGAGTCAATCACTGTCAACAGATATGACAACAATCATAACATTCAGTTTACTGTAAGTGGCCATGAACTTGTACACAAATGATCATCTCAAATAGAACACTGGAAATCATGTGTTACGTAAAGGGAAAACCTATTTGAATATGCTAAGCATTGTGTAAATTACTCTTAACTGAATATTAATTTATTCCATTACATGAATCATCTTATAAAGATCTTACCTTATAAAGATCTTATAATTCTGGGCTTTATTAAGGACTGTAATCAACAACTGAGATGGTATTTAAGAAATAAGTTGTTTCTTCTAACATGTTGTGATTCAAAATATTTTTATGCGCATCCTATTACAGTGGTTGTCATGACTTTCGGGTTGACAATTAGGCTATTGTTATATTTTACTGTTAAAATAGGTTCAATAGAGATTCATTTGCCTACATCTTTATGTGCACTAATATCATTGGTTACTTTTGGGGGGGGGGGGGGGGGGGCTAATTCACCACCTAAGTGGGAACTCAAAACACATTTTCTAGATCGCTAACTCAAAGTGTAAAACCCACTGCTAGTAGCCATATGTTAATCTAACAGCAAATGTAATGTCCTGAAATAAAAAACTGCAGTTGTAGCCTACTACTAAATACCTGGCCGATCTCAAAGCCACATCAAATATCAGGGCTGGAAAATAGTTGCTATTTAGCTCAATAGTCCAAGTTGAGAAAGTGTACCTACATAAAGCTCAGCACCTCCTCTCTACAGCGTTGCACAGGAAGCTGTGTTTTACTCTGCAATTGGATTTTGAAATGTTATCCAATCAGAATGCTTCTTTTTATTTTCTCCCGGGAAAGGCAGTGAGAGCGGTTCGCTCGTCACAGCGTCAGCGAATCAAGAGGCAGAGGGGTAGCCGCAGGGCATGAACTTTCATTAGATGAATCAGGATAATGCACTTTACTGTTTGACCAAATCATGGCTTAACCTGTCTAGGATCAGCGTGGCGCTAGCGGCACACCCCCCCCCCCCCCCCACTGAAAAACCAGTGCCGCGAAATTCAAAAAAAATATTTTTTTTAAATATTTAACTTTCACACATTAAAGTCCAATACAGCTAATGAAAGACACAGATCTTGTGAATCCAGTCAACATTTCCGATTTTTAAAATGTTTTACAGGGAAGACACAATATGTAAAGATGTACATCTATTACCTAAAAACACATTAGCATAATCCACCATCTTTTATTTGTCCACCAACACCAGTAGCCATCACCAATTCGGCTAAACTAAGATATTTATAGCCCCTAACCAACAAAAAAACTCATTAGATGACAGTCTGATAACATATTTATGGTATGGGATAGGTTTTGTTAGAAAAAAGTGCATATTTCAGGTAGATGGCATAGTTTACAATTGCACCCACCATCACAAATGGACTAGAATAATTACAATGAGCAACGTGTTTACCTAACTACTAATCATCAAACATTTCGTAAAAATACACAGCATACACGAATCGAAAGACACAGATCCTGTGAATACAGACAATATTTCAGATTTTCTAAGTGTCTTACAGCGAAAACACAATAAATCGTTATATTAGCATAGCACATAGCACATAGCAGCCCAGCATTGATTCTAGCCAAAGTGGGCGATAACGTCAACATCGCCAAAAATATATTAATTTTTTCACTAACCTTCTCAGAATTCTTCAGATGACACTCCTGTAACATCATATTACACAATCCATATAGAGTTTGATCGAAAATGTTTATATTTAGCCACCAAAATCATGGTTAGACAATGTGAAATGTAGCTCAGCTGGTCAGAAAATGTCCTTGCGCCACTTAGACAGTGATCTACTCTTATACATAAATACTCATAAACGTGACTAAAAAATATAGGGTGGACAGGGATTGATAGACAATTTAATTCTTAATACAATTGCGTTATTACATTTTTTAATTTATCCTTACTTTTCAATACAGTTTGCGCCAAGCGAAGCTACGTCAAAAAACATGGCGTCCTAAGCCACTAAAATGTTTCGACAGAAACACGATTTATCATAATAAAAATGTCCTACCTTGAGCTGTTCTTCCATCAGTATCTTGGGCAAAGGATCCTTTCTTGGGAGAAATCGTCTTTTGGTGGAAAGCTGTCCTCTTGCCATGTGGAAATGTCAACTGCGTTCGGGATGAACTGAAAAGCGTGCCCAACTTTTCACATCGTTGCAAAAATAAATGTCCCAAAATCGCACTAAACGGATATAAATTGCTATAAAACGCCTTAAATTAACTACCTTATGATGTTTTTAACTCCTAAAACGAGTGAAAAGATGACCGGAGAAATATAACAGGCTAAACTAACGCTTGGAACAGGTGCGCGCCGGTGTCCTCTAGGCTCATGACGCAGCTCCCAAAGAATGACTAGCTTCAGGGTTTTTTCATTTGTAGGGCCTGTGAACGCGCAATCGACCCCGTTGGAATCGTCATCACGTAAAGGCATCCAGGGGAAGACGTAAGAAGTGTCCGTATAGTCATAGCAACGACAGTGCCCTTTTAAATGACTTCAGAAGAGTGGCCAACATTTCTCAAATCTGACTCCATGTCAGGGAAATTGCTGTAGAATGGGCTCTGTTCCACTTAGAGACAAAATTTCAACTCCTATAGAAACTATAGACTGTTTTCTATCCAATAATAATAATAATATGCATATTGTACGATCAAGGATTTTGTGGGAAGCCGTTTAAAAAATTAGCCAAATTAGCATAAGTAGTCTAAACAGCGCCCCCATCCCCAACAGGTTTAAGCCTCCCCAAAAAATAGTAAGATTGAGAAATATCACGTTTTATTTAATCACACAGGCAAGCAACAGGTCACTGTCTGGAGCCCTGGTATACACCCATTAACATTTATATTCATCACATGTATTAAAGCAGACGTCTCATCTGTCCAGACTTCGCAACTGGTTTAAGTTGTGTAGACTCATTTGGTGTGTGTGTGTGTCAGTTTGCTAGACCAGATTCCGGAGATGTTTGCAGACACCAGGGAGACTGAGACGGTGTTTGGACCAGTCATCCAGGCAGGACTGGAGGCACTGAAGGCTGCAGACTGTGCTGGGAAGCTATTTGTGTTCCACTCCACTCTGCCCATCGCTGAGGCTCCTGGGAAACTGAAGAATAGAGAGGACAAGAAACTAGTGGGAACAGACAAGGAGAAGGTACACACAAACACACTGATACACTCATACATATGTATTCTCTCACACACACACTAACAAGGACAAGATAAACTGATATGGTAACTGTGTGGCAGATACTGTTGCAATTAGACACTGAACACATAAAGAACCCTCATTCTGGAGAAAGTGTTCTATCTGCTATTGATTGGGTCATTGACTCGGTCTATGCGTCTCTCTCTCTCTCCAGTCTCTGTTCCAGCCCCAGTCTGGTTTCTATAGTAACCTCTCTAAGGAGTGTGTAGCACAGGGCTGCTGTGTCGACCTCTTCCTGTTTCCCAACCAGTACGTGGACGTGGCAACGCTTGGCGTGGTGCCCGTCTCCACCGGGGGTTCCGTCTACAAATACACCTACTTCCAGGTGAGAAACACCTCTCTCTTGGTTGATGGATGGTACCAAGAATATGCACATCCTTGCTTCAGGTCCTGAGCAACAGGCAGTTAGATTTGGGATTGTGGGTCATTTTAGGTGAAAATTGGGGGGGAAAGGGTGAGGTTTTAACAAAGCAATTGAAGATAATGTCACGCATCCGATTGTCAATGTAATCTCGTCTTTAGGCTACATCTATTATAGGCCTATGTGTGAAATTAGTTTCTATATAGTTTACGTTTAGTTTCAATGGGCCATTGACAGATGGCAGCCAACTATCGGGGTGAAGGGCAGGCAGGGGGGGAAATGGTTGTCCTCCTAAAACTGCTTAGAACACAACTCTGTGTTATTGGAAATCTAGCAACGACCGTGTTGAATCAACTTATTTAGGACAAGTCAAGCATGGGGGAGACATGACTTTGAAAATTAGAGTAATTCAAAAGTGAAATTCTTAACCTCAATGATGCTCTCTGAGCTTCTAGTGTTAATCCACAGATAAAAGGCGAACCCTGGTTAGTTTTTAGTTAGTTGTCTGTCGGGCTGTTGTGGTGACAGTTACTGCCACACCGGCAGTCATGACCACAGTCAAATTCCACGTGACTTGGGCCTTGCAGTGCTTGAGGCTTCATTACAGACCCGGGTTCGATCCCAGGCTGTGTTGCAGCTGGCCGCGACCGGGAGACTCACGAGGCAGCACACAACTGGCCCAGCATCGTCCGGGTTAGGGGAGGGTTTGGCCGGCCGGGATGTCCTTGTCCCATCGCTCTCTAGCGACCCCTTGTGCCGGGCTGGGCACATTCACAGGGATTATGGCCGCCAGTTGTACAGTGTTGCCTCCAACACATTGGTGTGGCTGATTTTTACGGATTTAGCGAGCAGTGCGGCTTGGCAAGGTCGTGTTTCGGAGGACGCATGGCTCTCGACCTTCTCTGTAACTACCAATTGGATATCACAAAATTGGGGAGAAAAAGGGGTAAAAAAAAAAAGGTAATTGTGATATCCAATTGGATAGATAAAAAATATATATATAATTAAAATCATGTTACCTGTAAAATCACGGTATTTTTGCACTCTGGACATGTGTTGGTAACGACCAGCTAATGGTTTGGTACTCAGGGCTCTATTGTCCCTCTAACCACTCTGACATCAATGCAAATGCTATGTAAAATCACATTGAACAATTATCAAAACTGTATCATGCTTTTAAAACTCAGTTAGGCCACATTTTTTGGACCTCACTGTGATTGATCAAATTGAAGTAAATAGTTCAACGGGTTGAAACTGAGCGAACAACATGATCGTTGTGGATGTTTCAAAGCCAAACACAACTAAATGGACGACGCTTTCTGAGGTGATGATTAATTCAAAGCGTTCAAGACGTTTAGAACCGTATGCATATTAGAGCTTTAGGCCTATGTGAGCCCAAGCCCACTTATTTTTTGTCTTCATTAAAGTAATGATTGTGCAGTTATGCAATACAGTGTGTTCGGAAAGTATTCAGACCCCGTTTCCCGCATTTTGTTACGTTACAGCCTTATTCTTAAATGGATAAAAAATAAATAAATAAAAAATGGTATAATAATCCTCATCAATCTACACACAATATCCCATAATGACAAAGCAAAAAAACGTTTTTTAGATCTTTTTACCAAGTTATACAAAATAATATACCTTATTTACGTACGTTTTCAGACCCTTTGCTATGTAGACTGTAAGTTGAGCTCAGGTGCATCCTGTTTCCATTGATCATCCTTGACGTTTTTTAATTGTTCCAATCAAGTTTTAGAAGGTATTTTAGAATAAGGCTGTAAAACGTGGTCTGAATACTTTCTGAATGCAATGTATATGTCCATTGCCTAATGGCCTACTGCATATTACACATGGCGGAGAAACATGTAAAACAAATTGGTGTAGCCTATACTCAAATTAAACAAATTCTAGAAATCTGACTATTATGCATACTGGATGGACTGGTTACCTTATGCTACACTCCAAATGTTCTATCCACACGTCTGGGAGAGAACATATAGGCCTAGGCGATGCTGTTGGTTCATTGATTGTGCAGGGCGGCTTACAGAGTTAGCCTACAATAATTAGATGTTGAATAGCCTAGTAATAGGGCATTTTTATATTTTCATAATTAATAGGCTGACTACCTTCAGCTATACAGAACCTCCGTTCATTTGCGTCTCCTCTTTCCTTCATTCCTTTCTCGAGCGTGCAGAGAGAGGGCCTGGCAGCAGTTTGTTTATGTTTCGTTGTGAAAACATGTTACTGTTGATGCTTCCGAACAGATTTCAGTTGGTTTCCCAAATGTGAGCACTGGATGGCTTCAGGAACATGGTTGGAGAGCCCTTGGCATACAGATTTTGTGCGGTATATCACCTGTCACGCAGCGAGAGGCTGCAGGCTCCTCAAACAGTGGTCGATGCGTGAAGTGAAATAAGTTTTCTTATAAGCCCAGACATTTCTATATGCAATCCTGTGTGAGAGAGCAGAGTTTTGATGGTTGCTACTAAAATAGGATCCCAGCTGCTACTCTATTTCTCAGCTGCTCCGCCATAAAACCAGAGTATCCAACTGCATGAAAGCAGCCTCCATTTTGCTAGTCCAGTGCATACAGATGACATTTTCCCCCTGCCCTGTTCCTGCCCATTTTGAACATTTGGCTTTTCTAAATTGAAACAAATGTTACATATTAGTAAAAGACAAGATTACATTTGAGACTAGTCTGTTGGGTGAAAATATGATCACTTGAGAGAACAGGGTTTGCAGTCTGAGTCAAGGAACGGAGCGCAAGCTTTTTAGTCAATAGCCTATTGTTGCAGCATGCAGCCCATAAGTATATGTTTTGGTTTCTAAGACATTCTAAGGTTTGTAGAGGTCGACCGATCATGATATTTCAACGCCGATACCGACCAATAGCCGATACCGGCTTTAAAAAAAATATATATATATTTGTAATAATGACAATTACAACAATACCGAATGAACACTTTTATTTTCTTAATCTAATACATAAATAAAATCTATTTAGTCTCATAAATAATGAAACATGCTCAATTTGGTTTAAATAATGCAAAAACACAGTTTTGGAGGAGAAAGTAAAAGTGCAATGTGCCATGTAAAAAAGCTAACGTTTAAGTTCCTTGCTCTGAACATATGAAAGCTGGTGGTTCAATATTCCCAGTTAATAGGTTTTAGGTTGTAGTTATTATGGGAATTATGACGCGTCGACTATTTCTCTCTCTTACGTTTGTATTTCATATACCTTTGACTATTGGATGTTCTAATTGGCTTGAAGTCATTAACAGCGCTGTGAAGCAAGCATTGCTAAGAGCTGCTGGCAAACGCAGTAAAGTTTGAATGAATGCTTACGAGCCTGCTGCCGCCTACCACTGCTCAGTCAGACTGCTCTATCAAATCATAGACTTAATTATAATAATATAATAAACACAGAAATACGAGCCTTTGATCCATTAATATAGTCAAATCCGGAAACTATCATTTCGAAAACAAAACGTTTTTTATTTTCGTGAAATACGGATCTGTTACGTATTTTATCTCGCGGGTGGCAATCCTAAGTCAAAATATTGCTGTTACATTGAAGGTTGTGCAATGTTATGTCATAATTATGTAAAATTATGGCAAATTAGTTCACAGTTCGCAACGAGCCAGGCGGCCCAAACTGTTCCATATACCCTGACTCTGCTTGCACTGAACGCAAGAGAAGTGACACAATTTCCCTAGTTAATATTGTCTGCTAACATGAATTTCTTAACTAAATATGCAGGTTTAAAAAAATATATTTACTTCTGTGTATTGATTTTAAGAAAGGCGTTGATGTTTATGGTTGGGTATGATTGTGCTTTTTGTTAAATCATCACCCGTTTGGCGAAGTTGAAGTAGGCTATGATTCAATGATAAATTAACAGGCACCGCATTGATTATATGCAACGCAGGACAAGCTAGTTAACTACACATGGTTGATGATATCACTAGGTTAACTAGTGATTATGTGAAGATTGATGTTTTTTTATAATATAAGTTTAATGCTAGCTAGCAACTTACCTTGGCTCCTTGCAGCCACAAGGTCCTTTTGATGCTGCACTTGCGTAACAGGTGGTCAGCCTGCCACGCAATTTCCCCGTGGATTGCAATGTAATCGGCCATAATCGGTGTCCAAAAGGCCGATTTACCGATTTGTTATCAACTTGAATTCGGCCATGCCGATTTAATCGGTCAACCTCTAGTTTGTATCATTCACAACTCAATCTAGCGTATAGTACCTGTTTCAAATCATCACTTTTATGGTCAACATAGGCACTTCATATGCGCACTCGCTCGGGAATAGGGAAAAATATCATCATGTTTCTTTAGACGTGCCTAAAATACATGGATTTATTGTGATGGACTTTTATGTAGATTTCCAAAGGCGTGCATCACCAGCTTGTGTGCATGGAGGCCTGGAGATGCTAAATGTGTTTATGTTAATTAATGGTCAATTACCATGAGACCGGCAGTCATTTTCAAGACAATAACCGTCTGACAAAATTTCGTGACCGCCGCAGCCCTAAGATATCTACGATTTAATCACTCCTTGTTCATCTTTCAAATACCCAAGTGGTATGCTCCTGAAAACCAATGATTTAGATGGGAGAGGTGGGACTTGCAGTGCGTCAAGTGTCTCAAATGGAACCAAGTTCTATTTTACCACAAGGCTACATTGTTGACGCGCACGAGCGGTGTGGATGAAATGATTGAATAACATTTGAATACATTTTATTTTACAACGCTCGTGCACGCAACGCGGCGGGGCTCGTTTGGGTGTAACCACGTCCACCCTTCACCTGTTACCTGCCTTCACTCACTGTCTGTGTGGTTTGTCAGGCCGAGACGGACCGTGAGCGGTTCCTGAATGATCTGCGGCGAGACGTTCAGAAGCCGATGGGCTTCGATGCTGTCATGAGGGTCCGAACCAGCACAGGTAAGTGTCTTGCTCTCTCTCACTTGCTCTCTCTCGCTCGCACAGTCTCACACACTCACAATTTTTTTGGGGGGGGGGGGTGGGGGGCCAGATCAGCTGTAACCTAACTTGTTTCACATTTATTATGGGGTCTGAATACTTTTGTGTGTACACACATACACACACACACTCCCCCCCCCCCCCCCCCCCCCCCTCCTTTATGTTCTTTTAACCCTACAACCCTTCCCCTTATTTGAGTAAACTAATGGACAACACTTAGGCTTGAACTTCCAGGTTATCCATACTATATATGTTTTACGGACACATTGTAATAGTTCTTTTTTAAATAATTTTTTATCCTTCAACTACCCTCAATCCCTCCCATCGCAGAAGAACCACTTGTTTTGATTTCTATTTGCAATATATTTTTTACTGTGCTGTTTCATAAAGGTTCTGAACCTATATACATTTTACGGACCCAGTCTTGTTTTTAGTCCCACCCTTCGGCTCCACTCAACCCCTCCCATATATTTCTGATCACCTTCCAGTTTCTATTTGCCAAATATTTTTCAACTGTGCCGTGATGTTTCACAAAAGTACGTTTAAAGAAACATTTTTGCTAGAAGTATTATTGATCGATTGACTTTTCAAATCACCCAGCAGTGCTATTTACAGAGTTAGCTCCATATAAGTGTTGCAATTCTTCAGCCATTCCTGAACCCGCGACCACAAAGAAGCTACATATGGACAGTACCAAAACAAATGATCTAAGGATTCTTTTCGCAGCAAGATCTGCAGAGGTGGGAAGATTTGTATTCCCCATATATATAACATTCTGTTGGTTGCAAGAATTTTGTATAATTTAATTTGACAAATTCTGTTTTTTGAATCCGGTGTTTTGTGTATCGGCTCATAAACCATGTTCCATGGAATTGGTACGTCAAATCTCTTCCCAACTATTTTGCGATCTATATGGCACAGCTGTCCATTTTTTTTTGGTCCTCACATTTTTTTTGTCTTTTAAAAATGCAGAGCCGACAGATAAATTCCTTACTTTCTTTCCCTTCTACTTGCCTCTTCCATTTTGCAGTAATGCTGCAATTAGTTGGTAGTAATTTTGGGTTGAGCAGACATTTCTATATATTTGTGTTAACTGCATGTGATAACTCCACCAGTCCTATTTATTATATAATTTACAAATATTATACCTTTTTGTCAATTTTTTTTTTTTTTATAAAATATGATCAATTAGTATGTTTGAGTTTAACCATAATATATTGTATTGTTTGGTGGACTAAACTGAAAATAGCTATATTGGAGATGATTTCATTTTCAAATAACCAAATGTGAGAGGTTGTAATCTGAATAAAGGGAAAAAGGCCATTCTTGAACAAGGGGTTAGACATTCTTACTAATCTGCTAGAGAACCAGTTGGGTTTAAGTATACCTTCTGTATGACTGACACCTTTAGTGAGAGATCTAATGCTTTAATATTAAATCATTTCTGCCATCTGAATTCATATTCGTTATATTAATAGGCCAATTTTATCTAGCTTGCCATCCAAATGTTTATATTTTATGATCCAATATATAATATAGTACACTGTCATAATTTGGTTGTAACCCAGAGGTTAGAACAGTATCTAGATCCTCTATGATGCTGTGGAGGGATCCAAATTGTGGATTTAAAAGAGAACATGACTCATCAGCGTACGAAGACACCTTTTGTTTTTAATAGCTAACATTTCGATGGTCATAATAAATGGATATGCTGATTAGTGGAAAACCTTGCACTACTCTTCTTGACAGTTTAATACTTTCTGAGATGTAGCCATTATTTACTATTTTACACCTGGGGTAACTATACATAACTTTAACCCATTTGTATGAGATTCTCCAAAACTTAAATATACCAGACATTTATATGTAAATTCCAGTCGTAGTTTATCAAATAGCCTTTTCAAAGTCCCCTATGAATACCAGGCCTGGTTTCCCAGATTTTTCATAATGTCCTATTGTTTCCAGTACTTATATTATCTCCAATGTATCATCCGTGTAAAAAAAAAACTGTCTGATTAGAATAGATAATATCCGACAATACCCTTTTTTAATTATATGCGTTTTGCCAGAATTTTTTGCATCACAACTAGGGGTGTGGCGGTTACAATTTCGTCAGCCGTGGATTGTCTAGCAAGTAACTGTCGGTCTCGCGGTAATTGACCGTTAATTAACACACACATTTATCATCTCCTGGCTTCCACGCACAGCCTACAAGCCAGTCATGCAGACCTTTTGGAACATCTACAGTTAAAAAGTCTAATAAATCCATGTAATATTGCCTACACCATCACAATATATCCAGTATTTATTACAGACAGGTCTAAGGAAACATGATATGAAGAAAATGTAGTCTATTTCAGAAGAACAGAATAGCATACTTTGAACTGTTAGGCACTGATCTGGCTATGTCATATGGCTGTGGGCTACACTAGTTCATTTAGCAGACAAGATTTGCTTAGAATTCTGTGGCTTTCTTTTATAGTAGGAAGAATACAATTGAACAAAGCTGAGTAACATAGAAAGGATATTTTCTCCAAATGATTTTGAGTGCGCACATGCGGCTATTCCGTGTTGAGGGTTAACAAATAAATAGTTATTCGTATATGCTTAATTTAGTTAATGTAACTTAATGTGATGTAACTAGTTGTTCTCCAAACAACTAAATGAGCTCTGCTTTTTTTTTTTTTTTTGCCGGCTGTACACACATCATTCACAATTTGACAAGCACTTGATAATACCTAGAATTTCACGGTGGCATCCCCATTGTGTGGCTGCAATGCACCCTAAAAAAAATCCATACCTTTTGCGTTGTGCCCTTCTCAATGCGCTCCGAATCACCTCACTCATATGGCTATCCATCACGTGATCGGGTCTTTCTCACAGGCTACAAGTGAAGACCGACACATCGGGGACGCAACTGCATGCTTTCTTATCCAATTTCGAGGTGCATATTGAAGATATTGGAAACTGTCCACATTTTCTTTTAACAACTTGATGAGTAGGCCTAACAAACAGCATGTCAATCAAACATTGTCTGGAACCGTTGTGGGTTGCAATAGAGCCCAAATTAATACAACCACTAGAATCAAAACTTTTTTTATGCAATGTGGCTGATGCAACAGATCAGAACGTTTAGCTTAACATGTTGATAAACTATTAGGCTATTTCTTCACATTATAAGTGCAGCAATGCACACATGGTAGTATGCTATAACCCATTATCTAAAGTGACCGCAAATGCAATTATCCATGTGATGCTTTTATTATAAAGGGGGGAAAATACATGTCATCTATGCACTTAAATAGCGAATGGAGGAAGCTTTTCCCGTGGTTCATTTTCATGCCAGCCAGGTAGGCTAATACCCCTGTTGTAAAAGAAGCAATGTGCTTATTATTAGGGAAGTTGAGAAATAAATATAGTAGGCCTAGCCTATAGAAAACTGATGGGATCTTCTATTGAATAGAGACGGGATCTCAGTAAGTGTTTGAGATTAGATTTTGCATTGATGTCAGTGACTAGAGGGACAATGGAGCGCTAGCTTGTTTTGGTAGGCTACTAATGACCAGCAGCCAGCATCAGAGCTTGGAGAAGCCTAATTATCGTGACTAAACGGTCACGTGGAATTTGACTGCCTTCATGACTCGTGACCGCCGGTGTGGCGGTAGTACGGTCACCGCAACAGCCTTAGTCACAACACTGAAGTGTAAGGGGCTTCCAAGTCTTTATATTTACCACTTGGTTCCTGTTTCAGTAATAATGAAATCAGACCCTGTTGAGTATCTGATAATCTACTCTTTTTATATGGTTGAAACATGCTTACAACGGTCCTCTGAGTACATCAACAAAGGATTGGTATACCTCCACTGGAATGCCATCCAGCCCCAGACTTAAAGGCTTTAATAGCATCAAGAAGTTCCTCCTCTGTAATTTGGCCTTCACATGAGTCTTTCTGTACATTTTACATTGTTAATAGAAGAAACAAAATCGATACAGTTACCTTTGTTTAGTGGAGATGGAGGAGACTGAAAAGAGAACGTATGCTTAAAGTACTTTGCTTCCTCTTTCAAAATATTGTTTGGTGGCATTTCTATGATGAAGATAACTTATTCTGTGTCTCTCTGGAACAATTTGTATTGCCGTCTGTCTGCACGCTCACTCTTCACCTAGTGGTGTTATTCACTGCCGTCATAACATCCTCTCCTCCAGGCATCAGAGCGACAGATTTCTTCGGCTCGTTCTTTATGAGCAATACGACAGACGTGGAGCTGGCAGGGCTGGACTGTGACAAGACCGTGACCGTGGAATTCCGCCACGACGACAAGCTCAGCGAGGACACCGGGGCGCTCATGCAGTGCGCGGTGTTGTACACCAGCTGTAGTGGTCAGCGGCGTCTGCGGGTCCACAACATGGCGGTCAACTGCTGCTCCCAGCTCGCCGACCTCTACCGGAACTGCGAGACGGACACAATCATCAACTTCTTCTCCAAGTATGGTCAGTATCACACGCTCACTATCCGTCGATCCCCCTATGCCTCCGTCTATATAGCCGTGAAATTGTGTAGTGTGTTTTGAGATCACGTTACTAAGAGAAAGAATGTATAAAGGTCAGCAGGGGTCCAATCACCCGAACACCTACATCTACTTTACATGTGAGATACTGTAGGTGTGATTGATGCCAGTAGGATTCGAACCAACATAAGGGCTTTTCTCTGTGTCTGTGTGTAGCGTACCGCAGCATATTGAACACCCCCACCAAGACGGTGAGAGACACCATGGTGAACCAGTGTGCCCAGATTCTGGCCTGCTACCGCAAGAACTGTGCCAGCCCCTCGTCTGCCGGACAGGTCAGTCACTCACACATACACCCCCTATTGGCCAAGTCAGTGACACACACCCCATACACACATCAACCCCCCCCCCCCCACACCCACACACTCAATCCCTTCCCCTCTCTCCTGTTGTAGCTGATCCTACCAGAGTGTATGAAGCTGCTGCCGGTCTATCTGAACTGTGTGTTGAAGAGCGACGTGCTGCAGCCGGGAGCTGACATCTCGTTGGACGACAGAGCCTACCTGAGACAGCTGCTCAGCTGTATGGACGTATCAGAGAGCCACATCTTCTTCTATCCCCGCCTACTGCCCCTGGTGAGAGACACTGCTCTCCAACTCGCTCTCTTTTTGTCTCTCGATTGATTTCAATCAGCCTCATTTGGCATGAGAAGGCATCATCTTACTTTGCTGAAGCAAACATGTAAGAACATATTACATCAATGTGAAATCAGTTTGTTAAATCGTGTGTTAATCAAGTACCTTTCCATCTCAGGTGAAGCTGGATGGAGGGTCGTTTCCAATGGCCGTGCGTAACTCAGAGGAGCGCCTGTCGAAGGGCGGAGTCTACCTCCTGGAGACAGGGCTCCACCTCTTCCTGTGGGTGGGAGCCAATGCTCAGCAGGAGCTGCTTAGCAACATCTTTGGAACGCCCACCTTCAGCCAGATAGACCCCAACATGGTGAGACACACAGACTTCAACTTCTTACAAATCATTGTCTTGATTTTAAGTGTGTGGGTGTCTCCTAAATGTGTGTGTTGTGTTCCAGGCGAGTCTGCCGGAGCTGGACAACCCGTTCTCCCAGAGACTCCGAGAGATCATCGACTCCTTCAGATCACAACGGTCACGATACATGAAGGTCAGACTCCACTACCTCTCTTTGTCTCTGTCTCTCTCTTCTCTTTCTTCCCTCTCTATCTTTCCATCTCTATTTCTGTGTTGTCAGGGTTCAATACTGCGACCTAAACAGTCACGTTGCAACCGTTTGACTTGGCAGTGCAACACACACATTTTTAATTGGCACGCATTACACCTTTTGTGAGACTAACTACCACATGGACACACTTCATTACGTGTGTTTGTTTGGATAAAGCTGTCTATTTAATGCATGACAACTGAAATCTCTTAACTCATTTCTACCATGTTATCTGTACAACTAGAGGCAAAACAACTTTAGATCCCCTTTACTCCACACACAGAGGCCTACAAAGCTCTCCTCCGCCCTCCATTTGGCAAATCTGACCATAACTCTATCCTCCTGATTCCTGCTTACAAGCAAAAACTAAAGCAGGAAGTACCAGCGACGCTGAATCATCAAACGGGCAAAGTGTCAATACAGGACTAAGTTCGAATCGTACTACACCGGCTCTGATGCTCGACGGAGGTGGCAGGGCTTGCAAACTATCACAGATTACAAAGGGAAAACCATGTTGCGAGCTGCCCAGTGACGTGAGCCTAACAAACAAGCTAAATGCCTTTTTTATGCTCGCTTCGAGGCAAACAACAACGACCCATGTATGAGAGCACCAGCTGTTCCGGGCGACTGTGTGATCACGCTCTCTGTAGCCTATGCAAGTAAAAGTTTTAAACAGGTTAACAGACGGATTACCCTGATGCGTACTCAAAGCATGCGCTGACCAGCTGGCAAGTGTCTTGACTGACATTTTCAAATTCTCCCTGACCCAGTCTGTAATACCTACATGTTTCAAGCAGACCACCATAGTCCCTGTAACCAAGGTAACCTGTCGATGACTATCGCCCAGTTGCACTCGCATCTGTAGCCATGAAATGTTTTGAAAGGCTTGCCATCCCTTACATCAACACCATCATCCCAGACACCTGAGACCCAGTCCAGTTCACGACCCACCGATGACGCAATGTCTATTACACTCCACACTGCCCTTTTTTTACCTGGACAAATGGAACACCTACATGAGAATGCTGTTCATTGACTACTCAGCTTTCAACACCGTAGTGTCCTTCAAGCTCAGGTCCCTGGGACTGAACACCTCCCTCTGCAACTGGATCCTGGACTTCCTGACGGGTCGCCCCCAGGTAGTCAGGGTAGGCAACAACACATCTGCCACGCTGACCCTCAACACGGGGGCCCTTTAGGGTTATGTGCTTAGTCTCCTCCTGTACTCCCTGTTCACCCATGACTGCGTGGCCGCGCACGACTCAAACACCATTACGTTTGCCAACATTCACGACGGTGGGAGGCCTGATTGACGATGATGAGAGCCCATAGGGAGGTAGTCAGAGATCTGGCAGTGTGGTGCCAGGACAACAACCTCTCCCTTAATGTCAGCCAGACAAAATAGATGATTGTGAACTATACGAAACGGCGGGCCAAGCACGACCCCATTCACATCGACACGGCCGTGGTGGAGCTGGTCGAGAGCTTCAAGTTCCTGTGTCCACATCACTAAGGACCTTTCATGGTCCAAACACACCAACACCGTCGTGAAGAGGACACGACAATGTCCTCTTCCATGTCCCGCTTCCCCCCTCAGGAGGCTGAAAAGATTTGGCATGGGCCTTCAGATCCTCAAAGGTCTACAGCTGCACCATTGTAAGCTTCTTGACTGGCTGCGTCACTGCGTGGTATGGCAGCTGCTTGGCATCCGATCTCAAGGTACTGCAGAGGATAGTGTGTACGGTCCTGTACATCACTCGGGCCAAGTCTGGGACCAAAATGCTCCTGAACAGCTTCTACCCCCAAAACCATAAGCCTGTTGAACAGTTAATCAAATAGCTACCTGGACTATTGGCATTGACTTTATTATTGAGTCTATACACACTCACTGGACTTGACCCACACACATACTACGCTGACACTCCATCTCACACATACGCTCACACACACATGCACATTTTTTTTCCTTTTTAACTCTGCATTGTTGGGAAAGGGATCATAAGCAAGCATTTCACTGTAAAGTCTATACCTGTTAAGTCCGGTGCAGGTGACAAATGAATTAGATTAAGATTTTTAGTCAGGCAATGCTCGCATTATTCTAACAGATTAAAATAATGTGAGTGTCAATGCATAATGCTGTTAAGTCTTATTGAAACGAGCATTATTCTTAGTGGGAATGCATACAATTTGAGATTATTTAAAATGTAAAAAATCTGTAGGCTATTACAACATTTAAATATAAAATGTAGGACCTTAAATTACAAATCAATGAATGAAATGTATTTATAAAGCCCTTTTCTACATCAGCAGCTGCCACAATTATGTCCTTGACTTTGACTTGCCAATGTCTGTATGAACCCACTTGCCCAGCCGGCAAATGAAAAATCAAATCACAGGCTATTGAAAGGATGCACGCATCATTCGCTTTCCTGTAAGATTTATTCTATTTATTCTGGCCAGTAGCTTTGTTGGCACTGGCCCGGGTGTGTCGCTAGTAAATTGTAATGAATGTTGAGCCCTGCGTTTGCGAGGTAGGGGCTTTGTCTACTACGTTGTGAAGCCGTTAGCGATGCTAATGATAGCCTGACCGTTTTCTGGTAGATGGGAAAAGCAATTCAAAGGTAACTACAAAGTAGCCTATGTATTCCTGGCAGATTCATGATTATTTGCATCATCCAGTCACTGTTTGTTTTGAGAACGCCACAAGTGCCCTACAGAAACATCACTTCACTGAATTAAAGGGTAACTACACTGAAATGGCTACATTTCTCAGCTTTTTTCCCCAGACCTAAAAAAAATTGTCCCCTGATGTGGTTTAAGCATTGTTGTGGACTTGGAACATCCAATTTTGTTGTTTTTCTATTAAAGTGAGATTTGAAAGTGAAAACAAGAAGAAACAAGAGGACAATCAGTCCTCCTCCCTAGTTTACATTTTTTTCGAAGTATCGTTTTTTTTTCTTTTTTTTCTGGCCTCTAGAGGATTTTACAGAAAAGAACACATGGCAATAACAATACATTTTGCACTTTATTTTACGTCTCTCTTCGTTGCTGTTCCAGTAAATCTATCCAAATCAATGTAAGAACACAAGTTAAAAGATGGCTAGTCATTGATGGCCAGGTTCTGGAAGGAATGCAGGCACATTATGGGCGACAGGCTCGTTGTTATCAATCATCATTATCGACTAAATCATGTGCTTCTGCATTGCTTGCTCTTTGGGGTTTTAGGCTGGGTTTCTGTATAAGCACTTTGTGACATCTGCTGCTGTTAAAAGGGCTTTATAAATGAATTTGATGTGCGTGTGCCACCAACTAGAAAAAGTAAGTGGAGATCCCTGGTTGTAGTACAGAAGCATAAGGTGTGTGTGTGTGTGTGTGTGGTAACATCTCTTTCTCTCTCCACACGTGTCTGTAGTTGATGGTGGTGAAGCAGGAGGACAAGGCGGAGCTAATCTTTAAGCACTTCCTGTGTGAGGACAAGGGCACCAGCGGAGGAGCTTCCTACGTCGACTTCCTGTGTCACATGCACAAGGAGATCCGCCAGCTACTCAGCTAGGACCCTGATTTCTGACCCTTCAAACCTGACCCCCGCACCTCTCAACCCCCCCCCCCCCCCCCCCCCCTTGATGCGCTTTATCTTTTATTTACCTAATAAACTTAACCCCTCCCCATCTGTCAGCGAGAGGCCGGAGACATATACAAAGCCTCGTGGCAGATTCCGTGTGTGTGTCCTCATACGACTCTACTATTCCAAACGTCAAGCTCTAAAACAGCTGGAGCTGATCCACTGGCCAATGGAGGTTGTGTGTATGTGTGTATGTGTATGTGTGTGTGTGTGTGGGAGAGAGTTGCTGTTGATTGTAGTAGGTGTTCTGTCTAACACTAGCACTGAAAGGCTGTTGTGGGTGTACCGGCCGCTGGTAGAAACTCACTCTTTTTGTATGATTCAGACCCAGTAGAGCTGAAGATGACAAACTATACATGACATGAAATAAATGTTGTTGTTTTCCATCTCTAGAATTATTTTTCTATTTGTCTTATTCGCTCTCCCTCAGACATGGCCTCGTGTGTGTGTGTGTGTGTGCGCGCGCGCTCTCTGTGACTTACTACTGAGGCAATAGGAGAGAGGGAGAAGTATATAGAGATAATCTGTGATTGAGGTTAAACTCCCAATAAAAGTCTATGCATCTAATCATCCAGAGGCGAGGGGTTTGAACGTTCAACCAGCGTGGGGGTCCCACTATGACTCACACAGTATAGACTGTTTGGTTGAGGTGTGTGTGTGTGTCATGTTGTTTATTAACGTGTGTATCAGCTCAACATGATGCCTGTTTGTCTTCCTGTCTGTGAAGGGAAGGAGTGACTGGCTGTGCTTCTCAAAACTGAGGTCAGTCAGAGGAAGAGTGATGAGAATAATGGTGGGTCGCATGGTCATGTTCAGTAGGCACCAAACAGGAGAAAACTATTTGAAACAGGGAAGTACTTTTGTTTTGGTTTCCGTAGCAGAATGTTTTTGCTACGTTGTACCTTGCTGAACACGACCCTGTGCTCTACATACAGCTGTGTCTGAGTTGTCCCACGCTGCAGACTGTCTGCTATAGAACCTCAGTTCATATTTACACATATAACCTACGTCTATAACCTGTACAGAATTAAATCCTCCGTTTTAAACACTTGTGTCAAATGCTGTGGTTTGTCAGTCCTACCCCGTCGCTGCCGCTCACACACAAGCAGTCCTGCTTTTTGTTCCGTTTAGGTGTGCAGCTTAGTCTGTGTGTGTGTGAGGGGTTCTGGAGGCAGATCCTGGTGAATTTCTCTAAACTAAAGGAAAAGAGGGATCTGTCACTACATACGGACTTTTGCATTTCTTTTCGCTCTCATGTCTTAACACAGTGTTGGTGTGCTGCCCTCTTTGACCCATCTCTCTGTTGAATGGACCTTCTGACTGACCGTGACCTTAAGTTTTCCTTCTCTGTGTTTTTGTCATTGCCTCCTGGACTGTTAATAAAGTTATTGAATCACCATGCCATGCTTCTCCCATCCCTGCTCTCATTGGCACTATGGTTACAGTAAGGGAATTTTTCCTAGCCAAACTGTCACTCATAAATTGCACCTGATAAGACTGACCAAAATTAGTGCCCTATATACAGTTGCAGCCAAAAAGATTGACACCCTTGAACTTTTTTTTAAAATTCCCTATTCTATAATGTTGGTTTCCAACATTGCAGAACAAATTTTATTTTTGTCTACTTAAGTTATTGCCAACCCGGAGCTAGTATTTGGTTGCACAGCCTTTGGCCAAGAACTGCAGACTAACGTTTCTTGTAACATCAATGAGCTTGATGCGCCTTACTACTGGCAATTTGTCCCACTCTTCAGCAGCAAACTGTTCTAATTTTTCAATGTTTGAGGGATGCCCTCCACCAACTGCTGTTTTCAGGTCTCTCCATAGATTTTGAATGTGATTTACATCTGGACTCTTGGCTGGCCACTCTAGAGAAGTCCAGCTTTTCTTCTTGAACCATTCCTGGGTCCTTGTTGATGTGTGTTTGGGGTTGTCCTGCTGGAAGACCCACAACCTTCAATGGAGACCCGTGGTTTTGGAAACAGGGTTGAACATTGGACTCAACACCAGATATTCTGCTGATTTCAAGATGCCTTGCACACGTCTAAGGCCCACAGTACCAGAGGCAGCAAATCAACCCCCATGTTTGATTGTGGGAAGGGTATTATTTTTCATTGAATGCATCATTTGGTCATTGTAAACACTGCTCTGATCTGTATTGTCTAAGAGCTCTAATTTTGTTTCATTGGTACAGAACATTTCCCACAGGCTTTAGACTTGTTTTAGTAGGTTTTTGAGAAGTTCAGCAGGGGGGGGGGCTTCCTATGTCTACCAACGACCAAATGAAACATTCAAGAAAATAACACCCTCCCTACAATCAAACATAGGGAAGGTTTGATAATGTTGAGTTTCTTTGCGGTCTCTGGTACTGGGGGGCCTTGAACATGTGCAAGACATCATGATAACAGCAGATTACCAAAGTGTTTGAGTAAAATGTTCAACCCAGTGTCCAAAAACGGGGTCTCTGTTGAAGGGTGGCGTGGCCAGCGAAGAGTCCAGATCACATCTATGGCGAGAGCTGAAAAAAGCAGCTGGTGTTGAACACCCCGCAAACGTTCAAGAATTAGAACAGTTTGCTGCTGAAGACCGGGACAAATTGCTAGTAAAAAGGTGCTGCAAGCTCATTGACGGCTACAAGACGCATTTGTCTGCAGTTGTTTTTGCCAAAAGCTGTGCAACCAAGTACTAGCTACAGTGGAGCCAATGATTTTGTCCATGCCAATTGTCTTTAAGTTTACTAAATAAAATGGTTCTGTGAAGTTGCTTTTTTCCGATTTCAAATTATTTGAAATGAAATCGGGAATTATTTTTGAAAAGTGTCAATCAGTGAGCTCCAAAAGTATTGAGACGGTGACCATTTTTGTTGTTTTGGCATACTCCAGCACTTGGGATTTGAAATGATACAATGACTGAGATTCAAGTGCAGACTGACAGCTTTCATTTTCATCTATATCTGGTGAACATTTTAGAAATTACAACACTTTTGTACGTAGTCCCCCCCTATTTTAGGGGATCAAAAAAAATGGACAAATTCACTTGTGTTTTAGAGTAGTCAAAAGTTTAGTATTTGGTCCCATATTCCAAGCAAGCTTGTGACTGATTTTTGGGATGCATTTGCTGTTTTGGTTGTGTTTCAGATCATGTTTGTATCCAATAGATATGAATGGGAAATAATGTATTGTCATTTTGGATTCCATATGTGTTACGTCATAGTTTTGATGTCTTCACTATTATTCTGCAATGTAGAAAATAGTCAAAATAAAGAAAAACCCTTGAAAAGAACAAAAGGGGGATACCTAGTCAGTTGTCCAACTGAAATGTGTCTTCCGCATTTAAACCAACCCCTCTGATTGAGTAGGTGTGTCCGAACTTTTGAATGGTACTCTACATATAAGTGAATTTGTCCCAATACCTTTGTTCCCCTAAAATGGGGGGGGGGGGACTATGTACAAAAAGTGCCGTCATTTCAAAACGGTTCACCCGATATGGATGAAAATACCCTCAAATGAAAGCTGACAGTCTGAGCTTTAGCCGTGTATTCATTGTATCATATCCAAAGTGCTGGAGTACAGAGCCAAAACAACCTAAAATGTGTCACTGTCCCAGTACCTTTTGGAGCTCACTGTATAGGGATCCTAGTAGGTAACAGCTGGGTGAAAGGTCGGGCAGAACACTGCTACTAAAACCAACACTAGTCCAGGACCAGGTGGACCTAATAAACAATGTTACAGAAGAATAGTAAAAACTCTTGCTTGTTTAAAAGTATGTACTTTAATCCGATTATCATTCATTCATCATCACATTAACAGTCAGGTCTAGTGTGGTTCAAAGCACATATGTGAATATAGGTTTAGGGGTTGCGTTATCTTTGTCATCTACTGCATGTTACACACACAAAAACGTGTGTGATCGCCCTGAAGTCTCAGGTGTTCCTCCAGGGAGGCTATTCCACCTGACACAGGGACACTGACGAGTCTACCCAGCCTAGCCTAAACCCTGGATAGAAGGGCTCAGTGAAGTGGAACGTGGGCAGGTGGGTCAGTGTTAGAGGAGACACTGTTGTGCCATGTTGTGTAATTGTCATTAGAGCAGTTCATACTCCAGGACACAGGGCTTCATCCAAAACCAGCAGTCATGTCCCTCTCCTCTCCTGCTGATCCCACTCCACTCTGTCTCCCAATAGCAGCGCCCAGTCAAACGCTCTCTGCACAGCAGCTTCCTCCAGTAGTCAAATCTCTCTGGGTGATCAGGAAACGGCTGCTCTTTCTCTCGCGTCACCTTCCTGTTCTCTGCAGACAACGAGAGCTCTCTGTGTGCTGTGTTTGGGTCCAGTCTGAGGTCACAGGTATCTGGGGGAAAAATCTGAAACTCATAGTAGAATATCACATACCCATACTGTACATACTCACATCTCTGTGGTCCTGGTCTGATCCTGAACTCAGCACACCACACTGTCGGAGAGAGAGGCAGTAAAACAGGGATGGGATTCACACAATCCCAAACCGAGTTAATGGCTTTTTTGTTTTTACACATTCATTCTTTCCTAAGTTTCCTCAGTTTACAGTGTGGATCTTCCAGTACAGCAGAGAGAAGCTTCACTCCTGAGTCTCCTGGGTGATTGTAGCTCAGGTCCAGCTCCCTCAGATGTGAGGGGTTGGAATTGAGAGAGGAGGCTAGAAAAGCACATCCTTCCTCTGTGAAAGTACAAAGTGAAAACCTTTAACATTTTAGCTGCCTCTAAAAGTGGTGATAAGCAAATATTACATTTATATACTTGTTTTTTACCAGTATAACCAGACTGTTTATAAAACACTCACCATACTATCTCCAGTTTACTGTCTGGACCGCCCAGTGTTTACAGTTTACTGTCTGGACTGCCCAGTGTTTACAGTTTACTGTCTGGACCGCCCAGTCTTTACAGTTTACAGTCTGGACTGCCCAGTGTTTACAGTTTACAGTCTGGACCGCCCAGTGTTTACAGTTTACTGTCTGGACTGCCCAGTGTTTACAGTTTACAGTCTGGACTGCCCAGTGTTTACAGTTTACAGTCTGGACCGCCCAGTGTTTACAGTTTACTGTCTGGACTTCCCAGTGTTTACAGTTTACTGTCTGGACTGCCCAGTGTTTACAGTTTACAGTCTGGACCGCCCAGTGTTTACAGTTTACAGTCTGGACCGCCCAGTGTTTACAGTTTACTATCTGGACCGCCCAGTGTTTACAGTTTACTATCTGGACTGCCCAGTGTTTACAGTTTACAGTCTGGACCGCCCAGTGTTTACAGTTTACTGTCTGTACCGCCCAGTGTTTACAGTTTACAGTCTGGACTGCGCAGTGTTTACAGTTTACAGTCTGGACCGCCCAGTGTTTACAGTTTACTGTCTGGACTTCCCAGTGTTTACAGTTTACTGTCTGGACTGCCCAGTGTTTACAGTTTACTGTCTGGACTTCCCAGTGTTTACAGTTTACAGTCTGGACCGCCCAGTGTTTACAGTTTACTGTCTGGACTTCCCAGTGTTTACAGTTTACTGTCTGGACTGCCCAGTGTTTACAGTTTACAGTCTGGACCGCCCAGTGTTTACAGTTTACAGTCTGGACCGCCCAGTGTTTACAGTTTACTATCTGGACCGCCCAGTGTTTACAGTTTACTATCTGGACTGCCCAGTGTTTACAGTTTACAGTCTGGACCGCCCAGTGTTTACAGTTTACTGTCTGGACCGCCCAGTGTTTACAGTTTACAGTCTGGACTGCGCAGTGTTTACAGTTTACAGTCTGGACCGCCCAGTGTTTACAGTTTACTGTCTGGACTTCCCAGTGTTTACAGTTTACTATCTGGACTGCCCAGTGTTTACAGTTTACTGTCTGGACTTCCCAGTGTTTACAGTTTACTGTCTGTACCGCCCAGTGTTTACAGTTTACAGTCTGGACTGCCCAGTGTTTACAGTTTACAGTCTGGACCGCCCAGTGTTTACAGTTTACTGTCTGGACTTCCCAGTGTTTACAGTTTACTGTCTGGACTGCCCAGTGTTTACAGTTTACTGTCTGGACTTCCCAGTGTTTACAGTTTACTATCTGGACTGCCCAGTGTTTACAGTTTACAGTGTGGACTTGCCAGTCCAGAAGAGAGCAGCTTCACCCCTGAATCCTACAGGTTATTGTCACTCATGTCCAGCTCTCTCTGGTGTGAGGAGTTTGTACTAAGAGCTGAGGCCAATGCTTCACAGCATCTCTCTGTGAGTTTGTGTCGATTCAGCCTAAGAAATATAATGGATAAACTCAACTCTTAACCTGACTAAACCAAAAGAGTGAGAAGAGCTTGTGCAGTGTCTGTTGATGTAATCTGAGGTATTGCTGTTGATATTGTACTCACAGGGCTGTTCTGGAGGCTTTGATTACCGGCAGCAGCCTCAGAAGACCCTCCTCTGATCTGGAGTACTTCTTTAGGTTAAACTCACCCAGCTCCTCTTCTGAAGTCAGCAACACAAAGACCAGTGCTGACCACTTGTGCAGGTGAGAGTTTGGCTCTAGATAGACTTCCTTAGCTCAGGTGGCTTTGGATCTCCTCCACTAGAGAATGGTCACGTAGTTCATTCAGACAGTGGAATAGATTGATGCATCTTTCTGGAGAGGGATTCTCCTTGAAATGATCTTTGATGTGCTTGACTGTTTCCTTGTTGGTCTGTGATCCGCTTATCCTCTGAGTTAGCAAGTCTCGTAGGAGAATCTGATTGGACTCCAGTGAGAGGCCCAGGAGGAATCGGAGGAACGGGTCCAGGTGTCCACTCACTCTGTATGGCCTTTTCCACTGCTGCTTTGTAAAAGCTGGTTAAAGATAAATCTCTGAATAGAAAATGTTTAAAAAAGGATTGCTGTTTGGCTAATAGATTCACATTGTCACTGAAGAATGTGAGAAACGCATACAGAGCAGCCATAAACTCCTGAATACTGAGATGGACAAAGCAGAAAACATTTCCCTGGCACAGGGTCGGTTCCTCACTGAAGATCTCAGTGCACACTCCTGAGTACACAGACGCCTCCCTGACATTTATGCCACACTCTTTCACGTCTTCCTCATAGAAGTTCAGGTTGCCTTTCTCCAGCTGTTGGAAAGCCAGTTTTCCCAGGGACTTGATGCTCTTTCTCATCGAGTCAGGGCCAAGGTTTCCTCTTCTGTGAAGCATATGACTCTTGTCTTTCTCTTGAAATACCAGGAAATGTGAGTACATCTGTGTCAGGGTCTTGGGTGTCTCTCCACTCTCTGCTTTTACCAGATTTTTCTCCAGAACGGTGGCTGCGATCCAACAGAATACGTGTGTGGCATGTGGCACATGATGTAGAGGCTTCTTGATGTCTTTATGTGTGTGATAATTCTGCTGACCAGGTTCTCATCACTGATTCTCTTCCTGAAGTACTCCTCCTTTTGTGGGTCATTGAACCCTTACCTCTGTCATCTGGTCAACACACTCAGGGAGGGATCTGATTGTCTGCTGCAAGTCGGGGGTTATCCAAAGTTGAGCAGAGGGAAGCAGATTCCCCTTGGTGAGGTTTGTTAGCAGTACGTCCACTGAGGTTGACTCGGTTCTATCAAACAATACGTCATTGTTGTGGAAGTCTAGAGGAAGTCGACACTCACCCAGGCCATCGAACACAAATAAAACCTGATACTTCTTGTAGTTTGATATTTCTGATTCTTTTGTGTCCTTAAAAATCAGTAGAGAAGCTCTATAAAACTCAATTTTTTCTTGCTCATCAAATTCAGCTCTCGAAAAGAGGAAATATCAACTGTAGATCTTGATTGGCTTTTCCTTCAGCCCAGTCCAGAATGAACTTCTGCACTGAGACGTTTAACCCGATGCCAGCAACTCCCTTTTGTCAGAACAGTTCTGATAGGTTGATCTTGTCCCGGTGAAGGTTGAAAGATGTCATTGCATTTGATTGGTGTTTCTTGTGTTGCTGGTCTCCTGGATGCTGTCTCACCTCATGTTCATTATTGAGCTTTGTACGTCTGTGTAGACCAGTGGCGATTTTTGCATGTACATCTTGTTGGGGCAAATGTCTATGTTGGCCTATTATGGTTCCCAATCAGAGGTAGCTGTTTATCGTTGTCTCTGATTGGGGATCATATTTAGGTAGCCATTTCCCCATTGTGCTTTGTGGGATCTTGTCTATGTATAGTTGCCTGTGAGCATTATTCTAGCTTCACGTTTCGTTTGTTCGTTTTGTTGTTTTTGTTCTTTGAAGTTTTCTATTCCGAAATAAAGGATGGAAACATACCACACTGCATCTTGGTCTACTCCTTATGACGAACATGACACTAAGATTCTGAAAGTATGATTTTGACATGATCGGTCCAATCAAAGCTACGGTAGATGTAATGTGATTTGACAATTTTATCTGTAGCCAATGACCTTGAGCCTTGGATGGGCACTTCTAATGTAAATATATGGCAGCACCCAAGGGGCTTGAATTTTCGAGTTCTCCCCGTAGATTTTGCGGTGACGTAGTTTCCCCATGAGTGACAGAACACAGTGCCAATCACAGCGCAACTATGGAACATTACCAACCCCTACGCTCCGTATTTCCCGCTGGCTGCCCCACAACAACAGAAAGCAACGAGCTAGGCTGAAACACCTGCATTTTGGAGCTGCCTTACTCAAACCATGTTAGTAAGCAGCTTTATTAACTCAATAATTTTTTTCTGACATTGTTTGCAAATGGATATGTGACAGGTATTAATGCCAAGATAACATGCAAAACAGGCTTCAAACACACGGTAGAACCTCCTTTTCAGATTGAGTTTGAGTTTTAGTTGGCACCTCTCCATGTATGTAAAATGTGTATGTAAAGTGTATGTAGATGTAGCAGAAAAGCAGTAAAAAAATAATATTAATAATAAAAAGATGTGTGTCCTCCCTGATGGGTTAAAATAAATATTTTTAAATAATAATAATATAAAAGTTGGCACCTCTCGATTCGCTCATCTGGTAAAATACCAAAATCAACTTCATTTCCAAAGTGTTTCCCTATTCTTACCACTGCCGAGCAACCTTCTCTATACAGATCTACAGTAAGACTGCCAAACACCCCATTCTATCTGTCTTACCGTTGTCCTCACTCTTTACAGGAACAGGTTGAAACATGGTGAGACGGGCAGGTGACGAGGAGAGAGCGGTAGAGAGAGGAAAGAACAAGATGAATGAGTTGTAATACTTAACGCAAGGGGATTTACATTTGTAGAACTCATCAATACTTTAGAAGTATGTAGGCTACTTACCGTCTATGGAGTTGACTCTGATGTTGAAGTGAATTGGACCATCAATATAGCACCCGGGGTGTGAAGGGGCCACAACATGGCCGCCAGTCTGAGATGTACAGGTGAGGTAGACAGGAGAGGCAGGAACCGGAATTGAGGCAGCTGCTCCGTCAATCTCAGCCTTTACAGAGAGAGCGGAAGAGAAGAGGTTTTTTTCTCAACTCCTACACAGATTTTTTCCAGCATATTTCTTTTCTCAGGCAATACTAAGCAGTGCAGGAGTGCAATAATATGGTATACCCACCTTGGTGATCTGCCATTCACTTCTGATTCATCTTCATGATTTCCAGCGAGATCGTCATAGCTCCATCGTGGCCGTGGGAGTTCACCATGGTATCCACGGTGTCTTGCCTGTCGGCGTTCTCCAGATGGCCCTCGGGGATGAGATGAAAGCCATCTGGTCCGTTCTGAGTCAGGTACCAGTGAAATGTCCAACCAGCTCCTTCAGAATAGCCAGTGGCAGCTCGGGGACAGGAGCAGGTGTCGCCATCGTAGAGCACAGTAAGTTACACTTCAGACGCTGACATGTTCAAAACGTGTTGAACTGAACATTGTCTATCTATCCACACGGGTTCTCTGCAGAAATGGAACAACTATTTCTCGGTCTAGCTTCTGAAATGTCCATCATTCCTTTACTTTGCATCACTACATCTCCCTCTCCCTCGCTGTCTCTCTCACCCTCTCGCTCTCTATTAGTCGTCTCTTTGTTTTCTGTCTCATGCAAATGTCATTTCGTGCCAGTGTACCAGTCAGTGAAACAGTTTCCTGTATGATGGGCTTGGTGGCGTGCTACAGATGAAAACAGGGAGCTGTCTGTCAGTGGTTTGATGTTCGTTGCTAAAAACTGTCATTTCCCCAGACTCTACCATGTTTTGTTGAATCATGGGTGTCTTTTTCATGTCCTCACATGCCCGCAGAGCCGAACAGCTCTACTTCTGCCGTATTAAAGAAGCTAGTATCACCTTTTTGAACAGTCAGTGTAAGGGACGTTATTGTTACTCAGAAATGATTTTATGTGGAATTTATTACCACTGTGCAGCACCTTTAAACACACACACACAGCTCAGTTAGAGAGAGTGGGAGAGAGGTGGTTTCATGTTGACAGTTGAGTATTTATTATAAGCAGACAGACAAACCGACACCCCTCCTGCTGTTACACTACATTTGGCACAGTGAAATAGTGTGACCAGGAACAATTTTACCCCGGGGTGCACATAGCATCACTACATCGCCTCTAACAGGCCTGCTATATGAACCACCTCTGTATTTAACACTGTACACTATACACAATTATTCTTAGAGTGTGTGTGCGCGTCTGCGTACATAAAGTAGTGCACCATTTAGGGAAGGGTGCGATTCCCACCACTAGCTACTGTTGACAGTTTACAAAACAGAACATAAAACAGAAATATCTGTAGAAAAGCAGCAGGAACTAAAAGTGGTTTTGGCTGAGAGAAATGGCTTCTGGGAGTAGGGGGAGTACTATGGGAATGAAAGTCACAAACGCACACACACCGTACACAAATATATAGACACACACACACACACAACACACCACACACACACACACACACACACACACACACACACACACACACACACACACACACACACACACACACACACACACACACACACACACACACACACACACACACACACACGGAGTGTGAGAGTGAGGTAGTCTGTACTACATTGAGGACTACTCGTCTCTGATTGGGTGAAAGTAGCTGAAATGAACCAGTGGGACACTGACGCATAAGCAAATGAAACAAACTGTACAAACAAAACAATATTAACCAATCAAATACATCTCCAGTCAAGAAAATAAACAATACAATACATATCCAGCCAAGAAATAAACACACCGATAAAATATATATAATCAGGGTCAGGCGGTGCGTTTCTTTCACATTGGAGTTTGCAATTTTGGGACTATTCTATTGGTTCCTTTGTACCAGACAAACCAAATAAAGCACAACACAGGTATTTTACGAATGTATTTGACAGATGTACTTGACCCCAGGTATAGTTTTTCACACTACAGTGGACAGTAATAATAATAGTAACCAGTAGCACCGGTCCATGCTTCAGACTTCTCTACAGACACAACACTTTGTAACCAATCAACACAGGCTTTATACACACACGCAAACCGTAGAGTTCTCATGTCTGTATCTCTGCACAGAAAGAGAAGCCTTTAAAGTCCTCCTGGTTGATCTGTCTGATAACAGCCTCGTCGGTGGGAGTTAACACTGGGTCTTCTCTGGTGAAGTCCTCGTCAAAGTTATTCACATCACGCCTCGTCTTCTACACAGAGAGAAGAAGAGAGAGCGAGAGAGTGAGAAGGCGGAGTCAAACAGGAGACACGTGTGTGTGTGTGTGTGCTTGTGCGTGTGTTTGTGACTTACAATGCGTGGTTTGAAGGGGGGTTTGAGTCGTCTCTGCTCCAGCAGGGTCCAGTCGATGTCTTTGAAGAATGAGTGTTTCTTAATGGCCTCGTCGCAGCCCTGAGACAACACACACCCTAACCTCTGGGCTGGAGCCTTTGTCATAAACTGCACGCACACACGCACACACAGTGAGAGAGAGATCAGTACAGACACAAAGAGGTTAGAGAAAGACAGAAAGAGAGAAATACAGAAAAACAGACAGGGAGATATCCGTTCACACAGATGTAAGAGGGATGGATGGAGGGATGAGATAGACAAAGGTGTATAATGATGGAGGGATGGTACGTACAGCTCTGAGGATGGATACAGCCTCCTTGCTGAGCCAGACGGGGTAGAGGACATCGTCATGGAGGATAGACTCAAACAGGTCGTCTTCGTTGTCTGCTTCAAATGGAGGCTGGCCAGCCAACATCTCATACATTAACACTCCCAGAGCCCACCAGTCCACTGATGGACCGTACTCCAGCTCCTGCAGGATCTACACACACACAATCATTGTTATCTTTAACATCTGAGGAACAAAAAACACCGTAGGGGACAGAAATGTGTGTAACACTGGCTCAGCTTACCTCAGGGGCTATGTAGTCAGGCGTGCCACAGAATGTGGTGGTGGTGACTCCATTGATGATGCCCTCCTTACACATGCCAAAGTCTGCCAGCTTACAGTGTCCCTCTGCATCCAACAATATGTTATCTAACTTCAGATCCCTGAGAGAGGGGGAGAGAGAGGACATGGTTGCCACCAACAACAAAAAACGTAACACTGGTACAACAACAGCAGTTGCCACGATATAATTCTCATGTTGTGCCGGCACGTGTGGGCTGTGGTTCAAGGTCAGGGGTTAAAGGTCAGACGTTACCTGTAAATGACCCCGTTGCGGTGCAGGAACATGAGTGCGGAGGTAACTTCAGCAGCGTAGAAGCGAGAGCGGGCCTCGTCAAACTTCCTGGAGCGTTGGATCTGAAACATCAGGTCTCCTCCGTTCACGTACTCCATCACGAAGAACAGACGGTCCTGGAGAAGCAGGGAGAGGGTTGGGGTGTGAGTGTATATGTGTGTGTGTGTGTGTACATGTGTGCGTGTGTGTGTAGTGTGTACCCGGGTCTGGAAGCAGCAGTAGAGCTGGCAGAGGTAGGGGTGTGTGCGTGCCAGGGCCAGGATGCGCTTCTCTGTCAGGGTGCAGTCCACATCGTCATCCTGCTGGATCACATCCTTCTTCAACACCTTCACGGCAAACACCTCCTCACTCCCTTTCAGCTCTGCTAACATCACCTGCAGAGGGAGGGGGGGAGAGGGGAGGGGCGAGAGCGAGAGGGAGGGGGGGGGGGGGGGGGCGAGAGCGAGAGGGAGGGGGGAGAGAGAGCGGGGAGGGGCGAGAGGGGAGAGAGGGAGGGGGGGAGGGGCGAGAGGGGAGAGAGCGAGAGGGAGGGGGGAGGGGGAGGGGCGAGAGCGAGAGCGAGAGGGAGGGGGGAGAGAGAGTGGGGAGGGGCGAGAGGGGAGAGAGCGAGAGGGAGGGGGGAGAGAGAGTGGGGAGGGGAGAGAGCGGGGAGGGGAGAGAGCGAGAGGGAGGGGGGAGCGAGAGAGAAAAAGAGACTTTACACCATCTCAAAACCCTTAAACATCAGTTCCATCCCCATGTCCATTCTCCGTCCCTTCCTCCTCTTTCCCTCCTCCTAGGGCTGTTACGGTGGCCAGTTGAGTCACGGGAACTAGGGTTCTCCAAAACTGCACTCTGATGCCGCTGATGGTCATTAGTAGCCTACCGAACTCGCTAACGGCCCGACGCTAATGGCCTGGTACTCAGCGCTCCATTGTCCCTCTAATCACACTGACATCAATGCAAATACAATCAAAAACCACATCAAACACTTCAGAGTTTGAGCGGAATAGGATCAGCTGTTGTTCAGCGAGAGCCAGCTCCTCATAGCTGCTTGATGGAATTCAATTAATATTCCTATAAGCACATGTTGTGCAACATTTCTATAGGCTATGCTATGTAATTGTGTGGCAAAACAGAGTTTTGATGGCCTCCACTAAAAAGTGGAGGATCCCATCAGCTTCTATAAGCTAGGCCTACTATATTAATTTCTCAACTGTCCTAATATTAAGCACGTTGCTTTGCTTTACAACAGAGTGGCCTACCTTGATGGCATGAAATGGGATGTGGGAAAAGCTATTCAATTGCATACGGATGACATCTATTATTCTCCGTCAGTAAATTGGCATTGTGTTGTGTGACAAAACTGCACATGTTAGAGTGGCCTTTTATTGTCCCCAGCACAAGGTGCATCTGTGTAATGATCCTGCTGTTTAATCAGCTTCTTGATATGCCACACCTGTCAGGTGGATGGATTATCTTGGCAAAGGAGAAATGCTCACTAACAGCGATGTAAACAAATTTGTGCACAACATTTGAGAGAAATAAGCTTTTTGTGCGTATGAAACATTTCTGGGATCTTTGAATTCAGCTCATGAAACATGGGACTGACACTTTACATGTTGCGTTTGTATTTTTGTTCAGTAGAATTTCACACATATATTACTTAGTATATGTAAAGACAAGATTAAATGGAGAATAGTGGGTGAGAATATTATCACATGTGAATGATGCCCAGCGTGTGCAGTCTAAGGCCAGAAACAGCGCGACCTATAGGGCTATATGTTTTGATAAGGTTTGTATCACAACTCAAGTGGCCAAATAACTCAGAGTGTAACCTAAAGGCCTAGGAACAGGGTTGGAGAGCCCATAGTCTACAGAGAGCCTAGTGTAGGGTTCCCCAACTGGCAGCCCGCGGGTGGTTTTATTTGGCACCACAAGTTTTCTGTGCAAAAAACAATAATAACACTTGGAAATCAGCTCCAAGCGATTTTAATTTAAGCAATCTGTTCCCAAGTATTCCCACGCATAATAGAGAGACGTGATCGTATACAAATGTAAGAAAGGTTGAAAATGATTATGATTTAGGGAACATATTTGTTTGGGCTTTTTGCGGTCAATTTGCAGTCTACAAACTATTTGTAATTACAGTATCAGTCAAAGGTTTTGACACACCTACTCATTCAAGGGTTTTTCTTTATTTTGACTATTTTCTACATTGTAGAATAATAGGGAAGACATCAAAACTATGAAATAACACATATGGAATCATCTAGCAACCAAAAAAGCGTTGGGGCGGTATGCAGCCTGAAAAACCTTTCATGCGACTTTTTTCAAATCATCATTAGAGTAGCATCATGCAGCCTTAGAATGTATTAGAAATCGAAACATACAGCCCAACGTTTGTATCACAAGTAAAGTTGCATAAATACCTCTAAATTAAGCATATAGGAGGACCTGTTTCTTTGTTAACCGCTCAACACAGAATAGCCGCATGTGCGCACTCCCTGAGAAAAATATCCTTTCTATTTTATTCAGCTATGTTCAATTGTATTGTTCTTACTATAAAATAATTAAAATAATGTCACGGAAATTATAAGCTAATATTGCCTGCTAAATCAACTAGTGTAGCCCGTAGCCATATAGCATAGCCAGATCAGGGCCAAACTTAAGAACGACTCAGAATGCGCTATTTTGTTCTTCTGAAATAGGCTACATTTTCTTCACATCATGTTTTCTTTAGACCTGCCTAAAATAAATGACGGATTTATTGCGATGGTGTAGGACAGGGATGGGCAACTCCAGTCCTCGGGGGGCCTGATTTGTGTCACACCTTTTGCCCTGGCCCCAGCTAACACACCAATAATCAACTAATTATGATCTTCAGATTAGAATGCAATTAGTTTAATCGGCGGTGTCTGCTAGGGATGGGGGAGAAGTGGAGTTGCCCATCTCTGGTGTAGGCTATATTAAATGGATTTATTACACTTTTTAAAAAATGTGGATGTTCAAAAGGTCTGCATCAGTGGCTTGTAGGCTATGTCCGGAGATGCTAAATGTGTTTATGTGAATTAACGGTCAATTAACCGTGTGACCGGCAGTTATTTGCATGACAGTTACCGGCTGACAAAATGTCATGACCGCCACAGACCTATGCTCCTCCCTCCTTCTCCTCCTCACCTTTCCAAAGCTTCCTTTCCCCAGGACCTTAATGAAACTGAAGTCTTTGAGAGTCCTCCTCACTGCTCCGTTCTCCCGTGAGGTAGAGGAGGCGTAGGAGCATGTGGAGGGAGAACCTTGCATCTCTAGCGACGTCCCCGGTTGTAGCCGCTCCAACTCGGACAGCTCTGCACACTCACACATAAAGGAAGTCAGACAACTCTGTGTATTCGAGTATGTTTGTGACCATGTGTGTGGGTGCGAGCGTGTGTGTGTTTGTGTATTACCTTGCTGTGAAGGTGAGGTGAGGGGAAGCTCGTCTGAGAGTTCTGAAGGTGACTGGGAGTCTAACCCTGGGGGTAACTAAAGAGAGAGGGGAAAGAGAAGGTTATCGTCAACATTGCCATTGTCATCATTGCCATCGTCAGTGTGTGTGTATACCTTTGTGTATACCTTTTTCCTGCGCTGTGCGGTAGTGGAGATCTTGTCAGGGGTGACTCCCATTTCAGCCAGGACTTTGGCGATGCCTTTGGCATCCACCCCGCAGTTGGGAGCTACGTTGGCCTCACACCTCTTGTGGACATTCATCTTACACACTACACACACACACGTCTTAGTTAGGACCTACATTATATTCACACCATCTGTTGACAATGAACACCCACCTTGCATACTACCACACACACATTGACTTGTTTATTGTTTACTCCATGTGTAACTCTGTGTTGTTGTCTGTTCACACTGCTATGCTTTATCTTGGCCAGGTCGCAGTTGCAAATGAGAACTTGTTCTCAACTAGCCTACCTGGTTAAATAAAGGTGAAATAAAAAAAATAAAAAACACACACACACACACACACACACACACACACACACACACACACACACACACACACACACACACACACACACACACACACACACACACACACACACACACACACACACAGGTGCCATACCCTTGCATTGCAGGCCCTGCCTCATTAGTCCCCATAGTAGAGATCCACAGTGGTCACAGAAGGTAGGGGCCTTGTAGTTGTGGTTGCTGAACTTATGAGGCATGTTGACACTAAACCTCTGGGCACCAACCTGGAGAGAGGGAGGAGTGAAGGAGGGAGGGAAGGAGGGAGAAAGAGAAGGAGGGAGGAGAGTTAGGAGCTGAGATAGGAATCTACACCTAGTATATAGGAGCATCTCTCTACACACAGTTATGTCCAGCGCACAGAGGAATATAGGCCTATAGTTTATAATAGACAGAATTTGGCATTTGTGTTTCCAAACCAAAATACATCATGATAACTCTACGGTGGCCTTGTTGACCAATAACAGTCCACAATACCTCCTCTGGTGTGTCCTCCTGCTTCTTCATCCCGGCACACTTGGTGATGATGTGCTCATGGCAGCGCTTGTGGACCACACATGTGCACACTGCAATAAACACACAATTGCACACTTAAGTGGACACTGAACACACGATGTGCATACAACAGAAAGACAACTCAAAAATGTCTTGATTCATTCTAGAATGTTCAGGTATCACTAGAACCATCATAATAATTCAAGAACCCAGACAGAAAGACGGACACAGACAACTCACCCTGGCATTGGTAACCCTGCTTTCCGAGTACTCCCCTGTCAAATCAAAGAGAGAGGGTGAGAAACAGAGAAAGTCAGCATTTTGTAGAGAAAACAGGGATATTGGGGGCAGGTAGCCTAGCGGTTAAGAGCATTGGGCCAGTAACCGAAAGATAGCTGGTTTGAATTCCTGAGACGACTAGGTGAAAAATCTGCCGATGTGCCCTTCAGCAAGTCACTTAACCCTAATTGCTCCTGAAAGTAGCTCTGGATGAGAGCGTCTGCTAAGTGACTAAAATGTAAATACACTACATCGCCAAAAGTATATGGACACGCCTTCAAATTAGTGCTACAGCATACAATGACATTCTAGACAATTCTGTGCTTCGAACTTTGTGGCGGTGGTTTAGGGAAGGCCCTTTCCTGTTTCAGCATGACAATGCCTCCGTGCACAAAGCGAGCTCTATACAGAAATGGTTTGTAGAGATTGGTGTGGAAGAACTTGACTGGCCTGCACAGAGCCCTGACCTCAACCCCATAAAACACCTTTGGGATGAATTGGAACGCCGACTGCGAGCCAGGCCTAATTGCCCAACCTCACCAATTATCTTGTGGCTGAATGGAAGCAAGTCCCCCACAGCAATGTTCCAATATCATGTCCACATGCTTATGGTCATGTAGTGTATTCTATGATAATTACTGGGGCTGATTTCTGAGCTGCTTTATCTGGGTCTCACCAGCAGAGGAAGCTCTAGGATGGAACAGAGGGCTGATGCTGGTGTGTGTGTGTGTGTGTGTGTGTGTGTGTGTGTGTGTGTGTGTGTGTGTGTGTGTGTGTGTGTGTGTGTGTGTGTGTGTGTGTGTGTGTGTGTGTGTGTGTGTGTGTGTGTGTGTGTGTGTGTGTGTGTGTGTGTGTGTGTGTGTGTGTGTGTGTGTGTGTGTGTGTGTGTGTGTGTGTTTCTCTCACCAGATGAAGTCTCGGCAGTGTGAGCAGTAGGTCGGTTGCCGTAGATACGTGGCCATGAACTTGTGTCCGTTAACCTGGTGAACACGCCTCCGGACGGCCCCCTGCCGCCGCCGAGGACCAATCCGCTCTCGGAACACACGCTCCTCATTCTCATTGGCTGCCGAGGCTAACAAACAGACAGGCAGCATTAAAGAGGGGTCCAATTCGCAAATCCCAAATCACCCCATGCACCTTATTACTTATCCTGTAAGATCTCCACCAGTGCCTAAGGGAGGTTGGGGTAGAGGCTAGCGTCCGATTGTGGATTGGGCACACGAGATCGTTCCTAAAAGTACAGTATCTTTCTCCCTCTCTTTCTCCGTCCTCCTCTACCTCTCTTTGTGTCTTTCTGTGTGGGCACTACAACAAAGGACAGAATATGAAGATATTTACATTTTCTTCTCTTCCAGTCCCATCGTTTTACCTCCAATCCATCTCTCCCTCTCTCTGTGTCCCTAGGACCGAATTAGCCTTATGAGACAAGAGAACCACCTCCACTCCTCCTACTCTCTCTGTCGCTCTCTCTCTAGGTTGTCTTGCAGAGGTGGTTACTGTGTGTGTACAGTATGTGTGTGTATGTGTGCGTGCATTTGTGCGTGCATTGTTGTGTGCCTGTATGTGTGTGTGTATGTATGTGTGTGTGTATGTGTGCGTGCAGGTGTGTGTATGTGTGTGTGTGCGTGCGTGCATGCGTGCGTGCAGGTGTGTGTGTGTGTGTATGTGTGTGTGTGTGTGTATGTGTGCGTGTGTTTGAGAGAGAAAACGAGAAAGTGGAGCAGCTAAACAGGCCATTACTGAGATCAGTGTGTTTTACATAATACATCATCCATCTGTTCACACACACCACACAGAGGGGCGGGGTTAGGCAGGTGTGAGTGATTGCCGTGGAGACGGGTGTACTATGAACTCACAGAACACTTACTGACCAATCACAACACACACACACAAGCACACACAATCACAGAGGATCTCAAATAAGGAAACGTGAGAGAGGAGTGTAGGGGGGAAAAGTATAGAAAAGCTCAACAACCAGGGTAAAGGGAGTGAAGAGGAGCGGATGGTGAAGTAAAGGTAGAAGAATTATAGGAGGATACGCAGCAGAAGAAAGAGAGATGGTGGAGGGAGGGGACGAGAGAAGGCCCCTGAGCAGCACAGAACAGATTGCAGAGAGAATAACTCCTAAAAATACCTCCTCTTTCTCTCCTCACCCACCCTATCTCTTTCTCCCCTCGCTCTCTCTCTCTCTCTCTCTCTCTCTCTCTCTCTCGCTGTTATTCTTTTTGACTCTCCAGTTCTTGCCCGTCCTTATATACAAATATAGTACAAATGAATAATAAGCATATATTAGCATAAATTAGCTAGCTGAACTGTGAGGAAGTTCAGGTGTGAGAGGGGGTCGGGGAAGCAGCTGTAAAGAATTAACCAATGATTAAACGCCACAACATCTAAATTACCAGTCAGGCATCAGACTGCAATATCATATTGATCTAGTCACTGACATGTTGAGGGAGATCGAGAGAGAGAGAGAGAGAGAGAGAGAGAGAGTCAGAGCTTGTGTGAGACGGGGTGTAGGACAAAGGGGTGAGAATCGATTGAGAGACACACACACACACACACACACACACACACACACACACACACACACACACACACACACACACACACACACACACACACAGCTCTGCTGACTGGCCTTGCAACAATAGCCCTAGGGCTAGTGTCTGACCTCACTCTCTATGGGTAGAACAGGAGGCTGTGGGTGAAGCAGAGGGTTGTGGGTAGAGTAGTTTTACCTTCAGTAGAAGATCCTGACAGATCGATAATCACATAGACCTTCCCCTCTGGTTCTAAATCAACCTGGAGAGAGAAAGAGTCTGTTTTGATGTACAACACACTGTACACACTGTACACACTGTACACACACACACACACCAATGACATCAAAGAATAGTAGTATAGTCCACCTGTTATGACGGAAATGTATTTCCAACATCCAGACATTCAAACACATATTATTGAGAGGAGCACCTATAGCTCATGGAGGCAGGTAAGTGTTGTCAGTTAATTCTCACATGTTTTATTACCACACCAGGATTTGAACATGCTTCTGTAACCTAGGCTACCTGCCACCCTTCATAGCGTCAATGGCAGCTGGCCTCACAAGTATTTTACATTTTCCAAATGGAGAGAGCGAGAGAGCTGCGGATAGACAGAGAGAGAGAGAGTGATAGAGAGGGATAGAGATTTAGAGAGGGATGGGGGTTAAATCCTTGGTTAAGCTCTGGACAGCCGTAGATCCTCTTACGCAACACTCTGCCTGTCATACAGCAGATCTGCCACCATACACAGACACACAGAGCAATACATATGTAGACCTAATATAAATATAATATAAACACACACACACATACAACAAGATGGCTAAGTTAGAATCACACACTCAGAGACATTCCCTGGCTGAGACTTTAAGTACTTTACTGTCGCCATGGACATGGAAAAATTAGTTCACCTCATTAATCCGGTTAGCCAATTAGGATGCAGGGATACAGCCCTAGCCACACACACACACACTGTATCATTGAGTGTGATCTGTAAGTGTCTGGTGTCTAGGGAACCTAAAGTAGGTTGGAGACTGAGGCCAGCATTAAATACACATCTGAGTTCTCACTACCTGACACACACACACACACACACACACACACACACACACACACACACACACACACACACACACACACACACACACACACACCTCACATTACACTTCCACTGTGTCTGCACCCCTTCCTGTCATCATCTCTCTGTCCCTCTTCTTCTCTCTCCAGTCCAGCCACTTCTCTCCCTCCCTTTATCTCAAATTCAATATGCTTTATTGCCATGACATGGATAGGTAAACATTTCCAAAGTAAGGTAGTTTCAAATGCTATTTATTAATAAAATCACCTTTTTTTTTTTAAATCACAGTGAAATCCCAATAACATCACATTAAAATGACATGCATTGTTACTGATGACTAGTACATCTCAAGATATAATAGGGAAATCAATTAGTGGGTACAATTGTAATAATAATGGTAACAGAAATGTTGATACATTGTTTAAATAGATCAATTAAAATAAAGATCTATCCTTTCCCTCTCTCAGGAGAGTTTTGTCTCCAACATCAAATTTATTTTCTCAGAATTGAGATTTCAGCATTTTCAGCAAACACACACTTATATACACACACGTCAACTCACACAGAAAGAGAGTTCTCAAATTTCACCCTATTGCTTCCCTTTCACTAAGGCCATATATGACACACACTAGATACACACACACTAGATACACACACACATTGTATTGTTGATCAGGTTTCTTTTCCAGTGCCTTTGTGCTTGTGAATGCACTGGCCCATTTGTGTGTGTGTGTGTTTACAAGGGCATCTTAAGCCCAGTCTGCCCTACTTCTACAGAGGGTCACTGAGGGGCGTAGCCAGTGATGTCACTGCCCGGCAACCATCCAGTTATTACCCAGGAGGCCACAGTCAGTGATGTCACCACAGAGACAGGAGAGGAGGGGAGAGGGTAACTAGCTGTAGCAATACAGAGAGAGAGTATTGACTTGGCTGGCTCATCAATAAAAACTGATCCATCATCGGAGTGATCCATTGATCTGTACACTCTGACCTCATACTGGTTGACAGAGCAGGGCAGGAAGCCCTGGGGTGTGTGTGTGTGTGTGTGTGTGTGTGTGTGTGTGTGTGTGTGTGTGTGTGTGTGTGTGTGTGTGTGTGTGTGTGTGTGTGTGTGTGTGTGTGTGTGTGTGTGTCTGTGTGTCTGTGTGAATGTGTGAGTGTGTGAGTGTGTGAGTGTGTGTGTGTGTGTGTGTTGCAGTGCCTTCAGAAAGTATTCACACCCTTTTTCCACATTTTGTTGTGTTACAGCCTGAATTTAAAATTGATTAAATTTAGATGTTGTGTCACTGGCCAACACACAATACCCCATAATTGAATTATGTTTTTAGACATGTTTAGAAATGTATTCAAAATGAAAAGCTGAAATGTCTTGAGTCAATAAGTACTCAACCCCTTTGTTATGGCAAGCCTAAATAAGTTCAGGAGTACAAATGTGCTTAACAAGTCTCATAATAAGTTGCATGGACTCACTGTGTGGAATAATAGTATTTAATGTGATATTTGAATGACTACCTCATCTCTGTACCCAACACATACAATTATCTTTAAGGTCCCTCAGTGGAGAAGTGAATTTTAAACAGAGATTCAACCACAAAGACCAGGGAAGTTTTCCAATGACTTGCAAAGAAGGGTATCTATTGCTAGATGGGTAAAATGTAAAAAAGCAGACATTGAATATCCCTTGGTGAAGGTATTGATTACACCTTGGATGGTCACTACATGGATGATCACACCCAGTCACTACAAAGATACAGGTGCTCTTCCTAACTCAGTTGCTGGAAAGGAAGGAAACTGCTCAGGGATTTCAACATGAGGCCAATTGTGACTTTTACAGAGTTTAATGGCTTTGATAGGAAAGACCTGAGGATGGATCAACAACATTGTCCACAATACTAACCTAAACCTAAATACTAACCTAAATGACAAAGTCAAAAGAAGGAAGCCGGTACGGAATAAAAATGACAAAACATGCACTAAAGTAAAACTGCAAAAAAATGGCCTGAATACACCTCACTGAGTACCACTCTATATATTTTCAAGCATGGTGGTGGCTGCATCATGTTATGGGTATGCTTGTCATCGGCAAGGACTCAGGAGTTTTGGGGGTTATAAAGAAACGGAGCTAAGCACAGTGAAAATCCTAGAGGAAAACCTGGTTCAGTCTGCTTTCCACCAGACACTGGGAGATTAATTCACCTTTCAGCAGGACAATAACCTAAAACACAAGGCCAAATACTCTGGAGATGCTTACGAAGACGACATTGAATGTTCCTGAATGGCCTAGTTACAGTTTTGATTTTAATCAGCTTGAAAATCTATGGCAAGACTTGAAAATGGCTGTCTAGCACAGATCAACAACCAACTTGACAGAGCTTGAAGAATTAAAAAAATAATAAAATGTTGTACAATATTGTACAAAATTTTACAAATATTGTACAATACAGGTGTGCAAAGCTCTTAGAGACTTACCCAGAAAGACTCACAGCTGTAATCACAGCCAATGGTAATTCTAACAGGTATTGACTCTGGGGTGTGAATACTTATGTAATGAAATACTATATTGGTGTATTTAATTTTCAATACATTTACACACATTTCTAAAAACAGCTTTTCACTTTGTCATTATGGGATTTTGTGTGCAGTCAGTTTCAATCCATTTTGAAATCCGGCTGTAACACAACAAAATGTGTAATAAATCAGGAGTATGAATACTTTCTGAAGGCACTCTACATACTCATCAGCCCAGTCCTCAGCAGCCCCGCTCAACCTCTACACGTCACACACAAGTACGGACAGACACAAATGTAACGAAATTCATTTAGCCAGTGTGCCACAAACTGGGTTAGCCTGCTGAGCTAAACGCCTATGCATTAGCTTGGGGAGCTAATGCATGTCTTCATTTTTCAGGCAAGGATACTCATCATGCAAGCATGATTCTCTCACACACACACACACGCACACACACACACACACACACACACACACACACACACACACACACACACACACACACACACACACACACACACACACACACACGTGTCTTCCTACCCAGGCCTGGTAGTGTGTGCTGCCGTTCTGCAGAATGTCCTCCAGCTGTATGGTGCAGTTAGCCACAAAGTCGTCATATCCGATTGGTGCATCATGGAACACTGACATCTCCAATTTCCGTCCGTCCGTCATCTGGGCTGTAAAGTCCTACAAAAAAAATAGAACAGAATAATATAATATAATTTTTGTCAATCTATATCCAACTGCACACTTTTGTTGGCCAGATTTACACCAGCCGCCTTCTGCCCATTAGTCTGCCTCTGTAACCTTTAGGCTAGCCCTAAACTGAAGCACATGATTAGTACAGGTGTTTGTGTTGGGCTGAAGCAAAAGTGTGCCAGCAATGCTGCGCTGCCCTGGAGAAGTGGATCTGGTACAGTACCTGGTTCCATGCAGGTGAGTTGCTTCTGTTCTTGGTGCAGGTCTGTCCCAGGTGGGTCTGGTCCAGGTTGAGGGTGAGGTAGGGGTCCAGGAGGAATGAGGATGAGTTCTTCCCCCCTGCATGGCGGAGTGCCCAGGGGGTGGGCTTCAAATCCACCGCCTCACACACACGCACCTTCAACACCCCACTGAACACTGGCATGTTGGTGTGTATGTGTGTGCAGATGGTCCGTCTGTCTGTAAGTCTGTTCTTTCTAACTAGTCACCATATTAGATAGGATTCTGGGATGTAGGATTACCTTTCAAACAGTCAGACGTTTACAACACACTGTCACAGATACACACACATAGCCTACACACACTGTCTCACACACACGGTCATGTTAAAACATAAACATGGGTAAAAACACCCCTCTTCGCCCTTAATAGAGTCTATCGGACACACCCCACAGTCAGGTACCGAGCCTGCTTGCGCCAAACCAGGTCGGGCCAGACGACAGACGGTGCACTCTGTGTTTGTTTACAGTCCGTCCCGTGCAGATGGCAGAGATAGCGAGGGTTGTCGTTAGCAGAAATAACGAATAACGACGCTATAGAATAGGTATCGGTGGTGGGGGGAAAGGAGAGAAGCCCGATCATGAATCACAGAGAACGGTTCCGGTCCTGATCATCTGATCAGAGACTATACCCGGTAGAGCAGCTGCTGTCCCGGGCTCAGGGCGGGGGAGTAGACCTAGACATCCGCGATCCCTCCACGGTGTCTCGTGCCGGCTGTAAGCAGCTCGAACTCAGTAAACAGCTCCGACAGAATCTGTCTTGAACAGCACTGGTTCTCCTCTTTCCCGGGATGTCTGTCTGCTTATCCGGTGGGTCCCACGGTTTAAAGAACTAACCAGTGACCGGCTATCGGTCCCCCCCAATCTGTCTGTCGTTTTCCTCTCTCTCTCTCTTTCTCTCCCTATATCTCTCCCTGTGCGCATTCACCCGTTTCTCCAGCCAGCAGCGGTTTCCCAGTGTGAGCGCGAGCTTCAGGAAATGCGCAAAACGCGTCAGCCGCGCCGCTTGCCCTCTGCGCCGGATAAGGGATTGTGTATGTGTGTTTGTGTGTGCAAGATACCACACCCAATATGGTCAATCAGACAGTCTCTCTGGCCAAAGAAACGATACACACACACACACACGTGTAGAAGAGATGGTTCGGTACACTGATGAATAGCCTAATGGTTTGGCTTTAGCTCAGCGGACTAACAGTCTTGTGGCGCACTGACTGCGCAGACAAGCACGGTTCAAATCCAGTGGTTTACCTAAGGACACAAGAGGAGTGTGATGAAAGCTTGACTGTGTCCTTGCTATGATGTCATACATTATAACCATCTCCGTGTTGTCAGTGATGTCTACTGTCATGCGCGCGCGCGCACACATACACACACAGGGAATCCGCAAAGGGCTTTTAGTTCATCCCGTCGCTGTTGGATGAAAGCCATTTTACTCAATTTTTGCCTATTTTCATTTTTTACATGACGGGATAGGCTATTGAAAGCAGTTGGCTAACTCCCCTCAAATGTAGCCTACTCTGAACATTTCATGACTCTGGGACCAAGGCCTATTTGAAATAGCTTCTGAAGTTTTATAATTGTATATTCGTTCATGGGAAAATATAGCAGTTTTTTTGATTTCCTGAAAAGTTTCTGTTTTGGAGATTAGATTTTCATCTAACAGCGATGTAAATGGCCAAGGACATTCTACTGGAGCCATGCATGCAACCCGTCATTTAGTGCAGATGGGTTTGAGCCCCACATTTTAAGTTAAAAGAAAAGAAATACACTACCGGTCAAAAGTTTTAGAACACCAACTCATCAAGGGTTTTTCTTTGTTTTTACTATTTTCTACATTGTAGAATAATAGTGAAGACATCAACACTATGTAATAACACATATGGAATCATGTAGTAACCAAAAAACTGTTAAAATAATCATTATAGGTTGTATATTTCAGATTCTTCAAATAGCCACCCTTTGCCTTGATGACAGCTTTGCACACTCTTGGCATTCTCTCAACCAGCTTCACCTGGAATCTTTTTCCAACAGTCTTGAAGGAGTTCCCACATATGCTGAGCACTTGTTGGCTGCTTTTCCTTCACTCTGCGGTCCTACGCATCCCAAACCATCTCAATTTGGTTGAGGTCGGGTGATTGTGGAGGCCATGCTATCTGATGCAGCACTCCATCACATTCCTTCTTGGTCAAATAGCCCTTACACAGCCTGGAGGTGTGATGGGTCATTGTCCTGTTGAAAAATAAATGATAGTCCCACTAAGCCCAAACCAGATGGGATGGCTGGGAAAATACGTTTTTGAACTTTCATCCAACTCGGAATTGTAAATTCGGAACTCAGGCCTCTTTCTAAAGCTACGACCTGAAAATCACTGACATCATCATGATTCAACCTTTTTCTCCTGAGTTCCCAGATGTCTTAAAAGCACCATAAATCCAGAGAACTTTCTTAACTACAGTATACATACCTCCCTGGCATATTTCATCATTAATGCAGCAGCATACAAAACATTTTTGGACTCATCTTGTTGTGCTGTGCTCACTTGAAAAGGAAGGTGGCGTGGCGGTCCTCCGTGGGCAAATTTTGCCATCAAACTTTGCGGAGGACCGCCACGTTGTGTAGTAAGTTGTTAGTAGCCCATGTGCCTCACCCTAATAATTTTTTCTATTTCACCTCATAATTTTGCCTACTGTTCTGACTTGGTGGTGCACATGTAGACTATAACCTGTTTTTTTAGAAATGTAGTCATCGAATATTGTAAGAGCTTTCACTGGCTGCTTATTTGCCCCTTTTATTTATCCTTCAGACTTGGTGTACAGGTAGAACACCGTAAGAATGGTCCATGTTCTGAATTCTGTCGCTGTACATTTCAAAAGTGCCGAACAAAGTAATATTGACGATGTCCGTCCTAGCTCGCTCATTCATTTCTTAATCGAAATCATGGTTTGCCTCTTATCCGCTTGTTGTCCCCTTATGCCATAGTTAGTACATCTCAATTGTCAGTAGAAACCACATTTGTTTAAGCAAGTCAGCCATATCAGCTATGTTTTTTAAAAGGCAGGTAACGAGACTGAATTAACTGTTTCACTGCCAGACAAGGCTCGCTGATAGCCAGGTGTAGCAGTGGTAAGGTGTTGGGACAGCTTAATGTTGGCCCTAACAGTTTGTGAGCACCGTTATAGTGCAATTAATGTATTATTTAGTGTTGTGTTGTGTAGTGGCTTTGCTGGCATGCATCCTACATATCTTTTATCCCCAGTGCATTCTACAGTCTGTTGTCTCCATCTCGTGGCCACAAGGAGGAAGTGCGCCTGGCAGAATAATGACTTTTTGACCTCCTTTTGACCTCCTCCTTTTCCGCAGCAACCGGTCAACAGGATCAATGTAACAGTATAGCTTCCGTCCCTCTCCTCGCCCCTACCTGGGCTCGAACCAGGGACCCTCTGCACACATAGACAACAGTTACCCTTGAAGCATCGCTACACATCGCTCCACAAAAGCCACGGCCCTTGCAAAGCAAGGGGAACAACTACTTCAAGGTCTCAGAGCGAGTGACGTCACCGATTGAAACGCTATTAGCGCGCACCCCGCTAACTAGATAGCCATTTCACATCGGTTACACGGGGCAGGAAGAGATGGGCGTGAAAGAGCTTGAGCGGCGACCTGAACACCTGAACACCATCGGTTCAATGAAGAGAATAGAAAAGAAGAAGAGAAGAAAAAGACCGTTTTCTGTTATGAGCTCGCTGGTCTGGAGTCTTTCTATAGCTCACCTGAAGGGCAGGGTGGAACCCTTAGACTGCATCTCCATTGGGTGTCCTACTGGAGGGGACGGGGCTGTAAAAACAGTGATGCCAATCACTGTTTAGCAGGCGTCAGACCACCTCCTCTCCTACCTCCCCTCTCCTACCCATTAGAATAGAAAACAGGAACACAATACATAACAATAACCAGGCTATATACAAGGAGTACCAGTACCAAGTCAATGAACAGGTGTATGAGGTATTTGAAGTAATATGTACATGTAGGTAGGGGTTAACGTGACTAGGCAATCACTATAGATAGTAAACAGAGTAGCAGCAGCTATGTGGATAGTGTGTGTGTGTGGTCAATATCCGTGTGTGTGATTTGTGTTTGTGAGCGTATGTAGTGTGTGTGTTGGAGTATAAGCATGTGTGAGTGTTTGGATAGAGTCCAGTGAGTGTGCATACATAGAGTCAGTGCAAAGAAAAAGGTAAATGCAATAGTCTGGGTGGCCATTTGATTAACTGTTCAGCAGTTAGAGGTGTCCAATCTGCCAGGGCACCCCGGCCATTAACCAAAATAGCCAATTAAATTGATTTGAAAATCGAAAAAACACTAGCTATTCTGTTGAGAAAAACATAAGTGTATGTACATGTACATCAATTATTTGCATAGGTGATAGCCTATGCATATTAGCTACAGCCTGTCATGTCCAGATCAATGCTGACATGAGGGAGGCACCTGAAAATGAGAAAGACCAGTGAGAAAGGCCACCCACCTTGCAATCTGAGTCGAGGCAGTCAACATTCTGAAACTATTTAACCATAAACGTAACTGTTTAAAACCTGGACGTTCGTGTCATTTTATGAGGCATGTCTTACCGAGTTCTGACCGTAGGAATGCTAAGGAGATTCTCTTATAAACACTTACTCATATGCCATTGAAAGCAGTATTTCTCTCATGTTCTCAACTTTCTTTCGGTGTCCAGCAGCCAAAGACACAATCATAGTCACATTAACAACCCGTGCTTGTTGTTGCATCTTGAGATCTTACCTCTATCTAAATTTCTAAAGTATATTTCAATCTCTGTCATATGAACTCGCTCACACTTGCGATTCACTTTTGAGAACAGTGTTTACTACTAATTGCTTTTTTTGAACATTCGGCTTATAGCCTACTGCCATTTGTGCATTGCTGTGCTTAATGTAAAGAAATAGCCTACTAGTTTATCAACATTTTAATCTAAAGGTTCTGATCTGTTGCCTTTAAAAAAAAAAAATGATACAGTGGTTGTATTAATTTGGGATCTATCACGATATCCCAAGAGTATGTTAGGAATATTTCTTGCTCGCACAGAACAACAAGCTGACCAATAGAATAGGTCAACTTCTGTACTATGGGGGATAGTAGAAGTTAGTGCTTTTGCTGTTTGTTACTGATCTTGTTGGCGGATGAAAAGTTAATGTGGACAGTTCTAACATCTTCAATAAGAAGGATGTACACCGTTGAATCCCCGATGTGTCTGTCTTCACTTGTAGCCTACTTTGGATCTGCAATGCCTCTGAAAAGGACCTGATCACGTGACAGGCATTGGCTAATAAGAATTGAGATATGTGAGAGAGCCGTGTGAGTGAGAGGTGCTTCGGAGCGTGACGATTGGCAGCCAGGAGAAGGGAATTATAATCATTATATTCAGCCCAAGGGCACAACGGCCACTTTAGCTGCAAGGCATGCATTTTTTCTAGGGGGCATTACGGCCACACAAGGGGACATCGACGGCCATGCCACCGGGAAATTCCAGACCTGGTCTTATGGCTTGGGGGGTAGAAGCTGTACAGGTGCCTTTTGGTCCCAGACTTGGTGCTCCGGTACCGCTTGCCATGCGGTAGAAGAGTGAACAGTCTATAGCTTGGGCCGCTACGGTCTTGGGCAATTTCCTGGGCCTTCCTCTGACACCGCCTGGTTTAGAGGTCCTGGATGGCAGGGAGCTCGGCCCCAGTGATGCACGCCCTCTGTAGTTCCTTGCGATCGAGGGCGGTGCAGATGCCATATTAATGGTGCAGCTGTAGAACTGTTTGAGGATCTGAGGGGCCATGCCAAATCTTTTCAACCTTTTGAGGGGGAAGAGGCACTGCAGCACCTTCTTCACGACAGAGCGGGTGTGAGAGGACCATGTTAAGTCCTTAGCTCTGTTGCTGTTGATGTGTGGTGTGTTTGCCCCTCTGTTTCCTGTAGTCCATGATCAGCTCTTTTGTCTTGCTGATGTTGAGGGAAATTTGTTGTCCTGGCACTAAACTGCCAGGTCTCTGTCGGCTGTATTATTGTCGTCGGTGATCAGGCCTACTGCCGTCAGCAAACTTGATGATGGTGTTGGAGTCGTGCGTGGCTGCACAGTCGTGGGTGAACAGGGAGTACAGGACGGGACTAAGCACACACCCCTGAGGGGCCCCCGTATTGAGGGTCAGCGTGGCAGATGTGTTGTTACCTACCCTCACCATTTAGGGGCGTTCTGTCATAAAGTCCACGATCCAGTTGCAGAGGGAGTTGTTCAGCCCCAGGGTCCCGAGTTTGGTGATGAGCATGGAGGGGACTATGGTGGTAAACGCCTCAAAGTTATTGGCTGAATCCCTAAACATATTCTAGTTTGTGCTTACGAAGCAGTGTTGTGGCTTCTCGTCTGCTTCGTCCAACCACTTCTGTACTGAGCAATACTCCAAAGGACTGAATAATGAAATGCCTATATGGGTCATCCATTAAAACTGTCACTGGGTAGTATCCAGCTTTACATGTATGCTCCACTGACCTTTCACACCTTTGCCATTTATTAGAAACTACTATCACCTCCTACTATCACACTTGATTTTATGTTGAACACACCATACTGATCATACAAAGTGAATGAACAGACATGGGTCTACGCACAAGGGCAAGCATGGACTTGAAAAGAGGTGCAAACATGCCTTATTCATACTGTAAACATGTAACCTGCAGAGGTGGTTCTCAGTTCATGGAATATACACACTGAACAAAAATATAAACACAACATGCAACAATTTAAAAGATTTTACTGAGTTACAGTTCATATAAGGAAATTAGTCAATTTAAATAAATTCATTAGGCCCTAATCTATGGATTTCACATGACTGGGAATATAGATACCTTTTTAAAAAAGTAGGGTCATGGATCAGAAAACCAGTCAGTATCTGGTGTGACCACCATTTGCGTCATGCAGCACGACACATCTTCTTTGCATAGAGTTGATCAGGCTGTTGATTGTGACCTGTGGAATGTTGTCCCACTCCTCTTCAATGGCTTTGCGAATGTGCTGTCATACACATTGATCCAGAGCATCCCAAACATGCTCAATGGGTGACATGTCTGGTTAGTATGCATGCTATGGAATAACTGGGACATTTTCAGCTTCCAGGAAGAGTGTACAGAGCTTTGCGACAAGGGGCTGTGCATTACCATGCTGAAACATGAGTTGATGGCCATGAGGTGATGGCGGCGGATGAAGGGGACGACAGTGGGCCTCAGGATCACGTCACGGTATCTCTGTGCATTCAAATTGACATGGATAAGGGCCTCCCAAGTGGCGCAGCGGTCTAAGGCACATTGCAGTGCTTGAGGTGTCTCTACAGACCTGGGTTCTATCCCAGGCTGTGTCACAACCGGCTGTGACCGAGAGTCCCAAAGGGTGGTGCACAATTGGCCCAGCATCGTCCGGGTTAGGGGAATGTTTGGCCAGGGGGGGGCTTTACTTAGCTCATTGCGCTCTAGTAACTCCTTGTGGTGGGCTAGGTGCCTGCAGGCTGACTTTGGTTGTCAGTTGAACAATGTTTTCTCTGACACATTGGTGCAGCTGGCTTCTGGGTAAAGCAGGTGGGTGTTAAGGAGCGTCGGTTTGGCGGGTCATGTTTCAGAGGACGCATGACTTGACCTTTGCTTCTCCCGAGGCCGCTGGTGAGTTGCAGCAATGAGACAAGATTGTAATTGGATATCACAAAAAAGGGGGTAAAAAATTAAAATATATATTTTTTTTACATATTTATTTTTGGCCATCAACGTTGATATCAGCAAACCGCCCACTCACACTACACCATACACGTACGTGGTCTGCGGTTGTAAGGTCGGTTGGATGTACTGCCAAATTCTCTAAAACTATGTTCTCTTATTGTAAATAACTGAACATTAAATTCTATGGCAAAAGCTCTGGTGGACATTCCTGCAGTCAGCATGCCAATTGCACGCTTCCTCAAAACTTGAGACATCTGTGGCATTGGGTTGTGTGACAAAACTGCACATTTTAGTCTGGCCTTTTATTGTCTCCAGCTGTTTAATCAGCTTCTTGATATGCCACACCTGTCAGGTGGAGGGATTATCTTGGAAAAGGAGAAATGCTCACTAACAGAGATGTAAACATATTTGTGCACAACATTTGAGAAAAATTCAGCTTTTTGTGAGTATGGAACATTTCTGGGCTCTTTTATTTCAGCTCATGAAACATGGGACCAACACTTTACATGTTGCGTTTATATTTTTGTTCCGTGTAGATGAATTACGTTTATAGAGCAAAGGTTCTGCACTGCCTTGAATAGTCATTTCGCACGAAACTCGTCAACTATAAAGGCTATTATGGGAGATGCCATTCGGAGCAGTATAATATACTCTAATATACTCTGACCTCGTCCTCGACTGTTAGACGATTACATTCTTGAAAGGACTTTATAACTTCACCTTTTATTAAAATCCTTATATAAAACACCAGCACAGGAGAACCAAACAGCAGTCAGAATGAATGGTAGAGACAAATCTCTGGTATTGGTATACTGAATAATAACATTTTGTCATGATAGGGTCTCAGTTTTCAGGGAATACAAGCCCAAAGTTCACTGTCTTGCCTTGCCAGTGTAGACAATGGGTAGTTCTGTTCGCAAAGAACCTTGGCATGACCCTGGACAACAACCTGTCGTTCTCTGCAAACATCAAAGCAGTGACTCGCTCCTGCAGGTTCATGCTCTCCAACATCCGTAGAGTACGACCCTACCGCAGACAGGAAGCGGCGCAGGTCCCAATCCAGGCACTTATCTCCAATCTGGACTAGTGCAATGTGCTGGGCTCCCCTCTTGTGCCATCAAACCTCTGCAACTTACCCGGAACGCCGCAAACCGCCTGGCGTTCAACCTTCCCAAGTTCTCCCATGTCACCCCACTCCTCCACAAACTCCAATGGCTTCCAGTCGAAGCTCGCCTCCATTACAATACCATGGTACTTGCCTACAGAGCAGCATGAGGAACTGCCCTTCCCTACTTTCAGGCTATGCTCAAACCTTACACCCCAACCCGTGCACTCCATTCTGCAAGCTCTGGTCTTGCCCCTCCCACCCCTACGGAAGGCCACAGCTCATGCTCAGCCCAGTCCAAGGTCTTTTCTGTCCTGGCACCCCAATGGTGGAACCAGCTTCTCCTTGAAGCTAGGACAGCAGAGTCCCTGCCCATCTTCTGAAAACATCTGAACAACCACCACCACCACCACCACCACCACCACCACCACCACCACCACCACCAAACTTTCTTACTCAGGCCTCTTTTCTTTCTGCCATTTTAAAGCACATTTTGTAATGCCGATCACATGCAGTTTGTGAATCACTGTGCTAAACGACAAAACTTTAGGTTTGAGATGTTAAGTCTCGGCTAGATTGGTGTCTTGATTCGAATGAACACCCTTCTGCTCACTATTTGATGATGTAGGCTACCAGCTCACTGCACGGCATTTTGATAGCAAAACAGCTCAACCATTTCCTTGTTTGTAAAAAGCTTGTCCTGTTATGTGATATGCCCCTATTTTGAAACACCAGTGTTAGAGGATGTGCAAAGTCTCCAATTGGACCTTTGGCAGTAACATCTTTCAGAAGAGAATGCTGTCAAGGTATGTGCTCTTCTTTCAGCCAAATATACTCTGGGATTGCACTTGGCTCCTACTTAGTATGTGAAGCCACGGATGCCCAGAAAACTAGCACCTTGATGTCTATCTTTTAAAACACTCGTATGCATTTGTTCCATGGCTATCAGGAATCCCGAACCCTGACCATATGGCTGAGCCTAACTGAATCTGTGTTCATGCAGATTGAATGTGTTTGTCTATCAGACTGTTAGATATGATCATCTGACTATATTAGAATGTAGTGTGGATTAACACTCAAATGATAAATATGATAAAGCAGAACAGTGATTAGAACAATGGTTTATGTCATTGGAAAACCTCTTAGAGAAACATGCGCAGCCTACCGGTGATACAGTGGACAAAAAAGTCACACCCTGGACCGGAGGTTTCTTCAACCATAATAATACTGCTATGTGTGTGTGCTAATCTTTCTCCAGAGCGCCCAGTGTGTCCACTACCTTCGGATGCAGAGATCACACAGCGGGATTTGATTTCAGAGGGCAAGATGAAGCTATAGTACCTGTCCAATCCTCTCAGATCTACAGGAGTGCCAATGAGGTCTGGGGATTGGTTTGGGATGGGGCGAGATTGTTGTGCCCTGTCCAAAAACAACCGTATACCAGATTACTGATTGACACTAAGACCAATGACAAAAACATCCGGGAAAACAAAAAAGCTGGGGTTGCTGCATGGGCTCAATTAATAATGCCAATTACCCCCCACAGGATCTGTCTGAGCCCAGTCACACTGTGTGTGTGTGTGTGTGTGTAGTGCTTCTCTATTCTCTAAGAATGTGTTGGTGGTTTATTCTCTCAGGCTGATACTTCTGGGTCAGGATATGTCAAGGCTGTGTCCATTCATTCCATACTCTCTAACACGATTACTACTTGAGACGCCTTAGCTGTTGTTCACAGATCCACTCCATGACTAAGTGGTGTCTAAAGTGGAACTGGTGGGTCTCTATAACAGAACAAGACCACCAGCTAGGTGTGCGTCTCTCCTTGACACACAAACGTACGTCAGGGTTTCTATACCAGGTATCAATGATGTGTATTTATAGCTGTATATACGGCTGGTTCTCAGGGCTTTCTTAACTCTCTATTCAATACACATATATTGTCCTCAATCTCACCATAGAGAAATATGAACTGTACAGGAACATACAGTACATTTTTACAGGAGAACAATATAGCATACCACCCTCAATCCCACTCGTGGCTTGCTTCAGAAGCTAAGCGGGGTCCGTCCCTAGAGGGTAGACCAGATGCTGCTGAAAGTGGTGTTGGAGGTCCAAAAAGAGGCACACTTTCCTCTGGTGAAAAAAACAAGGCATCCAATGCCCCAGGGCAGTGATTGGGGACATTGCCCTGTGTAAGGCGCAGTCTTTCGGATGGGTGTCCTGACTAAATGTCCAATCTAGGCCCTCATACCATCATGGTCACCTAATCTTTCCCACCGTCTCTTCTTCCCTGTAACTATTTCCCAGGTCATTGCTGTAAATAAGAATGTGTTGTCAGTCAACTTACCTGGTAAATGAAAGGGTTAAATACATAAATATGAAGAGGAAAAAGAGCGGAAGAGGTGTCTTACCCCTCAATTACACACAAACACCCGTCACACACCCAAAAGCACAAAACACTCACCTATAAACAAAATCACAAGATTATTATAAGATAATATTTCCTCCCAAACAAGCCCTCGTCTCTGATCCAAACTGTTGTTTGTGTCTGAGAGAGATAGGATGAGCTGGGCAGATGTCAACTCTGTATTTAAATCGTTATCCAGTAAATGTGGTGACATTAACCAGGTTGTTTTTAAAATGGTTACGTGTGTGTAGGTGTATGTGGAGACAAACACATACAACTGACCTGACAAAGACACCAGCAGCCAAAAACAGCTGGAGGAACACACACACACACAGCGGTCTACAGCTGTCTGTTTTCAGTATTCACAAATTGGCAAAAGCAAGAGAAAACAGAGGAAAGGAGAAAGGGAAGGAGAGAGAGAGGAGAGAAATGTACAGGGGGAAAAGTACAGGACCTATACAAAAGGAGTGAGACAGGAGGTAGGGACCGAGAGAGGCACAGGAAAAGGGAGCTTCGGAGGGAGGGGACTAGGGTTAGAGAGAGGAGAGAGGCCAGATGGGGGCATGGGGTGTGTGTGAGTGCACATATAATAATCTGCACTAATCGGGAGCGTGTTGAGCAGTCAGAGCAGATTATCCCTCTAACAATGGCCTGCCCTCATCTGCTAAATGACCCCACTCGAAATCACATGCTGTCAGTGAGAAACACCGTCTATACGTAGAAGGACCCTCCAGAACACAAAGAACTGCAGGACAATGTCACCTAATACAGTGCATTCAGAAAGTATTCAGACCCCTTGACTTTTTCCACATTTTGTTACATTACAGCTTTATTCTAAAACAGATAAAAATAGTTTATTCCCCTCAATCAAATCAAATTTGATTGAGGTAGACTTTACAGCGAAATGCTTAGTTACAAGCCCCATAACCAACAATGCAGTTAAGACGTGTTAAGTAAAAAATAAGGCATAAAAGTAACAATTAAAATAACAATAGTGAGGCTATATACAGGGGTACCGGTACAGAGTCAATATGCGGGGGCACCGGTTAGTCGAAGTAAAATGTACATGTAGAGTTAAAGTGACTATGCATAGATAATAAACAGAGAATAGTAGCAGAGTAAAAGAGGAGGGGGGGGGGGGGGGGCAATGCAAATAGTCTGGTTAGCCATTTGATTAGCTGTTATTAAGGAGTCTTACGGCTTGAGGTAGAAGCTGTTGAGAAGCCTTTTGGACCTAGACTCAGTGCTCCGGGTACCGCTTGCTGTGCGGTAGCAGAGAGAACAGTCTATGACTAGGGAGGCTGGAGTCAGGCCCTAAAAAAATTATAATTTTTTTATTTTTTATTTTTTAATTTTACCGTTATTTTACCAGGTAAGTTGACTGAGAACACATTCTCATTTGCAGCAACGACCTGGGGAATAGTTACAGGGGAGAGGAGGGGGATGAATGAGCCAATTGTAAACTGGGGATTATTAGGTGACCATGATGGTTTGAGGGCATCCGGCCGTGATTGTGAGTCCCATAGGGCAGTGCACAACTGGCCCAGCGTCATCCGGGTTTGGCCGGGACAGGACGTCATCGTAAATAAGAATTTGTTCTTAATTAACTGACTTGCCTAGTCAGTTAATAACAGTAAATACCTTATTTACATAAGTATTCAGACCCTTTGCTATGAGACTCGACAATGAGCTCAGGTGCAGCCTGTTTACATTGATCATCCTTGAGATGTTTCTACAAATTCACAACTCCTTCGACCTCATGGCTTGGTTTTTGCTCTGACATGCACTGTCAACTGTGGTAAATTCAAATGATTGGACATGATTTGGAAAGGCACACACCTGTCTATATAAGATCCCACCGTTGACAGTGCATGTCAGAGAAAAACCAAGCCATGAGGTCAAAGGAATTGTCAGGAGAGCTCCGAGGCAGGATTGTGTTGAGGCACAGATCTACGGAAGGGTACAACAACAAAAAATGATACAGCATTGAAGGACATCAAGAACACAGTGGCCTCCATCATTCTGAAATGGAAGAAGTTTGGAACCACAAAGACTCTTCCTAGAGCTGGTTGCCTGGAGCAAATCGGGGGAGAAGGGCCTTGGTCAGGGAGGTGACCAAGAACCCGATGGTCACTCTGACAGAGCTCCAGAGTTCCACTGTAGATATGGGAGAACCTTCCAGAAGGACAACAATCGCAGCTGCACTCCACCAATCAGGTCTTTATGGTAGAGTGGCCAGACGGAAACCCCTCCTCAATAAAAGGCATATCACAGCCCGGTTGGAGTTTGCCAAAAGTCACCTAAAGGACTCTTGACCAAGAGAAACAAGATTCTATGGTCTGATGAAACCAAGATGGAACTCTTTGGCCTAAATGCTAAGTGTTACATCTAGAGGAAACCTGGTATCAACCCTACGGTGAAGCATGACCCTAAAGCATAGCCAAGACAACACAGGAGTGGTTTCGGGACAAGTCTCTGAATGTCGAGTGGCCCAGCCAGAGCCCGGACTTGAACCCGATGGAACATCTCTGGAGACCTGAAAATGTATGTGCAGCGACACTCCCCATCCAACCTGACAGGGCTTGAGAGGATCTGCAGAGAAGAATGGGAGAAACTCCCTAAATACAGATGTGCCATGCTTGTAGCGTCATACTCGAAGACTCGAGGCTGTAATCACTGCCAAAGGTGCTTCAACAAAGTACTGAGTAAAGGGTCTGAATACTTATGTAAATGTGATATTTCAGTTTGCTAACATTTCTAAAAACCTGTTTTTACTTTGTCTTTATGGGGTATTGTGTGTAGATTGATGAGGATATATTGTTTTAATCTATTTTAGAATAAGGATGTAACATAAAATATGGAAATAGTCGAGTGGTCGGAATACTTTCCGAATGCACTGTACCTGTCTTCATGAGAAGCAGATACATTGAAAGGAGGATGTATAAAAGCAGTCATCAATAGCAGAAGTAACCCATCACCAAATTAAACACCCACCTATGACCCATAATGTCTATTGAGAACATGATTGTGATTGGAGATTAGGATGAAGTGATGAGAGACCGAGAGAGGGGGATTAGACAAGGGTATGAGGGGAAGAAGGGAGAGGGGCAGCAGTCTGATTCTCCCTGAAGTGTACACTCATTCACTGTCCCTCGTGGATTTAAATGGAATGGACTTGTGTATGAAATAAGCAAACAGGGTGCCCACTTTCATATGCTAAGGCAGACACAGAAACATGTATACACAACCCAGAGACACTGACCACTGGTCCTTGGCAGGTATTTTATTTCATATATAGACGCTTTCTGTAATCAAATGTGAGTGCAATCAAACAACAGCAAATACAAACATTACCGATGTAGTCTGAACCAGGTACACAGGATTAACACTGGGACTCTACCTGGGTTAAATTGGTACACTCCACAATATGACATCATACACAAATGGGGCAGCACTCTGCTTTACAGACAACCGCAACATTTCTATCTGCCAAGAAGACTGATCACATTGGGAAGAGTCAAGTGTCAGTTTTGTCAGTGTGTTGGTGATTTCCGTAACCAGGAAGTTGCCCTGCAGTCTATGATGACACCACATTGTGGAGTAGGGCTTCTGGCGGCCAACCAGGGGATGATGTCACAAAGCAGGATCAAAGACTTAGCTAAAGCTCCTAAATATTCTTAAACAACTCCATATTTCCTAGTTTACGGAGACTGATTTGAATTCAACTTTAGCTTTCGTAATACTCCGTAAAATCAACAGCTACGCGTGAATGTTGCTCAATGTGATCTGGGCCCGGTTTCACGATAGCGATGGACCTTAGGCATACAAGTGTCTTAACGATGCATATTTCCTACAACCGCCTTTAGATATAACACGCGTTTCCCAAAAAAACACGCGTAGAGAACTAAGTGCATCGTTGGAGCATGTGTTGATACTGATAGGATCGAAATGGAGTGCTGCTCTCGGATCTGCTTACTCCATTTACATCTTTACATTGTCATTATTTCACAAAACTGACGAAGGATCGGCTTCTAGAGAGATATTACCACCTACAGCTGCAAATATTGAGACGGCTTATTTTTGAATGCTTACTCAATAACAAATGCACTATATCACTGATTTGTTAGGCTACACGTCATGAAATATATTGATACAAATTACAGACAGCATCCTACAGTACAGTACATTTTGAAGCATCTTTTTATATGTCGCTTCCCACTGTTTCAATGGCAAAGACACTGGCAACTTTGTATTTGTAGTCAACTTTGTTCTGAAGTTATCGGTGGTCACAGAGACTGATAAACCATGTGATTATGTTTAGCGGAGATCTGTGTATAAAGTGACGTGGGAGGGCAAAAAAAAATCCATCCAACTCAGCTGTTCTGAGGTGATCTAATGCAGGCGTTAGATTACGAGCATCTTCAAATGCAACGTTAATAACAATGATTTTGGGAAACGGCTCAGAGATTTAACGACGCTCCTACAACGTTTCTAACGATGAGCTTAGCCTTAAAATGCTTTTGGGAAACCGGGCCAAGGTTAACTATTGATCCTGCTTTACTCAGGTGGGCAGAGCAGAGGGGAATAGGTGAGACGGTGGGGTCCAGGAGATGTCTGTTTTTGATCAAAGTGATCAGGTTAACTATTGATCCTCTGATCAGGAGAGCGGAGGGGAGTAGGTGAGCGGTCTGTTTTTGATGCAGCAGGTCCAACCGTGACACCCTAACCCAGTGTTTTCCAAACTCGGTCCACGTTTATTTTTTTTAGCCCATGCACCAACACCACTGATTTATATAATGAACTCATCAAGCTTTGATTGCTTGAATCAGCTGTGTAGTGTTAGGGCTTTTTTTTTTTATTATTACTTGCACTCCTTGGGGTCCCCAGGACAGAGTTTGAGAAACTCTACCCTAACCCCTGATCTCTCCCCTCCCTCAGTTCAGCTGGTGACACAGAGCGACGACGTCACACAGAACGCCACCACGCCCAGAGTCCACCATTGTGAGCCCACCCCTACCAGAGAGAACAGAAAACGCTGTAGTCCTCTGCCGAATCCCAAACCAGTCCCTCGCCTCTACCAACTCTCTCGGAAATCACTTCACTGTCACACTTCCTGACAAAACTGATTTCCGGCGTGTCAAGTCAATAACCCCGACCAACTTCGGGACAAAGTCATGACTTGAACGATTCATTTCAAGTTCATAAATTAAATAAAAATGGACATGTAATTCAAATTGAGAAATTCCCCATTGTTTAACTAGATTAAAACCACACTAACAGTTGAACATTTAATTTGGGATGCATTTTACTGCTTCACAAAATAAATGCAAGTGCCTTATCATTAAGCACAACTTTTCAATGTTTTAGTATTTTTTCACTTCGTAGTATTCCAACACACACCAGGTTGCTGTGAAGCCAGGTTGAAGTGTCTATCGGAGAGACTAATTAGACCTAAACCCCTCAATATTTTCACTCCCTCAGCTTTGGGACACGTGCATATGGCGGGCTCACATGAATGCACAAATCGAGGGCATTGGAGCGAGTGGAAGGGACTGGTTTGGGATTCAGCACTCCTCTCCCTCTCCTTTTTACCGCTCTTCTCCTTCGTTTATCCGACAGCAAACAGAAAATCAAAATTATCAGAAATCTCCATCCATCAGGAGGAACCAATCAGAGGCGGTCAGGTGGGATCAGTTTGAACCAATACCCATCCTGTAGCTGTGGCGTGGCACATAGGGGGTCAGGTGGGATCAGTTTTAACCAATACCTGTTCAGTAGCTGTGGCGTGGAGCAGAGAGGGTTGTGAGGGATGGGGGGGTTGTATAACCGGCAACATGTAGCACGTGGACCCCCCACCCTCTGTGTGTGTGAGAGAGAGAGAGATACATGCATTTGCAGGGCGTGGTGTGTAAGGTTTTAGGGTGTGTGTGTGTGTTCGGGCAGTTGGGGTTTTCAGGCAGTACAGAGTCCAAGACAAGTACCAGACTGAACCAGTCTGGGTCCCAATTCCCCACCTCCAAACTTCCTTTCTCTCACACACACACACACACACACACACATATATAAATCCACCCCAGGTCCTCATGTCCATGTGTAGTCAGGTGATCAATGTCAACAACAACAACAAAATAAAACACCAGAAAACCTGGATGGTAAAAAACTTCTACCATCCAGGCGCTTCATCAGTCCTTAAAACAACCGCAACACCTCCAAAAACACACTCCTCCCGAGGAAAAGCAGAGTGTGTGTGTGGGTGTGTTCATCCTCACACGCACACACACACACGTCGTCCACTGGGCACGTGGAGGAGGCAACTCTCCCTCTGGGTGGCTAGACCAATCACAGGAGGAGACCGGGGTCGCAGTTACCACGACTACCAGGGGTCCTCCAGATCACACTGAGAGAGAACGAGAGAGAGAAATGTTTATGAGGCGCCATAGTACATACAATATAAAACTGATGTTATTAATGTACTGATGTTGAAAAGCGGGCGTGCAAGTGGATCAGGAGCTGAGAATGTGAGGGGTTGGTATGTGGGTCAATCTGTGGGATGAGTCGTTCTTGGACTCACCTGATGGTGGCCTACTGAAAGACCGGCTGTGTCCCAATTCTTATACTAGCCTACAGCCTATGTAATAGGCTTTTTGTCAAGAAATAAACATTTGCAGATGATGCTATAAATGCCATGGTGCCATGTAGTAGGAATTCACTGTGCACTATTCAGGACATGAAGAGCAATCAGACCCACAATGGAATGTTCACAGGAAAAAGTGATCATATACCATAACAGTCAGACACTGACCAAATCTGACAGTCAAGAGACAAACCAAATCAGATGGACAGATCTTATAATTATTATTAATTCAAATAACTTTTATTGATTATTTTATTCATTCACATATTGCTGTATGGAACAGATTCAGCCCACACACACACACACACACACACACACAGTTATCATATTGTGTCTTGTTGCATACAGTAAGTGCCACCATTCATCAGAGAGAAATACAACTCAGTCTTTAGAAATACAATGACACACACACTTTTTTACTTTGGTATTTTGAACTTTTTAGAACTTTGTATACTGTTCCAGAATTTTGAAGTAGTTACAGTACTGTAGTGGACACACACCTTAACAAATTCTACCAAACACACACACACACCTCAGCTGGCTGCTAAGACCTGTATCTCTCGGACGGACAGAGAGACACGCAGGCAAACAGAGACACGCAGACAAAGACACGCAGGCAGGCAGACAGACAGACAGACAGAGACGCAGACAGGCAGGCAGGCAGACAGAGAGACCGACACAAAGAGACACACAGAGAGTGAGTGTGTTGTGCGTGTGTGGGTACTGTGAGAACAAGTATAGGTGGTTTATGGGAACTTGTGTTTTTATATGGACAGTCCAGTAGGTCTTCTCTCTCTCTGTCAGGTAGAGGTCCAGACATGATCGGCCCATTCTTAGACCACTCATCTTTATATCTTCCCATTATGGCGTCTGTGAGAGCACGGATGGACTAGACGCTGTGAGAGCACGCATGGACTAGACTAGATTGGGGGGGGTCAACAACAGAGATCAGAGGTGAATTAGGAGGGGGGAGGATCTGGTTGGCGAAGCTCAGCAGCTGGAGGATTTAGTGGGACGAGGTCTGCCGCCGGAGGTTCAGGTTGGTCAGTGTCTACCGCTGGAGGTTCTGATTGGTCGATGTCTGCAGCCGGAGGTGGTTGTTGGTCGATGTCTGGAGAGGGCGTGTCTTTGCGTTTCTCTGCTTCGGGGGATGAGGGCGTCTCGATGACGACGGGTGAGGGAGGGGGAGAGGGGGGTGAGGGCCGGGGGGAATCAGGGAGGTCGTCAGCGGTAAAGGAGGAGGATTCCTCCCCCGTGTCAGCTGTATTCTCCCCAGGCAGACGGTAGACTGCCAGGGCTTCCTCCAGCACCGAGCGATACTGCCCCCGGTGGTGCAGGCGGAACTGACGCAGCGCCTCCAAGAGGTTGGTCGCCGTACTGCTGCCTCCTCCCTCCTCACTCTCCTCCTCTCCTCCACCTCCAGCACAGGCCTGGCCGGGGCAACACCACGCCACACACACACACACACAAGCTAGTGTCAGACACACACCAGCGTCAAACACACACACAGGCACACACACTGTCTCACACCAGACTACCCCTACCCCTGAGGCCAGCTACCCGTAGTGACATTGTCTTTGTCCAGTGAGGGAGAGGAGAATACAACAGTGCCTTCCCGTTCCCCACTACAACTCCCAACACCCCAAACACAACACAATAAACACAGACTAGACTAGGCCAAATAGTTCATGTTCAAAAGACATCCCGGACTTTTGTGTGATAAAAGGCTGGGACACGGTAGGAAGGAACATCAGGGAGCAGTATTCATGTGATGTGAAACCAAGTCTTGACTCTAGATGAAATATTCAATTTTGATCATGTTTGGTATTTTGACGGTCCTCGAAGCCCATTCACACGCCAGAAGAGTGGTGCTGTTGTGACTGGGCTGGAGTGGGGTCATTGTGGAAGTGGGAGGTCAGGGGTGAGCGGTCAAAGAAGAGTTACTCACCCCTTCCTCTTCTCTTTGTGGGTTCAGCCTGCTGTACACCGCCTCGATCACACTGCGCCTGACCCCACACACACACAATTAGACATTCTTATTTGTGAGCTTGATTGAGAAGTTGGATAAATAAATCATGACAGTCTCTCATACTTTCATGAAGAAAGAAGGGAGAGACATTTTAGTGATGTGAAAAGAAAATGGGCAATAAAGCAGCGGTCTTCAGTGTGTGTAGTATTTACTTGCAGGCCAGGCCTCCTCCAGGCGGAAGGTTGGGGATGTTCTCAGAGGCGATGTTCCTCAGAACAGACACCAGGTCAGGAACCCCCTCCTCTCCACAGCCACCCAGCAAATCTAGAGACAGACACAGGGTTAGAGTGGAAACGCAACAGAATAAAAGACGGACAGTTGCCTCTGACCAGAATATTGGCCGTCATATCCACGTTGAAAGAGCCACTGCTCGTCGACACCCAGCAGGTGGTCACTATAACACACAGCGGCGACAGCTTCTCTATGTTATTACCAGTTCGTCAGCGTCGTGTGTCCAAGCTCTTAGAAAGGATAGGGGTGTGTGTGTGTGTCCTCACCCTCTACACGTGTCTCCAGGTATTTGTCCAGGTCCTCCTCTCTCTTCAGGGCTTCCTCAGACACCTTGGGAGCTCCCGGTAAAGTCACCAACACCACACTCATGTTATCTCTGCTGCCCTGGAGAGAGACACATAAAGAGACCGGGACTTAGAGTGTGGGTTAGTTAAGAGTGTGGGTTAGTTAACCTGTTTGGGCTGCAAGCTGAATATTGAAAAAACTGGAAAATGTGTGCACATTTTCAAACGGCCTCCTAAGAAACTTTTTATTTTCCAATATGCATATATTTACTACTGTTGGATAGATAACAGTCTATAGTTTCTAAAAAGGTTTCAATTGTTTCTCTAAGTCGAACAGAAATATTTTTACAGCCATTTTCCCAGCCGAATTGAGATTTCCAAAATGCGATGTGTCTCTTTAAGACCTTCTCTATAAAAGGCCCTTTGACTTGGGACCATATAAACACGTCACACGCCTTCGTCAGGCTGTAATGCGGAAGTGAGAATTGAAAGGAGTCGAATATCTCGTCCATGGACTGAATAACACACCTTCTTGTGAGACCTGCGCAGTTAAAAAAAAATTCCGGGCGCGAAGCAGAATTTGGTCTCGGCTTCTGGAACAAGGTAGATAACGGTGAATATGATGTCTGACTACGATATTTGATACATGTCACAAAATCATCCTAAAGTATGTTTTTTCAATATACTTTAATTATATTATTGCAATTTATTCTGGACTTTAGATGTGATATGACGGAAGAATTTTTTGAAGAAACGCTGTGTAGCGCCGCAATGCTATTGTGCTTGCTAACCAAAGAGGGAAATAATTCGTTCTGGAACCCAACTAAAGACTCTACTGGACATTGGACCCCGTTACAACATTCTGATGGAATATCAACAAAGATAAGACCCAATTTGGGATGCTTTTTCATATATCTGTTGAGCTGTGCTGTGCTAACTGGGCTAACTGTGCTAGGCTAGCGCTTGACCAATGCTAGTGCTGACTTATGCTAGCTTATGTTGTTAGCTAATATAACGATATATTGTGTTTTCGCTGTAAAACACTTCAAAAATCGGAAATGTTGGCTTTATTCACACGATATCTGTCTTTCATTAGCTATCCACCATATGTTTTTCTGAAATGTTTTATGAGGTGTAATTAGTAGCCGACGTTGGTGTATGTATTTTCTCTGGCTACTCCCGTCTGGATTCAGACTCTAGCTATGTGTTAGCATTTTTGGGTAGCATCAATGTAAAACTGATTTATAGCTAAAATATGCACTTTTTATGAACAAAACATAGATTTATTGTGTAACATGTTATATGACTGTCATCTGAGGTAGTTTTTTCTGGGCTCTTTAGGTTGGTTTTAGTTTATTTCGGTTGGCTTGTGCATGCTACTTGAATCATAATTCATACTTCATAATCATATCCATACGTGTCTGTCCACTTTTGTATTTGGTGGTGAGCTAACATAAATATATGTGGTGTTTTCTCTGTAAAACATTTTAAAAAATCGGACATGTTGGCTGGATTGACAAGATGTTTATCTTTCAAATGCTGTATTGGACTTGTTAATGTGTAAAAGTTAAATATTTAAAAAAAATAGATTTTGAATTTCGCGCCCTGCAGCTGTTGTCATTTTCGTCCGATTTCGGGCTTGCACCCCAAACAGGTTAAGAGTGTGGGTTAGTTAAGAGTGTGGGTTAGTTAAGAGTGTGGGTTAGTTAAGAGTGTGGGTTAAAGTGTGTATGTACCTTGTGCAGACAGGTGTCCACCACGGCAGTACAGACTCTTTCCAGGTCGTCAAACACTTGTAACCGGGACCTGACAAAATCGCACAGCTCCTCGTTGGACATCACGTCCCAGATCCCGTCGCACGCCAGCACCACAAACTCATCCCCCTCCGCAGCACGCTCCAACACACACACCTGGGGGAAGAACACACACCTCAGCTGGAGAGATCACACACACCTCAAGTAGGAGAAAGAGTTTAGTATAAGCTGTGCACAGTAATAAAGGCATTTTAAATACACACACACACACACACACCACACACACCACACCACACACACCACACACCACACACACACACACCACACACACACACACCACACACACACACACACCTCTGGCTCTGGGCTGACCAGTTGTTCTGTGGGACCCTTCCCATCCACACACTTGTAGTCATAGTCCCCCAGGGCCCTGGACACGGCCAGGGAACCGTTGACCCGCTGGATCATCACTGACCCCCCTGCGTTCTGGATACGCTCCTTCTCTCTGGGGTTGCACGGCTTATGGTCCTGCAGTGAGAAATAGAAAGCGTTTGAGATAGAAGCTGCTGATCTACAAAATGACCTTGCATTCTAAATAACTACTCATTACATGTACAGGGTCAGAGATCATGCGTCTTGCCAAGCTCAAACTGATCCCCTGCTGTCTCTCTCCATCACTTCCTCCCTCTCACTCAGTATATTGTACCTGAGTAGAATGCACCAGGTCTCCCAACCTTCCTCCCTCTCTCCCCATCCCCCCTTTCAAAAATAACACCTTGCAAATGTATTTCAGACCCCTTGGACTTAACATTTTGAGTTACAAAGTGGGACGAAGGTGGATTTGTCAATCTACATAAAATAAGATCTTTTATTTATATATACAGTGGGGAGAACAAGTATTTGATACACTGCCGATTTGAGGTTTTTCTACTTACAAAGCATGTAGAGGTCTGTAATTTTATCATAGGTACACTTCAACTGTGAGAGACGGAATCTAAAAATCCAGAAAATCACATTGTATGATTTTTAAGTAATTAATTTGCATTTTATTGCATGACATAAGTATTTGATCACCTACCAACCAGTAAGAATTCAGTCTCACAGACTTGTTAGTTTTTCTTTAAGAAGCCCTCCTGTTCTCCACTCATTACCTCTATTAACTGCACCTGTTTGAACTCGTTACCTGTATAAAAGACACCTGTCCACACACTCAATCAAACAGACTCCAACCTCTCCACAATGGCCAAGACCAGAGAGCTGTGTAAGGACATCAGGGATAAAATTGTAGACCTGCACAAGGCTGGGATGGGCTACAGGACAATAGGCAAGCAGCTTGGTGAGAAGGCAACAACTGTTGGCGCAATTATTAGAAAATGGAAGAAGTTCAAGATGACGGTCAATCACCCTCGGTCTGGGGCTCCATGCAAGATCTCACCTCGTGGGGCATCAATGATCATGAGGAAGGTGAGGGATCAGCCAAGAACTACACGGCAGGACCTGGTCAATGACCTGAAGAGAGCTGGGACCACAGTCTCAAAGAAAACCATTAGTAACACACTACGCCGTCATGTATTAAAATCCTGCAGCGCACACAAGGTCCCCCTGCTCAAGCCAGCGCATGTCCAGGCCCGTCTGAAGTTTGCCAATGACCATCTGGATGATCCAGAGGAGGAATGGGAGGTCATGTGGTCTGATGAGACAAAAATAGAGCTTTTTGGTCTAAACTCCACTCGCCGTGTATGGAGGAAGAAGAAGGATGAGTACAACCCCAAGAACACCACCCCAACTGTGAAGCATGGAGGTGGAAACATCATTCTTTGGGGATGCTTTTCTGCAAAGGGGACAGGACGACTGCACCGTATTGAGGCGAGGATGAATGGGGCCATGTATCGCGAGATCTTGGCCAACAACCTCCTTCCCTCAGTATGAGCATTGAAGATGGGTCGTGGCTGTGTCTTCCAGCATGTTTGCAGTACCTTCAGGCGTTTGGAAAATACTCCCAAGGATGAACCAGCCTTGGAGATCTACAATTTTTTTTCTGGGGTCTTGGCTGATTTCTTAATTTTCCCATGATGTCAAGCAAAGAGGCACTGACTTTGAAGGTAGGCCTTGAAATACATCCACAGGTACACCTCCAATTGACTCAAATTATGTCAATTAGCCTATCAGAAGCTTCTAAAGCCATGACATCATTTTCTGGAATTTTCCAAGCTGTTTAAAGGCACAGTCAACTTACTGTATGTAAACTTCTAACCAACGGGAATTGTGATACAGTGAAATAATCTGTCTGTAAACAATTGATGGAAAAATTACTTGTGTCATGCGCAAACTAGGTGTCCTAACCGACTTAACAAAACTATAGTTTGTTAACAAGAAATTTTTGGAGTGGTTGAAAAACTAGTTTTAATGACTCCAACCTAAGTGTTTGTAAACTTCCGACTGTGTGTGTGTGTGTTACATATATTTTTTATTAATAAAAAAGTAATACATAAAAGTTGTTGCATAAGTATTCAGCTCCCTGAGTTCATACATGTTAGAAACACTGTGGGCAGCAATTACAGCTGTGAGTCTTCAAACTCTGTCAAGATGTTGGGGTTCATGGCTAGACAGCAATTTCTGAGTCTCGCCATAGTATTTCAAGCAGGTTTAAGTCAAAACTGTAACTTGGCCACTAAGGAATATTCACTGTCTTCTTGGTAAGCAACTTCATTGTAGATTTGGCCTTGTGTTGAAGGTTATTGTAATGCTGAAAGGTGAATTCCTCTCCCAGTGTCTGGTGTAAAGCAGACTGAGGCAGGTTATGCTCTAGGATTTTGCCTGTGCTTAACCCTACCCCATTTCTTTCTTTCCTGAAAAACTCCCCAGTATTTACCGATGTCAAGCATACCGATACCATGATGCAGCCACCATCATGCTTGAAAATAAGGAGGTAGTTGCTTAGTAATGTGTTGTGTTGGATTTGACCCAAACATAGGGCTTTGCAATTAGGCCAAAAAGTATATTCCTTTGCCATGTTTTGTTGCATTATTGCACTATTACTATTGCATTATTATTATTAGTGCCTTGTTCCATACGGGGCGGCAGGTAGCCTAGTGGTTAGAGCGTTGGGCCAGTTGCTGGAACAAATCCCAGAGCTGACAAGGTAAAAATCTGTCGTTCTGCCCCTGAACAAGGAAGTTAACCCATTGTTCCCCGGTAAGCAGTCATTGTAAATAAGAATTTGTTATTAACTGACTTGCCTCGTTAAATATAAAAAATTAAATACAAGATGCATGTTTTGGAATATTTTCACTTGGCCATTAAATGTGGAGTCCATACAATGTTAATTCATCCTCTCCCATCTCAGCCATTGAACTTAGTAGCCGTTTTAAAAATCACCAAATTGCCCCATGGTAACATCCCTGAGCAGTTTCATTCCTGTCCTAATGCGCAGTTCAAAAGGATGACTGTATCCGAGGTGTCTGGGTGGTTTAACACATAATCCTCAGCGTCATTATAAACTAGACCATGCTTAAGGAGATATTCAATGTCAGATTTGTTATTGTGACCAATCACTGACCTTTGAGGCTTTTGAAAAGCTCCCTTGTCTTTGTAGATGAATGTGTGTGTGAAATGCAATACTTGACTGAGAGACCTTACAGGTGTTGGTGTGTGGGGGACAGAGGAAGGGTTAGTCATTCAATCATGTCAAGCCCTATTATTTCCCAGAGTACACATAACTTTTGTGATTTGGTCATTTGACCCCTGAACTAATTTAGGTTTGCCTAAACAAGGGGGCTGAACACTTATGAAATGACTTTTAGTTGACATTTTTTTATTCATCTAAAAACTAAAAAAATAAATCCACTTGGACAAGAGTATTTTGTGTATATTGTTGACAAAAACAAACCCATTGTAATCCCACTTAAACACAAAATGTGAAGTGCCTTGATGAATACTTCTGCAAGGCACTGCATATTGTACCAGTGTATATCCAGTGCAGAGATGTTATGTTTGCCGCCGAAAACACAGTTGACCGATTGTGCTTATTGGTCTATAGGCTAATTTGCATAATTTTGTGGAATGAAATTGGCCGGTGTGTATTTACGAAATAATGTATCTTATTTATCACACAAGCAACGTATACAGAGCTTAGTTTGAGCGGAATATCACCTGTCGGGCGAGCGCCTCAAGCAGCTGATTGCTGCTTGAAGTGAAACATATAAACCCAGTCGTCGCACAACAATTCTAAATGCAATTTGAGTGAAAACGATGTTGGCCACCAGCCTATTAACACCGCTTTCTATTGCTACACATTTTACTTCCCTCCTTATATTAAAGCAACTGCACTGTTTTACAAGCGGAGTAGCCCATGGCTAAAAAGGGACCGTTGGAAACATCCTCAAATCGCCATTTGAGTACGCACTGCGTGATACGTTTTTTAAAACATATTTTAAAAATAAAAAACACATTTACATCAGTATTCAGACCCTTTGCTATGAGACTAAAAATTGAGCTCAGGTGCATTCATCTCTGCAGCACTCCACCAAAATGCACCTGAGAAACAAGACCATGAGAAACAAGATTTTCTGGTCTGATGAAACCAAGACTGAACTATTTGGCCTGAATGCCAAGTGTCACACCTGGATGAAACCTGGTACCATCCCTATGGTGAACCATGGTGGTGGCAGAATCATGCTGTGGGGATGTTTTTCAGCGGCAGGGACTGAGAGACAGGATGGAGGGAAAGATGAACGGAGTACACAGCGATCCTTGATGAAAACATGCTCCGGAGCGCGCAGGACCTGAGACTGCGGCGAAGGTTCCCCTTCCAACAGGACAATGACCCTAAGCACATAGCCAAAGCAACGCAGTAGTGACTTTGGGACAAGTCTCTGAATATCCTTGAGTGGTCCAGCCAGAGCCCGGACTTGAGCACAATCTAACATCTCTGGAGAGATGTGAAAATAGCTGTGCAGCGACGCTCCCCATTCAACCTGACAGAGCTTGAGAGGATCTGAAGAGAATGATAAACTCAAACAATTACAGGTGTGCCAAGCTTGTAGCGTAAACAAAGTACTGAGTAAAGTGTCTGAATACTTATGTAAATAGGATAATTTTTTATTCGTAATACATGTGTGTAGATTGAGGGGTAAAAAAACGATTTAATCAATTTTAGAATAAGGCTGTAACGTAACAAAATGTGGAAAAAGTTAAAGGGTCTGAATACTTTACAAATGCACTGTACTAATTTTTTGGAGAACTGGAAATATGAACCTTGCTTCAAAGTAATCGAGCCAAAATCCAACCATATAAACTTTGAGGGAATTATTTTATAAAGACTTCCTCATATGCCAGTGAAACCAGCACTTATCTCTTGTTCTACTGGTTTTCAATTCTCTTCCAGAAACTAAAGGCACAATCAGTCATATTAGGAACCCATCTTAATTCTTGCATCTTCAGAACTCACCTCTTTCTACTTTATTAAACAGAGATTTTAATCTCAGTTACATGAACTGCTCACATCAGGTGAGCTTTTGAGAACAGTGTTTTCCAGCCGAATGCTTTTGGCCAAATGTTTGAAAATATTTTTTGCATTGACTGCTTCATTACAGTAGCTGTATTTAGGCTAGGATATAAAATAAAAACTTGGGAAATAGAAATATATATTTTGTTTACACATATTTAACCCTTTTTCTTTACCGGTATCGGTTACCTTCAGACGAGTCACGTGACACTTGTGGGGGTCGTGGAGCAAAACGGAGAACACCATCGTGTTTGTGAGAAGCTCCCCCTTAGGACGCTACAAACAATTTCGTTAGAAGACCGATTTTCAGATGTCTCATGGTGTGACAAACAACGCTCTAGCTCTGCCACCTTTCACCGCAGATGCGGAAGTGCGACACTGGCAGATGAGGTGGATAGAGATGCATCCAATGCGGATCTCTAGCTTAAACTAACTGATTTTGATGGGGATTGTTTGGTCATGTAACTTAGATGAACGCACCGGTGCGTCAATTGACTCTAGGGGGTTAATAACAGTGTTTAACACGACTGCATCGTCTCTGTACCCCACACACACACACATTTATCTGTTAAGGCCACACAGTCGAGCAGTGATTTTCAAACAGATACCAGGGAGGTTTTCCAATGCCTCGCAAAGAGCACCTATTGCTAGATCAATGTATTTTTTATTTTTTAAAGCAGACACTGAATATTCCTCTGAGCATGGTGAAGTTATTAATTACACTTTGGATGGTGTATCAATACACCAAGTCAGCAATTTTTTTCTTGTATTCTTTTGAACTTATAACATGAATTGGGATATTTAGAGTATTATATAGGTAGAGAACATTGAACATCATTTTAGGGCCTAACACCCGCCGCCACATGCATTGGCGGGTAAGATGTCTATTTCACCATTCCATCCTGCTAAGGAAGAGAAGCAACGCAGATGCTAGTCAGATTCTCAATTCCACAGGCACAAACATGACGAGTTGCGCAACCTCCGTAACCTCCCACACTTAAAGGGGCAGGTGAAAACGTTTGTCTAATCGGTGATATTTTCATTAATAGACTCAGGTCACAAAAAATGAAATATAATTTAAAAAATGTGTAAAACATATATTATTTTAGAAACGTTACAAAGCATGCTCATCCATTTTTCTCTTTTGTTAGTGTCATTTTAGTCTAAAAATACTATTTTGGGTGGTAAAAAATCTGAATGGCTGGTAGACTTAAAAAAAAAAAAATCTGAGACAGTGGCTGGTGGACCAGAAAAGTTCATGTTATGCCCTGATTGAACAGAACAAGGCTGTCATTGTCAATAACTACATTTTGACAAACATACAAATAACCTTATGTAGACCCAAGAACCCAGATGAAGTACATTACCGTGACTGTTTCCGGGGGGGGGGGGGGGGGGGGCAGTGCCCCTGTGACAACAATTTCAGACCCCCTTGTAGCCCCCCTAAATGTGGAGTATGAAATAATGTTTACATAACTAAATTTTGCTATCGTTCTTTTTCTACATCCGTTATTAGACAGTGGCAACGATGATGATTATGAACATGGTCTTTTGCCTGCTAATGCCTGCAATGCAGTGGAGAAAACGATGACAACAATAACGTCTAATGTAACTGGCCCCTCTAACATTACAACTGGCCCCAGCTTGGCCCCCCCAGTTGAAATGGTCTAGAACCGCCACTGACTGTTTCCACTTAAAATTGTCAAAATCTTATTAGCCATGAGCAATTACTCAAGGAAGAACTTAGCTAGGACTGTGTGGGAGTGGTCTGAGTGGGTAGGGGAAAACTGAAAATGACCTTTCATGGGCAGAGGTTAGGAGCTCTTATTGGTATATTAACTAATTTACCGGTTGGTGATGTCACCAGGCAGGCCAAAACTCCACATTCCATCTCACCAAAACAGGCTGAAATTTCAGGCAGTATTTCAAACAGCTCTCACACTAAAGGCATTATCCTAATTTTAACAATTTCACAGTATTATTCCAACCTCAGTGTGGAAATGTATACACGGAGTGCACAAAACTGTAGGAACACCTTCCTAATATTGAGTTATATCCCCTTTGGCCCTCAGAACAGCCTCAATTGATCAGGGAATGGACTATAAAAGATGTCAAAGGCGTTCCACAAGGATGCCGGCCCATGTTGACTCCAATGCTTCCCACAGTTGTGTCAAGTTGACTGGATGTCCTTTGGGTGGTGGACCATTCTTCATACACACGGGAAACTATTGAGCATAAAAAAACCAACAGCATTGCAGTTCTTGACACACACAAACCGGTGCGCCTGGCACCTACTACCATACCCCGTTCAAAGGCACTTAAATCTTTTGTCTCGCCCATTCACCATCAATAGCACGCATACACAATCCATGTCTCAATTGTCTCAAGGCTAAAAAAAATCCTTATTTAACCAGTCTCCTCCCCTTCATCTAGACTGACATCAATAAGGGATCATAGCTTGCATCCCTAATTTGCATCCCTAGTGTATTATATTGTACCTGTGTAGAGAATCCAACTCGTCCATCTCGGCTCAGCACGGCCCGGGAGTCGCCACAGTTTATGAAGTAGAGGTGGAAGGGGCTTAGCAGCACACCCACCGCCGTGGAGCCGCTGCGGTCCAGCCCTTGTCGCAGGTCCGTGAAGCTGCGCATGTATTCGTCGATCTTCAGGAAGCCCGTGCGGATCCCATCCTTTACACCTTCCACTGAGCCAGTACCTGGGGTGAACTCCGCCCCCCCTGATAGGATGTGCTCCAGTAGGTGGGCGGAGCAGTAGTTGGCAACGCGAGAGCCGGCATGCCCGTCGTAGACGGCGAAGAAGGACCAGTCGGTGAGGCCGTGGGGCAGGCCCACCATGGCAGTGTGGGCATCCTCCATCTCCACCCGCCAGCCCTGCATGGAGCTCAGGCCGTAATGCAGCCCATTGCCCTCACCATGGGCCGTATGCTTCTCTGTCTTAGGCTTGTCCAGGAACGCCCCCATACCTACAAACTGCTGACAGAGAGAGGGGGAGTACAGAGAGGAGAGAAAACATACATTTAGCTACATTATCAACACAGTCATATTTCAATAGGCCAATGTTCCCTTCAGGAGGTCCTGACACTTCTCTTTTAACCATGTCCATTATGTAGCAATTGTAGGCAATGCAATTCACAAGCTGCAGTATTACAGGCTCAAAACTGTGATCAAAACACTCGCATTTGCAACCCTTTGACTTGGCAGTATGAACCCAAATGTTTTATTGGTGGCTAGGGTGACACTGAAATGTTTTTCAGCTGGTCATGTTAGTTTTTGGTTCACTATTGTATTATTATCATCATCATCACGATTTGGGTATGCAGACAAGGTATTCAAAAATGACGGTTTGAAATCTTGGTTGAATCTTCGCAATACACAATTCAGTTATGCACTGTTTGAATAACAATTTCTAATTGCTTTCCCAAAAACCTTCCCAATTAAGATGTCGACTGCAAAGTAGGCCCTACCTGGCAAATCAAATCAAAGTTTATTTGTCACGTGCGCCGAATACAACAGGGGTACCTTACAGTGAAATGCTTACTTCCAGGGTCTAACCAATAGTGCAAAAAAGGTATTAGGTGAACAATAGGTAGGTATAGAAATAAAACAGTAAAAAGACAGGCTATATACAGTAGCGAGGCTACATACAGACACCAGTTAGTCAGGCTGATTGAGGTAGTATGTACATGTAAATATGGTTAAAGTGACTATGCATATATGATGAACAGAGAGTGGCAGTATCATAAAAAAGAGGGGGTTGGCGGGCGGTGGGACACAATGCAGATGGCCCAGTTAGCCAATGTGCGGGAGCACTGGTTGGTCGGCCCAATTGAGGTAGTATGTACATGAATGTATAGTTAAAAGTGACTATGCATATTAGAGGTCGGCCAATTGTGATTTTCCAACGCCGATACCGATTTATTGGAGGACCCAAAAAAAGCTGATACCGATTATTCGGCCGATTTTTGAAGTGTATTTGTAATAATGACAGTTACAACAATACTGAATGAACACATATTTTAACTTAATCCATCAATAAAATCAATTTAACCTCAAATAAATAATGAAACATGTTCAATTTAGTTTAAATAATGCAAAAACAAAGTGTTGGAGAAGAAAGTAAAAGTGCAATACGTGCCATGTAAGAAAGCTAACGTTTAAGTTCATTGCTCAGAACATGAGAACATATGAAAGCTGGTGGTTCCTTTTAACATGAGTCTTCAATATTCCCAGGTAAGAAGTTTTAGGTTGTAGTTATTATAGGAATTATAGGACTATTTCTCTCTATACGATTTGTATTTCATATACCTTTGACTATTGGATGTTCTTATAGGCACTTTAATATTGCCAGTGTAACAGTATAGCTTCCATCCCTCTCCTCGCCGCTACCTGGGCTCGAACCAGGAACACATCTATCAAATCATAGACTTAATTATAACATAATAACACAGAACTAGGAGCCATAGGTCATCAATATGGCCGAATCCGGAAACTATCATCTCGAAAACAAAACATTTATTCTTTCAGTGAAATACGGAACCGTTCCGTATTTTATCTAACGGGTGGCATCCATTAGTCTAAATATTCCTGTTACATTGCACAACCTTCAATGTTATGTCATAATTACGTAAAATTCTGGCAAATTAGTTCGGAACGAGCCAGGCGGCCCAAACAGTTGCATATACCCTGCCTCTGCGTGCAATGAACGCAAGAGAAGTGACACAATTTCACCTGGTTAATATTGCCTGCTAACCTGGATTTCTTTTAGCTAAATATGCAGGTTTAAAAATATATACTTCTGTGTATTGATTTTAAGAAAGGCATTGATGTTTATGGTTAGGTACAGTCGTGCAACGATTGTGCTTTTTTCGCAAATGCGCTTTTGTTAAATCATCCCGTTTGGCGAAGTTGGCTGTCTTTGTTAGGAAGAAATAGTCTTCACACAGTTCGCAACGAACCAGGCGGCCCAAACTGCTGACTCTGTTGCAAGAGAAGTGACAAAGAAATTCATGTTAGCAGGCAATATTACTTAAATATGCAGGTTTAAAAATATATACTTGTGTTTTGATTTTAAGAAAGGCATTGATGTTTAGGTACCTTTTTCGCGAATGCGCACTGATTATATGCAACGCAGGACACGCTAGATAAACTAGTAATATCGTCAACCATGTGTAGTTAACTAGTGATTATGATTGATTGTTTTTAATAAGATAAGTTTAATGCTAGCTAGCAACTTACCGTGGCTTCTTACTGCATTCACGTAACAGGCAGGCTCCTCATGGAGTGCAATGAGAGGCAGGTGGTTAGAGCGTTGGGACTAGTTGACCGTAAGGTTGCAATATTGAATCCCCGAGCTGACAAGGTAAAAATCTGTCGTTCTGCCCCTGAGCAAGGCAGTTAACCCACCGTTCCTAGGCCGTCATTGAAAATAAGAATGTGTTCTTAACTGACTTGCCTAGTTAAATAAAGGTGGGGGAAAAAAAGCCAAATCGGTGTCCAAAAATACAGATTTCCGATTGTTATGAAAACTTGAAATCGGCCCTAATTAATCGGCCATTCTGATTAATCGGTCGACCTCTAATGCATATATGATAAACAGAGAGTAGCAGCAGCGTGAAAATATTTTTTTTTGGGGGGGGGGGGGGCACACAAATACCGGGGATGTCGGTCCTGTGGGGTGTTTGGAGAATGTCTTGTGCGTCGTCTTTGTTGTAGAAAAAATCTTTCTCTAATCCGAAGTGAGTGATCGCTGTCCTGATATCCAGAAGCTCTTTTCTGACGTAAGATACGGTTGCAGAAACATCATGTACAAAATAAGTTACAAATAACACAAGAAAAAAAACACATAATAGCACAATTGGTTGGGCGCCCGTAAGACTGCTGCCACTTCTTCCGGTGCAATTTTATCCCCCAGAATGATATCATGATCATTTGTATCAAATCACAGGGCATTCTGACATTACATGTAGCCTACATCATACAAAAATACCTCTAGCCTAACAACATTCTCCTGGTAGGAGAATTGAAATTGAAATGAACAATTGAATAAAAGGGCAAATACACACTCCCCCAAAAGTGTGTTTGATTGTTCCGAGCCCTCAAGAGTGGTCATCAGAAAGTTGGATGCCAACTGCCGATTACCCCAAAAGAAAAATATGTGGGGCTAGCTAGTCAACACTGGAGTTGCTTACCAAAAGCTCTTATAGACTTACCCAGATAGACTCACAGCTGTAATCGCTGCCAAAGATGCTTCTACAAAGTATTGACTTAGGGGTGTGCATACTTATGTAAATTAAAAATAAGCATTTTCTTTTAAAAAAATATACAAAATAAAATGTTCACTTTGTCATTATTGAGTATTGTGTATAGGGGTGAGAGAAAGAAATCTATTTAATCCATTTAAAAAATTCAGGCTGTAACAACAAAATGTGTGGGGTATGAACACCTTGTATTCACTGTATTGAATTAATTTGATTAAATCAAATTTTTGTTTTAGCACAAAATTCCAAATGCCTGTATCACATGAAAATAAAAAAAAGTTTCATGGACCATTTATATATTTTTTGACTCCTCATTCGCTCGTCCTGTGCTGTGTGTACTTTCCCATTCTCACACACACCAAGCCACTTCCCCTGCCACTCACAACAGAGATAAAAGATCACTTCTTCTTCTCTGGAAAGCCATTTCATCTCGGTCCAAACCTCAAATGCAAATACCAACAGAATAGGTCATATGGACAATGAGATATTATTTTACTGTAATAGATGAGAATGTTAGCGCAGAGCAGACCCCACTAACACTGGAGTATCCATGAACATTGATTCTGGAAAAGCACGGCAGTGCAGTGCCACGTATCGCCAGCAGGATTATAGCCATAGACTTATTTGCTAGCTTTCTACTTTGTGTGTTATACATTTGCAATGAATATAAAAATATGCATTTATTGATTTCACCATCTAAGCCAAGTGGACAGGCTAGCATGCTGTTCAAATTTCAAACAGCTAGAGTCAGACAGGAGGGTGTGGTCATAACTGTTCAACTGTTTTGCATTGTTAGCTAGCAAATAGATCCAAGTTGGCTCGACTTGAAATAAAGATTAGTTGACTAATCACTAGAACATGGGCTTGTGCTTGTTTATGAGATGTTTGTTAATTCTCTAAATGCCTACTATAAAGGTGGTCATTATTAGTGAATTATGCATGGTTCTGGTTAAATTTGTAACAAAAAAGGGGTATTTTCAAAGAGACTTGATAGCCAGATCAGTGATTTTTTTTAAAGCAGATAAACCCATTTTGATACAATTATTAGTGGGTCTTATGGTTGTGGAAGGCCTATATGTAGCCTAGGTATAATTACACAAGCCCTGAATTCATTAGATTATTGCTGACTGCTTGAAAATGCAGTCTACTGACCTTTAATAATTGTTCAACAAAGCTCAGAGAAAAATAAGATTTTAAGTTAAAAATAACAAAAAGATTTATATGCCATATCGACCAGCCCTAAATCGCGCGCACACTAACTCGGCACGACAGGCATGTGCCCAAAAAAGGTTGGTAGGCACAAAGAATGACTCCCCAGCTGGCCTCGGAAGAATGAGAGTGTGTGTGTGTGTGTGCGTGCGGGTGGGTGAGAGCCAGTGGGGAGCACACAAGCCATGATGCTCTGTAAAAACACAGTCTATTAATAGTGTGTGGTTTGGGTTTCAGGCTCAATGTGGGGAAGACACCCCATTCATACCTCTTCTAGCCCCCACCACTCCCTCTATCCCTCAACTATCCCACTACTAGCCCCCTATTTCCCATCACTCTCTCAACTATCCCACTACTAGCTAGAGGTCGACCGATTAATCGGAATGGCCGATTAATTAGGGCCGACCTCAATTTTTTGGGGCACCGATTTGCCGTTTTGTTTTTATTTACCTTTATTTAACTAGGCAAGTCAGTTAAGAACACATTCTTATTTTCAATGACGGCCTAGGAACGGTGGGTTAACTGCCTTGTTCAGGGGCAGAACGACAGATTTTCACCTTGTCAGCTCGGGGGATTCAATCTTGCAACCTTACAGTAAACTAGTCCAACGCAATAACGATCTGCCTCTCTCTCTCGTTACACTCCACAAGGAGACTGCCTGTTACGCGAATGCAGTAAGCCAAGGTAAGTTGCTAGCTAGCATTAAACTTATCTTATAAAAAAAACAATCAATCATAACCACTAGTTAACTACACATGGTTGATGATATTACTAGAGATTATCTAGCGTGTCCTGCGTTGCATATATTCTGACTGAGCATAGTATCTAAGTATCTGACTGAGCGGTGGTAGGCAGAAGCAGGCGCGTAAACATTCATTCAAACAGCACTTTCGTGCGTTTTGCCAGCAGCTCTTCGTTGTGTGTCAAGCATTGCGCTGTTTATGACTTCAAGCCTATCAACTCCCGAGATTAGGCTGGTGTAACCGATGTGAAATGGCTGGCTAGTTAGCACGCGCTAATAGCGTTTCAAACGTCATTCGCTCTGAGCCTTCTAGTAGTTGTTCCCCTTGCTCTGCATGGGTAACACTGCTTCGATGGTGGCTGTTGTCGTTGTGTTCCTGGTTCGAGCCCAGGGAGGAGCGAGGGACGGAAGCTATACTGTTACACTTGCAATACTAAAGTGCCTATAAGAACATCCAACAGTCAAAGGTATATGAAACACAAATGGTAGAGAGGAAAATAGTTCTATAATAACTACAACCTAAAACTTCTTACCTGGGAATATTGAAGACTCATGTTAAAAAGAACCACCAGCTTTCATATGTTCTCATGTTCTGAGCAAGCAACTGAAACGTTAGCTTTTTTACATGGCACATATTGCACTTTTACTTTCTTCTCCAACACTTTGTTTTTGCATTATTTAAACCAAATTGAACACGTTTCATTATTTATTTGAGACTAAATTGATTGTATTTATGTATTATATTAAGTTGAAATAAGTGTTCATTCACTATTGTTGTAATTGTCATTATTACAAATTAAAAACAGTTTTTAATACAAATCAGCCGATTAATCGGTATTGGCGTTTTTGGTCCGCCAATAAATCGGTATCAGTATCGGCGTTGAAAAATCATAATCGGTCGACCTCTACTACTAGCCCCTATTCCCCATCACTCCCTCAACTATCCCCCTATCCCACTACTAGCCCCTACAATCCCCCTAACACTACATTGGTTACTGTACCCATCACTCCCTCTCTAAGACTAGGCTACCCCTTCATCCCTATACTCAGAGTCGATATCCACCTAATAAAGAATTCCAACTACGCCCACAAATTGGATAAAAACTTTATTTCCAATTGAGCCCCATTTAAAAAGGAGCCAACTTCGACGTACATTTTTTGTTATACAGAAACAACAAAACATACCGAAAAGCTGATGTGTTGTTCAATGAACAGTTAAAAGTTTGGACACACCTACTCATTCAAGGGTTTAGAAAAAAAAAAAAAAAAAATGTATATATATATATACATGGGTATTATTTCATAGTTTTGATGTCTGCACTACTATTCTACAATGAAGAGTAAAAATAAAGAAAAACCCTTGAATGAGTAGGCGTGTCCAAACTTTTGAGTGGTACTGTACATGTAGCCAGGTCAAAAATCCTGACTTCTGGTTCACAATGCTCCCAGGTAGGGAAATAGAGCCCGTGAGAAGAGCCCTGTGGCTTCAGGCTATTAGGCGTGGGAAAGTGGGAACACGGTGTCTAAGTAGGCGACACATAGCTATGTGTGTGGAAAACATTTCATCACATGTAAGACATTTAACTTGTTTAGCACAGTCTGTTTGGAACTCCACTCACTACTTGTAGCTGTACAGTCTGTTTGTTCGTGTTGTTGGTAGCTAGCTAGCATTCACTCAATTGGCTGCTAGCCAAAGGGGTAACCTAGGAAACCACAGGTTGTTTTCCCCACAGGCAGGCAGCGATATTCTATCTAATACCGAAAGGGTCTATATCAATGTGTGTGTGTGTTTGTACAGAACGTCTGTCATGTTAGGCAGTACAACTCTAAAATAAAACAAACTCACTACTGTTGCCTAGCAACCAAACATGCAGTCTAGGCTTCATTCAGCTACCTCACACACTCTCAAAAAAATGGGAGCAGTGTGTGTGTGTGTGTGTGTGTGTGTGTGTGTGTGTGTGTGTGTGCGTGCGTTAGAGAGGAGGAACTAGTTACATTGCCCAGCATGAAACGGCAGGGAATCACAAAGCTCCAGCTTCCTTCTTAGTATCCCCTTTATTCTCTTGTGGCATTTGGATGGAATGCCACACACACACACACACACAAAATGACATGGGTGTTATTGCGACACATACATCCCAGCTTAGGGACGAAACCACAGACTCTCGACCACTCAACCCTCGAAACTGATGTCGCCCAACTTAAAACCACAAGCCGAAACCAGGTCTCAGATCTACCACAGCCACACATGGTTGTCAAGAACCACTGGCTCTGCAGAGGGAAGTGGAGGCCAGTGATTACATAACTCTAATGAGCGCAGAGTATAGCTCTGTGGTCACACACATACGTCACTTTTCCAACTGTTCACAGATCCATTTAGAGTATTCCATTAGGCTTGCGAGAAAGGAATTTCTCTGTACTTGTGCACGTGACATTACAACCTATTTGAATTCAATAATATTTTGACAGAACCCCTTTTGACTTGATCAAAACCTTCCATAAATATTTCCCCATTGTATAAGTGCTCAGAAAGTGACTTTTTGCATTCCCCACCATGAGACAGTCATGTCTTCATCACTGGAAAAGATAAACAGTTGAGATTGTTATTTAAAAGTTTACAAACAGGGTTGTCATTTGATAATTTCTGGAGATTGCTCTTTCTGATATTTCTTAAACCATTTTTGGGGATTTGTGTGTATTGGTAGGTATATAGTGCACTGTTGGCGCTAGAAACATAAGCATTTCGCTGCACCTGCGATAACATGTGCTAATTACACTACATGACCAAAAGTATGTGGACACCTGCTTGTCGAACATCTCATTCCAAAATTATGGGTATTAATCTGGAGTTGGTCCCCCCGTTTGCTGCTATAACAGCCTCCACTCTTCTGGGAAAGCTTTCCACTAGATGTCGGAACATTGCTGCGGGGACCTGCCTCCATTCAAACACAAGAGCATTAGTGAGGTCGGGCGCTGATGTTGGGCTATTAGGCCTGGCTCGCAATCGGCATTCTGATTCATCCCAAAGGTGTTCGATGGGGTTGAGGTCAGGGCTCTGTGCAGGCCAGTCAAGTTCTTCCACACCGTTCTCGACAAACCATTTCTGTATTGAGCTTGCTTTGTGCACAGGGGCATTGTCATTCTGAAACCCAAACTGTTGCAACAAAGTTTGAAGCACAGATTAATCTGGAATGTCATTGTATGCCGTAGCATTAAGATTGCCCTTCACTGGAACTAAGGGGCCTAGCCCGAACCATGAAAAACAGCCCCAGACCATTATTCCTCCTCCACCAAACTTTACAGTTGGCACTATGCATTGTGGCAGGTAGCGTTCTCCTGGCATCCGCCAAACCCAGATTCGTTCATCAGACTACCTGATGGTGAAGCGTGATTCATCACTTCAGAGAAAGCGTTCCCACTGCTCCAGAGTCCAATGGCGGCGAGCTTTACACCACCCCAGCCGACACATGACATTGCGCATGGTGATCTTAGGCTTGTGTTTCCATCGTTTCCATCCTTCCTGTTTGGCCCTGTCCGGGGGTATCATCGGATGGGGCCACAGTGTCTCCTGACCCCTCCTGTCTCAGCCTCCAGTATTTATGCTGCAGTAGTGTATGTGTCGGGGCTAGGGTCAGTTGGTTATACCTGGAGTACTTCTCCTGTCTTATCCAGTGTCCTGTGTGAATTTAAGTATGCTTTCTCTAATTCTCTCGTTCTCTCTTTCTTTCTCTCTCGGAGGACCTGAGCCCTAGGACCATACGTCAGGACTACCGGGCATGATGACTCCTTGCTGTCCCCAGTCCACCTGGCCTTGCTGCTATTCCAGTTTCAACTGTTCTGCATGTGGTTATGGAACCGCCACCTGTCCCAGACCTGCTGTTTTCAACTCTTAATGATCGGCTATGAAAAGCCAACTGACATTTATTCATGATTATTATTTGACCATGCTTGTCACTTGCTTGTCACATGCTTGTCACTGAACATTTTGAACATCTTGGCATAGTTCTGTTATAATCTCCACCCGGCACAGCCAGAAGAGGACTGGCCACCCCTCATAGTCTGGTTCCTCTCTAGGTTTCTTCCTAGGTTTTGGCCTTTCTAGGGAGTTTTTCCTAGCCACCGTGCTTCTACACCTGCATTGCTTGCTGTTTGGGGTTTTAGGCTGGGTTTCTGTACAGCACTTTGAGATATTAGCTGATGTACGAAGGGCTATATAAAATAAACTTGATTTGATTTGTGTTCTTTGGCGGTTCTTATGCTGACGTTGCTTCCAGAGGCAGTTTGAAACTTGGTAGTGGGTGTAGGACCGAGGACAGGTGATTTTTATGAGCTACGCACTTCAGCACTCACCGGTTCCATTCTGTGAGCTTGTGCGGCCTAACACTTCGTGGCCGAGACGTTTTTGCGTCTAGACGTTTCCACTTCACAATAACAGCACTTACAGTTGACCAGGGCAGCTCTAGCAGTGCAGACATTTGATTAACTTGTTGGAAAGGTGCCAGTCCATTCAGATCTACATCCCAGCACACCTGACATAGCTAACAGAGATCTTGATGAATTGATTAGTTTAAAATCACACCTGTTAGTGCTGGGCTGGAACTAAAGCCTGCTGAAACTGTAGCTCTCCAGGACCAGGGGAGGAAACAAGTATTGTTACCTGTCCAATAATAAATACAAAGTCTTATTCCAAAATATTTTTTGTGCGGATGTAAGCGGTATGAAATGACTAGCTAGTAAGCGTGCGCGCGAGTAGCATTTAAATCTGTGACGTCACCCGCTCTGAAAACTTGAAGTAGTTGTTTCCTTTGCTATGCAAGGGCCGCGGCTTTTGTGGAGCAATAGGTAACGATGCGTCGTGGGTGACTATTGGGGCAAGGAGAGGGACAGAAGCAAGCCTGTCACACCATCTGAACACGACCCTGTACTGAACCTCAGCCTCGCACTCCACTTCCCTCATAGTGATGGGAGAAAGAAATCTAGTTAACTGCATCAACTGTCATAGCTTGTTCTCCATCTTTTTAAATAGGGAGCCAATTTGTTTTTAGCACTTTTTTCCCATGACTGATCAAAACTATTTTTCTCATGGCTCCCTCATCCATCAGCAGCAGAGATATCTTTGGAACATCGAATCGCAACACAAACACTGAACAAAAATAGAAAATGCAACATGTAGTGTTGGTCCCATGTTTCATGAGCTGAAACATAAGATCCAGAAGTGTTCCATACGCACAAAAAGCTTATTTTGCTTAAATTCGTTTACATCCCTGTGAGCATTTCTCCTCTGCCAAGATAATCCTAAATAACCTGACAGGTGTGGCATATCAAGAAACTGATTAAGTTTATGGTACAGAAATTAACATCAAATTCTCTGACAACACCTCTGGTGGACATTCCTGCAGTCAGCATGCCAAATGCCCGCTCCCTCAACTTGAGACATCTGTGGCATTATGTTGTGACACAACTGCACATTTTGGTGACCTTTTATTGTCACCAGCACAAGGCGCACCTGTGTAATGATCACACGGTTTAGAGAATTTGGCAGTACGTCCAACCGGCCTCACAGCCGCAGACCACGTGTCACCACGCCAGCCCAGGTCCTCCACATCAAATCTAATTTTATTGGCCACATATTTAGCAGATGTTACTGCGGGTGTAGCGAAACGCATCCAGCTTCTTCCCCTGCGGGATCAGTGGGAAAATGCTCACCTTCGATGGCCACAGAGATGCCATGACGAAAACCTGAGGCCCATTGTCGTGCCATTCATCCACCACCATCACCTCATGTTTCAGCATGATAATGCACAAACATGTCACAAGGATCTGTACACAACTCCTGGAATGTGAAAATGTCCCAGTTCTTCCATGGCATGCATACTCACCAGACATGTCACACATTGAGAATGTTTGGGATGCTCTGGACAGCATGTCCCAGTTCCTGCCAATATCCAGCAACTTTGCACAGCCATTGAAGAGTGGGACGATATTCTACAGGCCACAATCAACAGCCTGATCAACACTATACACATGAGATGTGTCACATTGCATGAGGCAAACAGTGGTCACACAAGACACTGACTGGTTTTCTGATCCACGCCCATACTTCGTGGTATTCTATGACCAACAGATGCATATCTGTATTCCCAGTCATGTGAAATCCATAGATTGAGCATATTGGGCATATTGAATTAATTTAAAATGACTGATTTCCTTATATGAACTGTAACTCAGTATAAAATATTAGAAATGTTGCATGTTGTGTTTAGTTTTGTTCAGTGTAAAATCGTGAGAATCGCATAAGATGTAAAAACAAAATGCACCAAAGTATCATGATCATATGATCACATGATCATCGTTCCAAGATGGCGTAGCAGTCGGACGTGTGTTTGTATTGTCCTGTATTGTCCTGTAGCGTGTAAATAGTAAATAGTCTTCGTATTTTTCGTATACATTTCGTATATATTTTAATTTCACTTTCCATCTAGGAACTGAATATACATTCCTACATTCCGCCTCACCCAATGTGGTACGGACCTGCTATTTTTTTTATACTTTAGAACCGTAACCCCAAGCAGAAGCTAGCCAGATAACTAGCTACTAGCTAGTAGTCAGTTAGCCACTGCTGCGGTCTTCACCCTCAACTCGGACACAGCCAGCTTCAATACCGGGCCAACACCTGCCAGTCTGCAAGCGCGATATCAACCGAGAGCATATAGGACTGCTTTTTCTCTACCACATCACCGGATTCCTGACGCAAGCTCTGGACAATTACACCGTATCATCACAGCTAGCTAGCTGCAACCGAGTGGCTACTACTGGCTAACACCTCTGTCCCGAAGCAAGCACCAGTTAGCCTTGAGCTAGCCTCGAGCTAGGCCCATCTGCCGGCTAGCTGCAAGCGCGATATCAACCCAGAGCATATAGGACTGCTTTCTCTCTACCACATCACCGGATTCCTGACGCAAGCTCTGGACAATTACACCGTATCATCACAGCTAGCTAGCTGCAACCGAGTGGCTACTACTGGCTAACACCACTGTCCCGAAGCAAGCACCAGTTAGCCTTGAGCTAGCCTCGAGCTAGGCCCATCTGCCGGCTAGCTGAAGAGCTAGCGCTAGCGCCACTGCGCCAGACCCCCTCCGTCTGAGCAGACCACCCCCCGGGCTACTAACTTTATACGCCGCGTGCTAGCTTAGTGGAGGCCTCCTCTGCTCCATCTACGGCTGCCCCCTGGACACTATGATCACTTGGCTACATAGCTGATGCATGCTTGACTGTCCATTAACTCACGGTACTCCATTCTGTTTATTTGTGTTTTACCTGTCGGCTCTGTGCTTTAACTCAGGATCTGTGTGTAGTTAATCCGACCCTCTCTGCCTAGTCGTCGCCATTTTTACCTGTTGTTGCTGTGTTAGACTAACACCCTGTTATTGCTGCTGTTATCTTACCTGTTGTTTTAGCTAGCTCTCCCAATCAAGACCTGCAATCACTTTATGCCTTATTGTATGTCTCTCTCAAATATCAATATGCCTTGCATACTGTTGTTCAGGCTAGTTTTCATTATCATTGTTTTGGTTTGCAATGGACCCTGTAGTTCCACTCTCCGTACCTCTGATACCCCCTTTGTCCCACCCCCCACACATGCGGTGACCTCACCCATTGAGACCAGCATGTCCAGAGATACAACCTCTCTTATCATCACCCAGTGCCTGGGCTTGCCTCCGCTGTACCCGCGCCCCTCCATACCCCTGTCTGCACATTATGCCCAGAATCTATTCTACCACGCCCATAAATCTGCTCCTTTTATTCTTTGTCCCCAACGCTCTAGGCGACCAGTTTTGATAGCCTTTAGCCGCACCCTCATCCTACTACTCCTCTGTTCCTCGGGTGATGTGGAGGTAAACCCAGGCCCTGCATGTCCCCAGTCACCCTCATTTGTTGACTTCTGCGATCGAAAAAGCCTTGGCCTCATGCATGTCAACATCAGAAGCCTCCTCCCTAAGTTTGCCTTACTCACCGCTTTAGCACACTCTGCCAATCCTGATGTCCTTGCCGTGTCCGAATCCTGGCTTAGGAAGGCCACCAAAAATTCTGAGATTTCCATACCCAACTATAACACTTTCCGTCAAGATAGAACTGCCAAAGGGGGAGGAGTTGCAATCTACTGCAGAGATAGCCTGCAAAGTTCTGTCATACTTTCCAGGTCTATGCCCAAACAGTTCGAACTTCTAATTTTAAAAATTAATCTCTCCAGAAATAAGTCTCTCACCGTTGCCGCCTGCTACCGACCCCCCTCAGCTCCCAGCTGTGCCCTGGACACCATCTGTGAATTGATCGCTCCCCATCTAGCTTCAGAGTTTGTTCTGTTAGGTGACCTAAACTGGGATATGCTTAACACCCCGGCAGTCCTACAATCCAAGCTTGATGCCCTCAATCTCACACAAATCATCAAGGAACCCACCAGGTACAACCCTAAATCCGTAAACATGGGCACCCTAATAGACATTATCCTGACCAACCTGCCCTCCAAATACACCTCTGCTGTCTTCAATCAAGATCTCAGCGATCACTGCCTCATTGCCTGTATCCGCCACGGGTCCGCGGTCAAACGACCACCCCTCATCACTGTCAAACGCTCCCTAAAACACTTCTGCGAGCAGGCCTTTCTAATCGACCTGGCCCGGGTACCCTGGAAGGATATTGACCTCATCCCGTCAGTTGAGGATGCCTGGTCATTCTTTAAATGTTACTTCCTCACCATATTAGACAAGCATGCTCCGTTCAAAAAATGCAGAACCAAAAACAGATATAGCCCTTGGTTCACTCCTGACCTGACTGCCCTCGACCAGCACAAAAACATCCTGTGGCGAACTGCAATAGCATCGAAGAGCCCCCGCGATATGCAACTGTTCAGGGAAGTCAGGAACCAATACACGCAGTCAGTCAGGAAAGCAAAGGCCAGCTTTTTCAAGCAGAAATTCGCATCCTGTAGCTCTAACTCCAAAAAGTTCTGGGATACTGTAAAGTCCATGGAGAACAAGAGCACCTCCTCCCAGCTGCCCACTGCACTGAGGCTAGGTAACACGGTCACCACCGATAAATCCGTGATAATCGAAGACTTCAACAAGCATTTCTCAATGGCTGGCCATGCCTTCCTCCTGGCGACTCCAACCTTGGCCAACAGCCCCGCCCCCCCCGCTGCTACTCGCCCAAGCCTCCCCAGCTTCTCCTTTACCCAAATCCAGATAGCAGATGTTCTGAAAGAGCTGGAAAACCTGGACCCATACAAATCAGCTGGGCTTGACAATCTGGACCCCCTATTCCTGAAACTGTCCGCCGCCATTGTCGCACCCCCTATTACCAGCCTGTTCAACCTCTCCTTCGTATCATCTGAGATCCCCAAGGATTGGAAAGCTGCCGCGGTCATCCCCCTCTTCAAAGGGGGAGACACCCTGGACCCAAACTGTTACAGACCTATATCCATCCTGCCCTGCCTATCTAAGGTCTTCGAAAGCCAAGTCAACAAACAGATCACTGACCATCTCGAATCCCACCGTACCTTCTCCGCTGTGCAATCCGGTTTCCGAGCCGGTCACGGGTGCACCTCAGCCACGCTCAAGGTACTAAACGACATCATAACCGCCATCGATAAAAGACATTACTGTGCAGCCGTCTTCATCGACCTGGCCAAGGCTTTCGACTCTGTCAATCACCATATTCTTATCGGCAGACTCAATAGCCTCGGTTTTTCTAATGACTGCCTTGCCTGGTTCACCAACTACTTTGCAGACAGAGTTCAGTGTGTCAAATCGGAGGGCATGTTGTCCGGTCCTCTGGCAGTCTCTATGGGGGTACCACAGGGTTCAATTCTCGGGCCGACTCTTTTCTCTGTATACATCAATGATGTTGCTCTTGCTGCGGGCGATTCCCTGATCCACCTCTACGCAGACGACACCATTCTATATACTTCCGGCCCTTCATTGGACACTGTGCTATCTAACCTCCAAACGAGCTTCAATGCCATACAACACTCCTTCCGTGGCCTCCAACTGCTCTTAAACGCTAGTAAAACCAAATGCATGCTTTTCAACCGTTCGCTGCCTGCACCCGCACGCCCGTCTAGCATCACCACCCTGGACGGTTCCGACCTAGAATATGTGGACATCTATAAGTACCTAGGTGTCTGGCTAGACTGCAAACTCTCCTTCCAGACTCATATCAAACATCTCCAATCCAAAATCAAATCAAGAATCGGCTTTCTATTCCGCAACAAAGCCTCCTTCACTCACGCCGCCAAACTTACCCTAGTAAAACTGACTATCCTACCGATCCTCGACTTCGGCGATGTCATCTACAAAATAGCTTCCAACACTCTACTCAGCAAACTGGACGCAGTTTATCACAGTGCCATTCGTTTTGTTACTAAAGCACCTTATACGACCCACCACTGCGACCTGTATGCCCTAGTCGGCTGGCCCTCGCTACATGTTCGTCGTCAGACCCACTGGCTCCAGGTCATCTACAAGGCTATGCTAGGTAAAGTGCCGCCTTATCTCAGTTCACTGGTCACGATGGCTACACCCACCCGCAGCACGCGCTCCAGCAGGTGTATCTCACTGATCATCCCTAAAGCTAAAACCTCATTTGGACGCCTTTCCTTCCAGTTCTCTGCTGCCTGCGACTGGAACGAATTGCAAAAATCTCTGAAGTTGGAGACTTTTATCTCCCTCAACAACTTTAAAAATCTGCTATCCGTGCAGCTAACCGATCGCTGCAGCTGTACATAGTCCATCTGTAAACTACCCACCCAATTTACCTACCTCACCCCCCATACTGCTTTTATTTATTTACTTTTCTGCTCTTTTGCACACCAGTATCTCTTCTTGCACATGTTCATCTGATGATTTATCACTCCAGTGTTAATCTGCTAAATTGTAATTATTCGATTTATTGCCTACCTCATGCCTTTTGCACACATTGTATATAGATTCTCTTTTTTCTACCATGTTATTGACTTGTTTATTGTTTACTCCATGTGTAACTCTGTGTTGTCTGTTCACACTGCTATGCTTTATCTTGGCCAGGTCGCAGTTGCAAATGAGAACTTGTTCTCAACTAGCCTACCTGGTTAAATAAAGGTGAAATAAAAAAAAAAAAAAAAAAAAATATCATGAGGTCCCTGGCAATTCACAGCCCTACTCTCTCGGTCCGTCTTCTACCTACGAGTGATTCCTCATGAAACCCAGACAACAAAATACCATGATCAAGGGGACTTTCACAAAACGTAATCCATACAATAGTCCTTTGGACGAAGGATTGTTGACATATTTTGACATTTGTACAGTGCTCTCCACTAATATTGGCACCCTTGGTAAATACAGTTGAAGTCGGAAGTATACATACACCTTAGGCAAATACATTTAAACTCAGTTTCACAATTTCTGACATCTAATCCTAGTAAAAATGCCCTGTCTTAGGTCAGATAGGATCACCACTTTATTTGAAGAATGTGAAATGTCAGAATAATAGTGATTTATTTCAGCTTTTCTGACCCAGTGGGTCAGAAGTTTACATACACTCAATTAGTATTTGGTAGCATTGCCTTTACATTGTTTAACTTGTCAAATGTTTCCGGCAGCCTTCCACAAGCTTCCCACAATAAGTTGGGTGAATTTTGGCCCATTCCTCCTGACAGAGCTGGAGTAACTTAGTCAGGTTGAAGGCCTCCTTGCTCGCACACGCTTTTTCAGTTCTGCCCACACATTTTCTATAGGATTGAGGTTAGGGATTTGTGATGGCCACTCCAATACCTTGACTTTGTTGTCCTTAAGCCATTTTGCCACAACTTTGGAAGTATGCTTGGGGTCATTGTCCATTTGGAAGACCCATTTGTGACCAAGCTTAATGACTGATGTTTTGAGAAGTTGCTTCAACATATCCACATAATTTTCCTCCCTCAATGATGCCATCTATTTTGTGAAGTGCACCAGTCCCTCCTGCAGCAAAGCACCCCTACATGATGCTGCCACCCCCGTGCTTCACGGTTGGGATGGAGTTCTTCAGCATGCAAGCCTCCCCCTTTTTCCTCCAAACATAACGATGGTCATTGTGGCCAAACTGTTCGATTTCTGTTTCATCAGACATTTCTCCAAAAAGTACGATCTTTGTCCCCGTGTGCAGTTGCAAACCGTGGTCAGGCTTTTTTATGGCAGTTTTGGAGCAGTGGCTTCTTCCTTGTGAAGCGGCCTTTCAGGTTATGTCGATATAGGACTCGTTTTACTGTGGATATAGATACTATTGTACCCGTTTTCCTCCAGCATCTTCACAAGGTCCTTTGCTGTTGTACTGGGATTGATTTTCACTTTTCGCAGCAAAGTACGTTCATCTCTAGGAAATAGAACGCATCTCCTTCCTGAGCGGTATGACGACTGCATGGTCCCATGGTGTTCATACTTGCGTACTATTGTTTGTACAGATCAACGTGGTACCTTCAGGCATTTGGAAATTGCTCCCAAAGATGAACCAGAATTGTGGAGGTCTACAATTTTTTTTCTGTGGCCTTGGCTGATTTCTTTTGAATTTCCCATGATGTCAAACAAAGAGGCACAGAGTTTGAAGGTAGGCCTTGAAATACATTCACAGGTACACCTACAATTGACACAAATTATGTCAATTAGCCTATCAGAAGCTTCTAAAGCCATGACATCATTTTCTGGAATTTTCCAAGCTGTTTAAAAGGCAGTGTATGTAAACTTCTGACCCACTGGAATTGTGATACAGTGAATTATAAGTGATATAACCCTGTCTGTAACAATTGTTGGAAAACATTACTTGCGTCATGCACAAAGTAGATGTCCTAACCGACTTGCCAAACTATAGTTTGTTAACAAGAAATTTGTGGAGTGGTTAAAAAGTGAGTTTTATTGACCCCAACCTAAGTGCATGTAAACTTCAGACTTCAACTGTATGAGCAAACCAGGCTGTAATTTTTTATATATATTAATACAAATCTTTGTTCATCCTCTTGATCTTTATTAAAAAATATTCACAAAAATCTACCTTTCAATTAAAGTAAAATAATTGAAAGAAATTAATTAACATTAAACAAATATTTCTCAAATATATGTGCGCCACAATTATTGGCATCCCTTCATTCAATACTTTGTGCAACCTGCCTTTGCCAAGATAACTAAGAGCTGTTTTCTCCTGTAATGGGTAAGGAGGTTGGACTACGATGAGACTATTCCTCCATAGAGAATCTCTCTAGATTCCGAGGTCCACGCTTGTGAACTCTCCTCTTCAGCTCATCCCACAGGTTTTCTATGGGGTTTAGGTCAGGGGACTGGGATGGCCATGGCAAAACCTTGATTCGGTGGTCAGTGAACCATTTTTATGTTTATGTTGAGGTGTGCTTTGGTTCGTCGTCCTGCTGGAAGATCCAACCAAAGCCCAGTTAAAGCTTCTTAGCAGAGGCAGTCAGGTTTTGATTTAATATTTGCTGGTACTTGGATTTCATGATATTATGTATCCTAACAAGTTTTCCAGGTCATTTGGAAGAAAAACAGGCCCACAGCAAAGATAAACCACCATACTTCAGTGGGGATGAGAGTACTTTTCTGCATGGATATCTTTCTGTCTATGCCAAACCCACTACTGTGTGTTTCCAAAATGCTAAATTTTGGTCTCATCTGACCATAGAACCGGTCCCATTGAAAGTTCCAGTAACGGTCGGCAAACTGTAGGTGCTTGAGTGTTGTTTGATGACAGCCCAGGCTTTTTTATGGTAACCCTCCCAAACAACTTGTGGTTACGTAGGTGGCGTCTGATCGTAGTTTTGGAGACTTTCTGACCCCAAGACCCAAGTAACATCTGCAATTCTCCAGCTGTGATCCTTGGAGATTTTCTGGCCACTAACTATCCTCCTCACTGTGCGTGGGGTCAATATAGACACACATCCTCTTCCAGGCTGATTGTTAACATCTCCAGGTGCTTTAAACTTCTTAATTATTGCCCTGATAGTGGAAATGGTCATTTTCAAATGTTGAGATTTTTTCCATAGCCATTTCCTGATTTGTGCAACTCAACAACCTTTTGTCGCACATCATTACTGTCTTCTCGGGTCTTTCCCATAGTGATGGATGAACTTGGCCTGTATGTCACCTTATATTTATACCCCAGTGAAACAGGAAGTCATGGCATACCACTTAAGTATTCCTAATCCCTCAGGTGAGCTTAAAAATGTAAAATATGAATGGGAATATACTTCAGTTAGAGTTTACTCATAAGAATTTCTAGGGGTGTCAGTAATTGTGGCACACGTTTGAGAAAAATATTTATTTCACATTTTTTTTAAAAATCAATAATTTTACTTCAATTAAAAAGTTTGATTTTTTGTGAATATTTTGAATGAAAGACCAAGAGGATAAACAGCAAAAAAAAAAAATTTGCAGCCTGTTTTGCTCATATTTACTGAGGGTGCCAATATAAGGAGGGCACTGTATCTAAAAGCATAATTGAGAAAAAATGAATCAAAGTTGGCCTTACCCAGGCCTCCTTTAATTAAGACTCCATGTTTCATCTATAGATGCTACAAAGCAAAAATTGCTGTCATATTAAGCTTGTCTGCTTGCTCTGTAGTATGAGTAGTATTTTAATGTCAATAAAAAAAACATTATGAGGGCCTCCCGGGTGGCGCAGTGGTCTAGGGCACTGCATCGCAGTGCTAGCTGCGCCACCAGAGTCTCTGGGTTCGCGCCCAGGCTCTGTCGCAGCCGGCCGCGACCGGGAGGTCCGTGGGGCGACGCACAATTGGGCTAGTCGTCCGGGTTAGGCCGGTAGGGATATCCTTGTCTCATCGCGCTCCAGCGACTCCTGTGGCGGGCCGGGCGCAGTGCGCGCTAACCAAGGGGGCCAGGTGCACTGTGTTTCCTCCGACACATTGGTGCGGCTGGCTTCCGGGTTGGAGGCGCGCTGTGTGGCTTGGTTGGGTTGTGCTTCGGAGGACGCGTGGCTTTCGACCTTCGTCTCTCCCGAGCCCGTACGGAAGTTGTAGGGATGAGACAAGATAGTAATTACTAGCGATTGGATACCACGAAAATTGGGGAGAAAAGGGGATAAAAAATTGAAAAAATAAAATACAAATAAATAAAAAACATGTACATTATGAATATTGATCAAATTAAACATTAATATTCTAAATAATAAATATACCTATCAGTCTTCTAGTAGTAATAAAGATAGGGGATGTGTAAATGACAAGGTTCTGTCTAAGTTAACATCATAGCACCTAGTGTCACTACTCTGTGTGTGTGTGTGTGCTCCACGTCATGTAACCATGATTGTGTTCCGACCTCAGTACAGCTCAGTGTAAACAAGCATGTATACCGGTAGGGTCAGTATCTTCTGGCAAGGTGAATGGGACAACATCAGGAGTCTGTTGGTTTGACTCCCTGCGTTGGGCATCGTTCTGGTGTGTGGCGACGGAAAATAACCCTACAACAATATAGCCGGATACTAGGACCCCTGGGGGTACTTAGCTTAGCCACAGGGAGTACTTAAGACTCATGAGACAATATGCTTACTACGGGTAAAAAGAACATGAGGGGATACTTCGGGTAGAGCAGAATTCAGTTGGTGGTAAATTTACAGTAAACGAAAAAGGTTAGGAACCACTGGATTATATAATTAACTGTGCTAATATTACGATTGATTAGATTATTTCTGGCACGAACGGATGTTTGTTGGTTGCGTTAAAACTGACAACAAACCTAACGCCACATTTAGCTAGATAGCTGACGTTAGAAAGGTGTCACCTAAAAAAAATAAGCGTCTATCTATTTAGCTAAATAGTTGGCAAAATAATGACATTTCCCTGCCCACGCACAGTATTTGAAAACAAGTGATGTACCTTTTAGACGACGTTGACAGTCAAAAGCATGTAACTAACGTTAAACGAAAGCTGCTATTCAAAATAACGTCACACAAATTCATGTTCATGCGAGAATCAATCACTGGTGACGATAACGTCAGCTACAGTTGTAAGCTAGTTAAATGCGAATAGGCCATGCTAGGCTAACGTTAGCACGCTAGCCAACACAACGATTGCCCCCTAGCTAAACCTCTTCATTTATACTTACGTTTCCAACTGTAAAACGAATGTAGATGTTTTTTAGGTCCCTGAGTAGTGGGTATCGTCGTGGTGATATATTGTTTTGTTTCCTTACTTGACAAAACAAAATATGCGAGTTTGGCCTCAGATGAGCGGCGATAATTCCTTTCTCGGCGGTTCCCTGCTTGGATGGCGTAGGTTTTTACGCATGTTTGACACCAAATAGGTTTCTCACATCAAAAGAAAATAAACTGTTCAGTACGTTTCTACACAAATATGGACAGTAAGAATTGGTTATAATAGACAACACAGGCGAATCTCGCACTTTCGTCCTTTGGGTGCTGAACAAGAGGAGGTGCTATTTTTGGTACTTGTTCGGTGATTGGTCAAGAAATATTGAGGGTGCTAACATTGATTGGTTGAAATTGCTTTCAATCAGCTCTGCCCCCGTTCAAATCTTCCGTTTCATTGGTTGACGTGTAACCGTCTGACGTTTATCAAAGGTGCGCTCGTTTTCCCCGATGGCATGTCACGACATCAGCAGATGAGCTCAGGGATTGAAAGTCAGTTACAACAAAATAAAAGAGTTTTTAGTTTTAGACAATGATGTGATGTTCCCATACTTCAAGAGATTTACAACTTGATGATTCAAAACACCTAAGACACACACACACCTAGGAGAGGGAGTGACAGTAAAGAAATATAGATCATTTCATTTATCTTGGAAAGTCAGTTTAGAAACAAGATCTTATTTACAATGACAGCCAACCCCAGACGGCGCTGGGCCAATTGTTTACTGCTCTATGGGACTCCCAATCACAGCCAGTCATGATACAGCCTGGATTTGAACCTGTCTGTGGTGATGTCGCACCAGAATGCAGTGCCTTAGACCACTGCACCACTCAGGAGCCCCAAAGAAAGAGAAAGGAGAGGGAGAGGGAGAGAGAAGAGTTATAGGGGAGTAGGATGAGGGAGGTCGACAATAGATAGTGCAGACAGACAGTCTGGGGTCTTTAGTGTGAATATCAGCAATTACTCCTCACTGTAAGACCAGTGGAGCTTGTTTTCATGTAGTGTTTCTTTGTGTTTTTCAGCAGTATTAATCTCAGTCTTATTAATGGACAACTCATCAGATATCACAGCAGCTTTCCCCGAGGCCAGCAAGTGTTATGACACACAGCCACAGGTTTGAGTGAGTGAGTGAGTGAGTAGAGTGGGTATTTTCATTTGCTAAAATGCAGGATTAGCGTGGGTAGAATTGTATCATTTTTCTCTGATATTAGGATGTTCAATCTCAGTTTGTGTGTGTGTGTGTGTGTGTGTGTGTGTGTGTGTGTGTGTGTGTGTGTGTGTGTGTGTGTGTGTGTGTGTGTGTGTGTGTGTGTGTGTGTGTGTGTGTGTGTGTGTGTGTGTGTGTGTGTGTGTGTGTGTGTGTGTGTGTGTGTGTGTGTGTGTGTGTGAAAGAAACCGGGGTCAGGGGCTGTGTTGCTCTGGCCCCTTCAGGGGATTTAGAGTCTTATAGCAGAGGATCAGAATCCTAAATTAAAAACTGTCCTGTCTAATCTGCAGGGAGAAAATAGTGTGACACACACACACACACACTGAAATCTAAGCACTGATCAACTGTGATCAGTGATTGTGTCCTTGGCCGGATGAAAGAAAGAGGAAGAGAAGGAGGGAGGGAGGGAAGAATGAAGGATAGGTAAGGGACACAGATTTACACTCTCATTTTCAGTTCAGAAATCAGATATCTATGTCATATCATTACTACAATATTATTCTTGTTCATTCCCAGTTAACACATTTTACAGAGTTTATACACACACACACGTGCGTGCACACACACACACACACACATACACACAAACACACACTCTTACACACATATTTGATTGCACAATGAAACATTGGTAATAGAAATGTCACAAATATGTAAAAGGTCTAACAGTTGCTTGGTGGCTAGCCCCTTCAAACAATGTTCTGTAAGCTTTACATTGCAACCTGCCCCCACCTGGCTCCAATATGTTTTTGGTGGCCCTGGACTCAGCCATGGAAACACAAAAGTCTGAGTCTTTAATTCATTAATTTAAATGTATTCAAAGAAATTACTGGTCAGTTTTAATTTCATCAATTGAATTTCAATTAACTTCCTGAATGAAAAAATAATCAGTCGGGGTTGGGTTGTGCCGTGGCGAAGATCTTTGTTGGCTATACTCGGCCTTGTCTCAGGATGGTAAGTTGGTGGTTGAAGTTATCCCTCTAGTGGTGTAGGGGCTGTGCTTTGGCAAAGTGGGTGGGGTTATATCCTGCCTGTTTGGCCCTTTCCGGGGGTATTGTCGGGTGGGGCCACAGTGTCTCCCGACCCCTCCTGTCTCAGCCTTCAGTATTTATGCTGCAGTAGTTTATGTGTCGGGGGTCTAGGGTCGGTCTGTTATATCTGGAGTATTTGTCCTGTCTTATCCGGTGTCCTGTGTGAATTTAAGTATGCTCTCTCTAATTCGGCACAGCCAGAAGAGGACTGGCCACCCCTCATAGCCTGGTTCCTCTCTAGATTTCTTCCTAGGTTCTGGCCTTTCTATGGAGTTTTTCCTAGCCACCGTGCTTCTACACCTGCAATGCTTGCTGTTTGGGGTTTTATGCTGGGTTTCTGTACAGCACTTTGAGATATCAGCTAATGTAAGAAGGGCTTTATGAATACATTTGATTTGATTTTATCAGTGGCCGAAAGTCCCATTAGGTGGCGCACAATTGGCCCAGCGTCGTCCGGATTAGGGGATGGTTTGGCTAGGGGGCTTTACTTAGGGGAGGGTTTGGCCAGAGGGCTTTACTTGGCTCATTGCGCTCAAGCGACTCCCTGTGGCGGGCCAGGCGCCTGCAAGCTGACTCCGGTTGTCAGTTGAACAGTGTTAACTCCGACATATTGGTGCAGCTGGCTTCCGGATTAAGCGAGCGGGTGTTAAGAAGCCGCACGGCTTGGCAGGTAATGTTTCGGAGGACGCATGACTCAACCTTTTCCTCTCCCTAGCCCGTTGGGGAGTTGCAGCGATGAGACAAGCTCGTAATTGGATCGCAGTTGGATATTTTTTTTGTTTTAACCATTTAATTAGGCAAGTCAGTTAAGAACAAATTCTTATCTACAATGACAGCCTACACCGGCCAAACCCGGACGATGCTGGGCTAATTGTGCGCCGCCCTATGGGACTCCCAATCACGGCCGGATCCGAACCAGTGTGCCTGGAGTGATGCCTTAAGCACTGAGATGCAGTGCCTTAGACCGCTGTGCCATTCTGGACCACCATATCATGAAATTGGGGAGAAAAAGGGGGTTAAATTACAACAACAAAGAATATATATATATATATACAGTACCAGTCCAAAGTTTGGACGCACTTACTCATTCAAGGGTTTTTCTTTATTTTTACTATTTTCTACATTGTAGAATAACATCAAAACTATGAAATAACACATATGGACTCATGTAGTAACAAATAAAGTGTTAAACAAATCAAAATATATTTTATATTTGAGATTCTTCAAAGTAGCCACCCTTTGCCTTGATGACAGCTTTGCACACTCTTGGCATTCTCTCAACCAGTTTCACCTGGGATGCTTTTCCAACAGTCTTGAAGGAGTTCCCACATATGCTGAACACTTGTTGGCTGCTTTTCCTTCACTCTGTGGTCCAACTCATCCCAAGCCATCTCAATTTGGTTTAGGTCGGGTGATTATGGAGGCCAGGTCATCAGATGCAGCACTCCATCACTCTCCTTCTTGGTCAAATAGCCCTTACACAGCCTGAAGGTGTGTTTTGGGTCATTGTCCTGTTGAAAAACAAATGATAGTCCCAGTAAGCGCAAACCAGATGAGATGGCATATCGTTGAAGAATGCTGTGGTAGTCATGCTGGTTAAGTGGCCTTGAATTCTTAATAAATCACAGACAGTGTCACTAGCAAAGCACCCCCACACCATCCCACCTCCTCTTCCATGCTTCACGGTGGGAACCACACGTGGCGATCATCCATTCACCTACTCTGCATCTCACCTAGACACGGCCATTGGAACCAAAAATATCCTATTTCGACTCATCAGACCAAAGGACTGATTTCCACCAGTCTAATGTCCATTGCTCGTGTTTCTTGGCCCAAGCAAGGCTCTTCTTAATATTGGTGTCCTTTAGTAGTGGTTTCTTTGCAGTAATTCAACAATGAAGGCCTGGTTCACGCAGTCTAATCTGAAAAGTTGATGTTGAGATGTGTCTGTTACTTGAACTCTTTAAAACATTTATTTTGCCTGCAATCTGAGGTGCAGTTAACTCTAATGAATTTATCCTCTGCAGCAGAGGTAACTCTGCGTCTTCCTTTCCTGTGGCGGTCCTCATTAGAGCCAGATTCATCATAGAGCTTGATGGTTTTTGCGACTGCACTTGAAGAAACTTTAGAAGTTCTTGAAATGTTCCACCTTGACTGACCTTCATGTGTTAAAGTAATGATGGACTGTCGTTTCTCTTTGCTTATTTGAGCTGTTGTTGCCATAATATGAACTTGGTCTTTTACCACATAGGCCTATCTTCGGTACACCACCCCTCACAACACAACTGATGAATCAAATGCATTAAGAAGGAAAGAAATTCCACAAATTAACTTTTATTAACAAGGTACACCTGTTAATTGAAATGCATTCCAGGTGATTACCTCATGAAGCTGGTTGAGAGAATACCAAGAGTGTGCAAAACGGTCATCAAGGCAAAGGGTGGTTACTTTGAAGAATCTAAAATCTAAAGTATATTTTGATTTGTTTAACACTTTTTTGGTTACTACATGATTCCATATGTGTTATTTCATAGTGTTGATGTTTTCACTATTATTCTACAATGTAGAAAATAGTCAAAATAAAGAAAAACCCTTGAATGAGTAGGCTCGTCCATAAATGTAAATAGTCTTAATTCATTCCTACTTAGATTTGTGTGTATTGGGTATATGTTGTGTAATTTGTTAGATATTACTTGTTAGATATTACTGCACTGTTGGAGCTAGAAGCACAAGCATTTCGCTACACCTGCTAATCACGTGTATGTGACCAATAAAATGTGATTTGATTTAAAATAAGATGTGTAGGCTACTATACTGTGGCAATGGGACAAAGAACAAAGATTTGGGAAGACTGGGTTGGGGCTGGTTGTGATATATGCTTCCCTCTGGTGGAGAAGAACAGATCACACGCAGTTTGCATTGTTATGATTATGAAACAGTAGTTTCATACAGTACTTTCATTACGACAAATGCACAATGGAAAAAGTCACTAACATCTGCAACAGCAAAACAATGTTTCCTTTTAACCTTTTAAGTAAACCTTTTAACATATTTCCAACGGGTAGCGAGACCCTCTGCTAGTTTACCAATAGGGTGTACTATTGAGCAGCTATTAAAGCACTACTTGAACACGTACAATGCAAAATTTCGGGCATTTTTCTAGAGCTCCAATTTTCCGACCTGAAGATCACTGACGTAATGATTTGACCTCGTTTTTCCCGGAGTTCCCAGCTGTCTTGTGGTGCGTTCAAGGCAACTGGCAACTCGGAAAATACGAGGTCAAATCATGACGTCAGTTATCCTCAAGTCGGAAAATCGGAGCTCTAGAGGCCCGAGTTCTCGAGTTAGAATTCCGACTTGGAGGACCGTTCAAAACCATTTTTCACCGTCGCAGCGCGTTCACAGTTGTCTTGAGTGCACTGAAGTCGGAAGTCAGAGATTTTCGAGTTCCAAGTTGTTTTGAACTCGGCATTGAAAACATCACGTATTATATACCTCGTTCAAAACAACTGGGGAAAAAATAGTCCTGACTGGGGAAAATATTTTTGAACCCTCACCCAACTCGGAATTTCAAGTCGGAAACAACATCTTTCTCAGATCCGACTTTCCGACCTCAAGATCACTGACATCATGATTTGACTTATTTTTTTCCCGAGTTTCCAGTTGTCTTGAAAGCGCCAATAAACCCTGAATTGCTGATGCTATGTATTGATGTATTGACCAATGAGTGACTTTGAAGCCACTTGGTCGGCCATATTAGCACTTCTCAGGCTCTCCAACCCGGTTCCTGGAGAGTTACCAACAGATTTTAACTCCAAAACGTATCTAGCGCAACTGATTCTAATAATTAGCTGGTTGATAAAATGAACCAGGTTAGTTGCAGCTGAGGTTGGAGCGAAAACATATAGGTGGGTGTTTAGCTGTCTGGGAACAGGATTAGACAGCCCTGCTCAGAAGAAGCAGTCTCCATAGGAATGAATGGAAATCTACAGTATTGCGCAATAAATATAAGCGAAATATGCAATTCAATTGCTCAATTAAATGTTTCAAGGAAAGAATTACATGTATTTAGTTATCATTTTGTTGTAGTGGCGACAGTAACATTAAAACAATTATAATTGAAGGAAATTTGTTTCATATATTTTTTATGTTTAGCTCACAATATTATTTTAAATGTAAGCATTCAAGTGTCTGTAATATCATAAACGTGGCAAAAATGAATGTAGACATTAATAAATGTATTTCTATAGTTCCCAAAATATTTTTCTCAATGGTGGGGGAGTTCCAAGATGGAGGCTCGGTGACTTCATAACAGCACCCTTGTCATTGATCATGTGTATATATAAATCATTGTTTGTACTTTTCTTCTCCAGTTCGGTAAGCGGGATCAGTTAAAAATTCTCTGCTCCAGGTGAGGCTCGAACTCACAACCTCGGCATAGCTCAACTGAAGTACTGCTGTATAAGTACCGCGCGCTAACCGATTGCGCCACTGGAGCTCCGATATTCACTACTAGGAATTCCGTTTAAGAATGTCATGTTTGTTTATTAGGTAGACGACTTTTCTGTTCTTTTTTCATTTTCTACATCCAACCGAGTAGCTTGCAGCTAATTGTGTGGCTGACAATAACCGACAATAACCGACTGCGACGTTATGCAGTGAAATCACTGGAAGGGAGGAACAAGGGAGGAGAAGAAAAAAGAGGAGGATACAGGAGAATGCTGGGTAAGAAAAGATACGAGGCTAATGGGAAATACAAGTTACAAACATGAACAATTAGCTAATAATATTCTAAATGTTCTTCCTAAATATCTCAGTGTCTGTGGAATAACAGGGACCAACTTGACACCTGAGGCGCAGACTTGGATCAGGCCTCATTGCTCCCATCCTTGTTCCTTTTTTATTTATTTATTTTTATTTCACCTTTATTTAACCAGGTAGGCTAGTTGAGAACAAGTTCTCATTTACAACTGCGACCTGGCCAAGATAAAGCATAGCAGTGTGAACAGACAACAACACAGAGTTACACATGGAGTAAACAATAAACAAGTCAATAACACAGTAGGAAAAAAACAAAATGAGTCTATATACATTTTGTGCAAAAGGCATGAGGAGGTAGGCAATAAATAGGCCATAGGAGCGAATAATTACAATTTAGCAGATTAACACTGGAGTGATAAATTGTCAGATGATCATGTGCAAGTAGAGATACAGGTGTGCAAAAGAGCAGAAAAGTAAATAAATAAAAACAGTATGGGGATGAGGTAGGTAAATTGGGTGGGCTATTTACAGATGGCCTATGTACAGCTGCAGCGATCGGTTAGCTGCTCAGATAGCAGATGTTTAAAGTTGGTGAGGGAAATAAAAGTCTCCAACTTCAGCGATTTTTGCAATTCTTTCCAGTCACAGGCAGCAGAGAACTGGAAGGAAAGGCGGCCAAATGAGTTGTTGGCTTTTGGGATGATCAGTGAGATATACCTGCTTGAGCGCGTGCTACGGGTGGGTGTTGTTATCGTGACCAGTGAACTGAGATAAGGCGGAGCTTTACCTAGCATGGACTTATAGATGACCTGGAGCCAGTGGGTTTGGCGACGGATATGAAGCGAGGGCCAGCCAACGAGAACATACAGGTCGCAGTGGTGGGTGGTATAAGGTGATTTGGTAACAAAACAGATGGCACTGTGATAGACTGCATCCAGTTTGCTGAGTAGAGTATTGGAAGCTATTTTGTAGATGACATCGCCGAAGTCGAGGATCGGTAGGATAGTCAGTTTTACTAGCGTGAGTTTGGCGGCGTGAGTGAAGGAGGCTTTGTTGCGAAATAGAAAGCCGATTCTTGATCCTTCCTCCCTGAGACCAACCATCACCACAAGGCTAACACACACTAAACAGACTGTAGAGACAGAGTGAATTCTGTGTATTGTATTAGGCTATTGTTTATTTGCAAGTATCCTGGGGCAAAGATTATTCTCATAGCTAACCATATTTCCCTTATTCATCTGTGGTTGTGAGGTTCTTATTGCAATTCCTCTGTGAGAAATAGATATTGTATTGTAGGCCAACTCTGTGTCCCATTGTGTAGTCTATAGCTTTCACTGGCCGTCACAATGGAGTTAGTTTATGTGTGACTAAGAGACTGGAACAGTCTGTCATTAATTCTGTGTTTTTGAAGGCTGGGAGGCAAAATATGAGAAGTCACACTATGAAACAATAGGAGGGGAGGGAGAAAGGAAGGCGGTGTATTTGTTTGATGTAATAGTCTCACCAAAGCAACCCAAGCATAGCCATAACTCACAGAAATATTTGTTTTATATCATCCTCTTCACATATAGACACAAACACTCTCCCCACCCCCTTCCCCCCATTTCTCTCTCTCTCTCTCTCTCTCTATATATATATATATATATATATATATATATATATATATATATATATATGTTACGTTTGTTATAGTATGTATTAATTTATCATCCATTATTTATATGTTACGAATTACAATTTGTACAATATGTAACGAATTTGCAAAATGTTCCAAATTGGCCAAAACATATGATATGTTACAGATTACAATTTGTTGTGGCCAACGTTAGCTAGGTGGCTAATGCTAACGTTAGGTAGCTCTAGGGGTTAGTGTTAGCTTAAAGGGTTAAGGTTAGCGGAAGGATTAGCTAACATGCGTACAGTAAGTAGTAGCAAAGAAGCTAAAAAGTAGTAAGTAGTTTGCAAAGTTATTCATTTGAGTGGCCCGGATTTACATTTACAATGTTACGTCTAGTCTATGAGACCAGTCAGCTGTGGTGTGCTGTAAACATCATTGTGATTGGTGTTCTGAGCAGAGTTGTCATTCTCTGGGTATGGTTATTAGTCCGGAGCACTGTGTTTCCATGGGATATTTACAACATCATTCATATATCAAATATCCAAACCAGAGAACCCATCCCATTCTTCATAAACAAACAGACACATACACACACTGACCCCTGGGAATAGAACAGTTGAATTAATTCAACCGTCAGTCCCTCTGAAGGAAAGGAGACACGGAAAGGAGACGAGGAAACATAAAGGAGGCTAGTAGAGAAAAATCTGTAATGTGTTTTGTTTTTAATCACGTGACATACAGGAACACCAACATAAACATAGTGGAGAAGTAATCAAAGATCAGATGATCAGGAGGTTTGACCTCAGAGGCATGCTGCTGCAGGAGATATGTCCTAGTCACCCTATTCCCTAGTGCACCAGATGGCTCTGGTCAAAAGTAGAATAGGGTGGCAAATCAGATTAGATCTGTCATGACAGTCCCAGGTTCTGTTGAGCAAAGAGGAAGCGTTCTGCCTAGAGCAGGGCTAGGTAGAGCATAGAAATAGAGTGGCTAGACTGTACAGTGTTGCAATGGGTATAGTAATATACAATGACTCTGAGGGAGAGGAGCGTATATCTATGTTGTTGGCTCAGAGGTTCGCAGTGTCATGGAACTGTAGGCTACAGAATGATGCAGCTATCCTTTTAAATGATAACAATCCCTGTAACCATTTAGTTTGTGATCAAACCATCCCTTTAAATCTAGTTGAACTGATTTGGTTAGTTGATATCTGGTTAGATCTCTCTGACACACTGAGGAGAGCTATACAGTATATACAGTGCACTCCGTAATTATTGGAACAGTGAAGCATTTTTTCTTCTTTTGGCTCTATACTCAAAAATCAAACAATGACTATGAGGTTAAAGTGCAGACTGAGCTTTAATTAGAGGGTATTTTCATCCATATCGGGTTAACCATTTAGAAATGACAGCACTTCTTGTACATAGTCCACCCATTTTAGGGTAACAAAAGTATTGGGACAAATTCACTTACATGTGTATTAAAGTAGTCAAAAGTTAAGTATTTGGTCCCATATTCATAGCACTACATCTAGCTTGTGACTCTACACATTCGGGAATAGTGATGAGTGAGAAAGTCAGTTTATGGTAGCATCCACATTCATGTAGAAATGTTTAGATACATATTCTATTCTTATTTCCAATAAAAGGGACTCAATACATAAAAGGACACAATACACTATTTAACATTCATTTATATTGGGAACAAAATCCTCTGAAACACAACCAAAACAAACAGAAAATGCATCCAACAAATGTGTAGAGTCACAAGCTTCATATAGTCATTGCGTGCTATGAGTATGGGACCAAATTCTTAAATTTTGAATATTTTAATACACATATAAGTGAATTTGTCCCAATACTTTTGCTCCCCTAAAATGGGGGATGTACAAAATGTACAAAAAGTGCTGTAATTCTTTGTAATTCTTTTTCAAATTAAAGCTGACAGTCTGCACTTTAACCTCATAGTCTTTGTTTGATTTCAAGAATAAAAAATGCTTTACTGTCCCAATAATTACGGCGGGCACTGTATATATACATGCATTCGGAAAGTATTCAGACCCCTTGACAATTTCCACATTTTGTTACATTACAGCCTTATTCTAAAATGGATTGAATACTTTTCCCCCCTCATCAATCTACACACAATACCCCATAATGACAAAGCAAAAGCAGGTTTTTAAATATTTGATCAAATATTACATTTACGTAAGTATTCAGACCCTTTACTCAGTACTTTGTTGAAGCATCTTTGGCAGCGATTACAGCCTCAAGTCTTCTTGGGTATGACGCTACAAGCTTGGCACACCTGTTTCTCCCATTCTTCTCTGCAGATCTTCTCAAGCTCTGTCAGGTTGGATGGGGAGAGTCGCTGCAAAGCTATTTTCAGGTCTCTCAAGAGATGTTCAATCGGGTTCAAGTCTGGGACACTCAAGGATATTCAGACTTGTCCCGAAGCCACTACTGTGTTGCCTTGGCTATGTGCTTAGGGTCATTGTCCTGTTGGAAGGTGAACCTCCGCGCCAGTCTGAAGTCCTGAGCGCTCTGGAGCAGGTTATAAGCAATGATCTCTCTGTACTTTGCTCTGTTCATCGTTCCCTTGATCCTGACTAGTCTCCCAGTCCCTGCTGCTGAAAAATATCCCCACAGCATGATCCTGCCACCACCATGCTTCACCATAGGGATGGTGCCAGGTTTCTTCCAGACATGAAGAATTGGAATTCAGGCCAAAGAGTTCAATCATAGTTTAACCAGACCAGAGAATCTGGTTTGTCATGGTCTGAGAGTCCTTTAGATGCCCTTTGGCAAACTCCGAGCGGGCTGTCATGTGCCGTTTACTGAGAAATGGCTTATACAAATTTGTGAATAAAGGCCTGATTGGTAGAGTGCTGCAGAGATGGTTGTCCTTCTGGAAGGTTGTCCCATCTCCACGGAGGAACTCTGGAGCTCTGTCAGAGTGACCATCGGGTTCTTGGTCACCTCCCTGACCAAGGCCCTTCTACCCCGATTGCTCAGTTTGGCAGTGCAGCCAGCTCTAGGTAGAGTCTTGGTGGTTCCAAACTTCTTCCATTTCAGAATGATGGAGACCACTGTGTTCTTGGGGACATTCAGTGCTGCAGAAATGTTTTTTCACCCTTCCCAAGTTCTGTGCCTCGACACAATCTTGCCTCTGAGCTCTACGGACAATTCCTTTGACCTCATGGCTTAGTTTTTGCTCTGACATGCACTGTCAACTGTGGGACCTTATATAGACAGGTGTGTGCCTTTCCAAATCATGTCCAATCAATTGAATTTACCACAGGTGGACTCCAGTCAAGTTGTAGAAACATCTCAAGGATGTTTCAGTGGAAACAGGATGCACCTGAGCTCAATTTCGATTCTCATAGCAAAGGGTCTGAGTATTTCTGTAAATAAGATAGTTCTGTTTTTATTTGTAATAAATGTACACATAAAAAAAAAATGGTTATGGGGTATTGTGTGTAGATTGATGAGTATTTTTATTTATTTCATCTATTTTAGAATAAGGCTGTAACGTAACAAAATGTGGAAAAACTCGAGGGGTCTGAATACTTTCCGAATGCACTGTATATATATATACTGTATATATATATATATAGCTCACAACCCCCACTCACTGGCATGTAGCAGGTACAGAAGAAGAAAAAACATCAAGTTCACACACTCGTGCACACGCTCATACTCTTGCGCGTGCACACTCGTGCTTAAACACATAAATTCCCACACGCACACACTGGTTTCTGTCCCAGGGAAGTAGAATCTGTACAGGTGGGAACCACATTCTGTCTGTCCCCACGGCAACACAGCACATCACTTCCTCCCGAGGTGAAGGGTCAGACTCCGTAGGGTGGGGAGATTCACAATATTTTTTTTAAGTGAGCGATAGGGAGGGCGGGGGTCGGGGGCCAGGTGAAACTAGGGTTGGGGTCTTGCATGTAGAGCATAGGCAGGTGACAAACATGGCAGAGAGATAGGGTCAGAGGTCAGTAGTCAGTCGTGGATAACGATGGGTCCCCTCATCCTGAGGCTGGGGTGGGGGTGTGGAGGGGCGAGGAGCGGCCCCTGCGATAGTGCCTGGGAGGCCTTGCGCAGGGTGATCTGCTCACAGGGCTGCCGACAGGCGCGCCTCAGCTGGGACCGTGACAGCAGCCGCCTGACCCTCCTGGAGAGACAGGACATGACATCAGAGGGGACAGGATATGACATCAGAGGGGAACTCAACAGAACGTTAGAACACACGTCTCACTCTAACATTTTATTCTGCTAAAACATTGGGAGAAACTGATCGAAATGTGCATGAAGTAAAGGGCTGTCGTTGCAGGGCACGCTGGGATTTAATTAGGCTAATATAGACACTATGTGTGAGTGTGTGCGTGCATATTGTGTTGTTTTGGCCATTGTGTTTTACTGCATCAAGGAAAGAGAGAGGGAGATGAAGAGAGATATGGGTCCTGGGGGGAAGGGCTGTCTGGTGAATGTCTGAGTGTTTATTAGTTCTCTGTGATATAATCAGTCATATCGATCACTCCATCTAGTGAGGCAGGACCAGTCACAGAGTCATGGAAAATGTATGTGTGCCACACACACAGCCTATTACTGAATATGTTCATTCATAGTCTCGAAAATCCCAGACCTAGAGCAACAGCATTAGGTCTGGGGAATATGGGGGATTTTCTAGGTAACTTCGAAAGGGGAGAAGAAAAAAATATTAGACAGACAACTCTACCAACAAATCACGAGTTTGGCTAGGTGGGGCTTAAAATGTGAATGGTAATTCTTGCTCTTGAACAATAATCATCTCGGAAACATGACAGAGGTAGACACAATGCGGGTGCACATACAGTAGTTAGGCTTATTATAGTGGTTGTAAGCTAGTTACGCTAACGTTAGCTGTCATGGTGCATGCAAACTAGTTACTTGGGAAATAAAAAATATTGTCTGCAAGCTCCATCTAGCTAGTTACAAATGTTGTGTCCGGTGGGGATGTTTAAAGGCATAAGGCTCAGAACGGATTTCCTGCATGCCCATTTCTGCCTTGCCCAACCTACGCATGAACCTTGGCACACCTGTAAGTTGGAACATTGTCATTGTGGGAGACAAGCTGTCTGCCGGCCCTTGGGAGACTAATCTCTACCTGTTTAGAAATATTGTGCATATGTAATCTCTCACACACACACACACACACATGCACACACATACCACCAGCCTGAACTCTATCTGAGCTCTAATTGGTTCTAATAAAGCATAGAGCATCTCCATCATCTGTCGTTAGTGTCAGCCAATCAAATGAGACTCATTATCATATTCCAGCTGTGATTCTGGGAAGAGGAAGTATTCTGGCACACACACACATACATACACACACACACACACACACACACACACACACACACACACACACACACACACACACACACACACACACACACACACACACACACACACACACATTGGCATGTAAGTGGATGCTCCAGTGGTGCAGTAATGATATTTCAACTGAAACCTGGTCAATTTCAGACAGTTAGACTAAAATAACCCTTCATCCAGGGAACAAGGGGGGTGATGCGAGTAGCAATTTTTCATGGACACAGTGAGTGTGTGTGTTTGTGTGTGTGTCTGTCTGTGTGTGAGTGCATTATCCCGTTGACTGGACTGTACGATCCACAAGTGAGAAACCGACTCCACGGGTAACCCAGGTCATGTGTGTATGTGTGTGCTTGCACGTGCGTGTGCATGTGTGTGTGTGTGGGGTGGGGGGCTTACCGTGAGCAGGTGTGTAACGGCTGCAGCACTGAAATGAAACAAGCAGCCAGTCACTGACACGAAGGGAAACACACGCCGACCCACGATGCAACAGGGCACGAGAGGTCAGGGCCTGTATTCCCAAAGAGTCTCAGAGCAGGAGTGCTAATGTACACTCTTAGGAAAAAAGGTGCTATCTACAACCTAAAAGGGTTCTTTGGCTGTCCCCATAGGAGAACCCTTTGAAGATCCCTTTTTGGTTTCAGGTAGAACTCTTTTTGGTTCGATGTAGAACCCTTTCCACAGATGGTTCTACATGAAATCCAAAAGGGTTATCCTATGGGGACAGCCGAAGAACCCGTTTGGAACCCTTTTCTTCTTAAGAGAGTAGGATTTTGCATTTGAGGTCGTGATAACGTTATATGGAACTTCTATTCTGAGACACTTTTTGCATACGGGCCCAGGTGTGTGTGTGTGTGTGTGTGTGTGTGTGTGTGTGTGTGTGTGTGTGTGTGTGTGTGTGTGTGTGTGTGTGTGTGTGTGTGTGTGTGTGTGTGTGTGTGTGTGTGTGTGTGTGTGTGTGTGTGTGTACATTAAGATACATAACATTATGTGAGTGTGTTTTGTATGAGATGAGCCTATTTGGTTACCTGTGGAGTCCCATTCATCAGCTTGGCAGTGGCCTCAGTCTCAGCCCTGTGTACCCTACAGTTATGATCCCCTATAAAAGATGTTCAACTAACTATCCCTTAACCTAGCAAGTTGATGCATAGCAAAACAATATCCATAGACCACACACTAAAAACAAATGGTTCTATATAGTGCCAACTAAGGGTTCTTTGGCTTGTAACCATAGCGGGAGGTTTTTGAAGGTTCTAAAAAGAACCACGCTCATAAGGTTCTAAATGGAACCTGTATGGTGCCATAAATAACCCTTTCCTAAGGTTCTATAAAGAAGAATTGAAAAAGGTACTATAGAGCACCAAAAAAGGGTTCCGCTATGGTTACAACCCTTTTGGGGGCTAAGAATAACCCTTTTTATGGTTCTTTATAAAACCTTTATGGAGAACGGTTCTATAAAGAACCTTTCTCAATACAAACTTTTTTTGTAGAACCATGCAGGGTTTTAATTCTGGTTTATTAGCCATATTAAATTGTTAAAATGCCATACATTTTATTATTGTGTGTATGAACAAGTTGAATTAGATGAGCTAGCTCTGGAACAGCTGGGGGTCCCTGAGGAGAGAATTGAGAACTACTGATTTAGTCAACCGTGAGTTTTACGTGAGTCTTTCACACGACACCATCATTGGCCATAGTCATATATAAAAATGAAATAGCATAACACAACAGATTAGATCAACTGTAATGACACTCACTCACGGTTGCACAAAAATAGCTGTGTGCGCAAACCACGCCCCAAAATATTTGAATGAGCCGCCACCCCTACATTTGAATTATCACCAAAAGAGGAAAGAACCCTTTTTTGAAGTGCAAAGAACCATTGAAGAGCTTAAAAGGTGCTTTAGGTCAGTATGGTTCCACATAGAACCATCACCCTTCCCAAAGAACCCTTGAGGAACCCTCATTTCTTAGTGTGCATCTACAGACCAATTTGACCCAGTTTGACCCAGACTCAACTCCTGATGCATCTCAACGCTCAGCAGTGACCTGTTAATTCATTTCATTTCTACGTCCTGATCTCTATTATTCTATTACTGTGCTCGGTAAATCATGGTTGTCAAAGCTTGTCAGGACATGGCTTCTTCAACCCAATCAGCTGTCAGTCCCAGGCATAATCAGCCGTCACACTGTAATCACATATGAGACAGTCGAACGTATAATTAGCCCAGCAGCCAATCAGAGGCCATGCCTACCTGGTCTCCCGGGAGACGACGAAAAAGCTGTCGTCAGGGGCATCGATCAAGTTTGGCCGTCGCTTCCTAATCATGACTCCGCCCCTAGCACTGCCCCTGGTCCCTCCGCCACCACTGCTACGGCCGTTGTGCTGGGAAGAGCCAATCATAAACAATTAGAATGAGCCAATCAAATACAAGCACCTCATAATCATCCAAGAAAAAACTTCCATGTTAAATTATGTAATATTGCGGAGTCAACCTTAAATGTCTGTATTTGAAGTCTATGGTAGAATTTCTGCCCGACTACATTGCAGATGTTGCATTGCATCATCAACCAATGGTTGTGTGCTATGTCATCAACTTGGCAGCAATTGGGCAGATTGGTATGTCATGTGATGTGATTAGCAGATATATTAAAAACCTTTCTAGGTGTTTTGAGATCTGGGATGCGTCTGCAATCAAGTCAAGTAGGAGCGCCACCTACAGTATGTAAAGTGTTAAGTAAAAGAAAGACTGTTACTCACCATTGGTCCCGCTGTCTGCCCTGGGTTTTCTACAGAAGGACAGAGGAGACGACACGATAGAGATGAATAGGAGTGTGTGTGATTGTTTGTGTTCGGGTAAGTGTGTGTGTACCTGGGCGTTTCTCCGGCTCGGCTCTGGTGTGGTGGTGGAAGCTGCGTTTACCCAGAAGGCCATGGGGACCGTAAGGGAGAGAAGAGAGGAGGCGACGTGGGGGAGGGGCTTGCAAGCCGAGGGTTCGGTGAGAACGGGGGGCGTGTATCGCGGGGCGGGACTCTGGAACACATTACATCACACATTTGACACCCATATTACTATTTATTTTTGTTTTTTGTTATCATAGGAGTACGTCATTCCTTACGGATTACTTCATGTCATACAAACATGCCGTGGGACGTATTCGCTCCATCATTTAGGTATTGTGTGTCGGTGTGTGTGTTACCCAGAAACTGCAAGACGCTGGTCAGGGTGCTCCTCTGGGCAGTCCGGATTCTAGGTGGTCGCCCGACTTGCCCCTCCGACACCCGCAACATATCTAGACCAATCACCAAACAGCAGCTCAACTACTGACCAACCACACCGCCACTGACAAACAAAGCAGCTGTAGGAATATGGTGACATGTTCAGACACTAAAGGTATGAACATTGGTTTATTTACCGGTGCCTGTTGCATGCGGTGTAGTTTCCTTGTATTGTTTCATCTCTAAGGCGGAATTTATCTGAAGGCTTCGGAACTAACTGTAACCCACTAATAATAGCTGTGCAACTACTAATCTGCTAACGTAACTATCTAGCTTCAGTCGGAGTTGAAAGCAGTCAGTTTGAGACAAACACGTGTTTTATAGACGACTTTCTGAATGAGATGGTTATGGCGAGACGTAGTACCAGAGCTTTCTCTCACACACAAACTGAATATAAGTATAAACACAACACCGAAAAAAACACATACATGCACACACACACAGCATGTTGAGGGTGTGATGGAAGCAGGCAGAGAGGCTGAGTCCATGCTGTAGGGGCAGGCCTTGTCTGGTCCTCTGGCCAATCGGTATGTTCGGTGTAGTGATGGACACATACACAGACACATGAAGCACGAGGACTCAAGAGAGGATGGTTTCAGCTGTGACTTTTATTAGTTACCACCGTCACATTCACAGAGGGAGATGGAGAGAGGCAGAGACAGAGAGACAGATGAAGAGCAAGAGAGAGGAAGACAAGGTAGGAGAAAGAGAGATGAGTCCATATGACTGGGACAGAGGAAAGTCCCGATATGGGCATGTGAGAGTTGCTTACAGAGCGGAATGGGAGTGGGTTGACAGAGCAACACAGAAATAGGAAATAATAAACAAGCTTCAAACTCAGAAAGAAAAGCAGAGAATGGAGATCTGATTACCACCACCATCTTCATAGAAGCCACTACTGCCTGAACCCCCCCTCCCTCCCTTCTTTGTCCATTCCTCTTTAACGCCCTCCTTGTCGTCAGTTGAGCTCCATCTAATAAAACTGCTCTCAAGCAAATCACCCATACACACAATTACTGGCTGAAAAAGCACCGACACACGCAGAAAAGCACACATACAAAAGGCTCATTAAATGTAACACGCACTGTGCTGTGCAAAATAGAGCTTCTCTTAGTAAAATACGTCTCTACTTCCAACCAACCTTAAATATACACGTACATTCTACAACCATCATGTACTCTGGCCTGGAAAATAGGAAGAGCATCAAATATATGCATCCATGTTTGTCTATGGGTGGACATGTATAGTGTGTGGCATGCATGTATAGAAAATGACTTCTGAGAAATGTGTGGAGAAGATTGTGTGCTTGTATGGATTCCAAACGGCAATAAAGGCTGTTCGGTTGATACAGTGACTTAAAAAAAAACGAACCAAAACAGACAAACGAACAGATGATGAAACCCAAAAGTCATGAGGACAGGCAGTCTTTATTGAAACCGGGGAGAATACAAAAACCAAAATAATAATAATATAATACAATATAACAAAAACAGAGAGAGAGACAGACAGGGAGGGGGGGGGGGGGGCGGAGGCAGCGAGGTGGGGTGAAAAGGGGGGTGTCAAGGTGAGGGGGGGGGGGGTGTGTGTTCGTGCGTGTGTGTCCGTGTGTGTGTCATGAGGCAGAAGTTAGGAATTGAAGGAGCTCTTACACTCTGCCTTTATGGCGCCACAGTTAATGGGCACAAAGGGGCGCCGCGCAGCGCGTCGCAGTCTGATGATGTCGCGGCACATGTGGCGTGCCAGCTTGGTGAGGCGGGTGGCCTGCAGCAGGAAGGCCTGCTTGGTCTTCGTGGAGGACTTGGGGCTGCCGCTGTTACGCACCGGCACCATGTGACTGGACTGTCGGGGGCCGTGGCCGCGCGACCGAGGCTCCTAGAGGAGAGAAGGCTCACGTGAATACCTGTTTTCCATGACCAAGAAGATCAACTGCTCTGAACTTTCAGGAACATTGTATAAGCAGAATTTGGTTTTATGTTGAGTGGTGTACAACGTTAAAGAGGACGGGTGGGGGTAGTTAAAGGTGAAGTCTTACGTTGGGCACAGGACTGGGTGGGGTTTTCTCCTCGGGCGCCTCCGCTCTGCTTGGCATCTTAAGGCCACCGTACTTCTTCCAGTACATCCAGCACGACACACACAGGCGACATTGCATGTTGGGCGGCCCCCACGAGTACCACTGGGCTGATTGCATTGCTGTACACACACACATATATAAAGGACTCATACACCTCATCAATGCATAATCAATAAACATGATCAATATCTAACAGTCCATCAATATGGTTTCCTCTTAAACAATGTTCATCAGTCTCTCATGAGGGATGGAGAGCTGGATGGATGGATGGATGAAGGGAGGAAAGTGTACTTACAGTAGCAGCTCTCGCAGGCCCGTCCTCCCCCCGCTGCATGGTAGGCTCCAAGCCCCGCCCCATTCACCGTCGCCATCTTCCCATTGGTCACTGAGATCTGGTTAGGGTTGGGCTTATTGCTGCGAAACGAGAGGAGGTGGAGACACAACAAAGCTTACGATCTCAATCCTATGTAACGACTAGATACACATACACACTTCATATACTAAAAGTATGTGGACACCCCTTCGAATTAGTGGATTCGGTTATTTCAGCCACACCCGTTTCTGACAGGTGTATAAAATCGAGCACACAGCCATGCAATCTCCACAGACAAACATGTCTGCCCTGCTAGAGCTGCCACCGATCAACTGTAAGTGCTGTTATTGTGAAGTGGAAACGTCTAGGAGCAACATCGGCTCAGCCGCAAAGTAATAGGAAACACAATCTCACAGAACGGGACCGCCGAGTGCTGAAGCGCCTGTTGTCGGTTGCAACACTCACTACAGAGTTCCAAACTGCCTCTGGAAGCAACTTCGGCACAAGAACTGCTCGTTCGGAGCTTCATGAAATGGGTTTCCATGGCCGAGCAGCCGCACACAAGCCTAAGATCACCATGCGCAATGCCAAGTGCCGGCTGGAGTGGTGTAAAGCTCGCCGCAACTGTACTCTGGAGCAGTGGAAACACGTTCTCTTGAGTGATGAATCACGCTTCACTATCTGGCAGTCCAACGGACGAATCTGGGAATCTTAGAACTTGACTGTTCTGCACAGAACCCTGACCTCAACCCCATCCAACACCTTTGGGATGAAAGGAACACCGACTGCGAGCCAGACCTAATCTCTCAACATCAGTGCCCGACGTCACTAATGCTCTTGTGGCTGAACGGAAACAGGTCCCCACAGCAATGTTCCGACATCGAGTGGAAACGTTTCCCAGAAGAGTGGAGGCTGTTATAGCAGCAAAGGGGGGGACCAACTCCATATTAATACCCATGAGATGTTTGACGAGCAGGTGTCCACATACTTTTGGTCATGTAGTGTATATGGACATTGTGCACCCACACATACTAGAGGTCGACCGATTAATCGGAATGGCTGATTAATTAGGGCCGATTTCAAGTTTTCATAACAAATCGGAAATCGACATTTTTGGTCATCGATTATGCCCGATTACATTGCATTCCACGAGGAAACTGCGTGGCAGGCTGACCACCTGTTACATGAGCGCAGGCAGCAATGAGCCATGGTAAGTTGATGGCTAGCATTAAACTTATCTTATAAAAAACAATCAATCTTAACATAATCACTAGTTAACTACACATGGTTGATGATATTACTAGTTTAACTAGCTTGTCCTGCGTTGCATATAATCAACGCAGTGCCTGAAATTGTGTCACGTCTCTTGCGTTCAGCGTAAGCAGAGTCAGGGTATATGCAGCAGTTTGGGTCGCTGGGCTCATTGCGAACTGTGTGAAGTCCATTTATTCCTAACAAAGACCGTAAATAATTTGCCAGAAATGTACATAATTATGACATAACATTGAAGGTTGTGCAATGTAACAGCAATATTTAGACTTATGGATGCCACCCGTTCGATAAAATACCGAACGGTTCCGTATTTCACTGAAAGAATGAACGTTTTGTTTTCGAAATGATAGTTTCCGGATTTTACCATATTAATGACCTAAGGCTCGTATTTCTGTGTGTTTATTATATTATAATTAAGTCTATGATTTGATAGAGCAGTCTGACTGAGCTGTGGTAGGCAGCAGCAGGCTCGTAAGCATTCATTCAAACAGCACTTTCCTCCGTTTGCCAGCAGCTCTTAGCAATGCTTGAAGCACAGCGCTGTTCATGACTTCAAGCCTATCAACTCCCGAGATTAGGCTGACAATACTAACGTGCCTATAAGAACATCCAATAGTCAAAGGTATAGGAAATACAAATGGTATAGAGAGAAATAGTCCTATAATAACTACAACCTAAAACTTCTTACCTGGGAATATTGAAGACTCATGTTAAAAGGAACCACCAGCTTTCATATGTTCTCATGTTCTGAGCAAGGAACTTAAACGTTAGCTTTTTTACATGGCACATATTGCACTTTTACTTTCTTCTCCAACACTGTGTTTTTGCATTATTTAAACCAAATTGAACACGTTTCATTATTTATTTGAGACTAAATTGTTTGTATTTATGTATTATATTAAGTTAAAATAAAAGTGTTCATTGTTCATTCAGTATTGTTGTAATTGTCATTTATTACAAATATATATAAAAATCGTTATCGGCTTTTTTTGGTCCTCCAATAATCGATATCAGCATTGAAAAATCATAATCGGTCGACCTCTAAAACATACACTTACTATGTGGGGATGTAAACCTGCTTCAGTTTGCTTTCTGCCTCTGCTGCCTTCAGTCTCTTCTGCTCAGAGAAACAGAGAGGAGAGTTAGACTGCAAGCCAAGGGAAGACCAGAGGATAGCTTGGCACTGGATGCTACGATGTGGCTAACAGCTAAGCAAGCTAGCTAGTTAGCAGGAGTGGTGTAGAGATACTGAGACTTACCTGCTGTACGTATCTGTCTGTTGTCTTCCACATGTAATAATACTCTATTATACTGGTCAAAGACTTCCACGGTAGCTAAAGTGAGGGAAAAGTATAAATAACTTTCATGTTTTTGACGTCTGTGGGGCAGATCCCTCAAGAATTTTGATGAGCAGGCTGACCAGGGTTATTCTGAACCCAACGTGTCAGACGCAAACACAGTTTACTATATACACAGGCAATCTCACATGTATGGCTCTTAATGAGCAGCTGACCACACACACACACTTACAAAGTCTTGTCTTATGTCGTTGAAGTCCTTTCCGTATTTCTCCAGAGCCTCCTCAAACATGGCTGCCTCCGAGGCGCTCCACTCCTCCATCTCGTCCCGACACAGCACCGGCCCACCGGACGGCACCAACACACTCAACGCACTGGACAGGTCGTAACCATGACGATGCAGCGTGTCCATCGCATGGAACTAGACACACACATAGGCAGATCGAACGTTATAGAGTTTATCCGAGGACGTTAGAGAAGGTTATAGCCGTAGACGAACAGCCAAACTCAGGACAATTAAAAATGGTGTGTGTGTGTGTGTATTACCAATGTGATGTCTCGGGAGGCGGCAGCTGCACTCGTATGTAGACTGGGCTGTCTGACCGAGCTGCTACAGTCCAGCGCTCTGGCAAACGTCCCCACCGCCCTACAAACACAGTTTTGAGGTCAGAGGCTGGAGATTAAGGAGACAAAGGAACTGAGAGGTCAGGGGTTAGAGGTTAAATGTCATACCGTGCGACCACCAGGAACTGGTCAATCTGTTTGCTGGAGAGAGGACAGTCAGGATCCCACAGCTTCTCCTCTAACTTTGACTGGTCCCACTCATCTGATTCCCCTACAAAGAGATGAATACAGTCAGAGGGTGTGAGCGTGTGTAAAGAACGTATGGTAAGTCTGTCTGTCTGTGCCTACCCTCCTGTAGCATGTCAGGTACATCGGCCTGAAAGCGTGGTCCCACTCTGATCTCTCCTTTATCAGCCAAAAGTGTCTTCTGGGTAGGGTCGTAGACCAGCGAGTAGAAGAACGTATCCTACGTAAAACACACACACACAAAGATGACACATTAGAATGGCATGGGAGGCATTTTAATGGCAGATGTGGATGCATGGTTCACACACACAAGCCCCCTTACCTCTTTGTCCAGGTAGGAGAGGACAGCTTCAGTCTCATTCAATAACGCCACACTACACTTCCCCCTGAAAAAAAAAGAGACAAAGAGGAGAGAGATGGCGAGTGGCGAGACAGAGATGGGGGAGTGAAAGGAGAGAAAACGAGCACCGTTGTCTGTGTTAACAGGGTTTTATGGCTGGGTGAGTGGGTATGCAGGGGTACTGCCTGTTACAGTAGGGTGTGTGTGTGTGTACCTGATGTGTGTGGCTGGTAGACTCTCATACTGACGGGAGAGGAACAGTTCTCTGTGGCGTAACTGATGTTTCTGTTTGTCTGTCAGCTCCGCCTCCAACGGACCCTCTTTCTCCTCCTCTTTCTCCTCCTCTTTCTCCTCTTCTAAGTCCTCTGCGCACACACACACACATACACACTAAACACGACCGTCTGAGCCTGGACCCCTGCTGTAAGGATCAGGAAACTCTCCAGACATTCAGCTACCGCCTATTGTTACACTAATACACAAAAGCACACACATGGACGGACGGAGCGACCCACACACAGAGCCACTTACTTGCATGTTTGTCAGCCAACTGTATGAGGCTGTGTGAGATGTCTCTCCTCCTGTAGAAACACACCACCTTGGCCTCCACATTGCCACTGGCCGTCTGAAGAGAGAGAGAGACGTAAAAGTGAACTCTTAAAAAACAGATTTATCACAATTAAATAATACTCCTCCACATTACCACTGGCTGTCTATGGGAGGGGGAGAGAGAGTATAAACACTTTAAAAAGAGTGTCTTGATTTGAACTGAGAGTGAGGTGCTGGGACTAAATAACAAGTTTGAGACGTTGCTCCCTGGCCCAATAGCCACGACACTGACTGAAAGATCATTTATTTTGCAAAGTACATTTACATATACCCAGAATGTTACTCGGTAATACGGTGCTACTAGCAAAAGACAACAGAGACAGAAACAGACAGAGGAATTTACACAAGATTTACATACATTATATACAAAAAAGATACTATACATTGATTGATTGCCTGATTGGTCAGACAGATGTTTTGTCTCCTCTGAGATTAAACACACTGGAGGAAAAGCATGGAGGAGGAGAGAGGGGAGGGAGGTATGGATTAGGGGTGTGAACTTTAAATGAAATTGGGAGTCTTAACATGATGAAAAATTCCCTAACCGAAAAACTGTTTTTTCCCTTCACAAATTAAAATCACAGTGCAGTTATCACAAAACTACCACTAACAGGTCCCAATCATCATCAGAGGGAACATAAAAATTTGACAAATACCTAATGCAATAATGCTGTGGCGTTAGTAGGAGGGGAAAAAACGAATATTTTTTAGCTACTTTACTAACCAGAGCTGTAATGCACAAGGTAGAGTGAGAGGCTTGAAGCAGAGCAGCAGCTCAATTGTGAGTGAGGAGGGGAGCAGGGAAGGGGAGAAAAAGATTGCAACAAAATTGACTCACGCTGGTAGACTATTTCATCGCTAGTTATTTATCACCTCAATACATAGTACCTGTCTTGTCTGCATCAAACGGAGTGGCGCCAGTTAAGCTAGCTAGCGTTAGCTAGGCTAATTGAGACAACATATTGTAACTTGAACTGTGCACTTTCTCCCCTTCCTAATACTACAGCAAATAACCCAGTTCAGATGATTAAATAGCAGCATACCTGTTGGCTCTTGGTGTTGTAGCTTGTCCTTCTTGTTTAATTTTTTGTTCTGTCATTTTAATTCCATCTTCCATTGATTAGCCTAGATATCTCCCAATAACTTGCCACACAGAGGCTCTATGACCGTAGCCTAGTGCCGGTTTGATGACTTGTGATTACAAACAAGCTACACGCGCCACTAAAAGCAAGAGCACCCAGCAGCATAAATTATAAATTTGTCTCTCTCTAAGGGAAGCGTGATGTAGACCATCTACATTGTGAATTCACGTGGAATTTTATGAATTTTTAGCGGAAAACCGATAGAAAAATGGAGGTTTAAATGCTAATAAAATGTTTCCGATAGTCACATCTCTAATACTAATGGAGAGCGAGAGGGAAGGAAGGAAGTGTGCCCATTCTCACCTAACGGTTGAAAATGACAATTGTAGGCAGGTAACATCTGTTGCTACGCATCATATTACACGCACAATCTCACATGCGCACACACACTAGCGCAGGGCAGGAGAGGGAAAGTCACAAAACAGACAGGCATTCCACCTATTCCCTCCTCAGGCACATTGGCCAGAGTACTTGAATTACACACACACTCCAGGGCGGGCAGTACCTTGTTGAGTTCTTCTATCCGGCGGATCAGGTAAGGGTTGCTGGAGGAATTCTCAAAGAATACATAGTCTGGAAGAGAACAGAATAACATCACGTTAACACACAGCCTGCCATATAACCATTACATATATCCATTACAACTACTGGGTGTGCAGGCTTTTATTCCAGCCCTGTTCTAACAACTAATTCAACAACAGGGTGGAACAACACTAATGGGGCTTAAACCAGTGACCCTGCAGTTAATGGGCCAGGCCACTGTATCCTGTCTGTGCCATTAAGAGCCAGAACCCTTGGCAGAGACTGCAGTAGTCAAATGCTGGGAGCCAGGGTACACAGTCACACACACAAATTCCTTCTGAGAGTTGGTGGTTCAGGTCAGAGTTAAACAAGTCAAGCAGATCTGAGTGGCACCTCTACCTATAGATGCCTGTCAACAGTCATCAAAATGGCTTGCCACCATACTGCACACACACAGTTCACATCTCTACTCAGAAAGACAGACCATACACAGACTACCAGTCTCAACCCATAGCCAGATTTAACAGAGTTGATAAAATATCATAGCAATAATATCATACAGTATATCATATTGATGCAATGCAAATACACAGCAGTGACATCCGGTGGAAAACACATCATCAAGAACTAGCTTCAAGATGACAACAAATTAGACATCACGTGACACATTCCAATATTCTGTAGTCAAGTAAGGGGAAAAATCGTTACATTGTTGCCAGTAAATCTTTTCACCCAGCAGCGCGTGTATTTATAACGTTATCATACAACTTCCTTTACCGCCGACTATGTTGCCCAGATGTTGTGGGATAAGTGTCATAAAATAGTAGCTAGCTACTGGCTATCCTCGTAAACGTGAAAGATTCATTCAGGCGACGCCATCATGAGACAATGTCGGATGCCATCAACAGCTATCTAACTGTTTGGTGGCTAACCTGGTAAAGCTAACCACATAGCTAGTTATGTAGCCATCTGAATATGACCAACAGTAAAACGACCAAATAAAAGTGTATGGGACATTTCCTTCACACTGTCAAACAATAGAGCGTTATTATAACGGTTAAGATAATTAAGTGCATTGGCAACAAAGCCTGCACTTCTAGCCAGGGGGGTAGTTGGCTAGTTCCTAGCAAACGCAATAAGGAGCCGTAATACATGGATGCGTGCCAAAAAGGAGCCAAATACAAAGGCACCTATTCCAAACAACAAAGTAAATCAAACACGCACACAGCAAATCATGCAATGCATTGCCGTGCATGTGTGGATTAAATGGGATATAAAGTGAAAATACCTGCATAAAGCTAAATAATAAAATAGTAAATGTTTATGGTGTAGCATGCGAGCTAACGGCTAACTGGTATGGCCACGATAGTCGCGAGGCCTGACCCATTAGAATCGCAAATATTGGGAAATCCATGCGTTTCTCCGGGAAATGACAGCACACGTTTGCATGTATAATATCAGAAATGATACCACAGGTACACATATATAAGATAAAATAACAAATTTGCTGCATTGATAGAAAATCTGCATGTTTCGACTTCATAAAAAAAAACAATGTGACATACCTCCGACCCGGTACATGTTGGCGGCCATTTCTGCCCTCCCGGAGTGTAAAAACACAAACCATAAACTAACCGAAAATACAATAAATAAAGCAATCAGATGTTTAAATCCTATGGTTGGTTTTAAAACGCGTTGAAGTTAGACGGTAAATTGGTGGGGGGGTTGAATGTGCAGTTGAGCGGGAGATTTTGGTGAGGTGCCCCCTATCTGCCTGCCTTCTCACAGTACAATACAGTAGGCAGACAGCCTGACACACAGCCAAAAGACTCGGATCAACCCGAAACCACATTGTTTGCGGGCCGACGCATCGTATTTGCTTTAGTTTTCGAGATGATCGGTCCCTGGCGAGGGAGGAGCTGGTTTTTAAATATTGTGTATATGTATTTATTCTGAACACATTTCCGTTTGTTGGCAATGTCAATTCTTGCCCATTTTTTCAAACTACTTTTATGTTCGCTAGCTGGACCAATAGTGTGCAACTGCAGCCCGCAATTAGGGGCGTTCCTGCATGTGGGCATTATTTTATCTGCAGGAACATCCCCTCTTCTTCCTCCCTCCCAGCACCCAATTGGTTCCTGCATGAACGGCCCCCTTGAGCATTACATTTTTAAGTTTGTGTGACACTTTTGAATGCGAACAGGTGGGTGTTTGGGCGGGCAAAGAGCGATCAGTTTCAGGAGCTGGGTGAGCAGGTGATGGATGATGCGGATGGTATGAATAACTGGGTGAGAACAGCTTTAGTGGGGGCAGCTACTGAGGCTATACCTAAAAGTCCAGGGAGGAGGAGGAAAGCAGTCCGACGGTGGGTGGAGGAGTGCAGGGCAATGGTGAGGAGTACGGACAGGGCATTTACAACTTCCAACATCTGATTCAGTATGAGCAGGCCCTGGTGTGGAGAACTATCCATCAGGCAAAGAGGTCATGTTGGCGTCGGTTCTGTGACACCATTGGAAGGGCGACACCTGTGGGAGAAGTGTTGGGGATGATTAAGAGGATGAGTGGGGTCAGAAGGGAGTGGGATTATCCAGTGTTGACGAGTGGGTTAGGATGTGGCAGCAACAGATGATAAGGCAGAGATGATGGCCAAGGCATTTGTAAAAGGGAATAGCTCGGAAAATATGTCAGAGGGGGTAAGAGAGAATGAGAGAAGAGCACCCTGGAGTGCTGGATAGGAGGGAGGATGTAAATTATGCATTGAATGCACCATTTAGCATGGCAGAGATGATAAGGGCGATAGGTAATGCAGGTTTAACTTCACCTGCGAAAGATGAGGTGTGCGATGTTATGTTGGCCCATCTTAGTGATGAGGCACTGGGTAAAGTATTGGTGTTGTACAACAGAGGGTGGGAGGAGGGGAAACTACCAGGCAGCTGGAAGGAGGCAGTAGTGGTACCAATCTGGAAGCCAGGGAAGGACCCAACGAGGCTAACAAGCTATCGGCCAATGGCTTTAATATCACATATATGTAAGATTATGAAACGCTAACTTGCTTCCTGGAGAGCAGAGGGCTAGTATCGCCACATCAGAGTGGGTTCAGAAAGGGGATGGGAACTATGGACCCAGCACTCTGCTCAGAAGCAGAGGACAGGAAGGAGACTGTTGTAGCTATCTTTTTTTGATGTGGAGAAGGCGTATGAGATTATATGGAAGGAGGGGTTGTTAATCAAGCTTGATATTATGGTGGTTGGAATAAGAATGTACAACTGGATAAAGGATTTCCTGTTTGGCAGGTCTATCCAGGTGAGTGTGGGGAAGTCTCTATCAGGCAGCTACCTGGTGGATAACGGTACACTGCAGGGGAGCGTGATTAGTCCTCTGTTGTTCTCAATCATGATCATTGATGTTTACTCTCAGGTCCGGCCGGATATTGGAAGGTCGTTATTTGCAGATGATGGGGCCTAATGGAGGGGAAAAGGGGAAGAAATGTGCCATATATAGTCAGGAAGGTACAGGAAGCAATTGATGAGGTAGAGCGGTGGGGATTCAGGTCTCTGTAGAGAACTCAGACAGTGTTCTTTACCAGGAGGAAGATGGGAGATGAGGTACGCTTGAGGTTATATGGGAGAAACTTGGAGAGGGTGGGGGACTTCAGGTTCCTTGGGGTATACTTTGATACTAGACTTACCTGGGCAGAACACATTGAGAGAGTGATGGGAAAGTGTAAGAAGTTGCTAAATGTGATGGGCTGTCTGACGGGAAGAAGTGGGGGGCTGGGCGTTCCTCATTGAGGACCATGTATGTTGCATTGATCTGATCTGTAATAGACTATGGCAGTATAGCGTATGGTTCCGCAGCCCCAACCTTATTGGAAAGGCTAGATGTCATACAGAGGCAAGGACTCAGAATATGTAGTGAGGCGTTTCGGCCCTCCCCAGTGGCTGCACTACAGGTGGAGATGGGGGATATGCCATTGCACATTAGGAGACAGCAGCGGGCAAAGAATTATTGGGTCAACCTACAGGGACATGGGGTGTCTCATCCTGCGAAAATAATTTTACAGGCATGCTGCGTACATGAGTGAGAACAGAACACGAGCTTTGGGTGGGTGGGTAATACCCTAGTTGTTCTAGAAGTGTTGGAGGGACTACGGAAAGATAGGGAGGGTGTTGATCCATCTGATTGGTTTAAGAGACGTCTGGATACTGTGTATATCAGGATGTTGTGGCCATTTACACAGATGGTTCAAAAGATCCAAGGACAGGACGTACTGGGTCAGTATTTGTAGTGCAGGAATGTGGGGTGTCAGTCAGGAACCGTTTTACACATTATCTGACTGTATATACGTCATCTACAAGACCCTGCTAGGTAAAGTCCCCCCTTATCTCAGCTCGCTGGTCACCATAGCAGCACCTACCTGTAGCACGCGCTCCAGCAGGTATATCTCTCTGGTCACCCCCAAAACCAATTCTTCCTTTGGCCGCCTCTCCTTCCAGTTCTCTGCTGCCAATGACTGGAACGAACTACAAAAATCTCTGAAACTGGAAACACTTATCTCCCTCACTAGCTTTAAGTACCAGCTGTCAGAGCAGCTCATAGATTACTGCACCTGTACATAGCCCATCTATAATTTAGCCCAAACAACTACCTCTTTACCTACTGTATTTATTTATTTATTTATTTTTGCTCCTTTGCACCCCATTATTTCTATCTCTGCTTTTTTCTATCTCTACTATCTCTACTTTTTTTTCTTTCTTTTTTTTCTTTTTTTTACTTGCTATATTGTATTTACTTCAACACCATGGCCTTTTTATATTTTTATTTATTTATATATATATTTTGTTTGCCTTCACCTCCCTTATCTCACCTCACTTGCTCATATTGTATATAGACTTATTTTTCACTGTATTATTGACTGTATGTTTGTTTTACTCCATGTGTAACTATGTGTTGTTGTATGTGTCGAACTGCTTTGCTTTATCTTGGCCAGGTCGCAATTGTAAATGAGAACGTGTTCTCAATTTGCCTACCTGGTTAAATAAACGTGAAATAAAAATAAAAATAAATAAAGAGCTGATGGCCATACTGTTGGCCTTGCAGTGGGTGAAGGAAGCCAGACAGAGTGGTGATTATCTCTGATTCATGTGCAGTGTTGATGAGTCTCCAGTCCTTTAGCTCACGTAGCAGACAAGACTTCCTTTATGATGTGCTACAAACCCATGACAGGATTAGACAGATGGGTATACAGATAAGATTGACTTTGATCCCAGGCCATGTGGGGGTGGAGGGGAACAAGGCAGTTGATATACTGGCTCAACAAGCACTTAGTAGTGAGGATGTTGATGTTGTAGTTTCAATGAGCTAGGCACCTGACATGACCCATGATGGCGCAGAGAGGGCAGGAGCAGTGGAATAGAGATACCAAGAGCAGGCATTTATTTCAAGTACAGAGGAAAGTCGGGGAGGGGAGTACGGCAGGAAGGGACAGTAGAGAGGAGGCTATTTTTACAAGATTGAGGGTGAGACACAGCCGTTTGAGTAATACTTTAAATGTGTTAGGAAAGCATCCAACAGGAAAGTGTGATTATTGCCAGGGAACAGAGACCGTGGAGCACGTATTGCTACAGTGTGGGCAGTATCAGAGGGAATGAGAGAGGCTGACATCTAGTATGAGGGAGAAGGGAATGCAGGAAATGAGTTTAAAGAGTACAAAGTCATTAAAGATATAGAGCAATGGGTAAAGTCTACAAAACTTAGTCCACTATGTTTATATAACAGATTCTACTATTGGTAACAGAAAACTGTATTGAGATCAAATGTTTCATCGCTGAGAAGTTGCAGAATGACGGCCAAAATCCATCTCCTCCAATCTTTTCCCACTACCGGCCACTGGGCTTCCTCTCACTACCATATTTAGTAGTGAGTGGAAACACCGAGCAGATCTTGCTCATTGTTCTATCTGGCTTTATTATTAGCATGTCATTCCGGGACAGGGAGCTTTAACTATCATTATTCCAAGTAATAATTTAAGACTGCAAAAATCTATAGGAAAAGTATTGTATAGCTCATACAGTCAAGTATAGTCAAGTGTCCATCAAGACAGGACTCACAAATTGTATTTATACTGACAAATAAGAAATGCCACATTATCCCTGTCAATAGGCCTAGTTGGAGTTAGCTACAGATTGTAGCTACACCTGATAATGTGATATAACCAAAGATTGTTGTTATCCATTACGGGATGTTACAGGTTTGCCTATACAAAATGCTGCCATAGATTCTTCAACTAAGATTTAAGGTCACTAATTAGTGACTCCCCTCACCTGGTTGTTTAGGTCTTAATTGAAAGGAAAATCCAAAAATCTGCAGACACTCGGTCCTCCGTGGAATGAGTTTGACACCCGTCCTAGAAGAAAACCTCTTTCAGTCTTCTTTCCACCAGACACTTGGAGATGAATTCACCTTTCAGCAGGACAATAACTTAAAACACAACGCCAAATCTACACTGGAATTGCTTTTGAAGAAGTGAATGTTCCTGAGTGGCTATGTTATAGTTTTGACTTAAATCTACTTGAAAATGTATGGCAAGACATGAAAATGGTTGTCTAGAAGATCAACAATTAATTTGACAAAGCTTGAAGAATTATGAAAAGTTTAATGGACAAATGTTGCGCAATCCAGGTGTGGCAAGCTCTCAGTGACTTACCCAGAAAGACTCACAGCTGTAATCACTGCTAAAGAGGCTTCTACAAAGTATTGACTCAGGGGTGTGAATGCCTATGTAAATGAGATATTTATTTATTTAATCTTCAATAAATTTGCAAAAATTCACATTGTCATTGTGGGTTATTGTGTATAGACGGGTGAGAAGAAAAAAGTAATCCATTTTGAATTCAGGCTGTAACACAACAACATGTGGAATAAGTCAAGGGCTATGAATAATTTCTGAAGGTTACACAATATTTAGACACAAACACTGCCTGAAACACCTTTGCTATTTGTCCCCTTGCTCAATAAACGGTGAAACACTAAATGTGATGGTGTTCTTTGTTTGAATGTACGGTATATACATGAAATGTACATTATGGAAAACATGCCTCACACTCAGTCATATTTGGTAGTCGAATAACGCATTGGCAAGAATTTGACACGGGCAACTTTTAGAAGGTTAGTAGAAAAGTTAGGCTAATCATTTAAACCAGCTAAATATATTCACATTCACTGAACATTTAGTATTTTGGAACGCAAACATTCATTTTTCAGCTGCTTTATCTATAATCCTAAAGACTCTGTATCATTCTCCATACCTTATATTCCAATACATTCAACATTATGCATGCCAACAATGCTATTGGGCAGCTTCTGACATCTGGTCTAGAAACTAAAAGGGAAAGGAAACTGGTCATCGTATTGCAGAGCACATTGTATAATTTTTGCTGAGCTGTTTTTAGAGAAGATTGCATTGCAAGGTATGCTTCATGCTTTTATTTGGTTTTATATACAAAGTATATGATTGAATGTTTCTTTAAGCCTGCTGCAAGTTACTTGAAATGAGACATATGATCATGTTAACGGAGTTACCTCTTCATATGATCAAGACAATTGGTAATACAGGCTGCATATTTCAAGTGCACTCAAAAACAGGTATCTTATTTCAGTCTTCGGGAGCTCATCACACATGATACAGAAACAAGCTCCAGTTTTCATTTGATGCTGTGTTTACATCCTATATAGAAGCAGGCCATTAGCTTCCCACACCACCAGGGGTATGTAACGGTGGTTCTCCTCCTCTTCAACCGAAGAGGAGGAGTAGTGATTGAACCAAGGCGCAGCGGGTTGTGAATACATAATTTAATAAAGACATGACAAAACAATGAAGACAGAAAACGACCTCACCCCACCATAGTCAATCCCAGCTTATATCTCCCCCTACAAATGACCACCCTCATATTACCCCCACTTAATCTTTTGGGTAACATCGACACAAGGGGCAGCACCGGGATAGAGGGATAGCTCAGGACAGAGGGATAGCTCAGGACAGAGGGATAGCTCAGGATAGAGAGGTAGCTCAGGATAGAGAGGTAGCTCAGGATAGAGGGGCAACTCCGGACTGAAAGGCAGCTCCGGACAGAGAGACAGCTCTGGACTGAGGGGCAGTTCTGGATAAATAGCCGCTCTGGGCTGAGGGACAGCTCATGACTGGCTGACGGCTCTGGACGCTCATGGCTGGCTGACGGCTCTGGACGCTCATGGCTGGCTGACGGCTCTGGACGCTCATGGCTGGCTGACGGCTCTGGACGCTCATGGCTGGCTGACGGCTCTGGACGCTCATGGCTGGCTGACGGCTCTGGACGCTCATGGCTGGCTGACGGCTCTGGACGCTCATGGCTGGCTGACGGCTCTGGACGCTCATGGCTCACTGGCGGCTCTGGCAGATCCTGTCTGGTTGGCGGCTCTGGCAGATCCTGTCTGGTTGGCGGCTCTGGCAGATCCTGTCTGGTTGGCGGCTCTGGCAGATCCTGTCTGGTTGGCGGCCCTGGCAGATCCTGTCTGGTTGGCGGCTCTGGCAGATCCTGACTGACGAATGGCTCTAGCGGCTCCTGACTGACTAACGGCTCTGACGGCTCGGGACAGACGGGCGGCTCTAATGGCTCGGGACAGACGGATGGCTCAGACGGCGCTGGGGAGACGGATGGCTCAGATGGCGCTGGGGAGACGGATGGCTCAGATGGCGCTGCAGAGACGGATGGCTCAGATGGCGCTGCGGAGACGGATGGCTCAGATGGCGCTGCAGAGACGGATGGCTCAGACTGATCCTGTCTGGCGGAAGGCTCTGTAGGCTCATGGCAGACGGACAGTTCAGGCGCCGTTGGGCAGACGGCAGACTCTGGCCGGCTGAGACGCACTGTAGGCCTGGTGCGTGGTGCCGGAACTGGAGGCACCGGACTGGAGACACGCACTTCAAGCCTAGTGCGGGGAGCAGGGACAGGGCACACTGACCTCTCAAAGCGTACTATATGCCTGGTGCGTGGTACCGGCACTGGTGGCACCGGGCTGAGAGCACGCACCTCAGGACGAGTACGGGGAGAAGGAACAGTGTGTACAGGGCTCTGGAGACGCACAGGTGGCTTAGTGCGTGGTGCCGGAACTGGAGGCACTGGGCTGGAGACACGCACCATAGAGAGAGTGCGTGGAGGAGGAACAGGGCTCTGGAAACGCACTGGAAGCCTGGTGCGTGGTGTAGGCACTGGTGGTACTGGGCTGGGGCGGGGAGGTAGCGCCGGAAATACCGGACCGTGCAGGCGTATTGGCTCCCTTGAGCACTGAGCCTGCCCAACCTTACCTGGCTGAATGCTCCCCGTCACCCGACCAGTGCGGGGAGGTGGAATAACCCGCACCGGGCTATGTAGGCGAACCGGGGACACCATGCGTAAGGCTGGTGCCATGTAAGCCGGCCCAAGGAGACGTACTGGTGGCCAGATATGTAGAGCCGGCTTCATGGCGCTTGGCTCAATGCTCCATCTAGCCCTACCAGTGCGGGGAGGTGGAATAACCCGCACTGGGCTATGCACAGGTACAGGAGACACCGTGCACTCTACTGCGTAACACGGTGTCTGCCCGTACTCCCGCTCTCCACGGTTAGCCTGGGAAGTGGGCGCAGGTCTCCTACCTGCCCTTGGCCCACTACCTCTTAGCCCCCCCCCAAGAAATTTTTGGGTGGTACTCACGGGCTTTTCGGGCTTCCGTGCTAGACGTGTCCCCTCATAACGCCGGTTCCCTTCTCCGATTGCCTCTGCTCTCCTCAGTGCCTCCAGCTGTTCCCATGGGAGGTGATCCCTTCCAGCCAGGATCTCCTCCCATGTGTAGCAACCTTTCCCGTCCAAAACATCCTCCCAAGTCCATTCCTCCTTCTTGCGCTGTCCCTTCCTCCGATTACACCGCTGCTTGATTCTGGATTGGTGGGTGGTTCTGTAACGGTGGTTCTCCTCCTCTTCAACCGAAGAGGAGGAGTAGTGATTGAACCAAGGCGCAGCAGGTTGTGAATACATAATTTAATAAAGACACGACAAAACAATGAAGACAGAAAACGACCTAGACTTGAATAAACTACAAAATAACAAAACCGAAATGTATAGACAGACCTGAACAATACGAACTTACAAATAACGCGAAGAACGCACGAACAGGTAAAAATAGATTACACAAAATGAGGATGTACAAAACAAACCGAACAGTCCCGTATGGTGCGACAAACACTGACACAGGAGACAACCACCCACAAGGAACACTGTGAAACAACCTACCTAAATATGACTCTCAATTAGAGGAACGCCAAACACCTGCCTCTAATTAAGAGCCATACCAGGCAACCCTAAACCAACATAGAAACAGAAAACATAGAATACCCACCCAAACTCACGTCCTGACCAACTAACACATACAACAAACTAACAGAAATAGGTCAGGAACGTGACAGGGTATGTATGTATGGGAGTTCTGATTGGTTCCGAGTTTAGCAGTTTTGCAAATTTGCCTGAGCACACGGTGTTGAAATATGATCCAAATCAAATTGTATTTGTCACATGCGCTGAATACAACAGGTGTAGTAGACCTTACCATAAAATGCTTACTTATAAGCCCTTAAACAACAATGCCGTTTTAAGAAAGTAGAGTTAAGAAAACATTTACTAAATAAATTAAAGTTAAAAAAAACAACAATCAAATAACAATAATGAGGCTATATACAGGGAGTAACGGTACTGAGTCCATGTGCGGGGGTAAAGGTTAGTCAATGTAATTTCGGGTGGCCATTTGATGAATTATTGAGCAGTCTTATGGCTTGGGAGTAAAAGCTGTTAAGGAGCGTTTTGAACCTAGACTGGTGCTCCGGTACCGCTTTCTGTGCGGTAGCAGAGAGAACAGCCATTGACTTGGGTGACTGGAGTCTTTGACAATTCTTTGGGCCTTCCACAGCCTAGTATATACGTTGTGGATGGCAGGAAGCTTTGCCCCAGTTATATACTGGGCCGTACTCACTACCATATGTAGCGCCTTACGGTCGAATGCCGAGCAGTTGCCATTCCAGGCGCTGATGCAACCGGTCGGGATGCTCTCGATGGTGCAGCTGTAGAACTTTTTGAGGATCTGGGGACCCATGACAAATCTTTTCAGTTTTCTGAGGGGGAAAATGCGTTGTCGTGCCCTCTTCACAACTGTCTTGGTGTGTTTGGACCATGATAGTTTGTTGGTGATGTTGACACCAAGGAACTTTTCCTTTTCCTGTAGTCCACGATCATCTCCTTTGTCTTGCTCACGTTGAGGGAGAGGTTGTTGTCCTGGCACCACACTGCCAGGTCTCTGACCTCCTCCCTATTGGCTGGCTTATCATTGTCGGTGTTCAGGTATAACACAGTCGTGTTGTCAGCAAACTTAATGATGGTGTTAGAGTCATGCTTGGCCACGCAGTCGTGGGTGAACGGGGAGTACAGGAGGAGACTAAGCACTCACCCCTGAGGGGCCCCCGTGTTTAGGATCAGCGTGGCAGATGTGTTGTTGCCTACCTTTACTACCCGGGGTCGGCCCATCAGGAAGTCCATGATCCAGTTGCAGAGGGAGGTGTTTAGTCCCAGGGTCCTTAGCTTAGTGATGAGCTTTGTGGGCAATATGGTGGTGAATGTTGAGCTGAAGTCAATGAACAGCATTCTTACATAGGTGTTCCTTTTGTCCAGGTGGGAGAGGGCAGTGTGGAGTGCGATTGAGATTGCATCATCTGTGGATCTGTTTGGGCGGTATGCGAATTGGAGTGGGTCTAGGGTTTCCGGGATGATGCTGTTGATGTGAGCCATGACCAGCCTTTCAAAACACTTCATGGCTACCGACGTGAGTTCTACGGGGCAGTAGTCATTTAGGCAGGTTACCTTTGCTTTCTTGAGCACAGGGACTATGGTGGTCTACTTGAAACATGTAGATATTACTGACTTGGTCAAGGAGAGGTTGAAAATGTCAGTGAAGACACTTGCCAATTAGTCCGCGCATGTTCTGAGTACACATCCTGGTAATTCGTCCGGCCCCGCGGCTTTGTGAATGTTGACCTGTTTTAAGGTCTTGCTCACATCGGCTACAGAGAGCGTGATCACACAATCGTCCGGAACAGCTGGTGTTCTTATGCATGCTTCAGTGTTGTTTGTGTTGTGGAGAATTGTCTCAGAAATATAACACTCTTACAAGAACTTGTGAATTCAATATAGGCTTTAATACAAAGTATATCATTAGCATAGATGGTCCGCGGATCACACACCTTCCCAGAGCACTGGCTCTGTCTTTATACACACACAGCATATGAGTTCATCACATATGTTAATTAAATTACTTCCCTTAGGTCATCTGCCGCCATTATCTTTCATTTCAGGCTTCCTGCTTGTTTACGCCCAATAACGCCTGTATCTGCTCTTTATTAGATTACAATGGTGGCAGGACCCTCTCGTGTCCTAAAATTAATACATGGCTATCTTACCCTAAGCACTTATGGCCTTTACCCTAAGCACTTATGGCCTTTCCTCTATTTAATTTTCATAAAGGTGTCCTGCTCTTTCCATAAATGCACTTTAAGTGTCACCTCCTCCTTTTTACCCTAAACAGTTATGCACTTTAAAGCACGTATGGCTTCGGCCATTATACTATCTGTTTAATCTTTGGTTTCCTGTTTTTACCAGAATGGCAAATGCACTCACGTGTTGCCTTCTCCTCTTGTAGTCTAATGTACACCTGTCTTTTGCTCAGTTGTGTCATATCTGTCTCTATATGTCTAAGAACTTACTCCTACACTTGCCGCGAATCGAGCATTAAAGGAATTTAGCCCGTCTGGTAGGCTCGCGTCACTGGGCAGCTTGCGGCTGGGTTTCCCTTTGTAGTCCATAATAGTTTGCATGCCCTGCCACATCCGACAAGTGTCAGAGCCGGTGTAGTAGGATTCAATCTTAGTCCGATATTGACGCTATGCCTGTTTGATGGTTCGTCTGAGGGCATAGTGGGATTTCTTATATGCGTCCGGATTAGTGTCCCACTCCTTGAAAGCGGCAGCTCTAGCCTTTAGCTTGGTGCGGATGTTGCCTGTAATCCATGGCTTCTGGTTGGGATATGTACGTGCGGTCACTGTGGGGATCGTCGATCGATGCACTTATTCATGAAGCCGGTAACGAAGGTGGTATACTCCTCAATGCCATTGGATGAATCCTGGAACCTTTTCCAGTCTGTGCTAGCAAAACAGTCCTTTAGCATAGCATCTGCGTCATCTGACCACTTCCATATTGAGCGAGTCACTAGTACTTCCTGTTTAGTTATTGCTTGTAAGCAGGAATCAGGAGGATATAATTATGTTGTCCTGATCGTTATAATGAGTGGACCAAGATGCAGCGTGGTATGGTTCCATCCTCTTTATTAGGTAGTGAAACTCAAAGAAAACAATAAATCGCAAAACGAAACGTGAAGCTGCTATAGTGCTCACAGGCAACTATACATAGTCAAGATCCCACAAAGCACAAAGGGGAAATGGCTGCCTAAATATGATCCCCAATCAGAGACAACGATAAACAGCTGCCTCTGATTGGGAACCATACCAGGCCAACATAGAAATATAAATCACCTAGATGATCCACCCTAGTCACACCCCGACCTAACCAACATAGAGAATAAAAAGCTCTCTATGGTCAGGGCGTGACAGTACCCCCCCCCCCCCCCCCCCCCCCCCCAAAGGTGCGGACTCCGACCACAAAACCTGACTCAATCGGGGAGGGTCCGGGTGGGCATCTACCGTTGGGGACAGCTCCGGGGCGAAGTACCCACTCCGCTCGTGGATACGTCATCTTCAATGGCGGCTCTGGTGCGGGGATCGTCGCCGGAAGCTCCGGACCGTGGTTCGTCGCCGGAGGAACCGGACCGTGGGTCGTCGCCGTAGGAACCGGACCGTGAATCGTCGCCAGGGACTCCAGACCAAGGATCGTCGCCGGGGACTCCGGACCGTAGATCGTCGCGGGGCACTCCGGACCGTAGATCATCGCCGGGGACTCCGGAACGTGGATCGTCGCCCATGGCGCCGGACTGTGTACCCTCGCAGGAGGCTCTGGACTGCATACCGTCACTGGAGGCTCTGGACTGCCGACCGTCGCTGGGGGCTTTGGACCGCCGACCGTCACTGGTGGTTCTGGACCGCAGACCTCGCTGGAGGCTCTGGACCGCAGACCGTCGCTAGAGGATTTGAACCGCCAACCGTCACTGGTGGTTCTGGACCGTATACCGTCTAAGGAGGTTCCAGACCGCGGACCGTCTCAGGAGGTTCCGGACCGCGGACTGTCTAGGGTGGGTCATCTAGGGGTTTATATGTCTATGTTTGCCTGTTATGTTTCCCAATCAGAGGCAGCTGTTTATCGTTGTCTCTGATTGTGGATCATATTTAGGCAGCCATTTCCCCTTTGTGTTTCGTGGGATCTTGTCTATGTGTAGTTGCCTGTGAGCATTATTTATAGCTTCACGTTTCGTTTGTTCGTTTTGTTCTTAGAAGTTTTCATTTCCTAAATTAAAGGATGGAACCATACCACGCTGCATCTTGGTCCACTCCTTGTAATGATCGTGACAGCAAGTACGATTTGCAAATGTGTAATTTAATTTTCCAAGCTTGTATCATGATTAACAACGGATTAACAACGGCGGCAAACTTGTAACTTGACATTTGAATACATTCAATACGATTTTCAAGTATAATAAGTCCATTTACGAGTCCATTTATGTAAAAAAAGATCAGAATTGAGCTGCCTGTCTTAACGCAGCCAGGGATAAGTGAATACAAGCCAGTTCTTGTGTTCGTAGCAGTTTCCATGAATTTGAGTGGTTACATACACTACATGTTAAATGGCTATTAGACAGCGATAAGGAAACTCTTGCTGTAATCAAAGGGAAGGTACCAGTATTCAGGCAGGCAGGCAGCTTGAAGCAGATGTGTGTCACCATCCAGGCCCTTGTCACAGCATGCAGTGGCCTGATGGAGAGATGACAATAAATACATTATGTTCGTTTCATCACCAAAGCCGTGTTAGTATTTACTGCACGTTGCTGAACAATCCAGCCATTTTGTTAGTGTGATTGATAAAAATGGGTAATTCAATTACAATATTCAGTTCATAAGCATTGACTGTAATACCTTTAGGGTCCTTTGGAGGTCTGGCAGCATGCTGCTTTCTTGTGATCTTTGCAGTGGAATTGGGAGGGGCATTTTACAGTCACCAATTAATAAAAAAACAGGCAGTGGAATGAAGTAGTTTGACAAGTGTTCAAAAGTCAGTAACAAGTCTTTAAAATATAGCTTAAATTATATATATATATTTTCTCTAGAAACCAAGCTAACATTAGCTACACTGCAGTGATAATGGTGGGAGTTATGGCTAGCTTTCCCCCCAGAAGTTTCAATTTAGCCATAAACATAAAGAAAAACCCTTGAACAGTATGTGTTCTAAAACTCTTGACCGCGTAACTGTAATGGATTAATTGTTACATGATTAATTGTTACATGATTAATTGTTACCAACCCTGGTTAATTGTTACATGATTAATTTAACCGGGTAACAATTAAACATGATTATTTATCTAATTAACGAACTGTTATCAGATTAATGAAAGTAAAGTCATAGCATAAACTACAAATTAGTGGCTAATATGTGTACCCTACAGTAAAGTGTAACCGAACACATCACTCTGGAGTCAGATGTTAACAGTGTAGTGAGGTATCAGTGACAGCCATAGAGTGAGTGCATTGGCTTAGCCCAGTTGTCAGGGAGAGAGAGAAAAACAGGGGATCGTTTTTTTGCGAAAATTATGATTATATATATTTTTTATTTCGCGGGGGTGAACAATTGTGTGGGTAGTTCAAGTAGTTAGCTACAATGCTACATGGCAAAAAAGTAATTAGCTAATAAAAAGACTAAGGAGATTTGAATTTAGTTAAACTACCACCTAGCTCCTGTGGATCTATTGCATGATAAAGACGAATAGCTTAACATTATAGCACATAAAACAAATTAATTTAACACCAATGTGCAGCTGTGTGGTTAAATTTTTAAAAATATATAATACTGCCTAGACGAGATTCTACCCCACTATATAACCTAGTGGCAGCGCAGTTGCTTCAAAACAGTGGATTGTCATCTAGGGTTTATAGTTTCGTTGGTCATATCAGAAGTCCTTTGAAAACCGCTTCCGAGCATCAGAGCTCCGGCATCAATCGTACACTTACTTGGCCTATTACTATCCGCCGGCTATCGAGTCACCGCGTGACACTCTCCCGTCATAGATACATTGTTATGAGAAGAAAAACAGGGAAATAATCAACTAGATTCATTCCTATCAAGGTATGTAGCCAATAGGCCTACTACATATCGTTTGCATGCACAATAAGAATGTTTGTGCGATGGCCATGTTCATGGCTCATAATTCGATTTTTCATTGCAGCTGTTTGCTTTCTCCTTGCAGCAGTAGCGGCTTTTAGTTTTATTTGGTCTATTTTATTTTGCAACGTAGGCGAACAATAATCTCTCCTCCTTTTATATATTTTTTTGTTGCATTGCCTCGGTTAGTGATGTTTGTTATTTTTGTCGCATGGTGTTCTATGGTCTGGGCGCTTGCGTGCGAGCCTCTGTCGAGCAAGGAGATGAAAAGAGGTGGTTGTGGGTGTGTGCCATAGACCGTATGCGTGTGCATATTGTTTTGTGTTGGGATTGCTTTCTACCCGTTGCCTCGAGTCACACAGCGATCCGCACTAGGTGTAATACTGTGATTTAATCGTATTCTATCTATCTCTAACATAATGTTTTGCTTTTCTTTAATGAAAGATCATCATATAGTAGATGCTCTTATTTTCTACAAATCGTCTTGATATGGTTCATCCTGTTTTTTTGGTTTGTTATTGTTTTTTTCCTGAGAATTATTGCCGTCGTTCTCCGCTTCTCAAATGAAAGGCGCGGCACCCACCGTAGATTTTACTGCCCGGTGTGAACCGCTAGCTCTCTGGAGAGATAGCCATTAGGCTCCTCACTGTAGCCTAATATTCTGTCGATCCTCAACAGGTTGAAGCCCTATGTTTCATATAGGCTTATCAGGCGTGAGAGATGCCAAATAATAGCTTTATGTATGGCTTTAAAATAATAATAAAAATGAACACATAATAATAATAATTGTTAAAAAAAAAATATCACGTTATAAATTGCATGGGCTGTTGTGGCACTGTAGGCCTATTGTAGAATTTGATGTAATCATGGAAATTATGTTTGTTTCATTATCTTTAATCGTGACGGCAGGTAGCCTAGTGGTTAGAGCGTTGGGCCAGTAACCGAAAGGTTGCTGGATCAAAATCCCGAGCTGACAAGGCCAAAATCTGTCCTTATGCCCCTGAACAAGGCCACTGTTCCTAGGCCGTCATTGTAAATAAGAATTTGTCCTTAACTATCTTGCCTAGTTAAATAAAACATTGAATTGCGGGCCTTGTGTGACAATTATTAAACGATTGTTGTGGCCCACACATTTATGAAACGCGCACGACCCCCACACCGCCCTTGACTTGACGGATGCGCTCCAAATTGTGAGAGAAAAGACCATAAACATTACAATAACATGAATGGTTGTAAAGTCTGGTTTGAGACAGGGGAGGGGAGGTAGTTGTTTAACTGGCCAACGTTAACCTGGTAGGCTAACTCCTGGACCTATAGGTCCTGGTCAAAAGTAGTGCACTGCACTATATACTACTGTAAACTTCCGTTTGAATTTAGAAAATAAAGACAAATGACATGGACAAAATGATTGCCACCCGGAGCACTTGTTTGCACAGCCTTTGGCCAAGATAACTGCAGTCAAACGCTTATTGTTGCCATCGATGAGCTTGCTGCACCTTTCTACTGGCAATTTGGCCCACTCTTAAGCAGCAAACTGATGGAATTCTTCAATGTTTGAGGGCTGCCCTCCACCTACTGCTGTTTTCAGATCTTGCCATAGGTTTTGGATGTGATTCAGATCTGAACTAGACGCTGGCATCTCCAGAACAGTCCAGTGTCTCATCTTGTACCATTCCTGGTTGCTCTTTTTTCTCCTGTGTTTGGGGTGTTTGGACCCACAACGTTCAATGTAGACCCAGTTTGTCCAAAACACCTGATAATCTGCTGAATTCAGGATGACATAGCCGTGGTATACTTATTGGCCATATACCACAAACCCCAAGGTGCCTTGTTGCTGTTATAAACTGGTTGCCAACATAATTAGAGCAGTAAAAACACATGTTTTGTCATACCCTTGGTTTACGGTCTGATATACCACGCCTGTCAGCCAATCAGCATTCCGGGCTCGAACCACCCAGTTTATAAAGTTGTTTATAAAATATTTTATAATCTGAGTGGTTCGAGCCCTGAATGCTGATTGATTCTTTTAATTACGTTTATAACCAGTTTGTAATAGCAATAAGCCACCTCGGATGTTTGTGGTATATTGCCAATATACCACGGCTAAGGGCTGTATGTTGCGCATGTTCAAGGTCCCCAGTACCAGAGGCAGCAAACAACCCAAGAGCATCATTAAACGTTCCCATGTTTGATTGAAGGGAGGGGGTTCTTTTCACTGATTTCTCCATTTGGTCGTTCATTATTTATTTATTCATCATCTGTCTGTTTGTCTTATACCCCCCACAACGACCTGTTCACACTATAATTCATTATATTTCTGGTAATTTGTTCACAAAAAATCTATATTTCCCACACAGATGATGTGGAGTCTGTGGATCCTGTTGGGAACACTCAGTGTGGGTGAGTCATTTATTTTCCATAATTTAAATGTTTTTTTTTTTTTGAAGTACAAAATGTGGTACACGTTCCGGACCTGAAGAAGTACGTGGGAGTTTTAGCTTACTGTATTAGCTCTTAACCTTCCAATGAAATGTCATCCAGAAACCACGTTGATGAACAAGCAATAAAGCCCGGGGGGGGGGGGTACATAGCCAAGGAGGGGGCTGTTCACATTACAAGATGAATAGGCTGCAATGTTAAAAGGTCAACTACTGTGTACATAAGGCCATTATTACACCATATTACACTACACCATTATTGTACCTGTTAACTTTCACCTCACATTCGGCATTAGTCAGCATCATAGGGCCTGTAAAATGCACTACTTTTGTCCAGGGTCCATATAGGGAACAGCTGTAGAGATTTGTAGAGAAAATACATAATTAAACGGGTTTCAATTTAATCAAGTTTTATTTTATATAGCCCTTCGTACATCAGCTAATATCTCGAAGTGCTGTACAGAGACCCAGCCTAAAACCCCAAACAGCTAGAATGCAGGTGTAGAAGCACGGTGGCTAGGAAAAACTCCCTAGAAAGGCCAAAACCTAGGAAGAAACCTAGAGAGGAACCAGGCTATGAGGGGTGGCCAGTCCTCTTCTGGCTGTGCCGGGTGGAGATTATAACAGAACTATGCCAAGATGTTCAAAAATGTTCATAAGTGACAAGCATGGTCAAATAATAATCATGAATAATATTCAGTTGGCTTTTCATAGCCGATCATTAAGAGTTGAAAAACAACAGGTCTGGGACAGGTGGCGGTTCCATAACCGCAGGCAGAACAGCTGAAACCGGAACAGCAGCAAGGCCAGGCGGACTGGGGACAGCAAGGAGCCACCAGGGCCCGGCAGTCCCGACGTATGGTCCCAGGGCTCAGGTCCTCCGAGAGAAAGAAAGAGAGAAGGAGAAAATTAGAGAGAGCCAAGATTTTCAAAATGTTCATAAATGACAAGCATGGTCAAATAATAATCAGGAATAAATCTGTTGGCTTTTCATAGCCGATCATTAAGAGTTGAAAACAGCAGGTCTGGGACAGGTAGGGGTTCCGTAACCGCAGGCAGAACCGTTGAAACTGGAATAGCAGCAAGGCCAGGCGGACTGGGGGCAGCAGGGAGTCGTCATGCCCGGTAGTCCTGACGTATGGTCCTAGGGCTCAGGTTCTCAGAGAGAGAAAGAAAGAGAGAACGAGAGAATTAGAGAAAGCATACTTAAATTCACACAGGACACTGGATAAGACAGGAGAAGTACTCCAGATATAACCAACTGACCCTAGCCCCCCGACACAAACTACTGCAGCATAAATACTGGAGGCTGAGACAGGAGCGGTCAGGAGACACTGTGGCCCCATCCGAAGATACCCCCGGACAGGGCCAAATAGGAAGGATATAACCCCACCCACTTTGCCAAAGCACAGCCCCCGCACCACTGGAGGGATATCTTCAACCACCAACTTATAATCCTGAGACAAGGCCGAGTATAGCCAACAAAGATCTCCACCACAGCACAAACCAAGGGGGGGCGCCAACCCAGACAGGAAGATCACGTCAGTAACTCAACCCACTCAAGTGACCACCCCTCCTAGGGACGGCATGAAAGAGCACCAGTAAGCCAGTGACTCAGCCCCTGTAACAGGGTTAGAGGCAGAGAATCCCAGTGGAGAGAGGGGAACCGGCCAGGCAGAGACAGCAAGGGCGGTTCGTTGCTCCAGAGCCTTTCCGTTCACCTTCACACTCCTGGGCCAGACTACACTCAATCATATGACCTACTGAAGAGATAAGTCTTCAGTAAAGACTTAAAAAACACCAATTTACAGTGTTTTAATCCTGTCTTTCTCACTCCATCTCTCTCTGCCTCCCTATCTCTCTCCCCCCCATCTCTCTCTGTCTCTCAGATGGCTATACGATGCACGACCTGCACGAGCGTCTGTCCCACGGGCGTCAGCTGAAGATCTACCTCCCGAAGAGCTCTTCGAAGCTGGAGTTCACCCCTGCTGCAGAGCCCATGAAGACCTACCTGTACTGGGACCGTGGCGCCCGGACCAACAAGGGACGGGTGTCTGGGACAGGAACTGACAGGCGCTGGTATCTGGACAAGGTGACTGACTGACTCTTCAATTGTCCAAGTCAAATTTTCCCTAGGACAATAAAGTATATCTTATCATACCACCAGATGTCCAATTGAGGGGGGGTGTTGGGGGATGGTGTCCTCTTAAAAAAAAATACCACTTTATTTTGACCATTAGTAATACATTTACACCACCTCTGCTAATGTGACTACCATCATTCATCTATCTATCTCTTTAATTTAATTGTATTGTTTTTAATGTGAAGCAATTTTAAATGCACTTAGATTTGATCTTTGCCCTCTGAAGGTGACGTACGAGGACCAGGGAACCTACGTCCAGAGAGACCACTGGAACAAGGAGATCTCCTCGCTCAAAGTGGCCGTGAACAGTGAGTGCAGGAGGGGGTACATGGTGGGGTGGTGGGGAGAGTTGCTGTTTTGCATGTTATTGAAATATCGGCCTTTGTTGTTGTCAGTTGGTGTACAGATCCTTCTCGCCTTTTTGTCTCTCCCTGTCTCTCGCTCTCACTCTTGCTTGCTCCTTCACTCTCTCTCTCTCTCTCTCTTTCCACCTACTCTCTCTCTCTCACCCACCCCCCTCTCTCGTCTCTCATGTACTCCCCCTCTCTTTCTTTCACTCTCTTCCTAATGCTACGTTTCCTCTTACTCTCTCTCACCTCTTCATGTGCCTGCCCCATCTATGTTTCCAACTACTCTCTCGCCCGTAACACATTCTCACACCTTTTCTCGCCCCACCAGCCAGGCATGAGTACCCGAAGTGCGTGGCGGGCGAGGAACTTTACATCTCATTGGAGGGCATCGACCTAGCCGACGCCCAACTCTCCTTCTCTGGCGCCGACGCCAATGTCACCCTGGTGCATGATGGGGCCGTGGTTGCCCAGGACCACCCAGACTACTGGAACCGGGTCAAGACCTACTCCACCAAGATCACCATCGAGAACGTCAACACCACGGACGTGGGTTACTACACGCTGAGGGACAGGAGAGACAGGGTGGTCTCCATCATCAGGATGGAACTCACAGGTGGGGGTGTGTGTGGGGGGTAGTGTGTGTGTTTTTTTGCTGTGTCACCATGCGTTGTTAGTTGCTCCAAACCTTGGTCTGCATATATGCTGGCTGCTTCCCAAATGGCCTAGCCCCACTTACCTAACCTCATCCCTGCCTGGGAACAGCAACAGTAGGGTGTGTGTACATATGGTTCTCATCATAGACACAGAATGGATTCTATTCTAGAATATAAATTATGCTATTTACAGTGAGCTCAAAAAGTATTGGGATAGCGACACATTTTCTGTTGTTCTGGCTCTGTACTCCAGCACTTTGCATTTGAAATGATACAATGATGAAACTTCGACATTAATGTGGATGCTACCATGATTACGGATAGTTCTGAATGAATTGATGGCATTGTTAGTTGCTCCAAACTTTGGTCTGCATATATGCTGGATATGTCCCAAACGGCTCCCTATTTCCTCTAAAGAGCCATATGGGCCCTGATCAAAAGGAGTGCACTAAATACGAAAAAGGGTGCCATTTGGTCTGAATAGACACTGGCTGGCTTTAAGTGGCTTTCCAAGTATCTTATTACCCTGTCAATGGTCTTCACCACTCAGACTGCAATTTGTGTCCCAAATGGCACCCTATTCCCTATTAAGTGCACTACTGGTCAAATGTAGTGCTTACATAGGTCATTGTGTTACATTTGGGACACATACCATGAGTGTACAAACTGAAATAGAGGGACAAGGAATCCATTCTGGAATTGACTCAACTACTGTGTCCATTCACAGGAATCAGAATTCCATAGAATTGCCATCTTCACTCGTTCTGCCCACCTGCAGGCCTCCAAATGTTTTCAATATTCCATCTGCTGACTTCCAGAGAAGAGATAGGCCAAAGGGCAGGGGTTTATTTGTTATTATGAACTGGGTAGTTAGAGCCCTGAATACATTTTAGTCATTTAGCAGACGCTCTTATCCAGAGCGACTTACAGTAGTGAATACATACATATTCATACTTTTCCATACTGGTCCCCCATGGGAATCAAACCCACAACCTTGACGTGGCAAGCGCCATACTGTACCAACTGAGCCGTACAGGATAGGCTGAAAGGCCTGATATAATTAAGCAATAAGGCACGAGGAGGTGTGGTATAGGCTAATATACCACGGCTAAGGGCTGTATCTAGGCACTCCGCATTGCATTGTGTGTAAGAACAGCCCTTAGCCGTGGTATATTGGCTATATACCACACCTCCTCGGGCCTTATTGCTTAATTATAGTAGGTCTGCTCTGCATACAAAAAGGATAGCAAAGAGCTGAATTCATTCTGACTGAGCGCACTCCTATTCTCCTGTTGTGCTTGTTCATTCTGTCATCACTTTTCACTTCGTCTTCGTCCCTATTGGCCCTGAAGGGTATACTATGAAGCAGGACCAATGAGCGTGATTTCATTTGAAACTTTTCTTCAACAATGTGCATATAAACAGTATGTATTATGTATTGCTCAGTTTAATCTCAATATGTTTTGCTGGTCATGTAAGAAAACCATGCATACACCAGAAACATGCCATGAGTGACATATGGAATTCCAACCTATTTTAACTGCCCTTACAACCCTACACTCTTAGAAAAAACTTGCTATCTAGAACCTAAAACGGTTCTTCGGCTGTCGCCATAGGAGAACCCTTTGAAGAACCTTTTTGTTTGCAGGTAGAACCCTTTTGGGTTCCATGTAAAAATCCTTTCCACAGAGGATTCTACATGGAACCCAAAAGAGTTCTAACTGGAACCAAAAAGGGTTCTGCTATGAGGACAGCTGAAGAAGCCTTTTGGAAGCCTTTTTTCTACGAGTGTAAGAAAGAGGCCCCTGTAGACCAGAGTGGTTGATTCTGATAGGCACCTACACACACTTCAATTGGCCACCAGTCTCACTTCTACTGGTCTCTACTGTGTTTCTGTACTTTTAATTATTTCATTTATTTAAAACTAGGCAAGTCAGTTAAGAACAAATTCTTATTTACAATGACGGCCTAGGAACAGTGGGTTAACTGCCTTGTTCAGAACGACAGATTTTTACCATGTCAGCTCGGGGATTCGACCTATCAACCGTTAGGTTACTGGCCCAACGCTCTAACCACTAGGATACCTGCCTCCCTCAAGCATGTACTAAGCATAGTCTTCTAATAAACATGCTCTTCGTGTCCTTTGTGCTAAATTATCACGGTCTGTATTTTAGTTGCATGCTTTTGGGGCTTTTTGAGAAAGACCTCATAGGCACCTACAGTAACTGACTCTCTGATCTCTTTCCCTCTCATCCCAATTGCCCTCTTTCTCTCTTTTTGCTATCCTGATTTCTCCCCTTTCTCTCCCTGTCTCTTTCACACCGACTCTCTTATTCTGTCACACTCTTTCTCTGTCCTCCTCCCTCTCTCCTGCCTTCTCTCATTTCCTCCCACCTTCCTCTCTCCCCCCTCCCTCCTCTCTCCCTCCAGACCACCATGACTATGAAGCAGCTAACCCCTTCATGGCCCTGCTCCTCCTACTGGGGATCCCCGTAGGTATCTGCTGTTGTTGCCAGAAGAAGATCTTCAAGAAGAAAGCCCCCCACCCCACAGCCGTCCTCCAGGGGACCCCCGAGACTCTGCACCCTCCTCCCGGCTACAATATCCCCGGAGGGGTGTCCCCTGGACCTGGTGGCCCGGTAAGGGGTAGTTTGATGGTGGAATGGCGAAATCCCTATTTAGTGCACTACTTTTGACCAAGCACCCCATAGGGCTCTGGTCAAAAGTAGTACACTATGTAGGGAATAGTGCCAAATGTTACCATATTCCGTATATACTGTAGTGCGCTACTTTTGACCAGGGCCGATGGTACCCTATTCCCTATTTAGTGGGCTCTGGTCAAAAGTACTGCACCGACAGGCTCTGGTCAAAAGTAGTTCACTTTATAGGGAATATGGCGTCGTTTGGGACACAACCCTTGTACCCCTTTAGAAAGTATTCATACCTCTTGACTTTTGTTGTGTTACAGCCTGAATTCCAAATGGATAAAAAAATATCACCCATCTACACACAATACCCCATAATGGCAAGTGAAAACATGTTTTTAGACATTTTTCCACATTTATTGAAAATTAAATACAAAAATATCTAATTTACAAAAGTATTCACACCCCTGAGTCAATACATGTTAGAATCTCCTTTGGCAGTGATTACAGCTGTGAGTCTTTCTGGGTAAGTCTCTTAAGTTCTTTACATACCTGGATTGTACAATATTAGCATATTATTCTTTAAAAACTTCTTCAAGCTCTGTCAAGTTGGTTGTTGATCATTGCTAGACAGCCATTTTCAAGTCTTGCCATAGATTTTCAAGCCCATTTAAGTCAAAACTGTAACTCTGCCATTAAGGAACATTCAACGTCGTCTCCGTAAGCATCTCCAGAGTATTTGGCCTTGTGTTTTAGGTTATTGTCCTGCTGAAAGGTGAATTAATCTCCCAGTGTCTGTTGGAAAGCAGACTGAACCAGGTTTTCCTCTAGGATTTTGCCTGTGCTTAGCTCCATTCCGTTGAAGTGAATGGGTATATTGATACGCCATCCAAAGTGTAATTAATAATTTCACCATGCTCAAAGGGACATTCAATTTATGCTTTTTTTTTTACCCATCTACCAATAGGTGCCCTACTTTGCGAGGCATTGGAAAACTTCCCTGGTCTTTGTGGTTGAATATGGGTTTGAAATTCACTGCTTGAATGAGGGACCTTAACAGATAATTGTAGGTGTGGGGTACAGAGATGAGGTAGTCATTTAAAAAGTATGTTGAACACAATTATTGCACACGGGGTGAGTCCGTGCAATTTATTATGTGACTTGTTAAGCACATTTTTACTCTTGGAACTTATTTAGGCTTGCCATGACAAATTGGTTGAATCCATTTTTTATTAATTTGTAAAAATGTGTAAAAACATAATTCCACTTTGACATGTAGGCCAGTGACACAATCTCAATTTAGTCCATTTTAAATTCAGGCTCTAACACCAACAGAATGTGGAAAAAGTCAAGGGCTGTGAATACTTTCTGAATGCACTGTACATAATACTACATTCCATTTAGTATCCACTTTGGTCACACTTTATGGTCATAATATGTCACAACAACTGACATAATTTGTCATAACACATTATAATATGGTTATAACACTGTCATGTATGGAACACTGTTTGTATGTCATGATACATATATTTAGACCTGTTGTGACATATATTACATTATTTTATGGCTGGTTATAACACCTACATAAGAGTGTCAAAACCCACAAAACCTACCACACAAGCAAAACATTCCATTACACCATAGCCTACATGTCAACAGTATGTTTATGTTATATAAATTGTTTTAATTGACCATATGAAATGATCATTGTTGTTGCGCTCACATGAATGATGACTAGGATGAATGCAGATTTCAGGAGCAGGACAAGACACCCTCTTTTTGACTGAATACTAATTAATATAAGGGCATGTACGTGATAGGCCTATCTGGTTAATCATGATCATGATGGTCATAATGCTCCTTGACAGTGTCATAAAGTGTATTTTCTTAGTCCAAGTAAAGTGACACAGGATGGTCATAATGCTTTTTGACAGCGTCACAAAGTGTATTATCTAGTTATATAAAATATGTTGAAAAAAACACGACTGTAAAGAATTCATTACAACAACAGCAAATGGTTTAAGGAACAAGCTTTCAAACGAAGGGAAACTTATTGGCAGGGGGGAAAATTCTGTGAATAAATATTTGTCCGAACAGGTGTAAATATATGCATCATGACAGTGTTATGACCATATTATGACAAGTTATGTCATCTGTTATGACATACTATGACATGGTTATGACCGTGTCATAACGTGTTATGACACTGGGCGTCAAGTAAAGTGTTACCGACACTTTTATCCAAAGCCTTTTAAGGTATGGGGGGTGCCGTGAATCAGACCCACTATCCTGGCGTTGCAAGCACCACGGTCAACCAACTGAGTTACAGAGGACCACACGTTGCCTTTATGTTCCTCATGTCTCCCCTCTCACTCCTTGATGTACTATCATAGTGACATCGCAGTGAGCTTTTGTGAATGAACGGTCGATAATAACATCAATTGTGTTTTTGTTGTGATTGTTGCAGGTATTTTATCATGGCCCAGGCCCAGATCCTAACATGGTACATGATGCATTTATTATTACTCAATTAACTACACTGTGGTGTGTGTGCGTGCGTGTGGTTGGTTATCGGCTTTGTGTCACTGATCTGAACGACAAGCAATAATGCCTTCCGTATGTATATCATTTTCTTATTTTCGTCTTCGTCATGAGCACTGTGCGTGTAGCATGGGTGTATTGAGTAGAAATCCCTATGTCTATCTATGGGTATCCATGTACACTGTCTGTGTATGTTCAGTATGAGTATATACTGTCATGGATATATAGTTTAAGCGGGGATGGAAATGAAGCTAGCCCGAGTCTAGTACTTTTCAGACTGGGCTAGTAGCATGGCACAGATTTGGACCCCAAATCGTTAAATTCCATCCCTGAATAGGATTATATAAAAGTATATTTCAGTCCCTCTGTCTAACTGTAGGAACTGTGGTGCTCCTCCATGTACAGGGAGGTTACCCCCAGGTCTACTCTCCCCCCAACCCTGGGATGCCTGGCCAGCCTCAGTGGACCGGACCCCCATACCAACCAGTGAGTCAATCCATTCATCTCTCCTCTCTCCTTTACGCCTTCTCTCTCCATCTGTTCATTTGATCACTTAGCAGCACAGCTGGAAGGTCTGAAAGCACAGAAAACAAAGGAGCTGAGGAGAAAATGTCTGGCCTCATGGCACCTCATTCCCTTTATAGTGTGCTACTTTTGACCAGGACCCATAGGGTGCCATTTGGGACACATCCACTCTCTGTAAAGGAGGATTGGGGCTGAGTTAGGGGCTGTGGCGCTACACTAACCTTCCAGGAATAAGGTTCTGTCTGTCCTAGTTGATTAATACTCTCAATAGGCCAATCTTCATCAACAAGCAATATGCCTGTGTGTGTGTGTGTGTGAGACGGTGTTGTTTTGCTGTGGTTTGTTTCAGGGGTTCAACCCAGGCTACCACCCACAGGACCCTATGTACCCCCCCGCCCAGCCCCTGCAGTGGAACGGCCCGCCGCCCAACCAGCCACAGTACAACCCTGGTGCTCCTCCTATGGTATGTCTCTATTCTCTACCATATGCTATTCTATTCTTCTCCTCTACTCTGTTCTATTCTACTCTACTATATTATATTCTACTCTTGTTATATTCTACTCTAATCCTTTCTACTCTACTCTGTTCTATTCTACTCTACCCTACTATATTACATTCTACTATTCTACTCTACTCTGTTATATTATATTATACTCTACTCTAATCTTTTGTACTCTGTTAAATTCTACTCTACCGTGCTATATTATATTTTACTCTACTCTGTTATATTCTACTTTACTCTAATCTTTTCTACTCTACCCTGTTCTATTCTATTTTACCCTACGATATTCTATTTTACTAGTCTACTCTACTCTGTTCTATTCTACTTTACTCTAATCTTTTCTACTCTACCCTGTTCTATTCTACTCTACTCTTTTCTACTCTACTCTGTTCTATTCTACCCTACTCTAATCCTTTCTACTCTGTTCTATTCTACTCTACTCTAATATTTTCTACTAGTCTACTCTGTTCTATTCTACTCTACTCTAATCCTTTCTACTCTGTTCTATTCTACTCTACTATATTATATTCTACTAGTTTACCCTGTTCTATTCTACTCTAATCCTTTCTACTCTACTCTGTTCTATTCTACTATACTATATTATATTCTACTAGTTTACCCTGTTCTATTCTACTCTAATCATTTCTACTCTACTCTGTTCTATTCTACTCTACTATATTCTATTCTACTAGTCTACTCTATTCTACTCTACTCTAATCTTTTCTACTCTACTCTGTTCTACTATATTATATTCTACTCTTCTACTCTACTCTGTTCTATTCCCCTATTCTACCATATTTGGTTATATATTATTGAAAACTCTACTCAGCCTCTACTCCTATTTCCTCTATTCTACAATCTATCTCACTCTGCCTTCCTTCTGACCCCTAAGTGGAGTGGGCCGCCTAACCAGTATCAGTATCCCGTGGCTCCGATGGTATATATCTACTCTACTTAACCATAGTCTAGTGTCTCTTCCCAGTCCTCCCCATCACCCTTGTCCTCTGTGTCAACAGATGTCAAATCTTAATTTGACTCCATTAGTCGCTGGAGGAAAATAATCCAGCAGTAGGTTTTGAATATCTGAATAAATATTTAAAATCGCCACCAGGGGGCAGCTGGAAGCGGTGTTTGTGTACAATGGACACCGTACCTACATTGTACCTTATGTAGGCTACGTACAGGCTACAGCGCATCTCGCATCTCGTGTGAATTCTTATGTGAATTATAATAAATTGACATATTTGTAGGGGGTAGATGTATTTTTAGTTAGGGAAAATAATTTTTTCAGATCAAATGTTTGTATTGAAGGCAAGCAATAGGCAGAATAAATTATAAATTTCCTCAGTGACTGTGTGGTCCAGAGGTTACAGCCACTTACCATAGCACACAAATGCCAGACCGGCCCTCTGCATATGGATGAATGTCTATTTTTGACACATTAACTCCGCGAGGTTACAAGGTTAAAACATAAACAATTCAAAGGTTAACAGTTTAGGCATTCATTCTGAGTGGTTAAGGTTAGGGCTATGGTTGGGGAAAGGCTTAAAACAACAGAAATGGAAAACTACGCGCCTATGTTTCATCAGTATTTATAGTATTCTTAGTGCTTGTGAAAGTTTAGTGAACTGTCGTAGTGCAGTGGTCTAAGCAACATGCTCCAATTCTGAACCTCATGAGTTCGTGCCCAGTGCTGGGTGATATAGTGACCAGCCTGAGACTACATTAGGCCCACAAGTGAATTGCAATTATTTCAATAAGTAAAACAAATAGTCTAATCATTTACATATTATAGAAAAGTGTCTCAGCTAAACGAAATCATCTTTGGATAGGCTCAAATGAATAAACATCTTGACAGCTTTACGAAATGAAATATTAAAGCCACACAATACAGGCTTTCAATCCACACCAAAGACCAGAACCATACTGGCAAATTATACATAGCCTAACTATAAAACGTGGATGAGAGGGCGAACATACGGTAGCTTACTTGGAATATAACAAATAACAAGGGCCCTATTGCAACCATCAATGGCACTAGATTATCGCCAGCTGATGTCTGGTTATAACATCAATATGCACTAAATTCCCCGCACAGCTGATCTCAATTGCAACCATTATTAGTCACCTCATTACCGCTCCCTAAAAGATCGGTGGTTCTTAGTCCTGCTTGCAACCAAAGTCTTTCAAGATATGTTTGCCCTCTGGTTGGTATTGTAATCGGAACCATTTAGTTATTTTTGAACAGACTAAGGGCGATGTATCTATTTAACAAGCATTCCGTACAATAAAAAATAAAGTATTTCATAGTTTACCACGGCAAGTCTACTGTGGCATTTCACCCCACACTTTGTATGAACGGAAACTAATGCTGGTGTAGCCGACTGTTATTATTTTATTTGTTTCCTATTTATGTTATCCAAAAGTGTCTGGTATGGTCATTTCTTATCACGATCGACTGTCCGTATTTGAAATGTGTAAATAAATCAAGTCAATCGGAGGGATTGAGTTCTTTGTGCCAGAAGAGTGTGAGCCGGGAATCAAACCCAAGCCGACATCATAGACATTTATGTACGCACTGAAGAAAGCAGCCATAACCGTTAGACCACACCAGGGCACAATTAAAAATGTTGACCTGATAAACTTGACACTTGTACGTCGTAGCCTAGTGGAGACCAATATCTATCTTGTGTTATTAGGCTATATAAAACGACAGATGTTGATGTGTATGGCTTCATTTCAGATACATTTTGTACATTTGAATGTTGTAGTAACAGGACCTAGGATTAGCGTTTGAGCTAGAGAGAGAAAATGATTTTGATAGCAAACCCTGATCCCAATGACTGGACTGTCACCTCATGGAAGGAAAGATTACTGCTCTTTTTTCAGGGACTGTCGAGGCTCATTCGAATTTTTTGATGCAGCAGGAAAATTCTTAGCGACAAAAGAGTGATCAAGTTAAGAACTGACATCTGTATCTGTCATACGCTGCTCCGGTTTGGATCCTTCTCATCTCAGTGTGTGTGTGTGTGTGTGTGTGTGTGTGTGTGTGTGTGTGTGTGTGTGTGTGTGTGTGTGTGTGTGTGTGTGTGTGTGTGTGTGTGTGTGTGTGTGTGTGTGTGTGTGTGTGTGTACATGACCTGTATTTGTGTGACTAATTGTGTGTGTTTCAGGGGTATGCTCCGGTTATGTACAGTGCCATGCCTCCAGGTGAGCCAGTGAAGGAGGAGATAAAGATGGAGAACATGTCTCCTGCTGATCCCCTCATCGCCCACCCCCCACAACCCCCCCAGGTCAGTCCTCTCTCTCTCTCTCTGTCTTTTTCTTGCTCGCTCCCTCTCTCCATCTCCGTCTCACAAACACACACTTGCTTACTTTACCGATACATGGTTTTCAACTCTCAACTTTCACTCCCTAGGCGTCATCGCACTCCGCCCCCGTGCCTGCCTCTGACGTCCTCCACTCCTCGGACGGAGCCTACCAGTTTAACATCGACACAGGAAAGAACACCACCACCAACACCACCAACTTCCTGTAGAACACCACCCAATGGCCCAATCAGGAGCGGCCTTTTCAACGTAATGGGGCCTCCGTCCCAATACGTCTCAATTGCTTCCTTTCCTCGTCTCCTTTCCTCGTCGCTTTCCCTGTGTGACCACTGATATTAATGGGAGGTATAAACCATGGGGGCTGTTTGCGATTCAATTTAGGGAGGTGTTACAAGAGAAGTGCTAAAGAATTTACCAACGAAAATGCATAGATCCATTCTCACAACAACAACAAAAAACAGCTGACATAACTAGGTCTCGAGCTGTGTTTTTATTTACTGTGGGTTTTTTTAACCCCCTACCCCTTTCATATAAACAAACAAAGGTAACAAAATGTAAAAATAAGGGGTTTGGTCTCTGTGTAAATGGGGTATTAGTGAAGGAAAGGAGATAAGGAAAGTAGGTAATTGGAATATGCCCCTATTTCCTGTATAGGGACAGGAAGTGCCCATTAGCTGTGATACAGAGCCTGTCAAAATGGCTGAAACAGACAATGGAAGCATGGGATTGGTGCAAGAATGGCTGAAGGTAGTTACCACCATATTCCCAGTCCATTTATTTTAAATATCCTAGGGGATTGTACGAGTGCACACTTCGGGAGAAGGATAGAACATTGGAATGTAGCCAGAGTCTAGGGGCGAAGGTTGGGAAGGCAGTGGAAACGGTTGGTTATTTAACATTTATTGTTTTAAACGTGTAGCCTTAGATTTTTCTAACTTGTCTTTTTTTTAACTCAACAGTAAAGATGGTATCTATGAAACAGTCCAACTGCCAACCATCTCGCAAAAAAACAAACAAACACGATCATTATCCAACCAGAGCATTCAGAACCTACATCACACCCAGTCATGATCCAATCAGATGGTACCAGGAAAACTCATCATCACTCTGGATAGACCAAGCAAAGCTCTCTATAAACAAGTATATACATGTAAATACAATCACAAATGCCTTTATGTTCCAAAGTTTAGATTGTCATTATATGCATGATGGACCATTTTAGTACTTTATATGAAACTAATGTCATTTCAACAGGGTATGCAGAGTTAATTAACTGTTTTGGCAGCTTATGATTAAAAACAATTGGGAGGAGGGTGCTATTCTGTTAGGCCTAAATAGCCCCCTATTCCTTACATAGTTCACTACTTTTGACCTGAGTAAATGTCATTCCTGTGCATCTGTTCTCTTGTATTGTCATCACGTTAGGTTGAACACGGACAGTTTTGTAGCGTCAACGAGGCTAACAGAGGTGTGTGAGTTCCACAAGAGCCTATGCAAATCACTAAGTTGGAATAGTTACCACTTTATTACTGTATATAATCAGCAATGTTAATATTAATTATATTATGTTAAAATATGTATTATGTATAAATATTCAAGGAACATTTTAATTTGCGGTGTACAAACTTAACATGATGAACAGCAATGACATTTACGCTAACGGGTGACGAGCATTTCCAGACCATGTGACCTGTCCAGAAAAATTCCTGGCCTAGTTCTTTGTTCTCATCATTACACCGTAGCTAGTCATCTTTCAACCATTGCAATGTGACACTGCCAAGGAACCAGAGTTGGCATTCTACCTCTCATTCCTTCATCTATGCACATATAGGCTCTACTCCAACATCCACACTATCATACCACTTAGAATGAAGCTATGGCTGTGTCCAAAATGGCACCCTATTCTCTATAAAATGTATTACTTTTGACCAGGGCCCAAGTTTTTTAAGGTTACTCTACCACTGCATTTGTTTTGTCTGTTACCAATAACCTCATGAGCTGTAAACAAACTTGCTACTCCAGGGACATATTCATTAGTGCCGACTCGTGAAATGTTGTTCAATGGAATTGTGTCATGTTGTAAAGCGTTTGGAGTAAGCAGTTTTTCGTTGCAAATGTTTTGCTAGTTTGCTACGGTGTGCGCAGTGCGCTAATGATTACAACCCAGGCTCCCGATACTCATTTTTTAATTAACATTTTGTTACCTCACTCTTTAGGGATACCACATAAGCTTTTGGAGTAACTTTTAAAGTGATCTTACAGAACGTCTTTTCTCACTTTGTAACTGTCTAGATGATTTCCAAAGCAATATCATTAGACCTTGTGGAATGTTCCGTTTGTTTCTTACTCTATGAATATCGTTAGCATTTATAGTAGAATAGTCTGTAGGACATGCACATATCCACCTCAATAAACAGAATGCAAAATCCCTGCTCTGCCTGTCCGTTTGTGTGCTTTAAAACAAGCTACTCACATCTGCAGTTAATTCTGTTATCACACAAAAAAACTACTTAGTACATTATGAAAAAAGGCAAATGCTTTATTATACCAAATGGAACCAAACGATTTATAAACAGAGACACAACAACAACAACAACTATTGCTTCTTATTAATTGTACTGCCTTTGACATGATTCAATAAAAACTATTGAAAAAGAGTATAGAGACAGGGAATTATCCAAGCACCATTACACCTCGACTTTCATAAATGTTATCTGGGACTCTGGCGTTACTTCATCTCGAGGAGATGAGCTGAAACCAGCAGGCCAGTGATAGACTTACAAGTCCAGAGGGTAGAAGAGCAGGACCAGGTATCTCCCTCTGGTAGTCAGACTGAGCTGTTTAAACTGTCTGTCAACTACTGCTGTCCCCACCCAGTCTGAAGCAGGCTTAGATACTAGTGGAGGTAAGAGCTGCTGTAACAATTAGCACCACTCATATATCTCTCTATTACTATTCACTCCCTCCTTATAAATAATCTCTCTGTCTCACTCACGTAATCATGAGGACGAAAAGTGATCCAATATAGCATATATTCCATGGCACATGGTTTATGAATTGATACGCAAAACAACGCCGGATTCAAAACTTCAAATTTTTCAATTTAAATTACTATACAAAATTCTTGCAACCAATAGCATGTTATATATATACAATCTTCCCAGCTCTGCAGATTCTGCTGTGAGGAGGCAGAGTCTTTAGATAATTTATTTTGGTATTGTCCATATGTAGCTTGTTTTTGGTCACAGGTCCAGAAATGGCTGAAGAATTGCAACATTTGCCTAGAACAAACGCTGCAGATAGCAATACTGGATGATTTGAAAAGCCATAGTCAATCAATCAATAATATAATAATTATTTTAGCAAAACATTTTTTTTTTAAATTTACAATCTGTAGAAGCTATGAGAATAGAAAGGTTCAATACTTTTGTGAAGCATCACAGCACAGTTGAAAAATATATGGCAAAAAGAAATCCAAAATGGATGATGTTGAGAGATAGATGGGAGGGGTTGAAGGGTGGGACTAATAACAAGATAACCAATGTAAAACATACGGGGTCTGTAAAATGTATATAGGTTAAGAACTTTTGTGAAATAGCACAATTACAAATAGAAATCAAACTGGATGGACATCAGAAATAGAGGAAGGACTAAAAACAAACAAAATATAACTATTGTAAAATAGATTGTTTCTGTAAAATGTGTATAAGATGTATAAACTGAAGGTAGAAGCCTAAGTGTTTATTGGTTTACTCCAATTGGGGGAAGGGTGGTAGGGTTTGTTGGGAATAATAAAGATATATTCTAAAAAAAGTATGTCTATATAGGTATGTGTATGTATATATGTGTATATGTATGCATGCGTGTATGTATATGGATATATATATTTACCCCAAAAATATATGGGGGATTGGAAATGATGCAGACAATTACATTGATGGAAGCAACATTCTTTCCGCAATATTAAGCTCATCCACCCCTTAAAAAAACCACTCATAAAACACAACGTGCCATTGGAACTCAGGAGTGATGGTTGCTGATAATGAGCCTCTGTAGATATACCATATACCATAGTTATTTACAACATTTACAATGTCTATACTGTATTTCTGATCAATTTGATGTCATTTTAATGGACCAAAAAAAAGTTTTTTGTCCATATATAATTATGTCCCCCCCACTTCTAAAATCAAAGTTGTGCCCCTGGTCAAAAGTGTTGTCTGACTGATTTGTAATAGACTGTCATAGCCCCAATTTAAAAAATAAACATCACTTTTTTTTACCTGGTGGGGTCGCGAAAAATGTTTGATATCAAAAAGGGGTTGCAGGCCAAAAAAGTTTGGGAACCCCTGGTCTAAAGACTAATCCATGTTAATGATGGTGAGTGAACAAGCCACTACAAACTGGATTTACCACTAGTGTAGCGACAGATGGTAGAAGCAGAGGCAGGGCTTCAACCAGTGGTGGAAAAAGTACCCAATTGTCATATTGAGTAAAAGTAAAGCTACCTTAATAGAAAATGACTCAAGTAAAAGTAAAAGTCAACCAGTAAACTGCTACTTGAGTAAAAGTCTAAAAGTATTTGGTTTAAAATGTACTTAAGTATCAAAAGTAAATGTAATTGCTAAAATATACTTGAGTCAAAAATATAAAGTAAAAGTATAAACCATTTCAAATTCCTCATACTAAACAAATCAAACAGCACCATAGTTCTTGTTTTTTTTAATTTCTGATAGCCAGGGGCACAATCCAACATTCAGACATAATTTACAAACGAAGCATGTGTGTTTCGTGAGTCTGCCAGATCAGAGGCAGTAGGGATGACCAGGGATGTTCTGTTGATAAGTGTGTGATTGGATAGATGTAACAAAACCATGATGTGATTGGCTTGGATTTGTAAGCAGTATAACTGCTTCATCTTGTCCTCAGATAGAATGGGTGGAAATATATCCAGTACATTCAGATCTACAGGCCAGCACCAACACACATGATGATACACCGATATCTTGATGATGAGTTGATTAGTTTAAACGATCATGTCCAAGATGGCGTAGCAGTCGGACGTGTGTTTGTCTTGTCCTGTCTCGTCCAGTGTAAATAGTCTGTTTCCTCGTTTTTTCCCCGTATATATTTTAATGTCACTTTCCATCTGAGAACTAAATATACTTTCCTGCAACCCGCCTCACCCAATGTGGTACGGATCTGCTATTTTTATACTTTATAACTGGAACCTCCATCAGAAGCTAGCCAGCTAACTAGCTACTAGCTAGTATTCATTGTTAGCCACTGCTAGCGGTCTTCACCTTTAGCTCGGACACCAGCCAGCTTTAGCTCAGTCAATACCTGCCAGTCTGCACAGCGCGATATTAACCCAGAGCATATCGGACTGCTTTTCTCTACCACATCTCCGGATTCCTGCCGCAAGCTCTGAACCATTACGCTGGATCATCGCAGCTAGCTAGCTGCAATCGGAGGGGCTAACGCCTCTGTCCCGACGCAAGCACCAGTTAGCCTTGAGCTAGCCTCGAGCTAGGCCCATCTCCCGGCTAGGCGACGAAGGCATACCAGCTAATTCTTGGGCTACAATACCTCTTTTGCCAATTTGGCCTCGACCCTTTATTGTCGACACGGAGCCCCGCCGATCCATCACGACTGGTCTGCTAACGTTATCGTCCGATGTGGTTGCAACAGGCGTTTCCATTGCGTTGTCGCCGAAGACCCATCTGCTAGCCCCGGCCTGCTAGCTGTCTGAATCACCATGTCTTCCGCTTGCCTAGCGTAGTAGCGACTACTGAACGGCTCCCTGACTCACCTATTGCTGCTCATTGGACCCTATGATCCTCGGCTAGCCCCGAACTCAGGTCCCTAACTGTGTACCTAACTGACCCTCTGCCCATTCATCGCCATTTACCAGCTTTATGCCTCTCTCTAATGTCAATATGCCTTGTCTACTGCTGTTTCGGTTAGTTCTTATTGTTCTATTTCAGTCCCACTCAACATGCCTTAGATAGCTCTTCTGTCCCACCCCCCCACACATGCAGACCTCACCTGGCTTAACTGGTGCCTCCAGAGACACAACCTCTCTCATCGTCACTCAATGCCTAGGTTTACCTCCACTGTACTCACATCCTACCATACCCTTGTCTGTACATTATGCCCTGAATCTATTCTACCACGCCCAGAATTCTGCTCCTTTTATTCTCTGTTCCCAACGCACTAGACGACCAGTTCTTATTGCCTTTAGCCATACCCTTATCAAATCAAAGTTTATTTGTCACGTGCGCCGAATATAACAGGGGTACCTTACAGTGAAATGCTTACTTACTAATTGTGCAAAAAAGGTGTGAGGTGAACAATAGGTAAGTAAAGAAATAAAACAACAGTAAAAAGACAGGCTATATACAGTAGCGAGGCTATAAAAGTAGCGAGGCTACATACAGACACCGGTTAGTCAGGCTGATTGAGGTAGTATGTACATGAAGATATGGTTAAAGTGACTATGCATATATGATGAACAGAGAGTAGCAGTAGCGTAAAAGAGAGGTTGGCGGGTGGTGGGTGGCGGGACACAATGCAGATAGCCCAGTTAGCCAATGTGCGGGAGCACTGGTTGGTCGGCCCAATTGAGGTAGTATGTACATGAATGTATAGTTAAAGTGACTATACATATATGATAAACAGAGAGTAGCAGCAGCGTAAAAAGAGCGTTTGGGGGGGTTGGGGGGGGGGCACACAATGCAAATAGTCCGGGTAGCCATTTGATTACCTGTTCAGGAGTCTTATGGCTGGGGGTAAAAACTGTTGAGAAGCCTTTTTGTCCAAGACTTGGCACTCCGGTACCGCTTACCATGCAGTAGTAGAGAGAACAGTCTATGACTGGGGTGGCTGGAGTCTGACAATTTTTGGGGCCTTCCTCTGACACCGCCTGGTGTAGAGGTCCTGGATGGCAGGCAGCTTAGCCCCTGTGATGTACTGGGCTATACGCACTACCCTCTGTAGTGCCTTGTGGTCAGAGGCCGAGCAATTGCCGTACCAGGCATTGATGCAACCATTCAGGACGCTCTCGATGTTGCAGCTGTAGAACCTTTTGAGGATCTCAGGACCCATGCCAAATCTTTTTAGTTTCCTGAGGGGGAATAGGCTTTGTCATGCCCTCTTCACGACTGTCTTGGTGTGTTTGGACCATTTTAGTTTGTTGTTGATGTGGACACTGTGGAACTTAAAGCTCTCAACCTGCTCCACTACAACCCCATCGATGAGAATGGGGGCGTGCTCGGTCCTCCTTTCCTGTAGTCCACAATCATCCCCTTTGTCTTGGCTACGTTGAGGGATAGGTTGTTATTCTGGCACCACACGGCCAGGTCTTTGATCTCCTCCCTATAAGCTGTCTCATCGTTGTCTGTGATCAGGCCTACCACTGTTGTGTTGTCTGCAAACTTAATGATGGTGTTGGAGTCGTGCCTGGCCATGCAGTCGTGGGTGAACAGGGAGTACAGGAGGGGACTGAGCACGCACCCCTGTGGAGCTCCAGTGTTGAGGATCAGCGTGGCAGATGTGTTGCGGCTGTCCAGGAGGGAGGTGTTTAGTCCCAGGATCCTTAGCTTAGTGATGAGCTTTGAGGGTACTATGGTGTTGAACGCTGAGCTCTAGTCAATGAATAGCATTCTCACATAAGTGTTCCTTTTGTCCAGGTGGGAAAGGGCAGTGTGGATTGCAATAGAGATTGCATCATCTGTGGATCTGTTGGCGCGGTATGCAAATTGGAGTGGGTCTAGGGTTTCTGGGATAATGGTTTTGATGTGAGCCATTACCAACCTTTCAAAGCACTTCATGGCTACGGACGTGAGTGCTACGGGTCTGTAGTCATTTAGGCAGGTTGCCTTTGTGTTCTTGGGCACAGGGACTATGGTGGTCTGCTTGAAACATGTTGGTATTACAGACTCAATCAGGGACATGTTGAAAATGTCAGTGAAGACACCTGCCAGTTGGTCAGCACATGCCCGGAGCACACGTCCTGGTAATCCGTCTGGCCCCGCGGCCTTGTGTATGACCTGTTTAAAGGTCTTATTCACGTCGGCTACGGAGAGCGTGATCACACAGTCGTCCGGAACAGCATCAGTGTTGCTTGCCTCAAAGCGAGCATAGAAGTGATTTAGCTTGTCTGGTAGGCTCGTGTCACTGGGCAGCTCGCAGCTGTGCTTCCCTTTGTAGTCTGTAATAGTTTGCAAGCCCTGCCACATAAGACGAGCGTGGGAGCCGGTGTAGTATGATTCAATCTTAGCCCTGTATTGACGCTTTGCCTGTTTGATGGTTTGTCGCAGGGCATAGCAGGATTTCTTGTAAGCTTCTGGGTTTGAGTCCCGCACCTTGAAAGCGGCAGCTCTACCCTTTAGCTCAGTGCGAATGTTGCCTGTAATCCACGGCTTCTTGTTGGAGTATGTACGTACAGTCACTGTGGAGACGACGTCCTCCATGCACTTATTGATGAAGCCAGTGACTGATGTGGTGTACTCCTCCATGCCATCGGAAGAATCCCGGAACATGTTCCAGTCTGTGTTAGCAAAACAGTCCTCTAGTTTAGCATCTGCTTCATCTGACCACTTTTTTACATTTACATTACATTTAAGTCATTTAGCAGACGCTCTTATCCAGAGCGACTTACAAATTGGTGCATTCACCTTATGGCATCCGGTGGAACAGCCACTTTACAATAGTGCATCAGATCTTTTAAGGGGGGGGGGGGGGGGGGGGCAGAAGGATTGCTTTATCCTAGGTATTCCTTGAAGAGGTGGGGTTTCAGGTGTCTCCGGAAGGTGGTGATTGACTCCGCTGTCCTGGCGTCGTGAGGGAGTTTGTTCCACCATTGGGGGGCCAGAGCAGCGAACAGTTTTGACTGGGCTGAGCGGGAACTGTACTTCCTCAGTGGTAGGGAGGCGAGCAGGCCAGAGGTGGATGAACGCAGTGCCCTTGTTTGGGTGTAGGGCCTGATCAGAGCCTGAAGGTACTGAGGTGCCGTTCCCCTCACAGCTCCGTAGGCAAGCACCATGGTCTTGTAGCGGATGCGAGCTTCAACTGGAAGCCAGTGGAGAGAGCGGAGGAGCGGGGTGACGTGAGAGAACTTGGGAAGGTTGAACACCAGACGGGCTGCGGCGTTCTGGATGAGTTGTAGGGGTTTAATGGCACAGGCAGGGAGCCCAGCCAGCAGCGAGTTGCAGTAATCCAGACGGGAGATGACGAGTGCCTGGATTAGGACCTGCGCCGCTTCCTGTGTGAGGCAGGGTCGTACTCTGCGGATGTTGTAGAGCATGAACCTACAGGAACGGGCCACCGCCTTGATGTTGGTGGAGAACGACAGGGTGTTGTCCAGGATCACGCCAAGGTTCTTTTTACATACTGAGTCACTGGTGCTTCCTGCTTTAATTTTTGCTTGTAAGCAGGAATCAGGAGGATAGAGTTGTGGTCGGATTTACCAAATGGAGGGCGAGGGACAGCTTTGTACGCGTCTCTGTGTGTGGTGTACAGGTGATCTAGAATTTTTTTCCCTCTGGTTGCACATTTACCATGTTGATAGAAATTTGGTAGAACTGATTTAAGTTTCACTGTAATAAAGTCTCAGGCCACTAGGAGCGCCGCCTCTGGGTGAGTGATTTCCTGTTTTCTTATTTCCTTATACAGCTGACTGAGTGCGGTCTTAGTGCCAGCATCTGTCTGTGGTGGTAAATTAACAGCCACGAAAAGTATAGCTGAAAACTCTCTAGGCAAGTAGTGTGGCCTGCAAATTTATCACAATATACTCTACTTCAGACGAGCAAAATCTAGAGACTTCCTTAGATTTCGTGCACCTGCTGTTATTTACAAATATGCACAGACCGCCCCCCCCCCCCCCCCCCCCCCCCCCCCGTCTTACCGGAGTGTGCTGTGCTATCTTGCCGGAGCAGCGTATATCCCGTTAGCTGAATATCCATGTCGTCATTCAGCCACGATCCCGTGAAACATAGGATATTACAATTTTTGATATCCCGTTGGTAGGATATTCGTGATCGTACCTCGTCTAATTTATTGTCCAATGATTACACGTTGGCGAGTAATATTGACGGTAACGGCAGCTTTCCCAGTTGCCTTCGCCGGGTCCTGACCAGGCATCTGGCTCTTTGTCCTCTTTGTACCTGCGTCGTTTCCTCTAGCAAATACCGGCGATGTCGGTCCTGTGGGGTGTTTGGAGAATGTCTTGTGCGTCGTCTTTGTTGTAGAAAAAAATCTTTGTCTAATCCGAGGTGAGTGATCGCTGTCCTGATATGCAGAAGCTATTTTTTTGCCGTAAGATATGGTTGCAGAGAAATTATGTACAAAATAAGTCACAAATAACGTGAAAAAAAACACATAATAGCACAATTGGTTGGGCGCCTGTAAAACTGCTGGTGCCGGTGATGTAGAGGTTAACCCGGGCCCTGTAGCCCCCAGTACTACACCTATTCCCCAGGCGCTCTCATTTGTTGACTTCTGTAACCGTAAAAGCCTTGGTTTCATGCATGTTAACATCAGAAGCGTCCTCCCTAAATTTGTTTTATTCACTGCTTTAGCACACTCCGCCAACCCTGATGTCCTAGCCATGTCTGAATCCTGGCTTAGGAAGGCCACCAAAAATTCTGAAATTTCCATCCCCATCTACAACATTTTCCACCAAGATAGAACTGCTAGAGAGGGCGGAGTTGCAATCTACTGCAGAGATAGGCTGCAGAGTTCTGTCATACTATCCAGGTCTGTGCCCAAACAATTCGAGCTTCTACTTTCCGTAAATAAGTCCCTCACTGTTCCCGCTTGTTATAGACCCCCCTCAGCCCACAGCTCTGCCCTGGACACCATATGTGAATTGACTTCCCCCCATCTATCTTCAGAGTTCGTACTGTTAGCTGACCTAAAATGTGACATGCTTAACACTCCGGCCGTCCTACAATCTAAGCTAGATGCCCTCAATCTCACACAAATTATCAAGGAACCTACCAGGTACAACCCTAAATCCGTAAACATGGGCACCCTCATAGATATCATCTTGACCAACTTTCCCTCTACATACACCTCTGCTGTCTTCAACCAGGATCTCAGCGATCACTGCCTCATTGCCTGCGTCCGTAATGGGTCCGCGGTCAAACGACCACCACTCATCACTGTCAAACGCTCCCTAAAACACTTCAGCGAGCAGGTCTTTCTAATCGACCTGGCCAGGATATCCTGGAAGGACATTGTCCTCATCCCGTCAGTGGAGGATGCCTGGTTGTTCTGTAAAAGTGCTTTCCTCACCATCTTAAATAAGCATGCACCATTCAAAAAATGTAGAACTAAGAACAGATATAGCCCTTGGTTCACTCCAGACTTGACTGCCTTTGACCAGCACAAAAACATCCTGTGGCGTACTGCATTAGCATCGAATAGCCCGCGCGATATGCAACTTTTCAGAGAAGTCTGGAACCAATATACACAGTCAGTTAGGAAAGCAAAGGCTAGCTTTTTCAAACAGATATTTGCATCCTGTAGCACTAATTCCCAAAAGTTTTGGGACACTGTAAAGTCCATGGAGAATAAGAGCACCTCCTCCCAGCTGCCCACTGCACTGTGGCTAGGAAACACTGTCACCATCGATAAATCTATGATAATTGAGAATTTCAATAAGCATTCGTCTACGGCTGGCCATGCTTTCCTCCTGGCTACACCTACCCCGGCCAACAGCTCTGCACCCCCCCCCCCCCCCCCCATCCCAGCAACTTGCCGACTCACCCGAATCCATATAGCTGATGTTCTGAAAGAGCTGCAAAATCTGGATACCTACAAATCAGCTGGGCTAGAAAATATGGACCCTCTCTTTCTAAAATTATCCGCCGAAATTGTTGCGACCCCAATTACTAGCCTGTTCAACCTCTCTTTTGTATCTTCTGAGATCCCTAAAGATTGTAAAGCTGCCACGGTCATCCCCCTCTTCAAAGGGGGAGACACTCTAGACCCAAACTGTTACAGACCTATATCCATCCTGCCCTGCCTTTCTAAAGTCTTCGAAAGCCAAGTTAACAAACAGATCACCGACCATTTCGAATCCCACCGTACCTTCTCCGCTATGCAATCTGGTTTCCGAGCTGGTCATGGGTGCACCTCAGCCACGCTCAAGGTCCTAAACGATATCATAACCGCCATCGATAAAAGACAGTACTCTGCAGCAGTCTTCATCGACTTGGCCAAGGCTTTCGACTCTGTCAATCACCTTATTCTTATCGGCAGACTCAATCAGTGTTGCCAACTTAGCGATTTTGTCGCTATATTTAGCGAGTATTCAGACTCCTGTACCGACACATTCTCAAAAAAGTGACTAGCGACACATCTAGGGACTTTTTCTGGTGTTATTGGAGACTCTGACGTGAAAGCACATATTGTTCTTACTCTTCTCAACGAGCAGCGGGTGCTGCCGTGGGCCCCACCCCTGTCCCAAAGCACTCACAGGCGGCCCAGTCCTCGCGCATGCGGGAAACCGCCGCTGGCTGATCCTGCCCTGGCTTACATAAAAAACTATTAACCTGAATTAGGGCCAGACTAGTTACCATAATTTTCTCACATTGCCATTGACAGTTTTTTCTATTGTCTCTTTTTGGTCCATTTAGATTGTTAATGTAGATTGTATACAACAATTTTTTTCAAATGTTATGGTTAAAAATGTTCATGTTTTACTGTGACTTGTTGTAGGCTCCTAAGTGGACCATAAGGTTAAAAACGAAACCAAATTAAGATAAACATTTTTTTTAATGACTACCTTGCCTGGTTCACCAACTACTTCTCAGACAGAGTTCAGTGTGTCAAATCAGAGGTCCTGTTTTCCAAACATTTTAAATTAGTAAATTGATTTTTGCGTTCTGAAGTTGCTACCCAAGCGGACTGGTCATTAGTTAATTTCTCATGTTTTGACCAAGTCGTTAATTATAATAATTACATTCATTTAACTTTGCTATGCTAAACAAATCATAGAAGAACCTTTGGCAGCAATCGGTATCGGCAGAGTTTCTCAAACTCTTAAGTTAGCTGGGGAGTGGTGGTGAACAGCAATCTTTCCACAGATTTTCAATGTGATTCAAGTCTGAGCTTTGGTTGGGCCATTCCATTTCCCAATGATGGAGAACACTGTGCTCTTGGAAACTTTCAACACTCTAGAATTGTGATGAGGCATATATCTGGGGAAGGGTATAAAACAATTTCTATCTCAGAAATCTACAGCCAGTTCCTTGGACTTCATGGTATAGTGGCAATGTGTGTGTGTGAAATGCACAGCTGTGGCGGTACAGCTCTGTGGTTTGTCTGTAAAACCCCTATTAGAAGCCTATAGGGAAAAACAATCAGAGGAATAAAAAGAAACTAAGACTTTATTTGTCAAAAAAGAGGAAATGTGGAATATTTTTACATGGCAACATCATATTTTACAGGAAAGGGCCTGTCCACCAACAGCCCAATAAATATTCAGATACCAAAGGAATACAGCAGGATTACTAATGGGATAATTTAACAGCAGCCTAGAGTAGTGACATAACAAGCATGCACATATATGCAATACACACATACATACACAATACACACATAAAATATCACTCCTCTTTCACCCCAATACACAATGCACATACATACAATACACATACATACATACATACAATACACATACATACAATACACATACATAGTACTTGGGAGAATGGATAGACGATGCACTGCCCATCTCTCAGCACATATCAAAGCTGCAGGCTAAAGTTAAATCTAGACTTGGTTTCCTCTATCGTAATCGCTCCTCTTTCACCCCAGCTGCCAAACCCTGATTCAGATGACCATCCTACCCATGCTAGATTACAGAGACCTAATTTATAGATCGACCGGTAAGGGTGCTCTCGAGCGGCTAGATGTTCTTTACCATTCGGCCAGTTCGTTTCAGTTCGCTGAAGCGAGCGACTGGAACGAGCTGCAACAAACACTCAAACTGGACAGTTTTATCTCAATCTCTTCATTCAAAGACTCAATCATGGACACTCTTACTGACAGTTGTGGCTGCTTTGTGTGATGTATTGTTGTCTCTACCTTCTTGACCTTTGTGCTGTTGACTGTGCCCAATGTTTGTACCATGTTTTGTGCTGCTACCATGTTGTGTTGTCATGTGTTGCTGCCTTGCTATGGTATTGTCTTAGGTCTCTCTTTATGTAGTGTTGTATTTAGATTTATTATATTTGATTATTTATACTGTATTTTTTTATTATCCCAGGCCCCGTCCCCGCAGGAGGCCTTTTGCCTTTTGGTAGGCCGTCATTGTAAATAAGAACTTGTTCTTAACTGACTTGCCTAGTTAAATAAAAAATACAATACACATACTCTCACACCCACCCATCCACCCACACTCCTTCCCTGTCCTGTCCATCACTTGCTCTTGTAGGTGAGGTTTTTCCGGTGCCAGTGTATCCAGGCGGGGGCGACGACTAGCCCAGTCAGGTAACCAATCACTCCACCCAGACTGCAGGACACAGGCCACACCTACAGGGAACAACGTTGTGATATAAATATATTGTGTAGAACAAACACGGCTTGCTGATATACAAAGTAAGGAATCGTGTCAGCTCTACTCATGGCCTTTCTCTGTGTGTGATCTGACCTGCCAGGGTCGGTCCCAGTCCAAAGGGATAGGGAAGGCTCCCAGCCAGGCTCCCACAACACTGCAGCCGACCACCATCTGTAGAGAGGTGTCCCACACCGACATGGCCCTAAAACAAATCACACAAGTACACATATACACATTTTACACACAAAGCATTGACATTGTGAAGCTTGTGACGTAGTGGTAGACTGTCTCCCAGTGGACATACAGTACAGACATACTGTCTCTGTCAGAGAAAGAGAGAGGGAAGATAAAGAAGTAGTTGGAGAGAGCGTTTGACTAGAATGTGAGAGAGAATAAGAGAATACGGAAATGCGAGACTGAAAGAGAGAGACAGAGGTAGACGTAGATAGAGGTAGTACCCATGTCGGCTGAAGACTCTTATCCAGGCTTGCACGTTGGGCCCGAGGACACACACACACCTCAGAGTGGTTAGACTGGTCAACAACACCGCCAGAGAGAACGTCTCCAGCGCAGACCTAACACGCAAACACAGTGAAAGACTCAGAAACAAAGACTTCCAAAGACTTTCAACAAAATCTGACACACTCAATATTGGCAGGTGGAAACACACTGTCTTGGCAACACTCACTCCAGTAGCGGTGCTCCATACAGGACCACTACAGTGTGGAAGAACAGACAGGAGAGGAGCAAGTAGAGACAGGAACGCACCAACCTAGACATCTGGAGGGGGGAGGAGAGAAAGAGATGATCACCTCATACCATTCAGTTCTCGTATAAAACTGATCATATCTTCATAGTGAGTATGCCTTGTAGGTGAGTGTGTGTTTCTGTTTCTTTAGGTGACTGTGTGTGTACCTTGTAGGTGATAGTGTGTTTCTTGGTAGGGGGGCTGACCCCCAGCAGCCAGAACAGGGAGATGTTGACCACAGCGACAACCCCGGCAACAGAGTACTGCCACAGCAGGTGTGTTCCATACACAGAGAAACCCGGCACTAGCACCGCCGGCACCACTGTCGCCATAAACACCCCCGATGCCATGATGGCGTGGCTGGACGCCATATGTCTGATCTCCTCGTCCCACATGGTGCTGGAGAGAGGTCTGGTCAGGACTACCTGTACTGAAATTGGAAATATGGTATGTTGCAGTTATTGAGAGGAAAAGCCGTAGCAGGGTTTGAACCAGCAACCCCAGTTACAGGGCGAGTGCACTACCACCTGACTGTGCTATAAAGGCATGGTTAGCAGATACAGACACTCAGGTAGTCTAGCGCTTAAGCACTTTGGGCCAGTAACCGAAAGGTTGCTGGTTTAAATCATCGAGCCAACTAGGTGAAAAATATGTTGATGTGCCCTTGAGCAAGGCACTTAACCCTAATTGCTTCTGTAAGTCGCTTTGGATAAGAGCGTCTGCTAAATGACTAAAATATACAAATATGCCAGACCAGGCTGGATGCATTGTTAATCATTATCATAATAGTCTGAAGCACTAAAACCCCTAGCAATAACCCATCAGCTATTTTTGAGCACAAAACCAACTACAGCAGCTCCAGTCGGGTGGATAGTCTGAATAGCCTACCTTGAGAACCCCTTCCTCGTACTGAGATATGACGTTGAGTCAAGTTGACGTTTTTTTGCTATCTAGCTAGCTACTGCCTTTGTAGCCTAGCTAGCTGTATCCATCGACATAATACGGTAGTTTACTATTCTAAATTAGACAAGTTAACTATAGGCCTACGTGGCTGTTTTTCAATATTTCACATCGATAATGTCGTGGTCATTCATCAGACTCTCTTCCGTAAACATGAAGCAGCGCAAGGTCAGACGCTTACATTGACTGACATATTTGGCAACCAATAACGGTTTACCACTCCTGCGAGACCAACCAATCAGGTTCTGAGGTCCCAGACCTTGAAAACGGAAACGGGAAGTTTATAACTGACTAGCTACACATTTAGGTCCAGTTTATTAGTGGTGTTAGCCAAAAGTGTTGTACAAAACGAGGAAACTATGGTTTGCGACAATTGTAAGTAAGTTCTGGATAATTAGAAGTTATAAGAAGATAACTAACGTTAACTGGCTAGCTGTCTAATTTTGTTTATCTCAGGTAACTGTTGTGTTGCAGAAGGCTTGTTTTGTTGTTTTGTCTAACGTTACCTAGTTAACATGCCCTATTATATATCACAGACACGAACGAGAAGTGTTTGTGTGAGTCCTGTAGCTAACAATGAATTCCTATCTCTCGTCTCTCCCCATCTCCTTTCAACATCTACTCCTATTTCTGAACTTTTCTTCCTCTCTTTCTTCACCCTCGGCCTCTATCGCTTCTCTTTCTATCTCAGGTGAGAAGAAGCTGGGCAGGGTGATAACTCCAGACACCTGGAAGGACGGAGCAAGGAACACTACAGGTAGATATAGGACTCGTATTATAGATACAGAATTGGGTATTGCACATAGTATCAAACTATTTAAAATTATGTATTCACAACAGTATACTGTATTATGTTTTTAGAGAGTGGTGGGCGGAAGCTGAATGAGAACAAGGCTCTGACATCTAAGAAGGCTAGGTAAGACAGTTGTTGTTGATGTTCTATATGGTCAGATTATGGTTATGTTACGATAATATGATTCTGTCAACAGGTTTGATCCTTATGGGAAGCCAGGAAAATCAGGCAAGTCGTGCTTTGGCATCTGCCGAATCTGCAAGAGCTCTGTTCACCAATCAGGATCTCACTACTGCCAGGGCTGTGCCTACAAGAAAGGTACTATATCTGCCTACACACTAGTTATGCGCGGGTTGACTCATAACCTGCAGGCCCCAGGGTTATATGTGCGGGTTTGGGGTCATAAAATATGGGATGTATAGGGTGGGATGTATAAAGAGAAAACAATGCTTTAAAAATCCATAAATGTATGCTTCTTGTACAATTCATATCTATAGGCTATATTGAGGTTTTTATTCTAATTATATTTATCAGGCGTTAGGCCCTAAATGAGGCTTACGCAATAACTGTACGTTTGCCAAATACACACCAACTGCCAAATGCTTTTGGGAACTTGGGCAGAAAAAATTTATGGCGATCCACTGAGGCAAAAAGGACAATGTCAGAGTTTAATTCAATAAGAGAAAAGCTGCAAAATGGAGAGTTGAAAATAAAGAGAAGGGAGGGCCAGAACAGTAGCCTAATGTTTGGGAAACATGTTGATTGTGAGGCGCTATACAAATTCGACAGGGACTTCAAATATGGCACATCAATATAACTACTGTTCAGATGGGTTAAATGGAATAGTAGTCCTAACTGAAATCTGGACACTGACTGTAGGTCTATAACCTCTCACATAGCCTAATATAATATTAACTCCTGCAGAATTATTATATATTTCTTACAGCATCTTGAGAGAATGAATGCGCGATTAGGGACCGCCTGTAAAGGTGCTATCTTTATCAGCATCGTAAAAGCTGATAAAATATGCATCCAAGCTGAACGGAAATCTTATCACAAACATGTTGGGTTGTTTTCACAGCTTTTAATTCTATTAAAACCAGTCAAACTGATGTCATTTGTCAATTTTACACACAAAATCATTACCACTTTTGCATTTTCTCCCCGTCCCCTAAATGCCTTTCCTGCTGGAGAGAAGCAGAGATGAAAGAGAACGTTACCAATGTCAACTAGATGCATTAAAAATCAAACTAGATTGACGCATTCATTCTATCGATGTATGACATTTTCTGGTGATCAAGGGTTTATTTAGTCTTCTAGGGCAACAAGTAATTACAGATGAGAAGCTGCATGTATCTAAACAAGTTGACTAACAAATAGCCTACCAAAATGTAGGAAATTATAAGCAGAATCGTGCATAATTTAAATTGGGCTTTAAAAAACAACAACCTGCACCCCCTGTCAAAAAATAGTTAGCGCATCTCTGACTGTACAGCGCATTTTCTATATTTGCACATTAGGGTCGGGGGCGGACCTCAGATTTTCACTTTATCACATATAGTCGAGCGGTGTGGATGAACAAACAGCTGACCCTCGCATCACTACTACACACCTCATCTTTTCTGCCATTTTGGTTTCTCTTGTAGGTGAAAATTCATGACAATGTTTGATTTTCCAGTATCTAGACTGTTTTCCCAGAAGTATTGAGACAGAAAACATAGGATTAATTAATAGACGTGTAAGCAGAATAAAGCCTGAGCTCAGGTGAATGGACAGAGCTGGATAAACAAAGAGTTAACCATTGGACATATAAAAACAGAACGGAAGCAGAATCCATGGGAGTCTACAGACTGGGTCAACATGGAGTTAATCACTAGATATGTAAAAACAGAACGGAGGCAGAAAATGTGTACCTTAATTAATATAGGCACCAAAAGCCATGTATCTGTAATAAGAACATATGTTTGTACTAATCAAGTATTATTAGAAAAGCACTTATTAGTAAAGTATATATGCAATAAATGTATTATTTTATTGTATTAACACTATGGCGCCGCCACCAATATAATATAATCTAAACTGAGCAGATGTGGGCTTTAACAAGCAATTATTGGAACAGGAAGATAATGGTGGCTCAAGGCTAAGGGGAGTTAATCATCTACATAGAGGGGAATGACCATGTGTGTTATTTTGAAGGTGGAAACCTATAAAGCTTGAATGTAACAAGAAAATTAACTTGTTCCATGGAATTGCTCGGCTTCTGTTACTTTGTAATAAAGTCTATTTGAATTTACAAGTTCCGGTATCTGAGAAATATTTGATTCAATATTTCTACAACACTCTCTAAGAAGCAAATTGTCATTCAGTGAAGATGTAATAATGTTCACAATCTCCCTTCTCTCCCCCTTTTTCTCTCACTCTCACTTAGGGATCTGTGCCATGTGTGGGAAGAAGGTTCTGGACACCAAGAACTACAAGCAGACCTCCGTCTGATAGGCTTCTGACAGGCCACCAATATAACCAGAGAAAGAAGGGGAGTGAGAAAGAAAAGGAGGGGAAGGAAGGTGGGCATGAGAAATTACCGCTTTATTGTGTAGCAGGCTTGCTTTGACCCCGTCTAAAACTCTCATAGCAGAGATACAGTCAAAGGGTTCTTACTCTTTCCAGCTCTATCTCGTGTGTGTGTGTGTGTGTGTGTGTGTGTGTGTGTGTGTGTGTGTGTGTGTGTGTGTGTGTGTGTGTGTGTGTGTGTGTGTGTGTGTGTGTGTTAGAGATGGAGCCGTGTTTCCCTCCCTATTGTACAGCTCCTATAACCCTCAGCTTTTAGCAGCAATAAGTGGCCAGTACTGTTCCACACACCAAATCCGAGACTACTTTTAGTTTTAATAGCTGGACTGATGGTTTCTCTCCGGTTGTGTCAAACCTGCTCTGATACAGGAGTTTCCTTTTATCAATTCATTGAGAATTATATCACGTGTCATGTTTTTGAGTGCATTAAAATATTAAATATGTAATGGCAATGAAATTATTATTCATCAACTTTGTTTTGTCTCAGACCAAAACATTCCAACAAATGTCTGTTTGGTGTACAGGGTCTTATTCAATAGGCTTGAACACAAGTCACGACCCTGTTCTCTGTGTCGCTCGGTCACCTGTACATGCTACAGTGATTGGTTTAGAAACTCTGACATCATCATGATGTGACACGGCATGCTGTAACTTCCTGTGTGACCCAGGGTCAGGTTAGATGCCGTGTTCATGTGCTAGTCGGAACTTGGAAACTCTGAAATGTTCGACTTGCTAACTGGTTGAACGTGGCATGTGTACAACTACAACCAGTTAGCAAGTCTGAAATGTCAGAGTTCTGACTAGCATGTGAACGCGGCAGGAGAACAGGGGTTGGCTGAGTCATTGCAGCTGCCCACTGACATTTAAAGGCACCGTCTCCCCTCAGGCTCTACCCCAGCAAACACACACCCAGCCCATTACACAGAAACAAAGAGCCACTCCATTGTGGTGATCTAGTTTAATTGAGAGAACACGACATAATGATGATTCATGAAAACAAATGGCAACATAGAGGAAAACATTGTTAGACACATAGTAGGAAATATAGATATAGAACACGTGTTGGCTTATAAACTGTAGAGATGCTTTTGCTGACCAGTGCTGAAATATATTTATTTTTTACAAATGTTAGTTACAAATATTTTCCTTTGTACCACATACAGATGAAACATGATGGAGTCTTAACAGGCTAATCTGCTGTTGGAAAAATTACTTTTGGTAAAAAGATGAGGGATGGGGCTGGATAAATGAAACCGCTCTAAAATGTATAGACCGAGCTATGTATGCAAGGACTGACCATCCACGATATCACAATTATAATTGTTCTTCAGGATTGCGGGATGGTTGAGCTAATGTAGGCTATTGCGATTAGCATAAGGTTGTAAGTAACAAGAAAATTTCCAAGGACATAGACATATCTGATATTGGCAGAAAGCTTAAATTCTTGGTAATCTAACTGCACTGTCCAATTTACAGTAGCTATTATGGTGAAAGAATACCATGCTATTGTTTGAGGAAAGTGCACAGTTTTTAACATAAAGTTATTAATAAACAAATTAGGCACATTTGGGCAATCTTGACACAACATTTTGAACAGAAATCAATGGTTCATTGGCTCAGTCTAAAACTTTGCACATACACTGCTGCCATCTACTGGCCAAAAAAAATCTAAATTGCACCTGGGCTGGAATAGTACACTATGGCCTTTCGCTTGCATTTCAAAGATGATGGTACAAAAAAAAAAAAAAGTAGTTTTTTTTCTTTGTATTATCTTTTACCAGATCTAATGTGTTATATTCTCCTACATTCCTTTCACATTTCCACAAACTTCAACGTGTTTCCTTTCAAATGGTACCAAGAATATGCATATCCTTGCTTCAGGGCCTGAGCTACAGGCCGATTTGGGTATGTCATTTTAGGCGAAAATTTAAAAAAAGGGACCGATCCTTAAGAGGTTGTTTTGAGGCTATACAGTGTTTGTTTATATTTACAAACATTGGAGTAAAACAAGCATATATGTTGGGTTCTGATTGGGTGTAACAGTTGAATCAATGAGTATAGATAATTAATTTATAATTTATAAGTCCAAAAATGTATGTAGTGACTGCAGATTGTCCCTTTAAAAAGGGACATTCCACCACTTTTCAACTTCAGTCATTATGTCTATAAATGAAAGGTTATCAAACCCAATCACAGGGTTGGTTAACTCTGGTGATTCCTTTGGCTTTTAGAGTTAGATAAATCAGCCTTTAATTTCCTTGCACCTTAAGTGTGGAATGATCTACATACGATCCACTTCAAACTTTGAATTGATACCTCTAGAGCATTTCAGATGGTTGTTCCGGAACCTTTTTACTGAAGAATGTATTTTTTATGATTGTGTTTTGCTTTTTGTGTATAATAACATGTATTTAATTGTGTAGTTTAATGTGTTTATTGTATTTTAATGTGTATTGTTGTGCTGAACAGGGCTCATTTGGAAAAGAGACCTCGGTCTTAACCTTTCTTTTGACAGGTAGTCAATGTTAAGTCAAATTAAAAATACAAGTCTCCAGCACCATACATATGTGAAAACGTCTCGTTTCTACATTCTGTAGGTAAAATAAGAAGAGAGGTCCTAAAAAAGTACAACTTGATGACAGTAACTAGGTTCCACCCAATCGGTGACAGATTTTCATGTGAATATTCAAAAATCTGCATATAAACAATATGCACATTTTCCCACCAGAGATGTATTTCCATCAAATTGACTTGTTGCGGATAAAAGGCTGTGCACGATGACGTAGTGAACATAAAAATTACTTTTGCGGTTAAATATACAAGTAAAAAAAAACATTTGCTTTTTCAACTCTGCTGATGCTTTTGTCACAAAACTGATCGGTTATATCCGGTATGTGCCCACTGGTCTTGACAGCCAAGCACTGATCATCATATCACAAGAATAAGACTTGATATTTAATATAAAGGAGTGAATTTCATTACTTATTTTATCTGTAGCCTAATAAACTGCATTATTTCCTGAGTTGTAGTGGGAGTACCACACAACATATTGCGTGACTCCAAATTGACTTTCGATAAGATGGTTATAATATCAATATTTGTGCATAAAGGCGTTTCCCACCGCAATTCCTCACATAACTATTTTTACAGCCACAAAAAGATCCCACCTTGTCTAGCGTATTTTGTTTAGTCGACATTTGGGAAGTTTACCGACAAATTTGCTATTTCCATCAGGTCTGTTGTGACATTTTTTTATCCGACATGTACTTTACTCACATAAAAAGGTTGAATGGAAACCTGGTTCATGAGTTGCATTTAAAAAGGTAAGAGGTAGGGCATTTTCCTGCTCCCAGTATCACCACAAATCTCAGTCTTAACTAGTCATATCTAGTGCTTATAACTAGTGTTTATATACACCTTTCTATACAGTAGAGATCATGTTTTAAGACGGTCAGGTTTTCTAGCTGAGGTGAGCTGAAGGCACCATAATTATAGCCTCTCACTCTGACAGAAATTCACACACACACACAGGTTTGAGAGCTTGCATTGCCTTGTGTGTATATAAGGCTTCTGTGAGGTGTGTGGAGTAGTCTTAGGAACTCTACCCTAGAACATGTGCTTTACAGGGTCAGGGCAGGGGTTAGAGGTCAGGGGTCCGAGGTGGTTGCTAAGCAGTCTTGGTGAGTCGTAGGAACTCTTCTCGAGTCTTTGGATCTTCTCTGAACACCCCCAACATGCAGCTGGTCACCGTTCGACTGTTCATCTTCTGAACCCCACGCATCACCATACACATGTGCCTGGAACACATTATATACAAGCCAACACAAGAATGCCCCGCTTTACTCTCATGATTAACATGTGATTTATAAGTCTGGAACTTCAAGTACCTAATAAACATTCAGAGTTGGTGAGAGTGTGTAGTACTCACGCTGCCTCTATAACCACAGCCACACCGGCTGGCTGTAGAGCTTCTGATATCGCCATGGCAATCTGCTTGGTCAGACGCTCCTGGACTAGGGAGGGGAACACCCACAGAATGTTGCATATTTCTTACAGTAATGTTTCATGGTAGTATGTTTACGTATATGTCCTTTGAACTACAGTATACGTACTGTGTATGTATATTTGAGTAAGCCCTCTGCCATTCTTACCTTGGAGCCTCCGACTGTACATCTCAACAATCCTACAGACACACACAACAAACAAACAGTTACTTTCACAGCAAGAACATACACGCACCAGTGGGGGCTGGCGGAATGAGCTATAGGAGGACGTGCTCTGTGTAATGGCTGGGAGAAAGAAAAAAAATGGAACGGAGTCAAACGTGGTTTCCATATGTTTGATCCCGTTTTCATTTATTCTATTCTAGCCATTACACAGAGCTTGTTCTCCTATACCCCCTCCCACCAGCCTCCACTGACGCACGCACACACACACACACACAGAACAATAATATAATACAGTAGAAGACCATCAAACATATAGCTAATTAGTGATCAGGTTTGATAATGATTAATGTCTTAATAAATAGAGAGATGACCAGATACACAATCTGTCAATCATTCTATCAACCTGTCGATCACTCTATCAACCTGTCAATCATTCACTGCCTGCCAAAACATTATCTGAAATTGTTAGGCAAGATCTGATCAATGTGCATGTTTGGAGTGAAATATACAAAAGGGTTGAAGGGCTATAAAGTATGAGGAGAGAAATAGAGACAGGGAGGGAGGACAAGGGAGAGACAGAGAGAGCCTGTGATAATAGAAGAATGATTCCCACTGGTCTGGAGGGATTTTCTCATGGTCTGGGAGCGGCTAGGTCTGGGTATTGTCTCTCTGTGTGTGTGTGTGTGTGTGTGTCTGGGGTGAGACAGGATATTAGCAGTAGGGCTTACAGTCTAAGCCTCCAGGTCAAAGAACTGAAATAACAGAAGAACTCAGCTACCCAGCACTAACACACACTAACACACACACTCGGGTAGCCCGACCATTCCCTGCCCCTGTCATGAGCCAACCAGCTTCTCCAATACACACACTACGTATGGACTGTGTGTCAGTTGTGTGTGTGTGTGTGTGTTTGTACTGTACACTCACCTAGCCAGCTTGCTAAGCCCGACCACCTTCTTATTTGGCAGGTATCCGATATGTACCTGGGTCAATGCAACAGAGTAGAAATACAGGTCAGAGTTCAAACAAACAGAGCAGAGTTTCACATGTGACCTGCTCAACACACATACAGCATCTTCATACTGTTTGTAAACTCTACACACAACACCAGACTGGCATCAAAGCTACTGTGTGCTAAGCCAACTCACTGTGTGTGTGTGTGTGTGTGTGTGTGTGTGTGTGTGTGTGTGTGTGTGTGTGTGTGTGTGTGTGTGTGTGTGTGTGTGTGTGTGCACACATGTGAGTGTGTGTTCCATTGCTCCCTATCCAGGACAAAGAACCCAATAACCCCCCCCATACTCTCTTTCCAACAGAACACACTCTCTCTCTCTCTCTACCATTCTTTGCTCTGCTATTCTCTGTCAGCCACTCCCCCCCCACTTTCTGTCTTTCGAGCCCCAGTCTTACCCTGCCAAAAAAGGGTACAAGGTGGTGTTCACAAAGAGAGAACATTTCAATGTCTTTTACTATCACTATCTCGTCATGGTCCTCGTCAAATATGGCATCATTCAGGATGTCTGTAGAGAGAGCGAGAAAGAGAGAAAGTTAATCAAATTGTTATAAAACCTCTGGTCCAACAGGTGGTTGGAGGTGGGGAAAGACTTAGACCAGGGGTGTCTAAGAATCATAGTGAATGAAAATACTTATCAATGACATAACACCAACACACACACCACATTCTTAGATTACAGGTTAGAGTGGTGTTTGGAAAAAATGGTCAGATTATATAACCACACCACACGCGGATAAAGACGACGCACGCGGGCTTGGCGAGCTCCTACAGCCAGAACCGACAAGCACGAGTCACCGGCTTTAGCGCTAACAGCAACATCTGTCTTTATGAGAATTGCAAAATGGGGTAATCGTGTTAACCCATAACTAAAAGTTGTGTTTCGATTAACCCACGCAACGGCCTGATAACGCCAGAGATAAATAACACATTAGGCATATAGCTGTTGAGTCCAATTAAATTATGTAATTTGGATCCAAAAAATATATTGTTCAAGATTTGAGAGAAACATAAACACTGTAAAAAGTGGGATAACTTTCGTTCAGCTGAAGTGCTTTTTCTGATTGGTACGATCCAAAATTACGCTTTGGTTCATTAAACCTATTCTATTCAATTTGTCAGAGATCAAATAACGAATTTGACAGATCAATGTGATTTTTTAATGATATGAAAGCTTCTAAATTGCTTTCAACACCTCATGTACATTTGCATTGCATGATGGTGGGTGCAATCTAGCGATGGCAGCCTATCAGAAGATTTGAAGGCGTGGCCTATTGTGGGCCTGGCTTTTGGTTTGTTATTTTAGTCCACCCGTGAGAGTAAATGTCATTCAAGGTAATGTGTTTATTTATTTTATATGTTCACTACTAGCACTGATATCTGCCTAAGTATGCCATCGCTCATTAATGAGGTGGTCACCATTTGGTTACGATATTGTAGCCAGTTAATGTGAATGTTTTATGTAAAGAAAGTGTTAATCTAAGGTAATATCATGATTAACAGGAAATTGTTGAATTGCTTAATACCCAATTAAATACATTTGTATAGGTGATTCCAAAGCGAAAAACCAACTTGGTACAATATTAAAAAAATGGTTTGTATGTATATTTAAGTGATAATGCTCGAGAAACCGGTGTTTGGAGGATATATTGGCACAGGTGTTGTCGAGGGCCAGGGCCAACCAATATATCTTCCAAACACCGGCTTGAGGGCATTATAACTTTTATACAACGGGTTACCAACATATTCAAATAACTATTGACATATGTTCATTACTTTTAAAAATGTTTTATTAATTCATACTATTACATCCTTCCACAAGATATAGTCCCAAACCGGCTAGTCGTTCGTTCTGTCGATTCGGTTGCCTGTTTTTTTTGTTCTACGTCTATGGACGCGACCTAGTCGTTCGTTCTAAATGTTGGTTCTTATCCCTTGCTTGCTAGCCAGCCAACTATGGCTAACTTAGTCTCGTCAAACAGTGCAGCCAAAGTTACAGAAAAGTAGCTGCGTTTGCGTTTGTTTAAGCTGTTTTCTAGGGACATTTATTTGGATATATCCATAACAATAAGCTAATGATGCGCTATTTCGCCTGGCATAGAAAATGTGCTCTCTCGACCAGACATTGTTGTTCAGAGTAGCCAAAAACACAGCTCACACAATCACTTCAAAGTGAAGCTGGAAAGACAGCAAACTAGCTGAATTTCGCTCAGTTTTACCTGTTTTCTATTGATAGTTCTTGGTGTGTGCATATATACAGTACCAGTCAAAATGTGGACACGCCTACTCATTCAAGGGTTTTTCTTTATTTTTACCTTTCTACATTGTAGAATAATAGTGAAGACATCAAAACTATGAAATAACACATATGGAATCACATAGTAACCAAAATAATTGTTAAACAAATCAAAATCTATTATAGATTCTTCAAAGAAGCCACCCGTTGCCTTGTTGACAGCTTTGCACACTCTTGGCATTCTCTCAACCAGCTTCATGAGGTAGTCACCTGTAATGCATTTCAATTAACAGGTGTGCCTTGTTAAAAGTGAATTTGTGGAATTTCTCTCCTTCTTAATGCGTTTGAACCCTGCGTTCATTCTTTTTGTTCTGTATCCATGGAAATGACCCAGTTGCTTGTTCTAAATATTGCATTACTATAATGGCTGGCAGCATTCTTATCCCTTGCTTGCTAGCTAGCCAATTACAGCTAATTTAGTCATGTCAAAAAGTGCAGCCAGAATAGCTGCATTTGCACAAGCTATTTTCTAGAGACATTTATTTGGAAACGTCCATAACAATGAGCTAATGAGGCACGATTTCACCTGGCATAGAAAATGTGCTTTCTCATCAGGATACTGTTGTTCAGAGGGGCTAGCCAACAACATGATCACTTCAAACTGAAGCTGGAAAGACGGCAAACTAGCTGCACTTCCTTTTTTCAATTGACATTTCTATGTATATATATCCATAAAATTGATGCCAGGCGATTCATGATTTCGACTGGCTGAGAAACGATGCCTGCCTGTCTGTCTCCCCCCCCCCCCCCCCCCCCGACATGTTCATTACTATGGGAATGCTGGAGATCACATTTGAATATTGAAACAATGTTGCAAATGTCAGAAAGACAGAGAGCAATGTTTATACAAATCTCCGCTGTTGAAATCTAAATATTAGTCTAAAAAAAATGTGAGATCATTTCTATATGTTTTTTTATAGTGGGTTGATGAGACAGTGGATTGCTCAGTCAGAGTAAATAGGCAGTGTGTGTTAACTTGGGGAATAGACACAGGCTGGAATGTGGTTTTAACCAATCAGCATTCAGGATTAGACCCACGTTGTGTATATACAGTTGAAGTCAGAAGTTCACATACACCTTAGCCAAATACATTTAAACTCAGTTTCACAATTCCTGACATTCAAGCCTAGTAAACATTCCCTGTCTAAGGTCAGTTAGGATTACCACTTTATTTTAAGAATGTGAAATGTCAGAATAATAGTAGCGAGAATTATTTATTTCGGCTTTTATTTCTTTCATCACATCCCAGTGGGTCAGAAGTTTACATACACTCAATTAGTATTTGGTAGCATTGCCTTAAAATTGTTTAACTTGGGTCAAACGTTTCAGGTAGCCTTCCACAAGCTTTCCACAATAAGTTGGGTGAATTTTAGCCCATTCCTCCTGACAGAGCTAGTGTAACTGAGTCAGGTTTGTAGGCCTGCTTGCTCACACACGCTTTTTCAGTTCTGCCCACACATTTTCTAAAGTATTGAGGTCAGGGCTTTGTGACGGCCACTCCAATACCTTGACATTGTTGTCCTTAAGCCATTTTGTCACAACTTTGGAAGTATGTTTGGGGTCATTGTTCATTTGGAAGACCCATTTGCGACCAAGCTTTAACTTCTTGACTGATGTCTTGAGATGTTGCTTCAATATATCAACATAATTTTCCTTGCTCATGATGCCATCTATTTTGTGAAGTGCACCAGTCCCTTCTGCAGCAAAGCACCCCCACAACATGATGCTGCCACCCCCGTGCTTCATGGTTGGATGGTGTTCTTGGCTTGCAAGCACCCCCCTTTTCCCTCCAAACATAACGATGGTCATCATGGCCAAACAGTTTTATTTTAGTTTCATCAGACCATAGGACATTTCTCCAAAATGCAGTTGCAAACAATAGAAATTGCTTTTTTTTATGGCGGTTTTGGAGCAGTGGCTTCTTCCTTGCTGAGCTGCCTTTCAGGTTATGTCGATATAGGACTCGTTTTACAGTAGATATAGATACTTTTGTACCCGTTTCCTCCAGCATCTTCACAAGGTCCTTTGCGGTTGTTCTTGGATTTATTTGCACTTTTCGCACCAAAGTACGTTCATCTCTAGGAGACGGCTGCGTGGTCCCATGGTGTTTATACTTGCGTACTATTATTTGTACAGATGAACGTTGCTCCCAAGGATGAACAAGACTTGTGGAGGTTTCCATTTTTTTTCTGAGGTATTGGCTGATTTCTTTTGATTTTCCCATGATGTCAAGCAAAGAGGCACGGAGTTTGAAGGTAGGCCTTGAAATACCTCCACAGGTACACCTCCAATTGACTCAAATGATGTCAATTAGCCTATCAGAAACTTCTGAAGCAATGACATAATTTTCTGGAATTTTCCAAGCTGTTTAAAGGCACAGTCAACTTAGTGTATGTAAACTTCTGACCCACTGGAATTGTATGTGGAATAATCTGTCTGTAAACAATTGTTGGACAAATGTATTGTGACATGCACAAAGTAGATGTCCTAACCGACTTGCCAAAACTATAGTTTGTTAACAAGAAATGTGTGGAGTGGTTGAAAAACTAGTTTTAATGACTCCAACGTAAGTGTATGTAAACTTCCGACTTCAACTGTATATATATATATATATATATATATAAAAAGTTTGTATTTATTAAGTTTAACCAAAGGGGAAAAGTAAATTGAGTGTTTAAAGAAATAGGCAGCTGAACTATAGGTTTGTTAATAATCAAATAACAGTTGGCAGCGAATCATATATTTGGTTTCAACTAATGTTTTTTTATTTTACAATTTACAGTGTCGGAAGGAATGTGTTCCTAGCTACCTATTCTCTCTCTATCCTACGTTTGGCACTCTCCTGCTGCTCATCTTTGATAAATGTATTATTATTTTGTTTCTGCATCAAAAACATGCTTTTGCATAGGCTTTTGAAATGGATGGCAAAAACAGGATACTGATATTCAAGTTCGATGTGCCCTTTTCTTTTAGCATATTTCCCCCCAACTATTAATCGACCAAATACCGAGTCCCCACCGGGTCTTACCGTACACGTCCTCGTGGTATCCCTTGGTAAGGAACTGCATTGCCTTGGCGGCTCTTAGAGGCGTCCTCAGGAGCCCCTGCCTGTCCGTGTCTTCCCCGAGCCCCCGCAAGATGCTGCTGTACGCTGCTTCGAGTGCCGGTAACCGGGACTCATCCTCAGCATCTTTACCGGACGCCTCATGCTGTTTCCGCTGTTGTACCGTGGTCTTCTTGGTCTCGAGGCTCAGCTCACTGAAACCGTTATTATAGTAGAAATCTGTCACCAGCTGCTTCCCGGTCCCGGTAAAATGGCTGTTCATCGCCGCTGGTTTTTGGTATTCGATCTGACAGAAGGAGAAATAATATACAGCCTTTATAACTCAAGAAGTTGCTGATTTAAACGCTAGTTGTCGTTTTTTTGTCCGCCAAGCAGTCACCAGCAGCAGATTGTCCATGGCCCTGGCCGGCGCTCCGTTTATATACCAGACCTGCAGCAGCCGCGTGCGCACGGTGCCAAACCAAACCTCGCTCCCGGTTTCGTCACGCTAATGAAAAACATCGGGTGACGCCATCCTGCGCTCCAAGGGGCTAATTAGTTAGTATGAATTGTCACGACTAGAAAAGCTTGCTTGTCTGTTATGTTGGTATCAATTCTTTAACTGAATGTTTGATTGTTTGTAATATTTGATTGAATTAAAAAAGGATTGTCATTACTTGATCATCGGTCATTATCGATTATAGATAATAAGCCCATATTCGCAAGGAACTAGTATTAGTACAGAACGTTGGTTATGTAACTATATTATCCCAGAATGTCTGTTATTCCAGATGACGATTCGGATGGGATTCGTTTTTTCCAAACTGCCCCATGTAATTCTTTATTTATTTGTTGTTGTTTATAGGCCATACCAAACAATCGTTGGTATAGATAGTGTCGCCATAATATTTGAATTGAGGAATTGTGATCATTAGGATATTTTAGCGATCCACAATAGAAGACGTCCTAAATGCCCCCTAGTCTTCAGATGTGAGCCTAACAGCGCACTTGATATGCATTTTTAGGCTATGGATGAGAAAGTGAACTTGTCATTTCCAAACGTTAGCTCAGTTGTATTACACTTTGCGATCTATTAACAGCAAGGTTGTAAAAAAAAAAGTTATATTACCAAAAAGGGATCTGCTATGGTTACAAGCCAAATAACCCTCATTTGACACTATATATAACCATTATTTTGTGTGTGTGTGTATAGTAGTTGCGCATCACAACTTATTTATAATTATCTATACAAAATATAATTGGTTTGACTTGATTACCTGGGGCAATGGACATTCACAACCCGGCTCGTGGGAAGTGACAAAGAGCTCTGTGACAAAGAGCTAGGGCATAAATAATAATATAATAATAATCAATAATTTTGCTCTTTATTTCACCATCTTACATATAAAACCTTATTTATTAATCGAAAATTGTGAATAATTCACCACAGGTTAATGAGATGGGTGTGCTTGAAAGGATGCACATAACTCTGCAATGTTGGGTTGTATTGGAGAGTCTCAGTCTTAAAAATGTTTTACACACGTGGTTGCAAAGGGCATCAGTGTCTTAACAGCAAGATTTGCCAAGGCAGGATACTCTGAGCGCAGCCCAATCCAGAAATCTGGCAGTGATTTCTGACTAAATTCAATTTTCACAGATCCGCTTGTTCAGATATTGGTAAGTGGACTGGAGGCAAGGCATGAAAGGGATAAGGAATCCAGTTGTTTGTGTCATCCATTTCGGGAAAAGTACCTGCGTAATTGTGCACCCAACTCACTCAGGTGCTTTGCTATATAACATTTGACATTGTCCGTAAGATTGAGTTCATTTGCACACCAAAAAATTATACGATGATGGAAAGACCTGTGTGTTGTCCTTGTTAATGCAGACAGAGAGGAGCTCCAACTTCTTAATCATAAAATATAGTTGCGGAGATGTAATCCTAGATTCAGATCATTCAGGCATGAAATAAAATCACCCAGATAGGCCAGTCATGTGAGAAACTCGCCATCATGCCAGCGAAAATGATCGTCAGTAAAGAATACTTTAAGCTCATCTCTCAATTCAAAAAAGGTGTCAATACTTTGCCACTTGATAAACAGCTTACTTCTTCTGAATGTTGTGAAAGCATTACATGGTCGCTGCCCATATCATTGCATAGTGCAGAAAATACACGAGAGTTCAGGGGCCTTGCTTTAACAAAGTTCAACATTTTCACTGTAGTGTTCAAAACGTCTTTCAAGCTGTCAGACATTCCCTTGGCAGCAAGAGCCTCTCGGTGAATGCTGCAGTGTACCCAAGTGGCGTCGGGAGCAACTGCTTGCATGCACGTTACCACTCCACTATGTCTCCCTGTCATGGCATTTGCGCCATCAGTACAGATACCAACATGAGCAGCAGCTACGTTTGGCTACATACGGACCGTTAGGGGAATTCCCACGAGAGAGTAACGCTTAATGGGATTGGATGTTAATTATTTGACTAGGCTACCTGTATTTAACATTGTGTTGTTATTTCGCTGAACAGGAGATAGATTAATTAGATTTTGGAAGTGAAACGAGGCTACTCAGGTGACAAAAAAAATCACCCACATGTATAGCCCAGTTAGAAAATATAAATGGACTGTAAAAAAGAAAAGAAAGGTGAATCACATTTTTATTTTGCATACCCCGACTGCATTGGGCGTACCCCTGGGGGCGCGAGAAGTATGCAATTGAGATCTTTCTAGGAACAAATTGCTGTTCGCAATGTTTGCAAATGACTTTGAATTTCTCTGCAGTATTTTCAGGTATCATAATTGCAGCTTTTGACCTTTTCGGTGGCATGTTGAAAAGGTAATACATTAGTTGAGCATCACAACTAATTTATACTTATTATCTGTACAAAGTACCATTGGTTAAATGGTTTGACTTGATTACCTGGGGCAATGGACATTAAGGATCTGCCCCTTTTTTTAAATTTACACCAAAACTGACATACCAAATCTAACTGCCTGTAGCTCAGGACCTGAAGCAAGGCTATGCGTATTCTTGATACCATTTTGAAAGGAAACCCTTTGAAGTTTGTGGAAATGTGAAATTAATGTAGGAGAATATAACACATTAGATCTGGTAAAAGATAATACAATGAAAAAAACATGTGCTTTTTTGTATTTTTTGTACCATCATCTTTGAAATGCAAGTGTAACGGTCCTGACCTGTTTTATGTTGTTTTTTGTATGTGTTTAGGTCAGGGCATGTGTTTTAGGTGGGCAGTCTATGTTATCTGTTTCTATGTTGGTTTTGGGCTGCCTGGTATGGCTCTTAATTAGAGGCAGGTGGTTTGCGTTTTCCTCTAATTAAGAGTCATATTTAGGTAGGGCGTTCTCACTGTTTGTTTGTGGGTGATTGTCTCCTGTGTCGTCGAATGTATGTACCATACGGGACTGTTTGGCTGTTCGTTTATTTTGATGTCGTCTGTTTCCTGTCCGTGAGTTTACGTTTAGTTATGTAAAGTTTATGTTCAGGTTTCGTCAACGTCGTTTTCTTGTTTTGTATATTTGAAAGTGTTTTGTTTCGTGTTGCCGTCGTTAATAATAAAAAGATGGCTTATTTCCCGAATGCTGCATTTTGGTCTGATGATCCTTCTCTCCTCTCCTCGTCCGAGGATGAGGAGAGAGACAGCCCTTACAGCAAGAGAAAAGCCATAATGTATTATTCCAGCCAATGCGCAATTTAGATGTTGGCCACTAGATGGGAGCAGTGTATGTGCAAAGTTTTAGACTGATCCAATAAACCATTGCATTTCTGTTCAAACTTTTGTATCAAGACTGCCCAAATGTACCTAAATGGTTTATTAATAACTTTTCAAGTTAATAACTGTGCACTCTCCTCAAACAATAGCATGTTATTCTTTCACTGTAATAGCTACTGTAAATTGGACAGTGCAAGAATGTAAGCTTTCTGCCAATATCAGATATGTCTATGTCCTGGGAAATGTTCTTCTTACTTAAAACCTCATGCTAATCGCATTAGCCTACGTTAGCTCAACCGTCCCACGGGGGACCCACCAATCCTGTAGAGGTTTTAAGGAGAATGGGTATTTACCGAATGTTTAGATAGAAATTGTGATCTATTGTGTAGATCAAATTTACTGTGAGATAGATTGGAATAGCATAGGACATTGTTGGTGCTCTATCCATTTTATTTCTGTTTTCAACATGCAGCTCCAGATACAGCCCTGGCATTAGTTGAAGGTATCCAATCCAATAGTTTCTGAAAAGTAGTCACTTCCTGAGATCTGTATTCAAATATTTAAAAAATAAAGTAGTTGCGTTCTCAGATCTGTATTCAAATAGTTTTAAAAAGTAGTGCTTTTTGAGGATCTGTATTCAAATAGTTGTAGTCAGCTCCAAAGTAACTATTTGTTCGTCCCTAAAAATAGTTACCTTCCACAAAGCATAGTTAAAACTACAGTTATCCTAGGTCTGAGTGTGTGTGTGATGCTGCAGTAGTAATCTACTGTAGTCTGTCACTCTGGGCCTCTCAGGTGAATCACTGCTATGTTGTAATCAACACATTTTCTGTCTTCATGTGAGTTTCAGGCATCTATCAAACAGCAGAACCGGCATATTTGTCAGAACTCCGGCACCGGAGTGTGTGTGTGTGTGTTGCAGTTCAACTTAGTTTCCCACTAATCTGGTAAGGGAAATTATGTTGTATTGCAATTCAGTGTGAGGGTCCACAAAAGTAACAAAGCAGGATACTGTATTGTCATAAAGTAGAATAGTCATCAGGATATCTCTGGAGTCATGTTTAATGAGTAAAGCACTTGTGTCGTATGAAGGGTTATTTTAGGCGTAACAGCAGTGTACTCACATAGTGCGTATTGACAAAATGGAAACTGACTGCTATTTTGAATGATGAATGACGTTGAAAAAGTGAAGGGAAGTGGTTCATCGAATGGTGGGATGATTTTGACAACCATTTTTTGTTGTTGCATGATTTTGCCTGTATTTTCCCTCAGCAATAAAAAGACACAAAATTATTTTTTATCTATGGAAATAGACACAATGTTCTAGAAAATTGATAAAGCAATGCTTGCTTATTACAGTGATAGTATCAAATGCAGGCTTAGACCACAATGTTCCTGTGCCCATTTAAAAAAAAATATATATATATCTGCATGACGACTTTGCACAATCACACTGTTCTTTAACATTGACTTAAAAATAATTCAGAATAACAAAGGGGATAATGGCCACCACTTAGTAAAACAAATGTAGAACATTTTGTTGTGGGCCTTTTCCCTTCAAGGCACTCTGGAGGAAAAACAAAAGGATGAACGAATTGATTTAAAATGCCTTTATTTATTTGGGTAGAAATTCTATATTTAAAAACATGTTTCGGCTTGTTATCTGCCTTTATCAGGGTGTACACCTTCAGAATCCACTTACAACTTAGCTGTGAGTGAAAGTGAATGAAGTGTTGTGCACACTGTGTGAAAAGGTTTGAAATAGAAACGGTTTGAAAAGGTCTGGGCAATGTGTGTGTGTGTCTGTCTGTCTGTCTGTAACAGAGATGAGTGATCCCCAATACCCTGCGGCAATATGGGGGAGAGAGAGAGCAAGAGAGAGAATAAAAGAGGGCGTTGCAGCCAGCAGAGACGTAGGTGGTTGAAACACACACATCTGATATCATCTGTGTTGCCATGGCATTGGTCGCCCTGGCAACATTAAGAGATCTGTCATTTCTCACCCGTAAATAGGTATCACACACACCAAGTAGAACACAAGACATATAGAGACCTTCACTAAAAAAGAAGAATAGAGAACTGTGAAAATAGAGCCAGCCATCACCAGAAATGTCCAGGGCCTCGTTTCCCACTTGCCTTGAAACTAACGATGATCGTACCAGATGCGTCGCTATTTACGAACCAACTTTTTAAAAGTGTTTCCCAAACAAGCACATAGTGAGAAGAAGGTTGGCTAAGTGCTTTGTTAGACCATGTGTCGATACTGATAGTATCGAAAGAAAAGCAGCACTGCTCTCGGATCAGCTTTCTCCATTCAAATCTTACCTGAACATTAGAATTCTTCCACTATACTAATGATGGTTTAAATCCTAGCAACATATTTCCACCTATGGCTGCAAATAGGCTATTGAGGGGGCTTATTGTGATTACCCAATAATAATAATGCACTAAATCACAGATTGGTCCTATTATTCCGCACGTTGTCACACATCATGAAACACATTGAGACAAAAATTACAGACAGTATCCTATTTGCAAAATAGAACTCAATTCATTGAACATGAAATTGATTTCAATATGATTGAAAAAGCCTATATCATCCCAGACACCCTAGACCCACTCCAAATCGCATACCACCCCAACAGATCCACAGATGACACAATCTTAATTGCACTTCACACTGCCCTCTCCCACCCGGACAAGAGGGGAAATAACTCTGTGAGAATGCTACTCATAGACTACAGCTCAGCTTTCAACAACATAGTCCCCTCCAAGCTCATCGCCAAGCTAGGGACCCTGGGACTGAACCCCTCCCTCTGCAACTGGATTCTCTACTTTCTGACGGGCCAGCCCCAGGTGGTGAGGGTAGGCAACAATACCTCCACCACGCTGACCCTCAACACGGGGGCCCCTCAGGGGTGTGTGCTTAGTCCCCTCCTGTACTCCCTGTTAACCCACAACTGCATCTATCTATATCTTGACTGGCTTCATCACCGCTTGGTATGGCAAATGCATTGCCGTTGACCGCAAAGCGCTACAGAGGGTGGTACAGACAGCCCAGTACATCACTGGGGCTGAGCTCCCTGCCATCCAAGACCTCTATATCAGGCGATGTCAGCTGAAGGCCCGAAAAATTGTCAAACACTCCAGCCACCCAAGCCATAGACTGTTCACTCTGCTACTGTCCGGCAAACGGTACCGGAGCATCGGCTCTTGGACCAACAGGCTCCAAGACAGCTTCTACCCCCAAGCCATAAGACTGCTAAAAAGCCAGACTGCTAAATAATCAATTAGTGGTACCCAAACTATCTGCACTGACTCTATCTTGCACTGACCATACGCACACTCACTAAACAATATTTCCACACCATATACACACTCCCACACACACACACTACATTGACACTCCCACACAAAACCCATACACATGCGCACACACATAACACAGACACTCATACCAACAACAAACACACATACACATTACACACACATTTTTACTCATTATTTGTTGCTGCTACACTGTTCTTTATTCATACTCTTATTATTATCTATCCTGAAGCCTAGTCACTTTACCCTGCCTTCATTTACATATCTACCTCAAATACCTTGTACCCCTACACATTGATCTGGTACTGGTACTCCCTGTACAGTATATAGTTCTATTTTTGTGTATTTCATTTTATCCCTAGTGTCCTCGTGTTACAATGACTCTGCATGATAAATTCTACACCAGTTGTATTCAGCGCATGTGACAAATGAAATAATTTGATAGACCAATGTAGCCCAATGCAGTCATCTTGGTTTTCATTTAAAGCATAATTGTATCCTTCACTTACTTGTTTGTAACAATTGCAAATAAATCATTTGGCAACTTTGTATTTGTAGTCAACTTCATTCTGAAGTAACCAGCAGTCACAGTCAGACAGATAGAATCAAGATGTTTAGGCTATGTTGAGCAGAGATCTTCTATGAATAAAATGAAGTGGAAGGGCAAAAAAAGCACTTGTAGATGTGCAAAGGTTTTTAAGAGCCACTTTAGTAACGAAGGATATGGGAAACACCTCGGCTACTAGATACATCATAAGAAGGTTCTAATGATGATATTACCACTACGAAGGCTCTGAGGAAGGAGGCCCAGGCCTTACCCCAACCTAGCCTGAAGACCAACGTTGAATTACATTGGATGCTTCAGGAGAGAAATCTGAACGTACCAGCACATTGAAAAGTTAATGTAATTATACTTTCCTGTGGATATATTGGTTCCCATTCCTACCTGCAAAAGGACCAACCACACGGAAAACTGGTAAAGTAAGTTAAAATATGATTTTATTCAACATTCTGGCTTGTGGAGGTGGTGAGAGGAAACTTTTCTGCTCCAAACGCTCAGTTGTGCCTGTCATCGTAGATTTCAATCAAATTTAACTTCAGGTTTCCAGGCTAACTCCAACCATAATCCAGGTGTGGGGACCCTTTCTTTTATAACCAACAACACTTTTAGAATAGCTTATGATTTGTAACTACTGTAGCTATAAAAACACATGTAATCCTTTTTTGTATTTCACCCCTTTTTCTCCCCAATTTTGATCTTGTCTCATCGCTGCAACTCTCCAACAGGCTAGGGAGGCGAAGGTCGAGTCACGCATCCCCGAAATATGATCCGCCAAACCCCGCTTTTTAACACCCGCCGGCCAGCCGCACAACTGTGTTGGAGGAAACACTGTTCGACTGACTACCTCGGTCAACCTTGGTCGCCACAAGGAGTCGCTAGAGCGCGATGAGCCAAGTAAAGCCCCATGGCCAAACCCTCCCCAAACCCGGACGACGCTGGGCCAACTGTGCGCCGCCCTATGGGAATCGGCCGTGATTGAACCCGAGTCTATAGTGACGCCTCTAGCACTGCCTTAGACCACGATGCAGTGCCTTAGACCGCTGCGCCACTCGGGAGGCCCACATTTAATCTTTTTACGACACTTTGACACTAAAGTTGCCAACTCGGGGGCCATGGAAAATGGCGGGAGCGAATGTTTTGTTTGAATCAGATGGCGTGTCGAGTGGAGATGAGAGTGAGAAGAATTGTATTACAGTGGAGAATGCAAAAGGAAATAAGAGAAGTAAAATGGTAGTGGAAACTAGTCGTTTTTGGTTGGAATAAGGGTTTTGAATTGATGATGATACCTGGGAGATCCGTTTGAAGTCTATATTAAAATTGTGGATGAGGTGGCGTCGATGAGAGTAAAGAGAAGTGGGTTTATTTTGTTTCAAGAAGTTGTGGGATTGGAATTTGTTGTGTGTGGATCTTCGAAGCAGCTATCAAGGGTGTTATCTCTGGTTAGATTCCAGGCTGTATCACAACCAGCCGTGATTGGGAGTCCCATAGAGCGGTGCACAATTGGCCCAGCATCGTCCGGGTTAGGGTCATTGTAAATACGATTTTGTTATTAACTGACTAGCCTAGTTAAAGGTTAAATCATTAAAAACATTTTTTTTACAGAATGTCGGACAAAATATATTTTGTTCCATCTTTTCACACTGCCTGGGCTTCCTCTCACTACCATATTTGGTACTGAATTGAAACGCCAACCGGATGCTTCACATTTATACATCCGGTGAAATATCTGTCTCATAGTTCTATCTTTGCCCTGACGTAACTTCCTGTTGCTCCAGTCCGTGGCGGGAGATTCCAGCATGGCGGTGCAACCGAAACAGAGCTTGTCCATGGACGCTGCTACCGAACATGGCTTCCTTACCTACTACTTTTCCATGCCGGAGAAGCCAGACACCACCTTCAGGGTCTTCGACCGGGGTGACTACTACACGGTGCACGGGACCGACGCTCAGTTCGCCGCCAAGGAGGTTTTCAAGACCAACGGAGTCATCAAGACCCTGGGCTCAGGTAGCTACACTTATTTAGCTCACAAAGCTAGCCATCTGTATTGTTTTCCACTTTATGTAAGCTAATCCTGATAGCTAGATGCTAAACTACTGCATTAGTTGCGTGGCCTATGGTTAGCTTGCTAGTTTAGACGCTAGCTAAATCCCAATTTGGGAACCTAAAACCACGCCACTTCGATACTGTTACGACCGGAATAGTTTCTCGTAGTAGGTTATGAGAATTTACACAGCATGTGCCTCGTTAATCAAAGTATTTGTCAAGGAACACGCCTGATGTCACTGTTGGGACGCTTTTAAAAATGTATATTTTTTCCATGTAACGTCAGACGTTATTGCCGCAGTAGTACATTTTGGTTAAAATCACTACAAAAAATGTGCTTCAGCCAAAGATTTATATAACTAAACCAAGATGGACCACAGCCTGTCGTTTCCAATGGGAACAAATGAGCCATGTGGGGCAGAGCGATGCACGAACTAGCGCGTAATAGGATCATCTGCTTATTGTCGTTAGGGAACGCCTACTCTGTGAACTGCGAGTGTGCAGTAACTCAATTCGCCATTGCACTCCTAAACAACGCATTTAAAAAAAAAAATGTTTTTACTAAGGGTGAAGTCTACAAACCTTAGTCCATACTGTTCATAACAGATTGTAGTTTTGGGACCGGAACTGTATTGAGATCAAATGTTTAATCGTTGAGAGAGTTTGAAGAATGTCGGCCAAAATCTCTAATCTCCATTTTCTCCCACTGCCAGCCAGTGGGCTTCCTCTCACTACCATATCTGGTAGTGAGTGGAAACGCCAAGCAGATGCTTCACATTTATACATCCAGTGAATATCTGTCTCGTTGTTCTATATGTTCTTTAGCTGTAACCCGGACTCTATTCTGGCTAGCTACACTATTTAACTACTTCCATCCTTACTGTGGCAAGCAGGACATTGCTCCCCATCTAGCTAGCTAGCTGTCTAAAATAGTTCACGTTGAGTTTTTGTGCTGCAACTAACTACATAGCAGTGCACGATCATTCATTTAATGACCTATATTTATTGTGTGTGTGTGTGTGTGTGTGTGTGTGTAGGTAGCCGCAAGCTGGAGAGTGTGGTTCTCAGCAAGACAAACTTTGAGGCTCTGGTCAGAGACCTGCTGCTGGTGAAACAATACAGAGTGGAAGTCTACAGGAACCAAAGCAAAACCAAGGATCACAGCTGGCAACTGGAGTACAAGGTACAAACACAGCCATATAGACACAATCTGAAGATTACATTTATAAGTGTTGTAATAGTTCTCTCTTTCACTACTTCCTCTCTCCAGGCGTCTCCAGGGAATCTGAGCCAGTTTGAGGAGGTTCTATTTGGCGGGGCTGAGGGAAGAGGGGCTGGCTCAGCGGGGGTTGTGGCCGTACGGTTGGCTGTCGGGGGTGACGGACAGCGCGTGGTGGGCGTGGGCTATGTGGACGCGTCCCTAAGGACCATGGGAGTGTGTGAGTTCCTTGATGGAGAGACTTTCTGTAACCTGGAGGCTCTACTTGTGCAGCTGAGCCCTAAGGAATGTCTGCTACCACAGGGTGACAACACTGATAACATACGACAGGTAGGTCTGCGTGTGTCTATGCAACAGAGAGAAATGTCTTTGTGGGAGGAGAATGAAGTCTGAGAAAGGGAGTGGCTGTGTGAAAAGGGGAGTGGCTGTGTGAAAAGGGGAGTGGCTGTGTGAAAAGGGGAGTGGCTGTGTGAAAAGGGGAGTGGCTGTGTGAAAAGGGGAGTGGCTGTGTGAAAAGGGGAGTGGCTGTGTGAAAAGGGGAGTGGCTGTGTGAAAAGGGGAGTGGCTGTGTGAAAAGGGGAGTGGCTGTGTGAAAAGGGGAGTGGCTGTGTGAGAAAGGGAGTGAGGTGAGGTGATAAAGGGAGTGAGTGTGTATGTATTTCTGTGTGTGTGAGTCTATATACACTACCAGTCAAAAGTTTGGACACACCTACTCATTCAACGGTTTTTCTTTATTTTTACTATTTTCTACATTGTCGAATTATAGTGAAGACATCAAAACTATGAAATAACACATATGGACTCATGTAGTAACCAAAAAAGTGTTAAGCAAATCAATCTATTTTATATTTTAGTTATTTCAAAGTAGTCACCCTTTGCCTTGATGACAACTTTGCACACTCTTGGACGGGTGATTGTGTAGGCCAGGTCATCTGATGCAGCACTCCATCACTCTCCTTGGTCAAATAGCCCTTACACAGCCTGGAGGTGTGTTTTGGGTCATTGTCCTGTTGAAAAACAAATGATAGTCCCTCTAAGTGCAAGCCAGATGGGATGGCGTATCACTGCAGAATGCGTGTGCCTTCAATTCTAAATAAATGACTGACAGTGTCACAAGCAAAGCACCATCACACCACCTCCATGCTTCACGGTGGGAACCACACATGCGGAGGTCATCCGTTAAGCTACTTTGTGTCTCACAAAGACACCGAGATTGGAACCAAAAATCTCATTTGGACTCATCAGACCAAAGGACAGATTTCCACCGGTCTAATGTTCATTGCTCGTGTTTCTTGGCCTAAGCAAGTCTCTTCTTATTGGTGTCCTTTAGTAGTGGTTTCTTTGCAGCATTTCGATCATGAAGACTTGATTCACGCAGTCTCCTCTGAAAAGTTGTGGTTGAGATGTCTGTTACTTGAACTCTGTGAAGCATTTGTTTGCACTGCAATCTGAGGTGCAGTTACCTCTAATGAACTTATCCTCTGCAGCAGAGGTAACATGAGAGCCAGTTTCATCATTGCGCTTGATTGTTTTTGCGACTGCACTTGAAGGAAGTTCTTGAAATTTTCCACATTGACTGACCATGTCTTAAAATAATGATGGACTGTCATTTCTCTTTGCTTATTTGAGCTGTTCTTGCCATAATATAGACTTGATATTTGACCAAATAGGGCTTAGGGACCTTGTCTCAACACAACTGATAGACTCAAATGCATTAAGAAGGAAATTCCACAAACAAACTTTTAAGAAGGCACACCTGTTAATTGAAAAGCATTCCAGGTGACCTCTTCATGAAGCTGGTTGAGAGTGTGCAAAGCTGTAATCAAGGCACAGGGTGGGTATTTTGAATTGTTTAACACTTTTTTTGGTTACTACATGATTCCATATGTTATTTAATTGTTTTGATGTAATCACTATTCATTCTACAATGTGGAAAATAGTATAAATAAAGAAAAACCCTGGAATGAGTAGGTGTCAACTTTTCACTGGAACTGTATATACCTGTCCTTCCTTCGGAAAGTATTCAGACGAAATTGACTTTTTCCACATTTTTGTTACGTTAGAGCCTTATTCTAAAATGGATAATAAAACAAACTCCGAAATCTACACACACTACCCCATAATCAGAAAGCGAAAAGTTTTGGACATTTTTGTGTACGTTATTTACATAAGTATTCAGACCCTTTGCTATAAGACTCAAAATTGAGCTCAGGTGCATCCTGTTTCCATTGATCATCCCTGAGATGTTTCTACAACTTGATTGCAATCCACCTGTGGTAAATTCAATTGATTGGACATGATTTGGATAGGCACACCTATTTCATATAAGGTCCCGCAATTGACAGTGCATGTCAGAACAAAAACCAAGCAAGAAGGTCAAAGGAATTGTTCGTGGACCTCCAGAGACTGGATTGTGTCGAGGCACAGATCTGGGGTAAGGGTACCAAACCATTTCTGCAGCATTGAAGTTCCCCAAGAACACAGTGGCCTCCATCATTCTTAAATGGAAGAAGTTTGGAACCACCAAGACTCTTCGTAGAGCTGGCTGCCCGGCCAAACTGAGCAATCGGGGGAGAAGGGCCATGGTCAGGGAGGTTACCAAGAACCTGATGGTCACTCTGACAGAGCTCCAGAGTTCCTCTGTGGAGATGGGAGAACCTTCCAGAAGAACATCTTTGCAGCACTCCACCAATCAGGCCTTTATGATAGAGTGACCAGACGGAAGACACTCCTCAGTAAAAGGCACATGACAGCCCGCTTGGAGTTTGCCAAAAGGCACCTAAAGGACTTTCAGACCATGAGAAACAAGATTCTCTGGTCTGATGAAACAAAGATTGAACTCTTTGGCCTGAATGCCATGTTGTGGCATCTGACATGTGGAGGAAACCTGGCACAATCCCTACCGAGAAGCGTGGTGGTGGCAGCGTCATGCTGTGGGGATGTTTGTCAGCGGCAGGGACTGGGAGACTAGTCAGGATTGAGGCAAAGATGAACGGCGCAAAGTACAGTGATACTTGCTCAGGACCTCAGACTGGGGCGAAGGTTACCCTTCCAACAGGACAATGACCCGAAGCACACAGCCAAGACGACGCAGGAGTGGCTTTGGGACAAGTTTCTGAATGTCCTTGAGTGGCCCAGCCAGAGCCCGGACTTGAACCCTATCTAACATCTCTGGAGAGACCTGAAAATAGCTGTGCAGCAACGCTCCCCATCCAACCTGACAGAGCTTGAGAGGATCTGCAGAGAAGAATGGTAGACTCCCCAAATACAGGTGTGCCAAGCTTGTAGCGTCATACTCAAGAAAACTCGAGGCTGTAATCGCTGCCAGGTGACTCAACAAAGTACTGAGTGAAGGGTCTGAATACTTATGTAAATGTGATATTTCAGTTTATTTTTACTAAATTAGCAAACATTTCTAAACAAGTTTTTGCTTTGTCATTATGCGCTATTGTGTGTAGATTGGGGGGGTGGACGATTACAAATCAAGTTTTATTTGTCACATGCACCGAATAAACAGGTGTACCTTACAGTGAAATGCTTACTTACAAGCACTTAACCAATTTTAAGAAACATTTTAAGAAAAATAGATGAGTAAAAAATTATCATTTTGAAATAATTAAAGAGCACCAGTAAAATAAGTAGTCAGGCTATATACAGGGTTCCCGGTACAGATTCAATGTGCGGGGTCACAGGTTAGTCGAGGAATTGAGGTAATATGTGCATGTAGGTAGAGTTAAAGTGACTGTGCTAAGATAAGAGTAGCAGCAGTGTAAAAGAGGGGGGGACAATGCAAATAGTCTGGGTAGCCATTGGATTAGCTGTTCAGGAGTCTTATGGCTTGGGGGTAGAAGCTGTTGAAGCCTTTTGGACCTAGACTTGGTGCTCCGGTACCGCTTGCCGTGCTGTAGCAGAGAGATGTCTTAGACTCCTGCCACCCTAGTCAATGACAATTTTAAGGGCCTTCCTCTGACACCGCCTTGTATAGAGGTCCTGAATGGCAGGATGCTTGGCCCCAGTGATGTACTGGGCCATACGTACTAGCCGTGTAGTGCCTTGCGGTAGGAGGCAACCAGTCAGGATGCTCTTGATGGTGCAGTTGTAGAACCTTTTGAAGATCTGAGGACCCATGCCAAATCTTTTCAGTCTCCTGAGGGGGCATAGGCTTTGTCGTGCCATCTTCACGACTGTCTTGGTGTGTTTGGACTATGATAGGTTGTTGGTGATGTGGACACCGATAAGCTTGAAGCTCTCAACCTGCTCCACTACAGCCCCGTCAATCAGAATAGGGGTGTGCTTGGTCCTCCTTTTCCTGTAGTCTACAATCATCATCTTTGTCTTGATCACGTTGAGGGAGAGGTTATCCTGGCACCACACGGCCAGGTCTCTGACCTCCCTATAGGCTGTCTCGTCGTCGGTGATCAGGCTTACCACTGTTGTGTCGTCGGCTAACTTAATGATGGTGTTGGAGTTGTGCCTGGCCATGCAGTCATGAGTGAACAAGGAATACAGGAGGGGACTGAGCACGCACCCCTGAGGGGCCCCTGTGTTGAGGTTCAGTGTGGCGTATGTGTTGTTACCTACCCTTACCACCTGGGTGCGGCTCGTCAGGAAGTCCAGGATCCAGTTGCAGAGGGAGGTGTTTAGTCCCAGGGTCCTTAGCTTAGTGATGAGCTTCGAGGGCACTACGGTGTTGAATGCTGAGCTGAAATCAAAAGAATAGCATTCTCACATAGGTGTTCCTTTTGTCCAGGTGGGAAAGAGCAGTGTGGAGTGCAATAGAGATTGCATCATCTGGGAATCTGTTGGTGCGGTATGCAAATTGGAGTGGGTCTAGGGTTTCTGGGATAATGGTGTTGATGTGAGCCATGACCAGCCTTTCAAAGCACTTTATGGCTACAGATGTGATTGCTACGGGTTGGTCGTCATTAATCAGGTTACCTTTATGTTCTTGGGCTCAGGGACTATGGTGGTCTGCTTGAAACAACATGTTGGTATTACAGACTCAATCAGGGACAGGTTGAAAATGTCAGTGAAGACACTTGCCAGTTGGTCAGCGCATGCTCAGAGTGCACGTCGTAATCCGTCTTGCCCTGCAGCCTTGTAAATGTTGACTTGTTTAAAGGTCACACTCACATTTTCTACGGAGAGCGTGATCACACAGTCGTTCGGAACAGGGAGAGCTTTGTACGTGCCTCTGTGTGGAGTAAAGGTGGTCTAGAGTTTTTTTCCCCCTCTGGTCGCACATTTAACATGCTGATAGAAATGAGGTAAAACTGGTTTACGTTTACCTGCATTAAAGTCCCCGGCCACTAGGAGTGCCGCCTCTGAGCATTTTCCTGTTTGCTTCTGGCCTTATACAGCTCGTTGAGTGGGGTCTTAGTGCCAGCATCGGTTTGTGGTGGTAAAATAGACAGCTACGAAGAATATAAAAACTCTCTTGGTAAATAGTGTGGTCTACAGCTTATGAGATAATCCACCTCGGGCTAGCAAAACCTTGAGACTTCCTTACTATTAGAATTTGTGCACCAGCTGTAGTTTACAAATATACACAGACCGCCACACCTTATCTTACCGGAGGTAGCTGTTCTATCTTGCCGATGCAGCGTAAAACCCGCCAGCTGTATGTTATCCATGTCGTCGTTCAGCCACCACTCGGTTTAACATAAGATATTACAGTTTTTAATGTCCAGTTGATGGGATATACGTGATCGTAGTTCGTCTATTTTGTTATCCAATGATTGTACGTTGGCTAATAGGACTGATGGTGAAGGCAGATTACCCACTCGCCGTCGGATCCTTACAAGGCACCCCGACCTATGTCCCGATATCTCTCTTTCTCCTGCAAATGACGGAAATGAGGGCCTTTGTCCGAAGTAAATCCTTTGTGTCAGACTCTTTTTAAGGTAACATTTTTCTTCCAGTACGAGGTGAGTAATCGCTGTCCTGATATCTAGAAGCGAGGAGGCTAGGAGACCGTGAAACGACAGCCATCTCCTCTGGCGCCATTGTAGAGGGGATGGCTGTAACCTAACAAAATGTGGAAAAAGTCAAGGGATTTGAATGCTTTCTGATGGCACTGTATATCATGTGTGTAGGTGGTGCAGCGTGGCGGTGTGTTGCTGTCAGACAGAAAGAGAACAGAGTTCAGTGGTAAAGACATGACCCAGGACCTCAACCGACTGCTACGGACCAGGAAAGGGGAGGCCAACGCCTGCAACGTTCTGCCTGAACTAGACAAACCGGTAACACACACAAACCTACTCGCATTGGATGAGTCTTAATAAACAATTGTTACCGCTCTGTGTCGGTCTGGGTTGCAGCAGCTTGTTGTGCCAGCGTGCATTGCCATTAGTAAAGCTCTTTTTCTAACCACGCCGCACATGGGATAATATGACTGTTTCCAAACACAACCCACTCCGTTAGTCGTAAAATGACATGTCTGTGTGTTCCAGGTAGCTATGTCATGCCTGGCAGCAGTGGTTCGTTACCTGGAGTTGCTGTCTGACCAATCAAACTTCAGCTCCTTCAGCTTGACGACCCTTGACCTGAGCCAGTACATGAGGCTGGACAACGCTGCTGTACAAGCCCTCAACCTCTTTCAGGTAACATTTAGCTTAAGTTGATCAACTATGAATAATTCACACTACAAGCGCGGGCCACAATGTTCCAAAATGCTATTACGGGAGACCACCGTTCTCAAATGTGCACCTGATGCGTACGTTTAAAAAAAAAGAATGCGACAGAGATGGATATACAGCGTAATAGTAGGAACTTGGAGGGAATATCTGACGATGCAACAATAGGATTGTGCCTTACTGCCTTTGGTCAGTAGATGAAGAAATGCTGGATTTTGACTGTTGGCTATAGGCTTAGTAAAATGTCCAGGTTTCCATCAATGATATGGCTGGTTAGTCATCGCATATGTAATTATTTAGGTTATGGAAATATATAATTTTAGAATATCATTCCAATGTTAAGCAAATAGGCCTGTTAGAATGCACTTTTGACTCTCTCCCAGCCTGTCTTTTTAAATTTAATTTGACCTTTATTTAACTAGGCAAGTCAGTTAAGAACAAATTCTTATTTTCAATGACGGCCTAGGAACAGTGGGTTAACTGTCTTGTTCAGGGGCAGAAGGACAGATTTTTACAGTGTCAGCTCGGGGATTCGATCTTGCAACCGTTCGGTTGCTAGTCCAACGCTCTAACCACTAGGCTACCTGCCTCCAGCAGGCCTGGAGCTGAGGTTTTGTGCCGGGAGTTGCTATGGCATTTGCATTAGCTGTAGGCTGTGGCTAACTACTATGGTGTTGTAGAAAATATGGTTGTATCTCCCTGAACCGAATTCACACTGTAAAATGTGCTAAGTATTTCTGCATCACGCTGCAACACTGCCTGGCTGGGGGCTGTGCGTTCACACGTGAAGAGCTGGGTGACGGATTCATTTTTAGAAGCGCTGTGCACAGGCATAAACGTTTTTAATCTACTGAAGTGAGACTTCGTCCTTGTGTTTCTTGGCAGTCTGAGTCTGTCCTGATAGGCTCGTTCTCCCCAGGGTTCTCCCGATGACACCAGTGGAGCCCACTCATTGGCCGGGCTACTGAATAAGTGCCGCACCCCTCAGGGCCAGCGATTGGTCAACCAGTGGATTAAACAGCCACTCATGGACAAGAACAGGATTGAGGAGAGGTGAGGTCCAACTTCTCTTCAACCCTCTCCCTTTCTCTTTCGCTCATCTCAGTACTGTACCAAAGAGAATATCCATGAAAAACTCCAGAAACTGCTTCTACAATAGAAATCCCTGATCAGGTTTGTAGGCAGTGTCATGGCGACTTTAGCTCGCTAAGCTCATGCGCATGAATGTGTCATCAGGTCAATCAATCAAGTTTATTTTATATAGCCCTTTGTACATCAGCTAATATCTCGAAGTGCTGTACAGAAACCCAGCCTAAAACCCCCAACAGCAAGCAATGCAGGTGTAGAAGCACGGGTCTAACGGTTGTGTTGTGCAGGCCATCAAATAAAAGGCTCTCCTTCGATATGAAATTGTTTTTGACAAATGGAAGAGTTCGTTTTGTCAAGGTTGTAGGAATGACTAATCATATGATACATTTTTTTACCATACCAACTATTACTGCCTGCTTGAATGGTGAATAGCTCCGATACACATAAAATGACCCCGGGAATCGATAGAACACCGCTCAGAGATTCACATATGATATAACATTCAAAATGGGTTAATCTTTCTTTTAAGGACCAATGCAGGGGTGGGGGCTACATCAAATTATGACGTCAGTGATCTTCAGGTCGCAAAGTCGGAGCTCTAGAAAGATGTGTGAATTTCCGAGTTGGATGACCGTTCAAAGTTATTTTTTTCCCAGAGTTAATTGTTTTGAGTTCCAAGTTGTCTTGAAAGCACCGAAGTCGGAGTGTTCCGAGTGCCCAGTTGTTTGGAAAGCGGCATTATTGATCTATTAACTAATGTCACCAGGCAGGTCAATACTCCATCTCATCTGAACAGGCTGACATTTCAGGCTGTCTCTTCAAACAGCTCTGAGACTAAAAGGGCATTTTCACCATTTCACAGCGTTCTTCCAACCTCATAGTGTGGAATATATAAAACACAGGAAAATCAAGTTAACTGCAGGATTTGAATATGCTGTCATCCTACTTGGACCTCTTTTGCTGACATGGCCTTCAATATGACATCTTCAAAACAAGTCATGTCGCACTGCTGTGAGTGGACGTCATCAACATTAGTACATTGACACCTTTTCTTCAACAAAAGCAATGTCACAAAATATCATCGCGTCAATTGTAATGGATTCCACAGATGTAGGATACATTTTCTAAAGCTAGAATAAATTTTTATCTGTTCGACCGGTAGATTCTATCATCCAACTTTCTTTATTGTGATGACTGATGATTGACAAATCAATTTGTAAGGTACGCGGGGAACGTGATGTTATCACATACAGTTGAAGTCGAAAGTTTACATACACTTAGGTTGGAGCCATTAAAACTCGTTTTTCAACCACTCCACAAAATTCTTGTTAACAAACTATAGTTTTGGCAAGTTGGTTAGGACATCTACTTTGTGCATAAGTCATTTTTCCAACAATTGTTTACAGACAGATTATTTCACTTATAATTCACTGTATCACAATTCCAGTGGGTCAGAATTTACATGCACTAAGTTGACTGTGCCTTTAAACAGCTTGGAAAATTCCAGAAAATGATGTCATTGCTTTAAAAGCTTCTGATAGGCTAAATTAAATCATTTGAGTCAATTGGAGGTGTACCTGTGGAGATATTTCAAGGCCTACCTTCAAACTCAGTGCCTCTTTGCCTGACATCATGGGAAAATCAAAAGAAATCAGCCAAGACCTCAGAAAAAAAATTGTAGACCTGTGCAAGTCTGCTTTATCCTTGGGAGCAATTTCCAAACGCCTGAAGGTACCACGTTCATCTGTACAAACAATAGTACGCAAGTATAAACACCATGGGACCACGCAGCCGTCATACCGCTCAGGAAGGAGACGCGTTCTGTCTCCTAGAGATGAACGTACTTTGGTGCGAAAAGTGCAAATCAATCCCAGAAAAGCAGCAAAGGACCTTGTGAAGACGCTGGAGGAAACGGGTACAAAAGTATCTATATCCACAGTAAAACAAGTCCTATATTGACCTAACCTGAAAGGCAGCTCAGCAAGGAAGAAGCCACTGCTCCAAAACCGGCATAAAAAAGCCAGACTACGGTCTGCAACTGCACATGGGGACAAAGATCGTACTTTTTAGAGAAATGTCCTCTGGTCTGATGAAACAAAAATAGAACTGTTTGCCATAATGACCATCGTTATGTTTGGAGGAAAAAGGGGGAGGCTTGTAAGCCAAAGAACACCATCTCAACCGTGAAGCACGGGGGTGGCAGAATCATGTTGTGGGGGTGCTTTGCTGCAGGAGGGCCTGGTGCACTTCACAAAATAGATGGCATCATGAGCAAGGAAAATTATGTTGATATATTGAAGCAACATCTCCAGACATCAGTCAGGAAGTTAAAGCTTGGACCCAAATGGGTCTTCCAAATGGACAATGACCCCAAGCATACTTCCAAAGTTGTGGCAAAATGGCTTAAGGAGAACAATGTCAAGGTATAGGAGTGGCCATCACAAAGCCCTGACCTCAATCCCATAGAAAATGTGTGGGCAGAACTGAAAAAGCGTGTGCGAGCAAGGAGGCCTACAAACCTGACTCAGTCTAGATTTTGAACCTTTTTTTTGTTGACAAAACAGTTCCATGGAAACGCACCATGGGCAGGCAATTGTCGCATCTTCTTTCTATGCAAAGTTTTACATTTTAAATGTCAACAAAAAAATCACTGGACAAGTTAATGGAAATCTAGCCACTGGCTCGACTGTGGGTTGTGCCTTTTAGATTTTAGAGAAAAATAACTAAGGATCCATTTTTCACTTCTCCCATTGACTTCCCAACCCCCTGGTCTGTCGAGTCTGCTCCGAGGCGTTCCCAGAAGTATTAGCCGTGTTTCCTGTAGCCCTCTGTTCTGCTGCCACCTTCTGGTTTTTCCTAGTACTGCAGACACTACCTGTGATTTCTCACTGTCTGTGTGTGTGTGTGTGTGTGTGTAGACTGGATCTGGTAGAGTGTCTCGTGAATGACGGTGAGGCCAGACAGACTCTTCAGGACGATCTGTTGCGGCGGTTCCCAGATCTCCACCGCTTGTCCAAAAAGTTTCACCGACTCTCGGCAACACTGCAGGACTGTTACCGCGGTTACCAGGCCGTGGGCCAGATCCCTGCACTCCTGTTGGCTCTGGAGAAACACCAAGGTACACACACACACACACACACACACACACACACACACACACACACACACATACTAAGATGCGCGCGCACACACTAACGCCGTAGCACCATCCTGTGTTGTAGGAAGTCACCAGATGCTGTTGGAGGCAGTGTTCATCTCTCCTCTCAGAGACCTGCAGGCTGACTTCATCAAGTACCAGGAGATGATCGAAACTACACTGGATATGAACCAGGTAGGGTGGGTGTGTGTGTGCTCCGTGGTAGAATACACTGGATATGAACCAGGTAGGGTGGGTGTGTGTGTGCTCCGTGGTAGAATACACTGGATATGAACCAGGTAGGGTGGGTGTGTGTGTGCTCCGTGGTAGAATACACTGGATATGAACCAGGTAGGGTGGGTGTGTGTGTGCTCCGTGGTAGAATACACTGGATATGAACCAGGTAGGGTGGGTGTGTGTGTGCTCCGTGGTAGAATACACTGGATATGAACCAGGTAGGGTGGGTGTGTGTGTGCTTGGGTAGAATACACTGGATATGAACCAGGTTGTGTGGGTGTGTGTGTGCTCCGTGGTAGAATACACTGGATATGAACCAGGTAGGGTGGGTGTGTGTGTGTGCTCCGTGGTAGAATACACTGGATATGAACCAGGTAGGGTGGGTGTGTGTGTGCTCCGTGGTAGAATACACTAGATGTGAACCGTGTGTGTTTTTGCAGGTGGAGCACCATGAGTTCCTGGTGAAGGCGTCGTTTGACCCGGTGCTCTCTGAGCTGAGGGAGAAGATGGACACACTGGAGAACAGCATGCAGAGCGTACTGAACAGCGCAGCACGGGAACTAGGTACACCACGCACACACACACACACACACACACACACACACACACACACACACACACACACACACACACACACACACACACACACACACACACACACACACACACACACACACACACACACACAGAATAGACATACACCAGTGTATTTAATTGTGTGTGTGTGTGTGTGTGTGTTTAGGTCTGGATGCTGGTAAGACAGTGAAGTTGGAGTGTAACAATGTGTTGGGGTATTACCTGAGGGTGACCTGTAAAGAGGAGAAGAGTCTGAGGAACAACAAAAAGTTCACAACGCTGGACGTCCAGAAGAATGGAGTCCGGTTCACCAACAGGTCTGGCGCGCTCACACACGCATACACACAATTTGCCCTGCGGTGAGCTAACTTTCTGTGTGTGTGTGTGTGTGTGTAGTAAGCTGAGTTCTTTGAATGAAGACTACACCAGGAACAGAGAGGAGTATGAGGAGGCTCAGAACGCCATCGTTAAGGAGATCATCAGCATCGCCGCGGGTGAGACACACACACACACACACTCTGCAACTTCCTATCAGGTTTGATGTAGCATTTTTAGTAGAAATGCATGTTGGAAAGGAGTCTCTTTTTTCCTTTTCTTAAATATACCCTTGGACGTCCCCAGGCTACGTGGACCCCCTGCAGTCGTTGAGTGACGTCATCGCCCAGCTGGATGCGGTGGTCAGCTTCTCTGTGGCGTCAGTCTCTGCCCCCATCCCCTACGTCAGGCCACGCCTCCTGGCTGTGGACCGCAGGCGCCTGGAGCTCCAACAGGCCAGACACCCCTGCCTGGAGTCGGACGCAGACACAGCCTTCATACCTAATGATATATCCTTCATCCAGGGGGAGCAGAGCTTCTATATCATCACAGGTACACATGCACAGTTCTTTTATTTTGAGAGGATTTCAGAGGAGGCTGCAGCCGTTCATTCACCCGTTTAGGGATTTGACTGAACACCAAGTCGGAGGACATTGGAAACCAGGGCAAAGTTCCATTCACGATCTCCGGTTCGGTACTATAATTGTTACGTTCGGTACTTCTGTCACGCGTCTCTCACACGATCAAGTCAATCAGTGCAGCCCCTTTTTATAGCGTAGAGGAAAGATCCCGCTACACTTATTCATTGCTCGAGTTGTCTGGGCTGCATTGTTAGCTCCCGACTCCTGCTGCAGAGAAGTTGGTACACTTGAATAATGCAACACGGCATGTAGAAATGTTGAAACTGTTAATTACTGTTCGCAAAACAATGTCCACACAGGCTAAAACACTATGAAAGAAGATACTGGTAGCTTCCAGCTTTAATTGTAGGCTAACTTTCTTTGCTAGTTTACAGCTGAATTCACTACCCTCGTACTTTGTTTGTGAAACCATAATGCAAAATATGCTGATTTCAAAGCGGATTGCCACCAAAAGCGTTATTAATTCACTTAGTCTCCCTCGCCAACAAAAACAAATCTTCCTCTCCTTCTGGTTCCCACAAGGTCAGATTCCACTTCCTCTCCCCACGTCTCATTACGTTCTTCGAGACGGCGCACACTTGTTGGTCAGGACAACTCTAAGTTCTCCTGGCAGTTGTTATTTAAATCAATCCTAAATGGAAGGGACTATTTGTCATCTGTAGCCCCATGAAATTAGCTAAAAAAACTCAATAATATGCATTCACCTGTATTGTGAATAGACCTAGGCTACATCTTGATTTAGCCAGTTCATCAAGAGATGTACCATTCAAATAATTGATTACCGTTATGTTTTGGAGTTAGATTGTTAAAAAGTCAATCGACTGGATAATTGATGAATTACATTCGGAAATCAAATTAACATCAAAATCCGTCAGTTTAAGATGGAAATCTGTTTCTTTTGCATGGCTGCGTCTCAGTCCACCGCATCCGCCGATATTGCCCTTACGCATCTGTGGCAGAGCAGTGAGACATAATGAAAAATCGTTCTTCTCACGAACACGTCTGTGGCGTCCGAACAGTTTGGCCTACAAACTATTATGACCACTCTATTGAAAGATGACTCGCGAACACGATGGGGTTCTCCGTTCTGCTCTAGAATACCAACAAGCCTCACAAGACTCGTCTTAAGATCCCCGGTACCCGACTTAAAAAATGAACGTTTAGTGCCTCAAATAAGTACATGTAAATAAAAAATAAACCAATGGTTTCCTGATCTTCTCTGAGATATAGGACACTTCAGAACAAACGTCCTTTTGATCTTTTGAACTGACCTCTGTTCCAATGTAGTAAATATGTTATTCATTGCATTCTTATTGGTTAATAGCAGTAATGCAAATTCAATGTTTCATCCAATCATTTTTTACTTTATATCTTAAGGGGTCTTAAAATTCAAAATCCAATCGTTAACCTGGTATCGAAGTTAAACTTAAGGTATCACGACAACACTAGTGTCCATACCATAGACTGTATAAGGGTCAATACTCATAAACTGAGCACACCATGGAGATGTGTACATTTTTCTTGATACATTTAGCTCGAGAAATGCACAATGCTCTTCTGTACTGTATTTGCTACGTTCATTTTAGTACAAACACTCACACCCCTCTGGCCTGACGTACAGATTTACATACATTAACCCTCCCTCCCCTCCACAGGTCCTAATATGGGCGGGAAGTCTACCTTCATCAGGCAGGTGGGCGTGATCTCTCTGATGGCTCAGATTGGCTGCTTTGTCCCCTGTGAGAAGGCGGAGCTAAGCATGATTGACAGCTGTCTGTGCCGTGTGGGGGCGGGAGATAGCCAGCTCAAGGGCGTGTCTACATTTATGTCAGAGATGCTGGAGACCGCAGCTATTCTCCGGTGAGAACACGCACACGGCACCATCTCTGCAGCTCTTTTCTCTTTTAGTTTAGTCAAATCCTTTGCGTGCATCATTGACAATGAACATGTACACGTAACTGCCAAAATAAAGGAAACGGCAACATAAAGTGTATTAATAGGGCTTTGGGGCACCACGAGCCAGAACAGCTTCACTGTACCTTGGAATAGATTCTACAAGTGTTTGAAACTCCATTGGAGGAATGCGACTCCATTGTTCCACAATTTTCTGTTGGTGGTAGAAAATGCTGTCTCATGCATATGTTTTTAATTGGGTTGAGGCCTGGTGACTGAGTCGGCCATGGCAAATGGTTTACATCGTTTTCATGCTCCTCAAACCATTCCGTGACCACTGGTGCCCTGTGGAAAGAGGCATTGTCATCCTGTGGGGGCATAGCCAAAATAATAGCCTGCCCAGCATTTTTTATACATGACCCTAACCATGATAGGATGTTAATTGCTTAACTCAGCAACCACACCTGTTTTCAATGTACTTTGTATCCATTATTTTTGGCAGTTGCCTGTACATTGACTCAACTGTTACACTATTTTCTCTCCCTAGCTCTGCCACGAAGAACTCTCTAATAATAATCGATGAGTTGGGTCGAGGAACATCTACATTCGATGGCTTTGGTCTGGCCTGGGCCATCAGTGAACACATTGCCTCTAAGATTGGCTGCTTCTGTCTGTTTGCCACTCACTTCCACGAGCTTACGGCGTTGGCCACACACCACCCCACCGTCCGCAACCTGCACGTCACCGCTCTGACCACGCAACACACACTCACCATGCTCTACAGGGTCAAACCAGGTACACACACTACACTGTAGTATCCAGTATATACACACAAACATCAGCGCAGCGCTTGACAAAGTATGTGTGTGTTTAGGTGTGTGTGACCAGAGTTTTGGGATCCATGTGGCGGAGTTGGCGTGTTTCCCACCGGCGGTGGTCGCCATGGCAAAGCAGAAGGCTGCAGAACTGGAGGAGTTTCAGGAGGAGCCTAGTGGGGAGGAGGGGCCAGAGGCCAAGAAACGACGCAGCGATAAACAGGTAAACACTACGACAAGATAGTTTTGGCTGTTGTCTTTTTGACATGTAGAACAAAAATATAAATGCAACAATTTCAGAGTTACAGTTCATATAAGGAAATCAGTAAAATCATTTATTTCAATTAGGTCCTAATCTATGGATTTCCCCTGACTGGGCAGGCGTGTAGCTTTGGAGGGCATACGCCCAGCCAATCCATATGAGTTTTTCCCCACAAAAAGGCTTTATTACAAACAGAAATACTCCCCAGCACCGCCCCCCCCCAACCCCCCTCAGACGATCCCACAGGTGAAGAAGCCGGATGTAGAGGTCCTGGGCTGGTGTGGTTAGTGGTTAGTGGTTGGAGGCAGCTTATGGTAGAGAAATTAACATTCAATTCTCTGGCAATATCTCTGTTGGACATTCCTACAGTCAGCATGCCAATTGCATGCTCCCTCAACCAGACATTTGTTTCCTTTTGTCCCCAGCTTCTTGATAATCTTGGCAAAGGTGAAACACTCACTAACAGGGATATAAACACATTTGTGCACAAAATGAGAGAAATAAGCTTTTGGAAAACTTCAGGGATCTTTTATTTCATCTCATTAAACATGGGACCAACACTACATGTTGCTTTTATATATTTGTTTTGTGTAGAATGACTTGGCTTATAATTACTCCAACCTTCTAATACTGTCTCTTTCCAGGAGGGAGAGGGTTTGATCCAGTCGTTTCTGGAGAAGGTGAAATCTCTGCCGGCAGTCACCATGACTGACCAGGAGGTGAAGGCGGAGCTTAAAGCCATGAAGCAGGAGCTTGTTGCCCATAACAACGCTTACATCACTGAGCTCCTGGCACGCTCCGCCCCTATCCACTCAACCTGAGACCGGTCGTACGGTACACACGTGAGATCGGTTCTGTATACTCACCCTAGTGAGATGTAGTTTACAGCACTTGGTCAGTTTTTCCCTTACCATCTTCCTCGTTATGTTACCAATAAAATAAACCTGTTCAAATCATTGTGTTTTCTTGAAAGTAATGATGGTTGCTTGAATAAACCCCATCCCTAGTAGCTGAGATGCCAGGGGTGTAATCATTAGTCCAAACACGTTCTGTTTTGCAACAGTTTCTATTCGGGTATGTCCCTCCAGTTTTATAGGCATACTACATTTCAGTTAAAATTTGAAGGAACTATTTATTGAATGTCTACGCATAAATAAGTTGAGTAAATCATACAGACAAGTCATTTACACATCACTAACAGAATAAATCTTACATTTTTCAGATCAAGTTCAACCTATAATGTTGGTGTGGGTTTTGACACATGCATCAAATATGATTGAGAGATTTAGCCTGGCTGATGTGGTACACAGGGTCATGGCTAGAAGGGATCCAGTTTGTCACATTAACGGCAAAAGTTTAATTTTGCTGTTAATTTGACGACCTGGACCCTTCTAGCCATGACACACTAGTCTTGGACAGGAGTTTGTTATTGGTGCAATATTACCTCAAAAGTTGGTTCGAGCTTTGTTTCTCTGAAATGTTCTTTTTTTCTTTCTGGGGGTGGGGTTGAGACCTATCGTGCTTTGGATTAGAAAATTCAACAAGTTGTATTGGTAAAGGGCAGCACTCGAGTGAGAGTCTTTCCAGACTGAAGCTCCTACATCAAGGCGCCTTTCCAGACTGAAGTCAGAAATACTGAATTTGGCTTCAACCAGATTAGCCCCGGATGCCTGACAGAAAAAAAGACATGGCCTGAAACTTTGGCAACTAAGGTTTCTTTTTTTCACTCTTTGTGCTGGATAGTAAGAATAACTCCGACAGATGGTCTCTGAGTTCTTAGGAAACTATGCAGTATTCTTTTAATGTACTATTTCTTATATTGTTACCCTGGGAAAAACTATAGGATATAGGAGCACCGCCAATTTACCAACATTACGAACAGGAATACAACTTTCCCGAAGCGGATCCTCTGTTCGGACCACCACCCAGGACAATGGATCTAATACCAGGAGCCGACCCAAAACAACGGAGCCGAAGGGGCGGCCTCCTAGTCAGGCTCCGTAGACGTGCCCACTGCTCCCGAGTACACTTCTCGCCAATGTCCAGTCTCTTGACAAGGTAGACAATTCAAGCCATGATTGTCTTGGCTCTCTCGGGATATGTTGTCGGAATCGGTTCAGCCACCGGGCTTCTCCATGCATCTCTCCAACAGAGAAACAGCTCTCTGGGAAGAGGAAGAGTGGGGTGTATGCTTGATGATTAACGACTCATGGTGTAATCATAACATACAGGAACTCAAGTCTTTCTGCTCACCTGACCTAGAATTCCTTACAATCAAATGCCGGCCGTTTTACCTACCAAGACTGGACTATGTAAACTGGAAACTATACAGTTGTGGACAAAAGTTTTGAGAATGACACATGAATTTTCGCAAAGTCTGCTGCCTCAGTGTCTTTAGATAATTTTGTCAGATGTTACTATGGAATACTGAAGTATAATTACAAGCTTCAAAGGCTTTTATTGACAATTACATGAAGTTGATTCAAAGAGTCAATATTTGCAGTGTTGACTCTTTTTCAAGACCTCTGCAATCCGCCCTGGCATGCTGTCAATTAACTTCTGGGCCACATGATGGCAGCCCGTTCTTGCATAATCAATGCTTGGAGTTTGTCAGAATTTGTGGGGTTTTGTTTGTCCACCTGCCTCTTGAGGATTGACCACAAGTTCTCAATGGGATTAAGGTCTGGGGAGTTTCCAGGCCATGGACCCAAAATATCGATGTTTTGTTCCCAGAGCCACTTAGTTATCACTTTTGCCTTATGGCAAGGTGCTCCATCATGCAGGAAAAGGCATTGTTCATCACCAAACTGTTCCTGGATGGTTGGAAGAAGTTTCTCGTGGAGAATGTGTTGGTACCATTCTTTATTCATGGCTGTGTGGTTTGTTCTTAGGCTAAATTGTGAGTGAGCCCACTCCCTTGGCTGAGAAGCAACCCCACACATGAATGGTCTCAGGATGCTTTACTGTTGGCATGACACAGGACTGATGGTAGAGCTCACCTTTTCTTCTCCGGACAAGCTTTTTTCCTGATGCCCCAAACAATCGGAAAGGGGATTCATCAGAGAAAATGACTTTACCCCAGTCCTCAGCAGTCCAATCGCTGTACCTTTTGCAGAATATCAGTCTGTCCCTGATGTTTTTCCTGGAGAGAAGTGGCTTCTTTGCTGCCCTTCTTGACACCAGGCCATCCTCCAAAAGTCTTCGCCTCATTGTGGATGCAGATGCACTCACACCTGCCTGCTGCCATTCCTGAGTAAGCTCTGTACTGGTGGTGCCCCAATCACGCAGCTCAATCAACTTTAGGAGACGGTCCTGGCGCTTGCTGGACTTTCTTGGGCACCCTGAAGCCTTCACAACAATTGAACCGCTCTCCTTGAAGTTCTTGATGATCCGATAAATGGTTGATTCAGGTGCAATCTTACTGGCAGCAATATCCTTGCCTGTGAAGCCCTTTTTGTGCAAAGCAATGATGACGGCACGTGTTTCCTTGCAGGTAACCATGTTTGACAGAGGAAGAACAATGATAACAAGCACCACCCTCCTTTTGAAGCTTCCAGTCTGTTATTTGAATTCAATCAGCATGAGTGATCTCCAGCCATTTCCTCGTCAACACTCACACCTGTGTTAACGAGAGAATCACTTACATGATGTCAGCTGGTCCTTTTGTGGCAGGGCTGAAATGCAGTGGAAATGTTATTTTGGGATTCAGTTCATTTGCATGGCAAAGAGGGACTTTACAATTCATCTGATCACTTTTCATAACATTCTGGAGTATATGCAAATTGCCATCATACAAACTGAGGCAGCAGACTTTGAAAATTAATATTTTGTCATTCTCAAAACATTTGGCCACGACTGTATATATCCGGAGGCTGCTTTTATTGTAGCTGGCGATTTTCAGAAAGCAAATGAGAACAAGGCTACCTAAATTCTATTAGCATATTTATTGCACGACACACAGGGCTAATACTTGACCGCTGCTACTCTAACCTCGGCAAATCCGACCACGATGCCATCTTATAGGCAAACTCCAACATGATGTACCAGTGACAAGAACCATACAACCCTGATCTGGCCAATCGGAAGCCACGCTTCAAGATTGTTTTATATATGTTCCGGTCAGCCTCAGAACAACATTACCGAAAACGACTGACTCAGTGAGTGCGTTGGAGATGTTGTACCCACTGTGACGATTAAAACCTACCCTAATCAGAAACCGTGGATGGATGGCGGCATTTGCACAAAACTGAAAGAGTGATCCACCGCATTTATCCATGGAAAGAGGTCTGGAAATATGGCTGAATTGAAACAGTGTAGCTATTCCCTCCGCAAGGCAATCAAACAAGCGAAGTGCCGGTACAGGGACAAGGTGGAGTCGTAATTCAACGGCTCAGACACGAGACGTATGCGGCAGGGTCTACAGGAAATCATGGACTACATTGAGATCCAATCACTGGACACTTTGGCTAGTGATCCATTATTAATGTAAAACAATGCCACTTTAAATAATGTCACTGTATTTTATACCATCTATTGCACCTTGTTTATGCTGCTCGGCCATATTCTCATTCACCCCTTTAGATGTGTATATTAGGTAGTTGTGGAATTGTTAGATATTATTGCACTGTAGGAACTAGAAGCGCAAGGATTTCACTAACCAAGTGTATGTGACCAATAACATTTGATTTTGATGTGTAATCTATGAGCAGAATTAGTTCTCAGTTGCTTTCAAACTAGAAATTGTCTTTCTGGAAGCTGTGGTGTGCCATTTTCCACCACATGGGCCAGCCCCTAGCGATTAGAGTTCCACCCATGAGGATCAACCTGCTAGCAAGATGCACCCACAGCAGAGCATTCTGAAAGTATTCAGACCCCTAGACTTTCCACATTTTGTTACATTACAGCCTTATTCTTAAATTGATTATTCCCCTCAATCTACACACAATACCCCATAATGACAATGAAAAAATCCCAGAAATATTACAAAAGTATTCAGACCCTTAACTCAGTACATTGTTGAAGAACCTTTGGCAGCAATTACAGCCTCAAGTCTTCTTGGGTATGACGCTACACGCTTGGCACCTGTATTTGTGGAGTTTCTCCCATTCTTCTCTGCAGATCTTCAAGCTGTCAGGTTGGATGGGGAGCTTCGCTGCACAGCTATTTTCATGTCGCTCCAGAGATGTATGATCGGGTCACTCGTCCCGAAGCCACTCTTGCGTTGTCTTGGCTGTGTGCTTAGGGTTGTTGTCCTGTTGGAAGGTGAACCTTTGCCCCAGTCTGAGGTTCTGAGCGCTCTGGAGCAGGCTTCTATCAAGGATTACTCCGTTCATCTTTCCCTCGATCCTGACTAGTCTCCCAGTCGCTGCCGCTGAAAAATATCCCCACAGCATGATTCTGCCACAATGCTTTACCGTAGGGATGGTGCCAGGTTAACTCCAGACTGTGACTCGGCATTCAGGCCAAAGAGTTCACTCTTGGTTTAGTCAGACAAGAGAATCTTGTTTCTCATGGTCAGAGTCCTTTAGGTGCTTTTTACTGAGTGGCATGTCTGGCCACTCTACCATAAAGGCCTGAGTGGTGGAGTGCTGCATAGGAGTACCTTCCATCTCCACAGAGGAGCTCTGTCAGTGACCATCAAGTTCTTGGTCACCTCCCTGACCAAGGCCCTTCTCCCCCGGTTGCTCAGTTTGGCTGGGAGGCCAGCTCTAGGAAGTCTTGGTGTTTCTTCCGTTTAAGAATGAGGCCACTGTTCTTGGGGACCTTCAATGCTGCAGAAATGTTTTGGTACCCTTCCCCAGATCTGTGCCTCAACACAATCCTGTCTCGGAGCTCTACGGACAATTCCTTTGATCTTACGGCTTTGTTTTTGCTCTGCCATGCACTGTCAACTGTGGGCCATTATAGACTATGCCTTTCCATGTCCAATGAAGTTATGGAAACAAGATTCACCGGAGCTCAATTTCAAGTCTCATCACATCTGAATACTTACAGTGAGGCAAAAAAGTATTTAGTCAGCCACCAATTGTGCAAGTTCTCCCACTTAAAAATATGAGAGAGGCCTGTAATTGTCATTATAGGTACACTTCAACTATGACAGACAAAATGAGGGGGAAAAAAAAATCCAGAAAATCACATTGTAGGATTTTTAATGAATTTATTTGCAAATTATGGTGGAAAATAAGTATTTGGTCACCTACAAACAAGCAAGATTTCTGGCTCTCACAGACCTGTAACAACTTCTTTAAGAGGCTCCTCTGTCCTCCACTCCTGTATTAAATGGCACCTGTTTGAACTTGTTATCAGTATAAAAGACACCTGTCCACAACCTCAAACAGTCACACTCCAAACTCCACTATGGCCAAGACCAAAGAGCTGTCAAAGGACACCAGAAACAAAATTGTAGACCTGCACCAGGCTGGGAAGACTGAATCTGCAATAGGTAAGCAGCTTGGTTTGAAGAAATCAACTGTGGGAGCAATTATTAGGAAATGGAAGACAATCTCCCTCGATCTGGGGCTCCACGCAAGATCTCACCCCGTGGGGTCAAAATTATCACAAGAAAGGTGAGCAAAAATGTGGCCTAGCCAGTCTCCAGATCTCAACCCCATAGAAAATCTTTGGAGGGAGTTGAAAGTCCGTGTTGCCCAGCAACAGCCCCAAAACATCACTGCTCTAGCGGAGATCTGCATGGAGGAATGGGCCAAAATACCAGCAACAGTGTGTGAAAACCTTGTGAAGACTTACAGAAAACATTTGACCTCTGTCATTGCCAACAAAGGGTATATAACAAAGTATTGAGAAACTTTTGTTATTGACCAAATACTTATTTTCCACCATAATTTGCAAAGAAATTCATTAAAAATCCTACAATGTGATTTCCTCGATTTTTCTCTCTCATTTTGTCTGTCATAGTTAAAGTGTACCTATGATGAAAATTACAGGCCTCATATTTTTAAGTGGGAGAACTTGCACAATTGGTGGCTGACTAAATACTTTTTTGCCCCACTGTATGTAAATAATGTGTTTATTTTTTTATAAAATTTGCAATTAAGGCTAACGTCACAATGTGGAAAAAGTTTAGGGGTCTGAATATTTTATGAAAGCACCTGCCAGAACACAATTTCCAGGTACCAGGGTTGTCTTAAGTGTAATATCCAGAACTACTGGCTAAAAATGATGCAGAATCCTTTTCCAATTTCTGCCTAAAATGACATATGGGTATAACTACATGAAGCAAGGATATGCATATTATTGATACCATTTGAAAGGAAACATTAAAGTTTGTGGAAATTAATGTAGGCGAGTATAACACATATGGTAAAAGATCACACAAATGAAAAAACATCCGTTTTCTTTTTTGTTCCATCTTTGAAATGCAAGAGAAAGGTCATATCTAGATAGGAGTCAAGGTGTAATTTAGCTTTTTGCCAGCAGTGTGTGCAGTCTCAGACTATTTTGCATCAAGTCTGCCAGGAGTTTGCCCAAATGTGCTAAATTGGTACTAGAGAACATAAAAATGCTATAGTAATAACTAAGTTTACACACATCCTGGATAATTAGCTTCCCCATAGAAAACACTAACCTTCACACATCTAGATGGCCGGGCAGGGATTCAAACTGTAGAACCCAGTTCCTACATTTCATCTCATCAGGATGACAAATCAGAGCGAGGTGTATGTATCAAACGATAGCATGGTATTTTTTACACTGTAAATTGGACAGTGCAGTTAGAGTAACAAGAATATAAACTTTCTGTCCATATGTTGGCTGTCAAGTCATTCTAGTCACATTAGCAACAACCGTAGAGGTTAATCAGACACACAATCCTGATCTAATAGTTTTATTTTCTTACAAATGACCAGTATCCTTTATTTTTTTTTCTTTCTAGGAAATTAAAACCCTTTTTGAATTCATACTAGCATCTACATAATGGTTTTTAATACTTCACAATATATTAAGTCTAGATGTTATGGTACACATGCTTACAATCCAGGCTGCCTGAAGAGCCACAGTCACAATACACAGGGAGGGGAGCGGGTGGGAGGGGGACTGCAGAATAAGTCATGTCCCGATACCTCATATCTGACCCTCTCCAGTGGCTGCATATGAACACAACCATACACATGCACCCACAAAACAATCCACACAGATGCACAACAGCCAGCCATACCTACCTTGTTCCACCGGTCCTATATATCTATAACCTGGAGAGGGTCTTCATTAGTGTTAACCGCGATTCTCTTTCACAGAAAGAACTGATCCACGGGGACATGAAGAGCTACTGCAGCAAGCCTGGGGCTAACAAAAATAATAATTAACATAATATATAAAGACATTCAAATACAGTAAGATTTTTGCTTGAAAATACAAAACTACATGAGAAAGCATTAAAATAATATAAAAGCTGAAGTGCTCGGTCAAAGTCTCTCTCCCGTGAGCTGTACATGTATCAGCCATCCGCTGCTTAGTAACAGTTGCCACAAGGACTACAATGCCTTGGGACCAGAAGTGTCTTTCTCAGTGGGCGGGGCTAAATATAATCCTCTTCCTGTCTGGGGAGGAAGTTTGATTTCCAGGACCGCAGAGAGGTGAAGGGCCACAGGCAAAGGAAGTCTCTCATTGGCCACTCTCCAACAGAGCAGCCATATCCTACTCACTCTACCTGTCCATTTGGTGTCCAGAGATGCAACGGTGAGAATCTCATGTGGCCGTTCAGAGTCAATTTCTCATCACAGTAGACCAGACAAATCCAGACCAGCCCCATAGCTCCCTCTAGAAGAGACCCCCCCCCCCCCCCCCAGTGCAGCAGTGTCTGAGCTTCAGGGTTCCTCTATAACCGTCACAGCTGAGAACACCCTATTCTGCCTCATGGCCACAGTTCTGTGTTTGCGAGTGGTGTATGACGGCGTGTGGTATGTGTGTAGACTATAGGGTGTGTGTTTATGTAGTCTGGGTGTGTGCGTTCAGTTGTGCTGCAGCGTGTTGGACTCTATGGGCGGAGCGGAGTCGTAGAGTGTGTCTGTGTCATGTGTTGGTTCCCCAGCCAGCGTACAGGGGTTGGAAAGAGTTCCCGCTCCACAGTCACAGAAAAACCTACAGAGACGAGGGTTAACGTGGAATACAGGACAAAACAAGGAAAATATATAATTGAGTGGTCAGCCTGGTATTCTAGAAAGAATTCTATAGTCAAGACACAGTAATGACAAGCCACAAATAGGGTCAGTATTAAATGGTTGGTGCGCTACTTACCTATCGTGCCGTATAAACTCCACGTCGTGTCCTTGGTGACACTTCTTGATGCAGTTCACACAGATGGCGTTCCTGTCTGTCGTATTGCAGGTGTGACACCTTGACACACATAAGTAAAAGAAAAATCATCACTGGCGTAACCGCTGTGTAACTAACTAAAAGTGATGCATTGGCTAGTTGTGTGTGTACCTGTAGAAGTCGTGCATGGGGTAGGAGGTGTAGCTGGAGATCTTGTAGAGACACTGTCCTCTGCTCACAGCTTTCTCTATGGCATCCTGATTATTCAATATCTTGTTATCTGGAAGAGAGGAAGAGACTGCTCTGACCAAGAACCTATTTTATATAGTCTAAGAAAGCCAGTCATTGCGCGTCTCTCGGCAACAATCTGAATGAATGTGTTGCGCAAGTTTGTTTTCCTCAGTCAGCTGAATGTGCCACTGATTTAGTTCATAGAACTGTGGTTACGTAAGTGCCCTTCGATATCCACTATTAGCAACTGGGCCAAACGTTGCGGTAATACGAATGTGGTTAAAGCTTTTCAACAGTTGGAGCTATTAGCGAATATGACCCCATTCCTGAAAGCCAAGACTCTCAGGAACACGTACGCGTCTTGTTTCCCTCTATGACACACACAATCTGTGTAGGACTCATTCGAAGGGAGAGTGATGAATCTGCACAGAACGACTGAGGAAATTAATTGATTAAAGCCTATACTTTTTTCCATTACATGGTTTATTAACATATCTTGTGCCATAACTTTTAAGATAATGGAAATAAGGCCATATTCAAAAGATTCCTCAAATGTATTTTACACATTTGTTTCTGATACCCAAGTGTCCTACAATAGAGATTGAAATAGCTTGATGGTCCATGTATCTTAAATATCATGTGTGAATCCATTTGATATCATGTTTGAATTCGCGACCAACCCCCAACCCCCCTTCTCCAAAGGGTAGGATATTTAGGTTGTTTCAGTGGCTCCTTCAGGAATATTAGTGACTACCACTGGTCTATTTCAAGAACTGACAGACTGAAATACTATTAGCATTAGCCCAAGTGCTACATTACATTAGCCTAGCCTGTCAGCGGCGATAGCTAATGTCCAATAACGCAATACAGCAGTGTTTTAAGCCCTTAGAGTATGTGAGCGGATGGTAGCGATCCCAATTTGACTGGAGTGCCAGCCTTCTTGCCCGCTCCAATAGCGCTCACTTCACGAGCTCAGGGCATACTCGGCCCAGCATGCATTTGTAGTCTACTTGTGTGCTGCTAATAGACCCTTGCTTTAGCTACTGTCATGGAGTTCGCTAAATATTTTCATAAAGAAACTGATAACACACACAGGTGCTGAATCAAGGTGACTTATAAAGATGAGGACCAAGATCAAGGGAGGGAGTGTGGTGATGTTGTGTCCACAACTAAAGAATCATAGTGGAATCTGAAAAGACAAATATTCCGAAAGCATGATGGTGTATTTACTACTTGCACTTGCTAAAAGAAAGGAACGAGGTGGGTAGATAACTAAGTGCGTCATTGTAGCAAAATATTTTGAAACTAAAAATCCGATCTCATAAACGTTTCGTTCATTTTTGTTGTATTATCTATACTAGCCCATAATTGATTCAAGGAGGTTTCCGTTTCGATCAGGACATTTTTTGTGTGTTACTTTTTACCCCATCTTTGTGGTATCCAATTGGTAGTTACAGTCCTGTCCAATCGCTGCACCTCCAGTACAGACTCGGGAGAGGCGAAGGTCGAGAGCCATGTGTTCTCAAAAAAACAAACCTGCCAAGCCGCACTGCTTCTTGACACACTGCTCACTTTAACCCGGAAGCCAGCCGCACAAATGTGTCGGAGGAAATACCATAAACCTAGCAACAGTGTCAAAGTACATGCGCCCGGGCCCACCACAGGAGTCGCTAGAGCGCGATGGGTCAAGGACATCCAGGTTCGGCAAAACGATGCCCTAACCCGGACGGCGCTGGGTCAATTGTGCGTCGCCTCATGGGTGTCCCGGTCACGGCCGGCTGCTACACAGCCCGGGATCGAACCCGGATCTGTAGTGACACCTCAAGCAATGCAATGCTGTGCCACTCGGGAGGCCTGATCAGATAAACAACTCTGCCCAGCCTGTCAAAAATGTCCAAAAGGATGTTTAGCAGCCCCAGTGGCTCTGCAAGTGTGGAGAGGATATTCTCTACTGCTGGCTGGCTCTCCAGGCACCATCGCTTCTTGACACATTGTCTAGATTAGCCAGAAGCCACAGACTGGCCAAACGCTTGTTTCTAAAAATAAATTCAAGGGCATTTTTCCTTTATTCTAAGTTAGTCACAGCCTATATGTCCAATGTATAGACTAAATGATTTAATACAACAAAACGTTTAAATGCTGAGCGCTTTGTTCCTACCAGCCTATTGTGTCGCACTCGCAAATTATTTACAATATATTAATTTGTAGGCCTTGAAATAATATAGCCTAAATAATACATTTTCGGCTTAGGCTCCCTGTCTGGCTCCTGACCTATTTCGAGTGTTTACTATGACATGTAGCCTATTTGAAATGATATGTGCCTCTTTCATTCACCTTTATGTTCATTCGGGTAGTCACAGAAATAAATGTGTGTTGGTTAAATTGTGATTTTAATGAATGGAGCGAATTTGGAGCGGCAGTTTTCTTTCCTGTGAGCGCGAAGCAGTATTCAGCGGGGCGTTTGGAAAGGACGTGGAGCGCCGGAGCGGTGTGCATGACAGTAGCTAAAGCAAGGAGCTAACATCCATGAGTGGATTTCCAATCATTCCAACTCCACTCACATACTCTGACCCTTAACGCTACAGTAGCACTAGCTACCTTTCATGGTGACGTTGACCCCCGAGGCGAGGAACAGGCCACCGAAACGGTTGTTGAAGATCTGGTTTCCCTCCAGAGTCGCCGTGGCATGGTTGGTTATCTCGATGCCTGAGACAGGAAATGACATTATCAACACAGGTGGTGGATGAGTAGGTAACAGTATTGACCAGTCAGTACAGCATGGTGAAGTTAGTGTAAATGTGTACACATGGGCAGCTGACCTGCAGCAAAGCCGTCAAAGATACGGTTCTTGCGGAGCACCGGGTGGCTGTTGGTGCTGATCAGAACTCCTGCCTGGGCGTTCCTGAAGATATCGTTCTCCTCCAGAAGACCTCTCCCTCCGTTAAAGATACAGATGCCCCCGTCTCTCCCGTCGTGGATCTTGTTGCGTCGCAGCGTGGGGTTGCTGTCCGTCTTAATCCACACGCCCGCCATGGCGTTGTCGAAGATCTCATTGTCCTCGATAAAACCCAGACCCGAGTTGTAGACCAGAATGCCTCCGTTCTGTCCTCCCCAGATCTTGTTGCGTCGGATCTTGGGGTTGCTGCCAGTTCTATAAAACAACCAACAATATTAGTGAAGCCTTCATCGAACGTTAGTCAAACGTTATCATAACCACTGCGTGTTCTGCATTTGACTGAAGAGGCAGGACGTACCGTATCTGAACGCCAGAGTACATGTGATTGTAGATGTCGTTGTCTTCCAACACCCCATGACCGTTGTCATAGAAATACACCCCTACCTGAGGGAGAAAGAGGGTTAAATCTGACTTCTTACAGAATATATCATCTAGACACAATGAGACAGGCCTCCAATTCTCACAGAAACAGTTTTTTTTTAATTTAAACAACGGTAACAGATAATGTGGAATGTGTTTTACCTGTTTGCCGCTGTGGATGCGGTTCCTGCGGAGGACAGGTGTGCTGCCGGTGGTCACCCAGACGCCTGCCAGTGTGTTGCTGTACACCTCGTTCTCCTCTATCACACCCTGGCCCTTCTCATGCTGCAAACACACACACACAATTAGATTGTTTAAATCAACATCTATAGGACTGAAAAAATCTAAACAGTATGTGTGTCTTTACCACGTAGATGCCGCCATGCTGTCCGTCGTGGATCTTGTTGTGGCGTACAATTGGGCAGCTATTGGTTCTGATCTGGATTCCCGCCAGAGCGTTGCCATGGATATCATTCCCCTCGATCAGGCCACGCCCATCGCCAAATATGTACACGCCCCCTTGGTTACCGTTAAAGATTGCATTGCCCCTGGAGAATAACAGAATGGAACGTCAACAAACAGCCCATAATACAGAGAGAGGTTATTGCAGGGGTCTCCAACAATCGCAAACTACCAGTCGCAAACTACCAGATCGCAAACTACCAGTAGCTTGCAGGCCACCTATGAGTACCTCGCCAAAAATTGCATGTACTTTCTGAATTATAAGTGTTCGACTGCAAACTGTCAAACAAATCTTACAAGTACTAGACACTGCAAGCTCCCAGCTAATATCTAATCAACGCAACATTGACATTATCCCACCCCTGGTTATCCACTTTTGTATTAAAAAGCTAAACCTAACATCTACCAATTAATTGCCAGTCTGTGTGGTGTGCACATTGCTCTATCACTCCGTGTGTAGCCAGTTGATGACAAATACTATCCCCAAAACCCTCTCAATTAAAATGTTAACTGCAAAGTAGACCTACCTGGCAGAAGTAAACTCAGCAAAAAAAGAAACGTCCATTCTTCAGGACCCTGTCCTTCAAAGATCATTCGTAAAAATCCAAATAACTTCTGATATTAATTGTAAAGGGTTTAAACACTGTTTCCCATGCTTGTTCAATGAACCATAAACAATTAATGAACATGGACCTGTGGAACGGTCGTTAAGACACTAACAGCTTACATACGGTAGGCAATTAAGGTCACAGTTATGAAAATTTAGATCACTAAAGAGGCCTTTCTATTGACTCTGAAAAACACTAAAAGAAAGATGCCCAGGGTCCCTGCTCATCTGCGTGAACGTGCCTTAGGCATGCTGCAAGGAGGCATGAGGACTGCAGATGTGGCCAGGGCAATAAATTGCAACTTCAGTACTGTGAGACGCCTAAGACAACGCTACAGGGAGACAGGACGGACAGCTGATCGTCCTCACAGTGGCAGACCACGTGTAACACCTGCACAGGATCGGTACATCTGAACGTCACACCTTCGGGACAGGTAGAGGATGGCAACAACAACTGCCCGAGTTACACCAGGAACGCACAATCCCTCCATCAGTGCTCATATTGTCCGCAATAGGCTGAGAGAGGCTGGACTGAGGGCTTGTAGGCCTGTTGTAAGGCAGGTCCTCACCAGCCATCACCATCAACAATGTCGCCTATGGGCACAAACCCACCGTCGCTGGACCAGACAGGACTGGCAAAAAGTGCTCTTCACTGACGAGTCGCGTTTTGTCTCACCAGGGATGATGGTCGGATTCCCGTTTATCGTCGAAGGAATGAGCACACCGAGGCCTGTACTCTGGAGTGGGATCGATTTGTAGGTGGAGGGTGCGTCATGGTCTGGGGCGGTGTGTCACAGCATCATCGGACTGAGCTTGTTGTCATTGCAGGCAATCTCAACGCTGTGCGTTACAGGGAAGACATCCTCCCCCCTCATGTGGTACCCTTCCTGCAGGCTCATCCTGACATGATGACAATGCCACCAGCCATACTGCTCGTTCTGTGAATGATTTCCTGCAAGACAGGAATGTCAGTGTTCTGCCATGGCCAGCGAAGAGCCCGGATCTCAATCCCATTGAGCACGTCTGGGACCTGTTGGATCGGAGGGTGAGGGCTAGGCAACTGTCCGGGAACTTGCAGGTGCCTTGGTGGAAGAGTAGGGTAACATCTCATAGCAAGAACTGTCAAATCTGGCGCAGTCCATGAGGAGATGCACTGCAGAACTTAACTTCTTATGCAGTATTGAATAGCTTGGATGAAAGGTGCACAGAGGTGCCCATAGTAAACTGCCTGCTCCTCAGTCCCAGTTGCTAATATATGCATATTATTATTCATATTGGATAGAAAACACTCTGAAGTTTCTAAAACTGTTTGAATTATGTCTGAGTATAACAGAACTCATATGGCAGGCAAAAACCTGAGAAGTTCCACTTCCTGTTTGAATTCTTTCTGAGGCAGATTTTCAACCAAGCTCTCATTGAAATTACAGCGAGATATTGATGAGTTTTCATTTCCTACGGCTTCCACTAGATGTCAACAGTCAATAGAACTTTGTCTGATGACTAATGTGTAGGGGGGCCGAAGGAGACAGGAATGAGTAATCACTGCCACGAGCTGACCATGCTTTCACATGCGCATTCGCATGAGGACCTCCGTTCCACCGCTCATCTGAAGTCAATCTAATTCTCCGGTTGGAACGTTATTCAAGATGTTAACAACATTCTAAAGATTGATTCAGTACATCGTTTGACATGTTTCTACTGACTTATGGAACTTTTGGACATTGTCACGTTATAGTGGACGTGCTTTGTGACTTTTGAATTGTTTACCAAACGTGCTAACCAAGGTAGCTAATTGGACATAAATAACGGACATTATCGAACAAATCAAGCATTTATTGTGGACCTGGGATTCCTAGGACTGCATTCTGATGAAGTTCATCAAAGGTAAGGAAACATTTCTCATGTATTTTCTGGTTTCTGTTGACCCCAACATGGCGGTTAATTTGGCTATTGTTCTGAGCTCCGTCTCAGATTATTGCATGATTTGCTTTTTCCGTGAAGTTTAAAAAAAAATCTGACACAGCGGTTGGATTAAGGAGAGGTATATCTATAATTCCATGTGTATAACTTGTATTATCATCTACATTTATGATGAGTATTTCTGTTGAAACGATGTGGCTATGCAAAATCACTTGATGTTTTTGGAACTAGAATGTAACGCGCCAATGTAAACTCAAATTTTTTGTTATAAATATGAACTTTATCAAACATGCATGTATTGTGTAACATGAAGTCCTATGAGTGTCATCTGATGAAGATAATCAAAGGTTAGTGATTATTTTTCTCTCTATTTCTGCTTTTTGTGACTGCTATCTTTCGCTGGAAAAATGGCTGTGCTTATTGTGGTTTTGTGGTGACCTAACATAATCGTTTGTAGTGCTTTCGCTGAAAAGCATATTTGAAATCGGACACTTTGGTGGGATTAACAACAAGATGCCTTATAAAATGATATAAAACACATGTATGTTTGAGGAATTTTAATTATGAGATTTCTGTTGTTTGAATTTGGCACCCTGCACTTTCACTGGCTGTTGTCATATCGATCCCGGTAGCGGGATGCAGCCACAAGAATGCAGCTGGTGGACACACCAGATACCGACTGTTACTTTAAACTCCACCTTCGTTCAGGGACACATTCCATACCTGTTAGTCACATGTCTGTGGAACTTGTTCAGTTTATGTCTCAGTTGTTGAATCTTGTTATATTCATACATGTTAAGTTTGATGAAAATAAACACAGTTGACAGTGAGAGGACGCTTCTTTTTTGTTGTTGCTGAGTTTATATAATCTGTGTATATTATTTGCTAACTTTGCATACAATCAGGGGCAGCAGTACAGAACCTTCACAGATGGTACATTCCTCACTCGCTAGATGCACAATTAATAAGGGACAGATGTGGAATTAAAGGGGAATTACACTCAAATCTATTTGATATTTATGGGGGTCTGGAAAAAAACGTATGTCTTCTGATGTGATTTAATCATTGACATGAACTCAGAACATAACATTTTGTTCTTTCTTTATGAACAATTATAATTTTGAGAGTAAAAAAAACGAATCTAAAACCCAGGTAAAATAAAACAGGAAACATATTTTCGGAAAATATACAACAGAATTGGGGTTTTATAGGGCCCCCTTAGAGTTGTTTATAAACCATTATTTTACCATGTATACTGACAGAAAACATAATGCAATACTTTCTCTTGTACACTAAGGACCTGGGGAGGAGTTGCAGGGGAGAGGAGAAGAATGTGCCTATTTGAAAGCAATACAAAAAATTAGGACCAGGGATGTTGTCTTGATAAGTGGGTGAATTTGACAATTTTTGCTAAGCATTTGAAATGTAATAAACTTTTGGGTATCAGTGAGAATGTATGGAGTAAAAAGTACATTATTTTGTTTAGGAATGTAGAGAAAAATAAAGTTATAAATAAATAGTATAAATAGTAAAGTACCCCCCAAAAACTACTTCAGTACTTTAAAGGATTTTTACTTAAGTACTCTACAACACTGATTGTGTGCGTACCGTATCGTAGGGTCACTGTTGGAGGTGATCCAGACTCCGGCGAAGTTGTTGGCGTAGATCTTGTTTTCTATGAACTGTCCCCGTCCTTTCTCATGCACATAGATGCCCCCTGTTTGGCCATGGTGGATCTCACAGCGAACCACTGTAGGGTTAGCATACGCCTTCACTTCAAAGCCTGCTATACGATTCCGGTGGATGTTACAACTCTCAAAATAACCCTGGGGGAGAAGGAGAGAGAGAGTGATACTATCATCATTGCCATGTACAGCACAACTGTAAAGACCTCCAAAATGATGGGTGTGAGGTAAAGGCTGTCACTAGCTTCCACAGTTACAAAGTCATAAAGCATGCATTTTTCTGAAATGCATCTTAAAATTGTATTTTAAACCTAACCTTAACCACACAGCTAACCTTACACCTAACCTTAAAGGAAAACGCCACCCAAAAACTATATTTTGCCCTTTGTTTCGTTAGTTCATTTTTGATATAGTCCCAAAATGTTTTGCATGTCAGCAATCAAGTTTAAGATGTTACTTTCAAAATTCAGAAATATTGCCCATATGATGCATTTTGCATCATAATGCTGTGTTTTGAAATTGACTAATGAAACAAATACCAAGTGTTTTTGGGTGGATTTTTCCTTTCAAAGCCAATTTTTGCTTTCATACATTTTTACGATATAGCCAATTTTGACCGTGGCTGTGGAAACCAGTCGTAAGAGGTTTGACGTTAAAGGTCAAAGTGAGATACCATTCCATGGTCGAAGGTGAAGACTCCTACATCTCGGCCGTGGTGGATGTGGTTTCGTCTGATGATGGGGTTGCCGTGGTTTTTTACCCAGATTCCCGCCAATGCATTATTACTGATCTCATTATCCTCATAGATACCCTGTAATACATTATCACATCATTATTGTCATAGATACCATGCAGGAATACACAGTCAGAGAGGGTGTTAAAGTGTGGTTAGTGATGTGTGTGCATGGTCGGTGATGAAGTGTGCATTTACCTGCGCATGGTCGGTGATGTAAAGTCCAACGTTCTCACAGTCGCTGATGTTGCAGTGTTTGATGCTAGGACACGCCCCCTGGCCGCTCACACAGACAGCCGAGCCAACTAGAATAGGGACAAACTACATTACCCAACATGCCCCACTGGAGACAACCTACATCAGGGATCATCAACTAGATTCAGCCACAGGCCTAATTCTTCTTGAGCAGCTGGTCAGGAGGACAGAAAATAATTACAAATAAATTTGTAGACTGCAAATTGCTCACAATAAGCCCAAACAGATATATTTGACTAAAACATCATTTCAAACCTCGATTACATTTATATACAATCCCATATCTCACTATTAAGCATGGGAATATTTTAGAACGGATACCAACAATTAAAATCACTTGGAGCTGATTTGGTTGTGTGTTAAGTCTTATGTCCAGAAAAGTGTTTTTTTAAATTTTTTATTGTTGATATACACACTACCGGTCAAAAGTTTTAGAACACCTACTCATTCAAGGCTTTTTCTTTATTTTTACCAATTTCTACAATGTATAATCATATTGAAGACATCAGAACTATGAAATAACACATATGGAATCAAGTAGTAACCAAAAAAACAAATCAAAATATATTTTATATTTGAGATTCTTCAAAGTAGCCACCTTGATGACAGCTTTGCACACTCTTGGCATTCTCTCAACCAGCTTCACCTGGTATGCTTTTCCAACAGTCTTGAAGGAGTTCCCACATACAGTTGAAGTCAGAAGTTTACATACACCTTAGCCAAATACATTTAAACTCAATTTCACACAGTTCCTGACATTTAATCTTAGTAAAAATTCTCTGTCTTAAGTCAGTTAGGATCACCACCTTATTTTAAGAATGGAAAATGTCAGAAGAATAGTAGAGAGAATGATATATTTTAGCTTTCATTTCTTTCATCACATTCCCAGTGGGTCAGAAGTTTACATACACTCAATTAGTATTTGGTAGTATTGCCTTTAAATTGTTTAACTTGGGTCAAACATTTATGGTAGCCTTCCACAAGCTTCCCACAATAAGTTGGGTGAATTTTGGCCCATTCCTTCTGACAGAGCTGGTGTAACTGAGTCAGGTTTGTAGGCCTCCTTGCTCGCACGCGCTTTTTCAGTTCTGCCCACAATTTCTATGGGATTGAGGTCAGGGCGTTGTGATGGCCACTCCTATACCTTGACATTGTTCTCCTTAAGCCATTTTGCCACAACTTTGGAAATATGCTTGGGGTTATTGTCCATTTGGAAGACCCATTTGCGACCAAGCTTTAACTTCCTGACTGATGTCTTGATGTTGCTTCAATATATCCACATAATTTTCCGTGCTCATGATGCCATCTATTTTGTGGAGTGCATCAGTCCCTCTTGCAGCAAAGCACCCCCATAACATGATGCTGCCACCCCTGTGCTTCACGGTTGGGATGGTGTTCTTCGCCTTGCAAGCTTCCCCCTTTTCCCTCCAAACATAATGGTCATTCTGGCCAAACAGTTCTATTATTGTTTCATCAGACCAGAGGACATTTCTCCAAAAAGTACGATCTTTGTCCCCAAGTGCAGTTGCAAACCGTAGTCTGGCTTTTTTATGGCGGTTTTGGAGCAGTGGCTTCTTCCTTGCTGAGCGACCTTTCAGGTTATGTCGATATAGGACTCATTTTACTGTGGATATAGATACTTTTGTACCCGTTTCCTCCAGCATCTGCACAAGGTCCTTTGCTGCTGTTCTGGGATTGATTTGCACTTTTCGCACCAAAGTACGTTCATCTCTAGGAGACAGAACGCGTCTCCTTCCTGAGCGGTATGATGGCTGCGTGGTCCCATTTATACTTGCGTACTATTGTTTATACAGATGAACGTGGTTCATTCAGGCGTGAGGAAATTTCTCCCAAGGATGAACCAGACTTGTGGAGGTCTAGCCTGAGGAGGCTTTTCCCTGAGGTCTTGGCTGATTTCTTTTGATTTTCCCATGTCAAGCAAAGAGGCACAGGGTTTGAAGGTAGGCCTTGAAATACATCCACAGGTACACCAATTGACTCAAATGATGTCAATTAGCCTATCAGAAGCTTCTAAAGCCATGACATAATTTTCTGGAATTTTCCAAGCTGTTTAAAGGCACAGTCAAATTAGTGTATGTAAACTTCTGACCCACTGGAATTGTGATAGTGAATTATAAGTGAAATAATCTGTCTATAAACAATTGTTGGAAAAATTACTTGTGTCACGCACAAAGTAGATGTCCTAACCAACTTGCCAAAACCATAGTTAACAAGAAATTTGTGGAGTGGTTGAAAAACGAGTTTTAATGACTCAAACCTGAGTCTATGTAAACTTCCGACATCAAATGTATGCCGAGCACTTGTTGGCAGCTTTTCATTCACTCTGCCGTCCAACTCATCCCAAACCATCTCAATTTGGTTGAGGTCGGGGGGTTGTGGAGGCCAGGTCATCTGATGCAGCATTCCATCACTCTCCTTCTTGGTCAAATAGCCTTTACACAGCCTGGAGTTGTGTTGGCTCGTTGTCCTGTTGAAAAACAAAGGATAGTCCCACTAAACGCAAACCAGATGGGATGGCTGCAGAATGCTGTGGTAGCCATACTGGTTAAGTGTGCCTTCTAAATAAATCACCAGTGTCACCAGCAAAGCACCCCCACACCACCACCTCCATGCTTTACGGTGGGAAGCACAAATGCGGAAATCATCCGTTCACCCACACCGCGTCTCACAAAGACACGGCAGTTGGAACCAAAAATCTCCAATTTGAACTCCAAACCAAAGGACAAATGTCCATTGCTTGTGTTTCTTGGCCCAAGCAAGTCTTTTATTACTGGTGTCCTTTAGTAGGGGTTTCTTTGCAGCAATTCAACCACAAAGGCCTGATTCACAGTCTCCTCTGAACAGTTGATGTTGAGATGTGTCTGTTACTTGAACTCTGTGAAGCATTTATTTGGGCTGAAATTTCTGAAGCTGGTAACTCAAATGAACATATCCTCTGCAGCAGAGGTTACTCTGGGTCTTCCATTCCTGTGGCGGTCCTCATGAGAGCCAGTGTCATCATAGCGCTTGATGGTTTTTGCGAGTGCACTTGAATAAACTTTTAAAGTTCTTGAAATGTTCCATATTGACTGACCTTCATGTCTTAAAGTAATGATGGACTGTTGTTTCTCTTTGCTTATTTGAGCTGTTCTCGCTATAATATGGACTTGGGTCTTTTACCAAATAGGGCTATCTTCTGTATACCACCCCTAACATGTCACAACACAACTGATTGGCTCAAACGCATTAAGAAAAAACTAAATTCTACAAATTAACTTAACTAGGCACACCTGTCAATTGAAATGCATTCCAGGTGACTACCCCATGAAGCTGGTTGACAGAATGCCAAGACTGTGCAAAGCTGTCATCAACGCAAAGGGTGGCTATTTGAAGAATCTCAAATATAAAATATATTTTGATTTGTTTAACACTTTTTTGGTTACTACATGATTCCATGTGTTATTTCATAGTTGATGTCTTCACTATTATTCCACAATGCAGAATTAATAAAGACAAAACCCTTGAATGAGTAGGTGTTCTAAAACTTTTGACCGGTAGTGTATAAATAAATAAAAAGGGAACCCTGAACTACATTATTCACAGGAGAAACAAACACGCCCAACTGCAGACTGTTTGCATTACCTGTGCAGGTAGATCTGATGATACAGTGGTCTATGTTGGGAGAACAGTTGACAGTGATCTCCAGACAGTGGTGGGCATTGTGGTGCTGAGCCGACTTATCATCTGGGTTAAACTGAATAGGAAACACAGGAGGTTAGAGGGGAGGTGTGTGTGTGTGTGTGTGTGTGTGTGTGTGTAAAATGGGGTCTACACAATAGTGCATGTGCGTTAGTGTGTGAGAGCTGGGTCTGTGTTTGCAGCGTACCCTAATAGTTATGTATCCTACGTAGGCGTCCTCTGATCCTTCCATGAAGACAAACGTTGAGTCTCTGGTGTTCTCAATCACCACCTTATCAGACACCTTACCCGGAGCTACATACACACAAAAAGAAAGTCTGTTTCTACCATAAGTAGTAGAGCATACATACACAGACTAGAAAGAGCAAGACACATGCACAGACAGACCACACACAGTACCTGCTCCGATCATGGTGATAGGGGACTCGATGTAGATCCACTCGTCAGTGTAGATCCCAGAGTGCACGAAGATCAGCCCTTCAAAATGAGCCTCCTGCACCCCTCCTAATGCATCCTCTATTGTGTCATAGTACTGGAAACACATAAACACGGTTACGTAAAATCAAGCAAAATTGGAGCTGACGGGCAGCCATATTGAAAATGTATGTGTGTGCGCACGTGTCTTACCAGCATATTCTCCCTGCCTTTGTACCTCCCAGGGTTGCTGTAGAAATGTTCAGCAAAGCCTGGCTTCACATGGGCTCCTTTATACTGCAATAAAAAAAAAAAAACAATGTTAAAATAACATGAACACAACGCTTATCTAACTACACACACTTTACCCACCAGTTGTTGGAAGCTGTCCTTCCAGGGGTTGGGGTGGTCGTGTTCCTCAGGGCTGACCTGGTAGAACTTTCCTGGCTCAGGGTGCATCATGGGACGTGTGTACTCAAACACCTCCATGTACAGACGCTTCCTGGACACACAGAGAGAGGGCAAATGTCAACCCCCCCGGGCGTAAAAGGTTTTGCATGAAGTAACAGTATGGACCAGTAGTGGTCGATAGTGACCAGATTTCTTCTGGTGACATGTCAGTTAACTATAACGGGCCAGAAAATATAGGTTAGGTTATGCATGTTTATGTTCCTTCAGTATAGGATCACAGAAGTGTGTCTGTGTGTACCAGAGTATAGGGTCGTTGGCTAGCTGGCTGAAGCGTTTGCAGACGCAGGCAGTTTGACAGAGGTCCTGCTCCAGGAGGTATGTGAAGATCTTCAGAACCACCTCATCTGGAAGCTTCTGCTGCAGGTACTGCTCTGCTGGAGCCGCTACACACATGCAGAGTTTCACTTAGCATTAATAGATGATGCATAACAGATGTAGAAAGAGCCATGCAGACACGTCACATCCTTGACTTGTACACCTAGACACACATTGTTACCTGGCGGGTCGTGGCTTTTGCCGGAGACTCTGGCCCGTTTGGCTCGGTGGCCAAAGGATTCTGTTGTTGAGGTGGATGCTCCCTGTGTCAGAATAACACACATCAGCAACAGACACTGCTACCTCCCCCAGTGGCATGACTGAGACACACACTTAAACATTCTGTCTCACTCAACTACACTGTCTACCTTTCTCCTGAAATATACACTGGTGCTAGTGGGAGTTTACACCACGTTTCAAAAACCAGTCCTTTCCTTTTAAACCAATTAAGGAAAGTGAACAAGCACAGAAAGGTGCTCTCTCTTTCTCTGACCTCCATAGCAGTCTTGCTGGGACAGGCCACTGCAGTACTGGAGGCTGTTCTCTTGGGCAATAGAGACTTGCGCCTGAGCTGGTAGGGGCTGTTCCCAGCTGCAGGCCCGGACTCCTCCACAGCCGCCTCCGCTGCTGCAGCTGGAGCCTCCTCATCTGCTGGACACACAGAGGACGCAGTCAGAACACAGTCTGACAGATACAGCACAAAGACACGTCTTCTCTTTCAGCACAGTTCAACTGACTGGCAGCATCCTTTCTCAGCAGTTCGACAAACACCGTCAGGCAGATGACATTTAAACACCATCCACCCACACATATATCTACTGTACTGCAGTTGGTAGACTGATTACAAAACACAGGTTAATAATGACAGCTGATCACTGGCATTGGAGTTCGCCTTTTTTCAAAACGCTTTCAGGACATTCACAGACTGGGTGTCATAGTTGTGTTTGATTGACTGCATATAATGACAGGGACTGGCTGTTGTATTGCAGGACTGTGTGTGTGGCTGACAGACAAAGGTTGGTGATTGACAGCCACAGATGTGTCCCTGCCGCCCGACAGAGCTCTACAATACCCTTCCCTTCTCTAGCTGGACACCGGCCTCTGCCCCGTCACACTGATACTAAAAGTCACAGCCCCGAACAGTTGACCTGCCGGTAACCTGGCCGCAGATTTTTTACCGCGGGCAACCAGAGTCAAAACGCAACTAACGTTAGTTACGTAGCTAACTAGCTCGTAAATCCGTCGTGTAAACAAACATACAGCTAGCCAGCGAACGTTAGCAATCAGTCAGACACATTTTTTTAGCTGGCTTAACTAGTAGTTCGCTAACTAGCTAGTTAGGTCAATTAAATAACTAACGGTAGCCGATGAATGTGATCCATGCAGTTATCTACCGTTAGCTGACGACTGCTTAACGTTAGCAAGAAAATGAACCTGTCTAAATTGCAGATGATATATTCATACCAGTTGGCTAGTAAGGTTAACTAACTTAGTTGCTGGAGGATGGCAACTGGCTAGCACACCCCAAAATGGCAGTCCAAAAACGCAACGCAGATTAATTTCGTCCGAAGCGTTACAGCTAATAGCTAACCTTAGTGAGCTTGTAACGTTACTGCCATGACCATGATGACACGTCCTGGCAAAGTCAGAAAAAATATACATAAAGGTGGTCACTGTGGGTCCGCCATGGTCGTCGTTATGGTTGCGTAGTGTGGGCTAGTTCTTTGGCTAGTCACCTTACTAGCTGACTAGTTAACGAGGTAACGTTAGCTACACAGGCAAAGCACTCACTAACGTCGTTACCCCTAGCCCCACTGGTAGCCACAGACACTCAAGCCAAACAAAGCGCGGCCTGGCCTGGGCCAAAAAGCTACAAGCTTCGGCTTTTCCTAAATAACACTCAGACAGCTGAGGTTGGGGTCACAGTGGAACCTTGCCGCCCTGACACGACTACAGTCCCTACAGTACTCTGACCGTGGTCCCTCTCACCTCGGTCGCCCTCGTTCTGGTCGGGCTGCACCGGGCGCGGCCTTGAGACTCGCCTGGGTCTCCGGTTGGTGGCTCTGACGGAGTTCATTTGGGGAGTAGGTTGTTAAAATACAAAACGCTTTCCTCGACCGTCCACTTTGCGCTTTAACACCAGGCCTCGACTACAACCCCGTGCGCCGGTCTCTCTCAAACCACCCACCGCGCTAGCTATCTACCCGAGGTGTAGTTTATGTTTTTCGGACTGCTCCCTCTTGCACAGCTCTCTACCAGCTCTGTCTCTATATCAAGCAGGAGGAGCCATTAACTCACACAGGGACAGTCGGAGGATGTCTGCCACTAGTCCTGAGCTTACAGCGACCTCCTGTGGCCAATAATAGACAGGTCCTCTTGAGCATGGGTTCTCAAAGTGGGGTCCGAGGTGTTTCATGTTTATAATTTCTCTTCATTATTTGTCTTCATATGACAAGGATTAAAAAGTATTTGCCAGTAAATTGTCAATTTGATTCATGATGATGACTGCTAGCTAAGATTTTGAAAGTATGATGTTGACATGACAGAGTCCAATCAAAGCTACTGTAGATAGGCCTCCCAGTGGTCTAAGGCCACTAAGTGCCACTAAAGATTCTGGGTTTGAGTCCAGGCTCTGTCGCGACCGGGAGACCCATGGAGGCGGTGCACAATTGGCCCAGCGTCGTCCGGGTTAGGGAGGGTTTGGCCGGCAGGGATATCCTTGTCTTATCACTAGCGACTCCTGTGGCGGGCCGGGTGCAGTGCACGCTGACATGGTGGCCAGGTGTACTGTGTTTCCTCTGACACATTGGTGCGGCTGGCTTCCGGGTTGGATGGGCATTGTGTCAAGAAGCAGTGCGCCTTGGTTGGGTTGTGTTTCAGAGGACGCATGGCTCTTGACCTTCGCCTCTTCCAAGTCCGTACGGGAGTTGCAACGATGAGACAAGACTGTAACTACTACCAATTGGATACCACGAAATTGGGGGTGAAAAATAAAAAATGACATAAAAAAAAACGATATAATGTGGTTTGACGTCATTTTATCTGTGGCCAATGACCTGGAGCCTTCTTGGATGGGCACTTCTAATGTAACTCTATGGCTTGAATTTTTGAGCTCCACCCTTAGATTTGGCAGTGATATAGTGTCCACATGAGTGACAGAACACTAAGCCAATCACAGCGCAACTAGAGAACATTACCAACCCTTACACACATATTTTCTGCTGTCTGCCCCACCATCAACTGAAAGCACTGAGCTAGGCTGAAACACCTGCATTTTGGAGCTGCCTTACTCAAGAAAGCAAAAAAGAGACAATGTTTGTATTTTTTTTTTTACATTTGCAAACTGATATGTGACATGTATTAATGCCAAAATAACATGCAAAACAGGCAAGCATTCTATAGGTTTTATTTCTCAACTCTCAATATTCAGCTTAATACCAACTATTTTACAACCAAGATATTTGATAAGGCTTTGAGATATAGATTGACACATGCGCTAAATGCACACTGGCCATTGCGAGGGCATAGGCCTATAGGTCTAATGGGTAGTAGCCTACAACTGCAACGTTTTTTTTAGGACATTACATTTACTGTTGGATGAATACACGGCTACTAACAGTGGTAGTATATTTAGAGTTAGCGATCTAGTTAATGTGTTCCTTGGGCGTTGAACCCCAACTTAATTAGCCTAGGATATTAGTTAGTGAACATAAATGTGTATGTAATTTATCTCTATAGTATAAAACAAAATCTGGAAATTCTGGAGTCCTATTTTGACAGTAAAATATAGCAGCTATAGTCTAATTGTCAACCCAAAATTCACCCACAATCACTGGATTAGGTTGTACAAAATATATTGAGTCATGCATTCCTGCTTGGATGTGTTAGATGAAACAACTTATTTCTTGAATACCTCAGAAGTCTATTTATTACACTTCTTAATAAAGCACTGTGAATGAATTTATAAGATGAATTACTCATGACTTGGGTGAATGGTCTGACCAATTCTTGGCTGGTGCCTGTGCCACCAACTGTAAAAGTCAGTGACACCAGGGGAACATGTTAGTCTGGAGCCCTGTAATAGTAATTAACACTTAGGGTACTTGTTGATTCGGGGGAACACATGACAGGCACTAATTTGCAATATAGCCTAAGTCGTTAGCTTGGCTTTTATAAAGTATAAGGCTTAAGCAGACAGGCAGACAGACATACAGACAGAGACCAAAAGAAGCACAGAGAGACAGCAGAAAATATGCTGGGATAGACAACACAACAGGAAATGGAAAGGAGGCAAACAAAATGGCTAAAGCAGAGGCACAGTTGTAGTGGTGAGTCGTATCTCCAGTGTATTTTTACATATTGTATTTGTTTAAACATGAGCTGGTTAAAAAAGAGGAGGACCAAGTCTCGCTAGTCACTGGCACAGAAATGGCTGAGAAACGCAGTACTCTACTAACAATGTTATGTGTCAGCAGTACTGCTCATGTCTAAGTGTAGCGTCAGGGTTAGGATGACCACATTTAAAATGCCCAAATGCGGGACAACAGGATGATTTGGCAGCACACCATGTTAGGCACACCTAACTTCAAAATAGACCATGGCACCATCACTGTCAGTTGTGAGTGATAATTCTTCTGGTTTTACCAGTGAAATGTCCAAACTGCATCTGCATTCCAATCATTTGATCTAAATCAGTTTTTCATGGGATTATTCATGATTTTTTGCATATTAATATTCTTGAATGACCGTTTCGTGAGCAAATTAGAGCAGATGGTGTCAAAAAAAACTATATAGCTTTCCTGTATTTTGTTTAAATCAAAGCACATTCTGCCTAGTGTGTGCGCTCTCTGGAGTTTTGGCAACATTATCATTTTTGGGGACTGTTCAGCTAACCATCCTAAAATCTTTACTAAACAACTTTACTAAACAACTAAACAACTTTACTAAACAAGCGCCATTGTGAAAAGTGGCGCTTAGGTTTGCTCCAGCAGCACTACACCCCTGCAGTCCGCTGCACCGACCAAGCAATTTAGGTGTAGCCTACTCTTGATGCAGAAACGAGAGACAATGTGTGGCTGTTTCATGAAAATCTCAGACTATTTGGCGAAGGAAACATTTCTGGTTGGTCTCGGTAAAACAGTTAGGATGAGAGCAGTGGTGATTTTAGCATGTAAATCTTGGTGGGGCAAAATCCATTTTTTTTGTTTAAATGCATGCCAGCAAAGCCCCTACACAACACAACACAACACTAAACAATTAATGAATTGCACTATAATGATGACAAACGGTGCCCACAAACTGTTAGGGCCTACATAAAGCTGTCCCAACAGCAGAGTCCCAACAGCAGTCCCATCACCTTACCACTGCTACACCTGGCTATCAGCAGAGCCTTGTCTGCCAGCAAAACAGTTCATTCAGCCTCATTTACTGCCTTTAAAAAAAACATAGCTGATATGGCTGACTTGCTTAAACAAATGTGGTTTCTACTGACAATTGAGATGTACAAAATGTGGCATAAGGGAATGGCGAGCGGATAAGAGGTAATCCATCATTTTGATTAAGACATTAATGAGCTAGGTAGGACGGACATAGTCAATATAACTATTTGTTCAGCACTTTTGAAATGTACAGCGATAGAATTCAGAAAATGGTCCGTTCTTACACTGTACACCAAGTCAGAACCGTAGGATAAACAAAAGGGGCATATGAGCAGACAATGAAAGCTCTTACAATATTAGATGATTACATTTCTCTAAAACAGGCCATATGCTACATGTGCACCACCCAGTCAGAACAGTAGGCAAAATTATGAGGGGAAAAGTCACCAAATTATTAGGGTGAGGCACATGGGCTACTAATAGCTTACTACACAACGTACACTTCCTATTACTTTCTTATCTACAGACAGTATATCAAATCAAATATTATTTGTCACATGCGCCGAATACAACAGGTGTAAACCTTACAGTGAATTGCTTACCTACAAGCCTTTAACCAACAATGCAGTTTTAAGAAAAATAAGTGTTAGGTGTTATAAATGTTAGGTCAAAAATAGATAAGTAAGAAATAATAATTAAAAAAATATATAATTAAAGAGCAGCAGTAAAATAACAGCGGGTACCGGTACAGAGTCAATGTGCCTGGGCACAGGTTAGTCGAGGTAATGGAGATCATATGTACATGTAGGTAGAGTTAAAGTGACTATGAATAGATAATAACCAGAGAATAGGGGAGACAATGCAAATAACCATTTGATTAGCTGTTCAGGAATCTTATGGCTTGGGGGTAGAAGCCTTTTGGACCTAGACTTGGCACTCCAGTACCGCTTGCCATGTGGTAGCAGAGAGAACAGTATATGACTAGGGTGGCTGGAGTCTTTGACAATGTTTAGGGCCTTCCTCTGACACCGCCTGGTATAAGGGTCCTGGATGTCAGGAAGCTTGGCCCCTGTGATGTACTGGGCTGTATGCACTACCCCCTGTAGTCCCTTGCGGTCGGAGGCCGAGCAGTCATGTGTGAACAGGGAGTACAGGAGGGGACTAAGTAATAAACACCCCTGAGGGGCCCCCGTGTTGAGGATCAGCATGGCAGATGTGTTGTTACCTACCCTTACCACCTGGGGGCGGCCCGTCAGGAAGTCCAGGATCCAGTTGCAGAGGGAGGTGTTTAGTTCCAGGGTCCTTAGCTTAGTGATGAGTTTTAAGGGCATTATGGTGTTGAAAGCTGAGCTGAAGTCAATGAATATCATTGGTAGGTGTTCCTTTTGTACAGGTGGGAAAGGGCAGTGTGGAGTGCAATAGAGATTGCATCGTCTGTGGATCTGTTGGGGCGGTATGCAAATTGGAGTGGATCTAGGGTTTCTGGGATAATGGTGTTGATGTGAGCCATGACTAACCTTTTAAAGCACTTCATGGCTACAGACGTGAGTGCTACGGGTCGGTAGTCATTTAGGCAGGTTACCTTAGTGTTCTTGGGCACATGGACTATGGTGGTCTGCTTATAACATGTTGGTAGTACAGACTCAGTCAGGGACACGTTGAAAATGTCAGTGAAGACACTTGCCAGTTGGTCAGACACTTGCCAGTTGGTCAGCGCATGCTCAGAGTACACGTCCTGGTAATCCGTCTGGCCCTGCAGCCTTGTGAATGTTGACCTGTTTAAAAGTCTTACTCACATCGGCTACGGAGAGCGTGATCACACAGTGGTCCAGAATAGCTGATGCTCTCATGCATGCTTCAATGTTGTTTGCCTTGAAGTGAGCATAAAAGTAATTTAGCTCATTTGGTAGGCTCGTGTTACTGGGCAACTTGCGGCCGTGTTTCCCTTTGTAGTCTGTAATAGTTTGCATGCCCAGCCACATCCGGCGAGCGTCAAAGCCAGTGTAGTACGATTCAATCTTAGTCCTCTATTGACGTTTTACCTGTTTGATGTTTCATCTGAGGGCATAGCGGGATGTCTTATCAGCTTCCGGGTTAGAGTCTCGCTCCTTGAATAAGGCAGCTCTAGCCTTTAGCTCAGTGTGGATGTTGCCTGTAGCCCATGGCTTCTGGTTGGGGTGTGTACGTACTGTCACAGTGGGGACAACATCATCGATGCACTTATTGATGAAGCCAGTGACTGATGTGGTGTACTCCTCAATGCCATCGGAAGAACATATTCCAGTCTGTGCTATCAAAATAATCCTGTGGTTTAGCATCTGCGTCATCTGACCACTTCTTTATTGACCGAGTCACTTGTGCTTCCTGCTTTAGTTTTTGCTTGTAAGCAGGAATCAGGAGGATATAATTATGGTCAAATGGAGGGCGAGGGAGAACTTTGTACGCATCTCTGTGTGTGGAGTAAAGGTGTTCTAGAGTTTTTCCCCCTCTCGTTGCACTTTTAACATGCTGATAGAAATGAGGTAAAACGGATTTAAGTTTCCCTGCATTAAAGTCCCCGGCCACTAGGAGTGCCGCCTCTGGATGAGTGTTTTCCTGTTTGCTTCTGGCCTTATACAGCTCATTGAGTGCGGACTTAGTGCCAGCATCGATTTGTGTTGGTAAATAGACAGTTATGAAATATATAGATGAAAATTCTCTTGGTTAATAGTGTGATCTACAGCTTATCATGAGATACTCTACCTCAGGCGAGCAAAACCTCAAGACTTCTTTAATATTAGATTTCATGCACCAGTTGATGTTTACAAATATACAAAGACCGCCACCCCTTGTCTTACCGGAGGCAGCTGTTCTATCTTGCCGATGCAGCGTAAACCCCGCCAGCTGTATTTTATCTATGTCGTCGTTCAGTCACGACTCAGTGAAACATATGATATTACAGTTTTTAATGACCCGTTGGTAGAATATTTGTGATCGTAGCTCATCTATTTTGTTATCCAATGATTGTACGTTGGCTAGTAGGACTGATGGTAGAGGCAGATTACCCACTCGCCATCGGATCCTTACAAAGCACCCGACCTACATCCCCGATATCTCCATCTCTTTCTCATGCGAATGACGGGGATGTTGGCCTTGTCGGGTGTCTGAAGTAAATCCTTTGCGTCCGACTCGTTAAAGAAAACATTTTCTTCCAATACGAGGTGGGTAATCACTGTACTGATATCCAGAAGCTCTTTTCGGTCATAAGAGACAGTGGCAGAAACATTATGTACAAAATACGTTACAAATAGCACAATTGGTTAAGAGCCCGTAAAACAGCAGCCATCTCCTCTGGCGCCATACATATCTCCCTTGCATATTACATAATTTATGCATCAGCATACAATACATTTTTGGACTCACCTTGTTGTGCTGTGCTCATTTGAACAGGAAGGTGGTGTGGTGGTCCTTCAAGGGCAAATTATGTCATCAAACTGTCATCAAAGTCTGGGATTCTCTGGATTTATGATGCTTTCAAGACAACTGGGAACTCGGAAAAAAACAAGGTCGAATCACGATGACGTTGCTAATCTTCATGTCGGGGGCTCAAAACAGTACATGGTAAGTGGTAGGAGCTAGGCACAGGGGCTAGGCCAGGGGTTAATTTGGGACTGGGCATGAGAGTGTTTCCACATTGAGGTGGACCTATGGACCTGCCTCGCACCTGCAACCTTGAAATAACATCTTTTGGAGTGTGTGTGTTTGATAAACTATCCACCAGCCATTTCCCTCCTCCTGATGAATGGGCTGAGTGCAGCTGTGTAACCTTTCCTCCCACACACACACACAGAAGGGTTGGGGGATTGGTCATTGTCCTTGAACAGACTGGATGTGCTGAAGGACAGAATGTTTCTGATAACACAAGAAACTGCTCAAAAATGTGTGTGTGTGTGAGAGTGTGCCTGTGTTCGTTTTGGCTTCTCTATGTGCAGCCAGTACACACTATACCTTAACTCCAAGTCTCAGTAACATTCTCACTCTTGGTAAAATGCACAATCAGATTGAGATTTATCAACAACAGTAGATGCACAACTCATATGAACAACTTTTTTTCTACAACCAATAAACAGAACTCATGAAAGAACCAGACCTGGGTTAAGTAAACAATTTAAAGTATTTTAAAACACTTCTGCTGCTGGTGTGGTTTGCCCTGCTCAATGGAATGCAAACTTTCTAAGCTACATTAGGCACATCTCAAAAACCCAAAGCACCTCTTTGTATCTGTATTTAGACCCAGGTCTGGAAGCAACAAACAAACTTTACATATCTCTTAAAAACAGTTAACAAATCTTGAACTGTATTTACTCTATATTGAGAAGACAGGGGGAGGGGAAAGAGAGAGAGGGAGGAGGTAGAGAGTAGAGAGAGGGTTCAGTATGTTGATACGATCAGGTGAATTTGTGGAGTCAAACACAAACTAACTAAAGTACTGCTAAACAGCCATCTGCTACTATTAAACAGCTACCTGTTACTGCACACACCTCCTGCAGTCCTGTGTGTGTCTGTGTGCATGTGTGTATGAGTGCGTACGTGTGTATGCGTACTATGAGGCATCAGGGTCCCATCCCTCTCAGAGAAGCTGTTGTTGTTAAAACCAGCCACAGTGTCCCATGCCTGGTCTTGGGTTCAGGGGTGAGGGGTTAAAGGTCAGGGTTTCAGTAGGGGTCCGGTGGCTTGGCTGTTGTGAACCAGTTAACACAGCGTCCCGTGGGAGGCTTTGGGCGACATTTGGATCCATGCAGCCTGCTGGACGGAGAAACTCTCTGTCCTGTAGATCTGGGCTTTGGTCGTAAACAGGCCATATCGCGCTGCCAGCAGGAAGAAGTCCCGGCGGAATGTCCGGGTGCATAATCCGTACAGGAAGGGGTTGGCGCATGAGTTTATTGGGTAGAAGAGGACCAATAGCAGCTTGGAGTCGGAGACGGTGATGAGGGGTAGTTTGAGCGCGGCAGAGAGGGCGAAGAAGGAAATAGGCGCCATGCACAGGAAGTCAGTGAAGATGAGGATGGCCATCCGCTGAGCCATGCGGGTTTCAGCACTGGCTGGGGGGGAGGAGGAGTTACGGACGGACAGGTAGATGCTCAGGTAGCACACACACACGCACAGGAAGGCCACCACGTTCAGCAGCAGGAGGAACATGACAAACACCTGAGACGGCAGCGACTCCACATCCATGGGCAGGCAGATACTCACCTGAAACACACACACATCGACGCATGCAGGCACACACACACACACACACACACAATACCCAAATTAGCATAGAAGCTGTGCAATATAATACGTGTAGAAAAACAGGTAGCGTCACACATCCCTCACCTTGCTGTAGCTGCTTACCCCTACTGTGGGTAGCAGAGCCACCAGACAGGAGAAGGCCCAGCCGGTAGCCATGACAGCACAGGCGTGTCGGAGGTGGAGCTTGCGGTCCAGTCTGAGGGCGTGGGTGATGGTGTGGCAGCGCTCCAGGGTGATGGCCGTCAGAGTAAACACAGACAGCTCACTGGCAAACACCTGCACATACAGTATAGCGCTTCTGTAAGAGCATCAGTTCCAAGCGTTCAGATCACTTCAGTATACGAAGGCTAGGGCGCACACACACACACACCCTCCTAGGTCTACAGTATACCCACAGTGAAGAACCCGGCGATGTCACAGCCCGCCCCGGTCTGCCAGCTGATAGCATGGTTGTAGTACAGACCTCTCGTACGCACGTCCACTGTTGCTATGACCACCAGGTATACGCCCATACACAAGTCGGCAAAGGACAGGTGGCACATCAGGAAGCGTGGCACCGTCATCTTCGCTCGGCTGCCTAGCAACCGAGAATGGGGAGGGGGAAGTTTAGTATATAACTTTTATCACAAGAACGTATTTTAATATGATAACTGTGTAACGGCCGTCTAGCTCTTCCTCAGACGAGGAGAGGCGAGAAGGATCGGAGGACCAATGTGCAGCGTGGTAAGTTTCCATAATTTAATAACATGAAAACTAGACAAAATACAAAACAACACACGTACTAACCGTCACAGTCCCGTGTGGCACAAACACTGACACACAAAACAACCACCCACAAATCCCGAAAACAAAACAAGCCACCTATATATTATTCTCAATCAGGGACAACGATTGACAGCTGCCTCTAATTGAGAACCACATTAGGCTGAACACAGAAACAGACAAACTAGACACACAACATAGAATGCCCACCCAGCTCACATCCTGACCAACACTAAAACAAGCAAAACACATAAGCACTATGGTCAGGACGTTACAAACTGCTTTCATTACAAAATTTGTCATCATTCACACATTTGTATAGTGATAAAATTATTGTGATAAAAACAGTTATTGTGATAAATATGGCTTGAGATTTTCTAATAAACATAAAACATTTTTTTTTTTTTTACTAACCTAGCAACACAAGCAGCACGATGGTGTTGCCTAACAGTGCGAGCACAGAGATGATCCAGATGAGGACCCGTAGAGGGGTGGAGCCCATGATGTCTTCACAGGGGTTGAAGGCATCGGGGGCGGGACTACAGGCCACAGATGTCCAATTTAAACAGAAGTCCATAAAGAAGTGGAGGTTGTTCTGAGCCCCGGGTTTAAAGCACGCAGAGTTCCTCCGGAAGGTCCTGACAAATGCACGCAAGAATGCAAAAATACACACACACACTAATTTATATGTGACATAATATACACAGATATATTCTATCTTGGAGTGTGTGTTTGTGTGTGTACCTGTTCATCTGGGGTTTATGGAAGGCGCAGCAGTGAGACGGGTAAGTGAGGTTAGCCTGTCGTAGCTTTGTGAATAGGGACAGGGGAGGCAGCGCTCTGAGTGAGAACACCGAAACAGCGGACAGATGCTCAACTTCACCCAGCACTGACTCTGGCAGGGAACTCAGCGCTGTACGAGAGATGTCTCTAAATACACACAGACAACAACAACACTTTGACACAAAAACAACTGACGGCTGATGTTGTCACTGACGTGTTGTTGTGGAGCCATGCTTACAGGAACCCAGGCCCCTCTGCTCCTTTGAAGGAATTATTATGCATATGAGAAAGTTGCAGGTTGCCCATGAGAAACCTGAGCAAGAGAGAAAGAGAAACCATTATAGTATGTATGTATGTGTGTGTATGTGTGTGTGTATGTCTGTGTGTATGTGTGTGGGTGTGTGGACTCACAGTTTGTGTATCTTGGTTCCATTAAAGGCGTGACTCTCCACCTCACTGATGCCGTTCTTGGTCAATCGTCTGTAAGAAGAACGATGCACATTTATAAAGTCATTTCATGAAGATGTCATATTTCCAGGGAGATGTGTGGCTACTCTGTGTATGTGTACTCTGTGTGTGTGTACTCTGTGTGTGTGGCTGAAATGGAAAAAATGTCATGGTATTAACACACATGGAACCCATGTGTTTGATATGTGTGATACCGTTCCATTAATTCCGTTCCAGCCGTTACTATAAGCCTGGCCTCCCAAACCATGGTGCCACCAGCCACCTGTAGTGTGTATGTGTGTGTGTGTGATGGTGGTCACAGTGTAATATAGACCTTGGGAGACGGGGTTGATAAACTGTTCACTTATCCACCAATCCCTTGTCTGCGTGTGTGTGTGTGTGTGTGTGTGTGTGTGTGTGTGTGTGTGTGTGTGTGTGTGTGTGTGTGTGTGTGTGTGTGTGTGTGTGTGTGTGTGTGTGTGTGTGTGTGTGTGTGTGTGTGTGTGTGTGTGTGCATGTGTGTGTGGGTAGTGTACTCGGTGTGTGTTTGTTACTGCTCACAGTTCATCGATGGTATTAGTGGTGAGGCCGAGGAAAGCGTTGCTGGGGATGATCACTATGTTCACATTGTCCTGCAGGTCCCTGCACCACACACACACACACACACACACACACACACACACACACACACACACACACACACACACACACACACACACACACACACACACACACACACACACACACACACACACACACACACACACACACACACACACACATACAGAGTACACATACACACACACACAAAGAAAATAACCAAACTAATAACCAAACTCCTACAGCTAAAGATGTACAAATCTTAATTTGTGCCAGTTTGCTACAGCAGGAAAATGATCCTGCAGCAATAGGAAATGTACAATTATTATGTGGATTATAATTAATGCCATTTGAAACCTTTAATACACTACAAGTTTGCATTTCCTACTGTGTATTCAAATGTACAAAAGAGTGATCAAATTAAGATCCTACATCTGTAAGAGAAGCAGCTCATGTTTCCCACAAAATACAGTAACATGTGAACTACTGAATACTGAATACACACACGAACTGTACAGTAAGAGAGCATGGTGACATACAGCAGAAACGTCAGGGCAGTGGAGTGGATCCGGGAGAAGTTAGGGAGAACCCTCAGTCCAGTGTTGCAGATCGTCCTGAAAAACAGGGCAGTCCCATCAAAGCCAACTGATTTAGGATTAGTTCTTAGGGTTTAAGGTTTAAGGTTTACTGGTACTTACAGGTATATTAGTTTGGGCTGTCCCATGAAAGCCTGTTGAAGTAGGGGTAGTGGTTAGGGCTAGGTTTAGGGCTTAGGGATTAGGGTTAGAGTTTAGGGGTTAATGTTAGGCATAAGGGATAAGGGCTGAGGGCTTAGGGGATATGGAACTTACAGGTGACTGAGTTTCGGAAGTCCCATGAAAGCCTGATGATGGATGATGACCAGGTGTTTTGACTTGGTGATGGTTCTGGAGCAGACATGCAACGTTTGAAATACACACATGATGCATGAAATGGTGTGAGAATGGTGTTTGAGTTGTTTATGAATGGTGCATTGATGCTGTTTGAATGGTGTATGAGCGGGGTATGAATGTTGTGTTGAGGGGTGTATAAATGTTGTATTATGGTACTGTAGGACTAATACTTACATCTCAGTTAGTCTGGAGAGGTTAGCAAATGCAAAAGCCCCGATGCTCTCTAACATACCATTCTCTGTTAGCACACTGAGAGAGTGTTGGAGAGAGAGAGAGAAAGAGAGAGAAATGGGGAGAGAGAAATGGTCAGAGAAAAGGAGAGAGGGAGTAAGGGAGACAAAGGAAGAAAGATTGGAAAAGATAGAAATGGACAGAGGAGTATAGCAGTGAGACTGGTTGATTTATCTATAGCACACTTGTTTTTAAAGTAACTGTCCAATGTTTCCAGATTTCTATGAAATGTGAGCTATAATTAATTACAATTAAGATTGAAGTAGTTTTCCTTCCAAAAAATACATCCAAAGTAATTAAGTATGTTAAAAAGCATATTTTCTGTGTTTGAATGGTGTGGGCGTACCTAAACAACAGATTGGTGTGGGCGTATACCGGTCATTAAAAATATTAATGCGAGTAGACCGCTGATTGGCCAGCTCATCCTCCTCGGGAGGATGACAACATAACTAGCCTTTTTTTAAACGTTCCGTTTTTGGTGGCGAAGTCAACAACATTATTTGGGTATGAGTTAACAGAATATTAACTTTTAAAAATACGATTTTCACTGGACAGTTACTTTAAGTAGCCTGGCTGTAGTCGTTCCTAAGGAGACAAACCGAAGGCAGAAGATGAAATGACAAATCACATTTTCCGTAACATCGGCCCAATATAAGGTATTCCTGACTTCCTCTCCTCTGTTTGGGGGATCTATATCTACAGTGTTTCTACTCATCGTGTTCCACATCAGAGTCTAAACACATAGTCGGACTAAACACACACACCGACACACCGACACGCACTTTCACACGCACACACACTTACATGGCAGTGAGCTGCTGTAGGTTGGTAAAGGCTTCTCGGGGAAACACTCTGATGTGCGTCTGTTTGAACTCCCTGTAAAACACAACAACCAATTCGATTGTAGGTCGTACCTCATTCACTAACTAGCCAAACGATGAAAACATTTCCCTGGCCTTGACCTGAGAACAGAACACACACAAAGAGTTCACATTATTGCTGGGAACGATACAGCAGCCTGCTGTGTGTGTGTGTGTGTATGTGTATGTGTGTGTCTGTCTGTTATTGGGACCTGATATCTCTGTCACATCCACTTTGGCTGTTATTGACCAGATTGAATCCCAGCCTTAGTCTTAAGACCTGTATTTACACATACGTGTGTGTGTGTGTGTGTGTGTGTGTGTGTGTGTGTGTGTGTGTGTTTGTGTGTGTGAGAGAGAGAGAGAGAGAGAGAGAGAGAGAGAGAGAGAGAGAGAGAGAGAGAGAGAGAGAGAGAGAGAGAGAGAGAGAGAGCAGCTCAGTTGGTAGAGCATGACACTTGCAACGCCAGGATAGTGGGTTCAATTCTAAGTGGCATATACTGTATTACTATTACATTAGAGAATGTCTCTGCTGGAAGTCTCTGTAGGAGACACACACTGTTGCCCATTTGTGGTGATAGCCTTGAGGTTCCTTCAGAAATGTTTCAACTATAAAAACATGAGGCCAGAGTTTACCACAGTCTACTACTATCACCTCCCCCCGCCCCTCCGTCCCCACACCATAACACTAACCAACGACATCATGACAACACAAAGAGACAACAATAGCAATAATGACAACAACAACATCCACATCAGCAGCTGTTAATACAATCAAACAGACAATAATTCAAATCAATAGAATTTCCATCAGCAACATCAACAGCCAAAACTGGATCACCTCCACCTCTCGTACATCTTGGTGTGTGTGTACTCACAGGTCGGTGGTGTTCTTGGGGATGTGTGTGGGCATATGTGTGATGGTGTTACCCATACAGAGGTAGGTACATTTTTCCCCAGAGTTTACCATTGCTACCTCTGCCTGAGACACACACACACAGCCCAACACACACAGCAGCATCTTCATAATCTTCTTCATCTTCATCATCATCATCTCCCTCATCCACCTCTCTTCTCTGTTCGAAAGTGTCCAGAATGGATTCAACTCTCCTGTCTTTTTCTCGTCCCAGCACCTCTTCTCTTTCCTCCTCTCCGGTTATTTCTCTTCCCCTGTCTTCTTGTCTCCTCTTTTCAGATCCCTATCTCCTCTCCGCCGTAAATGTTTACATGTACACAGGTGCTTCAGCAGTGCCCACAAACTCATCCCGCCTTTCCTTTTTCCGTCTCTCCCTGCTCAGCAGTGCGTGTGCATGAGTTTGAGAGAGAGTGTGTGTGTACAAGAGAGAGAGAGAGAGCGAGAGAGAGAGTGTGTGTACAAGAGAGAGAGAGGGAGAGAGCGAGAGAGAGAGTGTGTGTACAAGAGAGAGAGAGAGGGAGAGAGCGAGAGAGAGAGTGTGTGTACAAGAGAGAGAGAGAGAGAGTGTGTGTGTGTACAAGAGAGAGAGAGAGAGAGAGAGAGAGAGAGAGAGAGAGAGAGAGAGAGAGAGAGAGAGAGAGAGAGAGATTGAAAGAGGCTGGCGTTTCTTCCTGCATGTGTGGGTGTGTGAACTGCTGCTGAGGGTGTGTGAGAGAGAATGTCTCCGCTGGGAGTCTCTGTAGGAGTGTGTATGTGTGTGTCACAGGAGGCTGAGGAGGGGAGGACAGCTCATAATAATGGCTGAAATGGAAAAAATGGAATGGCATTAAAACACATGCTGTAGAACCCGTATGTTTGATGTGTTTGATACTGTTCCATTAATTCCGTTCCAGCCATTACTATAAGCCTGGCCTCCCCAATTGTGGTGCCACCAGCTACCTGTAGTGTGTGTGTGTGTGTGTGTGTGTGTGTGTGTGTGTGTGTGTGTGTGTGTGTGTGTGTGTGTGTGTGTGTGTGTGTGTGTGTGTGTGTGTGTGTGTGTGTGTGTGTGTGTATGTGTGTGATGGTGGTCACAGTGTAATATAGACCTTGGGAGACTGGGTTGGATAAACTGTTCACTTATCCACCAATCCCCTGGATCCCTAACCCCTGACCTTTGTCCCCTTCCCCTAACTCCAGAGGATCTTGTGGATATCTAAATTAAATAGGTCAATCAATATGGAAATACAGTAACTCTCACTGTAATACAGTAACCCTGCTCTCTGATAGGCTGGATTAAATCATGTATACCTTTCCAATCACTTACTCCATTGTATAAGCTGCTAGGGGTTAGGGAGTAGGAGCTGTAATGTGTTGAGGATAGGAGTTAGGGGCTGAAAGAGGACCTGGCTGGGACCAGTGAGTGTGTTTAGTCTGTGTGTTTGTATGTGTGTGTGTTTAGTTTAGTCTGATGTGTCATATTTGTGTCTGAAGGGAGCAATGTGGACAAAACATTCTCTCACCCTACTGCCCTACAAGCACACACACACACACACACACACACACACACACACACAAAAACACTGTGTTTTGTCCTCCTCTACTCCCCCATTCTCTTCTCCCTACATACCTCTCTCCTCTATCTCTTCCTCCTCTTTTCCCCTCCATGCACCTGTGTTGTTCTGGAGCTGGAGGGGTGTGTGTGTGTGTGTGTGTGTGTGTGTGTGTGTGTGTGTGTGTGTGTGTGTGTGTGTGTGTGTGTGTGTGTGTGTGTGTGTGTGTGTGTGTGTGTGTGTGTGTGTGTGTGTGTGTGTGTGTGTGTGTGTGTGTGTGTGTGTGTGTGTGTGTGTGTGAGAGTGTCAGTGTCAGTGTTTCAAGTTTCAAAGTTTATTCGCCGTGTGCACAGGATACAACAGGTGTAAAACACTACAGTGAAATACCATGAGAGATCTTTACCAACAATGCAGTGATAATAATATTAATATAGATAATAGAAAATAGAATAAGTCCCGAGTGGTGCAGCGGTCTAAGGCACTGCATCGCACTACTAGAGGCGTCACTACAGTCCCGGGTTCGATCCCAGGCTGTGTCGCAGCCGGCCAAGAACCGGAGACCCATGAGGTGGTGTACAATTGGCCCAGCGTCGTCCAGGTTAGGGCAGGGTTTAGCCAACTGGAATGTCCTTGTCCTATAGCGACTCGTCGTGATGCATGGCTCTCGACCCTCGCCTCTCCCGAGTCCGTACTGGAGTTGCAGCGATGGCAAGACTGTAACTACCAATTGGTGAAAAATGTTGGAAAATGGTGTATTCACATTTTTCCCCCACAATTTTTCACCACCATACATATTTGTCCTTTTTTTAAAAACAATTCTGAGTAGGCTGGCTCATAATAATGGCTGGACGGCGCGAATGGAATGCCATCAAACACATAGAAAACCATGCAACAACTCCGGCCATTACCATGAGGCCAGTTAAAGGAGAATTTCACCCTGGGGGATTCTGGGCTTTTTTTCATCATGTCCGAGGCATTTCTAGATCAGTGACCTTGTGTTTCACACATATTTGCCCAGGAGGAACGTCAGGGCTTCGAACGCTGAATGATACACCCTATGATTGCTTCTGGTGTACTGATGGGGAGAGGGGCTGAGATCGGAAAATAAATGAGTCCAGCTTTATAACAGTATAACGTCTCGAAGGCTCTATGTTATACTGATCACACTATATTCTTTAGTGCTTGTAGATATGGTGGTCCTTGTTCGATAGAGCCATTGGACCTCTTTCAGCTATGATTCATTGCTAAATATACAAGCAAACAAATTTTTTCCAGTCTCCAAATACTACAATTCATGTGGGACGGTGCTTTGTGCTCTAGCCTGTCCCTCCCACAAGGCAGGCTTTTTTGGAAGGGAGGCAGACACTAAAGTCACAATCCTTTGGGCAAATCTAAAAGGACTGACCAGACCACAATGGCTTCAAGTGATTCCTCTTGTCACGCCCTGACCATAGAGAGCTGTTTATTCTCTATGTTGGTTAGGTTCGGGGTGTGATTAAGGGTGGGTTATCTAGGGGAATTATATGTCTATGTTGGCCTGGTATGGTTCCCAATCAGAGGCAGCTGTTAATCGTTGTCTCTGATTGGGGATCATATTTAGGTAGCCATTTCCCCATTGTGCTTTGTGGGATCTTGTCTAGGTATAGTTGCCTGTGAGCACTATTTTGAGCTTCACGTTTCGTTTGTTCGCTTCATTGTTTTTTCCCTTTGACTTTTCAATTCAAAATAAAAGGATGGAAACATACCACGCCGCGCCTTGGTCCAATCATTATGATGAACGTGACACCTCTGATCAACACAAATTCGACAATGAAGAATTTTTTGATGTTCTGTTAACTACATGGTGACATTCAACCATATGTTTCAATCAGAATAAAGCGAAAAGGATTTGAAACAAAGAGTTGTATTTAGCTAGAAGCTCAGCTACAGCTGAGTCCAGCACTACTGTAAAAGGGCAGATGACAAATACGGTGGCTAGCTAAGAAAGTCCTTTTTCCTGCAAGCCACCTAGCTAGCTAGGTAACTTCAGTTTATCTACTGAAACCCATATTGTGTATTGCTGGCTAACATACTACTGTGTTACAGTGGGGTGAAATCAAACTATGTTTCTGTTTGCTAACTTAGGTAGCTAGCTAGCTAAGTTAGCTAAACAACTACAGGTAAACATATTGTAATGACCCGGCTGGGTCATAAAGGGAAAAGAGACGGACTCTAGGTGTGCAGGTCAGAACACAGGTTTATTCATAAACTGGGCTATTGTTCCGGCCACAACCCACGCCGCTAAATGCAGAACGTACACAATGTTACCCTGTCGGGTCAAGAGTCACTCTCATAGGAACAGATCAAGGCACGAACAGAAGAGAGAGAACAATGAGACAGTAATCCCTATTTATGCGTTTCCAAATCCCGCGGTATTACCCATCATACCCCCCCAACCTTTCCATCTGTCCTGACATATTCAACCCCTGCTAGTAGCCATGAGAACAATAACACACCCACAAACACAGAACACAATACCGGGTCGTTACATAGCCCCCCCCTTTCTAAACCCTAGCCCCTAGGGTTACACAACAAAATCCTTAAAACGACCCGGAGGTCGCATCAGTCTCTTGGGCCTCCCCGTGACTCTCAGCGGTGGCCCCCCAGAACGCTCCTCTGCCCCAATGTCATTTCCAGCGCCCTCCGAAGAAGCAGCCCCCTCCCCAGGCTCAGGTTGTGCTAGAGTCTCCTCGTTAGACTGTTCCCGTGGGCTCACATCAGAGCCCTCACTCCCATTCCCTACCGTTTTCCTCCCTCTGTAGGGTGCCAATCGATCCCGGTGGACCACCACCTTCCTGCTCCGTGGGGGAACCTCCACCCGGTACGTCACCTCCCCCACTCTCTCTATCACCAGACACGGCCCCACCCATGCACTGTCCAGCTTTGGGCACCGCCCCTTCTTGCGCGTGGGGTTGTGAAGCCACACACATTCTCCCGCTCCAAAGTGCCTCCCCCTAGCGCGCGAGTCGTAGTGGCGCTTTTGGCGCACCCCTGCGTTTTCGAGTTGCTCTCTTGCGAAGGTGTGAGCCGCTTCTAACCGGTTCTGCAGACGACACACATAGTTCGGGCCAGGCAAAACCCCGTCGTCATTATCAGGAGGGTGGCCAAACGTTAGTTCGGCTGGGGTGCGCAACTCACGACCTAACATTAGTAGTGCTGGGGAGCACGCAGTCGATTCTTGAACAGCCGACCTACACGCCATAAGAATAAACGGTAAGTGGGTGTCCCAATCTCTCTGGTGTTTTGAGGTAACGATGGCCAGCTGCTGTGCTAATGTTCTGTTAAATCTTTCCACCAACCCATCGCTCTGCGGGTGAAGCGGAGTAGTGCGCGTCTTCTCCGCGCCCAACCGTCTACACAACTCTGAGAACACCCGTGACTCGAAGTTTCTTCCCTGGTCGCTGTGAATAGACTGTGGCACCCCAAACCGACTGATTATTCCCCCCACCAACGCATCAGCTATTGTCCCCGCCTCCTGGTCTGGGAGAGCGTAAGCCTCCGGCCACTTGGTGAAGTAGTCCATGGCGGTTAGAATCCACCTGTTACCGCTGTCTGTGGTTGGAAACGGCCCTACTATGTCTACCCCCAGTCTCTCCATGGGCTCCCCTACTGGGAATTGTTGTAGGAGGGCGTGTGACTGACCTGGAGGTCCTTTTTTAGCAGCACACTCGTCGCACTGCCTACAAAAGTCCTCAACATCCCTCCTGTGCCTTGCCCAATAGAAGCCTTTACGCATGCGCTTTAACGTTTTGGAGACCCCAAAATGCCCTGCGCCTACTCCCCCATGAAGCTGCTGTAACACGCTCCCCTGCAGCCTTTTGGGCACCACTACCTGCCACGTAATTTCTCCAGTCGCTGGCTTTTTCCACCCCCTCTGGAGCACTCCCTCAGCCACTCTAAGGACTGTGAATTTAGCCCACAGTCCTTTGGTGACTGGTGATAGAGGGGCTACTTCCCCCCACGGCGGTCGTCTTCTCTCTTCCACCCACCGCAGCACAGGACGCAGCTCTGCGTCCTCCTCCTGGCGACGCCTCCACTCCCCAACGTCCACAGCCTCAAGCTCCCGGCACTCTGTCACACTCAGCTGACTCACCGTGGCGGTGACTCCCTCCTCCCTGCACAGTTCTCTCTCTCGCTCCACCCGTTTGGCGCAGTACCCACAGCCATCCTCAGCACACGGGCGGCGGGACAAGGCGTCTGCATTGCTGTGGCGAAGGCCGGCTCTGTGCTCCACCTGGAAGTCGTAGGGTTGTAGCTCCTCCAGCCAGCGGGCAATCTGACCCTCTGGCTCTTTGAAGGAGAGAAGCCACTGCAGGGCGGAGTGATCCGTTCGGACCACAAACGGCAGGCCCCCCAGGTAGTACTTGAAATGGCGTACTGCTGCCACGACAGCCAAAAGCTCTCTCCTTGTCACGCAGTAGCGTTTTTCAGCCTTATCAAAAGTCCTGCTGTAATAAGCTACTACGTGTTCCCCATCAGGACCCCGCTGAGCCAGCACAGCCCCCAACCCCTCATTGCTTGCGTCGGTGTCCAGGATGAACGAACGGTTCGGGTCTGGTGAGGCCAGGACAGGGGCCTCCATCAGGGCCCGTTTGAGGGCCTCAAACGCCCGCTGGTGCTCTTCGGTCCACTGAAAAACAGTGTCCTCCTTGAGTAGCTGGTTCAAAGGAGCCGCTATCCCCGCAAACCCCTTCACAAACCTACGATAGTAGGATGCCAGTCCCAGGAAGCTCTTAACCTCTTTTTTTCCCCCTGGAACTGGCCACCCCCTCACAGCCTCTACTTTGTCTGGCATCGTGCTGATGCCCTCACCACCCAGCTGATGCCCCAGGAACGCCACCTCCCTTTGCATGAAATGGCACTTTCCCGGATGTAATTTTAGCCCCGCCCCCGAGATTCTCTCCAACACTCGCCTAATTGCCCCCAGTGCCCCCTCAAACGATGTGCCGTGCACCAATATGTCGTCTAGGTACACAACACACTCGTCTCTCGGAACCCCCGCCAGCACTCTGTCCATGAGCCTCTCAAAGGTGGCAGGAGCATTACAGAGCCCGAAGCACAGCACCTTGAACTGCCAATGGCCCCTATCTGTGGAGAAGGCCGTTTTTTCACGTGCCCCTGGCGAGAGGGGCACCTGCCAGTAGCCACTGCGCAGATCAAGGGAGGAGAACCACGAGGACCCTCTCACGTGGTCTAGCGACTCATCAATCCTCGGTAGGGGATAAGAGTCTTTAGTGGTGACAGAATTTAGGCCCCTGTAGTCAACACAAAACCTAAGTTTACCCCCTTTCTTAGGCACCATGACGACCGGCGCGGACCATGGGCTATCTGATGGCTCAATGAAATCAGCCCGCAACATGTCAACAATAGCTGTGTCTGCTGCTTCCCTCCTGGCAAGGGGAATACGACGGGGCCGAATTTTAATGGGTCGGGCGTCCCCAGTGTCTATTTCGTGCTGAACTAGGTGCGTTTGTCCTACCTCATCTTCCCCCCAAGCGAAGCTATCTTTAAAGTCCAACAGCAGCTGCTTTAACTGTCTCTGTTGTCCCTCATCCAGACCCTGACAGTTCTTCAGCCACACAGCCTCGACGGCGTCGATAGCTTCCTCCTTCCCCCCGTCGGGCTGATGGGTTGAAGGGGCCAGTGTGTTTTGGGCTACTGGGCTGCCTGTGCTTGCACCATGATGGGGAGTGAAGGCCGTCGCCGCCGGAGACAGCTGCTGGGATGGCACAACGACCAAGGGAGCAGCCGGGATGACCGGTGGAGTTTCTGCAAGCTTGGAGGAAGACGGAGGAACAGCCCTGCCCCCTGCTGGCCCTCCCGACGGCGACATTCCCACTGTGGGCCCCCCCGACAGCCTCAAAGTACCTGACGCTAAGTCCAACTGAGCCCCACAGTTTTTCAAAAAGTCCATTCCCAGTATACAGGGGTCCTGCACCGCTGCTACCCACACCGGACACCCCACAGTTCTCCCCCCCACAGTCACAGATAGCTGACACTTCCCTAACATGGGGGCTAGCTCCCCCGTGACAGTCCGTAGCTGGACATGGGTCGGCTCCACCCGCACCCCAACAGGTAGTATGTCTGGTCTCACCAGGGTTACTGTAGAGCCCGTGTCGACCAGGGCCAAACATTCCACCCCCTCTACCTTGACGACGACATTGCAGAAGTCCCCAACGGTGGTACGTCCCACCACAACTACCGGACTAGGAAACACGGCGGCAGCTACACCCTGGGGGAGCAGGACCCCACCCTCTTGTCTGCGCTGCTGGGTACCTCCTTTGCTTACAGTGGGTTCGGGGGCGGGGGGGTGGATCCGCGCTGCCCCCTGCGCGAGAACCCGTTGTCGTTTCCCTGGTGACGGGGGAATCTGCTACACTCCCGCTGAATGTGGCCAGGTTGGCCACAACCCCAGCAGACAATAGGAGTTGAGCTGACACTGCGACGTTGCCTTGAGCCCCTCTCCATGACAAGCGAAGCAGTCTTGACCAGCCCGCCCAACTCGTCAACCCACTCTGGCTTTGTGACCCCTGGCACCCCAGCCACCGCTGCTCTCACCTCTGGTTGACTGGTGACTTCCACTCTCACTCCCTCACCCCAGATCAGCTCCCTCTTCCTGGCTATCTCCACTGCAGCCTGCAGAGATGGTGGGTCCGCCATCTGAACATGCTTACCCAGTTCGGTGGAAGAGAGCGCTCTAATAAAACTGTCCCGTGCCAGCTCGTCTTGCACCCCAATCGGCATAGTTGCATAAGCCCGCCTGGTCAGGCTCAGAATACCACTTGCCAACGCCTTTAATGATTCCCCCTGAAGTCTCTTTTTGTTACACAGTTCAATACGCAGCATGTTGGGCTGCGCGTCGCTGCCGAAACGGCCCCCCAATGCCTCCACTAGCGCACCGTAGTCGCCCCTATCGCCCGGGGCTAGCGTTAGCAGGCATTCCGACGCCTCCTCCGCCAGGCTCAGGGCAAGCTGTAACGCTTTCGTCTCGTCAGACCACCTCCCGGCTCTAGCCAACAACTCGAATTGAGTGAAAAAAACTTCCCATTTACCTTGTCCATTGAACTTTGGTAGTTTAGCCGCTACCGTGGCTAATGGCAATAGGTCGCCGCCATCTCTGTTTACCTTAGCAGGCCCAGCCATTTCCGCACCCGGTGACGTCGATATCCCCGTCGCCGTGACGTCAGCTCTCGAGCGATGCGAAGGAAAACCCGCCAGTTCTGCCATCTTGCTGACTGACAATTTAACTCCCGCCATGTGGCTCTCCAGCTTCCCTACGGCAGTCGCCGCCTGACCCTCCCGACCGGGTACCCCCGAGCCCACAACGGACACTTTGTCCGACTCTTCCTTAATTTTCCGCCTCGCCCCAAGCGACATGACCGTAGATGCGAGTCACGCTAAAGCCAACCCGGCCTATACTGAACAGCTAACTCGCCTAGTCACGATCCCGTAGTTCGAAAGCACTTCTGACACCAATGTAATGACCCGGCTGGGTCATAAAGGGAAAAGAGACGGACTCTAGGTGTGCAGGTCAGAACACAGGTTTATTCATAAACTGGGCTATTGTTCCGGCCACAACCCACGCCGCTAAATGCAGAACGTACACAATGTTACCCTGTCGGGTCAAGAGTCACTCTCATAGGAACAGATCAAGGCACGAACAGAAGAGAGAGAACAATGAGACAGTAATCCCTATTTATGCGTTTCCAAATCCCGCGGTATTACCCATCATACCCCCCCAACCTTTCCATCTGTCCTGACATATTCAACCCCTGCTAGTAGCCATGAGAACAATAACACACCCACAAACACAGAACACAATACCGGGTCGTTACAATATCTATGGCTAAAAATAGAAGTGGTTTTACAATCAGATATCTATTGTACCTCGATTGTAAAACCTCTTCTCTTTGTAGTCATAGATATAGCTACTAAACAGCAACCTACATTACAAACAGCCACCTAAAGCTAGGTTTACCAGAAAACGTTAGCACATGACTGGAGTTGGCTAGCTAGTTAGCCTGGCACCTGCTAACTTGTTATCATTTTACTAGCTAGCTATGTAACATAATTGACATTGGTTATGATTATGACCGTAGATGCATTTCAATCTCACAAAATTATAGGCGTGACGCAATATTGGATTCCTAGCTCGGTACATTTGTACGGTCTGGTCGCTGTGCAAAGGTTGAGGGTTATGCCATGTTTCTTTCTATTAGGCTAGATATTGATCTAAATGTAATCTCTGTGCCTGTGCATGCGTGTTCAACTATTCTACCCTAATACTGATGTTGTGCTGGTGTAACATGGTTGGTGTAACATGTTTCCACTTGACACTGGATAAATATGTATTTGATGTTTATGTATTCCTATCGGTTGATTACGTTTTGCAGATGGGGGGGGGGGGGGGGGGTCGCAAACGTAAATTCTTCCCAGTCTGATGTTGACATGCAAGTGGTAGGTCCCGTTCTGAAATACTGTATTCTATTTTCATTTATACAATGTGTATGAGTTCACTATGTACATGTCCTGATGTATATACAGTATACACTGAGTGTATAAAACATGAAGAACACCTGCTCTTTCCATGACATAGACTGACCAGGTGAATCCAGGTGAAAGTTATGATCCCTTATTGATGTAACCTGATAAAGCCACTTCAATCAGTGTAGATGAAGGGGAGGAGACAGGTTAAAGAAGGATTTTTAAGCCTTGTGATAATTGAGACATGTATTGTGTATGTGTGCCATTCAGAGGGTGAATGGGCAAGACAAAAGATTTACAGTAAGTGCCTTTGAAGTGGGTATGATAGTAGGTGCCAGGCATAGCGCTGTGGCGGTCATACAAAAGACTGCCTTCTCATGTTAAAATACCTTTAATTAACATAAACACGTTTCGCATCTCCGGGCCTCCACACATACAGTGGGGCAAAAAAAGTATTTAGTCAGCCAGCAATTGTGCAAGTTCTCCCACTTAAAAAGATGAGAGGCCTGTAATTTATCATAGGTACACTTCAACTATGACAGACAAAATGAGAAAAAAAATCCAGAAAATCACATTGTAGGATTTTTTATGAATTTATTTGCAAAATATGGTGGAAAATAAGTATTTCAATGTCCTGGAGTGGCCTAGCCAGTCTCCAGATCTCAACCCCATAGAAAATCTTTGGAGGGAGTTGAAAGTCCGTGTTGCCCAGCAACAGCCCCAAAACATCACTGCTCTAGAGGAGATCTACATGGAGGAATGGGCCAAAATACCAGCAACAGTGTGTGAAAAAAAGGGTGTTGAGCGTTCTGTAAATTCATCAGTTATTCTGCGCTCTGTCACACTCAGACGAGAGTGCTCTGAAATCTTATAGCATCATACCCAAGAAGACTCGAGGCTGTAATCGCTGCCAAAGGGTGTGAATACTTATGAAAATGTGTACATTTTTTTATAAATGAAAAAATATCTAAAAACCTGTTTTTGCTTTGTCATTATGGTGCATTGTGTGTAGATTGATGATGGGAAAAAATGATTTAATCCATTATAGAATAAGGCTGTAACGTAACAAAATGGAGAAAGTCAAGGGGTCTGAACACTTTCCGAATGCATTGTGTATAACGGCTGTAACGGCTGTTGGAAGGAGAGGACCAAGGTGCAGCGTGGTACGTGTCCATATTTATTAAATGAACACTGAAATAACAAAAATAACAAAGAATAACGACCGAAACTGTTCTGGCTGGTGCAGACACACAACAGGAAACAACTACCCACAAACACCAGGTGGGAAAAGGTTACCTAAGTATGGTTCACAATCAGAGACAACAATAGACAGCTGCCTCTGATTGGGAACCATACCAGGCCAAACACATAGAAATAGAAAACATAGAAAAAAAAACATAGAATGCCCACCCCAGCTCACGCCCTGACCAAACCAAAATAGAGACATAAAAAAAGGAACTAAGGTCAGGGCGTGACAGTACCCCACCCAAAGGTGCGGACTCTGGCCGCAAAACCTAAACCCATAGGGGAGGGTCTGGGTGGGCATCTCACCGCGGTGGCGGCTCTGGTGCGGGACGTAGACCTAGATGCGCCACCTAAGTGGGCCAAGCCAGAGGTGGGCCCCGGACAGGAGGGCGACTCTGGCGGCTCCGGACAGGAGGGAGACTCTGGCGGCTACGGACAGGAGGGAGACTCTGGCGGCTCCGGACAGGAGGGAGACTCTGGCGGCTCCGGACAGGAGGGGAGGGAGACTCTGGCGGCTCCGGACAGGAGGGAGACTCTGGCGGCTCCGGACAGGAGGGAGACTCTGGCGGCTCCGGACAGGAGGGAGACTCTGGCGGCTCCGGACAGGAGGGGAGGGAGACTCTGGCTGCTCCGGACAGGAGGGGAGGGAGACTCTGGCGGCTCCGGACAGGAGGGGAGGGAGACTCTGGCGGCTCCGGACAGGAGGGAAGGGAGACTCTGGCGGCTCCGGACAGGAGGGCAGGGAGACTCTGGCGGCTCCGGACAGGAGGGCAGGGAGACTCTGGCGGCTCCGGACAGGAGGGGAGGGAGACTCTGGCGGCTCCGGACTGGAGGGGAGGGAGACTCTGGCGGCTCCGGACTGGAGGGGAGGGAGACTCTGGCGGCTCCGGACAGGAGGGGAGGGAGACTCTGGCGGCTCCGGACAGGAGGGGAGGGAGACTCTGGCGGCTCCGGACAGGAGGGGAGGGAGACTCTGGCGGCTCCGGACAGGAGGGAGACTGGCGGCTCCGGACAGGAGGGAGACTCTGGCGGCTCCGGACAGGAGGGAAGGGAGACTCTGGCTGCTCCGGACAGGAGGGAGACTCTGGCTGCTCCGGACAGGAGGGAGACTCTGGCTGCTCCGGACAGGAGGGAGACTCTGGCTGCTCCGGACAGGAGGGAGACTCTGGCTGCTCCGGACAGGAGGGAGACTCTGGCTGCTCCGGACAGGAGGGAGACTCTGGCTGCTCCGGACAGGAGGGAGACTCTGGCGGCTCCGGTCAGGAGGGGAGGGAGACTCTGGCGGCTCCGGACAGGAGGGGAGGGAGACTCTGGCGGCTCCGGACAGGAGGGAAGGGAGACTCTGGCGGCTCCGGACAGGAGGGAAGGGAGACTCTGGCGGCTCCGGACAGGAGGGCAGGGAGACTCTGGCGGCTCCGGACAGGAGGGCAGGGAGACTGGCGGCTCCGGACTGGAGGGGAGGGAGACTCTGGCGGCTCCGGACTGGAGGGGAGGGAGACTCTGGCGGCTCCGGACTGGAGGGGAGGGAGACTCTGGCGGCTCCGGACAGGAGGGGAGGGAGACTATGGCGGCTCCGGACAGGAGGGGAGGGAGACTCTGGCGGCTCCGGACAGGAGGGAGACTCTGGCGGCTCCGGACAGGAGGGAGACTCTGGCGGCTCCGGACAGGAGGGAGACTCTGGCGGCTCCGGACAGGAGGGAAGGGAGACTCTGGCTGCTCCGGACAGGAGGGAAGGGAGACTCTGGCTGCTCCGGACAGGAGGGAAGGGAGACTCTGGCTGCTCCGGACAGGAGGGAGACTCTGGCTGCTCCGGACAGGAGGGAGACTCTGGCTGCTCCGGACAGGAGGGAGACTCTGGCTGCTCCGGACAGGAGGGAGACTCTGGCTGCTCCGGACAGGAGGGAGACTCTGGCTGCTCCGGACAGGAGGGAGACTCTGGCTGCTCCGGACAGGAGGGAGACTCTGGCTGCTCCGGACAGGAGGGAGACTCTGGCTGCTCCGGAGGGGAGGGAGACTCTGGCTGCTCCGGACTGGAGGGCGTCGCTGGAGGCCTCGTGCCATAACTCCTCACTGGAGGCTTCGTGCCATGGATCATCACTGGAGGCTTCTTACCATGGATCATCACTGGAGGCTTCGCGCCATGGATTCTCACTGGAGGCTTCGTGCCATGGATCATCACTGGAGGCTTCGTGCCATGGATCATCACTGGATGATTCAATGCTGCAGACACAATCCTGTCTTGGAGCTCTACAGACAATTCCTTTGACCTCATGGCTTAGTTTTTGCTCTGACATGCACTGTCAACTGTGGGACCTTATATAGACAGGTGTGTGCCTTTCCAAATCCTGTCTAATCAGTTGAATTTACCACAGGTGGACTCCAATCAAGTTGCAGAAACATCAAGGATGATCAATGGAACAGGATGCACCTGAGCTCAATTTTGAGTCTCATAGCAAAGGATCTGAATGCTTATGTAAATAAGTTATTATTATAATTGTTATAATATAAATTAGCAACCATTTCTAAAAACCTGTGTTCACTTTGTCATTATGGCGTGTTGTGTGTAGATGATGAGGAAATGTCTTATTTGATCAATTTTCGAAAAAGGCTGTAACTTAACAAAATGTGGAAAAAGGGGAGGGGTCTGAATACTTTCCGAATGCACTTGATGTGTACGGTACCTGTTAGATATTGCGGGCTATGCCACACACTTATTAACCTCCTCCAATAAATCTTTCCCTGTGGTTGTGCTCTTCATTGACTGCACTGAAGCAAGCTCCTCTGTAATTTCAAAGTCTGGGGTTATGCCTCGTAAGAATATCAACAACTGCGCCGTGTCACGTGCATCACTGCTCTCATCCTGGGCCAAGGAGAAATAGGTGAAACCCTTTACCTTGTCTTTCAACTGTTCTTCCATATTCTCTGCGATGTCCTCAACACTCCGTGTCAATGTTCGTTAGGACAGGGAAACATTTTCAAACTGCTCTTTCTTGTCGGGGCAAAGTATTGCTGCAGAGTCAATTAAACATTAGTTAATGAATTCGCCCTCAGCGAATGGCTTGCTATGTTTAGACATTTTGTGGGACAGTACATAGCTAGCTCTCGCAATTCCATTGTTTGCCGAATGCAGAGGAAGCAACTCTTTCGATGCACTTCCCCTCTGCTCAGAAGACATATTCCTATCTTTCTCTGCATGCTTCATCTGGAAGTGTCGGGACAAGTTGTAGTCTTTCAAGACAGCGATGCTCTCTTTGCACACTAAGCACACAGCTTTCCCCGATACCTCACTAAATAAATATTTCGATGTCCACTCTTGCTGGAACACTCTACATTCATTGTCTACTTTCCTTTTCTTTGAAATCAATAACAAATATTTTACTAATCGCAAATTCTTTATGTGATCTGAACCAGGCCTGAATTTGTCAGTCATTGTTCCAGCTTGCAAGCCGTGAGGTTGGGGGTTTTGTTTGCCATGAGGCCTTTTATTTGGTTTTGAGTCTTTAGTTTGGGCATGCCTATTTGTAGTTTTCTGTTTTGTATGTTTATTTTCAACACCATGTGAACAACTAATAATTTAAATTTTTAGTAATTTAGCACATTCTCTTATCCAGAGCAAGTTACAGTTGTGACTGCTTACATTTTCCAACTTTTTTTTTCTCATACTGGTCCCCTGTGGGAATTGAACCCACGACGCTGGAGTTACAAGCACCATGCTCCACCAAGCACCATGCTCTACCTGAGCTACACGGGATTATAATCCTCTTGGACTGGCCGATCAAGAGGTCAAGACGGAGCTGGCCCTGAACTCAGTAAATTGTTGTCTCCTGTGCATCTAACACGGTCCTCAAATGCTGATTTCTCACATAAATGCACAAATCCATACAGGTTACAGACCATGTAACTAGGCCTAGGACCCCTAGACAAAGAGAGTACAACAATATCCGTAGGCTAGTTATGGGTTTTGTAACTTAATGTAAATGTTATGTATTTTCAGAAAGCTCCTCTCATTCTGCAAACACAATAAAACTCTCAACTTGAAGGCAAGCATATATTGATTTTCAGATTTTCTGCATGCGTGAACATGACACACACACACACACACACACACACACACACACACACACACACACACACACACACACACACACACACACACACACACACACACACACACACACACACACACACACACACACACACACACACACACACACACACACACACACACACACACACACACTGTTACTGCATAGAGAGCTAGAGAAAGGATGTGAGAAAGAAAGTGAGAGAGAGAGGAGGAGGTGTTAGTTACGAGCTGTGATCTAATCACAAGGGAGTAATACACTTATCTATCTCCTCTCTCCTTTTTCCTAGCTTTTCCCTCATTCATTCCATCTTTCTTCCTCCCCATCTCTCCTTTCTCTTACCCTCCTACTTTCCTCTTTGTATTGTGGTTCACCTATGTGCTGATGTCTGACAAGTGTGTACATACAGTGCATTCGGTAAGTATTCAGACCCCTTGACTTTTTCTACATTTTGTTACATTACAGCCTTATTCTAAAATGGATTAAATTGTTGTTTTTTCTTCGTCATCAATCTACATAAAGTAACCCATAATGACGAAGCAAATACAGTATTTTAGAAATGCTTGCAAATGTATTAAAAATAAAAAATGGAAATATATACATAAGTATTCAGACCCTTTACTCAGAACTTTGTTGAAGCACCTTTGGCAGCGATTACAGCCTCAGTCTTCTTGGGTATGACGCTACAAACTTGGCACACCTGTATTTGGGGAGTTTCTCCTGTTCTTCTCTGCAGATCCTCTCAAGCTCTGTCAGGTTGGATGGGGAGCGTTGCAGCACAGCTATTTTCAGGTTTCTCCAGAGATGTTCGATCAGGTTCAAGTCCGGGCTCTGACTGGGCCACTCAAGGACGTTCAGAGACTTGTCCCGAAGCCACTCCTGGTAGTATGTACATGCATTGTCTTGGCTGTGTGCTTAGGGTTGTTGTCCTGTTGGAAGGTGAACCTTCGCTCCAGTCAGGTCCTAATCGGTCTGGAGCAGATTTTCATCAAGGATCTCTCTGTATTTTGCTCCATCTTTCCCTCGATCCTGACTAGTCTCGCAGTCCCTGCTGCTGAAAAACATCCCTACAGCATGATGCTGCCACCACCATCCTTCACCGTAGGGATGGTGCTAGGTTTCCTCCAGACGTGATGCTTGGCATTCAGGCCAAAGAGTTCAATCTTGGTTTCATCAGACCACAGAATCTTGTTTCTCATGGTCTGAGAGTCCTTTAGGTGCCTTTTGGCAAACTCCAATCAGGCTGTCATGTGGCTTTTACTGAGGAGTGTCTTCCATCTGGCTACTACCATAAAGACCTGATTGGTGGAGTACTGCAGAGATGGATGTCCTTCTGGAATGTTCTCCCATCTCCACATAGGAAATTTGGAACTCTGTCAGAGTGACAATTTGGTTCTTGTTCACCTCCATGACCAAGGTCCTTCTCCCCCGATTGCTCAGTTTGGCCTGGCGGCCAGCTCTAGAAAGAGTCTTGGTGGATCTAAACTTCTTCCATTTAAGAATGATGGAGGCCACTGTGTTCTTGGGGACCTTCAATGCTGCAGACATGTTTTGGTATCCTTCCCCAGATCTATGCCTCGACACAATCCTGCTTCGGAGCACTACGAACAATTCCTTCGACCTCATGGCTTGGTTTTTGCTCTGACATGCACTGTCAACTTATATAGACAGGTGTGTGCCTTTCCAAATCATGTCCAATCAAATTAATTTACCACAGGTGGCCTCCAATCAAGTTGTAGAAACATCTCAAGGATGATCAATGGAAACAGGTAGTATGTACATGTAGGTATCTTTAAAGTGACTATGCATATATGATGAACAGAGAGTGGCAGAAGCGTAAAAGTCTCATAGCAAAAGGTCTGAAAACTTATGTGTGTGAGGTGTGTGTAGGCGTGTGTTCTCTATCCTTACAGAGGTCTATAGGGAATGCTTACCAGCTTGAGGTGCATGTAAGGTGTGTCTGTACTCTGGTTATACAGCGGCCTATGTATGGCGTGTCATTCAGCGTAAGTGCAGTTGTGTATGTTGAAGGTGTGTGGGTATAAGTAGTGTTGGTAGTTGAATGCTCTGTTCTTACAGAGGTCTGGGGCATGCCGTTGAGGGTGAGGTGTGTGTAAAGCAGGGGTGTCAAACTCATTTTGACCCGGGGGCCGCATTCAGCCTTCAACAAGTGTCACAGATCCCTCCGGAACTGTCATTATGCACACCTGGTCTCTATTCCCATTTGATTAGTAATTGTATAAGTGTGCCCTTTGTTCACCATTGTCCTGTCGATTATTGTTCCAATGTCCGTTGGTCATGTGAGTACCTGTGCTGTGTTGTTTTGCCTTTCGTGCCACTTGTATTGCGCAGATGATTAAGGGTCTCGTCCCGTGTGATAATCATTGTGCGCTTGTGTGTGTTCGGGTCTCGTCCCGTGAATTTATTAGAGGTACTCCTCGCTCTATGCGTGTTTGTTTGGTCTTCGTCCCCGGGCCTTTACATGGCACGCTGTCATTTGGGTCAATAAAAAACCCTATTACGCATTCCTGCGCCTGTCTCCCGATCCCTTTATACCAACGTGACAACAAGGTCGGGAGGGCCGCACAAAAAATGTGCTATATTTCCTCGCTGTGAACATTTTCAGAAAATAGTCTTCTGTCCATCGTTTTGGGAATTTTCGATGGTCCCTGACTGTCTAGCTTTCATTTTGGTGATTATTAGCAAGCTGGACACACACTTGTTTTTGATTTGTCATTACAGGGTATTGTGTGTAGATGTAAATAAATACAATAAATAAATAACAATAACAATAACAATAAATACAAATAAATGTAATCCATTTTAGAATAAGGCTGTAGCATAACAGAAATGTGGAAAATATTATAAACTATAACACAGTAAGTAACCAACAGTCACTACAGTGTGGTAACTTTGAACCCGTCATGTCCCTGCCCTGATCTCCATGTTCAATCAGCAACACATCTCCTCCACCAATGTTCACATGCACACAGGTGCTTCAGCAGTGCCCTCACTCCTCTCTTCCCAGAAACTCATCTCTCCTTTCCTTTCTCCGTCTCTCTCTGGTCAGCAGTGTGTGTGCATGAGTTTGAGAGTAAGAGAGACAGTGTGCGAGAGAGTGTGTTAAAGAGAGACAGAGAGATTGAAAGAGGCTGCTGTTTCTTCCTGTAGTGGTGTGTGTGTGTGTGTGTGTGTGTGTGTGTGTGTGTGATGGTGGCCACAGTGTAATATAGACCTTGGGAGATGGGGTTGGATAAACTGTTCACTTATCCACCAATCCCCTGGATCCCTAACCCCTGACCTTTGTCCCCTTCCCCTAACTCCAGAGGATCTTGTGGATATCTACTGCGACCAGGGAGTGTGTTTAGTCTGTTTGTTTGTATGTGTGTGTCTGAGGGGAACAATGTGGACATAACGTTCTCTAACACAACCCTCTTAAAATGGTTATTCGGTAGTAACCCTTTTTGGTTCCAGGGAGTACTATTTTGGGTTCCATGTAGAACATTACATGGAACCCAAAAGGGTTCTACCTGGAACCAAAAAGAGGGAGAGAGAATGGGATAGAGGGAGGGATAAAGGAATACTGTTGTGTAGGAAATTTGCTAAATAACTTCACTTATGTCATATTTTTGAATAGAAGAGAATAGAATATAATAAAAGTCAAGGTAACTTCACTTGGGTAATATTTTATTGACTCGTTTGATCTTCAAAACTATTTTTCATAATAAAGTTCCACTTTATGTTCTTCAAAGAACTGTAACAATAAAAATAAAAGTAAAATACTGTAGAAAAATTGTGTATATATATAAAATCAAAAGGCTAAATGAACACTTAGATGAAGAATACCACAGTTCAATGCTCCTCCTTCACTTCAGATAGAAACAGAGAGAGGAGAAAGGGAGAAAGAGAGAGCGAGGGAGAGAAGCGTCGACTAGAGGGAGAGAGGAACAGAGAGAAATAGGGATAAAGGGATAGATAAAGAGAAGGAATCAATTAGTTACATTTTTCTGTCTAATGTTTAGGTTTTATTACTACTATGTCTTTAATGCTTTATGTCCCGCCCCCAGTCTGATTCCCATGCATGTGATTGGTTGGCAATATTGCTTGGATGACCTGGGGGAGCGTGCTTGCCGACAAAAGCTAGAAATACAATGTCCAGATTAGTCACAATGGAGACTACTGGCTGTTCTGGACAGTGAATTTCTATCTACTCTGTTCTTGCAGTGGCTATGTGTCTCAAATGGCACCCTATTTCCTGTGCACTACTTTTGATCAGAGCCATGTAGGTTTAGGGTTAGCACTAATAGGGCACTACTTTAAACATCTGCCATTTGAGACATACACAGTCTTACATGCACTGAATGACATCACAGTCACACCTTTAACCTTCTCCACAGAGCCCGCCCCCATCCCCCCCCACTCCTGCCTGGCTCGAATTGATCACATGGACAACGAGAGGGACAATCAACCAATGTGAACACACAGGATGCTCGGAGAGGGAGGGCCAATGAAAGTAAAGCAACTCAAATTCTATTAGCCAATGGCATCATGAACAGCTCTATCATTATAGAAACACATGATAACACTTAGTATTCTGTTTTTGATTATTTTACAGACATTTTTTTTTTGTAATATAAAACGATCATCAGAGCACGTATAGTTGTCTATAGGACAGGCTTTAAAACAGGGCTGGGCCTATGGCAGGAGGACATACCCAGCCTTTACACCAGGGTTACTCACTAAACCACAACCCAAAACAAACACACCACCCTGGCTCTCAGAGACCCTGGAGCCTGGTCACACTCTTTTAGTCAGTTGTATCTGCTGTGTGTTGGAGACGATGGAACGTTGTTGTGTGTACAGCATTTGTCCTGTCTTCTTATTGATGATTGCTATATGATGTTAGTTCGGAAGTTAGCTTATCCTGTTATGTGTTGTCTGTCTGTCACTATTAAGCCCTGTAATAATTGGCCCTCGGGTGGTGGATCATGTGGTAGGCTTCGGTGAGCCAGGTGGTAGGTTATGGCTGTGCTGGGTTCAGGAGTAACCCCTGTCGTCTCTGCTCTGTTAGAAACACATGGAGTAAGATAATTCAACGTGCAACAATTTCCCCAAAGAGTCTAAACTGCCCACATGTTCATCATCATTCTTCTTTTCCTTCGTCGTCGACTTCAGCATTGTCATAATAATATCATCATTATCGCAGATATCGTTGCCACCGGTCAGGGATGAAGCTCTGGTGGTGTTGTAGGAGGTGTGTGTGAGTGTGTGTGTGTGCGTTGTGTTGTTTTGTGTAGGTAGGTAGGTAGGTAGTTCTGGTGTCTCTGGTCTCCTCTCCAGAGTCAAAGTCTCTCGTTTTCATAGTCTGGATGGGTTGATCCAACGTTGTGACGTACGTTGTGTAACGTTGGAAAATAAATGTCCCAGCAACATTTCAAACACACACAGCTCCTTAGTCCACGTACACGCCCTACTCCGTCCCTCCCCAGCGAGTCGGGCAAACAGAGCAACCATGGCAACCCTGGTGGGTGTGACTCTTCCGGGCTTATTGGCGTGGGAACGTCCATTCTGCTGACTGGTGGGCTAGGGTTAGGGGCAAGGTTCAGGTAATCTGGTCCCCCCCCCATTGGACAACACCAGCCTTACACAAAACTGGAACTGGGAGTTTATCAGGGTGTTAATTTGGATATACTGATTTTGACTCAGTACGACAGAACACTAGCGTTTGTTTTTTAGTGTTCTTTCCCAGTCTGCCCCCCCCTCTCTCTGAGTCTACAGGACAGTTTATAGCAGGGAGAGACAGGGGGCTGGTCCTTGAAAATAACTTCTCTTTACTGGTCCTGTACTAGGAGTCTACCTGGTGATTACTCTGCGTGTCATTACGGTTATTCTGGTCGAACACAGGCCTCACACAGAGAGGCTGTGGTTAGTGGTTACTATTACTGTACAGTATGGGTCTCTGCCCTCATGGCAGTCTCTTTGTCTCTGTGTGTTTCGTTTCTGTGTGTGTGTGTGTGTGTGTGTGTGTGTGTGTGTGTGTGTGTGCGTGTGTGTGTGTGTGTGTGTGTGTGTGTGTGTGTGTGTGTGTGTGTGTGTGTGTGTGCGTCTCAGGGCATGTCCTCCTGTATGTGTGCATATGTCTGTATAAGAGTAGATGTGTATATGTAAATGTCATAAGGGTGTCCCTCCCCTCCTCACACGTAGTACTCCTTGTCTTTGTTCTTCTTGTTCTTGGAGATCTTGGCGATGCCCAGCGGCTTGTCCTTGGTGCTGCCGTTAGGCTGTGTGGCGGAGTTACTGATGTAGTTGCGGCTCTCGTCCACGTGGTACGAGCCCTCGTCGCGGTTGCGGTACTTGTACATGGCGTAGAGCAGGATGAGGATGCAGAGGGCGGCGGCCGCCACGATGCCCACCACCATGCCCGTGGTGCTGCTGGACTCCCTCACTACCTCTGATGTCCCCGGGAACGGCTTGACCTCTGGGAGAGGGGGGTGTGCTGCTGGAGGGAGGATGACGGGAGAGGGAAAGGGAGAGGGGGACAGTGAGAGTTGTATGTAAAGTCCAACATTTTTCTCTATGTTAGTTGCCATCCATCTTTCTGTTTAGTCTGAAGTTGTTTTTGCTTTGGATTCTTGAAAAGCGCTACATAAATTCCATGTATTATTAGTATTATTCATGGAAAATGATACAGAACAGTGCTCTATAGTTTCACTTGCAGCAATTATGCAAGTGTGTGATCTCAGGATAAACCTGCTGCACATTAAACCTAAATGTTTCTCCAGTCTACTAGCCATACTGTTAGTGTGTGAGGGTAGTAAATGTTTCTCCAGTCTACTAGCCATAATGTTAGTGTGTGAGGGTAGTAAATGTTTCTCCAGTCTACTAGCCATACTGTTAGTGTGTGAGGGTAGTAAATGTTTCTCCAGTCTACTAGCCATAATGTTAGTGTGTGAGGGTAGTAAATGTTTCTCCAGTCTACTAGCCATACTGTTAGTGTGTGAGGGTAGTAAATGTTTCTCCAGTCTACTAGCCACAATGTTAGTGTGTGAGGGTAGTAAATGTTTCTCCGGTCTACTAGCCATACTGTTAGTGTGTGAGGGTAGTAAATGTTTCTCCAGTGTACTAGCCATACTGTTAGTGTGTGAGGGTAGTAAATGTTTCTCCAGTCTACTAGCCATACTGTTAGTGTGTGAGGGTAATAAATGTTTCTCCAGTCTACTAGCCATACTGTTAGTGTGTGAGGGTAGTAAATGTTTCTCCAGTCTACTAGCCATACTGTTAGTGTGTGAGGATAGTAAATGTTTCTCCAGTCTACTAGCCATACTGTTAGTGTGTGAGGGTAGTACATGTTTAACCAGTCTACTAGCCATACTGTTAGTGTGTGAGGGAGGTAAATGTTTCTCCAGTCTACTAGCCATACTGTTAGTGTGTGAGGGTAGTAAATGTTTCTCCAGTCTACTAGCCATACTGTTAGTGTGTGAGGGTAATAAATGTTTCTCCAGTCTACTAGCCATAATGTTAGTGTGTGAGGGTAGTAAATGTTTCTCCAGTCTACTAGCCATACTGTTAGTGTGTGAGGGTAGTAAATGTTTCTCCATTCTACTAGCCATAATGTTAGTGTGTGAAGGTAATTCATGTTTCTCCAGTCTACTAGTCATAATGTTAGTGTGTGAGGGTAGTAAATGTTTCTCCAGTCTACTAGCCATAATGTTAGTGTGTGAGGGTAGTAAATGTTTCTCCAGTCTACTAGTCATAATGTTAGTGTGTGAGGGTAGTAAATGTTTCTCCAGTCTACTAGTCATAATGTTAGTGTGTGAGGGTAGTAAATGTTTCTCCAGTCTACTAGCCATACTGTTAGTGTGTGAGGGTAGTAAATGTTTATCCAGTCTAGTAACCATACTGTTAGTGTGTGAGGGTAGTAAATGTTTCTCCAGTCTACTAGCCATACTGTTAGTGTGTGAGGGAGGTAAATGTTTCTCCAGTCTACTAGCCATACTGTTAGTGTGTGAGGGTAGTAAATGTTTCTCCAGTCTACTAGCCATACTGTTAGTGTGTGAGGGTAGTAAATGTTTCTCCAGTCTACTAGCCATACTGTTAGTGTGTGAGGGTAATAAATGTTTCTCCAGTCTACTAGCCATACTGTCAGTGTGTGAGGATAGTAGTGTGGTAGTACAGTAGTCGTATGTACTCTATATGGTATGAATTACCAGAGCTGGGGTCACATGGGTCAATGTCTTCGTCATCACTGGGACACTCAGCTGATGCCACCAGCAGGTCGTCTGTCGACTGGAGAGAGACAATATATCATTAAACACACGCTATTGTTTTTTGTAATACTTATCGATCACTGGAGCCTTTCATGTACATGTTATTGACATGTGAAGTATTTTCAGAGAGCTCCTCTCATTCTGCAAAAAGAACACAATAAAACTCTCAACTTGAAGTCAAACACATTTTTGATTTTCAGAAATCTATGTTTTTTTCCCTGAGTCCTGGCAAACTTCCAGACTGCCAAATTGTGAATAGAGAGGCGGAGAGAAAGCGAGAGAACAGAAGTGAGATAGAGAGAGAGAAGAGGAGGAGAGAGGTGTTGGTTACGAGCTGGGATCTAATCACAAGGGATCACATATCCTCCTCCTCCTCTCTCCTTCTTTGGCTCTCCCCTTCCTCCTTATCTCTATCTTCTCCCACATTCCTTCACACTTTCTTCCTCCCCTCTCTCCTTCCTCTTCCCTCTATGTATAGTGGTCCACCAATGTGCTGATTGCTGATCTCTGAGGACTGTGTGTACACACAAGTTAACTATAATAAAGTAACTAACCAACAGTGTACAGTACAGTGCAGTAACCCTTCATGCTATGAACCCTTCATGTCCATGCCCTGCTCTCTGAGCAACACAAGTTGGGAAGATGCTCCTTTGGCCAACCCCCCTCCTTCCTCACTCTCTCTCAGCTGAACAATACCTCTCCACTTCCTCTCCTCTTCCACCATTTCTCTCTTTGGCAGCGCCCTCTCTCTTCTCCTACTCTCCCGCCTGTTGCCATGGCAACTCTAAGTTCAGGCCGTTAAAATGAAGGGCGTGTTTCACTGAGAGACCTGAAACACTGGCACTCACCACCAGACAGAAAGAGAGAGATTATCAGGGCGTTAATCTGGACCCTGTATATGACAGAAGACTAGCGTTCTGTGTTCTTTCCTAGAGAGAGAGAGAGAGATGTAAGTAATAGAGGTAGGGAGAGAAAAAGAAAGAGCTGTGTTGGGAGAGAGACAGATGGAAGAAGAGAAAGAGATGGAGAAAGAGTCATGGAGGGAGAGAGGGACAAAGGGTAGGACAAGGAAAAGCACGAGGAGCGAAGGAAGGAGACATCAAAGTGTTGCAGCTTAAGCTAACATCATGCTAATCGAGTGTGCATATTCATGAGTTTGTTAAACATTGCCTGCTTCGACTTTACAGCTGAGAAATGTGTGTGTGTGTGTGCATAAGCGTGTGTGTTTGTGTGGGAGCGAGAGTGTGAGTGCGTGTTTTAAACCCACACTGAGAGTCCGCGGTGTATTAAAATGGGAGAGTGATGCATTGCAGTAGTCATAACTAACCTCAGTATGGGGACTGGAGAGAACAGCAGAACCAAATCTAGAACCAGTCTAGAACCCAACATAGAACGGGACTAGAACCCACAAACACCCTCACAAAAAATCTATGCAAATACATTTAGCGTAATGCATCCCAAGATAACAGAAATAAAGCACCATAGAAGTCTAGTAAAAGACACTATAGAAGTCTAGTAAAAGACACTATAGAAGTCTAGTAAAAGACACCATAGAAGTCTAGTAAAAGACACCATAGAAGTCTAGTAAAAGGCACCATAGAAGTCTAGTAAAAGACACTATAGAAGTCTAGTAAAAGACACCATAGAAGTCTAGTAAAAGACACTATAGAAGTCTAGTAAAAGACACTATAGAAGTCTAGTAAAAGACACCATAGAAGTCTAGTAAAAGACACCATAGAAGTCTAGTAAAAGACACCATAGAAGTCTAGTAAAAGACACCATAGAAGTCTAGTAAAAGACACCATAGAAGTCTAGTAAAAGACACCATAGAAGTCTAGTAAAAGGCACCATAGAAGTCTAGTAAAAGACACTATAGAAGTCTAGTAAAAGACACCATAGAAGTCTAGTAAAAGACACTATAGAAGTCTAGTAAAAGACACTATAGAAGTCTAGTAAAAGACACCATAGAAGTCTAGTAAAAGCCACCATAGAAGTCTAGTAAAAGGCACCATAGAAGTCTAGTAAAAGACACTATAGAAGTCTAGTAAAGGCACCATAGAAGTCTAGTAAAAGGCACCATAGAAGTCTAGTAAAATGCACTATAGAAGTCTAGTAAAAGGCACTATAGAATATTGTAAAAGGCACTATAGAAGCTAACCTCTCATTAATGACTACATCAGCCAGGTACTTCTTGCAACGATGTGATAGATTTCACTTTTGCTAATTAGACAATTAAAAATCCCGGGAGAAAAGTAAACATTACGCTGTCCGCTTATACGGTGCCCATGATCCCAATTGCCTGAGCGTGATTGGTCGAGAGCGACTGTAAGCAGATGTGTATCTTTAGATGAATGCCTTTTCGACACCTTTAACTGTAACCCCTCCAAATTCTATTCCAGACGGATTCTAATGACTCCAACTCATTCTCGACTCCAAACGGAACTGTCTCCTCAGCTGACATCTACTCACATGTCAATCAAACTACAGACCTGCCAATCAAACCACAGCCCTTTAAGTTGCCAATTAAAAGTGAGCCAAGTCTGTTCCACTGATGCACACACACTCCTGAACAATGCATGCCAACCTCTTCCTATAGCCTCATCTCTTTTTCTGTCCGTCTTCCGTCTCTCCTCTACAGCCTTATCTCTCCCTCTCTTTGTCTAGCAGCGATGCATGCCACCTTCCAGCACAGATGAAGAAAGGTAGAGAGCGAGAGATAAAGAAAGAGGGGAAGAGAACATCGAAAAGGAACGAGACAGATAACGAAAGAAAGCGGGAGAGAGAAAGGGGAGAGATGGAGAGATGAAGGCGAAGATGGTATCATGCTGAAGTAGTCAAATCAGTACCTGAGCAGCCGAACAATGCCAGCGAGCGTCCATGCCTGCCTGACTGCCTAGCTCACACATAACACACACACACACACGGTGTACACACACTGCTCTACTGCTTCCACCGTGCAGCCATTGTTCTACTTCAACACACACACACACACTCTGTTGGCTGCAGCTCTGTCAGCACGGAGAGAAGAGGAGAGAAGAGGAGCTATTCTGCATATGTACTGATACACTAACTACCTACCACTGCTGAGAGAGAGAGATGGAGAGGGAGGGAGGGAGGGAGGGAGGGAGGGAGGGAGGGAGGGAGGGAGGGAGGGAGGGAGGGAGGGAGGGAGGGAGGGAGGAAGGGAGGGACAGATTGCTACAGTTGCTTCTACCCATATAACATACATGGACACACAGACACACGCACGCACGCACACACGCACGCACGCACGCACACACACACAAAAACACACACACACACACCGATAACACCCAAACTAAACTGAGCAAAGTGAGTCAGAGCAGACTGTAGCAAAACACAGAGCCCTGAAGCACACACACTCTTTTACATTATTAATAATTCTGACTTCCTAGGAGAGAGTCTCATTAAACTCAGGGCAGCAGGAAGAAACACATCAAACACACACACACGCCACGAGCACACACACACACACGTCACATGTACACACACGTCACGCGCACAGTCACAGAATCGATTGCTTGCTCTGATCCACCCTTAAGTGGTTTCACTGCTCCTCCCTCTGCTGCAACTGACTGTAACTAAGTACAGCCTACATGTTATCTCTATATGTTTGTGTGTCCATGAACACTTGTTGAATACAGCTTGGTTGCTAGGTAACCCCAGCAGGAGATCAGTGTTTCTTATTAAACACACACTCACTGCAACACACACACACACACACGCATGCACACACACACTGCAGCATATCGAGCATACATTCTGTCTGACCTAGTTCCCATCTTGGGATACTGACTCATTTGCAATGCTCTCTGCAAACCAGTTACACCACCAACTACACACACACACGTGAGGTGTAGAAAGGAACACTGTGTCTCACTCCATCACTCAAACCCTCCATCCATCTAGATCTATTATTGATGCCTGAGGCTCTGCTCACAGCTCTGCATTCCATTATTTATGTCTGAGGTTTACACAAAGGAGCTATACACTATGGAGCATGAGAGCGTGAGAGTAAGAGAGAGAGAGAGAATACCTAAGAGGGTTCACTATCTCCATGGCAACTCGCATCATTGGAAATTATTATTTTTCAGAGTGCGACAGACTATTTCATAACCCAGAATCCCTCTCCACACACAAACAAAGAGAGCCTGTTCACCATAACCTCCTGACTGGTGATAGCAGATACAGTTTATAGTATCTATATCTGTGAGGTTATGAATTGCTCAATTAGCCTGTTTATGCCTTTGTGTCATAGTTAGTTTCCTACCTGCTGCGTAGTTCCTCCTCCTTGCTTCCTGTTTGTGGCGGTTGTCGTGGTGATGTCGCCGGCATTGGCGGCGGGGTCTGATCGGTTTGCCCCGGCGGCAGCGCTGGATTGGGGCGTGATGGAGGAGGGCATGTCCCCAACCAATCGCGTGCTGCCCTCCAGGCGGATGTGGGCGTGTCCTTCGGCGGCCATGTTGAGTATCTTCAGTCCGTTGTAGTAGAGACCGGCCATCTGACCCTGGAACTGACCTGCTTCCTTTCCTCTTCCCACCATCACCGTCGTCTGGCTGTTGAAGATGGTCAGCTGGCGGCCTGGGGACACACACACACACACAAACACACAGACACACACGCGCATACATATGAGTCGTCGGTGGGATGATAATATGCACGTTAATCGTAATGTTAGCGTGTTGTAAGTATGATGTGGGACATGACCAAAGGCTGAGATGTACTGTGGAAATGGGGGGCTGGAGGAAGAGCGGAGGAGGAAAAGAAGACGATGAAGGAGGATGAAAGGAAGAGTAGGATGAAGAGAGAGGACATGAGATGAGCTGAGAGATGGTTGCTCTTGGAGACGCATCAAGAGCAAGTCATGTTGATCGGACATATCGATTGATTTCCCTCAAATATGGTTATTACAGCCTTATGAAGCCCTAAGAAGCCGGATGAAGCATTATAAAGCCATATGAAGCTATATGAAGCATGCACAGGTCATAGCTCTGTCTCTGGTCACTGTTAAAGGGACTTCAGGTATTTAAAGGAGCTCTGCTGAAGTTTAAGAGGTTAATAAAAAAACAGTGCATTTAACATCTCAAGTCTTACAAGTAATATCTGATTATGAACTTTACTTTGACTACATGATGTTCAACATTGATATGTGGTATCACTTTAGAATAACTCCTCGTAACAAAGCATTTATAACGGATTAGTAAATCGTTTATTCATCATTTATTGATCATTACTCCCACATTTGCACATTTTAGTAACCTAGTTATTCACACATTTCTAAACAACTTTTAAAGTATTTAATAATGATTCATAAGATCATTCGGAAGATGTTTAATATATGTCCTTATAAAACCTTTGTTAGTTAACTCTTCGTTAATCAACTAATCGTTAGTTAACTCTTTGCATGGCCTCGTCTTAAGTGTGGGCTATTTATACTTTATAGATACTTTATAAACGTTTTGAGTGGCCAGTGTACTTTCTCACAAAAAGATGGACATGCTATTGGTTCCAGCAGTGCTTGATGCTCCTGAAGGTCTCAAAATGGCCCCCGGGACATATCAGTGGTTAAACAACAAGCATTAAATAAAGAGGATGTTCAAGAAGATATATAGAACATTTTATTCCAAAAGTCACACAATTGTAATGTGTAACTTCAGAGTAATGTGTAACTATGTTGAGTAACATAATGTTTTTTGTCTCCCGAAAATGGTAACATAAGCATTTCTTGGCAGTGACTTTTCTATCAAAACCAAAGTGGATTGCAGTCACTCCTTAGAGCAGTGTAATCTTATAATTTGGTCAGCTGCGTGGGTCCATACATGTTACAAATCGCCACCCTCGCAAAAGGAAACACTCAGCCAACGGCCCACCCGCTAATTCCCCCACATGCATGACGCAGTCAAATTGTAAGCACCGCTTTCACCCAATCCTGGTACGGCCAAATAACCAGTGACGAAAACCCAAACACCAGAACTACCGCTGCTCGTTATCCTATACATTCCATGCCGTCGCAGTAGATTCCGGTTAAACGGCAGAATGATTCCGTGAAAGATAAAGAGCAGTCCATAGACTGCTTACGAGGTAAGGAAACTATTCAATTACGTTTAAAGAGTTACTACCTTTAAAAGCCCAGTTAAGGTGCAGCCAAACAAAGCCATCCGTTAACATAGTCTGTGGTTAAAAGACTGAAGCACTGGAAGCATTTACAGGTCCAATGCAGACATTTTGTATCTCAATACCGCCTAAAATCATTTCTGGGTAACAATGTACCTTACTGTTATCAGTTTTCCCCTCCCCACTCAGACCACTCCCAGACAGTCGTAGCTAAATTCTTGTTTGAGAAATTGCTTTTTGCTGAAAAGCTATTTTTGTTTATTTTTGACCATTTTAATTGAAAACAATCATAGTAAGGTACTTAATTGTTAACCAGAAATGATTTTATATTGAGATAAAAATGACTGCATTGGACCTTTAAGGAGCATCAGGTACTGTTGGAATGTCTACCAATGGCATGTCCCGCTTTTTGTGAGAAATTACACTGGTCCCTCAAAACATTTATAAACTATTTAGAAAGTACAAATATTCTACACTTTTCATCAGGCCACGCAACAAGTCTAATCTAATGATTAACTAATGGTTTATAAGGACCTATACTAAACATCTTATGAATGGAGTAATGATTAATAAATGATGAATAAACTATTTACTAATCCATTATAAATGCTTTATTACGAGGAGTTACTCTAAAGTGAAGCCTTTAAATGTTTACAATTGGAGAAACAGCATTATGACAGAATCTTAATAAAGCCCTTTTTATCTGTACTAGTTTCACATTTATTCAGATTAATCTTCCCATTGTCCCTTTAACCTGGTATTATCAACCTTTCTCTCTAGCTACAGTTTACAGTGAAGTAGTGTATTACAGAACAGTACAGTTACACTACAGTTTACACAGTCTGACAATATTACACTCTAACAGCTTCTATAATGTTTAAACTTAGTTATGAATTTATAATTTTAGATGTTAGTTGATGGTCACAGTTTCAACTTGCTTCAGGTTGACTTTTAAGCTAAAAGTTTTAAGTAATTTTAATGATGTTTTTACCTTTGTCGAATAGCCAATCGTCAACTACTCGACCGAGTCGATAGGGGATTCTCTGTCTAGCGATGGCCAGGCGCTCGTTATCAATGTTGCCTTTAATTTAAAGATGAAAACACAGTAATTACGCACATCAACACCTGGCACAGGAGCTGGACAACAAAATGAACAGCCATGAAGAGAAAGTCAAAGTCCTGACCAAGGTCCTGTTAGTCGGTCCGAACATTGTTGCTGTGTCTTAATTTCAATAAGAGTTACGATCAGGGGCAGCAACCAGCGAGCGGACATTGACTTTCTGTTCATGGGCTTTGATTTAAAGAGACATTTAAACAGTTAATTATCATCTGACAGACAGGAGTTTAGAGAGTTTGATAAAACAACAGAATAATAACGATAATCATTGTTAAAGCTAACATATCAACCCTCATACCCGTCTCTGTCTAGTGTTTAGCCGTTTAGCTAACATCTAACTAAATGACTCTCGGAAATATGATTACTACTTTTATATAAAAACAACAACAAATGTTTAAAAACCCAATGCAAAAAATAAATAAAAATACAATCATTTTTTCTCTTTGTTTTTTTTTCTCAGTCTAGTTTACTCAGAAAATGAAATGTTTATTGTGTTGCTGTTTGGCCAAATGCCCCAATGGCTATTATTTAGTTTTTTAATAAAACACAACTACTACCTGTATTAAATGTTTACATGGTTCATTTATGTATCACACTATTTAACATAGCAACATAAATTACCAGTCATGTCGGGATATACTCCCTGGAGTCAAAGCAACAGGGGAAGTTACTACATATTTCTTTTTTTTAATGTTTTAACAGGAAAATTACACCATAACATAGACATTTGATCTTCAGCAAGTCAGTACAAAAGTCCTAATAGTAACGTAGCCATGATGGAGTAATAACATCAGTAACAGCAACATTACAACATCCTTATATTAAAACTGAAAGAAATAGTTACGGTATATAGTCACTTCCTGTTATTCAGGAAGTAAAGCGAAGCCCTGTAGTGTGATTGGCTGTGACAAGCGGGTGTAGGCTGTGGTCGGTCCTTACCTGAGGGGTAACGCTCTATGATTGGCAGGTCGTCCAGCTGCAGGGTTGCGTTGCCTCCGCTGCGGGTAAACCGAACTATGTGGTATTTCCCATCATTAACGGATTTAGCAGTCTCTTCAATGTTGATGTCATCTGTTCCCACGTTAAACACTACTCTAATATTTCCTTTATCCTAAGGAGTGAAAAACAGGCACAGAGAGAGAGAGAGATCGAGGGATAGAAAGGGATAGAGAAAGAGGAGAGGATAGGAAGGGAGAAAGGGATTTATAGTTGGTAGTGTAGCAGAGTGCTGATTTGAGGACGACAGAGCGCAGTTCCACAGGGATTTTGTAGAGGCCAGTGTTAAACAATGTAATCCTTACTATCTGTAGCTGTAGGTAGTCCCCAAGTCCCGAGGCGCTGTCGACCCGTAGCAGGGTAGCGTGTTTCTGCTGTGTGCTGAAGCCCAGCGCGAGCCGGTCAGCCCGTGTACTGGGGCGCTCGTTAGGAGGCCAGGTGTACACAATCACACCCCCATCACGACCAAAGATATACGTGGTCCCCGCTGTGGACAACAGATTTACATGACTTGTTGTCAAATGAGCAGAAACAGGATATAGTAAACAGGAAATAGGTCATAGGAATAGAAAAAAAGTGACTCACCGTCATTGCAGAGCGGTCCTCCGAATGATGTCATACTGCAATCACAGCTAAATCCCTCCCACTGCTGCAAACACACGCCCTGATTGGCGCAAGAGTCTTCCTGACAGGTAGTACTGGGACCTGGAAAGACAAATCCTTTAACTTCTAAACGATGAAGGCTAATGTCAACCAGAGGCTGTTGAAAGTAAGAAAATAATCAGAATAAGCCCTTAAAAATGCTCTGGTTAAATCGACAAGAAAAAATATATTAATTCCAAAATTTTTGTGAATCATTCCATTAAGAGTTGATCCTCATTGAAAATGAATAGCACTTTTGGATTGTTGAATTGGAAATCCAATTCACTGGACATCCTGTAGCTGTCCATGAGGTTGACCAGCCCTAGGTTAGATACAGGGAGGGAGAGGTCAAACAGAAGAGGGTGGGGTTAGAAGCAGGGGGCGGGGTTAGAATCATGCTTCCAAGTGAAGGAGGTGCAGGGTGTGTGGTCTAAATGAAACAGTAATGGTGTCACTGAGGGAATGATGTCACTATGGTGACCTGGACAGGTTACGCCAGAACACACCACACACATGCACCCACAAGTGTAACCGAGGTCGCTTGCGTAATGTGTACCCTTGCCTGAGACCTGAGCACATACGTTAGCTGAGCTAACGCCTAAACTTTAGCTTAGTAGGCTAACACAGACGTGTGGTGCGCAGGAGACCCCAGGTTCGAACCCAGTCGCTCACAAGCGCACACAGACACATACACGCACACACAGAGCGATCTACCTTGCAAGTCAGCTTTCATCAATGCAACTTTCGTCAGCCGAAAACAAAAACAAAACAACGACAAGCAAAATATGTTAGATGGTTAGTAAAAACAAAGCATAGAAATGCCTGTAAAAAAAAACTAACAAAAAACGGAGAGAGCAAAAGAGAGAGAGAAAGAGGGAAGAGAAAGCCAGATGCCAAAACAAGGGGGATAATCTCCAACGTAATAAAAACAGCTGTTAGCTGGAACAATAGTGAAGGAATGAGTTAAAAAAAAAGCTATGATATGCAATGGTAAGGAGAAAGCCCTGGTTTGTGTGTGTCTCTCTATACTTTTTGTTGTGTAGGTACTCATGTTTTGTGTGTGTGTGTGTGTGTGTGTGTGTACCTGTGTGTGTGTGTGTACCTTCACAGCCCCTCTCCACTTGTCCGGTGGTAGCTAGAGCATCAGCCAGCAGGTCGGGTAGTCGGCCGTTAAGGTCAACGGTTGCTAAGCAACCCTGGAAGCCTTCCCGGGAGTGGACGAGCTTGGGAAGGTCCCTATACATCTCCTTAGCCACCCCCCCTACGTACAGGTCACCTATAGGAACACAGCATAACTTGAGTGACAGCTCCGTGCAACAATATCTGTCTCTCTCTTAGCTGACAGTACTGGCCTCTGCTGTTAGGGAACAAGGGCTGAGGCAGAGAGATTCCATAGTAGTAGAAGGGTAGTATGGTATGTACAGTGTGTGTGTGTGCGGTGTGTGTGTGTGTGTGTTACCTTTGAGATCCAGGTTCTTGGCCCCCATAGTGGTCTGTGTAGTGACCTTGGTGTCTATCTTAACAGTGTGCAGGTTGTTGGTGTCTCTGGATATGAGCACATTGTGCCAGTGGTTGTCATTCAGAGGAGAGTTGGAGTTCCCTTTGATCAGGTGTGCCCCGTTCCCCAGGTCAGACACATAGTGGAGGTAGCTGGGGAGGGTGATTAGGATTAGAATATTAGAATATGAACTGTATATCCATGAGTAGTCGATAATTGTCCCACTCTGACATGTCCCTTCACCAAACGATTTCAATCTCCTCTGTTGTACAGTATCAGAAATGTAAATAGTAGCTATAGGTAGTTAGGTAGTTAGCTATCCTCTGTTGTACGGTATCAGTAGTAGACAGACTACAGTATCAATAGGTAGTTAAGTAAGTAATTATGCCGTACCCTTTGACCAGCTCCACCACTATAAAGTCGTTTCCGTCCCCTCTGTTGTAGAGTACGAGTCCGTCAGGGGAGGTGGTTTTGAACTGGAGGAACAGGTGCATGGAGTAGTAGGCCTGGAGCGTGGGCAGGGTCACGTAGCTCGACCGCGACCTGAACGTCACCGGGTCCGCCACAATGCTCTTATAACCAATCACAGCGTTCAGTTCGCAATAGTCGATGTCACCATTCTTACCTAGGATCAAGATGACCAAGGATGAGATGTGTGCGTGTACTCTGGTCTTACAGTGGTCTATATAAGGCGTGTCATTCAGCATGAGTCGTGTGGAGTTGTGTACAGTGCATTCAGAAAGTATTCACACCCCTTGACTTTTTCCACATTTTGTTGTTACAGCCTGAATTGAAAATGGATCAAATTTAGATTTTTGTTGTCACTGGCCCACACACAATACCCCATAATGTTAAAGTACAATTATGTTTTTGAAATGTTTACAAATGAATAGATAATTGTAAGGTCCCTCAGTCGAGCAGTGAATTTCAAACAGATTCAACCCCAGGGAGGTTTTCCAATGCCTTGCAAAGAAGGGACCCTATGGTTAGATAGGGGGGGAAAAGCAGACATTAACTATCCCTTTGGGCATGGTGAAGTTATTAATTACCCAGTCACTACAAAGATACAGACGTCCTTCCTACCTCATTTGCCAGATAGGAAAGAAACCAATCAGGGATTTCACCATGAGGCTAATGGTGAGTTTAATACAGATACAGAGTTTAATGGCTGTGATAGGAGAAAACTGAGGATGGATCAATACTAACTTAACTGACAGAGTGTAAAGAATGAAGCCTGTACAGAATACAAATATTCCAAAACATGCATCCTGTTTGCAACAAGGCACTAAAGTAATGTTGCAAAAAATGTGGCAAAGAAATTAACTTTTTGTCCTGAATACAAAGTCTTATGTTTGGGGCAAATCCAATACAACACAATACTGAGTACCACTCTCCATATTTTCAAGCATAGTGGTGGCAGCATCATGTTATGGGTATGGTTGTAATCATTAAGGACTGGGGAGTTTTTCAGGATAAAAAAGGAATGGAGCTAAGCCCAGGTAATATCCTAGAGGAAAACCTGGTTCAGTCAGATACTGGGAGATTAAATCACCTTTCAGCAGGACAGTAACCTAAAACACAAGGCCAAATCTACACTGGAGTCGCTTACCAAAAAGACTGTGAATGTTCCTGAGTGGCCGAGTTACAGTTTTGACTTAAATGGCCTTGAAAATCTATGGCAAGATCTACAAGTGGTTGTCTAGCAATGATCAACAACAATTTGACAGAGCTTGAAGAATTTAGAAAATAATAATGTGCAAATGGTGTACAATCCAGACTTGCCCAGAAAGACTCTGTAATCACCAAAGGTCATTCTGTATTGACTCGAGGGGTTGAATACTTATCTAATCAAGATATCTTTGTGTTTTACTTTTTTTTTTTTATATATACATATTTTTTACTAATGTTCACATTTTTTATACACTTTGACATTACAGAGTATTTTGAGTAAATCGTTGATAATTAAATCCATTGTAATCCCACTTCCTAACACAACAAAATGTGGAAAAAGTCAAGGGGTGTGAATACTTTCTGAAGGCACTGTATGTGCAAGGTTTGTGTGTGGGTATAAGTTGTGTGTGTAGGTGTGTGCTCTGTCCTTCCAGAGGTCTACGTAGGGGATGCCGTTGAGGGTGAGGTCTGTGTAGGTATGTCTACACATTGATTCAAGTATAGTGCATTCGGAAAGTAATCAGACTCCTTGACTTTTCCCACATTTTGTTACGTTACAGCTTTATTCTAAAATTCATTACATCTTTTCCCCCCCTTATAAATCTACCCTCAATACCCCATAATGACAAAGTAAAAACAGGTTTTTAGAAATTTTTGCAAAACTTTAGTGAGTACTTTGTTGTAGCACCTTTGGCAGCGATTACAGCCTCGAGTCTTCTTGGGTATGACGCTACAAGCTTGGCACACCTGTATTTGGAGAGTGTCTCCCATTATTTTCTGCAGATCCACTCAAGCTCTGTCAGGTTGGATGGGGAGCGTCGCTGCACAGCTATTTTTAGGTCTCTCCAGAGATGTTAGATAAGGTTCAAGTCCGGGCTCTGGCTGGGCCACTCAAGGATATTCAGAGATGTGTCCTGAAGCCACTCATGCATTGTCTTGGCTGTGTGCTTAGGGTTATTGTCCTGTTGGAAGGTAAACCGTCACCCCAGTCTGAGGTCCTGAGTTCTCTGGAGCAAGTTTTCATCAAGGATCTCTCTGTACTTTGCTCTATTTATCATTTATTTATCCTTACTAGTCTCTCAGTCCCTGCCGCTGAAAATCATCCCCACCGCATGATGCTGCCACCACCATCCTTCACCGTAGGGATCGTGGAGGGTTTCCTCCAGATGTGACACTTGGCATTCAGGTCAAAGAGTTCAATCTTGGTTTCATCAGTCCAGAGAATCTTGTTTCTCATGGTCTGAAAGTCCTTTAGGTGCCTTTTGGCAAACTCCAAGCGGGCTGTCATGTGCCTTTTACTGAGGAGTGGCCTCCGTCTGGTCACTCTACCATAAAGGCCTGATTGGTGGAGTGCTGCAGAGATGGATGTCCTTCTGGAAGGTTCTCCCATCTCCACAAAAGAACTCTGGAGCGCTGTCAGAGTGACCATCAGGTTCTTGGTCACCTCCCTAAATAAACCCTATCTCGCCCGATTGCTCAGTTTGGCCGGGTGGCCAGCTCTAGGAAGAGTCTTGGTGGTTCCAAACTTCTTCCATTTAAGAATGATGGAGGCCACTGTGTTCTTGGGGACCTTCAATGCTGCAGACATGTTTTGGTAGCCTTCCCCAGATCTATGCCTCGACACAATCCTGTCTCGGAGCTCTACGGACAATTCCTTTGACCTCATGGCTTGGTTTTTGCTCTGACATGGACTGTCAACTCTGGGACCTTATATAGACAGGTGTGTGCCTTTCCAAATCATGTCGAATCAATTGAATTTACCACAGGCGGACTCCAGTGAAGTTGTAGAAACATCTCAAGGATGATCAATGGAAACAGGATGCACCTGAGCTTAATTTTGAGTATACTAGCAAAGGGTCTGAATACTTATGTAAATAAGGTATTTCTGTTTTTTTATATTAATACATCTGTTAAAATTTATAAAAAACAGTTTTCTTTGTCACTGTGGGGTATTGTGTGTAGATTGATGAGGAAAACAATGAGTTTAATCAATTTTACAATAAGGCTGTAACGTAACAAAATGTGGAAAAAGTCAAGGGGTCTGAATACTTTCCGATGGCACTGTATGTGTGTGTGAGGTGTGTGTAGGCGTGTGTTCTCTATCCTTACAGAGGTCTATAGGGAATGCTTACCAGCTTGAGGTGCATGTAAGATGTGTCTGTACTCTGGTTTTACAGCGGCCTATGTATGGCGTGTCATTCAGCGTAAGTGCAGTTGTGTATGTTGAAGGTGTGTGGGTATAAGTAGTGTTGGTAGTTGAATGCTCTGTTCTTACAGAGGTCTGGGGCATGCCGTTGAGGGTGAGGTGTGTGTAAAGCAGGGGTGTCAAACTCATTTTGACCCGGGGGCCGCATTCAGCCTTCAACAAGGTCCGGAGGGCCGCACAAAAAAATGGCTATATTTCCTCGCTGTGAACATGTTCAGAAAATAGTCCTCTGTCCATCGTTTTGGGAATTTCTGATGCTCCCTGACTGTCTAGCTTTCATTTTGGTGATTATTAGCAAGCTGGACGCAGTCAATAAACAGTATGAATATATAATAGGCCCATTATCCTTCCTACACAGTTTCGATTTGGTTTTAGTCATTGTAAAGTATTTGAGTTGTTTTCCCCCACTGAGTGTATAAAACATTAAGAACACCTTCCTAATAGTCAGTTGCAACCCTCCCCCCTTTTGCCTTCAGAACAGCCTCAATTTGTCGGGGCATGAACTCTACAAGGTGTTGAAAGCGTTCTACAGGGATGCTGGCCCATGTTGACTCAAGTTGGCTGGAGGTCCTTTGGGGTTGGACCATTCTTGATACACATGGGATATCAATCAATCAATCAAATGTATTTTATAAAGCCCTTTTTACATCAGCAGATGTCACAAAGTGCTTATATAGAAACCCAGCCTAAAACCCCAAAGAGCAATGCAGATGTAGAAGTACAGTGGCTAGGAAAAACTCCCTAGAAAGGTAGGAACCTAGGATGAAACATAGAGAGGAACCAGGCTCTGAGGGGTGGCCAGTCCTCTTCTGGCTGTGCTGGTGGAGATTATACAGTGCCTTGCAAAAGTATTCATCCCCCTTGGCATTTCTCCTATTTTGTTGCATTACAACCTGTGATTTAAATTGATTTTTATTTGGATTTCATGTAATGGACATACACAAAATAGTCCAAATTGGTGAATTGAAATGAAAAAAATAACTTGTTACATTTTTCTTTAAAAGATTTAAAACTGAAAAGCGGTGTGTACATATGTATTCAACCCCTTTGCTATGAAGTCCCTAAATAAGATATGGTGCAACCAATTTCCTTCTGAAGTCACATAATTAATTAAACAAAGTCCTCCTGTGTGCAATCTAAGTGTCACATGATCTGTCACATGATCTCAGTATATATATATATACACACCTGCTCTGAAAGGCCCCAGAGACTGCAACACCACTAAGCAAGAGGCATCACTAAGCAAGTGGCACCATGAACACCAAGGAGCTCCCCAAACAGGTCAGGGACAAAGTTGTGGAGAAGTACGGATCAGGGTTGGGTTATAAAAAAATATACGGAACTTTGAACATCCCACGGAGCACCATTAAATCCATTATTAAAAAATGGAAAGAATATGGCACCCTAACAAACCTGCCAAGAGAGGGCCGCCCACCAAAACTCACGGACCAGGTAAGGAGGGCATTAATCAAAGGCAACAAAGAGACCAAAGATAACCCTGAAGGAGCTGCAAAGCTCCACAGCGGAGATTGCCGTATCTGTCCATAGGGCCACTTTAAGCTGTACACTCCTCAGAGCTGGGCTTTACGGAAGAGCGTCCAGAAAAAAAAGCCGTTGCTTAAAGAAAAAAATAAGCAAACATGTTTGGTGTTCGCCAAAAGGCATGTGGGAGACTCCCCAAACATATGGAAGAAGGTACTCTGGTCAGATGAGACTAAAATTGCGCTTTTTGGCCATCAAGGAAAATGCTATGTCTGGCGCAAACCCAACCCCTCTCATCACCCGAGGACACCATCCTCACAGCATGATGCTGCCACCACCATGTTTCACCGTGAGGATGTTTTTCATCAGCAGGGACTGGGAAACTGGTCAGATTTGAAGGAATGATGGATGGCGCTAAATACAGGGAAATTCTAGAGGAAAAACTGTTTCTGTCTTCCAGAGATTTGAGACTGGGACGGAGGTTCACCTACCAGCAGGACAATGACCCTAAGCATACTGCTAAAGCAACACTCGAGTGGTTTAAGGGGAAACATTTAAATGTCTTGGAATGGCCTAGTCAAAGCCCAGACCTCAATCCAATTGAGAATCTGTGGTATGACTTAAAAATTGCTGTACAATGGGCAAAAATCCCAGTGGCTAGATGTGCCAAGCTTATAGAGACATACCCCAAGAGACTTTCAGCTGTAATTGCTGCAAAAGGTGGCTCTACAAAGTATTGACTTTGGGGGGAACGGGGGGGTGAATAGTTATGCACGCTCAAGTTTTCTGTTTTTTTGTCTTATTTCTTGTTTCACTATAAAAAATATTTTGCATCTTCAAAGTGGTAGGGATGTTGTGTAAATCAAATGATACAACCCCCCCAAAAATACATTTTAATTACAGGTTGTAAGGCAACAAAATAGGAAAAATGGCAAGGGGGTGAATACTTAATACCACATGGCCATTAAGGGAAACGGTTGAGTGTGAAAAACTCTACAGCGTTGCAGTTCTTGACCCAAACTGGTGCTCCTGGCACCTACTACCATACCCTGTTCAAATGTACTTACATTTTTTGTCTTGCCCATTCACCCCCTGAACGGCACACATACACAATCCACGTCTTAATTGTCTTTAGGTTTAAAAATCCTTCTTTAACCTGTCTCCTACCCTTCATCTACATGGATTGAAGTGGATTTAACAAGTGACATCAATAAGCAATCATAGCTTTCATCTATCACCTGGATTCACCTGGTCAGTTTATGTCATGGAAAGACCAGGTGTCCTTAATGTTTTGTATTTGTACACATATATATTTATGATTATTTCTTACTCAAACCACCGGCCTGCGGGCTGTATGTTTGACACCCCTGGTGTAAGGCGTGTGTAGGTGTGTACTCTGTCCTTACAGAGGTCTATGTAAGGCATCCCGTTGAGGGTGAGGCCCTGCAGGTGCCCTATGAAGTTGGAGGGCACAGCGGGCATGAAGCGCTTCTCCGTCACAATGCCTGTCTCCACGTTGTGGAACTCCAGCTGGGTGTGGTCGCCTGCCATCTGACCTGGAGGGGTTAGAGGTCAGGGGTCAGGGGAGAGATTAGCAGACCAGGGTCAAATACATTCAAACACTTGAGGTGCGCTTGATTTAGCTTGACCAGAGTCTCGGGTGAGTGGAGTTTGCACTTTTGGGAATATTCCATTGGTTACATTGGACCAGGTAAGCTAAATACAAGGCACTTCAAGTGTTTGTATGTATTTGAGCCAGGTCTGCAGGTTATGGGTTTGAGGACAGTGGTTAAGGTTAGGGCTGAAAAGTCAGGGTTGACAGTGTTGGGGGGATGCTATGGTTACCTTCTACAGGTTGCAGGTCGTCGACGGTGAGTTTGAGGCTTTTCCCACGACGCACCACTCTGACCGTGTGCCACTCATTATCATTCAGCCCCACCCCCGCAAAGATGGTCTCTGGACCCTTACCTACACACATTCCAATTAGTTAATACACACACATACCTGTACACAGACAAACACCTTAGACATACTTTCACACACCCACAGGCACACAGGTAGGTAGGCACACACACCCATGTCTCCTGCCATTGAGTCCTACCGTTTCAGCCACATGGTGGCACTAGATATTCAGCCCTGTAGCTAGAAGGGCTTGATGGAGAGCTGGCATACAGCAGGAGGAAAATTCTCCATCCATCGCTCTATTTTTCCCTTCCCTCTTCTCTCCCTCTTTGTCTCACTGTCCATCTCTCTCTCTGTTTCTCTCTCTCTCTGTCAGTCCTTTCATCCCCCCTCTCATTCTCTGTCTCTGTACATCTCTCCTCATTTTCTGTCTCCCCCTGTCAGTCTTTCTTCTCTCTCTCTCTCTCAAATAGTGAAAACTTGCCAGGCTAGACCAGTGTGTGTGTGTGTGGGGGGGGGGGGGGGGGGGGGGGGGGGTTGACATATAGGAGTGATGATAAGGCGAGAGGTAAACAGCCTGACAGATTCTGCTGTGGGAAATGTCAGCACCATGACACACACAGACACAAACACACACACATACACATAGCATATTGCTGCATGTGTGAGGTCTCTCTCTGTGTGTACATGCATGTGTGAGTGTGTGTGTGAGGTGTGTTAGGTGTGATTAGTTTTCAGGAGAGGACAGAGGGCTCCCCTGAGGAGTCTCAGCTGTGCTCTGGGCATGAGCATCTCATCCTGTTACCATGGATCACTGCCTGTGTGTGTGTGTGTGTGTGTGTGTGTGTGTGTGTGTGTGTGTGTGTGTGTGTGTGTGTGTGTGTGTGTGTGTGTGTGTGTGTGTGCGTGTGCGTGTGCGTGTGTGTATGAGATGGGGTGAATGGGCTTATGTGAGTATGAGGCAGTGATCCATGTCAACTCGAGAACAGCCAGGACACACACTCACTCACACACACTCACAGGACCATGAAATATGGTCATGGAAGAGAGGCTAATTGCGGAACTTATACAAATCAAATGTATGTAATATAATTGATTGTCCTTTTGCTTGCCCATAGACTCAATGGTGACATTATCATTGAGTTATTGAATGGTATGAACTCTTGTTATGTTTTATAATCAACTCAGAATATTAAGTTCTTTCTATGGCAGTATTTTAGACTCAAAATGGCTGATAACTCAGGATCATTAGAAAATCCTAATCCATTTGAAGGTTTATGTGCTTATAAAAAGCATTATGTTACATACTGCAGATGGAGATAAGAAAGTCGGCTAGTATTGTTCCTATGGCAACACCTTCTCCCTTTGAGAGTACCAGGATACCGTCATAGAGTCGTCTTCCGTGGTGAAAGGACACACACACACGCACACACACACACACACACACACACACACACACACACACACACACACACACACACACACACACACACACACACACACACACACACACACACACACACACACACACACACACACACACACACACACACACACACACACACACACAGAGCTCAAGTCACGAAAACAACATCCAGACAAACCAAGCCCTCAGACAGAGGGAGAGAGGAAGGGATGGATGGAGGGATGTAAAAGGATGGGGGGATAGAGTCTTTTGTTTCCAGCGTGAAGGAGACATAATTACCCAGAAGCCCTAAGAAGCTTCCAGTCAATCCCCGTGATGGAACTCCACACCTTCACACTCCTCTGTACATCTCTCTCTCACGCACTCTTTTCCCTTGGCTCATCTGTCTTCCCTCTGTACCTCTTTTTCCTGTTCCCCCCTTGCCTCCTTCACTAACACCCCCCACCCCCCTCTTTCCTCTCTCGCTCTTCTCTCTTGCCTTTTCTCTAAAATGGCTGCCTTAGTAACTCTGGATTCTAGAAGAAGCATACAGTCCCACAGCCACGAACACACACACGCACACACACGCATTCAAACACACGCGCTCACTAACACACCCGTACTGAGAGGTAGTGTGAGATGGGGTGTGACTTACTGGCGGTACAGTTAATCCTGATACAGTCTGGAGGGAGAGCAGAGCAGAGGGTTAACGCTGCACAAACACACAATACCACGCGCTGGGGACCAACACACCAACACACGCTACACACCTCACTGAGAACACACACTCTCCCCACCTCCTGGGGGCAAGCTGGGAGGGGATTACGGGCCAATCAGAGCAGAGGATATGGCGTTCTGCAATCTGCTCTGAGCAAATGGCATAACAGCACAGTGAATCCAGCAGATAAGATTAGTTGATCTCTGAATTGGCTTGCTCTGTAATTGGCTGAAGGAGAGTGAGAGGTTTCAGTATAAACAGTGTGTCATTGGCTACTCTGGTCAGAGTGATGGCCTCAGTGACCATGACATCCATAACATCAGGACACTGAGGTCGGCGTGGCCCTATATTCCCATCACCTAGCAACAGAGTACCAAATCTCGCCCCTGGTGGAGCAGAGGCTAATGGGAGGTCAGAGGTCATGGTTCCCCTAATACCTCAGTGTGTCGGGTGTTGTCAACCACAGCAGAGACGCAGATGCTACAGCCAGAGACCAACACACACCCCTGCATGTGTGTGTGTGTGATCTTAGGGGTGCAGTGGTCATCTGGGAGTAAGCAGGGAACGCAGCCTCGGACCGTGAGGACCAACCCTCTGTTCAACAATACACAGACAGACAGACAGTACAGTACAGCACAATAGTGTGGATGTGAGTGTTTGTGTAATATCAGATTTTGGTGTAAATGTATATGTGCACCCTGTTCTCAGGTTATGTGTGTGTACTTAGGTTGACAGTGTCTGTGTGCATCTAGGCTAACAATATGTGTGTATGTGCTTTGATTAAAAGTGTGTGTATGTGTATACTGAGGTTAACAGTATGTGTGTGTGTACCTAGGTTGACAGTATATGTGTGTGTACCTAGGTTGACAGTGAATGTGTGTGTGTACCTAGGTTGACAGTGAATGTGTGTGTGTACCTAGGTTGACAGTATGTGTGTTTTTACCTAGGTTGACAGTGTATGTGTGTTTGTACCTAGGTTGACAGTGTATGTGTGTTTGTACCTAGGTTGACAGTATGTGTGTGTGTACCTAGGTTGACAGTGTATGTGTGTTTGTACCTAGGTTGACAGTATATGTGTGTGTATCTAGGTTGACAGTGTGTGTTTGTACCTAGGTTGACAGTGTATGTGTGTGTTTGTACCTAGGTTGACAGTGTAGGTGTGTTTGTACCTAGGTTGACAGTGTAGGTGTGCTTGTACCTAGGTTGACAGTATGTGTGTGTGTACCTAGGTTGACAGTATGTGTGTGTGTACTTAGGTTGACAGTATGTGTGTGTGTGTACCTAGGTTGACAGTATGTGTGTGTGTGCACCTAGGTTGACAGTATGTGTGTGTGTACCTAGGTTGACAGTATGTGTGTGTGTGTACCTAGGTTGACAGTATGTGTGTGTGTACTTAGGTTGACAGTATGTGTGTGTGTGTACCTAGGTTGACAGTATGTGTGTGTGTACCTAGGTTGACAGTGTATGTGTGTTTGTACCTAGGTTGACAGTGTATGTGTGTGTGTACCTAGGTTGACAGTGTATGTGTGTTTGTACCTAGGTTGACAGTATGTGTGTTTTTACCTAGGTTGACAGTGTATGTGTGTTTGTACCTAGGTTGACAGTATGTGTGTGTTTACCTAGGTTGACAGTATGTGTGTGTGTTTGTACCTAGGTTGACAGTGTATGTGTGTGTACCTAGGTTGACAGTGTAGGTGTGTGTGTGTACCTAGGTTGACAGTGTATGTGTGTGTACCTAGGTTGACAGTGTATGTGTGTGTACCTAGGTTGACAGTGTATGTGTGTTTGTACCTAGGTTGACAGTGTATGTGTGTTTGTACCTAGGTTGACAGTGTAGGTGTGTTTGTACCCAGGTTGACAGTGTATGTGTGTTTGTACCTAGGTTGACAGTGTATGTGTGTGTGTACCTAGGTTGACAGTGTATGTGTGTTTGTACCTAGGTTGACAGTATGTGTGTTTTTACCTAGGTTGACAGTGTATGTGTGTTTGTACCTAGGTTGACAGTATGTGTGTGTTTACCTAGGTTGACAGTATGTGTGTGTGTACTTAGGTTGACAGTATATGTGTGTGTTTGTACCTAGGTTGACAGTGTATGTGTGTGTACCTAGGTTGACAGTGTAGGTGTGTGTGTGTACCTAGGTTGACAGTGTATGTGTGTGCACCTAGGTTGACAGTGTATGTGTGTGTACCTAGGTTGACAGTGTATGTGTGTTTGTACCTAGGTTGACAGTGTATGTGTGTTTGTACCTAGGTTGACAGTGTAGGTGTGTTTGTACCCAGGTTGACAGTGTATGTGTGTTTGTACCTAGGTTGACAGTGAGACGGACACGGCCCCCATCCAGCTCCAGTCGGAGCGTGTCGGCTGAGTTCCGGGATGTTGTTGCCATGAGAACACCGTAGGCCCGCTGGGAGCGAAACCGTAGCGACACGTCCTCCGCCTCGGTGTGCATCGCTACGGGCAACTGGACCTTCATAAACTTACTACCATCATAGGACAGGATGGTCGCATCTAGAGGAGGGAGAGAGGGAGGGAGGGAAGAAAAGAGGGAAGAAAGGAGGGAACCAGAAGAAGACATGAATATCTGCCAGTGACAAGAAAAGACAAGTCCAGACTAGTCCAGACCAGTCCAGATGAGACCAAATCAAACCAGTGTCTCCAGTTTGATTTAAATGCCAGAAAATAAATCAAATTGAAAGCTGCTTTTTTTCCGTGAGACGGCTGAGAGAGATGGTTCTATCCTTTTTCTCTGTTTCTACCTCTCTCTGATCCTTCGTTCATCGCTCTCTCACTCCTCCTATCTCTGTTTCCGTGGAAGACCGTTGGAGGCGAAAACAAGAGAACAGGAAGAGAGAGGCCTCATGAATACTAATGAGCTCAGTGTGTGTTTGTGTGTGTGTGTGAATGTGAATAAGGGAGTGAATTTCAGAGGGAACAGAGGAGTGTTCAGTAAAGCGAGGAAGGATAGAGCAAAGGAGCGATAGGGAGAAGGCGAGAGAGGAAAAGAGTGGAAGAGCGGGAGAAAAGCTTTTGGCTAAAATGCAAATGAATCCTCATTAACTGGAGGTTAGCCTGTTACATCACGAAAACATAACTAACTAACACATACAAGTGCACATACACACACACCTGAGTAATTTCTAAACAGCTGACTAATTGAAACGCTAAAATGACACTTCAGCAGAGCACCTGACTGAGGAGGTGGGTAGAAAGAAGGAGATGGAGAAGGAGGGATGATAATGAAGGCAGTATGTCTGAACGAGTCCTTGTGACGACTGCTCTGGAATAAAACTGAAGAAACAAACAGATCTGTGAGAATATTGGGAACAGAGAGAGAGAGAGAGAGATGAGAGAGAGTGAGGGAAATGGAGAGAGTGAGCGAGAGGGATAGAGAGAAAGAAAGAGGTAGAACCGCAGGTAGGAGTAAACATGGCAAATCACTCTCTCCATCTGTTTCTCCATCTGTCCATCCTTTAATCCACAGAACCACCAGTTACTGAGTCTCTCTCTCTCTCTCTCTCTCTCTCTCTCTCTCTCTCTCTCTCTCTCTCTCTCTCTCTCTCTCTCTCTCTCCCTCCCTCGCTCTCTCCCTCTCTCTCTCTCTCTCTCTTTTCAATTTAATCTCCCTATTATGGATAGATCTGAGGTGTGTGTGTTTGTTAGACATTGGCAAGAAAATGAATTACCATGGTAACAGAATCAGCTGCTTCACCATGACAACATGCTCGCTCTCCTCCCTCTCTGACTCATCTTTCTTTTCTCCATCTGTCTCTCACTTCATCTTTCCAATAAGTCTCTAAGGGATTCACTTCATCCATCACTCACTCACTCACTCTACCTTCTTCCATCTCTCTCGGTCTGTCTCTTTGTATATGTTTTATTGGTTCAGTATGGCTGTTCAGGGGAAGTAACTATACAGTTGACAATGCAGTAGACAATAAACCAGAGACTAAACAACACCACCTCCTACCCCCTCTCTCCGTCTCTCCCCATCCGCTCACCTCTCTCACAGGCCCGTCCCAGGTATCCGGTCCCAGAGCAGTCACACACGTATCTGTTCCAGCCCTCCCTGCAGAGATCAGAGGTTAGGGTTAAAGGTCAAGGGTCAAGTCAAGGGTCATGCCAGAGTAGATCAGTCTACAGACTACATACACTGGAATTCCTCAATTCACCCTTCACTAAAGCTTGTCCTAGGCGCCGTACTCGAGCTTGGTTAGCGACAGTTGTTATCCAATGGAGCGCTGTGATTGGTTGGCCAAAGTTCTGGGGCGGGGGTTTAGCGAAGGGTCGAGTTGGTCGAGCATGGCACTTTCAACGCCACGGTTGTTTTGATTTCCAGGGCCATCCATACGTAAAATATATGCACACATGACTGTAAGTCGATATGGACAAAACTGTCTGCTAAATTAAATATATAAATTCAAGGTGCTTTATTGACAACGGGGCAGCAGGTAGCCTAGCGGTTGGGCCAGTAAGCGAAAGGTCGCTGGTTCGAATACTTGAGCCGACAAGGTGTAAAATCTGTCGAGCAGGGCACTTAACCCTAATTACCCTCATTTGCTCCAGGGTTGCATACTACCATGTAAAACAACACATTTCACTGCACCTATCCGGTGTATGTGACAATAAAACTTTTTTGTTATAATTTTTTTTATACATTCGGTAAATATGTCTAGATAATGTGTTCTTTCTGTCTAAAACTCAGTTAAACGTGCAGGCAGTCCTTTAGAAACAGTCAGGCAGACGGCAAAATAGTACAGTAGACAGTAGACTTGACTTGAGTAAGTGGCGATGAAGTAGTACAGTAGTACCTGCAGGTGGCGCTGTGTTGGCAGGGGTTGGACAGACACTGTTTAGGAGGCTCTCTGGAGCAAGAGGGTTTAACCCCTACAGCCCTCTGAACCTCAGCCAGACGACGGATGTCCTTACTCTGACCGTCCACAAACAGGTCTCTCACACAGCCGACATAGCCATAGTTCAATAACGCTGTCCACACCTACATAGAGGAGGAGAGACAGACAGATTACACACACACACACACACACACATGATACACTCAAGTGTGCGAACACACACACATACACACCTCAGTAGGGAAGATGAGTCCTTGGCGGTCCTCTGGTAATCCTCCGAGGTACAGAGTATCATCCAGGTCTAGAATCTCACTGTCCCCTGGAGCCGTATACGCTGTACGCTGTGAGTTCACAGAGATAGTACCTACACACACACACACACACACACACACACACACACACACACACACACACACACACACACACACACACACACACACACACACACACACACACACACACACACACACACACACACACACACACACACACACACAGGTTAGGGTGAAGGGAGGTCAATGATTAGGGTGCACTGACTGTAAGTTGTGAGTCTGGTAAATGGCTCAAATGTAAATGTTAAGAGACCTTTCCCCTCTGCCCCTCGCCACTTGCCAGACCGTCATTGTAAATAAAGGATTGTTCTTAAATTTACTTGCCTTGTGTAATGGCAAATACCAAAAAGGTTATGATGCCACTTACTACCCAGCTAGCACATAACGTTCTGAAAACCATATGTTTCTTAGAGCTTGGTGAGAGCGTGGTTGTCCAATGATTATTTTGCATACAACCTTCCCACAACTTTCTGGGAACAGATGTAGACTAACAGTGAAATGCTTACTTACGGGTCCTTTTTCAACAATGCAGAGTTAAAGATAATTTAAGTAAAATAACAGAAATAGTGACACAAGGAAAAAAAACACAGTGAATAACGAATAACAATAATGAGTATTGCATTACATCCCAGTCGATAAATGAGGTAGCGATGTACATATAGGTAGGGTTAAAGTGACGAGGCACTTTAATGTTTCCTAAAAGTTCAAACATGGATACATTTTAATTTAAAATGTTGGACTGGTTAGACATTGGGAATGTTCTCAAATAGTTCCGAGAACGTTAAGAAACAATGTTCTTTTGTGGGAATTTCAGTACGTCAGCAGGTTTCCTACAGGTTTCCTCGTGGTTCTTTTAAATGTCACGTTCTCAAATTGTTCTGAGAAGGTTAAGAAAACATTCCATAAAAACCACAAGAAAATTATTTCAGAGAATTGTCCACAACTGATCTTAATGAGTGCTTGTTTCCTTTGAAATGGGGTATGTTTGAATAGAATAACATGAAAAGTTTTGTATGCGTGAAAAAACATGGCATGCTAGCTCCATCCTGGTGGCGCAATGAACTAATTCCATCTATAAAGAACAGAAGATTATTGGTTTGAATCTCACTGATGCCGTATCAAAATAAAAAATAAATGTGTTTACATGATTAATGCCTAAGGAAAGGAATTTCCATGTGTCCTATCTATGCTTGGAGTTAGCAGTTTTATTAAAAATCTTATTGAAACATTCAGTGAAAGTTTTAAGGAAGTTATTCAAAAACCTCCAACTAGCCTATAATTTCCATTCTCAGGGAGTTAATAAAACCTCCCAGGAAAACTTTCAAGGAACCAGAGTAAAACGTTCTCAGAACCTCCTTGCAACCTAAAAATGAATGTTCCCAGAACAGGCTAAATGTTCACTTCTGTTCTCAGAACGTTTAAAAAACGGATTTACCGATCAGGAAACGTATGCATTCGTTCCCAGAACAAATCAGACACAAAAAACGTATGTTCCCGCAACACCCATGAAATGTGCTTGCTGGGTAGTGACCTGGGGATAATTCCAACACACAATCGAATAAAAGAGAGAAATCCAAGAATAAGTTTAGTCCATTTATTTCCCTTCTCTTTTTCTGTCATTGTCATAAACAAAAAGAGTAAGATACGGTTAAAAATGGTCTATGTTCCCAGGCAGACTAATTCCCACCCACACAATCACTTGGCAGCAAGATATAATCAATGAGGACAAATCAGGTGCTAAACAGGTACACTACATGAACATCTCATTCCAAAATCATGGGTATTAAAATGGAGTTGGGCCCCCATTTGCTGCTATAACAGTCTCCACTCTTCTGGGAAGGCTTTCCACTAGATGTTGGAACATTGCTGCGGGGACCTGCTTCCATTCAGCCACAAGAGCATTAGTGAGGTCGGGCACTGATGTCGGGCGATTAGACCTGGCTCACAGTCGGCGTTCCAATTAATCCCAAATGTGTTCGGTGGGGTTGAGGTCAGGGCTCTGTGCAGGCCAGTCAAGTTCTTCTACACACCGATCTCGACAAACCATTGCTGTATGGACCTCGATTTGTGCACGGAGGCATTGTCATGCTGAAACAGGAAAGGGCCTTCCCTAAACTGTTGCCACAAAGTTGGAAGCACAGAATCATCTAGAATGTCATTGTATGCTGTAGCGTTAAGATTTCCCTTCACTGGAACTAAGGGTCCTAGCCCGAAACATGAAAAACAGCCCCAGACCATTATTCCTCTTCCACCAAACTTGACAGTTGGCACTATGCATTGTGGCAGGTAGCGTTCTCCTGGCATCCACCAAACCAAGATTCGTCCGTCGGACTGCCAGATGGTGAAGTGTGATTCATCACTCCAGAGAACCCGTTTCCACTGCTCCAGAGTCCAATGGCGGCGAGCTTTACACCACTCCAGCTGACGTTTGGTATTGTGCATGGTGATCTTAGGCTTGTGTGCGGCAGCTCGGCCATGGAAACCTATTTCATGAAGCTCCCGAAGAACAGTTATTGTGCTGATGTTGCTTCCAAAGGCAGTTTGGAACTCGGTAGTGAGTGTTGCAACTGAGGACAGAATTTTCTTAAGCGCGGCGCGTTTCAGCACTCGCCGGTCCCATTCTGTTAGTTTGTGCGGCCTACCACTTCGCAGTTGAGCCGCTGTTGCTCCTAGATGTTTCCACTTCACAATAACAGCACTTGACCGGGGCAGCTCTAGCAGGGCAGAAATTTGACAAACTGTCTTGTTGGAAAGGTTGCATCTTGTGATCCACGTTGAAAGTCACAGTTTGCCCATGTTTGTCTATGGAAATTGCATGGCTGTGCGCTCGATTTCTATACACCTGTCAGCAACGGGTGTGGCTGAAATAGCCCGAAACAACACATTTTGAAAAGGGTGTCCACATACTTTTCTATATATAATGTAAGTATAGGTAGATATAGGGATGAAATAAACATAACACAAAACATGATAAACGGCACCTAGACCTGGTTCCATAAAATAAATAAATCAGATACCTGAGCGCCCGTCCCTCTGGAAGTCGACGTGGTACCACTCCCCATCGTTGACCTTCCTGTCGATGGCCTTGGTCTTGGTGGTTCCTGAACCCATGTCCAGCAGCAGGTACAGGTGACCATCCAGCATCTCGATGGCAAAGAAATCCACCTGCAACAGTAACGGCAACAATAGAAAAAAACAGTACAATATAAACATCAACACCAACAACAGTATAAAGATCAATATGATATGAATGTGTGTGTGTGTCATTACCTTTACGGTGCGTTAGTTGCCAGGGTCGGTGTGTGGTTAAAGTGTGTGTGTCCTTACCTTTAGGGTGGGGGGTGTGCGGGGGTCTTTGCGCTGCTGCTGCCGTGGTTTCCCGTGGCTGAAGAGCATCAGTCCGTTGGGTTCTGTCGTTCTGAAGTCAAAGGAGATTGACCCCGCCTTCTTGGCGCTCCACTTGCTTAATGCCACAAACGACTCCGGGGTGTCAAAGGTCACAGGATCGAGGGTCGCCACACTCTCACACTTAAACGCCACCATACCGCTCACCTGATGGATGGGGAAGTGCATTTAAAATGCAACAAATTTTACATCAAATAGACGCAACAAAATAAAGTGAAACAGCGAGGAATAGAGCTGTGCGGCAATAGACTACTGAAGGTTTAGGATGTGATTTTAGACCAGGGAATAAGGAACTATGGTGTCTTACCTTCATCTTAGCATCTCCCTGCTTAGCCAGCCGAGACAGCTCCAACCGTACATCATTGTTCTTATACACCACCTAGAGGTCAGGGTTGAGGGGTCAGGGCAAGGGTCATGGGTAAGAAGTTAAGGGAAGAGAGCAATCAATAGTCTGGTATATCCCTCTCCTTGTCTCTTTTCCTTCAGTCACAATGTTCAGAGCTAGTTGGACAGAAGAAGCGAAACCTCAGGTAGCCCTCTCATGTTGCTTCCTCCAAACTTGTGTTGTCATACCAGTCTAGATAAAAGAGAGGAGACGAGGAGAGGAGAGGAGACGAGGAGAGGAAGAACTTATGAGGTGCAGTGCAAAAGGCTTCAGTTCATTAGGGTTCAATATAGAACCGCTTTCTCTCTCCATCTTTGTCTCCAAGTGTGTGAGCAGCATTTTCATGGCTGCAATGTCACTCACACACACACACATTCTGCTTTCATACATCAGACCTTTGTCTGTGAACTGTGCAGGACTCAGCTAAACGCATCACTGAAATACCCTTTTATGTGTGTGTGTGTGTGTGTGTGTATGTGTGTGTGTGTGTGTGTGTGTGTGTGTGTGTGTGTGTGTGTGTGTGTGTGTGTGTGTGTGTGTGTGTGTGTGTGTGTGTGTGTGTGAGGGAGAGAAAGAATGTGTTTGTGTGTATATACGTGTGTGTATGTGCATGGGTTTGGGTGTTGGTGTTGGTGTGCATGAAATGTTGTACAGGGCTGATGATCAGTCATGCGAGTGTGTTCAGTCGTACATCTTAATTATTTCCCATGGATTAGCATATGATCACATTAGATATGTAAATGTGTCTCTGACAGCAGCCTGCCTACAACACATCAGTTCCAATCAACCACACGCACACGTTATGTTCTTCTATCCTCGTGGGGACCTACGATTTCCATTCAAAATCTTATTTTCCCTAACCTTAACCCTAACCTTAACTCCTAACCCCTTACCCTTACCTTAACCCGAATTCTAACAATAACCATAATATCCTTTTTCCTCATGAGGATGTGGGAAATGTCCTCACTAGGGAGCTTTTTCCTTGTTTTACTTTCGTTGTGGTGAACTGTGGGGATTTTAGGTGTCGCCCCCCCCCCCCCCCACCCCCCCGCTAATAATACTGATGCCACTCTGTTGGCACATCATCTATCAGTTTGTTTGTGAGTTTTTATGTGTCTGTTTACTTGTGTGTGTGCAAATGCATTTTTGTGCATATGTCCGTGTTTATGTGTGTACGTGTGTGTGTGCTGTTGGCCCTTTTTTGGAGCAGAGCGGATGGATAGAGGGTCTCGGTGGCAGAGCTAATTAGCATGTTAGCGCTTAGCGCTGCATCTGCTCCCTCAGCAACACTCATCTCTGATTCTCTCTGATGCTGCAGCCTGCACAAGGGAGGGTGAGTGTGTGTGCCTCTGCCAAATGTGTGTGTGTGTTTGTGTGTCGCAGCCAAATGTGTGTGTATCTCGCTGTCCCTTACTACTGTATACAGTATGAGATCATGAGTGTGTAGATTAGCCTGTAGGCCTAGCTCTGTATATGAATGATATTTGCATATGTAGATGTGTGTATTCATGTGTATGATGTGTAGATGTGTACAAGTGTGTTAGTGTGTACGTGTGTGCTCCCCACCTCTTTGAGGCAGCCCATGAAGTTGTTGCTAACAGGAGATCCAGGGAGGTCGGCAGTACTGGGACTTCCTCCCACATAGAAGAAATCGTCTGAGCCCAACATGGTGTAGTCTTCCTGGGTGTAGCCCGTAGTGGTCAGAATGCCGTCCACAGAGATGGTCACCTATGCAACAAAGCACAGGGAAAGGACACGCTATACTCACACCAAATGCAGCGCTACGCGCTAGCCAGCCGAATTAGTCTGCCCCTTTCTGGCTTGGTAGGGTCTGGGGAGGTGGTCTGGTCTGGTCTTGGCTGTGGTTGGTTGGTCAGTGGATTGGTTGGTCAGTTGTTTGGGACTGGTCTGTGATTTCATTGGTCTAGCTGTGTTTGGTTTGTGTGATTTGATTGGTCTAACTGTGTTTATTCTGTGATGTCATTGGTTTAGCTGTGAAGGGACATGTTTCCTGTCTGTGTCATGAGGTGGTTTGGGCTCGTTAGAGTATTATGGAACCAATTCCGTTCTCAGGGCAGATCTGTCATGGAGGTAGAACAAATGCAAATCTGAGTCCAAGTCTGTGTCCTTTATACTCAAGCTGTAGTCGAGTTACAATTCCCTTGTTAGTGCTACAGGCTGTGGTCCAAAAAACTTTCAAGAGAAGTTTATCATTTTAAATATTTTGCTAATACTGTAGCTACCTAACATTTGCTGTTGTAGCTAAGATGTTGTACTGGATATACATGTAATGATAGGGAGGGACTTTACCTGACAAAGTCACAAGTCTTTGAGTCAGAGTCCAAGTTCAAGTCAACAATGGCCAAGTCTGAGTGAAGGTCCACGTCATGGAAATCGTAGAGTCCTGGACTCGATTATTACATAAAACTGCCCTAAAAGCATATTACTAATTTGTGCTTGAAGTCATTTGCCCTCAGGGCATCATGGACAAGATGCTATGCATATCAATTCTGCCCTGGGGGTGACCTTCACCCATACATTTAGTTCCTCATGGCAAAATGCATCTTAACAGTCAGTTCCAATATTTAGGTACATGCTAGCTATCTATGTTCATTATTTTGCCAGCTATGGTATTAGCTTAGCATTGCTTGCCCCCTAGTTAAAATTAGCTGACTAATAGGCAATTTATACTTCTTGCGTGGAGCATTGCATGGAGGAAATGTGGAACTCCCCATTTCATCCACAGACAATGGTGGGTTGACGAATTGGGGGGGGAAGTGTTTCTTGTAGATTCATTGCCTCAATTCTGTATCTCCACTCTGAATAACGCAAAAAGCATGACTTCGCTGTTCTGCCTAAATATCACCACGAGCACAAGGCAAGAGAGTAGGTGTTAGGCTTAAGCAATAACCCTTTATACCATATACCGGGGTAATTGGAAATATCGACGGTACGATTTTCAATACCGTTGGAGGTACCCCAGCCTTGCAGTGGCTGCAGGAGTGTGTGCTACACCGGTGCTTAAAACTCTAAATATACCTTTAAGAAAACTAAGATGTGTCAAATAAATTATGTTCAGCTCAGGTATCCAGCTTTGCATTTGGTTTGCTAACTTGCTAGCTAAGTGGCTAGATGTCAAGAACAAGCTTCTTGGTCACAGCAGGACATTCTAGCCTGACTACCAGTCTCTTTAGCTAACATTCCACTCCTTGCCATTGCCAAAGAGACTGGCCTTTCTGCAATTCTCAAATATGAACATTCTATCATTAATGAGCTCAAGGAGAATAGAGGAGTTGATCCTGATCCTAATTGATAGCTCTCACAGCTATCCTCCAATCACAATGATTATCCAAATATTGGTCACTTTATTCTCCATGGAACACGTTGGTATACGGTTGCTAAGCAACCATTTTCTGTTTGTCCAGATGAAACTATTCTGTCAAAAGTAGTCTAAATCCTCAAACTAAATATATAGGCTACTGAAATTCCAACCACAAAACCTATTTGCTTTGATTTTGAGCCTCAAAATACAACAACTTGCCTAGCTAACAGCTAAATGTTTGTTTTTGATTTTGTTATAATTTTTATTTTTATTTTTGAGGCTCGGCATGTTGTCATGGAAAATATTCATGTTATTTCAAACAACCAATGAGCAACTCCGCCGTTAATCCAGCTACATATTGAACGTTGAGATTGCCGAAAGGCCAGTATCTTTGGCAATGACATGGAGTGGCAAGGAGTGGAATGTTAGCTAAAAAGACTGGTACCCAGATTAGAAGCATTCAATCCACTCCTGGATCAAGATCCCCGTTGCACTAAATTGTAAATAAAAAAGTGTGTATAGTGTGTGCACTTACGGTACTAGCAAATACTCCGATATGATACAGAAACTGAATAACGGTATGAAAATCTGGATACCACCCAACCCTAGTGGGTGGATTGAGCTCAACGGGATGGCGGAATTTGCCCCAAATCAATGTCCCCTATTGTGCATTAGGGAATCTAGTCACCCAATAAATGCTATTTTCAATCATTTTCAGGCTCCAATTCAAGCAGTAATAAGATATGTGGCGAGTTTTAACTTCTTATGGCAACGTTGATGCTAAAGAAAAGCAGCACTCAGTCTTCTTTGTCAGTGATTCCACAACACCTCTTGACCTTTTTGCCACAACCAATTGTAATTGATCTGCCGTGAGTACAACCAAATGATGAACATTGGTTCTATAAAACGCAAACAAGCTTGTTGTTGATTAGCAACAACGGCTAACCCACCGGGTAGTTTAGAGTAACATGTGTACTGTAGCTAGCTCAGGCTATAGCGAGCATTAGTATCTAACCAGGATTACCGTGGCTATAGGTAGCATTAGCATCAGTAGCTAACCAGGACTACCCTGGCTATATAGCACTAGCATCAGTAACTAACAATGATTACCCTGACTATATAGCACTAGTATCAGTAGCTAACAAGGATTACCCTGACTATATAGCATTAGCATCAGTAGCTAACCAGGTAAATCAGGCAAGTGTTCGTAAGGCCTCAACAGAGGCTCAGCAGCCACAGTCAGTTAGTGTGTTAGTTAGCGTGCAGCTGTTAGTGTGTTAGCTAGTAGTTAGTAGTCAGTTCCAGGTTAGTAGAATAGTAGTTTGTAGTGTGTTAGTAAATGGTGTCATTGGGGTTAGTTGTGTTGAGTTTAGTGAGAAACAAGATGTTAGTAGTGATGATGGTGTTGGGGGTTACAGTGTGTGAGCGGGTAGGGGTGATGGGTTAGATTGTGGGTGCGTATGTGAGTGTGTGGAGTGGGGAGTTAGTCAGATCAGCAGGTCTGAATGACGTGACACACATACTGACTCACACACGGACACGCAGAGCGTTAGATGGGTTAGTCATGTCATTCCACACACATGCAGCCTCCTCTCTCTGCATGCAGTCAACAGCAGGAGGAAGACAGGAACGAGAAAACGAATGACAACAGAAGAGCCTGGGCTCAGCAGCAGGATGGACAGCATTCAGAGGAGGAATGGAGAGAGATTAGGATAAAAAAAAAGGGGGGTGGTTGGCCTTTCTCTGTGTCTAATGGACCAATCAGAGAGGCACCATGATGTTGTACCATGCATGGGGAGCGGCCAGTCGCGTGCAAGTGAGGGATGAGCCAATCAGGACACGCCTACATATCAACCACAGGGAGATGGGGTGAATGTTGGAAAAAGGTCAAAGGAAAGGTATAAAAAAATTGTGTGGCTAGGAGGGGAGTGATAAGCGTAGAGTACCAACCGCCGTCATCCTGTTCTAGTATAGTTTTAGTTGTTCTACGGCTCAGAAAAAGAAAATAGACAAACCCAAACGAAGAAACGATTAGAATGGTATCTACCGAACAATGGAGTTTGTTTACCATAGCGTGTCCAATGCCTGAGTGCTTTGTGGGAGACGGGGAGAAAGGAAAGCAAAAAGTGTGAACAGAACAACTTCCAGAAAAGAAAAGGTAGAAGGCCAGTGGAGGTTAGAGAGGAGTGGAGAAGGCAACAGGTTAGTAGTATGACACATTCCATGGATGAAGGTTAGTTAGTATTACTAGCAGGTTAGTAAGTACAGTTAGTAGTTAGTAGTTGGTACACACACAGGCAAACAGCAGAAGACTACAGTTAGCAGCACCATAGTACCCCCAGCCTTGGCGCTAAAGATACACGCAAGCGCACACACACACACACACACACACACACACACACACACACACACACACACACACACACACACACACACACACACACACACACACACACACACACACACACACACACACACACATGCATGCATACTGTACATACATACAGTGAGTTTAGCGAAGATATGCCCTCTTTCACTCTTTCTCTCTCTCGATCTCTCGATCTCTCACACACACACACCCTCTTTCTCTCAGCCTGTCTTTCCCTCTCACCCTCTTTATCCCTTTCTCTTCCTCTCTTTCTCTATAACCCCCTCTCCATTCCCCTCTCCCGCTTCCTTCCCACATCCCCCTCCCCTGCTGTTGCCAGGTTACCTGTCTCAGGTTGCGCGTGACCTTGACATCGTGCCATGCGTTATCGTTAAACTTCCCGTTAACCGGCTCCACCAGGGCCTCGAAAGCCCCGGAACCCAGGTTGATGACCAGTGACACGGCTCCGTTCTTTAAGGCCAGGTTGACGTAGTCAGCCGACTTTCCTGTATGGAGCATCAGGCCGTTCCTCTGCAGGGTCTTAAAGCTCAGGGTGATCTCATCGCTGGAGGACTGGATGGGGCTGGGAGACAGGTCATAGCAGAAATACTCTGATCCCTTAAATGTTGCTAAGTAGTCCTCACGGGCTGGAGGGGAGAGGGTGCGAGGGAGGGAGGGAGGGATTGGGAGAGAAGTGGAAAGAAAGAGAAACAGAAAACATTCCATGTTTGTTTTTAATGTGTAATAATATTTATAATATGATATCAAGAGCCCCATTTTGAATGTGTGAACAGCAATGTTAGTGACAAACGGAAACCTAATAACCGGGAGGCATTTCTACATCTAACTTTTTGGTTGCTCACCCAGTAGTCTGGAATGAGTTGACTGCATCGTTCATGAGTGAGTTGACATTGAACCATATGGATCTGTCGTGATACTTCACTTTCGGATGAATTCAGCAGTCATTATGTATTCAACAGTCATTTGGCCTCCCGAGTGGCGCAGCGGTCTAAGGCACTGCATCACAGTGCTAGAGGCATCACTGCAGACCCTGGTTCGATCCCAGGCTGTATACCGGCCGTGTTCGGGAGTCCCATAGGGCGGCGCACAATTGGCCCAGCGTCTTCCGGGTTAGGGGAGGGTTTGGCCGGGGTCATTGAAAATAAGAATTTGTTCTTAACAGACTTTCCTAGTTAAATAAAGGTTAACTAAAAATATATATAAATAAAAAATGAAATCTGTCATCTTGTTAACAGAGGAATGCTGTGAAGTGATGTGTTCTTAAGCACCTATCAGCAACTAGCCATGCCAGCCCAGTAGCGCAGACAGACAGAACAGCCAACCACAGCTCAGACAGCTTCAAGCCAATATAGCTACTTACCATGTCCACCTTTACTGACCCTCAAGGACACTAGACTATCTCATTGCATACACACTCATGCAGGCAGACACACATCCCACACAACCACACACAGACACACCGGGAAGAGATGAGTGAGGCAACATTATCTATCTTCCTTTCACACCAATTCCCCTCACCGAGTCATCCTTCCCCGCTTCCTCCATCACTCTCTCTGTTATCTCTCACACCTCCCTCCTCTCCTGTCCTCCTTCCAGCAGTATCTAAGGCAACCCCCTGAGCCTCTGGCACTGGCAGCATCCTCTACACGTCACCACTGACTACAATAGAATGTAACGATCTACAATGTAATACAATACAATAAAATGTAGCGATAAGAATATAATTGAACATCCTTATATCGAATATAATTTAACATTCTTATATCGAATATAATTTAACATTCTTATATAGATTATAATTTAGCATAATAGAATCAATTGTATGCCAGTATGTGTGCCAGGATGTAAGTGGGAACAGAAATGTCTTTGCCAGCATGTCATCATGGGTGTGACCGTGTTCTGGGTATAATTACCTCCCTCCCAGAGTGTGTGTGTGTGTGTGTGTGTGTGTGTGTGTGTGTGTGTGTGTGTGTGTGTGTGTGTGTGTGTGTGTGTGTATAAATATTGGTGTATTTGAGTCAGGAAAGCTATTACCAACTCAGAGCCTGCAGCGAGTCTTTACCGTGGAGGGAGAGCGAGAGTGAGCAGGAAACACACGTACGCACACACAAATGACAGGGCTGAGTGTGAGAGGAGACAACTTCTCACAATGAAGAAAACACACACCCTTCCACCACCATTCTAGATCTAATTTACAGTCATGCCATTCGATTTCAGGCAACCATTCTGCCATTTTGGCTCTTATTTACAGTCATGTCATTAGATCAGACAGCAGGGCATAAAACATCTCTACATCGATCTGTGGGCCAGTTCACTATTCTATCACACACGTACACACACATACACAAACACACACACCCACTGCAGTTGATGTAGTGGCTCTTCTCTCCTTCTCAGCCTCTCACATAGTCATTTGCCATTTCCATGGTAACCCTGTGCAATAGGGCTACAGCGGTGTGTGTGTGTGTGTGTGTGTGTGCGTGCGTGCGTGCGTGCGTGCGTGCGTGTGTGCGTGCGTGGGTTTGCGAGAGAGGGTGATTGAGTGAACAGTACATTATCAGGGACAGCTGTACTGAATCAAAATGGCGGATAGAGAAACAGCAGGCTGACAACACTACCTGAGAGAGCGAGAGAGAGAGACATATGCTGGTGTATCTAAATCCACAGTAGTAGTCCTGTAGCCGTGGAGATAACACCCCGCACCTCCTTTCAGCTAACCGTGCACTTATTCTATTCAGCTCCTTCCAGCCTGCACACACACATGCAAGTCCACACGTCGTACATACACCATGTGTACATACTAGCACACGCATTTGTTGAGACACTCGCCCACACATACAAATGGATGTCCAGCTCTCGAATGTATGCTAACCACAGGAGGCTAGTGAGGCGAGGACGGCTCATAATAATGACTGAATGGAATGGTATCAAACACAAGGAAACCATGTGTTCGATACCATTCCATTTATTCCATTCCAGCCATTACAATGAGCCTGTCCTCCCCAATTAATAATGTGCCACCAGCCGCCTGTGATGCTAATGTATGGTAATACATGCAGACTCCAGATATTAACCTTCAGTCTGGTACATACAGCCCAGTTACACCCTAAACCCTTTACACTTATATCCTATCCCCTTAACACACACACCATAGGGCCTAGTTGCCTGACGAATCACCCTGAATTTATTTCCACTGCTCTATCAATAGCTACATACATTCAGTCTGAAACAGTCATCCTAGAAGTCATTTGTTTGACTTCAAAATGAGGGGCATTGTGGAAAACAAATTCATCAGCGATTGGATGGTCTCTAATATACAGTATATAACTAATCAGAGTATCAAAGTTGATGGCATCATCATGAAGGCAGGTCCAACCCATCGGTTTCTGGGACCAATCAGAATGGTAAAACTGTGTTCATATTCTACAAATCGTTAGAGAGGGCGGCAAATCCAGACTCATCGTGGGGACGAAACATCAGTTAGCCGGAGCGATGTGGATGGGTAGCCAGGCAAATCGCCTCTTAAAAAAAAATATATACACTACCAGTCAAAAGTTTTAGAACACCTACTCATTCAAGGAGTTTTCTTTATTTTTACTATTTTCTACATTGTAGAATAATAGTGAAGACATCAAAACTATGAAATAACACATTTGGAATCATGTAGTAACCAAAAATGTAAATAGATTTTATATTTGAGATTCTTCAAATAGCCACTCTTTGCCTTAATAACAGCTTTGCACACTCTTGGCATTCTCTCAACCAGCTTCATGAGGTAGTCACCTGGAATTCATTTCAATTAACAGGTGTGCCTAATTAAAAGTTAATTTGTGGAATTTCTTTCCTTCTTAATGCGTTTGAGCCAATCAGTTGTGTTGTGACAAGTTAGGGGTTTTATACAGAAGATAGCCCTATTTGGTAAAAGACCAAGTCCATATTATGACAAGAACAGCTCAAATAAGCAAAGAGAAACGACAGTCCATCCTTATTTTAAGACATGAAGGTCAGTCAATATGAAACATTTCAAGAACTTTGAAAGTTTCTTGAAGTGCAGTCGCAAAAACCATCAAGCCCTACGATGAAACTGGCTCTCATGAGGCCCACCACAGGAATAGAAGACCCAGAGTTACCTCTGCTGCAGAGGATAAGTTCATTAGAGTTACCAGCCTCAGAAATTGCAGCCCAAATAAATCTTCACAGAGTTCAAGTAACAGACACATCAACATCAACTGTTCAGAGGAGACTGTGTGAATCAGGCCTTCGTGGTAGAATTTCTGCAAATAAACCATTACTAGAGGACACCAACAAGAATAAGAGACTTGCTTGGGCCAAGAAACACGAGCAATGGACATTAGACCGGTGGAAATTTGTTCTTTGGTCTGGAGTCCAAAATGTGAGATTTTTGGTTCCAACTGCCGTGTCTTTGTAATACACGGTGTGGGCGAACAGATGATCTCTGCATGTGTGTTTCCCACCGTAAAGTATGGAGGAGGAGGAGGAGGAGGAGGAGGAGGTGTTATGGTGTGTGTGTACTTTGCTGGTGACACTGTCTGTGATTTATTTAGAATGCAATGCACATTTAAACAGCATGGCTACCACAGCATTCTTCAGCGATAAGTCATCCCATCTGGTTTGGGCTTAGTGGGACAAACATTTGTTTTTCAACAGGACAATGACCCAACACACCTCCAGGCTGTGTAAGGGCTATTTGACCAAGAAGGAGAGTGATGGAGTGCTGCATCAGATGACCTGGCCTCCACAATCACCCGACCTCAACCAAATTGAGATGGTTTGGGAAGAGTCAGGCCACAGACTGAAGGAAAAGCAGCCAACAAGTGCTCAGCATATGTGGGAACTCCTTCAAGACTGTTGGAAAAGCATTGCAGTTGAAGATGGTTGAGAGAATGCTAAGAGTGTGCAAAGCTGTCATTAAGGCAAAGGGTGGCTATTTGAAGAATCTCAAATATATTTTGATGAACACTTTTTTGGTTACTACATGATTCCATATGTTTTATTTCGTAGTTTTGATGTCTTCACTATTATTCTACAATGTAGAAAATAGTGAATGAGTAGGTGTTCTAAAACCTTTGACCGGTAGTGTATATATATATTATTGTCACATACACCGGATATATGCAATGAAATTTGTTGTTTTACAGAGTCAGCCATAGTAGTACGACGTCCTTGGAGCAAATTAGGGTTAAATGCCTTGCTCAAGAGCACATCAAAAGATTTTTCACCTTGTCGGCTCGGTTATTCAAACCAGCGACCTTTCGGTTACTGGCCCAACACTCTAACCGCTAGGCTATCTGCCACCCTGAAACTAAAACCCTTAAAATATATAGTGCACACTAGTTTCTAGCACTATTTAACACCTACAGACTGGTCTCTGTTACCTATAGCCTTTCTCTTTACCCCTAGTCTCAAACCCCCCCTACCTCTCTCTCTCTTTATGTTGCCATGACAATCTCTCCAGTTAGAGCCCAGTATTTTGTCTTAAACTAGATAAGATCAGTTTTATCCCAAGACTCACACACGCACGCACGCACACGCACGCACGCACGCACGCACGCACACACACACACACACACACACACACACACACACACACACACACACACACACACACACACACACACACACACACACACACACACACACACACACACACACACACACACACACAAACCCCTTAACGCAGGTCATTAAGAAATGATGATAAAGTCAGAAACAGCTTCGGAATGGGCATCAATAACAGAATGGGTTTATAATTAATGGCCTGGCTCCTTCAGCTGGCCTAGTTACAACTGACAAGTGCAATGAAGGACGCTGCACCCGCATAGGCAACAATGTTGTTGTTTAGAAAAATGCAATCCCCTGTTTGAATAAAGTCTATTGGTTAGGCACTTGGCCCAAATTGAACCTTGCTAATATTCTAGATTACAATAAAGTTGTGAGTTAGTTGGGGGCTAGCTATGTCAGCCATGAAACCGAACTTTACCTTTGGTGGCTGATTATGCCCAGTAACTATCTATTTAGCTAGCACAAAGGAAGTAAGGGAAACCACATGGAAGATGAAGCTGCCAGTAGGTAGTAACTATAGCCAGATGACAGATGAACGGTATAACACAGTATTTCTAAATTCCATGCACAGATTCATTGACTGGGAAAAGATCAGAAAGCCTGTTTTCTTATCAACCTGAAAGCTCTACTAAACTTAACCTGACAGTAAAACATCAGTCACACGTTTATTGTTTTCTTGTTTCCACCTGCCTCGGTTGAATTCGCTGTCGATGTTTAACTGAAAACAATGACATCCAGTTTCGTCTTGCCGCCATGAGTTGCCTATGTGGATGCAGCATAAGTGCAGTGCATGTTTGTGTTTGTGTCTGTGTGTGTTTGGGAGGACAGCCAACTAGGACAGCCAAGCCTGTTATTCTATGGTGTATAGACTGGTGTAGACTATCTCTGCCCAGATAAATACTGTACCTTGTCTATCCCCTCTCTCTCTCTCTCTCTCTCTCTCTCTCTCTCTCCCCTCTCGTCTCCCCCTTCGTATCAGAAGTCTGTTCTGTCTTTCTCAGGTACATCAGGGCTCTGCCCATTTATTTTCTATCTCTGACCTTCCCTCTCATCTTCCACTTGCATTATTCTTTCTGCTCCTCTGAAACACTTCCCTATACACCCCCCCCCCCTCTTTCCTTTTCCCCTTTCTCCATTGCCCTCTCTCTGTCGGTCTGGTGTGTGTATGGTCTAGGTAGTGGTGAGGGTTAGTAGTGTGTGTGTGTGTGTGTGTGTGAGTGAGTGAGTGTGTGTGTGTAAAATGAGTTCCTTTGATTGCCAACGCTTTATGAGTCAAAAGTGATGAGTCACAATCCACCTCCCTCTTAACACATACCGACTCACGCGCCTGCAGTGCATAACCCCCCCCCCCCCACACACACACACACATATGCATGTATGCATGCACACACATACCGTGAGGAGAATGCGCAGGCAGCCTTACTCATGCATATTTACACACAACACACACAGAAAGAAGGCACTCGATAAAGGTTATTTGTGTGCGTGTCTGTGAGTGTGTGTGTGTGTGTGTCTAAAAGGTCATGTTTAGAGAACGCTTGTTGTGTGATGATATGGTTAGGTTTGTCCTCTCTGTAGCACACACACACACACACACACACACACACACACACACACACACACACACACACACACACACACACACACACACACACACACACACACACACACACACACACACACCTATACTAGGTAACCACAGCCACACTGTAAAGGGGTTGCCATGAATATGACAGTAACCTACAGGCAGCTAGTGGTAAGTTACTCTATTTCATATTGCAGTACACCTACTGTAATCTAAACACAGTATCAAAGCAAGTACTGTGCAAGGAAACAGTACAATACCATAAAATTGGCTGTACATACTGTAAAAAGTCAATGTTCCTGTAATCGTAATGAATGAATGAAGGAGTGAAATTCATTGAGGGGAGATGGGGTTTGTATTTCTGTCTCATACAGCTGAAATAAACCTTCTCTGTCTGTTGTAACGGATATTTCACAGCCCTTACACATTGCATTTCGTGTGATGATGTCAGCTAATCGTTGGAGTTGTTGCCGTATCGTAGCTACTAGCCACTACTACTTTGACTGCATGTCTGCCTCCTGCTTAGCCAATGTTCGCAATGTTTATTCAAAAATAACATCAAATCGCTAATTAGACTGTGTGTCTGTGTCTTGCTTGTGTTTGATATGCTGTCTAGATTGCTGAATGTAATTACACACTTGAGTTGTGCGTCGTGACACGAGAGTAGTCTTCTAAACAACATCCAAAACACTTCATTTCCTTGGGACCCATGAGACAGACACCAGTCACATGCCCGAATGCATGCACGCACACACTGATGTCAGAGTGAGTTTGACTGGAGCAGGACTGACTGACTGGCACTTTGGAGATACAGACCCTAGACATCTAAGGACTTAACATTTCTCTCTCTCTCTCTCTCTCTCTCTCTCTCTCTCTCTCTCTCTCTCTCTCTCTCTCTCTCTCTCTCTCTCTCTCTCTCTCCCTTCCTCTCTCACTTCTTCTCTTGCTTTTTATCTAGCCCTCCCCTCTCTCACACCCACAGACAACCCCCCCCCTTCCCCGCTTCTTCAGAGAAACACATTTCAGATAGTCAGCTTCAGAAAGCTTCTTTACTCTGAGCCGACGACCACTTCAGCCCCTCTGACTGCTTTTACATTTCTGCGTGCACGCACGCACACACACGCACGCACACACACACACACACACACACACACACACACACACACGCACACGTACACGAACACACACCACCTGCATGTACAGCAGCTACACGGACAGAGAAACATTCCAATTCTACACACATACAGCATCTTACATTATTACAGTGTGTGGCCATTCAGTATAGCTCACCGCCATACATTCGAGCTCATAGCCATACATAGCAATAAGCAAGAAGGAATCGTATACCTCTGATCTTTCCTACAGTCAGATATTGAAGAGAGAAAGGGAAAGAGGGAAGAGGGAAGGAGGGAGAGAGTAAGTTGTTTGTGTGAAACTAAGAAAGCAAAGGGGAACCATTTTGAAAAGATAGAAAAGCAGCACTGGCGTCAAACAAGACCAAAATACTCCCAACGGAGCAGAATACGAGTTTTTAAGAACACCATTACACCGTATTGTATTATATATATCTCTATGCGTACCACACTGCATGTAGCAGTGGTAAGTAGCACTCCCACCACCAACTACAGTATGCTGTATGAAGGTTTAGAATGTAAGATACAAACTACTCAATTCTGTCACCGATGCATTCCAAACTGTGGTTGATTTACCTCTGAGTCTGAAGTGGTGTGTTGCAGTACAGTACAGTACCACTAAGGTGAGCAGTGGTAATAGTAGTATAAGTGATAAAAGTAGTAGTGGTGTGTTTGTGTAGTTGTCATGTGCCTTTACAGATAGGACAGAGCTACAGCGGTGTGTTTGTGTAGTTGTCATGTGCCGTTACAGATAGGACAGAGCTACAGCGGTGTGTTTGTGTAGTTGTCATGTGCCTTTACAGATAGGACAGAGCTACAGCGGTGTGTTTGTGTAGTTGTCATGTGCCTTTACAGATAGGGAGGAGCTACAGCGGTGTGTTTGTGTAGTTGTCATGTGCCTTTACAGATAGGACAGAGCTACAGCGGTGTGTTTGTGTAGTTGTCATGTGCCTTTACAGATAGGACAGAGCTACAGCGGTGTGTTTGTGTAGTTGTCATGTGCCGTTACAGATAGGACAGAGCTACAGCGGTGTGTTTGTGTAGTTGTCATGTGCCTTTACAGATAGGACAGAGCTACAGCGGTGTGTTTGTGTAGTTGTCATGTGCCGTTACAGATAGGACAGAGCTACAGCGGTGTGTTTGTGTAGTTGTCATGTGCCTTTACAGATAGGGAGGAGCTACAGCGGTGTGTTTGTGTAGTTGTCATGTGCCGTTACAGATAGGACAGAGCTACAGCGGTGTGTTTGTGTAGTTGTCATGTGCCTTTACAGATAGGACAGAGCTACAGCGGTGTGTTTGTGTAGTTGTCATGTGCCGTTACAGATAGGACAGAGCTACAGCGGTGTGTTTGTGTAGTTGTCATGTGCCGTTACAGATAGGACAGAGCTACAGCGGTGTGTTTGTGTAGTTGTCATGTGCCTTTACAGATAGGGAGGAGCTACAGCGGTGTGTTTGTGTAGTTGTCATGTGCCGTTACAGATAGGACAGAGCTACAGCGGTGTGTTTGTGTAGTTGTCATGTGCCTTTACAGATAGGACAGAGCTACAGCGGTGTGTTTGTGTAGTTGTCATGTGCCGTTACAGATAGGACAGAGCTAGAGTGGTGTGTTTGTGTAGTTGTCATGTGCCTTTACAGATAGGACAGAGCTACAGCGGTGTGTTTGTGTAGTTGTCATGTGCCTTTACAGATAGGGAGGAGCTACAGCGGTGTGTTTGTGTAGTTGTCATGTGCCTTTACAGATAGGGAGGAGCTACAGCGGTGTGTTTGTGTAGTTGGCATGTGCCTTTACAGATAGGACAGAGCTACAGTGGTGTGTTTGACAGCACTGCTTTTATACACTTTTGTTAATTTGAATACACTGTTAAAAAATGACATGAACAGAGAACTGGCCAATAAGAGGGGAGTTCCCATGTGCAGGAGGCAGGCAATGGGAGGGGAAGGGATTGCTGCAGGGAGGGGTTAGGATGAGGCACCAAAAACCTGCAACAGACACACAAGCCGCAACAACACACACACATTAGTGATGCGCGGGTAAACTGTTTGTTCATTCGCACCCTCCCGCAATTGCTAATAACCCGTCCGCAACCGCCCGACTATATGGGAAAATCTGAGGTCCGAACCCGACCCTAAGCCACAAAAAAATAGAAAATGCGCTGTACAGAGATGGCGGAGCAATTCTCTGACAGGCCTTTTAGATAAGCCTATGTTCCTGCTTTTAATATAAGACATTTTATTTGCAGTGGCTATTTGTTAGTCAACTTGTTTGTAATTAAATACATGCAGCTTCTCTTCTGTCATTACTTGTTGCCCTAGAATACAAAAGAAACCTTCGCTCACCTGAATAATGTCATAAATCGATAGAATGAAGCCTTGAATCTAGTTGACATCGGTAACATTTTTTCTTTCATCTCTGCTTCTCTCATGCAGCAAAGACATTTAGAGACCGGGGAGAAAATTCAATAACAAAGAAAATTGAACGATTTTCCCTTTGACCGGTTTTAAGGAAATTAAAAGCTGTGAAAACTACCCAACATGTTCCTAATAAGAATTCAGTTTGGTTTGGATGCATGTTTTATGGTTGAAATACTACCAGCTTTTATGATGCTGATAACGATAGCACTTTTACAGACGGTCCCTAACCGTGCAGTCATTCTCTCAAGATGCTGAAAGAAATCATATTTCTCCACTCCTGTTCCCGAGTCAAAATGTACATTTGGTGTATCATTTTACTGCAAGAAATGCATAATTCTGCAGGAGTTAATATTACATTAGGCTATGTGAGAGGTTATAGAACTACAGTCAGTGTCCAGATTTCAGTTACTATTCCATTTAACCCACTGCAATCATCCTCTTCTACCACTTCACCAAATCTTCCCCAGACATCATGCTACTGTTCTGACCCTCCTATTTCTTTTCAACTCTACATTTCGCAGCTTTTCTCTTATTGAATTCAACTCCGACATTGTCCTATTCGCCTCAGTGGATCGACGTTAACTTTTTCTGCCCAAGTTCCAGAAACCATTAGGCAATTGCTGTGTATTTGGCGAGTGTACTGTTAGGCCCTAAAGCTTAGGCTTAGGTTACGCACTAAAGGCAAATCAAAACAATGAAATAAAAACCTGAATGTAGCCTATAGATATGAACTGGACAAGATTTATACATTTATGACATTTCAATGTATTATTTTCTCTTTATTCAACCCGCCCTTCATCCATACAATATTTCAAGACTCTAAACCTGCAGATATAACCAGGGGGACTGTGGGTTATGAGTCAACCCACGCATCACTAACACACACACATGCGCACACGCACACACAGCAAACCATCCACGGAACCCGACCTTGATCTAGGATCAGTTCATATCCTAAAACACTAAACCCATATCCTCACCTTAACCACACATCTGGGATCAGTTAAGCCTCTCCATATCCTAATATACCCAAAATAACCCAATATAGACAAAAATCAAACCTGACCTTGGATCAGCGTCTAGGGTCCGGCAATGATGAGGTTTGGGGTGAGGGGTGTGGTGGGGGTGGGGAGGTGGGGAGATGATGGGGGGCAGCAGGAACGGGAAGTGATGTCATAGTGATGTAATAGGTCGTACCTTGGTCGCCGATCATCAGGTGAGCCAGACCTTAAAAGAAGACAAGAGCACAGTCAGCACAGCAGAGGAGCATGACGTGATTTTGTCCACACACGCACACACATACATACACACACGTGCCCACACACACCCGCTCAAACATACACACGTAGACACACACTCACACACAATCATGATAGCGACCGTTGCTAACATTTGCTCACAGTGATGCTAGTGTGCGGTGAACATAAGATTAAAATGTAGTCTTTCTATTAAATACTGTATATAGTTAGAATAGCACAGTGATCCTCAGTTTGTAGATACTTAAATTGTAGACATAAATCACAATTTGGAAATTGTAGAAAAATAAATTGCAGACACTACCAGAGTTATCCTTACCTAGTGAGGCATTCCTGTAAAATGTGGGTACGTTCATTCAAATCGTTCAACTGTAACTGTTACAAGCTGAGAGTTCACTGCAAATGAAAGTCTTTTTGAACGCACTCTTGATCTGTGTGGAGCACCAACAGCTGGTAGAGGGGGTTCTACAACAAACCCTGCCACCCACACGTCTAAGACACACACCATGTTTAAACTTGTTGTCTGCTCATGTTGGTGTATATGTGTGTGTAGCTTCTACATATATCAAATAACTGCGGAATCATACACACACACACACACGCACGCACGCACGCACGCACACACACACACACTATGTACACTGGTCTTGCTCTCTTATCCGTTTAAAAAAACAAAAATATTGTATCTATCATTCGCGAAGGGGGTGCTGAGTTAGTCAGCCTCGTTATTTCATCTGCCTTCCGATGACCTTTCTTTTCATCCCCTGAATTGTTTGTTTATTCTTTGGTGCCATGCTGCTTTTTTGCACTTTGACATTAGTAATATCATGTTTATATTTGCTATTTTATCACATTTATACTTTGTAATTGTTCTAGGGTATCTTGTAATTGTCCTAGGGTATCTTGTAATTGTCCTAGGGTATCTTGTAATTGTCCTAGGGTATCTTGTAATTGTCCTAGGGTATCTTGTAATTGTCCTAGGGTATCTTGTAATTGTCCTAGGGTATATTGTAATTGTCCTAGGGTATCTTGTAATTGTCCTAGGGTATCTTGTAATTGTCCTAGGGTATCTTGTAATTGTCCTAGGGTATCTTGTAATTGTCCTAGGGTATCTTGTAATTGTCCTAGGGTATCTTGTAATTGTCCTAGGGTATCTTGTAATTGTCCTAGGGTATCTTGTAATTGTCCTAGGGTATCTTGTAATTGTCCTAGGGTATCTTGTAATTGTCCTAGGGTATATTGTAATTGTCCTAGGGTATCTTGCAATTGTCCTAGGGTATCTTGTAATTGTCCTAGGGTATCTTGTAATTGTCCTAGGGTATCTTGTAATTGTCCTAGGGTATCTTGTAATTGTCCTAGGGTATCTTGTAATTGTCCTAGGGTATCTTGTAATTGTCCTAGGGTATCTTGTAATTGTCCTAGGGTATCTTGTAATTGTCCTAGGGTATCTTGTAATTGTCCTAGGGTATCTTGTAATTGTCCTAGGGTATCTTGTAATTGTCCTAGGGTATATTGTAATTGTCCTAGGGTATATTGTAATTGTCCTAGGGTATCTTGTAATTGTCCTAGGGTATCTTGTAATTGTCCTAGGGTATATTGTAATTGTCCTAGGGTATCTTGTAATTGTCCTAGGGTATCTTGTAATTGTCCTAGGGTATCTTGTAATTGTCCTAGGGTATCTTGTAATTGTCCTAGGGTATATTGTAATTGTCCTAGGGTATCTTGTAATTGTCCTAGGGTATCAAATCAAATGTATTATTATTATTACTCTGTCAGTCTCTAACCTCTTATCAAACCTTATTATTACACTGCCCGTTTCTATCTTTGAGTGGAGAGCCACTAGAAACCTCCGGTATATGTCCATGAATGGATCTACTTATTTGTCCATGAAGGGAGTCTACTTACCGTCTGACTGCAACCCACATACAGCACACACACAACCTACACACACACAACCCACACACACACAACCCACACACCTTTCGGTGCCCAAATCAGACATGGAAGAAGGAATGGGATAGGTGTAAAGAAGAAGAGAGGGGGATGAGAGAAAGCGAGTGAGAGAGACCCACCTGGGTTGTAGTGTTCTGGGAGCGTCCAGACGAAGGAGAGAGAGAGACAGACATTCATTAACACGCCATGCACAGCCGTCTGTTACCACTGGTACACAGATGCACACCCACACCATTACCTTGGTTACACACATGCAGATCCACCCAGACATCACCATGATACCATGTGGCACTGATAGCCTTACATTCTTCCCCACAACACACACACACACACACACACACACACACACACACACACACACACACACACACACACACACACACACACACACACACACACACACACACACACACACACACACACACACACACACACACACACACACGTCGGGGTTGCGGCCAATTTATTCAATTCGGGAAGTTAATCGAAATTCAGTTAATTGAAAAATCTTCCACAATAGTCGATTTTCAATACATTACTTGAATTTCAATACACGGAATCGACTGAATTGCCCCAAACCAAGCGCACGCACGCACACAGGCACGCGCACACACACAGTGTCTAGGGTGGATGAAAGCGGACGCTCCTACCTGTGTGTTTGGAATCTGGAACATTTATTCACCCAGAACTTACCTTACAGCCTCCTGTACCAGAGCACAGAATACACGCACATTTTCTCTCTCACACACACACACACACACACACACACACACACACACACACACACACACACACACACACACACACACACACACACACACACACACACACACACACACACACATACTCACACTCACGCTCACACTCAGACACACACACACATTGACCATTGCAGTAAATGAATAGATCAATGGATAACGGGTAACTGATGATAGAAAACAGCAGTGCAGGGGGGAAACATGCTGGGGTCAGTACTGGAGTGTGTGTGCGTCTTCGGAACCAAATGTCCCTTTCCTCTTTCCAATGCAGCCATTTTTATCTCAAAATTGAATCATTTCTGGGTAACATTTAAGTACCTTACTGTGATTGTTTTCAATTAATATGGTCAAAGGGAAAAGAAATAGCTTCTTAGTAAAGCGTATTTTCTCAAGCAATAATTTTGCTCCGACTGTCTGGGAGTGGGGGGAAGGGAAAACTGAAAACTAGCTGTTATTGGCAGAGGGGTTTAGAACTATTAACTGGTGATGTCACCAGGCAGGTCAAAACTCCATCCCACCAAAACGAGATGACATTTCAGGTGGTCTTTTCAAAGATCATAATTTTCACACTTTCACAATATTATTCCAACCTCATACTGTGGAAATATAGATATCACAGGAAAGACACGTTTTTGACTGCACTGTGCCTTTAATTAGTGAAAGGGAAAGCTAATAGTTGGACTAATTAAAGGCCTGGTACAGTCCCTACCCGTCGATCTGAAATAATTGGATAGGTTTAAGCAATGTGACATCAATTTCACCTTCAGTCCCGGTGTTCGAAAATGTGCTCCGCGCTGCAGTATTGTCAAAACAATTGTCGTGCCAACATATGTCACTTGCCTTCTTTCCAACACCCAACACACTAATCAACACACTACACTCGCCACATATTTCACGCTCTTATGACAACATACTACGTTTCCAACCGAGATTTACCAACCAATTAATCCAAATTAATCAACTATTTTTTGATCGATTGACCACCCTATTAGAGAAGGATTCAACTGTGAAGAGGGATACATTGAGGGTGTGATAGGTAAATGGGTAGAGGGATGGAGGCATAGGGCAGCATATGTAACTGAGTCTCTCTTTCAGAGCCCTGCTGTCTCCATGGTAACTTGTTCAGCAGAAAGGGGACAGGGTTGCTATGGAGACAAAGGAGGGGCCTAGATCTCAGACTAAAGACGCACGCGCGCGCACACACACACACACACACACACACACAAACACAAACACACAGGGAGCTGATAAACACAAACAGGCTTGTTTCTGAACGCAACTCACCACCACAAGGATCTACTGACCACCACTAGGATCTACTGACCACCACAAGGATCTACTGACCACCACTAGAATCTACTGACCACCACTAGGATCTACTGACAACGAGTAGGATCAACCCACCACCACTAGGATCTACTGACCACCACTAGGATCTACTAACCACCACAAGGATCTACTGACCACCACTAGGATCTACTGACCACCACTAGGATCTACTGACCACCACTAGGATCTACTAACCACCACAAGGATCTACTGACCACCACTAGGATCTACTAACCACCACTAGGATCTACTAACCACCACTAGAATCTACTGACCACCACTAGGATCTACTGACAACGAGTAGGATCTACTGACCACCACTAGGATCAACCCACCACCACTAGGATCTACCGACCACCACTAGGATCTTCTGACCACCGGGATCTAATGATCACCACTAGGATCTACTGACTACCACTAGGATCTACTGACCACCACTAGGATCTACTGACTACCACTAGGATCTACTGACTACCACTAGGATCTACTAACCACCACTAGGATCTACTAACCACCAATAGGATCTACTGACCACCACTAGGATCTACCTACCACCACAAGGATCTACTGACCACCACTAGGATCTACTGACCACCACAAGGATCTACTGACCATCACTAGAATCTACTGACCACCACTAGGATCTACTGACAACGAGTAGGATCAACCCACCACCACTAGGATCTACTGACCACCACTAGGATCTACTAACCACCACAAGGATCTACTGACCACCATTAGGATCTACTGACCACCACTAGGATCTACTGACCACCACTAGGATCTACTAACCACCACAAGGATCTACTGACCACCACTAGGATCTACTAACCACCACTAGGATCTACTAACCACCACTAGAATCTACTGACCACCACTAGGATCTACTGACAATGAGTAGGATCTACTGACCACCACTAGGATCAACCCACCACCACTAGGATCTACCGACCACCACTAGGATCTTCTGACCACCACTAGGATCTACTGACTACCACTAGGATCTACTGACCACCACTAGGATCTACTGACTACCACTAGGATCTACTGACTACCATTAGGATCTAGTAACCACCACTAGGATCTACTAACCACCAATAGGATCTACTGACCACCACTAGGATCTACCTACCACCACTAGGCTCTACTGACCACCACTAGGATCTACCGACCACCACTAGGATCTACTGACCACCAATAGGATCTACTGACTACCACTAGGATCTACTGACCACCACTAGGATCTACTGACTACCACTAGGATCTACTAACCACCACTAGGATCTACTGACCACCACTAGGATCTACCAACCACCACTAGGATCTACTGACCACCACTAGGATCAACCCACCACCACTAGGCTCTACTGACCACCACTAGGATCTACTGACCACCACTAGGATCAACCCACCACTAGGATCTACTGACCACCACTAGGATCAACCCATCACCACTAGGATCTACTGACCACCACTAGGATCTACTGACCACCACTAGGATCAACCCACCACCACTAGGATTTACTGACCACCACTAGAATCTACTGACCACCACTAGGATCTACTGACCACCACTAGGATCAACCCATCACCACTAGGATCTACTGACCACCACTAGGATCAACCCATCACCACTAGGATCTACTGACCACCACTAGGATCTACTGACCACCACTAGGATCAACTCACCACCACTAAGATCTACTGACCACCGATAGGATCAACCCACCACCACTAGGATCTACTGACCACCACTAGGATCTACTGACCACAACTAGGATCAACCCACCACCACTAGGCTCTACTGACTACCACTAGGATCTACTGACCACCACTAGGATCTACTGACCACCACTAGGATCCACCCATCACCACTAGGATCTGCTGACCACCACTAGGATCTACTAACCACCACTAGGATCTACTGACCACCACAAGGATAAACCCACCACCACTAGGATCTACTGACCACCACAAGGATAAACCCACCACCACTAGGATCTACAACCACCACTAGGATTTACTGACCACCACTAGGATCAACCCATCACCACTAGGATCTACTAACCACCACTAGGATCTACTGACCACCACAAGGATCAACCCACCACCACTAGGATCTACTGACCACCACTAGGATCTACTGACCACCACTAGGACCAACCCATCACCACTAGGATCTACTGACTACCACTAGGATCTACTGACCACCACTAGGATCTACTGACCACCACTAGGATCAACCCATCACCACTAGGATCTACTGACCACCACTAGGATCAACCCACCACCAATAGGATCTACTGACCACCACTAGGATCTTCTGACCATCAGGATCTACTGACCACCACTAGGATCGACTAACCACCACTAGGATCTACTGACCACCACTAGAATCTACTGACCACCACTAGGATCTACTGACCACCACTAGGATCTACTAACCACCACTAGGATCTACTAACCACCACTAGGATCTACTGACCACCACTAGGATCTACTAACCACCACTAGGATCAACCCATCACCAATAGGATCTACTAACCACCACTGTATAGGACAGGGAGAATGGCTGGTGCTGTGATTCACTATGTAACAGTCATATTAAAGATATGCGTTTCAATGTTCTACACTATACACTACAAATAACAGAGGACACCAGTAGTTTAAACCTGTGTGTGGGGGAGGTCTGTGTGTATGTGTGCGCAGGGCTGGCTCATGGCATAAGCGACATAAGCGGTCGCTTAAGGCCTCCGTCGGGGTCTCAACTTACTATTGAGAGTTAGAATAGTAGAATACACAAGGTTGGAAATTTGGTTGTGCATCAGCAATTTTTATCCATGTCAGCTAACAATTTTTAGATTGGTAAGTTAGTCTAGCCAGTTATCTAAACTTGTAGGAATCATGTCTGAATACCGATCAGGCACGTCAGGCACTTGCCCAGGGACCCTGACCTCCAGGGGGCCCCCATTGAGTTTGTTAGTCACTCTCACTCAGGTATCATTTACATCGCATAAGTCATGGCAAAATGTGTAGAATTGCAGAAAATTCTCTTTCAAACTGCAAAAATGTCTCTCTGCCCCATGGCAAAATAAGTAGAATTGCATGAAATGTGTTATAGAATTGCTAAATGTTCTCTCCGTCCCATGATAAAATGTGTACAACGTAAAAAACTTGCTTTAAAACGGCCAAAAATTTCGCATCAAGAGGGGGACACAATTATTTTGTTTTCCACTTGGTAGGGCACCACCCAACCAAATATCGCTTAGGGCCCCCAAAAGGCTAGAGCCGGCCCTGTGTGTGTGTTTTTAAATGTGTGTGCGAGATGAAATCACAATGTTTCAAGGTAGGGTTTGGGTAAGGCCTTACCTTCGCTGCAGTCGTTGCCTTTGTAGCCGGTGTCGGTACAGTCGCAAACGTTCTTCTGCTCGACGACAGAACACAACCCTCCATTCTGACACACGTGGTCCGGCCCACACCCGTCTCCCCCCACGGTAACGCCCTCCGATCCTTCCATTACAACCGCCGATCCATTGATGGTCACCGCAGTGAGCCAGCCAGAAAAGGGGGCGTGGTCTCTGACGCCAGGGGAAGTGAGGCGGAGAGGGGAGGCGTGGAGCTCTGGGGAAACCCCGCCCATAAAGGTGTGGCTAAACACTGTCATGTCTCTCCGTTTGCTCTTCACCTCCGCCCATCCCTCCATCCTTCCATCCACCTCAAGACTTGTGTTCCTCCAGTCCCGTTTCACACGAACCACATGCCAGTTTCCGTCGCTCACGGCGACCCCGGAACTCACCTCAGCCGGCTCGGCACAGAAGATGGAGAATCGTAGGCGGAGTTTCCCACGTAGCAACAATAGTTCCAGGAAGTCGCAGAATCCTTCGTCGTCAAGGTAAAGCAGCAGTCCGTCCTCACTGTGAGTTCTAACGTTGAACGTCAGGATGCTCTCGCAGCACGCGTTCCACACCGGGAACCGCCCCCACTGTCCCGACACCCCCCCAAACTCTAGCACCTCCCCTCTGGATCCCCCAAGGCTACAGAGGCACAGCCAGACACACAGCAGGGGGGCCGCGGCCCACACACACACCGCCATCACACACACGCGCAAACACATACACACAACGCACACACACGCAGACACAAAGGCTAGAGCTGGGCAGCACGAACTACTCTACAGCTCATGGCGCAAACATCCTTGAGAGCACCCTTAGTCTTCTTAGGGCCCTTTGTAGCACCCTACAGTCTTCCTAGGGCCCTTCCTAGCACCCTACAGTCTACTTAGCCCCGTTAGTAGCACCCTACACCCTCCATAGGTGTTCCTCTGTCTGCCAGTCAAGTGAGGGAGGTGGCTCCTTATATTCGTCCAAGTGTTCCCAATGTTAGTCTTCTATCTTCTCGTCTCTGTCTCTCCTCGTTCCTCCTCCGCTGTCTTCCTTCAATGGTGTGTGTGTGTGTGTTAGAGAAATGAGGGGTGTAGTGTGAGAACCATATCGCTGTCTTCGTTAGTGCCTGTTCCCCTCAGAGAGAGAGGGAGAATATGGTCATACACTGTCACACACCGTAACAGAGAGAGACTATCAGAGCATCTCCCCCCTTTCTTGTCGCTATCAGCGGGGCTTGTGGGTTGAGCACTGTGAGTGTGTCCCTCACTGTCGCGCCATCACTCTTTTCTTTCCGGTGACCTACAGAGGGAAGAGACAGCACTATCACCCTGGGTCAGATACATACATGGAAACACACACACTCACTCTCTCTCTCTCTCTCTCTCTCTCTCTCTCTCTCTCTCTCTCTCTCTCTCTCTCTCTCACACACACAGAGTCTTTCCAGACAGTTCTCCTATCACCACCACCATGTGATATACCAGTGAGTCTTTTCAGAAAGATACAGAATATTCAGATGCATTTCATGTGTTGTATGGAACTTATTGTCAGTCAGGTAGAAGGGTATAATTTTAGCTCGACTCATTACCTTAATGTCTACAACGTTCTTTACGTTTTACCTCACTGACGGCAGAAGACATTCCAACATGCCCACCTCGTGCCTCCGCAAGGGACTCGGAAGCGCCACAAAGAACGGTTTCTCGTGCGATGCGGAGGATGACTCAAATGCACCTTGTTTATCGAATTATCCCCCTTTTCGCACGAAGGGGAAAAGGCGCCTCACACCTCTCCGGCGTCTGTCTCTCTAGTGATGTGGTTGAGATTAGGGTTCCAAATCACAGTATTGAAAGACGCGGTGAGATGAGAGCAGGTTTAAATATCGATTATCGATCAAAGGCCATTCCTAACTCCTCTCCCCCTCCTAAGAGTCTCCGTGTGTGTGTGTGTTTGTGTGCGTGCGTAGGCTATTCCTCTCCTCCTGTGAGCTCGAACTCACCCGCTACTCCGAGTTTCCATCTACCTCACCTGTGTGTAAGAATCCATACACCAAAAACACTGCTGCAAGAAAACGCCCATATTAGGCCACTCAAATAAAATAGGTATATATAGCCTACAGCAAAGACCTAATACAATACACACACACACCGAGATAAAAACGTCTCAGCCTACCTTACACACATCTTCTGGTCGGTGTTGTGGCTACTCATCGATTTTCTCCTTGTCATCTGATAACAATCACCGCGTTGTGAGGGGAGATGCTGAGTGCAGCCAAATCTTTCCCGGTAAATACCTGTTAGATAGGCCTACCGAAACAATCACAGCCTCTTCTCGATCAAACAGACCAGTGGAACCAAACGCATCTCTCTCTCTCTCTCTACCGAGGAGGCGAAGGTGCAGTCTGCTGCTCCGTGCATCACGTGGATGATGAAGGGGGTAGAAGAGGAGGAGAGGATGGGCGGGGCCGCTCTGCTGCGGCACCTTGGACAGCGCGCGCTCACTGTCTGAATACCGGAGAGGACTCACGGAATACGGCGGCAACATCCGAGTCATTACCCAATTTGCTATGATAATGACTGTCGGTGTGATAAAGTATTTGCAGAGAATCTAAGGTGATTAATCGTCAGTCATGAAGTAATCACTGATTGATCAAGAGAGACTTCTGAACAGAGAGAACATTCATGGCTCGAGACAGAAAACTGCTGGAGAAAAACAACAGTGGTGTTTGCACGTCACGCACAAGCGGCATTCTCCCTTCTGCTCCTGCCGTCAATTATCTCGCTCTCTCTTATTTTTCTCCCCATCACACACACACACACACACACACACACACACACACACACACACACACACACACACACACACACACACACACACACACACACACACACACACACACACACACACACACACACACACACACACACACACACACACACACACACACACACACACACACACACACCTCCAACTGTATCTCCAACTTGTTTATTACAGTGAGGTGTGCATTTCAGATTAATCTGTGTAGGCCTATCTGTTCCAGAGAGGGAGTCCCAGCTGAATCTTGTCCATCAGAACGGTCTCTCTGGGTACCATACCCCAGCTGCTGCCCACTCTTTTGAGCTGCATGCACAGCTGCACACACACGATGACTGATTGTGCTTGGAAGTATCTAATTATGTGTTCCTATTGATGCTGTATGCACGCCATCACCCTACGGCCATTTTGATACGAGAACTCCCGGTAAGCTTGTGGGACAGGAAGTGGAAAAGCGCTTTTGACAGGTAATTAAATGTCTATGTGGCCACAGCCTTTTATAAGCTCCTACATTTCAGCATCAACACTGGCTTTGCACTGGCTTAACATTCTCTACCTCTCCTTCCCCTCTCTCCCTGGCCCTGCCGCTCCCTCCTTCCCTTCCTCCACCCCTCTTCCTCTCCCTCCATCCCCTCCCTCCCTCCTTCTCTCTGACAGGCTGACAGTGAGCAGTGACCCCTGACTCTTTGCCCACTCAGCAGAGAGAAGGTCAGGGCACACTGTTTGTGTATGTGTTATTGTGTGTGTGTCTGTGTGTATGTGCGTGTGTGTGTTTATGTGAATTGCCGGCAGAGAGAAAATACAGCCAAAAATAAAACCTCAGCTGTCAGCATACAGAGTGAGTGCCAGTATGTGTGTGTGTGTGTGTGTGTGTCTGTGTGTAAATGCCATATGCAGGTGTTTAGCGGTGCACAGGTCTATATGGGTCAGACAGATACACCCACTCTCAATGAGACTCAATGGGTGGTCACAAAGAGATGGAGAGAGAGCAAGAGAGAAAGAGAGTGAGAGACAGAGAGGGAGGTGTGTGTTGTGTGTGTGTTTGTGCAAGGGTGGACTGGCCATCTGGCATTTTGGGCAAATGCCAGATGAGCTGGCCCATTTTTAGCTCAGTGGGCAAAACTATATTTATCTGGCTAATAATGGGGGCCTCAAGGAAAATAATGGGCCGATTTCTGATCCCAGTCCGCCCCTGTGTGTGTGTGTCTGACAGGCAAACAGCCCTCTGTAAATGAGATTAAATTTGAGGTTTGCTTCTAATCGTGTTGTAATGAGTTTTTGTGTTGCTCATATATTCACTCATTCCACTTGCCAATAGTGCAAACAGCTATGTGTGCACCTGTGTGTGTTGAGTGTGTGTGTGTGGTAGTGGAGGTCACCCTTCTTCTGCCAAACTCTCATTTATAATGATACTATCGGCAACATTATCGAATGACTGCAAGTTCTAGACGCAAATAACATTAACGCGTACACCTACATGCGCAACCACACACACACACACACACACACACACACACACACACACACACACACACACACACACACACACACACACACACACACACACACACACACACACACACACACACACACACACACACACACACACACACACACAGACAGTATGTTAGGTATAGATCTATAGTTCATTACAACCTTCTACAGATATTAGTATTGATCACCTGACCAACAGATAGAGACTGACAGCAGAGCAGAGAGACCTGTGTATGTGCGTGTGTGTTGGTGTATCCTAACGGAAAGATTATAGATCTATAGTTCATTATAACCTTCCTCAGGCCACTTAGGCGCATGCAGGTACATTTGATTTGATTTATTAGGATCCCCATTAGCTGACACCAACAGCGACAGCGAGTCTTCCTGGGGTCCGACACATAACGAAAAATACATTACAGACAAAACATCATATTTTTTTATTTACATACATTTAAAAACATTAACATGTAGTGTGTGTGTGTGTGTGTGTGTGTGTGTGTGTGTGTGTGTGTGTGTGTGTGTGTGTGTGTGTGTGTGTGTGTGTGTGTGTGTGTGTGTGTTGTGTGTGTGTGTGTGTGTGTGTGTGACACCACAGCCTACCTAACCTCAACTATAGCCTTGTAAGCCAGAGAACGTAAATAGATGCTTTGCTTCAGACTCTTAACACTAAAACATGACACCGTGTTTTGCTGGCTTGAAAGAGCTGATGATTCACACAAATGCAGGACTGTGATACTGTATGTTTCAAAATATTATCCTAGCATCAACCACAGGTTTACCTCTGCCACTCAGTCACAGAGATATTCCTTTGATATGGTGAATCTCAGCTTGACTCAGACGCATGTTGATTTAACATGACAGCAGGAGTTCATGTGATTCTTGAATTACTGAAGCGGATTACCTTGATAGCTTGTAATTAAAGAATGGAAAGTATTTAGCTATAATGATTTCATGTCTGGTGGAAAGTTATATGTGAAGACTATTCTTGTCAATTTCCTGTGAACATGCAAACTAATCCATATGCATCTATCAGTTGCGCATACAGTACATGTCAGTACATACAAACAACAAGTGTTGGGCCTCGTCCCTTGTATTTATTAGAGGTTTATTCTCGCTCTTTTGTTTGGGTTACATCCCTGTGTTTTTGTTTACGCGTTTGTTTTGGGCTTCGTCCCCGTGCCTTTTCATGGCATGTTGTATTTTTAGTTGTGGTGTCAAAAAAGCAGAGCATCTCTTTATTATTGACAGACCTCTCCCCATCTTTACAATCATTGAATCTATATGTTTTGACCATGACAGTTTACAATCTAAGGTAACGCCAAGTAATTTAGTCTCAACTTGTTCAACAGCCACACCATTCATTACCAGATTCAGCTGAGGTCCAGAACTTAGGGAATGATCTGTATCAAATACAATGCTCTTAGATTTAGAGATTTAGGACTAGTTTATTACTGGCCACCCATTCCAAAACTGACTGCAACTCTTTGTTAAGGGTTTCAGTGGCTTCATTAGCTGTGGTTGCTGACACGTATAGGGTTGAATCATCAGCATACATCGACACACATGCTTTGTTTAATGCCAGTGGCAGCTCATTGGTAGAAATAGAAACGAGTAGATGGGCTAGAGAGCTGCCCTGCAGCACACAGCACTTTACATGCTTGACGTTAGAGAAGCTTCCATTAAAGAAAACGCTTTGAGTTCTATAAGATAGATAGCTCTGAATCCACGATATGGCAGAGGTTAAAGAGCCATAACACATACGTTTCTCAACAACAGGTTATGGTCAATAATATCAAAGGCTGCACTGAAATCTAACAGTACAGCTCCCACTATCTTCTTATTATCCATTTATTTCAACCACTCATCAGTCATTTGTGTCAGTGTAGTACATGTCGAGTGCCCTTCTCTACAAGCATGCTGAAAGTATGTTGTTATTTGTTTAGAGAAATAGCATTGTATTTGGTCAAACGCAATTTTTTCCAACAGTCTGCTAAGAGCTGGCAGCAAGCTGATAGTTCTGCTGTTGGAACCAGTAAATGCCGCTTTACCACTCTTGGGTAGTGGAATGAATTTGGCTTCCCTCCAGGCCTGAGGACAAAGACTTTCCTCTAGGCTCAGATTAAAGATACTACAGATAGGAGTGGCTATAGAGTCAGCTATCATTCTCAGTAGCTTTCCATCTAAGTTGTCAATGCCAGGAGGTTTGTCATTATTGATTGATAATAAAAAAAAGTACACCTCTACTACACTAACTTTACAAAATTCAAACTTCCAATGCTTTTCTTTCATTATTAGTTTTTTCTATGCATGAATACGATGGCTCACTGTTAGTTGTTGGCATTCCCTGCCTAAGTGTACCTAATTTGCCTATGAAGTAATAATTAAAATAATTGGCAACATCAAATGGTTTTGTGATGAATAGACCATCTGATTCGATGAAAGATGGAGTTGAATGTCTTTCTGCCCATAATTTAATTTAAATACGTTTTTTTGCCATCATTCTTCATACACTTGTGGACACCTGCTCATCGTACATCGCATTCCAAAATCATGAGCATTAATATGGAGTTGGTCCCCCGTTTGCTGCTATAACAGCCTCCACTCTTCTGGGAAGGCTTTCCACTAGATGTTGGAACATTGCTGCAGGGACTTTCTTCCATTCAGCCACAAGAGAATTAGTGAGGTCGGGCACTGATGTTGGGAAATTAGGCCTGGCTCGCAGTCAACGTTCCAATTTATCCAAAAGGTTTTCGATGGGGTTGAGGTCAGGGCTCTGTGCAGGCCATTCAAGTTCTTTCACACCAATCGACACACCATTTCTGTATGGACCTCGCTTTGTGCACAGGGGCCTTGTCATGCTGAAACAGGAAAGGGCCTTCCCCAAACTGTTGCCACAAAGTTGGAAGCACAGAATCGTCTAGAGTGTCATTGTATGCTGTAGCGTTAATATTTCCCTACACTGGTACTAAGGGGCCTAGCCCGAACCATGAAAAACAGTCCCAGACCATTATTCCTCCTCCACCAAACTTTACAGTTGGCACTATGCACTGGGGCAGGTAGCGTTCTCCTGGCATCCGCCAAACCCAGATTTGTCCGTCGGACTGCCAGATGGTAAAGCGTGGTTCATCCCTCCAAAGAACACATTTTCACTGCTCCAGAGCACTACACCACTCCGGCCAACGCTTGGCATTGCACATGGTGATCTTAGGCTTGTGTGGCTGCTCAGCCATGGTAACTCATTTCATGAAGCTCCCGACAAACAGTTATTGTGTTGATGTTGCTTACAGAGGCAGTTTAGAACTCGGTAGTGAGTGTTGCACCTGAGGACAGACTTTTTTTAACGCACTACGTGCTTCAGCACTCGGCGTTACCATTCTGTGAGCTTGTGTGCTCTACCACTTCACGGCTGAGCCATTGTTGCTCCTAGATGTTTCCACTTCACAATAACAGGGCAGAAATTTGACACACTGACTTGTTGGAAAGGTGGCATCCTATGACGGTGCCATGTTGAAAGTCACTGACCTCTTCAGTAAGGCTATTCTACTGCCAATGTTTGTCTATGGAGATTGCATGTCGGTGTGCTCGATTTTATACACGTCAGCAACAGGTGTGGTTGTAATAGCTGAATCCACTAATTATATACTTTTGTATATATAGTGTATATTGATAGCCTCAAACATAGTAGATTAATGTATAATTATGTATTATTGATCTTGGCTTTATAATACAGTTTCTTCTTCTTTTTGTTGAGTTTAGTTACATAATTTCTCAATTTCAGTAAGTCAGCCAGTCAGATGTGCAGCTGGACTTATTAGCCACTCCCTTAGCCCCATCTCTTTCAATTCCTCACCAATACATGGAGCCTTAACAGTTCTAACAGTCCGTTTCTTAACAGGTGCATGTTTATTAATAATTGGAAGAAGTCAAGTGCAGCATCTGGATGCTCCTTATTAAACACATCAGACCAAAAAATATTGGTTGCATACACATAAGAGTCATAGAAAAATATGTTGTATGATCTCATACACTATTTTAGGCCAAGCTTTTAGAACATTACCCAGTACCAGGTCATTTTAGCCAAAAACCTGGGTGCCCCTGCCAGGAGGTTGAAACTTGGCCACAAGTGGATCTTCCAACTAGACAATAACCCCAAGCACACATTAATGGTTAATTGCATACAATATAGCTCAGTATTTCTATTTTTTATTTGATAGTATTTTTTCCTTATCTTTATCAAGGGTGCCAATAATTTTGGACCTGACTGTATATATACTGTATGCAGAGCCTTCAGAAAGTATTCACACCCCTTGACTTTTTCCACATTTTGTTCTGTTACAGCCTGAATTTAAAATGGATAAGAAATTGTGTTGTTTTACAACTCACTTACACACAGTATCTCATAATTTCAAAGTGGAATGATGTTTTCGAAATGTTTACTAATTAATAAAAAATTAAAAGCTGAAATATCAGCCCTTTTCTTATGGCAAGCGTAAACAAGTCCAGGAGTAAAAATGTGCTTAACAAGTCACATAATAAATTGCATGGACTCACTCTGTGCAATAATAGTGTTCAACATGATTTTTGAATAACAACCCCACTGTAACGGCTTTCTCCCATAGGTGAAGGAGAGGACCAAAGTGCAGCGCGGCTAGTGTTCAACATGTTTAATAAAAGAACAAGTGAAACACTACAAACAACATACAAAATAACAAAATGTGCAAAAACCGAGACAGACCTATCTGGTGCAGACAACCACAGAGACAGGAAACAAACACCCACAAAATCCCAACACAAAACAAGCCTCCTATATATGATTCTCAATCAGGGACAACGATTACCATCTGCCTCTGATTGAGAACCCTATTAGGCTGGACATAGAAACAGACAAACTAGACACACAGCATAGAATTCCCAACCAGCTCACGTCCTGACCAACACTAAACAAGCAAAACACATAATAACTCTGGTCAGGACGTTACAGTACCCCCCTCCTGAGGTGCGGACTCCGAACGCACCCCTACAACTCAAGAGGAGGGTCTGGGTGGGCATCTGTCCGCGGTGGCGGCTCCGGCGGTGGACGAGGACACCACTCCACCACTGTCTTTGTCCCCCTCCTTAGCGTCCTTTGAGTGGCGACCCTCGCCCACGACCTTAGCCTAAGAATCCTCCCCAAGGCCCCCACATGATTTTGGAGGTAGCTCAGGACAGAGAGGTAGCTCAGGACAGAGAGATAGCTCAGGACAGAGAGATAGCTCAGGACAGAGAGATAGCTCAGGACAGAGAGATAGCTCAGGACAGAGAGATAGCTCCGGACTGAGTGGCAGCTCCGGACTGTAGGGCAGCTCCGGACTGTAGGGCAGCTCATGACTGTAGGGCAGCTCATGACTGTAGGGCAGCTCATGACTGTAGGGCAGCTCATGACTGTAGGGCAGTTCATGACTGTAGGGCAGCTCATGACTGTAAGGCAGCTCATGACTGTAGGGCAGCTCATGACCGTAGGGCAGCTCATGACCGTAGGGCAGCTCATGACCGTAGGGCAGCTCATGACCGTAGGGCAGCTCATGACTGTCTGACGGCTCTGGACGCTCATGGCTGACTGACGGCTCCGGCAGATCCTGTCTGGTTGGCGGCTCTGGCAGATCCTGTCTGGTTGGCGGCTCTGGCAGATCCTGTCTGGTTGGCGGCCCTGGCAGATCCTGACTGACGAATGGCTCTAGCGGCTCCTGACTGACGAACGGCTCTGACGGCTCGGGACAGACGGGCGGCTCTAACGGCTCGGGACAGATGGATGGCTCAGACGGCGCTGGGGAGACGGATGGCTCAGATGGCGCTGGGGAGACGGATGGCTCAGACGGCGCTGGGGAAACGGATGGCTCAGATGGCGCTGGGGAGACGGATGGCTCAGATGGCGCTGGGGAGACGGATGGCTCAGATGGCGCTGGGGAGACGGATGGCTCAGATGGCGCTGGGGAGACGGATGGCTCCGATGGCGCTTGGCAGACGGCCGGCTCTGACGGCGTTGGGCAGACGGACAGTTCAGACGGCGTTGGGCAGACGGGCAGTTCAGGCGCCGCTGGGCAGACGGGCAGTTCAGGCACCGCTGGGCAGACGGGCAGTTCAGGCACCGCTGGGCAGACGACAGACTCTGGCCGGCTGAGACGCACTATAGGCCTGATGCGTGGTGCCGGAACTGGAAGTACCGGGCTGAGGGCACGCACCTCAGGGCGAGTGCGGGGAGGAGGAACAGGGCTCTGGAGATGCACTGGAAACCTGGTGCGTGGTGTAGGCACTGGTGGTACTGGGCTGGGGCGGGAAGGTGGCGCCGGATATACCGGACCGTGAAGGAGGACACGCGCTCTTGAGCACCGAGCCTCTCCAACCTTACCAAGTTGAATGGTCCCCGTAGCCCTGCCAGTGTGGCGAGGTGGAATAGCCCGCACTGGGCTATGCAGGCGAACCGGGGACACCACCTGTAAGGCTGGAGCCATGTACGCCGGCCCGAGGAGACGTACTGGAGGCCAGATATGTTGGGCCGGCTTCATGGCACCCGGCTCGATGCCCAACCTAGCCCTACCAGTGCGGCAAGGTGGAATAGCCCGCACTGGGCTAAGCACGCGTACTGGGGACACCGTGCGCTTTACCGCATAACACGGTGTCTGACCAGTACGACGCCCTCTCACTCCACGGTAAGCCCAGAGAGTTGGCTCAGGTATCCAGCCCGGCTTCGCCACACTCCCCTTTAGCCCCTTCCCCCCCCAAGAAATTTTTGGGTGAGCCTCTCGGGCTTCCAGCCTCTTACGTGCTGCCTCCTCAATCCACCGCTCCTGGGCTGTGGCTGCCTCTTTCTCCTCCCGAGAGCGGCGATTCTCTCCAACCTTTGCCCAGGGTCCTTTTCCGTTCATGATTTCCTCCCATGACCATTCCTCCTGGTACCGCTGCTGCCCGTTGCCACGCTGCTTGGTCCGGGTTTGGTGAGTGTTTCTGTAACGGATTTCTTCCATAGGTGAAGGAGAGGACCAAAGTGCAGCGCGGCTAGTGTTCAACATGTTTAATAAAAGAACAAGTGAAACACTACAAACAACATACAAAATAACAAAATGTGCAAAAACCGAGACAGACCTATCTGGTGCAGACAACCACAGAGACAGGAAACAAACACCCACAAAATCCCAACACAAAACAAGCCTCCTATATATGATTCTCAATCAGGGACAACGATTACCATCTGCCTCTGATTGAGAACCCTATTAGGCTGGACATAGAAACAGACAAACTAGACACACAACATAGAATTCCCACCCAGCTCACGTCCTGACCAACACTAAACAAGCAAAACACATAATAATTCTGGTCAGGACGTTACACCCACATATACAATTATCTGTAAGGTCCCTCAGTGTATCAGTGAATTTCCAACATAGATTAAACCGCATAGACCTGGGAGGTTTTCCAATGCCTCGCAAAGAAGGGCACCTATTGGTAGACATTGAATATCAGACATTTAACATATCTATGAGCATGGTGAAGTTATTAATTAGACCTTGGATGGTGCATCAATACACCGAGTCATTACAAGGATACAGGTATCCTTCCTAACTCAGTTGACGGAGAGAAAGGAAACCGTGGCCAATGGTGACTTACATTTACATTTACATTTAAGTAATTTAGCAGACGCTCTTATCCAGAGCGACTTACAAATTGGTGCATTCACCTTATGATATCCAGTGGAACAACCACTTTACAATAGTGCATCTAACTCTTTTAAGGGGGGGGGGGGTTAGAAGGATTACTTTATCCTATCCTAGGTATTCCTTAAAGAGGTGGGGTTTCAGGTGTCTCCGGAAGGTGGTGATTGACTCCGCTGACCTGGCGTCGTGAGGGAGTTTGTTCCACCATTGGGGTGCCAGAGCAGCGAACAGTTTTGACTGGGCTGAGCGGGAACTGTACTTCCTCAGAGGTAGGGAGGCGAGCAGGCCAGAGGTGGATGAACGCAGTGCCCTTGTTTGGGTGTAGGGCCTGATCAGAGCCTGAAGGTACGGAGGTGCCGTTCCCCTCACAGCTCCGTAGGCAAGCACCATGGTCTTGTAGCGGATGCGAGCTTCAACTGGAAGCCAGTGGAGAGAGCGGAGGAGCGGGGTGATGTGAGAGAACTTGGGAAAGTTGAACACCAGACAGGCTGCGGCGTTCTGGATGAGTTGTAGTGGTTTAATGGCACAGGCAGGGAGCCCAGCCAACAGCGAGTTGCAGTAATCCAGACGGGAGATGACAAGTGCCTGGATTAGGACCTGCGCCGCTTCCTGCGTGAGGCAGGGTCGTACTCTGCGAATGTTGTAGAGCATGAACCTACAGGAACGGGTCACCGCCTTGATGTTAGTTGAGAACGACAGGGTGTTGTCCAGGATCACGCCAAGGTTCTTAGCACTCTGGGAGGAGGACACAATGGAGTTGTCAACCGTGATGGCGAGATCATGGAACGGGCAGTCCTTCCCCGGGAGGAAGAGCAGCTCCGTCTTGCCGAGGTTCAGCTTGAGGTGGTGATCCGTCATCCACACTGATATGTCTGCCAGACATGCAGAGATGCGATTCACCACCTGGTTATCAGAGGGGGGAAAGGAGAAGATTAATTGTGTGTCGTCTGCATAGCAATGATAGGAGAGACCATGTGAGGATATGACAGAGCCAAGTGACTTGGTGTATAGCGAGAATAGGAGAGGGCCTAGAACAGAGCCCTGGGGGACACCAGTGGTGAGAGCACGTGGTGCGGAGACAGATTCTCGCCACGCCACCTGGTAGGAGCGACCTGTCAGGTAGGACGCAATCCAAGCGTGGGCCGCGCCGGAGATGCCCAGCTCGGAGAGGGTGGAGAGGAGGATCTGATGGTTCACAGTATCAAAGGCAGCCGATAGGTCTAGAAGGATGAGAGCAGAGGAGAGAGAGTTAGCTTTAGCAGTGCGGAGCGCCTCCGTGACACAGAGAAGAGCAGTCTCAGTTGAATGACTAGTCTTGAAACCTGACTGATTTGGATCAAGAAGGTCATTCTGAGAGAGATAGCAGGAGAGCTGGCCAAGGACGGCACGTTCAAGAGTTTTGGAGAGAAAAGAAAGAAGGGATACTGGTCTGTAGTTGTTGACATCGGAGGGATCGAGTGTAGGTTTTTTCAGAAGGGGTGCAACTCTCGCTCTCTTGAAGACGGAAGGGACGTAGCTAGCGGTCAAGGATGAGTTGATGAGCGAGATGAGGTAAGGGAGAAGGTCTCCGGAAATGGTCTGGAGAAGAGAGGAGGGGATAGGGTCAAGCGGGCAGGTTGTTGGGCGGCCGGCCGTCACAAGACGCGAGACTTCATCTGGAGAGAGAGGGGAGAAAGAGGTCAAAGCACAGGGTAGGGCAGTGTGAGCAGAACCAGCGGTGTCGTTTGACTTAGCAAACGAGGATCGGATGTCGTCGACCTTCTTTTCAAAATGGTTGACGAAGTCATCAGCAGAGAGGGAGGAGGGGGCAGGAGGGGGGGAGGATTCAGGAGGGAGGAGAAGGTGGCAAAGAGCTTCCTAGGGTTAGAGGCAGATGCTTGGAATTTAGAGTGGTAGAAATTGGCTTTAGCAGCAGAGACAGAAGAGGAGAATGTAGAGAGGAGGGAGTGAAAGGATGCCAGGTCCGCAGGGAGGCGAGTTTTCCTCCATTTCCGCTCGGCTGCCCGGAGCCCTGTTCTGTGAGCTCGCAATGAGTCGTCGAGCCACGGAGCAGGAGGGGAGGACCGAGCCGGCCTGGAGGATAGGGGACATAGAGAGTCAAAGGATGCAGAAAGGGAGGAGAGGAGGGTTGAGGAGGCAGAATCAGGAGATAGGTTGGAGAAGGTTTGAGCAGAGGGAAGAGATGATAGGATGGAAGAGGAGAGAGTAGCGGGGGAGAGAGAGCGAAGGTTGGGACGGCGCGATACCATCCGAGTAGGGGCAGTGTGGGAAGTGTTGGATGAGAGCGAGAGGGAAAAGGATACAAGGTAGTGGTCGGAGACTTGGAGGGGAGTTGCAATGAGATTAGTGGAAGAACAGCATCTAGTAAAGATAAGGTCAAGCGTATTGCCTGCCTTGTGAGTAGGGGGGGAAGGTGAGAGGGTGAGGTCAAAAGAGGAGAGGAGTGGAAAGAAGGAGGCAGAGAGGAATGAGTCAAAGGTAGACATGGGGAGGTTAAAGTCACCCAGAACTGTGAGAGGTGAGCCATCCTCAGGAAAGGAACTTATCAGGGCGTCAAGCTCATTGATGAACTCTCCAAGGGAACCTGGAGGGCGATAAATGATAAGGATGTTAAGCTTGAAAGGGCTGGTAACTGTGACAGCATGGAATTCAAAGGAGGCGATAGACAGATGGGTCAGGGGAGAAAGAGAGAATGTCCACTTGGGAGAGATGAGGATCCCAGTGCCACCACCACGCTGACCAGAAGCTCTCGGGGTGTGTGAGAACACGTGGGCAGACGAGGAGAGAGCAGTAGGAGTAGCAGTGTTATCAGTGGTAATCCATGTTTCCGTCAGTGCCAAGAAGTCGAGGGACTGGAGGGAAGCATAGGCTGAGATGAACTCTGCCTTGTTGGCCGCAGATCGGCAGTTCCAGAGGCTGCCTGAGACCTGGAACTCCACGTGGGTCGTGCGCGCTGGGACCACCAGGTTAGAGTAGCAGCGGCCACGCGGTGTGAAGCGTTTGTATGGTCTGTGCAGAGAGGAGAGAACAGGGATAGACAGACACATAGTTGACAGGCTACAGAAGAGGCTACGCTAATGCAAAGGAGATTGGAATGACAAGTGGACTACACGTCTCGAATGTTCAGAAAGTTAAGCTTACGTTGCAAAAAATCTTATTGACTAAAATGATATAGTACTGCTGGCTGGTGAAATAGGCTAGCTAGCAGTGGCTGCGTTGTTGACTTTGTTTGAAAGTGTAGCTGGCTAGGTAACCTCTAACTGGCTAGGTAACCTCGACAATTACTCTAGACTACACAATTATCTTGGATACAAAGACAGCTATGTAGCCAGCTAAGATCAAACAAATCAAACTGTTGTACTGTAATGAAATGAAATGTTATACTACCTGTGGAGCAAAGCGGAATGCAACTACTCGCTCCAACCCGGAAGTGCGTATCGTAGAGGGAGAGGCAATAGAAGTGTTGTTTCTTGTATTATTGTCTTTTGTGTCTTTAGAGGACTGCTTCACCTTAATGTCCCTTTTTCCCCCTTTCCCTTTTCTTCTGTCCTTATTTTGTCCCACTTTGTCCCTTCTTTGTCCCTTCTTCTCTTCTGCCAACTAGACACTCCTTGTTAGCTAGCTAGCTTCTTCCAGGAATGTCCCTAGCAACTGCCTAGCAACAGGTATACAACTTAGCTAGCTAAGAAAACGATATAATTTTATGAAAAAATTGTTACTTTTTCAAAAGCCTTTCTTCTTTGTTTGCTGCTTGTTTGGTCTCCTATTCAGTTTGCAGTTTTCTTTTGATTTTTTTCGATGTACTTTACTCTAAAAAAACATTTAAATTTCAATATTTGTAGGAGCTCATCTTTTCAGCTGCTGCTGCAGCTTGACTTGAAAACAGTTACAGAGGTCAATGGCTGTCATAGGAGAAAACTGTGGATGGATCAACAATTCTGTAGTTACTCCACAATACAAACCTAATTGACAGAGTGAAAAGAAGAATAAAAACATTGTAACGTCCTGACCAGAGTTCTTATGTGTTGTGCTTGTTTTAGTGTTGGTCAGGACGTGAGCTGGGTGGGCATTCTATGTTGTGTGTCTAGCTTGTCTGTTTCTGTGTTCAGCCTAATATGGTTCTCAATCAGAGGCAGCTGTCAATCGTTGTCCCTGATTGAGAATCATAAATAGGTGGATTGATTTGTGTTGGGGATTTGTGGGTGGTTGTTTTCTGTGTCAGTGTTTGTGCCACACGGGACTGTGACGGTTAGTACGTTTGTTGTTTTGTATTTTGTCTAGTTTTCTTGTTATTAAATCATGGAAACTTACCACGCTGTACATTGGTCCTCCGATCCTTCTCGCCTCACCTCGTCCAAGGAGGAGGAAGAGCTAGACTGCCGTTACAAACATACCAAAATATACATCCTGTTTGCAATAAGGCACCTGTCACGACTTCCGCCGAAGTCGGTCCCTCCCCTTGTTCAGGCGGCGTTCGGCGGTCGACGTCACTGGCTTTCTAGCCACCGCCGATCCACTTTTCATTTTCCATTTGTTCTGTCTTTGTCTTACACACCTGGTTTCACTCAACCAATTACTTGTTTATTATTTAACCCTCTGTTCCCCATGTTGTGTTTGTGAGTGATTGTTTATTGTAATTCGGTCCGTCTTTGTGGGCTCGTGATGTTACTTTGTAAGTTTGTCTTTTTGAGTAAAATACGTTGATTACTTATATCTGCTGTCCTGCGCCTGACTCTCTACACCAGCTACAGGACCCTTACAGAATCACTCACCCGAAGAATGGAGTCAGCAGGAGCAGACGCCCTCCCTGTTGCAGTGGAGGAGCGAGTTCAGCAGCACGCGACCATGTTGCAACGTCTGGGCACCGCCATGGATTGCGTGCTGCAGACGATGGATCGTTGGGAGAGAGGAGGAGGTTTTCCAGCACCTCCACCAGCCCTACTACAGCAGGTCCCACTGTCCACCCCTCCTTCACCCGGTTCCAGTGGAATTCGACTCGCACTCCTGAGGGAGTATGATGGGACGGCTGCCGGATGCCAGGGGTTTCTACTCCAGCTGGAGCTCTACCTGGCGACCGTTTACCCGGCTCCTTCGGGGCATGAGAGCGTGTCCGCCCTCGTCTCCTGCCTCTCAGGCAAATCCCTGGAGTGGGCCAACGCCGTATGGGGTGAAGGAGACGCGGCGTTGGACCATTACGCAGAGTTCACCCGCCGCTTTCGGGCAGTGTTCGACCACCCGCCTGAGGGTCGAGCGGCGAGTGAACGTCTGTTCCACCTGAGGCAGGGGACGAGGAGCGTGCAGGATTTCACCTTGGACTTCCGGACCCTGGCTGCCAGCGTGGGATGGAAAGACAGGGCCCTGATCGATCACTACCGGTGCAGTCTGCGTGAGGACGTCCGTCCGTCGGGAGTTGGCCTGCCGAGACACCACCCTCACATTGGACCAGCTGGTGGAACTGTCCATCCGGCTGGACAACCTGCTGACTGCCTGTGGACATCCAGATCGGGGCCTGTCAGTTCCATCCCGCAACACCTCCGTTCCGACGCCAATGGAGCTGGGAGGTGCTGCACTTAGGGCGACCGGAGGAGGGGCCATTCCCTGCACCATCTGTGGCCGCAGAGGGCACACTGCTAGTCGGTGCTGGGGGGGGGGGGTTCCTCAGGGAGTCATGGCAGCAGGCAGGGCACTATCGTGTCACCCCAGGTGAGTCGGCACCAGGCTCACCCAGAGCCCCCTGTTGCTCACATGTATGTGTTTATTTCATTTCCTGAGTTTTCCCCTCATTCCCAGCATAAGGCGCTAGTAGATTCAGGCACAGCTGAGAATTTTATTGACCGTTCATTTGCCCATAGTTTAGGGATCCCCCTTGTTCCTGTGGATATGTCCTTCCCTATGCACGCCCTAGATAGTCAACCATTAGGGTCAAGGCTGATTAGCGAAGCCACCGCTCCACTAGACATGGTTACACAGGAGGGTCATAAGGAGAGAATCAGTCTCTTCCTTATTGATTCTCCTGTGTTTCCCATGGTGCTGGGCTTACCCTGGTTGGCCTGTCATGACCCCACTATTTCGTGGCAACAGAGGGCTCTCAAGGGGTGGTCACGAGAGTGCTCAGGGAGGTGTGTGGGGGTTTCCATCGGTGCAGACCAAAGTCCAGACCAGGTCTCCACCGTGCGCATTCCCTTAGAATATGCCGATTTGGCTCTCGCCTTCTGTAAGAAGAGGACGACTAAATTACCACCTCATCGACGGGGGGATTGTGCGATAAATCTCCTGGTAGATGCAGCACTTCCCAGGAGTCACGTGTATCCTCTGTCACAGGAAGAGACGGTGGCTATGGAAACATGTCTCCGAATCCCTGGGGCAGGGATACATTCTGCCCTCCACTTCACCTGCCTCCTCGAGTTTCTTTTTTTGTGAAAAAGAAGGATGGGGGTCTGCGCCCGTGTATTGACTATCGAGGTATCAATCAGATCACTGTGAGTTACAGCTATCAGCTGCCTCTCATCGCCAGTGCGATCGAGTCAATGCACGGGGCACGCTTCTTCACAAGATTTGATCTCAGGAGCGCTTACAACCTGTTGCGGGAGGGGGACGAGTGGAAGACAGCATTTAGTACCACATCAGGGCACTATGACTACCTCGTCATGCCGTACGGGTTGATGAATGCTCCATCAGTCTTCCAGGCCTTTGTTGACGAGATTTTACGGGACCTGCACGGGCAAGGTGTAGTGGTGTATATCGACGACATTCTGATATACTCCACTACACGCGCCGAGCATGTGTCCCTGTTGCACAGGGTGCTTGGTTGACTGTTGGAGCATGACCTGTACGTCAAGGCTGAGAAATGTCTGTTCTTCCAACAGTTCGTCTCCTTCCTAGGGTACTGCATTTCCACGTCAGGGGTGGAGATGGAGAGTGACCGCATTTCAGCCGTGCGTAATTGGCTGACTCCCACCACGGTAAAGGAAGTGCAGCGGTTTCTAGGGTTTGCCAACTACTACCGGAGGTTTATCCGGGGTTTTGGTCAGGTAGCAGCTCCCATTACCTCACTGCTGAAGGGGGGACCGGTGCGGCTGCAGTGGTCGGCTGAGGCGGACAGGGCGTTTGGTCACCTGAAGGCTCTGTTCACCTCGGCTCCTGTGCTGGCTCATCCGGATCCCTCTTTGGTGTTCACAGTGGAGATGGACGCGTCCGAGGCTGGGATAGGAGCCGTGCTCTCTCAGCGCTCGGGCACGCCACCAAAGCTCCACACCTGTGATTTCTTTTCGAAGAAGCTCAGCCCGGCGGAGCGAAACTATGATGTGGGGGACCGGGAGCTGTTGGCTGTTGTCAAGGCTCTGAAGGCGTGAAGACATTAACTTGAGGGGGCTAAACACCTTTTTCTAATCTGGACTGACAACCGCAATCTGGAGTACATCCGGGCGGCGAGGAGACTGAACCCTCGCCAGGCAAGATGGGCTATGTTCTTTACCCGTTTTGTTTTCACTCTATCCTACAGACCAGGTTCCCAGAACGCTAAGGCAGACGCACTGTCCCGGATGTATGACACAGAGGAGCGGTTCATGGATCACACTCCCATACTTCCGGCCTCTTGCCTGGTGGCACCGGTGGTGTGGGAGCTGGACGCGGACATCGAGCGGGCGTTACGCACAGAGCCCACTCCCCCTCAGTGTCCAGCTGGGCTCCTGTACGTTCTGTCTGCTGTCCTCGACCGTTTGATCTATTGGGCCCATACGTCACCCTCCTCTGGTCACTGGCATCGGCATCGGTCGGACGGTGCGCTGCCTTAGTGGGAAGTACTGGAGGCCCACCTTGGCCAAGGACGTGAGGGTTTATGTTTCCTACCTGCTCGGTGTGCGCCCTGTGCAAGGCTCCCAGGCACCTGCCCAGAGGGAAATTACAACCCTTACCCGTTCCACAACGGCCGTGGTCGCACCTATCAGTGGTCTTCCTGACGAATCTTCCTCCCTCACAGGGCAACACCACGATCCTGGTCTTTGTGGATCGGTTTTCTGCCGTCTCCTCCCTTTGCCCGGTCTCCCTACGGCCCTACAGACTGCGGAGGCCCTGTTCACACACGTCTTCCGGCACTACGGGGTGCCTGAGGACATAGTTTCTGATCGGGGTCCCCAGTTCACGTCCAGGGTCTGGAGAGCGTTCATGGAACGTCTGGGGGTCTCGGTCAGCCTCACCTCAGGTTTTAACCCCGCGAGTAACGGGCAGGTGGAGAGAGTGAACCAGGATGTGGGTAGGTTTCTGCTGTCAAATTGCCAGGACCGGCCGGGGGAGTGTGCGGCGTTCATACCCTGGGCAGAGATGGCCCAAAACTCACTCTGCCACTCCTCCACTAACCTCTCCCCCTTCCAGTGCGTACTGGGGTATCAACTGGTTCTGGCTCCTTGGCATCAGAGTCAGACCGAGGCTCCTGCGGTGGACGACTGGTTCCGGCGCGCAGAGGAGACATGGGACGCCGCCCATGTTCACCTTCAGCGCGCGGTGCTGCGCCAGAAAGCCAGCGCAGACCGTCACCGCAGTGAGGCCCCGGTGTTCGCACCAGGGGACCGGGTCTGGCTGACCCAAAACCTGCCCCTCCGCCTGCCCTGCCGGAAACTGGGTCCATGGTTTGTGGGGCCGTTTAAAGTCCTGATGAGACTGAACGAGGTGTGTTACAGGTTACAGCTCTCCTCGATTACCGTATTAACCCCTCGTTCCATGTGTCTCTCCTCAGGCCGGTGGTGGCTGGTCCGCTCCAGGAGTCTGAGGTGCGGGAGGTTCCTCCGCCCCCTCTGGACATCGAGGGTGTCCCGGCGTACGCCGTTCGCTCCATACTGGATTCAAGGTGTCGGGTGAGGGGCCTTCAGTACCTCGGGGAGTGGGAGGGGTACGGTCCGGAGGAGAGATGCTGGGTTCCGGTGGAGGACGTGTTGGACCCTTCAAGAATGCAGGAGTTGCACCGTCTCCGTCCGGATCGCCCTGCGCCTCGCCCTCCAGGTCGTCCCCAAGGTCGGTGTTGGAGCGCTGCTGGACCGCGCGTCAAGGGGGGGAACTGTCACGACTTCCGTCGAAGTCGACGTCACCGGTCTTCTAGCCATCGCCGATCCACCTTTCATTTTCCATTTGTTTTGTCTTGTTTTCCCACACACCTGGTTTACATTCCCTCATTACGTGACGTGCATATAACCCTCTGTTCCCCCATGTCTGTGTGTGGAATTGTTTGTTGTAAAGTGTATCTGCTTTTCTGACTGGTTGGCGACATGTTATTTCAACCAGTATTTTGTTGTTTCTGGGTGCAGTTTGTTTTGCCTAAATAAACTGCTCCGGTTGTTACCCATGTCTGCTCTCCTGCGCCTGACTTCCCTGCAGCCAGTTACGCACCTCTTACATCTACATATTTTCAAGCATAGTGTTCCAAGATGGCGTAGCAGTCAGATGTGTTTGTCTTTGTCCCATGTACATATTGAGTTTTTTCATTTATTTTGTATACATTTCAATATATTTCAATCTTTTTTTCATTTACGAATTAAATATACCTTCCTGCAACCCGCCTCACCCAATGTGGTATGGATCTGCTATTTTTTAGACCTTATAACTGGAACCTCCATCAGAAGCTAGCCAGCTAATTAGATACTAGCGTTTTAGTCATTGTTAGCCACTGCTAGCGGTCTTTACCTTTAGCTCAGACACCAGCCGCTTTAGCCCGGATAGCAAGGATAATACCTGCCAGTCTGCACAGCGCGATATCAGCCCTGAGAATATTGCACTGCTTTTTTACCACTACATCACCGGATTCCTGCCGCAAGCTCTGGACCATTACACCGGATCATCGCAGCTTGCTTGCTGCTACCGAGTGGCTATTGTGGCTGACGCCCTTGTCCAGAAGCAAGCACCAGCTAGCCTCGAGCTAGCCTCGAACTAGGCCCATCTCCCGGCTAGCAAGCGAAGTACATCAACTACAAAACCTCTCTTGCCAATTGGCCTGGACCCATTGTCGACACGGAGCCCCGCCGATCCATCACGACTGGTCTGCTGATGTAATTTGGCCGATGTGCTCTCAACCGGCCTCTGTGTTGTGGATGTCGGTGAAGACCCTTCTGCTAGCCCCGGCCCGCTAACTTCCTGAACAGCGTGTCTCCCGCTTGCCTAGCGTAGTAACGACTACCGAACGGCTCCCTGTTTCACCTATTGCTGCTCATTGGACCCTATGATCACTTGGCTTCACAGCTGATGCCTGCTGGACTGTTCATTAACATGGTACTTAATTTTGTTTATCTGTCGGCCCCCGCCTCGAACTCAGACCCTGTGTGTAGCTAACTGACCCTCTCTGCCCATTCACGGCATTTACCCATTGTTATTGTCTTAGCTGTTTACCCGTTGTTGTCTTAACCCGTTTATCACGTCTGCTCTCGCTCTTCCCTCCTCCTGGTGCTTGAGGGCGCCAGATTGCCTTGCACTCCTGCCATCCATCACGCACACCTGCCTTCCCTCGTCACGCGCATCAGCGTTATTGGACTCACTTATCACCTGTTTATTTCCTCCCCTATATTTGTCAGTTCCCCAGCTCTTGTCCCCACTGCTGCATTGATTGTTTTTTGTCTTTGTATTCTGTTTGCTGATGCTGTTCCTGTCTCGTTCAATGTCCGTTATTTATTAAATGTTACTCCCCGTACCTGCTTCGTCTCTCCAGCCTCAATTGATGTGACACCGTTGTTGTCTTAGCTCTCCCAATCAACACCTGTGATTGCTTTATGCCTCCCTCTAATGTCAATATGCCTTGAATACTGTTGTTTAGGGTAGCTCTCATTGTTTTATTTTACTGCGGAGCCCCTAGTCCCGCTCAACATGCCTCAGATAGCTCCTCTGTCCCACCCCGCACACATGCTGAGACCGCGCCTCCAGAGATGCAACCTCTCTCATCGTCACTCAATGCCAAGGTTTACCTCCACTGTACTCGCAACCTACCATATCCTTGTCTGTACATTATGCCCTGAATCTATCCTACCACGCCCAGAATTCTGCTCCTTTTATTCTCTGTTCCCAAATGCACTAGACGACCAGTTCTTATAGCCTTTAGCCGTACCCTCAGCCTACTCCTCCTCTGTTCCTCTGGTGATGTAGAGGCTAACCCAGGCCCTGTGTGTCCCCAGGCACTCTCATTTGTTGACTTCTGTAACCGTAAAAGCATTGGGTTCATGCATGTTAACATCAGACGCCTCCTCCCTAAGTTTGCTTTATTCACTGCTTTAGCACACTCCGCTAACCCTGATGTCCTAGCCATGTCTGAATCCTGGCTTAGGAAGGCCACCGAAAATTCAGAAATTTCCATCCCCAATTACAACATTTTACGTCACGATAGAAACTGCTAAAGGGGGCGGGGTTGCAATCTGCTGTAGAGATAGCCTGCAGAGTTCTGTCATACTATCCAGGTCTATGCCTAAACAGGTCGAGCTACTCCTTTTAAAAATGCATCTCTCCAGAAATAAGTCCCTCACTATCGTCGCTTGTTATAGAGCCCCCTCAGTTCCCAGCTGTGCCCTGGACACCATATGTATATTGATTGCCCCCCATCTATCGTCAGAGTGCGTACTGTTAGGTGACCTAAACTGGGATATGCTTAAAACCCCGGCCGTCCTACAATCTAAGCTAGATGCCCTCAATCTCACACAAATTATCAAGGAACCTACCAGGTACAACCCCAAATCCGTAAACGTGGGCACCCTCATAGATATCATCCTGACCAACTTGCCCTCTAAATACACCTCTGCTGTTTTCAACCAGGATCTCAGCGATCACTGCCTCATGTGTCCGTTATGGGTCCGCGGTCAAACGACCACCCCTCATCACTGTCAAACACTCCCTAAAACATTTCTGCGAGCAGGCCTTTCTAATCGACCTGGCCTGGGTATCCTGGAAGGATATTGACCTCATCCCGTTAGTAGTGAAAGTGCTTTCCCCTGTAACGCTCGTCGTTAGGTGGAAGAGAGGCGGACCAAAGCGCAGCGTGGTATGTTTCCATATTTATTGGAAACACTTAACAACACGAACAAAACAATAAACAGAAAATTAAACTAACGACGCTACAGACCAGAACATGTGAACATACAGACAACAAAGAACGCAATGAACAGGAACAATCACCCACAAACAAACAGTGAAAAAAGTCAACCTTAATATGGTTCCCAATCAGAGACTATGACAAACACCTGCCCCTGATTGAGAACCATATTAGGCCAAACAATAAACCCAACATAGAAACACATAACATAGAATGCCCACCCAGCTCACGTCCTGACCAACTAAACAAGACTGAACAAAGGAAATAAGGTCAGGAACGTGACATCCCCTCCATCTTAAATAAGCATGAACCCATTCCAAAAATGTAGAACCAAGAACAGATATAGCCTTTGGTTCACTCCAGACTTGACTGCACTTGACTAGCACAAAAACATCCTGTGGCATACTGCACTAGCATCAAATAGTCCTCGCAATATGCAACTTTTCAGGAAGTCAGGAACCAAAATACACAGTCAGTTAGGAAAGCAAAGGCTAGCTTTTTCAAACAGAAATTTACATCCTGCAGCACTAATTCCAAAAGGTTTTGGGATACTGTAAAGTCCATGGAGAATAAGAGCACCTCCTCCCAGCTGCCCACTGCACTGAGGTGAGGAAACACTGTTACCACCGATAAATCCACGATAATCGAGAATTTTAATAAGCATTTCTCTACGGCTGGCCATGCTTTCCACCTGGCTACCCCAACCACGGCCAACAGCTCTGCACCCACCTGTAGCAACTGGCCCAAGCCCCCCACCGCTTCTCCTTCACCCAAATCCAGACAGCTGCTGTTCTGATAGAGCTGCAAAATCTGGATCCCTACAAATCAGCTGGGCTAGACAATCTGGACCCTCTCTTCCTAAAATTATCCGCCATTGTTGCAACCCATATTACTAGTCTGTTCAACCTCTCTTTCATATCGTCTGAGATTCCTAAAGATTGCAAAGCGGCCGCGGTCATCCCCCTCTTCAAATGGGGAGACAAGAAGACAATGAACGTTCCTGAGTGGCCGAGTTACAGTTTTGACTTAAATCTACTTGGAAATCTATGGCAAGACCTGAAAATGTTTGTCTAGCAATCATCAACAACCAACTTGACAGAGCTTCAAGAATTTTGAAAAGAATCATGGGCAAATGTTGCACAATCCAGGTGTGGAAAGCTCTTAGAGACTTACTCAGTTAGACTCACAGCTGTAGTTGCTGCAAAAGGTGCTTCTACAAAGTATTGACTCAGGGGTGTGAATACTAAATTAGCTAAAATTTCTAAAAACATGTTTTTTACTTTGTCATTATGGGGTACTTTGTGTAGATGGCTGAGATTTTTTTTTAAATCAGGCTGTAACACAACAAAATGTGGAATAAGTCAAGAGGTATGAATTATTTCTTAAGGCACTGTGTGCGTGTGTATGTGTGGGTGTGGGGGTGAGTGTTGGAAGTCAGGGCTTAGAGGTTAGAGGTCAGTGCCAATTAAACACTATAGCCCAAATCCAACACCTACCGCCTGTTATCTGAAGTGTGCATTCATTCATTCCCCCTCAAGGACTTAAAAACGTAAAAGCATTGGATTGTTGTAGACTGTAGAATAGATGGAGTCCACACCATATTTCTTCCACCGGTTCAATAATTGCACACTTCAGCGAGGGGGAAGTGAACAAGTGCAAACTTCAGGAAGAAGGGCTGTCTGGGCTATTGGGAAGAGTATATCTACAGGAAGTGCCCTATTTCTGTGTGTGTGTGTGTGTGTGTGTGTAGACCGATGAGTTGATGATACTATCACAGAGACGTAGCAGATCAAAGTGCTACCATGGTGACGCCAGCAGCACTCTGTTTAGCTGCTCATTTAATTATCTTTATCTGTTCCAAGCAAAGTGGCTGAAAGCATACTCTCTCTCTCTCTCACACACACACACACACACACACACACACACACACACACACACACACACACACACACACACACACACACACACACACACACACACACACACACACACACACACACACACACACACACCTGTATCTCTGTGTGAGGGAGAGATAGTGTGTGAGTATGTATGAGTGTGTGTGTTTATGTGTGTGTGGTGTCTAGTGTTACAATAACACCAGGGAACTGAGAGGCTGTTAAACTTTATGGAGGAGAGAGAATGGACACTTAGTGACCTTCTGACTAATAGATGTTGTCATAGCAACCATATCTCTATGCACATAACCATCATTTCCTCTCACACTCTACCTACAAGGCTGTGTGGACACCCCAAAAACATAAGACACACAGAATGTACCCCATCTCTCATAAAAAAAGATCTGGAAATGTGACATATCATTAATGAACATCTATTTTTGATGCATTCATTTTGCATGGTTGCATTGTTAATTCTGAGTGGCTACAGTGTTAAAACAGAAACAACTCAAAGGTTAACAGTTTAGGCATTCATTCTGTGGAAGAACTTGACTGGCATGCAAAGAGCCCTGACCTAAACCCCATTGAACACCTTTAGCCAGGCCTAATCGCCCAACATCAGTGCCGACGGATGCTTATGTGGCTGAATAGAAGGAAGTCCCCGCAGCCATGTTCCAACATCTAGTGGAAAGCCTTCCTAGAAGAGTGGAGGCTGTTATAGCAGCAAAGGGGGGACCAACTCCATATTAATGTCCCATAATTTTGGAATGAGATATTCAACGAGCAGGTGTCCATATACTTGGTCATATAGTGTATCTTCCCTGGCATGCCTGCTGGCAAGGTTGGGAGACTTTAGAAAAGCAAGCAATTACTAAATGAACTGAATAAGACTCACATTCCTTTCCATCTTTAACCCAGCCTTTAGCAGAGATGCAGAGTGTATGTAGTGTCTTTAAAAAAGAAGCACCAGTCAGAAGGATACAGACAGCTCAAGAGGTATGCTTAGATATGCAGAAAAGTTGACACATATTTGACATAGAATTAAGCATAATTTATGCAAATTCTCCACCCCCAAGCCACCGTCACCTACTTTGTGACTCCTCAGAGTTTTGGGGTGTGTGGCCCCGCCATTAAGTATCATCAAGTATTCTCACGGCTTGCTAGAGCATTGTGAACTGCCAAAGCGCAGTGGTCTGACGCTCTGGCTCTGAGCATCACGAGTTCGCACCAAGTTCTGGGCTGCTCTCATATACACACCAGGGTTGGGTTCAATTCCATTTAAATTCCAGTCATTTTAGGAAGTATACTGAAATCCCATTTCTCTTAAATGCTTTTAAATTAAGAAAATGTAAAATTGGAATTTGGTTCACTTTCTGAATTGACTGGAATTTAAATGGCATTGACCCCAACCCTGACACACACATACAAACACATTTGTCGCCTACTACCCCTCTCACAACCTTTTTCCCTACTTTTCCAGAGACCACTGTGAAGGTCTCCCTCCCTCCCTACCTCTGAGTCCCTCTGTCTCCCTTCCTCGGTCTTTATCTAATCTATGTTACTCTTTGTCCTTCCATCACCAGGTTGCTACGCAACTGTGTTCCATTGATCTAGAAGAGCAGGATGACAGGCACACATAACTGTGATGACACACACACAAGTCGACAGACGCACGCACGTACGCATTCATACACACACACCTTTAAATACCTTTATTCCAATTGGCACCGTTGACACAAAACGAGGGATACAGAGGGAAGGGAAGACAGAGGAGAAAAGGAGGGGGAACGGGAGAGAGAAAAGGCAAAAAGGTAGGGGGAGAGAGAAATGGGGGGCTGGGAGATTGATGTAGCGTTTCTTCCATATTGATACAGATTGCCCTGGCCTCCTCTGCCATCTGGTGGACAAGACACCACATTGTTCTTTTCTTGTTGTTTTCATGTTTCATGGGGGGGGGGGGGGCTATTTTGTGTTGTTCCATGATGGGATTGTTCAGCCTACTTGATTAAAATCCTTACATAATCTAAACATTATGATTAAATTAAATGACTTTTATGCATTATGGGTGGGTCTATAAACAGTATACTAATTATCTCCAAAGTTATGATTGCTGAGTGGAAATCTCGAATGCAATTAACTTGTTTAGAAACCAACCATGTTTACAAGATGTGGCTCAATGACGAAGATTTTACAACAGATAACGCCTATAATTACCACTATAGGGCCAGTGTGATTTGTTCTTGAGTCTTATTTATAGGATGTGACGTCAATCAAAGCGCTGGAAAGAAAACTAGTGATAACGTACCATGACTCCTTTTACTTTATGTTCGTTTTCATATTTTTTATTATTTCCTTTTGTTTTTGCATTGCCGAGAAGAAACCGGCATGTAAGCATTTAGTTTACCATGAGTGTATATCATGCGTATATCCGTACATACGACGAATACAACTTGAAGTTTCAGAATGATAAAGTCATCAACTACATTAAATTCCTTTGTGCACAGTGATGATAAACCTCATGCAAATGTAAAACATTAAATCAAATCATGGTTTTACCTTACTCATCTAGAAAGTAGGCGTAGTCTACATTATAATTTTTAGGCATTGTTTTTCGACAGTGATGGAAAAGCCACTGCACTGAAGCTGTTGCCAGAAGTAGACAGAATTGCGACAGTAGGGGCAGTGTCGCAAGTGTAGGTTAGGTAGGTAGCCAGCAAGATGACATGTTGATAGCCGCCCACATTGGGTACTGTTCGAATGTAAACGTCATTGCAACTATTTAAAGATATCGATAGTGTGTCCGTCATTACATTGTTTCCCGTGCTTATTTTTGATTGAGAAACAATTTCGCGTTGAGGAGCCTGTGTGTCAGATGTGATGTCACCGCTAGCAGCCTGTAATTTAGCATTGTGGGACGTGTAAATGTAAGCAGACAACAACGGGGCTTGTTTGTGTATGCATCCCAAATAGCCAAAGATACGGTCGCGCTCGAGGTAGTTTCGAAGAGACAAACATTTTTCGAGATTGCATGCGGATATCGGTCTTGTGTCATCAGAACATTTTTTTGTGAGAGGAGTGTGTACGTCTCCCTTGTGAGGAAGTGGGATGTGGCCAGAGTGTATTAATGTTGCCGACGAAGATATGAAAATCATTGTAGCAGTGCTTTTGGAGCCTCGCTACATTGTAAATAATAGGTTAGACTTGGGGCTTATTAACGCGAGCCCATTTGACGAATTCGATGAAGACATCCCTCGGTGTTCGAAATCGTGCTGGGGTCGCTCTGATTACATAATATCAACATGTGAATTATAGATTGACTATTTTTATTTTATTTTTTGAAAACCATTGAATTGCTAATGTCAACTCAACGTCAGATAGTGGACTCATCTTTAGCTTTGGGAAGACTGGAAATCAATAGTCCCATGCTGAACCTGGGAACTTGCCTCTCCGGCTCAGTGAAAGAGAAGACCGCTCAGGGAGGATCGCAGGCGGCGCACCTGAACGGATGTGTGCCACTCTCCCATCAGGTGGCCGGTCATAAGTATGGCGTTGATAAAGTAGGTCAGTGACTGGACTTATCAAATATGTTCTCCTTTCGCCGCCACGATGCATGTTGTTTATCCACTACTGAGTTACATTTAATTGTGCAATCTTGGTCTGCATGGTAGAATAGCTCCCTTTTTGTTCAATGACAATACCTCAGAAAAGCTGACAGAAGTTGGCTAAACTCCCCCCCCCCCCCCCAGGATTCTTTATCACCAGGACAACGCTATGGAGCAAACAAGCCATGGTGATAGGTTTCATAATGTCAGTCAATAACAGAATAGAGCACCTGCTTGTAGCCTTTTGTGTACTTTAGTTGAAGCCTGTAGTATCTGCTCTCCTATTGTTATCAAGCAACAGAAGCCAAACTGGATTTCAATCACCACTATCACGCTTGATCATCCACTTAGTTGTAGCCTACAAACTCACCAAGCAACTTACCAGTGGCTATAGCCCAAATCATGAATTAGGCTTACAAATTCAATGTTTGAAGTAACACTCCCTTAGCTGAAAGGGCCAATGTATTATTTCTGTCCTTGGAGACAGTGACAGAGCGCCAGTGTCAGTAGGACGTAATCGTCGTTGTCTCTCTGCTAAGAGCCTTTCAGTTGAATCCTACCCTCAGCCAGGGCTTGGGTGTCGGACTCGTATTTAGGTCAAGACTCTTGACACACGTTTAACCTCTGAGTTGATTAAACGCTGACGCTTGGAGTGTTCATTTCCTACCAGTGGGAAGGCCAGGCCAGGGTAAATTCTCTGTCATAGACAGTATCGCTAGCTGTAATCCCCAATCCCACAACCAACCGGTGCATATTCTAATCAGCATAGCCTACTGTATATGACGTAACGTACAGGAACATGCCGGTGCTTCTCAGTTTTCAATTTCACTATTTCAACTGATTTTAGTTGTAAGGTTCAATCTGTGCTTGAGGCAGTAACATTTAGTTGAGTGGATTGCGGTCCATTCTTTCCCTACTCCATTCTATCTAATATTGGAGCCAAGACTCAGAGTGCGTGCAAAGTGTCTTACTATATATGATACTGGTGCCCGGGCGTTTTTTATGACTTCACGTTAAATACAAGTTAACCTTTGCACTTCTCAGCTGGGTATGACTGGCAAACTGTTTGGCCCAGTCTGAATACTTTATAAAGGCCTCCATTCTTTCTCTCTTGAAGAAGCTACAGTTCTAAAATGGTTGCACAATTGTGAAAGCCAGGGCGCTCTCGGTCACATTCTCCAATCCAGTCATGTCTGATCATTGATTATTTAGCTGGAAGGATGTCTTTTTGAGATATTCTGACTTTGACCTTTATGCTGCAACCAGTACTAGATCTTTGCTAAGTGTCGGAATGGCCCACACCTTTTTTTCCCAACAGGCATATTGCAACATCCTGATGGCACAGTACTCAAACAGCTACAGCCCCCTCCCCGAGGTCCTAGAGAGATGCAGTTCTACAGCATGGTAACCATCCACCATTTGATGCAAAAAACAAATAGATATGTATGTTATTGTCTGAAGGTACAATCATTTTCACTGTACAGTGTGCGCTCTATGAAATTGCTGTTCTGCATCACTTTCAATTCCCCCATGTCAGTTTGAACAAAGTTTATGTTCAAGTTGACTTGCAGATTAAAGGAGTTAACAAAAAGTGAGCGATTACTCCTAAACCGTTCTATCGTTCAATCGCCCAGAATAGTTCTTAAGGAAGCCTAGCCGTCTGTCCCCTTTACAGTGGCTCTGGGGGCCTTTGTTATGGCAATACTGGGCACAGTAATGTAGTCCACAACATCTCTACTAGCTCAATCAATGGGCAAGGTCAGCACACTCCCCACGTATAAACCAGAGGGCTATCTGTTTATTTAAGGGCTTAAGAAAGGTGTTTGCCTCAGCATGTCCACTGTAACAACATTTAGCCAAAGCATTATCAGAGATATCCCACTGGCACCGCTTACTCTACTATTGTGGAAGTGGACTAGATGTACACAGGATGAAATGGTTGCTTTGGAAATACTCTCTTATAGAGGACTCACGTATTACAAACTTGGCTACTTTCAACACCATCATTTGACTAGTGAACGATGAAAGGGAAGGAAAATAATGTTTGTTTTGTACTATCGCATGACTCTTAATATTTGTTCTCCATGCGACATGTTGGTAAAATAACATCCCCATCAATAAAGACAGACATTCCCACAGAGATTGTGAATAGTTCCCTCAACGGAGCTGATATGATTCTTCAACCAGTATGAAGTATGTCCTAACCGTCCTTTGCTTCTGACAGGTCTACGCCGAGGACTGCTGTGATCCGTGTCTGTTGGTCCTTCAGCATCACCTCCCCAAATACTTTGGCACCTGGTCCTCTCCTGAATCTCCTAACGGTAAACACCAGCACATAGAAAAATCCTTAAACCTACCTGGGATATTATTTCAACATGTACCAGGGCCTGTATTCCCAAATAAACTCAGGGGAGAAGTGTTAATCTAGAAACAGGTCCTCCCTGCCCATAAAATGTTAGTCATTACAATCTAAAGGGCTAAACTGATCCTAGGTCAGCACTTCATTCAAAAAGACTTCTGTCATTCTGATGGTTTCACAGCGGAGCTCTCCAGCTGTTAAATGTAAACAATCATGACAGTGTTCTGCTTTGCTACTAGAACATGACACTGTAGTGGTGAAACAAAGCCTCGTCTATCAGTCTAGTGGCCAAATGTGTTAATTTATTTCAAAATGTCTCTCCCACGCCTTATTTCTGCGCCGCCCTCTGATGGCATCACAGAGCTGTACCTGAAACTTGAGGATGTCACTCGGCGGTTCCAGAAGCCCTGTATTATGGACGTGAAGATAGGCCAGAAGAGCTACGACCCCTACGCCTCCTACGAGAAGCGGGACCAGCAGATCAAGAAGTACCCGCTAATGGAGGAGATTGGCTTCCTGGTTCTCGGAATGAGGGTGAGTCTCCCTATTCAGCCTCACTATGAGCCCCTCCCATTGGGTTGAAAAGGCCTCTCTTAACTGCTACTGCCATGTTAATGAGAGGGGCTATATGAGACCTTGGAGGCAGTACCTTAGGCTGTTTTTACGCTGCAATTATTGAGCGGCATCGAAAAAATACTTGCGACTACTTATTACTGAAGTGTAAAGCTGAGATTCTCCCGTCCTCTATGCCACCTGTGGAGGTTGCGGGTGAGACTCGGCCAAGAGTAACCCCTCTCCGATGTAAACATGATTGTCTCTTCAAGCGAAGTTCTCGTACAGTAAAAGATCTTAATAGCAGAGCAATGTTTTTGAAAAGCCTGAAATGTATTCCTTGTTTTATTGAGTTTGTACCTGAAATTGCAGTAAATGCCTATTCCGTTCTGAAGTTGACTGATGAACTGCACAGTTTGTGAAGGAGCGCATGCTTAAAAATATTTCTCTCCAAAAAAATAGATTTTTCCAATCCTCCTACAGAGCCACATGCAGTCCAAGAGTTTTGATTCCTATATACCACCGGAAAGAGCAGATACTAAATTTTCGAACACCTACACTACCGTTCAAAAGTTTGGGGTCACTAGAAATGTTCTTGTTTTGGAAAGAAAAGCACTTTTTTTGTCCATTTTAAATAACATGAAATTGATCAGAAATACAGTGTAGACATTGTTAATGTTGTACATGACTATTGTAGCTGGAAACGGCTGATTTTTTTATGGAATATCGACATAGGTGTACAGAGGCCCATTATCAGAAATCATCACTCCTGTGTTCCAATGGCATGTTGTGTTAGCTAATCTAAGTTTGTCATTTTAAAAGGCTAATTGATCATTAGAAAACCCTTTTGCAATTATTTTAGCGTAGCTGAAAACTGTTGTTCTAATTTAAAGAAGCAATAAAACTGGGCTTCTTTAGACTAGTTGAGTATCTGGAGCATCAGAATTTGTGGGTTCGATTACAGGCTCAGGGTTTTCTTACAGGGTTTTCGAATGATCAATTAGCCCACTTTTGATTGGTAGTGTACATTTGCCAAACAACTAAAAAAATAAGGAGTTGGGCTCTTTCAGAATATCACTTTTTTTGTAGAATCACCATGTTTTCAACATGTGAATACTAGCGACACTCAGCAATAGCTTGTCTGGGGAAAATATTCAGGATATTTTTTTCTATTATATTGTAATTGTAAAATATGTGTTGATTGTCATAAGGACAGGGGAATTTAAACGTGTCTTGGCTGCTAAATAAACTAGTTGATTTCATTGGCACGGCACAGCAATATAGCCTAGGCTACAGACGTAATAAGAGAACATAATTATACTCAAAATATGCTATTCTGTTCTTTTGAAATACATTTTCTTAACATCATAATGTGTCTTAATAAATTGTTTATTTTTATTTCATCGTTATTTGACTAGGCAAGTCCGTTAAGAACAAATTCTTATTTACAATGATGGCCTACACTGGCCAAACCCGGACGACACTGGGCCAATTGTGTGCCGCCCTATGGGACTCCCAATCACGACCGGTTGTGATACAGCCTGGATTCGAACCAAGGTGTCAGTAGTGACGCCACTAGCACTGAGATGCAGTGCCTTAGACCGCTGTGCCACTCGGGAGCCCACTTAAGACCCACCTAAACAAAATTATAATGGGTTTCTTTGTGATGGTGTACAGTTGAAGTCGGAAGTTTACATACACTTAGTCATTAACTCATTTTTCAATCACTCCACAAATTTCTTGTTAAACTATAGTTTTGGCAAGTCGGTTAGGACATCTACTTTGTGCATGACACAAGTAATGTTTTCCAACAATTGTTTACAGACAGATTATTTCACTTATAATTCACTGTATCACAATTCCAGTGGGTCAGAAGTTTACATACACTGATTTGACTGTGCCTTTAAACAGCTTGGGAAATTCCAGAAAATGATGTCATGGCTTTATAAGCTTCTGATAGGCTAATTGACATAATTTGAGTCAATTGGAGGTGTACCTGTGGATGTATTTTAAGGCCTACATTCAAACTCTGTGCCTCTTTGCTTGACATCATAGGAAAATCAAAAGAAATCAGCCAAGACCTCAGAAAATGTAGACCTTCACAATTCTGGTTCATCCTTGGGAGCAATTTCTAAACGCCTGAATGTATTACGTTCATCTGTACAAACAATAGTACTCAAGTATAAACACCATGGGACCACGCAGCCGTCATAACGCTCAGGAAGGGGACATGTTCTGTCTCCTAGAGATGAACGTACTTTGGTGAAAAAGTGTAAGTCAATCCCTGAACAACAGCAAAGGACCTTGTGAAGATGCTGGAGGAAACAGGTACAAAAGTATCTATATCCACAGTAAAACAGTCCTATGTCGACATAACCTGAAATGCCGCTCAGCAAGGAAGAAGCCACAACTCCAAAACCGCCATAAAAAAGCCAGACTATGGTTTGCAACTGCACGTTGGTACAATGATTGTACTTTTTGGAGAAATATCCTCTGGTCTGATGAAACAAAAATAGAACTGTTTGGCCATAATGACCATCGTTATGTTTGGAGGAAAAAGGGGGAGGCTTGCAAGTCAAAGAACACCATCCCAACCGTGAAGCATGGGGGTGGCAGAATCATGTTGTGGGGGCGCTTTGCTGCAGGAGGGACTGGTGCACTTCACAAAATAGATGGCATTAAGAGAAAAGAAAATTATGTGGATATATTGAAGCAACATCTCAAGACATCAGTCAGGAAGTTAAAGCTTGGTCACAACTGGACAATGACCCCCAAGCATAATTCCAAAGTTGTGGCAAAATGGTTTAAGGACAACAAAGTCAAGGTATTGGAGTGGCCATCGCAAAGCCCTGACCTCAATCCTAAAGAGAATTTGTGGGCAGAACTGAAAAAGTGTGTGCGAGCAAGGAGGCCTACAAACCTGACTCAGCTACACCAGCTCTGTCAGGAGGAATGGGCCAAAATTCACCCAACTTATTGTGGGAAGCTTGTGGAAGGCTACCCGAAACGTTTGACCCAAGTTCAACAATTTAAATGCAATGCTACCAAATACTAATTGAGTGTATGTAAACTTCTGACCCACTGGGAATGTGATGAAAGAAATAAAAGATGAAATCACTCTACTATTATTCTGACATTTCACATTCTTAAAATAAAGTGGTGATCCTAACTGACCTAAGACAGGGAATTTTTACTCGGATTAAATGTCAGGAATTGTGAAAAACTGAGTTGAAATGTATTTGGCTAAGGTATGTAAATTTCCGACTTCAACTGTATATTAAATAGATTAATATTAGTTAAATTAGGCATTGGTGGCTATTGGTAGTGTTAAATAGGCTTACAATGCATTCGGAAAGTATTCAGACCCATTCTCTTGTTACAGCCTTATTCTTAAATGGATTAAATAAAAAATCTCCTTAATCTACATACAATATCCCATAATGACATCACAATACCTCATAATGACAAAACGAAAACAGTTTTTTGACATTTTTGCAAATTTATAGAAAATAAAAAAATCATACTTTTATTTACCTACGTATTCAGACCCTTTGCTATGACTCGAAATTGATTTGGAGTCCACCTGTGTACATTCAATTGATTGGACATGATTTGGAAAGGCACACACCTACAGTATCTATATAAGCTCCCACAGTTTGAGGGGGATTTACAAAATAAAATCCATTTTAGAATAAGGCTGTAACGTAGCAAAATGTGGAACAAGTGAAGAAGTCTGAATACTTTCCAATTGCACTGATATGGTCAACTTGATCATCATGGCGCTTTGAGGTAGAAATGCTCAGAAAGTTTGTTTTTATTCTGTTGGATCTCAAAGTACTGCTAGACTGTACAATACAGATATTTAGGAAAAGTCAGCGACAGGTCAGCGACAGAAAGTTTTATTGAAAGGAAGTTTATTGAAATGACTAAAATGCTCATCGTATGTGGTTACTTGGCATTAGTAACCATTTTGAGAAAGTAAAGGCAGAGTGAAGGGCAGGATATGAGGTTATTTCAATATGAAGGGTAGATTTAGAGCACTGATATTCACTGTCTTCATTATATTAATAGTTTGTTATGTCAAGGTTGTCATGGTCAGAAAAATCAAGTTCAAGGAAAAAACTTTTGCCAGACCTCAACTCAGTACGCTGAGTGTACTAAAGATTAGGAACTGACTAAGTGAATCCAGGTGACAGCTATGATCCCCTATTGATGTCATCTGTTAAATCCACTTGTGTAGATGAAGGGGGCGGGAGACTGGTTAAAGGAGGACTTTTAAGCCTTGACACAATGGAGACATGGATTGTGTTTGTGTGCCATTCAGAGGGTGAATGGGCATTACGAACGATTTAAGTGCCTTTGAACGGGGTATGGTAGTAGGTGCCAGGCGAACTGCAACGCTGCTGGCTTTTTCACACTCAGTTTCCCCATGTCTATCAAGAATGGCCCACCGCCCAAAGGACATCCAGTCAACTTGACACAAGTGTCGGAAGCATTGGAGTCGACATGGGCCAGCATCCCTGTGGAACATTTAAACACCCGGTAGAGTCCATCCCCCGACAAATTGAGGCTGTTCTGAGGGCCAAAGGGGAGTGCAACTCAATACTAGGAAGGTCTTCCTACTGTTTTGTACACTGTTGTTTTGTACACTCACTAGTATTGAACAAGTAGAATCAATACCCGATGACCTCATCTCCGTAATCAGACTAGTTGTTTTCCGTTAACATTGTAATCACAGGAACGCAATGTCAATAATCCCTCCAAGGGCTTTTACCAGGTGTTGATAAACCTGCCCGGGCAGCCGAACCAGAGCTAGAAGGACGATTCAAAGATTGTTGTGTTTAGGTCAAGTGTTTTTGCAACAATGCCTTATGTTTAGAGTCAATGTAGAAGTGTGCCCTCTGCTCGCCCTTTTTGGTCTACCACCTACTGGTTTAATGGTGCCCGGGCAATGCGGGATGCAATCGCTTTTGCTAGTGTCCTATCCAAGAGACGCATAGACCTTGAGTGGGAAACGTTCACCCATCATCGCACAATTCATGGCTGCAGGATTTGGTTCACTTTGTAAAACTACAAAAAGTATGTTACATACGTTTTCCCTTTCAAAGTGTATTTCATTCCTTCTCCAGAGGCCAGACCTCCCCTTTCGACTTGTAAATTGCTTGCTTGACTGTTGATGCTGCTTTTGTTATTTATTTTTAAATATCTGATTTGCCTCCATTCTGTATGGCTGGCTTGGTCCTGCTGAGAATCTGCTACCATACTTGTCCATGTACCTTTTGAGTGGGGTTTCTTTGCCCTGGTTCTGACCGACCTCAATAAAATGCACACGGCAGCCCGCTTGGAGTTTGCCAAAAGACACCTAAAGGATTCTCAGACCATGAGAAACAAGATTCTCTAGTCTGACGAAACCAATATTGATTTCTTTGGCTTGAAGCATCACGTCTGGAGGAAACCTGGCACCATCCCTACGGTGAAGCATGGTGGTGGTGGCAGCATCATGAGGTGGGGATGTTTTTCAACGGCAGGGACTTGGAGACTAGTCAGGATGGAGGGAAAGATGAACAGAGCAAAGTACAGAGAGATCCTTGATGAAAACCTGCTCCAGAGCGCTCAGAACCTCAAAATGGGGTGAAGGTTCACCTTCCAACAGGACAACAACCCTAAGCACACAGCCACGACAATGCAGGAGTGGATTTGGGACAAGTCTCTGAATACTTATACAATTGCACGGATAAAGAGATTGTTTGTTACGAATTTATTTTATTTAACCGTTATTTTACCAGGTAAGTTGACTGAGAACACGTTCTCATTTGCAGCAACGACCTGGGGAATAGTTACAGGGGAGAGGAGGGGGATGAATGAGCCAATTGTAAACTGGGGATTATTAGGTGACCATGATGGTTTGAGGGCCAGATTGGGAATTTAGCCAGGACACCGGGGTTAACACCCCTACTCTTACGATAAGTGCCATGGGATCTTTAATGACCTCAGAGAGTCAGGACACCCGTTTAACGTCCCATCCGAAAGACGGCACCCTACACAGGGCAGTGTCCCCAATCACTGCCCTGGGGCATTGGGAACTAGTTTTAGACCAGAGGAAAGAGTGCCTCCTACTGGCCCTCCAACACCACTTCCAGCAGCATCTGGTCTCCCATCCAGGGCCTGACCAGGACCAACCCTGCTTAGCTTCAGAAGCAAGCCAGTAGTGGTATGCAGGGTGGTATGCTGCTGGCATAAATCCCTTTGGCCCGACCGTCTAGGGGGGATGGTAATGGGACCCGTAACACAACTCATGCAAATTATAGTGAAAACATAACAGTGAGAACAAATAACAGACAACTTAATTACCGTCAAACACTAAATGTTTATTTATAAACACACGGTAAATGGGGGGGCAGGAAAAGGGGCTGAGCGGGACCCAAGGAATGAAATAATTCAAAAACACCCCTAAGCTAGACTAGCCTACTTCACCAACAGCTAACTAACTAACCAAAAATACAGGGGGTGGTCCGCCCAGTTCTAACTAGTGTTTTTACCAATGTTTAACTACGGGTAGTGTAGCCCAAGGGCGACTTGTCTGGTTACCCCCTTTTCCCACTATCAAACAAACACCATAACAAACACAATACTCACAGGCGGGGACAAAGTGACATGTAGCTGCAAAACACACAAGCGATCTACAGACAGAAGGCATGTTACAAAGAGATTGAGCTGGGGAGACAACAACTGACAGGGGTTTTAAACCAAGGGAAAGGGACTGTGATTGGGTAAGGGAAAAGGAGCAGGTGTCTTCCGATTAGCGACTGATTGATGACTGATTGGGGAATGATTATTGTCACCTGTGAGTAGGGGAGAAGGAGAGAAAATAAATACACACAGGATACACACAGAACACTTGTATCCGTAACATTGTTTAACAAGTAATATTTTACTTGTCATTTTGGAGTAACTTTTATTCTAAATACGAATATGATATGTTTCTGAACACTTATACATTTTTTATTTTTATTTTTATTTTACCGTTATTTTACCAGGTAAGTTGACTGAGAACACGTTCTCATTTGCAGCAACGACCTGGGGAATAGTTACAGGGGAGAGGAGGGGGATGAATGAGCCAATTGTAAACTGGGGATTATTAGGTGACCATGATGGTTTGAGGGCCAGATTGGGAATTTAGCCAGGACACCGGGGTTAACACCCCTACTCTTACGATAAGTGCCATGGGATCTTTAATGACCTCAGAGAGTCAGGACACCCGTTTAACGTCCCATCCGAAAGACGGCACCCTACACAGGGCAGTGTCCCCAATCACTGCCCTGGGGCATTGGGATATTTTTTAGACCAGAGGAAAGAGTGCCTCCTACTGGCCCTCCAACACCACTTCCAGCAGCATCTGGTCTCCCATCCAGGGACTGACCAGGACCAACCCTGCTTAGCTTCAGAAGCAAGCCAGCAGTGGTATGCAGGGTGGTATGCTGCTGGATTGAGGTGGATGCTACCATGATTGCTGATAATCTTCAATGAATCGTGAATAATGATTAGTGAGAAATGGAGAGGCACAAACATCATACCCTAAGACATGCTAACCATTAACAATAATGGCAGGCTAGCTTTTTTTTGGAGGGAGGGTATGATATTTATGCCCCTGCAAGGCATAGTCTAAAATAATACACTGCTCAAAAAAATAAAGGGAACACTTAAACAACACAATGTAACTCCAAGTCAATCACACTTCTATGAAATCAAACTGTCCACTTAGGAAGCAACACTGATTGACAATAAATTTCACATGCTGTTGTGCAAATGGAATAGACAAAAGGTGGAAATTATAGGCAATTAGCAAGACACCCCCAAAAAAGGAGTGATTCTGCAGGTGGTGACCACAGACCACTTCTCAGTTCCTATGCTTTCTGGCTGATGTTTTGGTCACTTTTGAATGCTGGCGGTGCTCTCACTCTAGTGGTAGCATGAGACGGAGTCTACAACCCACACAAGTGGCTCAGGTAGTGCAGTTCATCCAGGATGGCACATCAATGCGAGCTGTGGCAAAAAGGTTTGCTGTGTCTGTCAGCGTAGTGTCCAGAGCATGGAGGCGCTACCAGGAGACAGGCCAGTACATCAGGAGACGTGGAGGAGGCCGTAGGAGGGCAACAACCCAGCAGCAGGACCGCTACCTCTGCCTTTGTGCAAGGAGGTGCACTGCCAGAGCCCTGCAAAATGACCTCCAGCAGGCCACAAATGTGCATGTGTCTGCTCAAACGGTCAGAAACAGACTCCATGAGGGTGTCATGCTACCACTAGAGTGAGAGCACCGCCAGCATTCAAAAGTGACCAAAACATCAGCCAGAAAGCATAGGAACTGAGAAGTGGTCTGTGGTCACCACCTGCAGAATCACTCCTTTTTTGGGGGTGTCTTGTTAATTGCGTATAATTTCCACCTTTTGTCTATTCCATTTGTACAACAGCATGTGAAATTTATTGTCAATCAGTGTTGCTTACTTAGTGGACAGTTTGTGAGCAGTGTATAATTTCCCCATTGTTTTAGCATACAATATAGCTCAATATTTGTATTTATTTTTGTATTTTTTGCTCATCTATATCAAGGTTGCCAATAATTTGAGGTAACTAACTGTATGAAGTAATCTGAAATTGTAAACGTAACAAATATATATTTTTTAAAAAGTAAATAAAAAAAGAGACTAATAGGCTCTGGATAAGAGCGTCTGCTAAATGACTTAAATGTAAATGTTAAATGTAGGATAACTTCGGAAAGTATTCAGGTCCCTTGACTTTTTCCACATTTTGTTACGTTAGAGCCTTAATTTCCGTCATCAATCTACGCAAAAACAGGGTTTTAGAAATGTTTGCACACAAAAAAAAAACATACCACATTTACATAAGTATTCAGACCCTTTAGTCAGTACTTTGATGTACCTTTGGCAGCGATTACCGCCTCGAGTCTTCTTGGGTATGACGCTAATAGCTTGGCACACCTGTATTTGGGGAGTTTCTCCCATTCTTCTCTGCAGATCCTCTCCAGCTCTGTCAGGTTGGATGGTGAGCATCTCCGCACAGCTTTCTTTCGGGTCTCTCCAGAAATGTTCGATCGTATTCAAGCCCGGGCTCTGGCTGGTCCACTAGGACATTCAGAGACTTATCCCGAAGTCACTCCTGCGTTTTCTTGTCTGTGTGCTTAGGTTCGTTGTCCCTAAGCACACAGGTCCTGAGCGCTCTGGAGCAGGTTTTCATCAAGGATCTCTCTGTACTTTGCTCCGTTCATCTTTCCCTCCATCCTGACTAGTCTCCCTGTCCCTCCCGCTGAAAAACATCCTCACAGCATGGAAATTCCTTTGACCTCATGGCTTGGTTTTTGCTCTGACATGCACTGTCAACTGTTGGACCTTATATAGACAGGTGGGTGCTTTTCCAAAACATGTCCAATCAATTTAATTTACCACATGTGGACTCCAAGTTGTAGAAATCTCAAGGATCATCATTGGAAACAGGATACAGCTGAGCTGAATTTCGAGTCTCACAGTAAAGGGTCTGAATACTTATGTAAATAAGATATTTCTGTTAATTTATTTTTAATACATTTGCAAAAATTTCTACACCTGTTTTTTTCGCTTTGTCATTATGGGGTATTGTGTGTAGATTGATGAGGAAAATGTTTCATTTAATACATTTTAGAATAAGGCTGTAATGTAACAAAATGTGGAAAACGTGAAGCGGTCTGAATACCTTCCGAATACACTGTAGATTAATCTCATTAGTCCAACATCACCTGTTCCAATGCCCTACTTCCCAGTTACTGTCTGACTGGCTTCACACCTCACACATGTTTAGGTTAATGTTTATGTGAAGAGTTACATTTCTCATCCGGGTCCATTCTGAGGTCTCTCTGTTTGAACACAGGGTTGGTCGTCACTGACCAATCAATCACACAGGGCTAAAACCAACATACCACTATTCTTCCATTCCATAACGACTTACAGGAGAGTCCTCATCTCTACCCCAATGACCAAATCCAGCCTATAGTAATATAGTTGATTGGCCCCCTCAACAACAGGATTGTTATGATTTTACATTAACATCATGGATTAAGTATAGAGCAGCTTTCAGTGTTGCCTTGGTATATGGAAAACTCAACGCGTGTCTTTCCTCAAACTTTGTTAAACAGTCATGCCATTCGCAAGATTTCAATACAGCTGGACTGCAAAATACTACCACGTGCTATATAGTTTTATTGACCAATTCACTGAACTGAACATGGCCTTACACGTCACCATATTTACACTGCATACGGAAGGATTCAGACCACTTTCCTTTTTCCACATTTTGTTACGTTACAGCCTTATTCTAAAATTGATTAAATAGATACAAATATTCTCAATCTAGACACAATATCCTGTAATGACAATATGAAAAAAGGTTTTTAGAAATTTTAGCAAATGTATTAAAAGTAAATGAACTGAAATACCTTATTTGCATAACTATTCAGACCCTTTGCTATGAGACTCAAAACTGAGCTCAGGTTCATCCTGTTTCCATTGATCATCCTTGAGATGTTTCTACAACTTCACTGGTCAGTCTGGGGTAAATTTAATTGATTGGACATGATTTGGAAAGGTACACACCTGTCTATATAAGGTCCCACAGTTGACTGCGTGTCAGAGCAAAAACCAAGCCAGGATGTCGAAGGAATTGTCCTTAGATCTCCGAGACAGGATTGAGTCAAGGCACAGATCTGGGGAAGGGTACCAAAACATGTCTGCAGCATTGAAGGTCACCAAGAACACAGTGGCCTCCATCATTCTTAAATGGAAGAATTGTGGTACCACCAAGACTCTTCCTAGAGCTGGCTGCCAGGCTAAACTGAGCAATCAGGAGAGAAAGGCCTTGGTCAGGGAGGTGACCAAGAACCCGATGGTCACTCTGACAGAGCTCCAGATTTCCTCTGTGGAGATGGGAGAACCTTCCAGATGGACAACCATCTCTGCAGCACTCCACCAATCAGGCCTTTATGGTAGAGTGTCCAGATGGAAGCCACTCCTCAGTAAAAGGCACATGACAGCCCGCTTGGAGTTTGACAAAAGGCACCTAAAGGACTGTCATACCATGAGAAACAAGATCCTCTAGTCTGATGAAACCAATATTGATTACTTTGAATGCCAAGCGTCATGTCTGGAGGAAACCTGGCACCATCCCTACGGTGAAGCATGGGGATGGCAGCATCATGCTGTGGGATGTTTTTCAGCGGCAGGGACTGGGAGACTAGTCAGGATGGAGGGAAAGATGAACGGAGCAATATACTGAGAGATCCTTGATGAAAGCCTGCTCCTGCTTCGGGACAAGTTTCTGAATGTCCTTGAGTGGCCTAGCCAGAGCCCGGACTTGAACACGATCGTACATCTCTGGAGAGACCTGAACATAGCTGTGCGGTGACATTCCCCATCCAATCTGACAGAGTTTGAGAGGATCTGCGGAGAAGAATGGGAGAAACTCCCTAAATGCCAAGCTTGTAGCATCATACCCAAGAAAACTTGAGGCTGTAATCGCTGCCAAAGGTGCTTCAACAAAGTACTGAGTACTTATGTAAATATGATATTTCACTTAATAAAAATGAAAAACGTTTTGCTTTAATCACTGGTTACTGTGTGTGCATATTGATTTAATCCATTTTAGAATAAGGCAGTAACGTAACAAAATGTGGAAAAAGGAAAGTGGTCTGAATACTTTCCGAATGCACTGTACATACCTGAAAAGTACACACAGACAAAAGGTATTTGAATGCATGGCAAATAGTCTAATCAGTTAAACGCCCCACTTTGCTGGTCTATTATCTTGCCTGTGTAACTAATTCTGTAGTACTAGTTGTTGTAAAAATTTAAGCCGTGTTCAGTATTTGTAGTGTTACAGGCGAGGGTTTTTCTCTCCGTTTTCACGTGTGTAACCTAGCACCTCGTTAGCCAGGATGTGTTTCACCTGCGCAGCTGGTATTTAAGACCAGCTGGCCCAGTGCATCAGTTGGAGAGGAGATGTTGGGAGAACTACACCTCACGTTAGCTCTTCCACCTTAGAGAGCCGAACAAAGCCTTTACCTGGCAGTTTTCCATTGGTACTTCCTATCCTCATTTTTTATTTTTTTTTGTTTGTCTTTTCTCAGGCAAATCCAGTGGGCGTCCATGGTGGGTGTTTTTTAAGACCCTACTGGAGTTGCTTGGCCAGCACCCAGTAGTCACCCACATTGATGCCTTTTAGAACCCCTTCAAAACCCCACCTGTTTTGTGTTTGTCAGTGACTCATTTGTTCCCTTTTTCTGTGCGCGACAACATTTTGAGTTTGTCTTTTGGTTACCGAACAGCAGCCTCTTGGGAGGTCAGTAATAGGAAGCCTCTAGTTATCAGTAAAACAGGATGGAGCTTCTATCTGTCTGATCTCAGATCTGTTGACTAGGACCTTTCCTTTACCCCAATCACCATTATGCCCTCCCCTCCTTTGGGTGTTCCTCACAGGTCTCGAGGGTCATGATAACATAACTGTTCATCTCCTTTAGTCCCACGCTGTGGAGTAAACAGGGAACGTGCTACAATTTAGTCTCTTTTCAAATACAAACTCTTTAACTCAAATGTCAATCAGCAAATGAATGCGTATTTGTGCCTGTCGCACTCTGCTTTGGGAAATGGATGTTGAGGACCACCGGTGTATTTTTCACTTCTGGAATATTTCCCTCCACATGACCTAGGGACCTGCACTGGCCAGCTCTGCCATACCAGGTTGTCTTCTCATCCATCTTACAGCTCAGGTAATCAGGTAGACTAGTACGTGAATGAGATTCGTCATAGTGTAGGCTTTGTAAGAACACAGACCTTTCAGCGCGAGGGTCGTCCACTGACATGCCCTGTGTTTGCCCCAGGGTCAAAGGCTTTCTGGCACGGAGCATGGAAAAATCTGCTGATCACCCCAGAGCGATAAGACTAATTACTGATAATGATGTTCTGGATTGCAGTGATGGAGGGAGGAATCCCTCTGGTGTAGATAACAGTTTTGCCCCTCTCAGCGTGGGAATGGAATTATCTCGGAGTCCTCACAGACTTCTGATTTCTACTCGCATTGCTATTAATATCACCGGGAAAAATCTGTATCATATTATGTCACATATGTGCATCATATTCGAAATGTTTTGAGCAAATTGTGTGTAAAAATAATTTCACCACCAGAGGGAGTATTCCACCCATGATTGTAATCACTTTGAGTTTGTTATATGGAGACGGGTCATCTCCTTTTTGAAGTTAAGCATTGCTTGTTACTGCTTCCATATGAGAACAAACAATAGGCCTATGTGCTGCGTCTAACTGTTTCTTGGCCGCCCGAGTGGCGCATCGGTCTAAGGCACTGCATCCCAGTGCTAGAGGAGTCACTGCAGACCCTGGTTCGATCCCGGGCTGTATCACAACCGGCCGTGATTGGGCGTCCCATACGCTGGGCACAATTTGGCCCAGCATTGTCCGGTTTAGGGGAGGGTTTGGCCGGGGTAGGCCGTTATTGTAAAATTTGAATTTGTTCTTAACTGACTTGCCTAGATTAAATAAATGTCATTCTTCCTTTCTGTCTTTCGAACCCTCCAGGTGTACAAGGTGAACTCTGACGGCTATGACTCATATGACCAACATTACGGACGAGGCCTCCTCAAGGACACCGTCAAAGACGGTGAGCTCCTGAAACAATAATAACCCCGGCACAAAATAAACAACATGTCTACCCTTCTGTCTATTTCCACAGGGTTTCTCTCAATTAGACGATGCCCGACGCGGTTTCCTAAACAGATTAAATCATCACCGTCATTTCTTATCAGAAAACATTGTATTCCTCAACAACAACAATAATTACCTCTCCCGTTCCTCTCCTCTCCCAGGTTTATCAAAATTCTTCTATAATGGGACGAGTCTGAGAAAAGACGCCATCACTGCCAGTATCCTCAAGGTCCAGAACATCCTGAGATGGTTCGAGGGCCAGATCCAGTTAACCTTCTATGCTAGCTCCTTGTTGTTTGTATACGAGGGCCTGCCTCCTCCCAACCCGGAGGGCCACATCCCCAGGGGCCTCCCAGAGAAGCCCACGTCTGCCGCCTGCTGCGAGCCCAACGAGGACGTACTGGAACACAACAACAACGTCTGCGCGGCCGTGCCGCTCGACTACAGCCTGTCCACCATGTACGCCATGCACAAGAAGGGCTGCACCCGGGGTCACCATGGCAACGCCACGCCAGACCCCAACCCCCAGGCGCACAACAGCACGTGGAAGTGCCCAGGTCCGGTGTCGTCGGAGCAGCCCAACGGCAACGGTGTCAAAGCCCAACTGGAAGGGGAGGGAGGTCGGGGTGAGCCGCAGCCAGAGCAGAGGGCCAGCGAAGTGGAGGTGAGGATGATTGACTTTGCTCACGTCTTCCCCAGCGAGAGCCAGGACCAAGGCTACGTCTACGGACTGAAACACTTGCTGGAGGTGCTGCAGCAGATCCTCCACCAATAACCTTCTCTCGCCAGTGGTTTGTCTCTCATTGGTCAAGTGTACCTAATCTGTGTTTTACAGTCCCAGTCCATCGCCCCCTTGCCCCGTGATTCACTGCACTATATGCACTATATCAATGAAGTCCTTTCTCCATAACTCTTTGTCCGACGTATGTGCTTCTTGATTTCTAACCACTGTTAACAGGTATCTAACTCAGGTAAACTACTGTAATCAATACTCAAATGATTATCCCTCGTTTTGTTGGCTTGCATATGATATGTTGTAGGTTTTATATAATGTGCCTAAAGTGTCTTTTTGTTTAATTTCAGATCCTTTTGTCTTTTAAATTGTCCCAGAATGATTTGTATTTATCAATTTTTAAGTTATACTCAGTAAAGGGTAAGTACTTTTAGCATTGCTGTTCTCTATCTGGCTATATGTTTTGCTTCCAAATTGCCTTACCTGTTCTTCTTAACCTGTATCCTTGCAGTGGTACTTTTTCATGATTGACTTTTAAGATTATATTAATCTCGGAAAACAAGAACTAAAGTCTTGTTTAATTATGTCAGATGCTCTGTTAAGTTCTCGGGGGAGATGTTAAGAGATACTAACGCGACTTGTGAAGTCCCCCCCCCCCCCCACCCCCCCCCCCCCCCCCCACCCTCCCAAACAGAAGCACTCTGCAAGTTTCAGGCAAGCCTATGGGCCAAATGTCCCCTTCCCGAAAATCGAAAGATCCGAGCACCTGTGAAATCATGATTTGTCCAAACGATTAGTGACACAAAAATCAGCATAGCACAAAAAGAGTTCCTCGTAAGTCATCACATCCCACACAAGTCTGTCGACAGATGCTACTACCGTTTCTGTTACGTGCGTCTTTCCCGACGAGAGCTGAAGACGATCTGTATAACGTAGGTTGTCCTCCCTCTGCCCACTACGCTGTGTGTCATGGTCTGTTCAATTGTGAAGAAATGCAATACGCTGCTGTGATGACAATGAATTAACAAACAGACCAGAGAGAGATTTTGAGTTTTGTTTTATCTAGCGATTCATGTTCAGAGGAATAGAATGCCAAAGTACTGGTCTTAATTAGATTTTTTTTGGAGAGGGAGCAAGGTCTGGATAGAGTTCTAAACTTGAAGACCTGGAGGTAGATTAGATCCTCGTGGTGTTGTCTCTACCCCGACAATGCTTCCGCAGTGTGATCTGTATCAAGATATTGTCAATCGTTCAAGTGGAGAGATGTTGTCATTTCCTTCTTCTTAACCCTGATAGCTATAGAATGTTTGATGTATTCTTTTAACAGAAGATATGCAGATATTTTCACAGATGCGCTGACCGTGCTACATTTTTATGGTTGATTTTTAAACTAATACCAAAAGACAAATGATTTTTGGATGATAGTCTTATCAGTCAAAAGAACTTGACGATTTAGTACATATTTTAAATGGTAAGGAGGAACAACCTTTTATGAGAGATGTTTACAGTCTTTTGAAGATATGTTGACTGTTATTTTTACTGCCTTATTTCTTTCTATTCCATATATTCATTTCAAAACGTTCATCATTCTGGCAGCTTTACATTTACTCAAAATGTCTTCATTTTATTGTTCCAGCAGTTGAGCGACCAGCTTCAGCATTTTGCAACAGGGCATTGTTTATTTTAGGTAAAATGTTCCAAATTGTAGGTAAACAACGGGTGGTAATGATTTCCATTACAGTGACACTATCTTAATTTAAGTAACTCATAACCCATCTATAAGCACTTTCGGCTTTTTAAACATTTCATAACGTTGTGTTTTATAGATGTGCTATAAGTGGTCTGTTTCTGGAGGTACAGTAATGTCAATCGTTACTGAATAAGGTACCTCTAAGATGGTTGTTTACTATTGACACCCTCTGCCGCTCTTCTGGAAGTTGTAATACATTAGAGCCACAACGGGTCGATAGGACTCTATACAAGGACTTTACGTTTCGTCTGGGTGAAGTCAAATTACGACTTGTTCTACAATGAATTGAAATCTCTCGGTTCTATTTTCTGGGTAAACGGTGTCTTCATATAGTTAGTGGGCAAGAAGTTAACAAAAATTGTTTTGTGTTTGCTGAAGTCTGCTATTCTTAAAAAAAACAACAAATAATGCACTGAAAAACAAATGAATATAGCTAATGTATAAAATCTGTTCCTTTGCTGTGAACTAACCAATGACTTTCCCATTGTGGGAATGTTGTTTCGTTTATCCACAGTTGTTTTATATAATACCTGACTGAAATGTTTAAGTTGGTATATTGAAACACTCATGTGGCATTTGGCAAGACTGGATTTTGTCTTTCGACTTGAGCTAATCAGAAGTGAGTTATCATTATTCTATATACAGGACAAACTCAATTTCTCTCAGATTTTTTTTCAACAAACTGTAGCTAAGTAATCAGATTGATTTGGTTAGTGAATCAACAACTTATTTTCCAGCTTGTTGTAATTATTGTTCTGAACCCTTATTTACAAAGGCTGCGTATAGACAGTTAGCACAACTCAGAATTGTATTTACAAATTGGTCTTTTAACCAATCAGATCAGTCCTGAAAAATATCTGACGTGATTAGTCAAAAGACCAGTTGGTGGAAAAACATCTGAATTGGGCTGCCTGTTTAAACGCAGCCATATTCTCAGAGTATGAGTGCAGAGGCGTATTCAGTTCGCTTGAACGTTTGCGGAACGGTTTGTACTAAACGACACATTTCTCCAAAACATTCTTTTACGCTTTTAAAAAGACCGGTACGCTTGCTCCCGTTTGGTGGGTGTGGTGAGGTGTGGCTTGTAGCAATGAGTGACGTATTTAAAGAGCAGTGGCCATGTTGACAGCATTCCACAACCCAACCCCTCTCCGTTTTAACTGGTCGTTCAGTACAGCACCGTTTCCGTTCAATTGAACGTTCCAAAACCTACTAAACGCAGCCCTGACATAGGATCAGTTCTGCCTACATTTGGCATAATTAATAAGATTATGTGGGACCTGAACCTAGATCAACACTCCTACTCTGAGACACTTTGTAAATACGGGTCCTGGGTTTCATTGAGCCTTGGCTGGTCTCATGCTTCTTCCTTCAGGAGCACCAGTATAGTAGAGTATACCATCAGTGGTGTCCGAATGTTGTATCTCCTCCTCCCGTTGGTTCTGCTGTCTGTCCATCCCGGGGGAAGGCTGATCTGTTCTTCAGTTCTGACGTATACAGTAACATGATATGCAGGGGAAATGATGACGTGTATCTGCTGTTTCTCTCTCATATCTGATCGGATCGAAATTGATGACTAATTACTACTTTTTGTAAATGACTTATATGAGAATGTATAATAAGTAGAGAGATTCAACAATGGCTGTATATTTGGCAGATTATTATTATTATTACTAATAAAATTCCCAATGAAATTCGGGTTCTTTTATCCTTTTGTTGTGGTCTTTGAATCCATGTATGTTCTCCCCACTTCCATTTTCCTTCATGTGCAGACTGAATAAAGAATAAACTGTAGCTTACAGTATAACGAAGGTGCCGAAAAGGAGGGAATTGTTGACTAGAGCCTCGGGTTTGGCTTCTGTCTCTAGCTCAATGCCATTTTTTATTTTATTTACTGCTATTACCTTGTCTCTATAGCTACCATATAATACAATATAGCAATTCTCTGGTTTCAGCACCATCAAAAAAAGACATTAAATGAAATTACACGAATGAACAGTATACAACAGAGAAGTGTGAATGTGACAGAAGTAGGTTACCGCTGGAGGAGTTGGTGCTCCTGAAGGTTGAATAGTCTTCTCGCAGCATGTTAAGGGTCAGAGGTGACCATGTTTCCTCCAGACAGCCAGGGTCTTACCACTGAGGGGGTGAGGAGCAACAGAATCCGGGTCTTGGCCCTGACATGTCGCTGGGAGGAGAGAAGTGACAGTGACACGCACCCTGCTTTATGTCACCACAGCCATGCCACGGCACGCAACCCCAGAGCAATGATACGATCACTCTCTCTCTCCATTCACTGGGCAGAGATGTTTTAAGTCCAAGACGCATTTTGCTTGGAAGCCATGGAATCCGGATTGTGACAGAACACAGACAGCACAGACATGACTGGGTGATCTTTTTTCAATGCATGCATAGGCTCAAAGTCATATGAAGACATGATTCTCACAAGTGGGTCAGTCTGTGAAATGCGTCACCAGATACAGTACCAGAGAGCTGTGGAGGTTAATGGTTAGCCAGACTTGTGAACCCAACTTGTGGCTGGCGAACTGTCTGGCCTTATATAGTCACCGTCTGCAGGTGCTACCTGCCTGCTGGTTGGGGTTTAGCTATTTATGAGGAGCGGAGATTAAGGTGAATATTTCATCGTACCAGTTTCATTTGGACCTTGATGCAACACACGAGTAAGCTTAATATACAATCGCCATGTCATATTTTTGAATCTGTTAATTAAATGTATTGTTAGTACTAGCTTTTTTCAGCGCTGTAATATCCGTTTTTAGCATGAAGTCAGCTGTTCTGAAATTCCCCTTCAAGATGTTTAACGTTGCTGTAGGCTGCCTTGAATGACATTGCGTCACAGGACTCGTCTTCAAGTTGTTGGGGTTTTCTTTCCCGCCCCAGACTAGGACGATTACAGCGAAGTACTCCCATTCAGTCAGAAGAAATGAGACGCTTTTAGGGAGACAAACCACAGTTTAACTGACAGTTAATGGCTTCCACCATTCAGACGAGATGCTTTCTGAAGCGCTATTGCAATGTTAATTATAGCCTAGTGCATTCCTGATACACAAATTTGGGTATACAAAGTCACTGAAGCACATAAATAGTGCCATTAGAATACTTATCTTTCAGTAATTCTAAATTATGTCTGTATTCAGAGACCAGATTGGACATTTTTTTCTTCTTCTGTAAAACAGTTCTGATAACTATCCACCGGATACAGACATAACTTTAATATTCTGTCTGGAAATTATATTTTGCACAAATATTCATGGCTCTGAACCCAGCCCTGTACAACTGGGTCCTGGACCTCCTTACGGGCCGCCCCCAGGTGGTGGAGGTAGGAAACAACACCTCTACTACGCTGATCCTCAACACATGGGCCCCACAAGGGTGCGTGCTCAGCCCCGTCCTGTACTCCCTGTTCACCCATGACTGCGTGGCCACGCACGCCTCCAACTCAATCATCGAGTTTGCAGACGACACAACAGTAGTAGGTCTGATTACCAACAATAACGAGACGATTGGTGGAGTGGTGCCAAGAAAATAACCTCCCCCTCAACGTCAACTAAACAAAGGAGATGATCATGGACTTCAGGAGACAGCAGAGGGAGCACTCCCCTATCCACATCGACGGGACCGCAGTGGAGAAGGTGAAAAGCTTCAAGATCTTCGGCCTACACATCACTGACAAAGACATTTGCTTGGCCCCTAAGACCCTCAAACTTTTACAGATGCACAATTGAGAGCATCCTGTGGGCTGTATCACCGCCTGGCACGGCAACTACACCGCCCAAACCGCAGGGCTCTCCAGAGGGTGGTGCGGTCTGCCCAACGCATCACCAGGGTCACACTGCCTGCCCTCCAGGACAGCTACAGCACCCGATGTCACAGGAAGGCCAAAAAGATCATCAAGGACATCAACCACCTGAGCCACGGCCTGTTCACCCCTCAATCATTCAGAAGGCAAGGTCAGTACAGGTTCATCAAAGCTGGGACCGAGAGACTGAAAAACAGCTTCTATCTCAAGGCCATCAGACTGTTAAATAGCCATCACTAGCCGGCTTCCACCCGGTTACTCAACCCTGCACCTTAGGGTCTGCTGCCCTATATACATACACTTGGAATCACTGGCCACTTTAATAATGGAACACTTGTCACTTTGATAATGTTTACAGACTGTTTTACTAATTTCATATGTATAGAATGTATTCTACTGTATTTTAGTCAATCTAACGTTGCTCGTCCTAATATTGATATATTTTATTAATTCCATTCTTTTACTTTCAGACTTGTGAATTGTTAGATACTACTGCACTGTTGGAGCTAGGAACACAAGCATTTCGCTACACCCGCAATAACATGTGACCAATACAATTGGATTTGACTTGATTTTATAATACATCATGTGGGGATGATTTCTGTGTTTTGAAAGTGCTCTGTAGGGTGTATCCACTTGGTGGCGCCAGAACACTGAAACCAGAGTAAACATACAGTATCAATCAGACCCAAGATAGTTGATTAGTTTAGTCAGTGCCAGTGGAACATGTAATACACTTAAGAGGTTTTTAAATGCAGATGGATGGTGATGTGTAGTCTTATTGGCCTATTCACAACCTAACTGTGAGCACAAACAGGCCTTAAGAATGCACATTATTAAAATCCTAATGCTGTCTCTGTAAGTAAGACGGGGAAATATCTGTACTGTTGGGGAATGATTCCATCTACTGCAAGCCTGGCTAAATGGACAACAAGGAATGCATATGATATAGTTTAGAAATTCGCTGTGGGGGTAATATTTTATTATTCCCCTGCTCTTTAAAGCCAAAGCGTTTTAATTCACTCAGTGTGCCCTCTGAGCCCCCAAGAATGACATTTGACAAATACGTATCACCTCCTGACAGCTCTCATGTAATGATTCTGTCTGATTTAATTGAAAGTTTCAGAATTATGGAGGCCGTCCGCTGCCTGCTTTCCTCTCAGGCGCGGGTCTCCAGGGGAACATTGTACCGCCAGTGACTTTGTACAATATCCCAACTCCCTCGCCTTGCCTTCAAAATGTGTTGACAAACATGCTCAGGAATTTAATTTCTTAAATGTGTTTTATGTTGTGTTTTTTTAGTTTTGTGGCGAGACCTTGAATCTTCATGGGGAAACAAATGCAACAGTCCAATTACTGGCTCTGTGTTTGTCTGTGTCTGGAAAGGTAGTGGGGGTGATTTCACTATGTGAACTGAACTGCTGGAGTATTGTTGTATTAGCCTACTCAAAAAAAAGCTAACTAGGCACACTTTCAATTATGATTCTTGGTAGTTCAGCATCAAGTAATGGCATAAAAGGTCCAATTAAAGTCATACCATACAGTCAATGTTTTGGACAGATTTTCTCTCCCCCAATCTACACGCCATTGTTTTGAAAGGCAACTTATGGGTTTCTCCAACGTTAACTGTCGAAAACCAACATGGCCACCAATTGAAAATCCAGAAGTTGCCTTTCAACACAATGGCAGGTAGATGAACTTTCATCAAAGATGGTCTATTATATGGACAAGATATTTGGGTGACCACTAACAATTAAAATACATGTCCTCAAAGATGGAAGGCAGGCGGGAGGAGGCAATATCAGGTGGGACCATTCTAGTCAATGAGAGGGCAGATACGTGAACAACAGGTCATAAAGGTAGATAGAGGACTCCTGTGCCATTGTAGCTCTGTGATTGCCTCAATGACACTGCCCACGCTATCTCCATTTTAAAATAGTACATCCCCACCCAGTTGACTACTTTAAAATGGTGGAAGCCCTCAGTGGCATTGTCCATGCTAAAACAGGTTATATCCATGATGAGTCCTCTATCTATCTCTATGACAACAGACACAACTCAGATGTAAAGTCGTTTTTTTCTAAGTTGCCAAAATGCCACGTGCCTCCACTTAGATCAGTGCATTCGTAACAACCTAATCATTACGAAACATCTTCTCAATCAAATAAGCCTCACGTAAGAAATGAGCAATTACAATTTTTTGTTGACCAAATGCGACACACTCTTATTGACCTCCATACAAAAAGTCCTTCCTTCTTGGCTTATTTTTATGGACAGATATTGGGCAGAGTAAAACATCTCGCTTCGCTAGAAACATATTTTTTTGTATTACTGATACATTTCAAGAATGTGTGATTACTGTTCGCAATTCGTGACGTTCCTGCATGTGGGCATTCCCCCTCAAGCATTTCATTGGTTCCTGCATGCTGGCAAAGGACACTGACTACTGGTGTCCTAGCTTGTTAGCTACTGTCACCACCACCTCTTCTTCTTCTGTCAGGTTTATCAGCGGTAGCCATCCAAAGTTATGGATGGTGCATTACCGGCACATACTGTACTAGACAAACCAGAAAATAAATGAAACATGTTTTTTACCATGCGAGGAGGTTCCTTGACACGTTAGCTGCCGCACATCTAGAATTTCCCAGCATCTTTGCAGGAACTTGTAATTTCGATGTGCGGCCACGTGTAGAAGTAGAGGACAGCGTGTCACACAGTGCGACCAAATCTAAGATCTACACAAGGCAAGAGGCAAGAGACATTTCTCACTTGATACTGAACATGGATTTCATATCTTTGAGTTTTCTCTGTCTTTTGTAGAACCACCTGCAACTGGACACAGTATTGCCAAGGGCAGGTTAGTTGAAAATCTATGGCGGAGTCTTGTATAAGCTAACATGTAACGGCTAATGTAGCATCACATTAGCCCGTTACAATCGGCTAGCTAGGTTGTTAGCCTTCAGTTGAACAGCAGGTTAGAGAGAAATGTATTTACGCACATGCACTTCAGTTTTACAGTCAAATCCTTTCCCAGCAGATGCACTTTTGACACACACGTAGGAGACTTTTGACGCATACATTTGTACAAACCGAGCTATATCTTATTGAATAATCATGTAGACCCCTGGAGTACTTCAACTCAAATGACTCCCCTGTTTCTGTTATCCATTATCCCAATAAAAGACATGATATGACAAATGATCTACTGTGTGCCATAAAATGTCCCAGAAGGTTGTGGTGTTATTCATGTGTTGAAGACCTGGAGAGAGCATGATGCTGGGATAGAAGAATGATGCCTTCTATTGGCTGGTGTCAGAGGCAATAGAGGTCAGAGGTCAGCCTTGAGCAGTCCTCCCTTCCAGATAAGGGTAATGTTTCCCTGCTCATACGTTGCATGCATCAACCAATGGTTGCGTGCCACGTCATCGACTGACAGATTGCTATAACATGTGATGTGGTTAAACTGATACTTAAAATATCTATCCAGGAGTTGTAAGATCTGGCATGTGTCAGCAACTTCTGGCCAGAGGAACGTGCCTAAAGTCATTATGGACTTCTGGTAGGGGTGTCCAGATCGGTCAACACCAGACACTTTCTTATAAATGTGATTCCCATACGAAACCATGACCAAAGAATATCATGATTTTCACTATCCATGGAATGGTCCTTTGGAGGAAGAATTGTTAAAGCCCCAATGCAGTATATCTATATTTTATCATCGCTGTATGTTTAATTGGTTCAGTTTTTTTCCCTAAAGCTCTTACACTAAAAGGGCATTATCAAAATGTTCACAATGTCAGTGTTATTTCGACCTCAGTGTGGAAAATTACATTTGACATTTTATATATTCGACATTTGTCTCTAAAAGCAGAATTGAGAAATAATGAATCAAAGTTGGCATATTTATGACATTTTGGCTTTACCCAGACCTCCTTTAAGAGTCCATGTTCCATCTGCTACAAATGTTTTCATATGAAGCTGTACGCTTTCTCTGTAATATTAGTATTTTGATATCCCCCCCTCAAAATATTGACATTAATTTATGAATATTGAAATACATACACATGAATATTCAAAATCTAAAATGTTTGATTTGGCACATTTTTCTATATATTGAACATAATATACTCTATGGGCATATCGAAGTTCCCGAGTGGGATCTCTGCTAGTTTTAAAGTTATGATCCAATTTGTAAGCATTATCAGAGAAAATGTGAAAATAATTCAAAATATGCTGACTTTGCATAATTATTTCTCAATTATACTTTTAGTTACAAATGTCAAATATATGTCAACAATACTTCCTCCAAAGGACCATTGTTAGGATTACATTTAGTTAAAGCTGCAATATGTGACTTTTTTGGTGACCTGACCAAATTCATATAGAAATAGGAGTTATAGATCTGTCATACTCATTTTCAAGCAAGTCTAAAAAGCGGTAGATCTGTTCTATGTGCAAAATGTATATTCTTCATGTTCTTTAGTTTCATTTTTCTTTTACTTTCAGTTTTGTACACTGGCTTGAAACGGTGAAAATACAATATTTTTGGTTATTAAAAATATATTTCACATTCATGTGTTTGATACCATTCCAACCATTGTTATGAGCCGTCCTCCCTCAACAGCCTCCAATAGTTGTAACGCCACTTAATCAAGAGTTGTGCACCACCTTGCCAGAGCCTGGGAGCAGTAATTAAAGTCTGAAAAGACTATTAGTGTGTTTCAAGTCCTGTCTAATGCAGAATTAGATCCCTTCTTCTCAAGTTTCCAAACACTCTTATAAGTTTCCAAAATGATGATTCATGGGTAAAAAAAAAATGTTTCAAGACATAATTGAAGCTTGAAATGCTTTATCTTTTCTTCGCAAATGAGGTCTTTCATATTTTATATTGAAACAAACCGTTCAAAGATCTGTAAGGTATTTATCATGTTATTCTTCAAAATCAACAGAAATGTGCCATATTTCACTTTCATGAGAAGAAAAAAAGGCAACGACTGCTAGCACACATACAAAACAGCCCAATGGCTCAATGCGGTCCACCAATCATCCGTTATACTAATGTCCTGACCTGAGTCTTTACATTCAGATGGTGATGGTACATGTCATGGAAGGTTGTTCAGATGAATTGAATTGAATCACAGCACAGTTGAGTTAGATGATATGCCTAACAGTTGACAGTTCAGTTGACATTAGTCTAGTGATCCTGGTCTTGATTGGCTTTGGTTAGGATTGGCCAGCCGGTGAGTAACGTAGTATGTCCGCATGTTTTTCTGCAGGGAGACAGAAATAGCAAATAATTAACAATAATGATAGTACATGAATGTATAACTACATTTTAAATGCTATAATATTAATAAATTGCAATATGAATACAAGTACTAAACAAATCAATACCAATATGCAGAACGCATGTATGTGATTAAGCTATGCAAATACAGCATCAAAATAACTGATCAATTAATCAAAATGGCTGTTTTACTTGGAATATTAGCATTAGCGGCCGAAAATGCTACACAAAACAAATGTTCAAATTGAGAGAATTCCTTTTCTATTTCCTTCTTCAATGTGATAACATTTTGGACTCACATTTTCATTGACACGTACTTTTTTGGATTGTTTTGGAGCGTTTCATCTGTCGTGAAGGACACGAATATAAAGGCTTCAACAGCAAAATTGCCTGTTTTTACACTTGACCATAGAGTTTGTTAGAGGGCACACCTGCCACGAATGCCCTCTCTCCACCTCCATGCTTCAGATTGTGGGATTTCTGAACAGTACAGCAGAACAATGTTTGATGTTCACATTTAGCCTTTAATCTAAACATTTGTCTTCTGATGTGAAGGTATGAAAAAAACAAATGTTCATTTTCACAAAATAACATTCTCCCTCGGCCTTATTTAGACATGAGATAAGTTGATTTAACATGGACATATATATATTTTTTTTACTATAGTACATTTTTTATATAGTCCATATTAAGTCTGCTTATCTCAAATCTGAATGGAGCCCCATGTGCTGAGTGTAACAAGGGTGGTTCAGCACAACAGTTTAGTCCTGAAGACTGGTTGAGTGGACTATGGCAGTGTTTTGATAAGCAGGAGATCCAGGTTCACATCCACCTTCTCAATCAAAATGTATGCTATAAATCATATGCAGTTAAAAAACATTTGATTATATGAGACTTTTACTCGACATGCACTGAAACACCAACACCTTTCACAACACTCTTTCATAAACACACGTATTCAGATTGACGAACCCCTTCGGTTGTTTTAGAATACTTCCATTCTGCTTTGAAATACATTGAGTATATCATGACACTTACATAGGGTTTACATTCAAACAACCTCCAAACACTAGATCTCAGCTTAGGTGCACTACTTTTCATGGTTTTACTACACAATGATGGTGTTCTGAGTCTTTCTATCTTAACAGTTTAGTTGTCAACAGCCTTAGCTTCATCCTCAGCCTCCCTCCACCAGGAAGGAACAATGTGATGAGACAGCAGTGAGCCAGGGACTGGCACCGCCACTGGCTAAGCGACCCTGGCATGTTAATCATGCAAACAGGAGAACGGTCGCTCATTGCCAAGAGGATCAGACCAGGAACTACAGTGTAGAATAGAACAGTCATGCATTGTATATATATTTCCACACTATGAGGTTGGAATAATACTGTGAAATTGTGAAAATGATGACAATGCCCTTTTCTTTTGCGTAAGAGTTGTTTGTCATTCCCAGCTGATACAGATACTGTGCCTATTGCCATTTTGTCTGGTGGTAATGGGGCTACCTTGGCAAACATGTCAGAGTGGTCATACCTTCCTGTGTGGTGTTCCCTGATCCTGGTACGGGAATACTCAGGGTTTTTCCTTCCCCATATTGACTGTATCCAGTGTGCCAGTGCTACTACTCATACCACCGCTAGCCACCAATAGTTTCTGCATGTGCAACAGCAGGAGAACGAGAGCAGTTGGCGCTCGCGTGCGGGAAGAGGAACCGGGGAAGGAGGAATTTCCCAAGATTCTAAAATGAGAAATTAGCTAGTCTGATTGGCAATTATTTACAGAACAGGAGAGAAAAGAGACTAGAAGTAAAATAAAAATGTATTAATTACAAAAATGCTACCAATCTGAAAGGACACTTTTCTATAGAAAAGCAAAAGGACAGGTGATCAGGCCCTCAGGCACCCTTAGAGACGTATCTATGCAACTTCCTGATTGTGTAGCTTATAAAGGCTATGTTGTAGACAGTCATTTGTTTACGTGATATGTAAATGTGCCTGAACATGTGTGATATGACATGATGCTATGGGTCAGGCGTGCTTGGCCCTCTGCCAGTAACGTGCTCCAGAACTGTCCATCCGTCATCCCGTGAGGGCTTTTGTTTCTGCTCCACTGTACCGTCACAATCACAGGAGCCATGGAAAATGCATGTCAGCCGGTAACACAGCTCTAATTCAGTGTGTCGCTGAGTGAAAAAAAAGTTCTGTGGACCCTGGCACACCCCTTGAGTTCCCCTCTCAAATGTCAAACAGTCAGAATCCACAATAAGGTCAAAGGCAATCCTCGTGTTCCCCCGACACAAACAACACAGATATAGCCCCAAAGTATTCAAATGGCTCCTTGAGCAGATATTTGGACATTCAAATGATTTGATTGGGATAAAATATGAAGTGATATTGAGATCTAGGGAGATATAGTCTTTCGCTATCACTCAATAACAACTACTGGTATTCATTTGATGGAGACTCAGGTTTGGTCCTCTCGACAGAGAACCAATCTAACACTGTGAGATGGAATCATACCTAGACTTTCCTATTGTACAGGACTTGGCCTGAGGAAAAACAAGCCATCAACTTTAATATTTATCGATCCTGCCGCTTTTCTCTGACCTCTCCAATCCATCAAAGCGGTGGTCGTCAATCAGTCCGTATTGAGAGGTGAGGCGGACGTAACAGTGCTTTGCCTTTGTTCTCCTTTCATCACTTTAATCACCCAGCTATGAGGACAAAGTGATTCATTAATGTCTGGACTTAGCAAATCAGCAATGCCAAACTGTCAGGCTGCTATTTGTCTTGGACTGATATCGCTGAATTCTACAACCTCTTCATCTCCTACGTGTCGTCTGATTTGTGTTTCTGTTTGTGTTTAGTCTGATTGACCTCTCACCATATCGCTTTTAGAAGCCAATTCAAACACTGTATCTGACATGTAAAGCATATCATGGCTATCAGAACGTTTATCACATTTTATGACCCTCTGGTTTATAGTCAAGCACAGCATGCTTGACTATATACGGTATGCATGTATATACAGTATGCATGATGCTATATCAAAGATATGTGAAAAGGAAATTCCATTTTGTCATATTGTTTCATGGGTTTTGTGCTTCACCGCTAAACTGAAAATATGCATATCATCCTAGGCCAGGAAATAACCCTACTTTAGTTCCCATGAAATGACAGCAGGCCTACATGTTGTTGTCTGACTCCAGAACAAAGTATATTGAATATATATCATAACCTGACCCCTTTCATGTACCTCTACCCAACTGTACTAGCAGATATGAATTATGATGTGAAATGAAGTTATTTGTTACATTCTGCATTTCAAAATATTACATTCAAGCTCTTGTAAATGATTGCCCCACTGAACTCGTGTTCCCCCCCAAATCTCCTTGTTTGGAGACAGAGAGAGCACGAGGCGGTGGCTGCTTCCTTCAGTCTGTTCTGTTGAGACGGGATGAAAAGCAAGGTACGGCATTTACCTCACTGATGAGGTGATTTGTCACGAGAAATAAGGATAACGTTCTAATTCTGTCAGAGATGTTCATGTTGAACTTCCAAAATCAAGTGAACTGTCAGAAAGAGAGCGAGGCCTTGCGGGGAAACCACAGCGCCAGGGAAAATGTGACAGGAAGAATGGAGTAGACGTTTACTAGTTTTCCCCCAAAGATAGGCTGTGGACTTTGCTTCCGAGATGCTGCTGCTGTGTGTGTGTGTGTGCATCCATATGTGTTTGTTTGTTGTGTGTGTAATTGGGCATTTCAATGTGTTGTGTCGTTTGTTTTGTTACAGTACATTCATTGGGTGATGAATCGGTTGCCAGACAAAAGGGGAATGATTGTTGGCATAGGATCAGTCAACATTGTTCTCAAATAAATGTGTGCGATCACATTTTCAAGACACTGAATCGGAAGCGAGAGGCGATGAATGAAATTGAAATATTTTTGAAGATGATTAGAACGTGAACACCCAGTAGTGTTCAGCCACAGATGGAAAACAGTGAGCCAGTCCCAGTAAGCAAAAAATATGTATTTTCAACGTATTCTCCAGATGTTGACGTCAGGTGCATTTTTAGGTGCTGAATGAAAGGTGAAAATACGTGTTTTCCAGACTTCGAAAATACATATTTTCTGGACGCCGAGAGACATATTTTCCCGAACTTAAAAAATATCTATATTCCGGGCGTAAAAAATACGTATTTTTCGGTCATTAATTCTATGGCCAAATTTCGACTGCTTGTACAGGTAACTGACAAAATAATTTAAACAATTGAGTAAACGAGGAAGCTGGCTTCCACAAAGGTGTGGGTCCTGATGTAATTAAGTAATTAACATCCCATCATGCTTAGGGTCATGTATAAAAATGCTGGGCAGGCCATTATTTTGGGCATTATGTTGGCTACCATGCACAGGCACTAGTGGCCACTGAAAGATTTGACGAGCGTGAAAACAATGTAAACCATATGCCATGGCCGTTTCAGTTACCAGATCTCTACTCAATTGAACACTTATGGGAGATTCTGGAGCAGCGCCTGAGACAGCGTTTTCCACCAGCCATCAACAAAACACCAAATTATAAAATGTATTGTGGAAGAATGGTGTCGTATCCCTACTCCCGTTACCTGCTGCACTGCTGCTTGGATTCCACCTGGCGATCTGTTCACTGTCTGCCCTGGTTGTCTCCCCCTGTCTGGTACAGTTACCCCCACCACACTCCCCCCTCTCTGTTCACAGTCTGCCCTGGTTGTCTCCCCCTGTCTGGTACAGTTACACCCACCACACTCCCCCCTCTCTGTTCACTGTCTGCCCTGGTCTGTCTCCCCCTGTCTGGTACAAGTCCTCCCACCACACTCCCCCCTCTCTGTTCACAGTCTGCCTTGGTTGTCTCCCCCTGTCTGGTACAAGTACTCTCACCACACTCCCCCCTCTCTGTTCACAGTCTGCTCTGGTTGTCTCTCCCTGTCTGGTACAAGTACTCTCACCACACTCCCCCCTCTCTGTTCACTGTCTGCCCTGGTTGTCTCTCCCTGTCTGGTACAAGTACTCTCACCACACTCTCCCCTCTCTGTTCACAGTCTGCTCTGGTTGTCTCTCCCTGTCTGGTACAAGTACTCTCACCACACTCTCCCCTCTCTGTTCACTGTCTGCCCTGGTTGTCTCTCCCTGTCTGGTACAAGTACTCTCACCACACTCCCCCCTCTCTGTTCACAGTCTGCTCTGGTTGTCTCTCCCTGTCTGGTACAAGTACTCTCACCACACTCCCCCCTCTCTGTTCACAGTCTGCTCTGGTTGTCTCTCCCTGTCTGGTACAAGTACTCTCACCACACTCCCCCCTCTCTGTTCACTGTCTGCCCTGGTCCGTCTCCCCTTGTCTGGTACAAGTACTCTCACCACACTCCCCCCTCTCTGTTCACAGTCTGCCCTGGTTGTCTCTCCCTGTCTAGTACAAGTACTCTCACCACACTCCCCCCTCTCTGTTCACAGTCTGCCCTGGTTGTCTCTCCCTGTCTGGTACAGGTACCCCCACCACACTCCCCCCTCTCTGTTCACTGTCTGCCCTGGTTGTCTCCCCCTGTCTGGTACAAGTACTCTCACCACACTCCCCCCTCTCTGTTCACTGTCTGCCGTGGTCCGTCTCCCCTTGTCTGGTACAAGTACTCTCACCACACTCCCCCCTCTCTGTTCACTGTCTGCCCTGGTTGTCTCTCCCTGTCTGGTACAAGTACTCTCACCACACTCCCCCCTCTCTGTTCACTGTCTGCCCTGGTTGTCTCCCCCTGTCTGGTACAAGTACTCTCACCACACTCCCCCCTCTCTGTTCACAGTCTGCCCTGGTTGTCTCCCCCTGTCTGGTACAGGTACCCCCACCCCACTCCCTGAGATTTTGTTCGCCTCCAGCACACAGCACACAGCCCCAAGTCGTTCTATTTTTTTTCTTGTGCATTTTGCTATTTGCCTCATGACTCCTGCATGCTTTGTTAACTGAACTTTCTTGTTTACCCAACAGTGGGACAGACTATGTTTGTTCCCACACTCGGGACTCTGACTCTCTATTGGTTACACAGACTTTTGGCCTCCCATCCTATTCTAACCACCTCTCGTCGGCTTTGTATTCATGTTATCTGATGAAATTGCTGTGTAATATGATCTTGTTGCCATCTATTGCACATTCAAATGTCATAAATCAACACTGCAGAGCTCTCCCTGTACTCTGTCGTGCCTTGATTGTATTACAGTTGATGATATCTGTAAATGTGCATGTACACCCTGACCCATCTACAGTTGCTAGCCCCAATTCTGACTTGTGCTCTGATATCTGTTTCACTGATTTCTACTAGTGTAAAAGCCTGGGTTTTCTGCACGTTAACACTAGAAGCTTATTAATAAATAAAATGGATCAAATGAAAGTGTGGGTTCACAGCTCCAATCCAGATGTGTTGGTCATTACTGAGACGTGGTTAAGGAAGAGTGTTTTGAATACTGATGTTAACCTTTCTGGTTATAACATTTTTCGGTAAGACAGATCTTCCAAAGGTGGTGGAGTGGCAATCTTTATCAAGGAACACCTTCAGTGCTCGGTTGTCTCCACCAAGTCCATCCCCAAACAATTTGATTTGCTGGTTTTAAGCGTTAAACTTTCAAATAGCTCTTTGTTGACTGTTGCTGGGTGCTATTGTCCTCCATCAGCACCGGCCTTTACCTTACCTGCCCTAAACTCTCTCCTGGCCCCTTACACTAAGTCTGAATGTGTCCTGCTCGGTGACCTAAACTGGCACGTGCTTAAACCACCTGACCAAGTCCTAAAGCAATGGGATGCCCTCAATCTTTCTCAGATTATTACCAATCCCACAAGGTATGACTCCAAACACCCCAAAAAGGCTACTCTCCTCAATGTTATCCTCACAAATAATAGGTATCAGTCTGGTGTTTTCCGTAATGACCTTAGTGATCACTGTTTTACAGCCTGTGTTCGTAATGGCTGCTCAGTGAAACGACCTGTCCTGATTTGTTATAGATGCTTGCACATTTTATTTTATGAGCAAGCCTTCCTTCATGACCTGGCCTCTGTAAATTGGTATAGAATCAGCTTGATCCCCTCTGTCGAATACGGACCTTCTTTTTTTATATTTTAATTGATATTGTTAGCAAACACGCCCCCATAAAGAAAATGAGAATTAAAACAGGGTCAGCCCCTGGTTCGACTGTGATCTTGCAGAGTTACTCCACTTCAAGACTGGCTCTCGTTCAGGCAAATGCACTCAGGCTACCTGGAAGGCCAAAGTTAGTTACTTTAAGGAGCAGTTCTCTCTCTGTGGGTCTAACCCCAAGAAGATCTGGAAAAAGGTTAAAGACCTGGAAAATAAAGCCTAAGGTAAGGGTGCTCTCGAGTGCCTAGATGTTCTTTACCATTCGGCCATCAGATTTGCCACCAATGCTCCTTATAGGACACATCACTGCACTCTATACTCCTCTGTAAACTGGTCATCTCTGTATACCTGTCGCAAGACCCACTGGTTGATGCTTATTTATAAAACCCTGTTAGGCCTCACTCCCCCCGATCTGAGGTATCTACTGCAGCCTTCATCCTCCACATACAACACCCGTTCTGCCAGTCACATTCTGTTAAAAGTCCCCAAAGCACACACATCCCTGGGTCGCTCGTCTTCTCAGTTCGCTGCAGCGAGCGACTGAAACGAGCTGCAACAAACACTCAAACTGGACAGTTTTATCTCAATCTCTTCATTCAAAGACTCAATCATGGACACTCTTACTGACAGTTGACGTCTGCTTTGCGTGATGTATTGTTGTCTCTACCTTCTTGCCCTTTGTGCTGTTGTCTGTGTCCAATAATGTTTATACCCCGTTTGGTGCTGCCACCATGTTGTGCTGCTGCTGCCATGCTGTGTTGATACCATGTTGTTGTCATGTTGTGTTGCTACTATGCTGTGTTATCATGTGTTGCTGCCATGGTAGGTTGTTGTCTTAGGTCTCTGTTTATGTAGTGTTGTGTTGACTCTCTTGTCGTGATGTGTTTTTTGTCCTATATTTTAATTTAATTAATTTTTATTAGCCCCCGTCTCCGCAGGAGGCCTTTGCCTTTTGGCAGGCTGTCGTTGTAAATAAGAATTTGTTCTTAACTGACTTGCCTAGTTAAATAAATAAAATAAATAAATACAAGTAGAATTTATGCCAAGGTACATTGAAGCTGTTCTTGCTCGTGGTGGTCCAATGCCCTATTAAGACACCTTATGTTGTCGTTTCCTTTATTTTGGCAGTTACCTGTACATTCTCAATGAAGTAAGCATTATATCACAATCATTTCCAAGGCTCTTAATATAGGTAAGAGGAGCCAACTAAAGATTGCAACAGAATATTTATTATTACGCCATCTTTCACATGCACTTTCATTGTTTTTTAAATTATAGGTAAAATATTAAATACGTTTAAATTCAACACATCATTCATTTAAAAATTCCAAATAATAAATAATTCCGACAATAAGCAATCCATTGAATCTGTCATTCAGTCCGTCAGTCAATCAGTCCGTCAGTCAATCAGTCCGTCAGTCAGTCCACAATGTGTCTGTCTTTGTGTTATAGGAGGGGAAGGGGTCTGGGCTGGCAGTTGCTCGATGGAAGTGGCAGTTGTGGTTGGTCGGTGCTGTGTCCAGCAGAGACCAGGGCTTGAAACCAGGGGTTGGTGCTGGTAACTAGGGCTGCTGCAGGTGCTCATTGGGATCTGGGTCTGAGAAGGGAGGAAGGACAACCTGAGGAGCAAGCAGATACACAATGGAGCCTTAGACCCAGAGATCAATGGTGGTACTTCCCTGTGGCCTGCTCGCTCCGGGTGAAGGCCTTATCTGTGATCCCTCCTCCGCGCCTCATCTTGTGGTCTGGTGCTGGGGCTTGTGCTGGAAACCAGTCACTGGGTAGATGCTAGTGCTGGGTCTGTTGCTGGATCTGCAGAGGGGAAGAAGGACAACCTGAGGAGCAAGCAGGCACAGAAGGGAGTCCTTGACCTGGGGCTCCGTGGTGGAACTCCCCTATGGTCTGCTCGTGCTGGGGGAAGTTCTGTTGTTTGTTCCCTCCGCCACGCCTCTTCCAGTGTTCTGGTGCTGTGACTGGGTCTGGTGCTGGAACTGGTGTTGGATCTGCAGAACGAGCAGACACTTGGAAGCCCAGGACCCAGAGGTCGGTGATGGTACTCCCCTGTGGCCTGCTCCCTCCGCATGCACTTACGTTACCTTTTACAAAAGCTTTAAAACATACAGCATGTTTCAAACCTACATCATGTTTCAAACCTACAGCATAAACTAACAGAACACTTTAACTACAATAACATTCTCAGTAACGGTTACAGATATTTTTACTCTTGCTATGACTATGATATGTTGTTTATCTACCTTAGATGAATACACTGACTGTATAACAAACACGTGCAAAGCAGTAGAGTATGGTACGGTATGATACGGTACAGGACAGTAGAGTTTTATTCAGTAGAGTACATCCAGTACATTAGAGTTTCATTAAGTAGAGTAGAGTACATGCAGTACATTAGAGTTTAATTCAGTAGAGTAGAGTACATACAGCACATTAGATTTTAATTCAGTAGAGTAGAGTACATACAGTATATTATAATTTAATTAAGTAGAGTACATACTCTGCCGTGCTCTATTAGAGTTTAATTCAGTAGAGTAGAGTGCATACAGTAAATTAGAGTTTAATTCAGTAGAGTACATACAGTACATTAGAGTTTAATTCAGTAGAGTACATACAGTATATTAGAGTTTAATTCAGTAGAGTAGAGTACAGTAGAGTACCGTGCACTATAGTTTAATTCAGTAGAGTAGAGTACAGTGCAGTATAGTTTAATTCATTAGAGTAGAGTACAGTAGAGTAGTGCAGTATGGTTTAATTCAGTAGAGTAGAGTACAGTAGAGTGCAGTGTGGTTTAATTCAGTACAGTAGAGTACAGTGCAGTATAGTGTAATTAAGTAGAGTAGAGTACACACAGTACATTATAGTTTAATTCAGTAGAGTATAGTAGAGTAAAGTGCAGTATAGTTTAATTCAGTACAGTAGAGTACAGTGCAGTATAGTTTAATTCAGTACAGTACAGTAGAGTTGCATTACGTAGAGTACGGTACAGTTTAGTAGGATACAATACTTTTCTTTACTGTATTGTATTTACTGTGCTCTACTGTACTCTACTGTACCATATTCTGCTTTTCTGTACTGTAATGCATTGTACTCTGCTGTGCTCTACTGTACTGTATTGTGCTGTGTGGACGTCTATTTGTCCCAAATGTCTATGTTTGGGCCATATATAGGCCGGTCCGGACTGGACCAAATTTGAACCGAACATGGACGTCTATGATTGGTTCAGAAAATCTACTGTACGGTTCGTTTGTATCTTTTTTCTTGTTTTGTGCCGGTTATCAGAAATAAAAATGATTAACCTACCCCACTCTGCATCTTAGTCCGACCATCCTTCCAACAACGATCGTTACAGAAGGACAGGAAAATGGTCAAATTCATGCACTTATCAAGAGAACATCCCTGGTCATCCCTATTGCCTCTTATCTGGTGGACTCACTAAACACAAACGCTTCATTTGTAAAGTATGTCTGAGTTTTGGAGTGTGCCCCTGGCTATCCGTAAATAAAAAAACAAGAAAATTATGCCTTCAGGTTTGCTTAATATAGGGAATTTGAAATGATTTATACTTTTACTCTCAATACTTAAGTATATTTTAGCAATTACATGTACTTTTAATACAAGTATATTTAAAACCAAATACTTGTAGACTTTTACTCAAGTAGTATTTTACTGGGTGTCTTTCACTTTTACTTGAGTAATTTTCTATGAAGGTATCTTTACTTTTACTCAAGTATGACAATTTTGTACTTTTTCCACCACTGCTTATGTTCCAGACAGTACCAAAATAAGACACCTTTTGGTAAATGCTTAGGGGAGTGTGTGTCCAGTGCCACCTCCCTCCTCATCCAGAGATCCCAGTGAAACGGGGGTCCTATAATGACAGAGGTTAATAACATAATTCAGAAGAAGGGCCTCTGAGCAGTCAGCTACTTTATGCCTCTCAAAATTATACTGAACAAAAACATAAATGCAACATGCAACAATTTCTACGATTTTACTAAGTCAACAGTTCATATATAAGGAAATCAGTCAATTTAAAAAAAATAATTATGCCCTAATCTATGGATTTGACATGACTGGGAATACAAATCAAATCAAATGTATTTATAAAGCCCTTCTTACATCAGCTGATGTCACAGAGTGCTGTACAGATATGGATCTGTGGGTCACACATACCTTTTAAAAAAAATAGGGGCATGGACCAGAAAACCAGTCATATCGCGTGACACATCTCCTTCGCATAGAGTTGATCAGGCTGTTGATTGTGGCCTGTGGAATGTTGTCCCACTCCCCTTCAATGGATGTACAAAGTTGCTGGATATTGGCGGGAACTGGAACCCGCTGCCATACATGTCAATCCAGAGCATCCCAAACATGCTCAACGGGTGACATGTCTGGTGAGTATGCAGGCAATGGAGGAACTGGGACATTTTCAGCTTCAGGAAATGTTTCTTTGAACGTTTTATATATTTGCATCATAGAAAGTCATAGACAAAAATACAGATAATGTTTTTTTTAAATATGGTGTGCAGGTGTGGTTGGAAGCCCAAGTGCTTATATGAAAACCACACCACAAAAAAAATATACAATACATAAGTACAAAAATAAAAAAGGTTCATTAAATGTATAACTGTATAAATGAATTGATCAGTGATCGCAAAATAAAAATAAGTTTAATGTCTGTGTGCATGTGAGTGTGTGAGAGTCAGGCTATGAGAAGGAGATTACGGAATAGTTTGGTTCATCAGGCTGACTCCCAGTCTTTGCTTGAAGTTATTGATGATGTTTTGGCAATGTGAAGATAAGAATTCCAGAGTATTGTACCTCTGTATCTGACAGAAAATTGACTATGTGAGGTGCGGCTGTGGGGAAGGAGAAGGTTATCTCAGTGTCTTGTGTTATATAGATGGATTTCAGAATTAACCTGGGAGAATCAATTGAAGTGTTTAGGTAAACTTTCTAGGAGGTACGAGTATTTGTAGATGAAAGTGCAAAATTGGCTTACATTAATGTCGTAAATAGACATGATATTGAGTTTCTTAAACAAAGGTGCAGATGGAGCCAGGTAATTAGAGGAGGTCTTGCTAATTTCTTTTGTATCATTAATAATTTGTGTAGGTGTACAGATCCTTGTGACATGAGGCCGTGCATTATCATGTTGAAACATGAGGGGATGGCGACGGATGAATTGAATGACAATGTCCTCAGGATCTCATCACGGTATTTCTTTGCATTCAAATTGCCATCGATAAAATGCGATTGTGTTCGTTGTCTGTAGCTATTGCCTGCCCATACCATAACTCCACCGCCACCATGGGGCACTCTGTTCACAACGTTGACATCAGCAAACCACTCGCCAACACAACGCCATACACGTGGTATGCGGTTGTGAGGCCGGTTGGACGTACTGACAAATTCTCTAAAGCGACGTTGGAGGCAGCTTATGGTAGAGACATGAACATTCAATTCTTTGGCAACAGCTCTGTTGGACATTCCTGCAGTCAGCATGGCAATTGCACGCTCCCTCAAAACTTGAAACATCTTTGGCATTGTGTTGTGTGACAAAACGGTACGTTTTAGAGTGGCCTTTTATTGCCCCCAGCACAAGCTGCACCTGTGTACTTATCATGCTGTTTCATCTGCTTCTTGATATGCCACACGTCAGGTGGATGGATTATCTTGTCAATGGAGAAATGTTCACTAACAGGGATGTAAACAAATGTGTACCCAACATTTAAGAGAAATAAATGTTTTGTGCTTATGGAACATTTCTGGGACCCTTCATTTCAGCTCATGAAACACTGGACCAACACTTTACATGTTGCATTTATATTTTTGTTCAGTGTAATAACATTCTATTCCCTGATGGAAAAAATTACTGATCATGACATTTTAAAAATAAATGGCACTTGGAATTTCCCCAGATACTTATGGAGCTGAATGTCATTGTAAAGATGATAAAACATCAATAAACCATTCTTACATGTGGCATTTTCAATTCATTTTCTAGTAGGCACGTCCTGCAGGGAGTGACAGATGAGGTTCAAATTTCGCCTCAGAGAACAAAGGTCATTACCAGGGCCAAAGACAACTGTGGAAATCAGGAAACCCACCACTCTGGAAACATCTACGGTCACTATGGACACAATGGCAACTGTATGGCCAAATGAAGGAAGAGGTGGTAGTCTCAAACACACATACAGTACATGACAAAGGTATGTGGACACATGCTCGTCGAACATCTCATTTCAAAATCCTGGGCATTAATATGGAGTTGGTCCCCCCCTTTGCTGATATAACAGCCTCCACTCTTCTGGGAAGGCATTCCACTAGATGCTGGAACATTGCTGCGGGGACTTGCTTCCATTCAGCCACAAGAGAATTAGTGAGGTCGGGCGCTGATGTTGGGCAATTAGACCAAAGGTGTTTGATGGGGTTGAGGTCAGGGCTCTTTGCAGGCCAGTCAAGTTCTTCCACACTGATCTCAACACACAATTTCTTTATGGACCTCGCTTTGTGCACGGGGGCATTGTCATGCTGAAACAGGAAAGGGCTTTCCCCAAACTGTTGCCACAAAGTTGGAAGCACAGAATCATCTAGAATGTCATTGTTTGCTGTAGCTTTAAGATTTCCCTTCACTGGAACTAAGGGGCCTGAACCATGAAAAACAGCCCCAGACTATTATTCCTCCTCCACCAAACTTTACAGTAGGCATTATGTATTGGAGCAGGTAGCAATCTGCTGACATCCGCCAAACCCAGACTCGTCCGTCAGACTGCCAGAGGGTGAAGTGTGAATCATCACTCCAGAGAACCCGTTTCAACTGCTCCAGAGTCCAATGACAGCGAGCTTTACACCACTCCAGCCGAAGCTTGGCATTACGCGTGGTAATCTTAGGCTTGTGTGTGGCTGCTCAGCCATGGAAACCCATTTCATGAAGCTTCCGATGAACAGTTCTTGTGCTGACGGTTGCCACCAGAGGAAGCCACCAGAGGAAGTTTGGAGTGTTGCAACCGAGGACAGACGATCTTTACACACTACACGCTTCAGCACTCGGTGGTCCCATTCTGTGAGCTTGTGTAGCCTCCCACTTTGAGGCTGAGCCTGTAAGGGTGGTCCTCCTCCTCTTCAACCGAAAAGGAGGAGTAGTGATTGAACCAAGGCGCAGCGTTGTGAAATGACATGATTTAATTAAGACACGACAAAACAACTAAGACAGAAAACGAACTAGACTTGAATTAACTAACAAAATAACAAAACGAATGTGTAGACAAACCTAGACATACGAACTTACAATAAAACACGAAGAACGCACAAACAGGGAAAAATAGACTACACAAAAATGACGATGTACAAACATACCGAACAGTCCCGTATGGTGCGACAAACACTGACACAGGAGACAACCACCCACAACGAACACTGTGAAACAACCTACCTAAATATGACTCTCAATTAGAGGAACGCCAAACACCTGCCTCTAATTAAGAGCCATATCAGGCAACCCTAAACCAACATAGAAACAGACAACATAGAATGCCCACCCAAACTCACGTCCTGACCAACTAACACATACAACAAACTAACAGAAATAGGTCAGGAACGTGACAGAGCCGTTGTTGCTCCTCAAGGTTTCACTTCACAATAACAGCACTTACTTACCGGAGCAGCTCTACATTTAATGAACTGACTTGTTTAAAGGTGGTATCCTATGACAGAGTCACGTTGAAAGTCACTGAGTTCTTCAGTGAGGCCATTCTACTGCCAATGTTTGTCGATGGAGATTGCATGGCTGTGTGCTTGATTTTTACACCTGTGGCTGAAATAGCTGAATCCACTAATTTGAAGGGGAGTCAACATACTTTTGGATATCTAGTGTATATTTGTAACCTCAAACATAGCAGACGAATGTATAGTTATGCAAAACCATAGCTTTGTCTGAATAAAATCACCTCCTTCTCAATTAACTAAACTCAATAGGTGCTGAAGTTTCAACTCTGTGACGCTTAATAATAAATGAAGATTTACAGCACAAAATATCTGGAGTCTAGATGTTTACCCACTAGAGAGAGAGAGAGGCAGGCAGGAGAATTCGAAAACAGCTCCCAAGCTCTGCTCTGCTCCTTTCCCACACAGAAGCACTAATTAGTCTCTGCCTCAGAAGAGTTTGAAAAAGAGAATTGCCCCTCATCTACAAGGGTAATGATTAGTGCAACCATACCTTCAGCAATTAAAACAGAAGCTGTAATACCAAGACACTAATGGCCTTAAGTTGCAAGGCTGTTTACATGAACAGGAACGCTCTCCTTTGGCTGACTTTTCACACTTTTACGACCCATAATAAAATAAGTTACAATCGTCAAGAGGGTGATCCAGTGTTTACCAAAGTGAAGAGCGAGACACTGTAAATAGATTTTTGAAAGGCACCGATCATGAGAGAGACAGGGAAGGAGAAACTGAAATACAGAGAGAAAGAAAGCGTGCGAGAGAGACCGTTTTATTGGTGGCCAAAGACCGTCTTCTCTCTTTGGACAGACTGTTTTGTTCCGATGACTCTCTCTCTGTGCTGCATCTCCTTGGCTGCACAGAGGGCTCCATCAATACCCTCTGTGGGGGCCACTCAGTCAGGTGAGGACAACGGAGCTAAGGGTAGCATCCTGACTGTCACAACCGTGGCAGGTACAGTAAACTCCTTTCCACCAACCACCAGAGGCATATCACCTCTGACGCATTGTACACCCCCATCCAAACTAACCTTACTGTAACAATGCCCCCAAACTGGCAGGTCTAAATCTACATATGAGATATCTGAAATACAGTATTGTCAGGTTATAAATCATTTTAGGACACTGAGGGGCTGTGGGGGTTGTGTTGTGTGGGGTGTTGCATTTTCATGGTCTAATCTTGGGTTTCTTTACAAGCTGATTAGGATGATAGATTTGGTGCTTTAGTCTGTTACGCTCTGCTGGTTGTCATCCGGAGGTCTTGTCACGGCTGTAGACCCAGCCTCTCTGAGAGAATGATGTATCTGTTCAAAAAGGCCCCCTGGAGAAAGAGCCAGAAATATTGAACTATTGCTATGACTCAAAATATGATTAGGAAGAATAACCTAACTGGTAAACTCCCCTCACAGACAATGTTCCCTCTAATTTTTCTCGGAACTAAGCACATTTTAGGTCTGCTGAGCGCAAACTTGAACGTTGTGAAAATTCTGTGCAAGGTCCAGTGCGCGTTTACTGTGAACTGTACCCGCTTTAAGTTACAGTTTTAACAGTGGCCAAGTAGACTACTGTGGCTATTTGATCATAATGTAGGCCTACCAGTGTCTTACCATCAAAAACAATGGAGAAAATGCATCCCACAACATTTTAACATAGAAATAGCTGTTCTATCATCCAGCCTACAGTCACAGCCAATATGTGGTGTTCAATGTAGGCCTACATTCCATGAGACTTTTGAAAAAAAACATGTAGGGCTTGACATGAACTTGTTTATCCACTTGTCCTTCAGACATGGATGTGACTAAAAATGGTGTTGTGGTGTTTGATGCAAGGAATAGGAATAAATTATTATTCCTATAGCATTATTACAGAAAATCCGACAAATTATGCTACCCTCTGCCTATTGGCTACTTACCTTATTCCAGCCTGTCTAAACAAAGCTCTTTACCTGACTTGCTCTTGTAGGAAGCAATCACTCCCCTACTGCTGACAAAAAATTATCTACAACTGGGCTAATAACTCACTAACTAGCAAAGGATATTGTGAGTGTAACGATCGTCGTCATATTCCTCCTCCTCGGATGAGGAGGAGCATGGATCAGACCAACACGCAGCGAGGTATGTGGACATAATGATTTATTAGACAAACGACGAAACACAAAATAACACTTTAGAAAAACAAAATAACAAAACGAACTAAACAGACCTAAACTTACGAACTTACATGCAACTAAGAACACACGAACAGGAACAGACAAACCGAAACAGTCCCGTGTGGTAACATGTACTGACACGGAAGACAACCACCCACAACAAACAATGTGAAACAACCTACCTTAATATGACTCTCAATTAGAGGAAACGCCAAACACCTGCCTCTAATTGAGAGCCATACCAGGCAACCCATTAACCCAACCTAGAAAACACATAACATAGACTACCCACCCAAAACTCACGCCCTGACCAATTAAACACATACCAAACAACAGAAAACAGGTCAGGAACGTGAGTGAGGGTGTTGGTGAATGGAGAAAGGTGGAAACAGGCAGGACACAGTGATGAGTATAGTCCGACAGTTTACTCAAAAATGAAGAAGAATATTCCAACACGGAAAACACAAAAATCCAAAACACAAGAACACAAACCCACATGACAAACAATAACGCACAAAACAGAGAGGGAAGTCAGAGGGTTAAATAAGGAACATAATTCATGGAATAGAAATCAGGTGTGTATAATGAAGACAAAACCAAACGAAAATGAAACATGGATCGGTGGCGACTAGACAGCCGGTGACCTCGACCGCCGCCCGAACAAGGAGAGGGACCAACTTCGGCGGACGTCGTGACAGATATGAACAAAATGTGCACACGTGGCTACCTGAAGCTCTCGCTTTGATCTCAAAACAAGCACATCTACTCACGACCACAGCTGTAAACAGTCCAGATCATAGTAAATGGCATAGATACATATGGCAATGATCTATTTGCATATTGGCCAATTGCAGCTCTGATTGGTTATGCCGCACCGGTCTGTGTGGAGTAGGGGCTGTCAATGCAATAGAATCCAACTCGGATGCGTTCTGCCTAGAACAACATCTCTTGCATAGTTCGTTTTCGTTTGATATGTTGCATTGAAAGTGGCTAATATTGCGTTGTTTCGATCATAATTGCCACAGTAAAGGGAAACATTGATAGCGTTAACTAACAGGGACATCTCTAGAAAGTTGAGTGAAGTTCAATCTCGTGCATCTCTCCGTGGGATGATTCAGTATTTATTCTGTGCGACAGTCCCGTGGTCTGTGTTGCCAACTTAGCCGCTATATTTAGCGAGTATTCAGACCCCTCTAGCGACACATTTTCAAAAAAAGCGACTAGCGACAAATCTAGCGACTTTTTCTGGTGTTATTGGAGACCTTTGGAGACTCTGAGACTCCGTGGGCCCCACCCCCGTCCCAAAGCACTCGCAGGCGGCCCAGTCCTCACGCAGCAGTCCCTCCCAGCTGCAGTCAGAGCAGGAGATGTTCAATCCTCCTTGTCCAGACTGCAAATTAATCGCTCATGTGGGAAGCCGCCGCTGGCTGATCCCTCCCTGGCTTGCATTCTGTGCGGGATGTAAATGTAAAATGTTCTTTGTCAAAAATAAATCACTGCACAAAAATAAATCACTGCATTTGACTCACACAGCCTCAGTCACTTACTCACCAAGTCCACTGTGTGTGTGCCTCTCTGTGACATAAGCTAAACATCTAGCTGGCTAGCTTAACAAGTCTCAGTCTAAACTGTACACTCAAAAATACAGAAAGGAGTGGGAATCAAACCCTGAATTCAAAGACTGGTTGAAGCCGTTTATTGGAGATGATACACGGGCATACTGTCTGTATTGTAAGGCTAATTTCTACGCCAAACTTAGTGATGTAAAAAAACACATGACAACTCAAAAACATACTCAAAAGGCAAAGCCTTATAACAGTTCCACCCAAAACAAGCTGCCATTTATCGTTAAAAAAATTGACTCTGCAAAAAAGGCTGAGGCCACCATGGAATTAGCTATCGCTGAACACTGTTCCATTCTGGTATGTGATCACATTGGAGAAGCATGTAGAGCTACTTTCTCAAACTTCACTGCTGCTACCCACTTCAAAATGCACAGGACAAAGTGCACAGAAATTATTAATGGTGATCTACCACCATACTTTCTGAAAAAGTTGGTCGCAGATGTGGGTGACCAGCGTTTCAGCCTCCTCCTCGATGAGTCCACGGATGTAAGTGTTTCTAAGTACCTGGGGGTTGTAATAAGGTACTTTAGTGACACCAAGCAGACAATTGTATCAACATTTCTGGGGCTTGTTGAGTTGGAGGGAGATCTATAGCCAAATCTATAGCCCGTGCTGTTGTGGCTTTCCTCGAGAAGTGTTGTCTTAAAAAAGAGAAACTCCTGGGGATAGGGACTGACAATGTCTCTGTTATGACGGGATTAACAATGGGGTCCATAAAGTGCTGAAGGAGGAGTATGGCCTCAAATATCTGGTTCTTATTCGCTGTGTGTGCCACTCTCTGCAGCTTGCTGTAAGTCATGCTTGCAATGACACCCTCCCCCGTAGTGGGGAGTATTTGGTACGAGAGACTTATAACTGGTTTTCAGTGTCTCCAAAGCGCAGGGAGGCCTACAAGGCCATATATGAGACCATCAACTGTGGGGAGAAACCTTTACAGATAACCAAGGTGTGTGCCACACGTTGGCTCTCCATTGAACCCGCGGTTTCACGCATTTTGGACCAGTGGGAGGAGCTTAGGCTGCATTTCAGTCACCAAGTCCAGTGAGCACTGCTACATGGCTGAGGTTTTATACTCCATGTACAGTGTTCCTCAAATCATATTGTATCTGACTTTTGTGAAGTCAGTGCTGGGTGAGGTACAGTTGGCCATCAAGGCTTTTGAGGGAGAGCAAGTAGATCCTCTTAAGCTACTTGACAGCTTGGTTAGCCTGATCAAGGTTGTGAGCAGCAGGGTGCTGAATCCACTGGCAAATGTTCATGTACTGTAAGAAATTGTATTAGATATTGGTAACTTGTTTTAACAACTTCTCAACATTACCTATAAGTTGACACAACATACACACCCCCTCTTTCTCTTGGACATATGCTGGACACATAGGACATATACACGGCACCCACAATTCCCCTCCCCCGTGACAATCACACAGACACACCCAACCCATGGTTGGACCTCAGGACAAAGAACTCTCAGGAACCAATGGAACGTGGACACCAGGCCTGATCAGGACTACCCAAGACCCAGATCGACCAATCGGAAGGCCGGACTCGCAGATCTACCTACTTTGCTTGTTGTCTATATAGTACTGAACAATTCTGGAAACTCCCTCTTTTCCGGACGATTCACTAGGAGTCAGACTGAAAGAGCCTTGCTGCAAGATTTTACTAAGATATCTTTACATGTAATTAAACGGCCTTATTATAAAATATCCACCTCGTCCTATTGTCTCCTCTTGTTCTCCTGTCAACAGTAAACGTTTTACTAACAGTACTCAAAGGGCCAATAGATGGATACATCAGTCCCAAACCGTACCTTGGTTACCTTTTTGAGTCAAAGGCAGCTGAGCTCCACCTTGCGCCTGAGGATGAAAACAATGTGCGAAAGCGGTGTGTAGCCTTCACCATCTCCCTCACTAATGAGTTGAGGGTGAGACTGCCGGACAACATCGAAGCATTGCAGTACATGTCAGTTTTCAATGTGGAGGAAACTCTAAAGCACAATAAGAGCCCTGGAGAAATAGAAAAAATAGCCAAGCTCTTTGTTTACTCCCCTGCAGAGATAGACAAGATTGTCCAGCAATGGCGTGCCATCCATCTTAGTAAATGGAATGAGACAAAAACACACTGAGCTTTTGGAGTGAGATTTGGAAGTTCAGGGATGCAGCTGATATCAACCCGTTTCAAGAACTTGCCATGGCTGCTGTGTCTGTGTTGTCTTCGCCACACTCGAATGCTGAAGTTGAGAGAGTATTCAGCCAGATGAGTGTTGTAAAAAGCAAACTTAGAAATCGGATGTCCTTGCAGACCCTCAACTCCATCCTGTACATTCGATATGGACTGAAGCTGTCTGGTGAGGGTTGCGATGAGCACCAGCTGCCTGATAATGTTTTGTAGCTTTTTGGCACATCAGCTGCTTACTCATTTAAGTCGGCTCCCTCAGTTGCTGAACCTGCCATAGAGAGCCTTGACCAAAATGATGATGACCCACTCTTTCTGTGAGCCAGCACAGCCTGTGTGTGTGTGGAGGGGGGGTCTAGAAAAAAATCAATTAACCTGAATTAGGGCCAGACTAGTTACCATAATTTTCTCACATTGCCATTGACAGTTTTTTCTATTGTCTCTTTTTGGTCCATTTAGATTGTTAATGTAGATTGTATACAACAATTTTTTTCAAATGTTATGGTTAAAAAATGTCATGTTTTACTGTGTAGGCTCCTAAGTGGACCATAAGGTTAAAAAACAAACCAAATTAAGAAAACTAAACTAAAAAACAAAAAAATGTAATAAAAAAATAAGTAACTCCGCCAGAGTGTCTCTTTTGGGTCACTTTTGCCGTCCCAAGCCCGGATAAAGGAGGAGGGTTGGATTTGTGACATTAAAAAAACAAGAATCAACAGAAGAAAGTTCATCTGTATTTCTAAACATATTTAGGGTGTTTTTTACTCTCTTTTTTGTCTTTCCCACGACGTTATTCCTCTCTCCTACAGCGTCCATCACAATTACATGCGCATGGCCAATTATGTGAAATTTGGTGATGACGTCATTTAGCGACTTCTAGCGACTTTTAGGACAGCCAATAGCTACTTTCCTTACTGAGGAGTTGGCAACACTGCCCGTGGGAGCTGCTCGGCAGTCTCGAGGGAATATTGCTCACAGGTATGCATGTTTACAGCTGTCACACATTTATGCATGTAAACACAGGCAATAGTATGTAAATTAATGCTGCATTTCCCTGCCGATTGATATCGAATCTGTCCCTAAATCCCCCCATATTCTAACTGCTAACTTCTCAGCAGTTATTCTAAAAAGAGACTAGATAAAACCATTTTTCATCACCACCCTTTAATGTACTAAGGTTTTAATTATGAACTTGTTGATTTAGACTTTGCTATTAGTTTGTGAACCAATGCTCAAATTATGATGTAATGGAACAGAACTAATGAAGTAAATCCAATAACTTAAGTTGTATGATTTAGTGAAAGAATTGTAAAGTGAAAATGCGAAATACGAGATGATTAGGCCGCTGATAGGCTACACGGTGAACATGTGAGCATGTTCACATTAATAGACGCATGCAGCCCTAAAAGGAAAATGCAATCATCTGCGTTGTTTGTGCAACATGGGCCCCGGTCCACGGCTGTCACAGACACAATGGATTGGCTTGATGAAGAGTAGTGCATTCCAGCTAACAATCAGGCCACCGGCAATATGTCACACTATTTGAGGATAACACATCATGTAGAGCCCCAAAGAATATTGCTGTCTTCCTAAACACAACATTATAGTTTATTCCTGATTGGGTCATGGAGTCTTTTTCCTAATGATGTTTCCCCTGTTGTTTCAGCTGCTGGTCCTTGCCTTGTCTGTACAAGGAGAAGGCATTATTTGATTTGCTAATGGCAAATAGGCATTGTAGGCATCTGGTGATGGGATTGGTATGAAGATGAGTATCACAGACTCTGTTGTACGCCTAATATCATGTGCATAAATATCAGCTATATCAGATGAACAGATTATGTGGGTGGTCTCTCAGATGCTCGAATTAAACGAGTTAATACATCAAACCAACAGGTGCCAAAGAAAGGTTTCAGATTGCAATGATGACCCCCAAGACAGATTTTCTAAATTCAACCACCTCCTCATTTGACCCCGGCCAAATGAATATGCCTCACATATTGTTCAGATTCATATTCCCAGTCTCTTGCTGCTGTCCAACAAAGAAGAAATGTACGCGTTATTAGTTGAATCACCTCACTGCATATCCCCAAGACTCAATAGCTTTTCATCTGTGTCTTCAGGCAGGAAAAGCTAAATATTTTTTACCTTCAGGTTTCTCTCTGTCATTTAATTCGTTTTGTTATGAGGTGTGACAAATGGAAAACGGATGATCGTTAATTTTCCGTCCTTGAGACGGTGACACTTACCTTTTATATCATATAATTTCCAACAGACATCTAACACTTTCATTCACACTCTGTGTGCAGATTTCTCTTTCAGAGTTCCCAGGGTGCAAACCGACTGAGCCAGTGCTCAGATACTGAAATGTGGAATACTGCTCTACAGCACCATTTTGCCCATCCGCTCCGTCTCAGACTTAGATGAAGTCAGATGAAACCGAAGCAAAAACATAGATGAAGATGGAAACCATGCTGTCTGATGAGAGAAAATCCCATCAGAAGTTTGATCTCTCGTCTTCATTACAGACATGATGGCGTGTCAAGGCTCAGAGAGCGTCCATGATGAATTCCTGTAAGCAACATCTGGAGCCAAGAGCCCCACAGCGTGCATGGAAGTGTTAAGATATCAGAGTCGGCGATCATTTGAGTATTTTGAGTAATTCTGACCATCTGTTCAGGATGAGCATGAGGAGGGCTTCGGGGCAAGGCTTCAGGGCAAGGCTGTCATCAAACTTAACTTAACTAAGGACTACTTAGCTAATTGGCTGCTCTACAGGTCTACATTAAAGAAGCAACAGTTTCTGTCTGTCGCCCCAGAAGGAAGAGCTATTTGAAGAAAATCTATGGGATCAGATGTAAAACCAGGAATGAATGAATCAATATAGATGGAAATGATAAGGGGTGCACACAATCATACCACATATGATTTATTTGTAGCTTATGAAACAAACAGTGAGTGGTCAAATACTTTTTGGTTTTGTTGTCAGCAAAGGCTGTTAGTAAATATTGCAGTCACAGTCACACTGTCAGTGATGTGAATAAATAGCAGAGATACCCTTTAACTTAGTGTTGTCACTTCTAATCATATCTGTTATCTCTTTTGTTTTGGAAATGTTGTCACATTTTGGCTCCGTATCGTTTGTAGTAACAGTCTGTCTTATTTTAAATAACAAATGGGTACTTGATGGTTTCAAAAATACTATTATTGATATACAGTACCAGTCAAAAGTTTGGACACACCTACTCATTCCAGGGTTTTTCTTTATTTTCATTATTTTATACAATGTAGAATAATAGTGAAGACATCACAACTATGAAATAACACGAAAAAAGTGTTAAGCAAATCAACATGTCCTATATCCTTCCTGTTTGGCCCTGTCCGGGGGTATCATCGGATGGGGCCACAGTGTCTCCTGACCCCTCCTGTCTCAGCCTCCAGTATTTATGCTGCAGTAGTTTATGTGTCGGGGGGCTAGGGTCAGTTGGTTATATCTGGAGTACTTCTCCTGACTTATCCGGTGTCCTGTGTGAATTTAAGTATGCTCTCTCTAATTCTCTCCTTCTCTCTTTCTTTCTCTCTCTCGGAGGACCTGAGCCCTAGGACCATGCGTCAGGACTACCAGGCATGATGACTCCTTGCTGTCCCCAGTCCATCTGGCCTTGCTGCTGTTTCAGTTTCAACTGTTCTGCCTGCGGCTATGGAACCCTGACCTGTCCACCGGACGTGCTACCTGTCCCAGACCTGCTGTTTTCAACTCTCTAGAGACCGCAGGAGCGGTAGAGATACTCTTAATGATCGGCTATGAAAAGCCAACTGACATTTACTCCTGATTATTATTTGACCATGCTGGTCATTTATGAACGTTTTAACATCTTGGCCATGTTCTGTTATAATCTCCACCCGGCACAGCTAGAAGAGGACTGGCCACCCCTCACAGCCTGGTTCCGCTCTAGGTTTCTTCCTAGGTTTTGGCCTTTCTAGGGAGTTTTTCCTAGCCGCCGTGCTTCTACACCTGCATTGCTTGCTGTTTGGGGTTTTAGGCTGGGTTTCTGTACAGCACTTCGAGATATTAGCTGATGTACGAAGGGCTATATAAAATAAATTTGATTTGATTTGAACATGTATTTGAGATTATTCAAAGTAGCCACCCTTTGCCTTGACGACAGCTTTACACACTCTTGGCATTCTCTCAACCTGCTTCATGAGGTAGTCACTTGGAATGCATTTCAATTAACAGGTGTGCCTTGTTAAAAGTTCATTTGTGGAATTTCTTTCCTTCTTAATGCGTTTGAGCCAATCAGTTGTGTTGTGACAAGGTAAGTAAGGGTGGTATACAGAATATTGCCCTTTTTGGTTAAAGACCAAGTCCATATTATGACAAGAACAACTCAAATAAGCAAAGAGAACTGACAGTCCATAATTAATTTTATATCACGAAGGTCAGTCATTCCGGAAAATTTCAAGAACCTTTAAAGTTTATTCAAGTGCAGACGCTAAAACCATCAAGCGCTCTGTTGAAACTGGTTCTCATGAGGATCACCACAGGAAGGGAAGATCCAGAGTTACCGGTGCTGCAGAGGATAAGTTAATTACAGTTACCAGCCTCAGAGATTGCAGCCCAAATAAATGCTTCACAGAGTTCAGACACATCTCAACAGACACATCAACAGACACATCTCAACATCAGCTGTTCAGAGGAGACTGCGCGAATCAGGCCTCTGTGGTCGAATTGCTACAAAGAAACCACTACTAAAGGACACCAATAAGGAGAAGAGATTTGCTCGGGCCAAGAAACACGAGCAATGAACATTAGACTGGTGAAATCTGTCCTTTGGTCTGATGAGTCCAAACGCCGTGTCTTTGTGAAACGCAGAATAGTTGAACGGATGATCCCTGCATGTGTAGTTCCCACCGTGAAGCATGGAGGATGAGGTGTGATGGTGTGGGGGTGCTTTGCTGGTGACACTGTCAGTGATTTATTTAGAATTCAAGGCACACTTAACCAGAATGGCTACCACAGCATTCTGCAGCGATACGCCATCCCATCTGGTTTGCGCTTAGTGGGACTATTATTTGTTTTTCAACAGGAAAATTACCCAACACACCTCCAAGCTGTGTAAGGGCTATTTGACCAAGAAGGAGAGGACTGGAGTGCTGCATCAGATGACCAGGCATCCACAATCACCCGGCCTCACCCCAATTGAGTTGGACGGCAGAGTGAAGGAAAAGCATTCCAGGTGAAGGTGGTTGAGAGAATGCCAAGAGTGTGCAAAGCTGTCATCAAGGCAAAGGGTGGCTACTTTGAAGAATTTAAAATATATGTTGATTTGTTTAACACTTGTTTTGGTTACTACATGATTCCATATATATTATTTCATAGTTTTGATGTCTTCACTATTATTCTACAATGTAGAACATAGGAAAATGAAAGAAAAAATCAGTAGGTGTGTTTAAACTAAGTGAATGGGAATTCAAATCAAATCAATTTTTATTGATCACGTAAACAGTTTTGCATATGTTATCGCAGTTGCAGTGAATGCTTATGGTTCTAGCTCCAACAATGCAGTAATATATAGCAGTACAATACACACACAATCCCCCAAAAAGAGAAAAAATGTCAAATGAAAACATATCAGGAAGAGCAATATCAGAACGAGCAATGCCAGAGTCCGGAATATAAATAAATATACAGTATTAATTTATGTGAATGGTGTGTATAGACAGTATATGAATAGAAAAGGTGTGTACGAAAGTAGCTATATAGAATTAGCCATGACTAGAATTAAGCAACAAGGCCCAATGGGTTGTGGTATATGGCCAATTTACCATGGCTAAGGGTTGTTCTTACGGACCTTCATGCGCAGAGTTCCTGGATAAATAACTTAGAGTTCCTGGATAAATAACGCAGAGTTCCTGGATAAATAACGCAGAGTTCCTGGATAAATAACGCAGAGTTCCTGGATAAATAACACAGAGTTCCTGGATAAATAACTTAGAGTTCATGGATAAATAAATAAAAATTTATTTGGCACATGCGCCGAATACAACAGGTATAGATAGTTTACTTACAAGCCCTTAACCAACAATGCAGTTCAAGAAATTGAGTTAATAAAATATTTCACTAAATGAACTAAAGTAAAAAAAAAAATTATCAATCAAAAAGTAAAATAAATACATTTACATAACAATAACGAAGCTATATACTGAATCCAGCGTAGCTGCTAATCCCATATTCTTCGCCATTCATGCTTCTCACTGAACCATAAAAGTCACCGTTGAATGACGTTTAGCTCCATTTTTGTTGTATTCCCAAACGCACAATGTATCCCTTTTTCTGCACACCAGTCAGTAAAGTAGGTAAGAGCCCACTTTGTTTGTTTCACAATGTTCTTTTCGTTTCGGTTTCTCTCAAGTTCATCTAAATGCTGATTTTCTACATTGGCAAACTATTGTTACTGTAGCAATTTAATCAAGGTGAAAAGGCGCAATGATATCAAGGTGAAAAGGCGCAATGATATCAAGGTGAAAAGGCTAAACGTCATAGTCATGGTATACAGTCTCACATACACACGGCTAAATGCGGTTTTAGCCAATCAGCATCCAGTATCCAAACTAACCGGTTTATAATACAGTATATACATTGAGTGTTACAAAACATTAGACTGACCAGGTCAATCCAGGTGAAAGCTATGATCCCTATTGATGTCACTTGTTAATCCACTTCAGTCAGTGTAGATGAAGGAGATGAAAAAATATATTAAAAGGTATTGGATTGTGTACAGTGCATTCGAAAAGTATTCAGACCCCTAGACTTTTTCAGCCTTATTCTAAAATCGATTAAATTTAAAAAAAAATCCTCCTCAATCTACACACAATACCCCATACAGACGAAGCGAAAACTGTTTTTTAGAAATGTTTGCAAATTTATTAAACATAAAAAACAGATAACTTATTTACATAAGTATTCAGACCCTTTGCTATGAGACTCGAAATTGAGCTCAGGTGCATCCTGTTTCCATGGATCATCCTTGAGATGTTTCTACAACTTGATTGGAGTCCACCTGCGGTAAATTAAATTGATTGGACATGATTTGGAAAGGCACACACACACCTGTCTATATAAGGTCCCACGGTTGACAGTGCATGTCAGAGCAAAAACCAAACCATGAGGTTAAAGGTATTGTCCGTAGAGCTCCGAGACAGGATTGTGTCGAGGCACTGATCTGGGGAAGGGTACCAAAACATTTCTACAGCATTGAAGGTCCCCAAAGACACAGTGGCCTCCATTCTTAAATGGAAGAAGTTTTGAATCACCAAGACTCTTACTAGAGCTGGCAGCCCGGCCAAACTGAGCAATCGGGGGATAAGGGCCTTGGTGACCAAGAACCCGATGGTCAATTTGACATAACTCCAGAGTTTCTTTGTGGAGATGGGAGAACCTTCCAGAAGGATATCCATCTCTGTAGGACTCCACCAATCAGGCCTTTATGGTAGAGTGGCCAGACGGAAGCCACTTCTCAGTAAAAGCCACATGACAGCCCGCTTGGAGTTTGCCAAAAGGCACCTAAAGGACTCTCAGACCATGAGAAACAAGATTTTCTAGTCTGATGAAACCAAGATTGAACTCTTTGGCCTGAATGCCGAGCGTCAGGTCTGAAGGAAACCTGGCACCAACCCTACGGTGAAGGATGGTGGTGGCAGCATCATGATGTTGGGGATGTTTTTCAGCAGCAGGGACTGGGTGACTAGTCAGGATCAAGGGAAAGATGAATGGAGCAAAGTACAGAGAGATCCTTAATGAAAACCTACTCCAGAGGGCTCAGGATCTCAGACTGGGGAAAAGGTTCACCTTCCAACAGGACAACGACCCTAAGCACACCCCCAAGACAAGGCAGCGATGCTCCACATCCAACCTGACAGAGCTTGAGAGGATCTGCAGAGAAGAATTGGAGAAACTCCCCAAATACAGGTGTGCCAAGCTTTGTAGAGTCATACCCAAGAAGACTCAAGGCTGTAATCGCTGCCAAAGGTGTTTCAACAAAGTACTGAGTAAAGGGTCTGAATACTTATGTAAATGTGATTATTCAATTTTTTATTTGCAACATTTCTAAAAAACAGTTTTTCCTTTGTCATTATGGGGAATTGTGTGTAGATTGATGAAAGAAAAAAACGATTTAATCCAAAATGTGGAAAAAGTCAAGGGGTCTGCATACTTTCTGAATGCACTGTATGTGTGACATTAAAAGGATGAATGGGCAGGACAAAAAATTTAAGTGCCATTAAACCTGGTATGGTAGTCAACATGGGCCAGTATTCTTGTGGAATGCTTTCAACACCTTGAGTCTATGCCCTGACAAATTGAGGCTGTTCTGAGTGCAAAGATAGAAGCCTGGAGATAGAAGCTGTTTATCAGTCTCTCTGTCCCAGCTTCTATGCACCTGTACTGTCTCCGCCTTCTAGATGGTAGCGGGGTGAACAGGCTGAGAATGCTCTCGATGGTACATCTGTAGAAGTGCGTGAGGATCTTTGGGGCCAAGCCACATTTCTTTAGTCTCCTGAGGTCGGTGTGAAGGGACAATGTCAGGTCCTCAGTGATGTGCAAGCCAAGGAACCTGAAGCTTTGACCCTCTCCATTGCTGCCCCGTCTGTGTATGGGGGTGTGCTCTCTCTCTGCTGTCTCCTGTAGTCCACGATCAGCTCCTTCGTTTTGTTGAGGCAGAGGTTATTTTCCAGGCACCACTCTACTAGGGCTCTCACCTCCTCCCTGTAGGTTGTCTCATCGTTGTTGATAATCAGGCTTGCCTCTGTTGTGTCGTCAGCAAACTGGATGATTGAGTCGGAGACGTGCGTGGCCACGCTGTCATGGGTGAACAGTGCCCTTCTGGGGCCCGCGTGTTGAGCATCAGCATGGCGTAGGTGTTGTTACCTATCGTCACCACCTGAGGTTGGCCCATCAGGAAGTCTAGGACCCAGTTTCACAGGGAACGGTTCAGTCCCAAGGCCCTGAGCTTAGTGTTGAACTTGGAAGGCTGAGTTGTAGTCGATGAACAGAATTCTTACATGGGTATTCCTCTTGTGCAGGTGGTATTGGGCAGCGCGCAGTGCAATGGCGATTGCGTCGTTCATGGATCTGTTGGGGCGGTATGCAAATTGTAGTGGGTCTAGTGTGTCGGGTAAAGTGGAAGTGATATGATTCTTAACTAGCCTCTCAAAGCACTTCATGATGAGAAATTTAGTTTACTTGCCGTCACTTTCTTGGGTACAGAAATATTGGTGGACATCTTGAAGCAAGTGGACACAACAGACTGGGATGGGGAGAGATTGAACATGTCCGTAAACACTCCAGCTTTCCCTTTATAATCCGTGATTGTCTGGAGTCCCTAATGAGCAGTTGAATTGTGACTCCACTTTGTCCCTGTACTGTCGTTTTGCCTCTTTGATTGCCTTACGGAGGTCATAGCTGGTCTGTTTGTACACGTCCATGTTTCCAGTCACCTTGCTGTGGTTAAATGCTGCGGTTTGAGCTTTCAGTTAAGCAGTTATGTGCAAAGGCCACCATCTATCCACAGTTTTTGGTTCTAATCGTCACAGTAGGAGCAACATCCTCTATGCACTTCTTGATGAACCCTTTCACCAAGTTAGTGTATACGTCAATACTATTCTCAGAGGCGACAAGGGACATTTCCCAGTCCACGTGATCAAAACAGTCTTAAAGCATAGATTCCGATTGGTCAGACCAATGTTCAGCAGTTCTTACCATGGGTGCTTCCTGCTTAAGTTTCTGCCTATGGGCGGGTAGGTGCAGGATGGAGGCGTGGTCTGATTTGCCTATGGGAGAGCGGGGGAGAGCCTTATAGCCGTCCCGGAAGGGAGAGTAACAATGGTCAAGTGTTTTCTTAATATTTCCTTTATTGTATATTTTTTGTACTTTAACCCCTTTTTCTGTGATTGATTTATCCCCAATTTTGTGATATACAAATTGGTAGTTACAGTCTTGTCTCATCACTGCAACTCCCCTACGGACTCGGGAGAGGCGAAGGTCAAGAGCCATGTGTTCTCAAAAAAACATGCGTCCTCCAAAACACGACCCTGCCAAGCCGCACTGCTTCGTGACACACTGCTTGCTTAAATAGGAGGGGGGGGGGGCTGTTTTCACTTTGTAAAAAATCGTTCCCAAATTAAACTGCCTCATACTCAATTCTTGCTCGTACAATATGCATATTATTATTACTATTGGATAGAAAACACTCTCTAGTTTCTAAAACCGTTTGAATTATATCTGTGAGTAAAACAGAACTCCTTTTGCAGCAAACTTCCTGTCAGGAAGTGAGAAATCTGAAATCGAGGGCTCTGTTCCAGGGTCAGTTTATTAATTTGCATGGAATCTATGGGTCTACATGCACTGCATACGCCTTCCCCTAGATGTCAGTAGGCAGTGAGAGTTGGAATGGGGTGTCTAGCTAGATCTGAGGCCGAACAAGACGTCTTGGAACGGAAGGTCTGGTCTTTCCACCGTTTGGCCTGACGCAGGAGGGACTTTAGCATTGGGTTCAGAAAAGCTTTAGTTTTAGAAGTTAGATATATCCGGCTCTGATTTTATTTGATATATGTGTTAAAAACATCATAATGTAGTTATTTTAAACCGAGTTATATCAGTTTATATCAGTATATTGCGATTTTCGGTATTTCCTTTGTAATGCGTTATTGGGAGTTGGGCACTTCCATGCCGCATGGCCATCTTTGTTAGCTAAATCGACAGATGAAGACGACATTCTACAACCAAACAACGATTATTCTGGAAAAAGGACACCTTGTACAAGATTCTGATGGAAGCTCATCAAATAGTAGGAACTATTTATGATATTATTTCGTATTTCTGTCGAAAATGTTTAGACTATATTCCGCCCAGATTTCGGGCGCTGTCTCGCTATAACGTAAGCTGTATGTCGTAATAAGGTTATTTAAAAAAAATCTAACACAGTGGTTGCATTAAGAACCAGTGTATCTTTCATTTGCTGTCCAACCTGTATTTTTTAGTAAAGTATATGATTAGTTATTTGATTAGATGACGTGAGTGTCAGAAATATATCCGGATTATTTTGTGCTGTTTGGCTAGTATTCACATTGTTCAACCACGAATTGTACCGCTAAATATGCACATTTTCGAACAAGCCATATATGTATTGTGTAATATGATGTTATAGTACTGTCATCTGATGAAGTTTGAGAAGGTTAGTGAAAAAATTAATATCTTTTGCTGGTTTATTCGCTATCGCTAACGTGCCTTGAATGAATGCGGCTGTGTGGTAGGCTATTGTAGTAAGCTAATATAATGCTATATTGTGTTTTCGCTGTAAAACACTTAAAAAATCTGAAATATTGACTGGATTCACAAGATGTTTGTCTTTCATTTGCTGTACACCGTGTATTTTTCATAAATGTTTTATGATGAGTATTTAGGTATTTCACGTTGGTTTCTGTAGTTATTCTAGCTGCTTTGGTGAGACTACTGCAATGTAAAACTATGATTTATACCTGAAATATGCACATTTTTCGAACAAAACATATGCTATACAATAAATATGTTATCAGACTGTCATCTGATGAAGTTGTTTCTTGGTTAGTGACTATTTATATCTTTATTTGGTCGAATTTGTGATAGCTACCTATGCAGTAAAAAAATTGTGAAAATATACGGTTGGGTCTTTTGCTATCGTGGTTAGCTAATAGAAATACATATTGTGTTTTCCCTGTAAAACATTTTAAAAATCGGAAATGATGGCTGGATTCACAAGATGTGTATCTTTCATCTGGTGTCTTGGACTTGTGATTTCATGATTTTTAGATGCTAGTATTTACTTGTGGCGCTATGCTAGGCTATGCTAGTCAGCTTTTTTACTGATGAGGGTGCTCCCGGATCCGGGATTGTGACCAAGTAGAAGTTAACCCAGAAGCCAGCCACACCAATGTGTCGGAGGAAACACCAACAGGCTGGCGATTGCAGTCAGCTTGCATGTGCCTGGCCCGCCACAAGGAGTTGCTAGAGCAGGCTGGGACAAGGAAATCCCTGCCGACCAAACCCCCTAACCCGGACAATGCTGGGCCAATTGTGTACCGTCTCATGCGTCTCCTGGTCACAGCCGGGTGTGACACAGCCTGGAATCGAAACTGGGTTTGTAGTGACGCCTCAATCACAGACCACTGTGTCACTCGGGAGGCCCCATATTCCCTTTATTAAAGTCATCAGCTACAATGAATGCGGCCTCAGGACATGCGGTTTCCAGTTTGGGTGCGGGGATGAGATTATGATTACAATGATTATGGATGTAATTTGTGTAAATGTTACACGATTGCCGACAATCGATTGCCAGTGTAAATAATACCCATTTGGATGGAATATGAATACCTCTCTGTTAGCCATGGGTAATGTACAGTTGAAGTTGGAAGTTTACATACAATTAGGTTGGAGTCATTAAAACTAGTTTTTCAACCACTCCCCAAATGTATTTGTTAACAAAATATCGTTTTGGCAAGTCGGTTAGGACATAATTTTTCAAACAATTGTTTACAGACAGATTATTTCACTTATAACTCAATGTATCACAATTCCAGTGGGTCAGAAGTGTACATATACTAAGTTGACTGTGCCTCTAAACAGCTTGGAAAATTCCCGAAAAGAATGTCATGGCTTTAGAAGCTTCTGATAGGCTAATTGACATCATTTGAGGTGTACCTGTGGATGTATTTCAAGGCCTACCTTCAAACTCAGTGCCTCTTTGCTTGACATCATGGGAAAATCAAAATAAATCAGCCAAGACCTCAGAAAAATAATTGTAGACCTCCACAATTCTGGTTCATCATTGGGAGCAATTTCCAAACGCCTGAAGGTACCACGTTCATCTGTACAAACAATAGTACGCAAGTATAAACACCATGGGACCACGCAGCCGTCATACCGCTCAGGAAGGAGACTTGTTCTGTCTCCTAGAGATGAATGTACTTTGGTGCGAAAAGTGCAAATCAATCCCTGAACAACAGCAAAGGACCTTGTGAAGATGTTGGAGAAAACGGGTACAAAAGTATATATCCACAGTAAAACAAGTCCTATATCGACATAACCTGAAAGGCTGCTCAGCAAGGAAGAAGCCACTGCTCCAAAACCGCCATAAAAATGCCGGACTACGGTTTGCAACCTCACATGGGGACAAAGACCGTACTTTTTGAAACAAAAATATAACTGTTTGGCCATAATGACCATTGTTATGTTTGGAGGAAAAAGGGGGAGGCTTTCAATCCAAAGAACAGCATCCCAACCATGAAGCACGGGGTGGCAGCATCATGTTGTGGTGGTGCTTTGCTGCAGGAGGGACTGGTGCACTTCACAAAATAGATGGCATCATGAGGAAATAAAATTATGTGGATATATTGAAGCAAAATCTCAAGATATCAGTCAGGAAGTTAAAGCTTATTCGCAAATGGGTTTCCAAATGGACAATGACCCCAAGCATACTTCCAAAGTTGTGGCAAAATGGCTTAAGGACAACAAAGTCAAGGTATTAGAGTGACCATCACAAAGCCCTGACCTCACTCCTATCGAAAATTTGTGGGCAGAACTGAAAAAGCGTGTGCGAGCAAGGAGGCATACAAACCTGACTCCGTTACACCAGCTCTGTCAGTAGGAATGGGCCAAAATTCACCCAACTTATTGTGGGAAGCTTGTGGAAAGCTACTTGAAGTGTTTGACCCAAGTTAAACAATTTAAAGGCAATTCTACCAAATACTAATTGAGTGTATGTAAACTTCTGACCCACTTGGAATGTGATGAAAGAAATAAAAGCTTAAATAAATCATTCTCTCTACTACTATTCTGACATTTCACATTCTTCAAATAAAGTTGTGATCCTAACTGACCTAAGACAGGGAATTTTTACTAGGAGTAAATGTCAGAAATTGTGAAAAATTAAGTTTTAATGTATTTGGCTAAGGTGTATGTAAACTTCTGACTTCAACTGTATATTTGAATGTTAATTTTATTATCTGTTCTCATAAAAGCTAATAGTAAGATGTCTTTACTCTAATGCATTTGCGGAAATAGTATAACACTTATATTGTATGTGATGATGATGATAATAATAAGCTACTTACAGTGGAACTTCCATTCCAAATGACTTTTTTAGCAATATTATGCACATTTGATAGTCATTAAAAATGAAGTCTTGATATACAGGTGCTTTTCAGGGTTTGCTCACCTGTCAATAATGACAACAGGCATTCTGCTCAGCATTTGGAAACCCAGAGTAAATTAATGTGGCATTCTTGACAGACATCAATAACAAACACAACTTTGGTTTTATCCAACTTTGACAGTAAATCGTTAAGGGCAGAACAGCTCTGTATCTGAAATCCCACCTGCAGGACAACATAATGGCATGGCCCACAGATGTGTGTGCATGCTTGCAAATGTGAGTTTGTCTGTCTGCCGTCTTGTTTTTGAGAGCACCATGATGCTTCAGAGAGGATGAATCAATTCACTCATGGTATGGTTGCTTCTTGGGTGATACTTTAACTACTGACACTCTCATATCATTAACATGGCCTCCCACGTCTCAGCATGAAAACTTTAGGCACAATGATGTTTTCCCCGAGCATGTCTTTCGAAGGAAAGCAGCGGTGTGATCAATGAATAGCATGCTGAACAGCGGAGCCCAACAGATATTTTATCCAAAACAATTTTATTTGACCTTTAATGCTGAAGCACACACTTTACTGTAGCTTTGTTTGCCGAATTCAATAGCAATTTGTCGTCAATAGTAAACAATCTGCAGTAGGTAGAAAATAACAGTGTGGGTGAAACAAGAAACAATCGGAGGTTAACAACCCTGCAATGAAGAGGTCTGTAGCTCTGCTGTGAAACACAGTACCTACAGCATTACTGCAGTACAGAAGAGATGAGAGAATACGAGACACGGGGCTGGTGTTGGTTCAAAGGTAGCACATATCTGAGGAATGATTCATTGGGGGTAGATGTTGGGGAAATTTGTTAAGCTTACTCATTTTTAAAGCCCTATAGTCTGTTGAACTTTGCAACATCTCACTTGCTTTTGAGTTAGCCAGCCTCCCCCCTGAGAGGGATCTTACGTTTCTGTGATTGATCAGGCTCCAGTATTTAATCATCAATGTAACACCTTTTGTGATAATGCAAACTAAACACCTATACACAATGAATAATTACAAGGTGGTATTGATAGAATATTGAAATGCTTGCCCTGGGAAACATCAGCGGGTGACAGGTCAGGATCAAGGCACAGCAGTATTTTCTTTTTACCAGCACTCCTCTTTTTGTTGTTATTTAGTTGTTATAAGAACAGCAGTGGCAAACTTTGACAACTTGAGTTAAAACTGAAAAATCTGGCGTTCTCAACACTTGATATGTGGGCTAAACCATTGTGGCTGGTTGAGATAGTTGAGGTAGGAGGATCACACCAGTAGTCATGTCAGCTACTGTAGAATAAGACAGCAAACTTTGAGTGGTCTACAGTGTCTCAGTTGTCTGTGGAGAGCTCCTTGACTGGCAGATGGAAATCCTGCACCTGACATGTCAACGACATGTCAACCTCCATTATCCTGCACCTGACATGTCAACGACATGTCAACCTCCATTATCCTGCACCTGACATGTCTTCTTACATGACCTAATAACTTCATCAGTGACTTTGAAGCCAACTAGCCATACATCTGGCACCAGTGCAACCAAGTCTGGAACCAGCAATGCAACTTCCAAAAGGAGTGTAATCTCCCAACCCGCAAAATCTATGTATTTCAACGTGATCCTGATTTGAGATAGTTTACGATCAAACCAATAATCATGTGGCAGCTACTGTACCATGTGACAGCAAGCTGAGAGCCCCACAGTGTCTCAGAGAAGAGAGGTCCATCACCTTAACTGGCAGACGGCCCTCCTGCACCCTACATGTCATTCTGCATTATGTCTTCCGACATGACCTAATAACTTCATCAGTGGCTTTGAAGCATCAGGCACCAGTCCAACCTCATTAGCAACCAGTCCCAACATTCTATCATAGAATCAATCCAAATGGCAAAATGTCTTGTGGCTACATCTTTAGACTGTGAATGAGCTAGCATCTAATTCACATCACAAATGCTCTTTTTAAAAAGTGGTACGGTGTCCATATTAGGACGCTCACAGTGGGAGTTGAGTCAGCAGGAATTGTGTCAGGCTGATTTCAGTAGGAGTCTAGTCAATCTCAGTAAGAGCTGAGTCGATCTCACAAGGAGTTGAGTCTGTCACAGTACGAGTTTAGTCCGCAGGAGTTGAGTCGCACTCACAGGGACTTGAGTCGATCTCAGTAAGAGTTGTGTCACGTTCCTGACCTATTGTTCCTTTTTCTTTTATTTATTTAGTTGGTCAGGGCGTGAGTTGAGGTGGGTTGTCTTTGTGTGTTTTTGTATTGTCTAGGGTGTTGTATGGTTTAGGGGGTTAAGTAGAGTAGATGGGTTAGTGTTTAGTATAGGTGTCTAGGAAAGTCTATGGTTGCCTGAATTGGTTCTCAATCAGAGACAGCTGGTTATTGTTGTCTCTGATTGGGAGCCATATTTAAGGCAGCCATAGGCTTTAGCTGTTTGTGGGTAATTGTCTATGTGTAGTGTTTGTGTCAGCACTATATGTCTTTATAGCTTCACGGTCGTCAGTTTGTTATTTTTGTTAGTTCGTGTATAGTTGTTCGTTTCTTGTTTGTTTTCTCTCTTCTTTAATAAAAGAGGATGTATTTTGCACACGCTGCGCCTTGGTCCAATCTCTCACAGCAAGACGATCGTGACAAGTTGATAACAATATTTATCATTATTGATAGATAGATTAGTTGTTAAATTGATGGACTTATTATTATTATATTCTAGAATCAATGGCTATATTGTTTATATAAATGACCATGAAACAACTGTCAATTGTCTGTTCTTCACCACTGAGTTACTTTCAGTTGATTGATTGCAATTTAGACTGAAAATGCATCAACAATAAAAAAAGAATGTAAAAAAGTGTTTTGTTTTGTTATTAGAAAACTACGAAAACGTAGAAAAAAAAGAAACGTCCCTTTTTCAGGATCCTGTCTTTCAAAGATAATTCGTAAAAATCCAAATAACTTCATAGATCTTCATTGTAAAGGGTTTAAACACTGTTTCCCATGCTTGTTCAATGAACCATGAACATGTACCTGTGGAACGGTCGTTAAGACACTAACAGATTACAGACGGTAGGCAATTAAGGTCACAGTTATGAAAACTTAGGACACTAAAGAGGCCTTTCTACTGACTCTGAAAAACACCAAAAGAAAGAGGCCCAGGGTCCCTGCTCATCTGCGTGAACGTGCCTTAGGCATGCTGCAAGGAGGCATGAGGACAGTAGACGTGGCCACGGCAATAAATTGCAATGTCCGTACTGTGAAACGCCTAAGACGGCGATACAGGGAGACAGGACGGACAGCTGATCATCCTCGCAGTGGCAGACCACATGTAACAAAACCTGCACAGGATCGGTACATCCGAACATCACTTCTGCGGGACAGGTACAGGATGGCAACAACAACACCGAGAACGCACAATCCCTCCATCAGTGCTCAGACTGTCCGTAATAGGCTGAGAGAGGCTGGACTGAGGGCTTGTAGGCCTGTTGTGAGGCAGGTCCTCACCAGACATCACCGGCAACAAGCCTATGGGCTCAAACCCACCGTTGCTGGACCAGACAGGACTGGCAAAAAGTGCTCTTCACTGACGAGTCACGGTTTTGTCTCACCAGGGGTGATGGTCGGATTCGCGTTTATCGTTGAAGGAATGAGCGGTACACCGAGGCCTGCACTCTGGAGTGGGATCGATTTGGAGGTGGAGGGTCTGTCATGGTCTGGGGCGGTGTGTCACTGCATCAATCGGACTGAGCTTGTTGTCATTGCAAGCAATCTCAACACTGTGCGTTACAGGGAAGACATCCTCCTCCCTCATGTGGTACCCTTCCTGCAGGCTCATTACTGACATGACCCTCCAGCATGACAATGCCACCAGCCATACTGCTCGTTCTGTGCGAGACAGGAATATCAGTGTTCTGCCATGGCCAGCGAAGAGCCCGGATCTCAATCCCATTGAGCACGTCTGGGACCTGTTGGATCGGAGGGTGAGGGCTAGGGCCATTCCCCCCAGAAATGTCAGGGAACTTGCAAGTGCCTTGGTGGAGTGGGGTAACATCTCACAGCAAGAACTGGCAAATCTGGTACAGTCCATGAGGAGGCGATACACTGCAGTACTTAATGCAGCTGGTGGCCACACCAGATACTGACTGTTACTTATGATTTTGACCTCCCCTTTGTTCAGGGACACATTATTCAATTTCTGTTAGTCACATGTCTGTGGAACTTGTTCAGTTTATGTCTCAGTTGTTGAATCTTGTTATGTTCATACAAATATTTACACATGTTAAGTTTGCTGAAAATAGACACAGTGAGAGGTCGTTTCTTTTTTTGCTGAGTTTAGTCAGGAAACGTTGGCTTGTCACGTATACTCCCTCTCCGGCCTCTAGGTCATCAGGCTGCTGGTTATACCGCACACCTGTCACCATCGTCTCACGCACCTGCGCCTAATGACACTCACCTGGTCTCCATCACCTCCTTGATTGTCTTCCCTAGAACTGTCACTCCCCTTGGTTCTTTCCTCATTGACTCTGTTTTCATGTTGGTGACTCTGTTTTCATGTTGGTGCGTTCTTTGTGTTCCGTGTTTATTGTTTCATTTATTTATTAAAACACTCACTCCCTGAACTTGCTTCCCGACTCTCAGCGCACTCGTTACAGAATAACACCTCACCTAAGGGAAGTGTCGTGGAGTGATTTTTAAATTAGATTTTTGTATCAAAATAAGGACGTTGGGTCCGGGAACTGCTACAGGCTCTCATGCCTCAACCAACTCCCCTGCCTCAGCCGGCTCGTCAAGCTCCCCTGCCTCAAACTATCTGTCAGGTTCCCGTGCTCCAGCTGACTCCACAGGTTCCTGTGCCACAGCTGGCGTGAAAGGTTCTCGCGCATCAGCAGGGGTTACCGGTCCGCGCCTGATCCCCGGGTTCGTCCCCTTTGACAGCGTCCTGCTGCTGTTGCCACGCATCGGAGAGGGGATACTGTCACGTATACTCCCTCTCCGGCCTCTAAGTCATCAGGCTGCTGATTATCCCGCACACCTGTTACCATTGTCTCGCGCACATGCGCCTCATGACACTCACCTGGTCTCCATGACCTCCTTGATTGTCTTCCCTAGAACTGTCACTCCCCTTGGTTCTTTCCTCAGGTGTTATTGACTCTGTTTTCATGTCGTTGCGTTGTTTGTGTTCCGTGTTTATTGTTTCATTTATTTATTAAAACACTCACTCCCTGAACTTGCTTCCCGACTCTCAGCGCACTCGTTACATGTCTCGTCCTCATAAGAACTTGGTGTCATTCTCTGGAAAAATGCTTATTTCTCAAAAATGTTGTGCACACATGTGTTTACATCCCTGTTAGTGAACATGTCTCCTTTGCCATGATAATCCATCCACCTGACAGGTGTGGCATATCAAGAAGCTGATTAAACTGTATTATCATTACACAGGTGCACCTTGTGTTGGGAACAGTAAAAAGCCACTAAAATGTGTAGTTTTGTTACACAACACAATGCCACAGATGTCTCAAGTTGAGGGAGCGTGCAATTGGCATGCTGACTGCAGGAATGTCCATCAGAGCTGTTGCCAGAGAATTGACGTTAATTGATCTAACATAAGCCACCTCCAACGTCCTTTTAGATCATTTGGCAGTACGTCGAACCGGCATCACAAGCACAGAGCACGTGTATGGCGTGGCTGATGTCAACGTTGGTGGCGGTGGGGTCATGATATGGACAGGCATAAGCTACAGACATCAAACACAATTGCACTTTATCGATGGGAATTTTAAAACACAGAGATACCGAGGTGAGATCCTGAGGCCCATTGTTGTGCCATTCATCCACCGCCAACACCTCATGTTTCAGCATGGCCCCGTGTCGCGAGGATCTGTGCACAATTCCTGGATGCTGAACATGTCCCAGGTCTTCCATGGCCTGCATACTCACGGGACACGTCACCCATTCAGCATGTTTGCGATGCGATTTTATTATGGGTTGGACTTGAGCCATATGAGGAAGAATCTTCCAAGATATATTGGTATAGGCCTAGTTATACCATTAATAGAATTGACATTCTGAACATTTGAATGAGAGTACTGTACCAGTAAAGAAATAACTACCTCATTATTGCCCTGTACAATACTGTGAGACACATGCATTCACTGGTTCTGACCTCCCTAGTGCTATGGGTCATTTAGTATGGTAACTACTATAACACAAAAGACAGCTTCCTAATAAGAAGAGTTGGTGAGGGATGGAGGGAGGAGGACGCAGCAGTGCCGGTCAACAGAGACATGTTTAAATGCCTCTCACATCTCTGGTGGGTAAAATAAGGGTTTTATCGTGCTCTGTCTGCTGTGAACAGATCTATACCACGCAGATGCCTTATTTCTTCAAATAATTTTTCAGCCATCAGAACAGGCTTTTTATTAGGAAGCTGTATTAATCATACCACAAGACTTTTTTGCATGACACTTTTTCAGAAATATTTGATTGAAATATGCAAAAGAGGATTTGTCTCATTAAATATGTGTGATTTTGCATATCAAACAATGTATGTGATGACATTGAATCAATGTGGAAAACTGATTGGATTTGCAATAAGTCATCAACATGAGGGCATTTTGTCTTTTTTCACCCCACTTTTTTAAGCTAAATCCAATGACATGGTGAAATGTTTTGTTGAATTCACATTAGTTGAACTCAACCAAAATGTAGCTGATGTCTGTGCCCAGTGGCTCCTGGACTGGATTTGTCCAGAGCAGATTATAGAAAGATAAAACATCTACGTATCCATCTGTAAAATACTAAAGACATGTACGTAAAAAAAATTGTGTGCATTTTTCAGAAGAAAATGTTATCTAGAATAAAACATTTAAAACATTGTGGTGGAAATACAACACCAGGGACACCTGAAGCCAATCTTAAAATGAATCACTATTATCTGCAAGATGGAGAGGTTACAACAAACTCCGCACACTGTACAGGTCTATCAGAAGCTCTGTTGGGGCAGTCCCAGCAGTTGTCATATATACTGCTATGCACAGACAAGTTATATTTGCATGATTTAGCACAATTAATTCATCACTACCGGTGCCTCGCACTTGCGATCAAGTGAAATAAATAAATCAACACGTTGCACCAGACACTCCATCCTTACAAGCCCTTTACTCTGGGTTTTACAATCTAAAATGCACTTATACAAGGGATCTGTAAACTCAGGGTTGATTAAATATCTCAATGTTTAAGCATTGATTAGGTAGTTCCTACCGCCATCGGGTTGCAGCGACATCTGTTCTGCACCAACTGTTCCTGAGACTAGTCAAAACATTCTAAAAAAATCCGCTTGGGCCTTCTAAACGTGGCAAACATAAACAACCCCCAATTCTCACACCTCGTCCTTATCTACAGGGGGAAACGGAAGCTCAGCCGTTGTCGGCAGCTCATCAGTCTCCCCATCCTCTTGGGGAGCATTAAACATAATGGTGTGCGAAACCTTCTCAGCTAGGGAGGCACAAATAACCTTACAACATGTTAGTAATACAATTAGACAGACTAAGCAAAAAACACATGCCCCAGCCCATTGTGCAATCTGGGATCCCCAACTCCCAAACACAGATTTCAACCAAGTTGCAAGCATCCACTCGGGCTGTGGGGAATTGTTTTTAGCCACAGTGGCAATGTATTCGGCGAGATTGGTGACAGAGTACCGATCTGAGACAAAAGTGCAACATTCATCTCTAATTATTGTACAAGTGCCCCCTTGACCTGCCAAAATATAGTCAAGAGCCTCTCTGTTTTGCAGAGCCAATTTACGCATCATTCAATTGTTCCAGGGCATTTCGAGTAGCATTGCCAATTTCCTCCATGTGTTTAGAGATGTCACACATTTGATCTAGGGCACATGCAACTCCAAACCCTGGGAAAAAACACACCAAAGAACCTGGTGTGAGTGATGTCAGCCAGAGACTTCTTATCTCTCCTCATTCCAGAAGGTTTGTAGTCTCTAAACAGAGCCTTCAGACTCTTATCATTGTTTGGAACGGTTGTCATAGCTGTCACTACAAACCCAACAGTACAACTACCTCCCCAGTTCAGGGGCAGGCTATAGTAAGCCATTTTTCCACACAACCAATAGGTGCCATTTGGGCCTCCTCTTAAAGGGATAAGAACATTATAGACTGAAATACCATAAGTAACATTAGCAGGTTCCTAATTGTCGGCATTGTTAACAGTTAACTTACATGTATTGGACCCGTTGTAATACATTGTACAATTACATTGTAGTTCACCCAAATGATTACTTCCTTCTCCTCTAATACACCAAGGTGCTGTCATCACTCCTCCTACTGAGATGGGTGGGAGCAAAGTATTATCTGGCCTAGCAAACAACGGTGGGCCTATGTGGTTATATAATGCAGAAAACGTGATGGGGTCAGGGTCACGTGGCATTTCTTCCAGGAATGTTAAGTCCATTTGTATAGTCAGATTAACTAAGAGAACTCCCACAAGTAGTAAACCTGCTTCTACCTTAACTGGCCCCAACCCACACACCCAACACTCTTTTTGTCCAGATGCAAGATTAGCAACCATTTCTGCTCTAGAGAAGATCAGATTTCCCTCATGGTTATGAGGGCACGACAGGGCTCTCCTTCTCCGATGATCATCTACTTCTGGGCCACTACTCTGGACCGGCGTTGGCCTCTTTGGCTCGGGACTTATCTCACCCTCTGTCAGGTTTCCAACAAGAGGACGACCTGCTGTTCTAATTAGAACTCCTGTGCTAATGCAGAGGAGGGCCCCACACTACACCGCCGGAATTGGCCAAGCCCCATCTTCTCCTGGATCAGGAACTCGTCTGCAGTGCGACACGTGGATCCAGGTATCTCTCTCAGCCACCTTTACTGGGGTGGGGGTAGTCAGAAGAACTTGGTGTCGAGCCTCTCCAACGGGGGTCCTTCCAACTCTTTCTCCTGAAGTCTTTGACTTCCACGAAAACAGCTGGGCTCAAACAGTGCTCAGCTCCACCTGCCAAGTTCGGACAAAGACGCTTTCACCTGAGGAAAGAGATTCTTGAGAACACTGTTAAGGGTGACACAATACTCAACCATGTCTTCCTCCAGTCCTTGCGGGTACAACCTGTTCTGAGCGAAAGGTGCATTTGTCATTTGCATTGTATGGCTAGTATGGCTAGACTAGTGACTGTATGGGCTCTGCCTTTCATACTCATCAGTGCCAATGGAAGCACTTTCACACGTCAGGCTTGTTGCGCCAATCAATTTAACTCATTTAATTTTCAGACATTGGTTCGCCCTCTCTATCGTCCGCCCAGATGAAAATGATAGGCACAATGTGTTCTCAAATCAATCTGCAAAGCCTCTGACAGGGACAATCTCATTCACAAAATGCCAACAATTGTCAGAAGAGATTTTTGATGACAGACTCCACCTGGGTATGATTTCTCTCCCGAGTTCTTTCACCACAGCAACCACTGTGGCTCTCCTGCAAGGGAAAGCATCAATCCATTTAGAAAACATATCAACAATCACCAAACAATACTTGTTCCCCTCTCAAGGGGTCAACTCAATGAAGTCCATCATTGGTCCTCCATAATTGGTCCTCAAATGGTCCTTCAGGCCTTGGATGGGACGCTGTGCATACTGAAATGCCGCGTCCAATATTATTTGTCATGCCAATCAGACATTTTCTGAAAACACAGTAAAACCTACTCTACACCGATATTTATTCACAAGATCCACCCTCCCTGCTTTGCACTCATGATTCTGACCATGTGACAATTTAGCAAGGAAATGGAATGTACAACGGGGCATGGCTGGTCTGCTCCTCTCATCCAACCATACACACGATGCATCTTTACGACAACACCCAGCCCACTTGCGTCTCTCTGACTTATCAACCGTTGCCTGTAAAGCAACCGTGTCATCAACAGAGAAAGGGTTGGTGGGAGCTGGAATTGCTGCCATTTGTAAGAGGGGGGAAACAGAAGAGGAAGCAGCTAATTTAGCTGCACGGTTAGCTTTAGCGTTCCCCAGAGGAATGTTGACATTAGAGGAAGAAAGTATTTGACTATAGAAACAGAGGAGGGACAGACTGTAAGAGAGACAAAACAAGGTTACTGTGCGCAATCTGTTTTCCAGACGAGGTAAAACAAAATAAAAAAAATATTCTTCCACAATGTTCCAAAATCATGCACAACAACGAACGCATACCTGCTATCAGTGGAAATGTTAACAGAGACATCATGTGCTGCTTGGTAACAGTTTTAGGCAAAGCTTTAATTGCCACCAATCTGTCTTTGGAGAGGGCGTGACCCCCAGAAGTAATGTCATGACCCAAATATTTAACAGAGCTCCGGCATAATTGCATTTTACTCAGAAACTTTGACCATTTTCTGCCCAAAAAAATCAACAATGACATCTTCTCTGATTTTGAGCAAACCAACAAATCGTCAACATACTGAACCAAAGTACTCCCTCCCAGAGCAACAAAACGTAAATGAGAACCAATCCTGTGACTCTTCAGCCACAGGTATCCTAAAGAAAGCATTAGCTAAATCAATTACTGAAAAACAACAACTACCTGGAGGCACCTTGAATAAAATGGTAACAGTGTTAGGCACCAGGGCATGTACAGCATCGTTTACTAGTCTTAAGGTCTTGCACAAAACGATAATCACCAGATGGTTTCCTGACAGGTGAAATTGGTGTGTTACAAGGTGAATTCGAGGAGGGAACCAGAGCGCCTCTTTCAACTAAAGCACTATGAATGGGAATGATACCCTTTCCAGCTTCCTTGCTAAGAGGGTACTGAGCTTTGGAAGGTCTGTCGGTGCTTTTTGGAATTACCACAACAGGTGCAGCTCCTTTCATGCGTCCAATGTCGGTCTTTGATTTAGCCCACAGTTCTTCAGTGATATCTTTTAGCCAATCAATGTGTGAATTATCGTGTAAAACCACAGACATGGTTTCAACGGGAATTGGTTATTTTCTTGGAGTAGCCCAGTATGGGGAATATAAAGTTGCTGTAGAGGCTGACCACTGTCCTTCCCCTTCCCAGGCCACCCAATCAGTTGCTTCCATCACTTTCTTCATCCAAATACCCACATATTTCCATTGTTTTCCTGGAGCTTTTGACAAGCTACAATGGGGAACAGAGTCAGGGACTTCATACAAACTCATCTGAGTATCGGTCAACAACACTCCAGCTGATACGAAGTCTTCTCCTCTGAATATCCCATTCATGGTTCTCTCTTTCTCTTTTTGACCATCTCTGTTGGTATTGAGGGTCCTCTTCACATGAGGGAACAGCAGCAGTACAATGTGAGTATTCAGACACTTTCCAGTTACCATGCAACGGGGAAAAGAGGGATTGCTCTCTCAGCTGTCCCTCAACATGGTGATCATTCAGGTGCCAAGCATAGTAACAGTTCATCAGGCATGGGAAGATTCAATTTTCTCTCGATTCCAATAATAATCCTTCTTCAGTACAGGCAACAGAAATTCATTTTACTCGTCAAATCTCCCCCTGTGTGCATTGTTTTCTTTGAGGGGGAGACAGACAGGGCAGACATTTTCAATACTGAGCCTGTGTCCACCAAAAAGTTAATTTTTTGTTTATTAACTAAAATATCAGTAAGGTTGGTTTTGGGTTGACAAGGTGGTCAATTTTAGCATTTGACAGGATTCTTCTGGTTCCTCATCATTGTTTTCTTCATTTGTTTTTCTTCTGTTTCCGCCTCATCCTATGGTTGGTAGCCCTCTCTTCCACCACCTCTTCCAAATGGGTTGTTCACCTGCAGGTGGGGACAGCCACTCTCCCTGGGCTTCTCCTACTGGGCCGTGTGTTGAAAGATGCCCTACCTTCCCACAGTTGCAGCAGCTCCAGTCTTGGGGCCCCTCGGCCTCTACCTCTCCCTCTACCTCCTTGGTTTCCTTGGTTGCTACCATTTTCCCAATGTCCTCTTCCTCCTCCAGAGTAGTACATCAGCTGTGCCTTCTTCAGTGTCTTTCTGCCCTTCATTTCATTTTCCTTCAACTGTCTTTCTGCATGGGTGATATACTGTACATGCATGGCTTTACGTCAGACAGTTTAGTTTCCCATGCAATACAAGTTGTAGTTAAAGCTGTCTTCAGATCTTGTCTCAGGCCTGCCACCACAGCATTGCACAATAGGCTACTATATGAGTCTTTGTCAGGCGTCAGACCTGAGTGTTGGAGGAAGACTGTCTCCATTCTTTCCATGTAGTCACTCAATTTCTCATCAGTTCCCTGTTTGGTGGAATGGATTTTCTGCCAGTCTGTGCGTTTGAGGAAAGCAGCCTTTATTGTGGTAAAAACTGCATCCAGCTGGTGCCCACGATCATCAACTGGTACATTGCGGTCCCACATGTGTTTATAGTCCTTCCATTAAAATTTCAAGCAGTACTGTAGTATTTCTTCAATTTCTCTGGTGGTGGGGTTGTACTTGGAGATGATTGCTTTTACCTCTTCCTCAAACCTCCCAGCATCCTTTGCTGGGTCAGTAACATTGTCCACTATTGCTTTTATTTCGTCAACATTCTACAGTTTCTCCATTTGTTTTGGGGTTGGGGTAGCGAGTTTTTGGCAACGTTCCCTCAAGCTTCTTTTTGGAGGTTTTCTTTCTATCCTTCTGCTGGTCCTCCATTGCTGTCCTTGCTTCTGCTCCTTTTATCTTTGTCTTGGCTACTTTCTTCTATATTCCTCCTGCTTGCACTCCTTCATTTTCTTCTTGTTTCTCTACTGCTTGCTACTGCTTAATTTGCTTTCTGTTTCTCTACTTTCCTTTTTTCTCTTACGTTTCTCCAGTTCTGTTGTGAGCTCTTCTAGCTCCTCTTCTTCACTCTCCCTCCCCTCTGTTCCTCTCTGCTCGTTCGCTTTGGTCCTTGTTTTTGCTGTTAGCTTTCTGTCTATAGCTCCAGCACCTGCAGCGCCTTCAACAGCTCCTAATCCCACGACTCCTTCACCTGGCACAGGCACAACCCGTCCTGGGTTAAGAGGGGGTGGGAGGCCACCATCTCCATGTGCTGGTGGAGGATTTGGCAGTGGCGGATACAAGGGGGGGCCCCAGGCAAGGGTTCCCCTCAGAGAAAGGCCAGCCAGGCTTCTTCTTTTTCTTTTTTTCATCGTCCTCTTTCTTCTCCAGTTCCATTTGCTTTACCATCAGTCCTCTTACAGCGTTATCCTTTGCATTTTCTGCTTCTCGCTCCCACTTTCTGAAATCGTCCCACTTCACTTTAACCTTCTTGTGTTTTCTTTCTTTACTTTCAAGTTGGCCTCTCAAAGACTCCAGTCTTTCTGTGCTCAGTGTCCCATCAACAGGGAAATGTCCATCTGTCCATTTTGTCCAGTGTTTGGTTCAGTACCCCCCTATCATTTTTTTTTTACCATTACACTAGACGGCCCTTTTGGTTCTCAGCATGGATGCTCCATCCTACTCTTACTATTCCCCTGTCCCATACTCAAATCCTTTGTTGAAATCTTTAGAAAAAACATCCAGCTCAACACGTCATCCCACACTCACACCGGGTCTTAACCCTTGTTCAGTTAATTAGTCAAGCACACGATACTCTCATCCACATTCACACACTCAGTAATCTCCCATATCACTCGTCGTTACCTCCTTTGCATACATATGTGTCTTTTGCAGTTCCTCCATAGTTACCATAGTCTCTACAGTTTCAATAGTCCCTGATCATCTATAGTCACAATATCAATCAATCAGTTTATTTATATAGCCCTTCGTACATCAACTAATATCTCGAAGTGCTGTACAGAAACCCAGCCTAAAACCCCAAACAGCAAGCAATGCAGGTGTAGAAGCACGGTGGCTAGGAAAAACTCCCTAGAAAGGCCAAAACCTAGGAAGAAACCTAGAGAGGAACCAGGCTATGAGGGGTGGCCAGTCTTCTTCTGGCTGTGCCGGGTGGAGATTATAACAGAACATGGCCAAGATGTTCAAAATGTTCATAAATGACAAGCATGGTCAAATAATAATCAGGAATAAATGTCAGTTGGCTTTTCATAGCCGATCATTAAGAGTTGAAAACAGCAGGTCTGGGACAGGTAGGGGTTCCATAACTGCAGACAGAACAGTTGAAACTGGAACAGCAGCAAGGCCAGGTGGACTGGGGACAGCAAGGAGTCATCATGCCCAGTAGTCCTGACGTATGGTCCTAGGGCTCAGGTCCTCCGAGAGAGAAAGAAAGAGAGAAGGAGAGAATTAGAGAGAGCATTCTTAAATTCACACAGGACACTGGATAAGACAGGAGAAGTACTCCAGATATAACCAACTGGCCCTAGCCCCCCGACACAAACTACTGCAGCATAAATACTGGAGGCTGAGACAGGAGCGGTCAGGATACACTGTGGCCCCATCCGATGATACCCCCAGACAGGGCCAAACAGGAAGGATATAACCCCACCCACTTTGCCAAAGCACAGCCCCCGCACCACTAGAGGGATATCTTGAACCACCAACTTACAATACTGAGACAAAGCCGAGTATAGCCCACAAAGATCTCCACCACAGCACAAACCAAGGGGGGGCGCCAACCCAGACAAGAAGATCACGTCAGTAACTCAACCCACTCAAGTGACGCACCCCTCCTAGGGATGGCATGAAAGAGCACCAGTAAGCCAGTGACTCAGCCCCTGTAATAGGGTTAGAGGTAGAGAATCCCAGTGGAGGGGAACCGGCCAGGCAGAGACAGCAAGGGCGGTTCGTTGCTCCAGAGCCTTTCCGTTCACCTTCACACTCCTGGGCCAGACTACACTCAATCATATGTCCTACTGAAGAGATGAGTCTTCAATAAAGACTTAAAGGTTGAGATCGAGTCTGCATCTCTCACATGGGTAGGCAGACCATTCCATAAAAATGGAGCTCTATAGGAGAAAGCCCTGCCTCCAGCTGTTTGCTTAGAAATTCTAGGGACAATTAGGAGGCCTGCGTCTTGTGACCGTAGCGTACGTGTAGGTATGTACGGCAGGACCAACTCGGAAAGATAGGTAGGAGCAAGCCCATGTAACGCTTTATAGGTTAACAGTAAAACCTTGAAATCAGCCCTTGCCTTAACAGGAAACCAGTGTAGGGAAGCTAGCACTGGAGTAATATGATCAAATTTCTTGGTTCTAGTCAGGATTTTAGCAGCCGTATTTAGCACTAACTGAAGTTTATTTAGTGCTTTATTCGGGTAGCCGGAAAGTAGAGCATTGCAGTAGTCTAACCTAGAAGTAACAAATGCATGGATACATTTTTCTGCATCATTTTTGGACAGAAAATTTCTGATTTTTGCAATGTTACGTAGATGGAAAAAGCTGTCCTTGAAACAGTCTTGATATGTTCGTCAAAAGAGAGATCGGGGTCAAGAGTAAAGCCGAGGTCCTTCACAGTTTTATTTGAGACGACTTTACAACCATCAAGATTAATTGTCAGATTTAACAGAAGATCTCTTTGTTTCTTGGGACCTAGAACAAGCATCTCTGTTTTGTACGAGTTTAAAAGTAGAAAGTTTTCAGCCATCCACTTCCTTATGTCTGAAACACAGGCTTCTAGCGAGGGCAATTTTGGGGATTCACCATGTTTCATTGAAATGTACAGCTGTGTGTCATCCGCATAGCAGTGAAAGTTAACATTATGTTTTCGAATAACATCCCCAAGAGGTAAAATATATAGTGAAAACAATAGTGGTCCTAAAACGGAACCTTGAGGAACACCGAAATGTACAGTTGATGTGTCAGAGGACAAACCATTCACAGAGACAAACTGATATCTTTCCGACAGATAAGATCTAAACCAGGCCAGAACTTGTCCGTGTAGACCAATTTGGGTTTCCAGTCTCTCCAAAAGAATGTGGTGATCGATGGTGTCAAAGGCAGCACTAAGGTCTAGTAGCACGAGGACAGATGCAGAGCCTCGGTCTGACGCCATTAAAAGGTCATTTACCACCACAAGTGCAGTCTCAGTGCTATGATGGGGTCTAAAATCAGACTGAAGCATTTCGTATACATTGTTTGTCTTCAGGAAGGCAGTCAGTTGCTGCGCAACAGCTTTTTCTACAATTTTTGAGAGGAATGGAAGATTCGATATAGGCCGATAGTTTTTTATATTTTCCGGGTCAAGGTTTGGCTTTTTCAAGAGGCTTTATTACTGCCACTTTTTGTGAGTTTGGTACACATCCGGTGGATAGAGAGCCGTTTATTATGTTCAACATAGGAGGGCCAAGCACAGGAAGCAGCTCTTTCAGTAGTTTAGTAGGAATAGGATCCAGTATGCAGCTTGAAGGTTTAGAGGCCATGATTATTTTCATCATTGTGTCAAGAGATATAGTACTAAAACACTTAAGTGTCTCTCCCGATCCCAGGCCCTGGCAGAGCTGAGCAGATCCAGGACAGCTAAGCCCTGGAGGAATACGCAGATTTAAAGAGGAGTCCGTAATTTGCTTTCTAATGATCATGATCTTTTCCTCAAAGAAGTTCATGAATTTATTACTGCTGAAGTGAAAGCCATCCTCTCTTGGGGAATGCTGCTTTTTAGTTAGCTTTGCAACAGTATCAAAAAGAAATGTTGGATTGTTCTTATTTTCCTCAATTAAGTTGGAAAAGTAGGATGATCGAGCAGCAGGGAGGGCTCTTCGATACTGCACGGTACTGTCTTTCCAAGCTAGTCGGAAGACTTCCAGTTTGGTGTGGCGCCATTTCCGTTCCAATTTTCTGGAAGCTTGCTTCAGAGCTCGGGTATTTTCTGTATACCAGGGAGCTAATTTCTTATGACAAATGTTTTTCGTTTTTCGGTGTGCAACTGCATCTAGGGTATTGCGCAAGGTTAAATTGAGTTCCTCAGTTAGGTGGTTAACTGATTTTTGTCCTGTGACGTCCTTGGGTAGGCAGAAGGAGTCTGGAAGGGCATCAAGGAATTTTTGTGTTGTCTGAGAATTTATAGCATGACTTTTGATGCTCCTTTGTTGGAGTCTGAGCAGATTATTTGTTGCGATTTCAAACGTAATAAAATGGTGGTCCGATAGTCCAGGATTATGAGGAAAAACATTAAGATCCACAACATTTATTCCATGGGACAAAACTAGGTCCAGAGTATGACTGTGGCAGTGAGTAGGTCCAGAGACATGTTGGACAAAACCCACTGAGTCGATGATGGCTCCGAAAGCCTTTTGGAGTGGGTCTGTGGACTTTTCCATATGAATATTAAAATCACCAAAAATTAGAATATTATCTGCTATGACTTCAAGGTCCGATAGGAATTCAGGGAACTCAGTGAGGAACGCTGTATATGGCCCAGGAGGCCTGTAAACAGTAGCTATAAAAAGTGATTGAGTAGGCTGCATAGATTTCATGACTAGAAGCTCAAAAGACGAAAACGTCATTTTCTTTTTTGTAAATTGAAATTTGCTATCGTAAATGTTAGCAACACCTCCGCCTTTGCGGGATGCATGGGGGATATGGTTACTAGTGTAACCAGGAGGTGAGGCCTCATTTAACACAGTAAATTCATCAGGCTTGAGCCATGTTTCAGTCAGGCCAATCACATCAAGATTGTGATCAGTGATTAGTTCATTGACTATAACTGCCTTTGAAGTGAGGGATCTAACATTAAGTAACCCTATTTTGAGATGTGAGGTATCACGATCTCTTTCAATAATGGCAGGAATGGAGAAGGTCTTTATCCTAATGAGATTGCTAAGGCGAACACCGCCATGTTTAGTTTTGCCCAACCTAGGTCGAGGCACAGACACAGTCTCAATGGGGATGGCTGAGCTGACTACACTGACTATGCTCGTGGCAGACTCCACTAAGCTGGCAGGTTGGCTAACAGCCTGCTGCCTGGCCTGCACCCTATTTCATTGTGGAGTTAGAGCCCTGTCTATGTTGGTAGATAAGATGAGAGCACCCCTCCAGCTAGGATGGAGTCCGTCACTCCTCAGCAGGTCAGGCTTGGTCCTGTTTGTGGATGAGTCCCAGAAAGAGGGCCAATTATCTACAAATTATATCTTTTGGGAGGGGCAGAAAACAGTTTTCAACCAGCGATTGAGTTGTGAGACTCTGCTGTAGAGCTCGTCACTCCCCCTAACTGGGAGGGGACCAGAGACAATTACTCGATGCCGACACATCTTTCTAGCTGATTTACATGCTGAAGCTATGTTGCGCTTGGTGACCTCTGACTGTTTCATCCTAACATCGTTGGTGCCGACGTGGATAACAATATCTCTATACTCTCTACACTCGCCAGTTTTAGCTTTAGCCAGCACCATCTTCAGATTAGCCTTAACGTCGGTAGCCCTGCCCCCTGGTAAACAGTGTATGATCGCTGGGTGATTCGTTTTAAGTCTAATACTGTGGGTAATGGAGTCGCCAATGACTAGGGTTTTCAATTTGTCAGAGCTAATGGTGGGAGCCTTCGGCGTCTCAGACCCCAGACCCCGTAAATGTAACGGGAGGAGTAGAGACAAGAGAAAACTCGGCCTCAGACTCCGACTCGCTACTTAACGGGGAAAACCGTTTGAAAGTTTCTTTCGGCTGAATGAGCGACACCAGTTGAGCATTCCTACAGCATTTCCCTCCAGAAGCCATGAGAAAGTTGTCCGGCTGCGGGGACTGTGCGGGGAGATTTATACTAACGTTAGTATCTGTACTTACTGGTGGCACAGACGCTGTTTCTTCCTTTCCTACACTGAAATTACCCTTGCCTAACGATTGCGTCTGAAGCTGGGCTTGTAGCACAGCTATCCTCGCCGTAAGGCAATCGTTCTCCTGTATATTATGAGTACAGCGACTGCAATTAAAAGACATCATGTTATTGTTACTACTTAGCTTCGGCTGTTGAAAGTGCTGACGAACCATGTCCAGATAAAGCGTCCGGAGTGAAAAAGTTAAATGAGGGAAAAAAGTTGTGATGGAAAAACTAAAACTATAAACGGTAATTAAAAAGTAAAAAGAAAATACCGTAAAGTTGTCAGCTAGCAAAGTAAGGCTGGCAACAAAACGCACAGCAACAAAACGCACAGGAACACGTCTGCAAATTCAAGAGGAATGACAATAGAATCCATAGTCCCTAAGGTCCCGACAGCATCTATAGTCCCTCAGCACCTACAGTCCCTCATTATCCATAGTATCAATAGTTTATGTAGTCATAAATGTTATGGTCTCTATAGACTCTATAGTCTTGCCGCTTCCCATACATTATAGAATGGCACCTTATGTGGTTCCCTCTCAGTGGTTCCCCGACCACGTAGACACTTCTCTTATAAATGCCTTCAGACAATTGTCAGTGGGGCCTCTCCTGCCCTCACTCTAGCCACATAGAGACTTCTCATATAAATGCCTACAAAAATTGTCAGTGGGGCCTCTCTCCTCTCCTAAGACTAGTGGTACCCTTCTTCTACATCTTTATGTTCTGTTTTATTGGTTTTATCATTTTTATTTTATACTGATTCATTTAAATGGACTTACTGAAATTCAGTAGACATGTCTCTCAGAGGTTCGCAGATCAGGTATCTTCCACCGGGCAGCTCTCAGTAAAAGTCTGATCTGGGTGGGTCTACGTCAACTTTGATCAGACTGGAATTTCCTTTCCCCCTATGGATTGCGGCACCGGTGTCTCCCTCGCAGATCTTCATTGGGATGCTCCACAGGTGGAGTCACTGATCCAGTCCGTGACGCCAGATTGTGGTGGAAATTCAACACCAGGGACACCTGAAGCCAATCTTAAAATGAATCACTCTTTATTATCAGCAAGATGGAGAGGTTACAACAAACTGCACACCGTACAGGTCTATCAGAAGACCTGTTGGGGCAGTTCCAGCAGTTGTCTTATATACGGTGTAGCAAGATCAAGGGTGTGGAGTTTCCACGTCACCAAGTTCAATAACAAACAGGCACCAGTAGCACAAATAGAATGCAAATGGGTTTATTCGTTTTTTTTGGTATACTGGGTAAGAGGGGGGATCGCACCAATCACCTCACAGTCCACAAGCTGTTCTCATTGTCCGTTCCCTTTTCCAGGGGTACTCCTCACACTTGGGTCCTCAGCCAATCCGGTACACAAGGGGGGTAATCGGACAGTCCAGGTCACCACACAGATATTGCTCTCGCTTCTCTCGCTTCTCTCGCTTCTCTCGCTTCTCTCGCTTCTCTCGCTTCTCTCGCTTCTCTCGCTTCTCTCGCTTCTCTCGCTTCTCTCGCTTCTCTCGCTTCTCTCGCTTCTCTCGCTTCTCTCGCTTCTCTCGCTTCTCTCGCTTCTCTCGCTTCTCTCGCTTCTCTCGCTTCTCTCGCTTCTCTCGCTCTTCACCACTCTCTCGATTTCGCTCCTCCTCTGCCCCTTTGTGCAGGCTGCTTTCTCCTTTATCCCCAAGCACTCCCTGGCTTAACGAATCAGTCTTGCCTTGTTGGGGCAGGAAGTCCATATAAGGCTTGGGAGTGGAGCCAGCAACCTGCAACATATCTCTCCTCAATTACCATTCCCCTCACCTCTCCCTGCTGACTGCCACAATGGCTATACACAGACAAGTTATATTTGCATGATTTAGCATAATTAATTAATCACTACCGGTGGCTCGCACATGTGACTGACTAATAGCTCACGAGGCTCTCTCTCTCTCTCCAAGTTGAGACCTTGAAATTGATATTCTGGGCGTACTGCCAAGTTGAGGAACAGTGATAGTGAGGATACCTCTATACACGATCAGTCAGTCACCTGCATGAACCTTTCTAATTAGTTATTAGAAAGTAGCATTGATACATCGATACATAAACATACATTTTCCCTCACAGTATATAAACAATTCCCTCTGGGTAAGTCTGGAGAATATTTCTAAGGATAACCACACCTAATTTGGCGAATGGAGATGCTTCTGAAGCTGAGAAAAATGAGTTGACGTGTGAGAAGAGTCTGACTTTCGGAAATGGAAATTAATGTACACTGAATTTAGACTACCAAACGCCAAATGCCTACAGTATTTAGACCCAATCACCATCTATCTCTTCAAAGTAAGTTACAAAAAAATTGTGCAGTTTGTAACATTCTCTATGAAATGGGCTTTTAAATTATCCATCATTTAATGTAGTGAGCTTCGCAATTATTATGTATATCCATTTTATTATTCATTAAAATGTTGATGAAAAATATACATTTCATCAAGTTTTTGACATTTTTATGTTTACTTAAAAAAAATACTAATATTAATGGACAAAAATACCAACAAATCTCTAAATTGACAGGTAGAAGGAAAAATGTAATTTCAGCCTGTGGTGCCTTGCCTTAAAGGGGATACATTGAATGCTCAGTACATGGCCTGGCCTCACACCAATTAATGTTCCCAAGAGGAAGCATTTGGTCGTGGTTGAAGAATAAACACATTTTTTTCTGGAATGTGGTCAGTTCTACGCCATGTAGATTTGCTAAATGTTCTGATGTTGATGCTGCTCTTGAGGCAAGGTGAGTGGATACTTTGCATGAGATCCCAGGTTCAATATTGCACAACAATCCCGTCAGTTCCAGATATTATTCACATTCTAAAAACATCCAGGAAACCAGTCAGTATTATCCAATCAAAATCTTAACTTGATGCTTCGCCTGGGGATTACTGATGTTCACAATCCCAACAGTGGAGAAATGATCCGCACCACTGCAGGTGGCTGGTGGTTCTTGAGTCATTTTATTTTTGGACCAGAAAGAAGGACAACCCAAGAACAGATTCATATACACTGTTGAGCTTTGAAGACTTCAAGTAAAACCAGCCCTTGGTAGAGTCAAACATTGGCATTTTGTTAAAGTGCCCCTATTGCTGTTTAGGTCTGATCAGAATATTTTTAGAGTTGCGCTCACTAAATAGTGTGTGATGGAGAAGAGTGTATTTTCACATTTATACAATCCCCTGTCTTTTCAAACACTTCAACTTCTTCCCTTTTCCTTAACTGCAAGTTCCTTTCAAGTGTCATTTTACATTTAAAAATTGTAGGTTTAGCATTAAGCAATTCAAATTGAGTTCCATTAACCGATATGAAATTAGTCCTGTTGCCTTTGTTGGTTAGCACTGAGCAGGGACTGTATTTCCAGAGAAACATCGTCTGGCACAGCGGGCTCCTCTGAAGCTGTAATTGCACCAGTCTCTTACAACCATTTAATAAGTAACCCCGTATACAATTTTGATATCACGCTGAGAAGGGGGATATCTCTGGGTAATGTTCAAACGGCCCATAAATGGTTAACGTTATCAGACTGGGAGCTTCATTTCTCCCCCCCGGCCACCCCAAAGACCAGAGCAATGATGTACTTGGTATTTTTGGGACACCTGTTGTGTGTCTGCACAGTGAAAATATCACCCTGACCCTGTATATTTGAGAGCTGCATGGGATGTGCTGAGCAGAAGGGGAGGAGACCCCATATCCCACAGACCCCTTCCTTCATGTACCACATGCCTCTCTCTTTGCTCAGTACTACTTTTGCAAATTGTCCATCTCAGGGGGCACTTTAGCTGTATTACGCAATTCCTGTGTCAATCACTTTGATTCTCAAATTTTGCCAGTGCCATTTACCTAGCATATTCCAGGCCCATTTGGCCTGGCAGAATCAGAATACTGTGCAGACAGACAGTGGCCTGTGCAGACAGACAGTGGCCTGTGCAGACAGACAGTGGCCTGTGCAGACAGACACGCTCTGACCTTTCTCACTCAGCTGAGGGTTACCTTCGTATTTTCTTTATCAGATTACTGAGGATATAAGTCATTTTATCAGTTCCAAATAAACAATACATTTTACCCCTGTGTCCATCCTTTTGCCTTTGGGTTTGATATTTGATATTTGCTGCCCCTCAAACACCTAGCAGAACTACCTGCCCATTTTACACTGTGTTTGGATAGGGTTGATATTCAAATCCGAGCGTACATTCAGTGCAGAAGCTCATATGTCAGGTAGTGGGGCATTGCCACATTTTGGCGTTGAGTGTTGCATTCTGGAGGGATTGCTGTAGCATTTTATGCTAATCTAATCCATAAAATATTTTTTGCTACGGGGACCACATTTTTTGCTCTTTGTTTACTTTTCAGTAAAGCATACATAGTAGGTCCCGTGTGGCTCAGTTGGTGGAGGTTGGCACTTGCAACGCCAGGGTTGTGGGTTTGTTTCCCGCGGGGGACCAGTATGCGAGAAAAAAGAAGTATGAATATGTATGTATTCACTACTGTATATCGCTCTGGATGAGAGCATCTGCTAAATGACTTAAGTGTAGGGGTGAACCACAGATCAACTCAGATCAGCTGAGAAACCAGTATGAAAGCTAATTTCATGACTATCATCCCATAATGGTGCAGAAACGATAGCATATCAACAATACAGACAGAATAAACCACACACCTCTTGAAACACCAATGAAGGGGGATTTTAGAGTGGAACAGAATCTACAGAGGAATGCAAAAATAAGACGCACAATCTAACTTGTGAAATTAATTTCGTCATAACACATACATGAAACAACATTTTATTTGGTGGTTTAACAAAGTAGACTCTATCATATTTTCTAACAACAATAGTGTGGAAATACCTATCCTTATGCTTCTATTGTCACGTAGCACACAGCTAAACCTTTCCCAGATCAGATGAAATGTAGTACATATGGTGGCCTACGACCACTGCCTGTGGACTTTAATTGAATTTCTGCCTCTAGTATTCATTTTCCGTCTTCTATGCTGTCAAACAAAGTTGTACATTGCGATCATTTCTCTTACCTCTTTTTGTTATTGCACCACTCTCACTCAAAATGGCTGGGCTAGCAGTGCCTTCAGAGAACAGAATATGTAGTGGTTACTACTATAAATTGGACACAAGGACTGCTTGGCTCATCTTAGCATCTTTTATTTGATGAGATACGGCATTATGATAAATATCTCATCCACTAGATGTTCATGTTTTCCATCATAGTTGAATATTGATTCAACTTCTGGCCTCAGTGTTCCATGAATATTGTATATACAATTCAACAAAGTAGGAGTCTCTTGATACTATGCAGCTTGCAATTCACTTTCTTGAACAAACTATAATTTCTCGACTGTACTCTCTGTTAAGATATCACTGGAAAATTCCTCCAGCAGAGGTTCGTTAGTGCTAAAAACTTTTATTACTTCTGGCATCTCTTAATTCGTCTGAGAACACTGGATTACATTAACCTCGAGTCTGTTTTGGAGGAAACCGCCTGATGTAGCTTTTTACAAGTCTTAAGTAAAGAAAAAAAACTTTCTGAGGTCTAAAGGGCCCCTGAGCCATTTTGCTTCCACATGTTTTCCTTAATGCCAAAGAAAATAATGCCAATTAGCCCAGCACAGCGACAGGTGTGTGCACTTTCCATTTACTCCCGTTTCACTTATTTTTTTCCTGTTTTAGGGCTGAACGGATTTTTGATGTTGAAAGGATCGACGCAGGAGATGAGAAGCAGTTACAGGGAAGGAAGGTTTAATAACTGACGGTCATGAAACAGAACAATTAACACAGGGACACAGGGAAAACCACCGAGGAACAGACAGATATACAGGGGCAATCAACCACGAGAAGGAGTCCAGGTGAGTCCAATGAGCGCTGCATGACGTGGGATGGGAACCTGCCAAGCCAACCGGGGCAAGGAAACCTCTCGAGCCAGCTAGGGCATGACAGCCCTACGAACCAGCTAAGGCACCCCCGGTACCATCGGCGGCGGCCCCCGGGTCCGACGTCACCAACAAAACAAAACCCCCCAAAACTCCCTGATGCTTCTTGCAATGGTGTCCTCATTCTGAAAGGATCAACGCAGGAGATGAGAAGCAGGTACAGGGAGTGAAGGTTTAATAACTGACATGAAACAGAACAGGGACACATAACAACAATTCATGCGGACACAGGGAACACCACCGAGGAACAGACAGATATAGAGGGGCAATCAACCACGTGAAGGAGTCCAGATGAGTCCAATGAGCGCTGCTGCGTGTAATGGTGGTGACAGGTGCATGTAAAGACGGGTAGCCTGGCACCCTCGAACGCCAGGGAAGTATCAAAATGGTATGCCCACGTGTTATGTGAGATGCTAAGGGCAAGAACCTATTACAATTTATCTTAAGATCTCATCCCTCATGCCCAAATATTTATTTTACATTTTATTCTCCCTTTCATGTTTTATACCCTCTGGAAAATAACAGGTGGAATTTTTGTAAATGTCACTGTTGTAAATACCCACTATAGGCCCAATGTTTTCACAGTACAGTATTGTACTTTTTGTGATAGAGATCTCTCCCTCGTGGAACAAATAAGACAATCCTTTAACATATTTTCTTATCTCATTTTCATTCTCCAGACACACATGAAATGGAGTCAAACGGGCCAAAATAATGTATTATATCAGTTGTGTTCTCTGGACTGACTCCACTCCTCTGAGAATTTTTGCAGGCATCTTATGAGGTGCATCAACAGGAGCCAACTGATGGGGTGAGGAAACAGCGACAATTATGAAATACCAGTGACACACAGCCCACAAACCGCCAACTTCACTTCCTTTCACTTACATTACTCACACAAATAAACCATTGCAAATTCAGTCATTTGGGTATTCAAGTTGTTACAAAGCGATATGATCTTTTATCTATCTAATTTCAGAGATTATTTATTAGCATAGCCTTAAAACTGAGACCTTGATTACAGGTAATATTAATCTGTTATGGTGTTCATTCTCTTCAGCGACATTTTCTACATGCATGTATTAATGTAACGTTTATATAGCTGCTCAATACATTGCATTTTCTACATGTGGTTCAATTCATAATGTGCATAGCTGTATGATACTGACCTTCTTAAAATAGACTACCGATTATACCGATACCTTAACTAGTACCTTGAGAGGAGATAGTTAAATCTGCAGGCATAAAGAGGGTTTCATAGGAACTAGCCATGTATTAAGTGTATTTCCTTAATGGGGCTGTTTAATTGAAGTCTAATCCAATCTAGTGTTAGGTTTTTTCAGTTTAATTAATGATGTAGAAGGGGTAGCATAATGATGGAATGTGTCTTATTGATTAAGCCTTTTGACCAAATGAAGTCCGCCACTTCTGCTTTGCTCATGATACGGTGGTGAAATATCCACCCCTGGGGGTATGGGACATATTGAGCATCTTTCAAGTCAGATCAAGTCAGACTGTTGAAGCGTTGGTGCTCTTTAAGGTTCAGCAGGGTGCTAAAAGACAGCCTTGAACACTCTGGTCCCCAGGAATACAAAGATGGGAAAAAAACATCCCCAAACTACCAAGATGGTAGAATTCACCCTTAATTAGGACTTTTAGAACTGATGTTTGCGGGAGGCCATATACTCGTCTTTCTATCCTCAAACAGCCTTTTTAGAATAATTATTTTTTGCTCTTTGATATGTTTTCTTTTTCTGTTCGCTTTCACTGATCCTGTGGAAAATGTTGGAAAGCAGTTGCGTGTCAGTCAGGTGTTAGAAAACCACCGCATCTCATCTACAGTATTTGTGCAGAGATGGGTTGACATGACAAGGATCTGTCAACATATGAAAGGAGGCGCTTTGAGAGAAGAAGCCTAGTGGATTCGGACGAGTTGAAAGCACTCGGTGCCTGAAAAAGAGGCTTGAGTCAAACTGGAATGAACTGATGTGCCAGCTGATGTAGAGCAATGATTAATAATCCACAGCCCCGATACCTGTTCCCCTAGAATGGATTGCCTTGCCGTGGGATGTGAAAAGTCATTTATATCACTTATGTTCCCCCAAAACATTAGGCCTTCCTACACAACCGCCACCACTGCAATTCTTTACTGCTACAGTAATCTTGCTTTTCACTTTGATTTCACATTGTGGATATGTCATTTTATGAAGACAGGGACAAAAATGGACATTGACTGAATAAGATGTATGAAAGACAATACAAACAAACATACAAGACTTTTCCATAGTTTTTCTTCCTGGTTGAGATGTGATCTCAGAATGTACATTTCTGTTGCAGGACTGTTTTGATCTTGCTCATATTGTGTTTCTTCCTGAGGTACAGCATGGGAGTGACATACTGAGGAGACGGTGTGTTGTCAAAGACTCACGTTAGGCATAGTTCCACTGACTCATGCCAGGTGTCTGTGAGTCAGTCCTGGAGGGGATCTGTCTCTCTGTCAAAACAGATCTACCCCCTCTCTGCCCTCTTAAACAGCACTTCCATGTTTTGGCCCATTGCTAACCTCTGACACTCAATGAGCAAAGCACAGAAGAGATATCGAAATCAGTTCTTGTTAAAAAAAAAGACTATGGTCAGATAGCCAGAGTGCAGTTTATTGTTGAACATGGCTAAATTAGCACCTACAGTGCCTTGTGAAAGTTTGTTTCTATTTTTGTTGCATTACAACCTGTAATTTAAATAGATTTTTATTTCAATTTCATGTAATGGACATACTATAGTAATACTATAGTAATTTTGTCTATTCATGTAATGGACAAAATAGCCCAAAATGGTGATGTGAAATTAAAAAATAACTTGTTTCAAAAAATTCAAAAACAGAAAAATGGTTTGTACACATGTATTCACCCCCTTTGCTATGAAGCCCCTAAATAAGATCTGGTGAAACCAATTACCTTCAGAAGTCACATAATTAGTTAAATAAATTCCACCTGTGTGCAATCTAAGTGTCACATGATCTGTCACATGATCTCAGGATATATACACCTGTTCTGAAAGGCCCCAGAGTCTGCAACAGCACCAAGCAAGTGGCACCATGAAGACCAAGTAGCTCTCCAAACAGGTCAGGGACAAATGATTACAGACACCTGTGTGTCTTTTGACACTATATAAACGAGTCATCCCGCAGTGTTTGTGATTATACCCTGATGAAGACAGTTTGGCTGTCGAAACGTTGGATATTACATTTTTGCATCTGAGCTCCTAGAGTGTGCGGCTCTCCTTTATTTTCAAGTTTCCTACTCCGTTAGCCAGCACCTCGCCTAAATAGGTGTGCGTTTCTTTTTCTTCAAGAGAGGGTCGCCCACCAAAACTCACGGACCAGGCAAGGAGGGCATTAATCAGAAAGGCAACAAAGAGACCAAAGATAACCCTGAAGGAGCTGCAAAACTCCACAGCGGAGAATGGAGTATCTGTCCATAGGACCACTTTATTTTTTATTTTTTTTATTTTACCTTTATTTATATAGTTTGTTCTCATTGATATAGCATCTATTTTCCAAGAGAGACCTGGTCCAATAGCAGAAGGGGGAACAATGTTTCAGACAAAACAACTTACGAACACAAAATTAAACAAAACTATAAACACACTTACAGTACAACAATTACACATTACGTTAGAAACACAAAAGTCTTGACTAAAAACAGCTGTCCTAAAGACAATTATATGACATTTCTATGATATCTACATCGATCAAGTGTTTAAACTCCACCAACAAAACTAGATCATCAAATGTTCAGGAGAGAATTCCAGGACCACGGAGCTACAGTTGAAGTCTGAAGTTTACATACACCTTAGCCAAATACATTTAAACTCAGTTTTTCACAATTCCTGACATTTAATCCCAGTAAAATGTCCCTGTCTTAGGTCAGTTAGGATCACCACTTTATTTTAAGAATGTGAAATGTCAGAATAATAGAGAGTGATTTATTTCAGCTTTTATTTCTTTCATCACATTCCCAGTGGGTCAGAAGTTTACATACACTCAATTAGTATTTGGTAGCATTGCTTTTAAATTGTTGAACTTGGGTCAAACGTTTCGGGTAGCCTTCCACATGCTTCCCACAATAAGTTTGGTGAATTTTGGCCCATTCCTCCTGACAGAGCTGGTGTAACTGAGTCAGATTTGTAGGCCTCCTTGCTCGCACACGCTTTTTCAGTTCTGCCCACATTTTTTTAATGGGATTGAGGTCAGGGCTTTGTGATGGCCACTCCAATACCTTGACTTTGTTGTCCTTAAGCCATTTTGCCACAACTTTGGAAGTATGATTGGGGTCATTGTCCATTTGGAAGACCAATTTGCGACCAAGCTTTAACTTCCTGACTGATGTCTTGAGATGTTGCTTCAATATATCCACATACATTTCCCACCTCATGATGCCATCTATTTTGTGAAGTGCACCAGTCCCTCCTGCAGCAAAGCACCCCCACAACATGATGCTGCCACCCCCATGATTCACAGTTGGGATGGTGTTTGTCGGCTTGCAAGCCTCCCCCTTTTTTCCTCCAAACATAATGATGGTCATTATGGCCAAACAGTTCTATTTTTGTTTTCAGACCAGAGGACATTTCTCCAAAAAGTACGATCTTTGTCCCCATGTGCAAACCGTAGTCTGGCATTTTTATGGTGGTTTTGGAGCAGTGGCTTCTTCCTTGCTGAGCAGCTTTTCAGGTTATGTCGATATAGGACTCGTTTTACTCTGAATATAGATACTTTTCTACCTGTTTCCTCCAGGATCTTCACAAGGTCCTTTGCTGTTGTTCTGGAATTGATTTGCACTTTTTGCACCAAAATACATTAATCTCTAGGAGACAGAACGCGTCTCCTTCCTGAGCGGTATGACCGGTGCGTGGTCCCATGGTGTTTATACTTGTGTACTATTGTTTGTGCAGATAAACGTGGTACCTTCAAGCATTTGGAAATTGCTCCCAAGGATGAACCAGACTTGTGGAGGTCTACAATTATTTTTCTGAGGTCTTGCCTGATTCCTTTGGATTTTCCCATGATGTCAAGCAAAGAGGCACTGAGTTTGAAGGTAGGCCTAGAAATACATCCACAGGTACACCTCAAATGATGTCCATTAGCCTATCAGAATTCAGTTTTTTTGTATTATTTCTTGTTTGTTTCACAACAAAAAAATATTTTGCATCTTCAAAGTGGTAGGCATGTTGTGTAAATCAAATGATACAAAACCCCAAAAAATCCATTTTAATTCCAGGAACTCCCACAAGTGTTCAATTGGGTTGAACACACACACACACACACCACACACACACACATCAAATCAAACTTTTTAACATTTACTCAATTATTTCCTTTATTTTGGCAGTTACCTCTATCATACTGTATGTTGGAAGACGTGTGCTTAAAGTTGAGGAATATTAGGATACAATTTTTTAAAAGTCCTAATCCCCAATTTACACCACTTCTGTAGAATGACAAGTATAGGCTATGAAATCGCATAAGTTACACACAATGACAGGTGTGAGTTCAATGATGAACTCATCACTGCCCCATCATCATTCAAATGTGCATATAGGCACGGCGAAATGTGTCACTTCATGATTGCCCTTGGACAATGTGACATCCTGCAGTTATGGAAGTGAACAGACTCCAGAGACAGGTGATTGATCATCAGAGGTTGCAAGTCATAGAGGCACTACAGCTGGGCTGGTTCTACGGCCAAGCCCCCTGAGAGACAGGAGAAGATGAGAGGGCTACTTCAGTAGACAAGCTTCGTGTTCCCTTGGCCTCTGAAATACCTTTAAAGCTCATCTTGCGGTTATTGTCAAGTAGTCTTTCTTGGCAGAGTCAAACAGACCACGTTTGTATTTCTCTCTGTGATTTCTTCTCTTTGGTTACTGCTGGAACATTGTCACACTTTTCAGAGATGATAGCTGTGAGAGCTGCACCATTTATTTCATCAGTATCTGTAGATTATTTAAAAAAAATAGTTGTTGATCCCCTTTCAGAAGGCATGTCTTGACTCACAGCCCACTGGGCACAGACGTCAGTTCAACGTCTAGTTTCGATTTACATTTGATTGATTTATAAAAAAAACGTGAATTCAACGTGAAATCAAAAAAACTATTCACGTCATTGGATTTAGATAAAAAATTGGGTGAAATAAAGAAAATAGCCCTATTTGGTAAAATACCAAGTCCATATTATGTCTCTCATGAGGACAGCCACAGGAAAGGAAGACCCAGAGTTAACACTGCTACACAGGATACATTCATTAGTTACCAGCCTCAGAAATTGCAGCCCAAATAAATTCTTAACAGACACATCTCAACATCAACTGTTCAGAGGAGACTGTGTGAATCAGGCCTTCATGGTTGAATTGCTGCAAGGAAACCACTGCTAAAGGACACCAATAAGAAGAGACTTGCTTGGGCCAAGAAACACGAGCAATGGACATTAGACTGGTGGTAATCTGTTCTTTGGTCTGATGAGTCCCAGTTATTATTATTTTTGGTTCCAACTGCCGTGTCTTTGTGAGACGCAGAGCAGGTGAACGGATGATCTCCACATGTGTGGTTCCCACCGTGAAGCATGGATGAGGAGGTGTGATGGTGTGGGGGTGCTTTGCTGGTGACACTATCTGTGATTTATTTAGAATTCAAGTCACACTTAACCAGCATGTTTAAGGACAGACGCTGGAGACGAGAAGCAGGTACTGGGAGTGAACAATTAATAACCAACTGACAGGAACAGAATACGGACAGCATCTGTACAGGGGCAATGTAAACGACAATAATGCTGACACAGGGATGAAACAGGAAACAGACAGATATAGGGAAATCAAGCAAAATGTGAAGGAGTCCAGGTGAGTCCAATGAGCGCTGATGTGCATAATGAGGGTGACAGGTGTGTGTAATGAAAGGCAGCCTGATGTGACAGTACCCCCCCCCCCCCCCCCCCTCCCCTCTCTAGGGGTGCCACATGGCGTCCCACCTGGGCGAGCCTGGCGGTTCGGCTGAGGCATGTGCGCTGGACAAGCCGGCTGGGACGTAGAAGCCCGACGAGCCGGCAGAGGCGTGGGAGCATAGTGAGCCGGCTGAGGCGTGGGAGCCTGACGATCCCGTTGAGGAGTGGGAGGCCGACGAGCCGGCTGAGGTATGACATGGGATTGGAGCCTGCCGACCCAACTGGGGCAAGGAAACCTCTCGAGCCAGCTAAGGCGTGGAAGCCCGACGAGCCAGCTGAGGCATCCCCGGTTCCATCGGCGGCGGCAACCGGACCCAATGTCACTAACAAAACAAAAACCTCCCTGATGCTTTGTATAGTGGTGTCAGCATTCTATAGTGAACATTTAATAACCAATGGACAGGAACAGAATATTGACAGTGACTGGACAGGGGAAACGTAAACAACAATAATGCTGACACGGGTATGAAACAGACTGAAACAGGGAAGGCAATCAAAACTTGAAGGAGTCCAGGTGAGTCCAATGAACACTGATGCGCGTAATGATGGTGACAGGTGTGCGTAATGAAAGGCAGCCTGGGGTCCTCGGGCGCCAGAGACGGAGAACGGTAGCAGGTGTGACAGCATGGCTACCACAGCGTTCTGCAGCGATACGGCATCCCATCTGGTTTGCACTTAGTGTGACTATCATTTGTTTGTCAACAGGAAAATGACCCAACACACCTTCAGGCTGTAAAAGGGCTATTAGACCAAGAACGATAGTGATGGAGGGCTTTTTTCAGATGACCTGACCTCCACAATCACCCAACCTCCACCCAATTGAGATGGTTCAGGATGAGTTGGACTGCAGAGTGAAGGAAAATCAGCCAACAAGTGCTCAGCATATATTGGAACTCCTTCCAGACTGTTGGAACAGCATTCCAGGTGAAGCTGGTTGAGAGAATGCCAAAAGCTGTCAGAGGCAAAGGGTGGCTACTTTTTTGGTTACTACATGATTCCATATGTGTTATTGAATAGTTTTGATGTCTTCACTACTATTCTACATTGTAGAAAATAGTTCAAATAAAGAAACACTCTTGAATGAGTTGGTCGTCGAAACTTGACTGGTACTGTATGAGTACATTTATTTTGCAATGCTCACACACTTAGCGTGAGTGATGTTGTCACCATGTAAGAGCTTTCCACACCAGGATTGTGCAACATTTTCCCATTATTTTCAAAATTCTTCAAGTTCTGTCAAATTGGTTGTTGATCATTGCTAGACAATCATTTTCAGCCCTTGCAATAGATTTTCTAACAGATTTAAGTAAAAACTGTCTTTGAAATGTACTGCTTCACTGAGGGACCTTACAGATAATTGTATGTGTGGCGTACATAGATTAAGTTGTATTAAAAAATCTAGTTAAACACTATTATTGCACACAGAGTGAGTCCATGCAACTAATTATGTGACATGTTTAGCACATTTTTACTCCAGAATTTATTTAGGCTTGGGTTTAATGGGTTTAATACATATTGACTCAAGATATTTCAGCATTTCATTTTTTATTAATTTGTAAAAATGTTGAAAAACATAATTCCACTTTGACATTATGAGGTATTGTGTGTAGGCCAGTGACAAAAATATCTACATTTAATCCATTTTAAATTCAGGCTGTAACACAACAAAATGTGGAAAAAGGCAAGGTGTGTGAATACATTCTGAAGGATTTAAATAGTTTAAATTCAGCCCAGGATTCAACTTAACATAAGCAATACGTATGGGGCCTAAGGTTTCAAGCTTTGATTGATTTCAAATGGGATCTACAAGTTAATAATAAATATGTTGGATTCACCTCTACATCACAACCAAAAATCAAAGTGAAAGAATCGGATGAAATCAAAGCAAAATGTATTTAAAGTGCATTTCATTAAGTTTGAATTGATTTAGTCCTTTTCTTAAACTTACATTTTTGTGAATCCAACATATAAATTATTCATTTGTAGACAAACTGGAATTAAAGCCAGACTCAATGGCACAGATGGAGCTATCCAAGCAGAAGATAGTTGACATTTGGTTGCTTTTACAGCTAAAAATAATTCAATATCACTTTTGCAATACGGTAAATAGCCTATTAACTTGTCAACAAGTTAAGAAATTATATGTTGGATTCACATCTCTATCTCAATCAAAAATAAAAGTTTAAGAATAGGATTGTCAGTGGCTCAGATGGAACTATCCAAGCAGTAGATACGTCTCCTTTAAAAGTTTATATTTGGTTGCATTGTCATCTAAACATGATAAAATTTTACTTCTGTAAGACAGTAAATATCCTAATGTTAAGGCTTACAAACTAATGTACCAGTATTTATTATATCTTAAAATGAGTAACACATCCATGACCACATTTTGAGGTTACTGTAACAATAAATGTATTCTTTTGTAATCATAGAAAGCGTGTAAAATAATCTGCACAAAATCTCAAATGGTATTGATCAATTGGTTCATGTACTTTAAAAATCTCAATTGCGATCCAGGTAATTTAGTTGTGCTATTAGATAAAGCACAGGTATAACACATTAAGTTCTTGAATAAATAAATGAAGAAAATATCTGACTTTGTATTCCCATTTGAACTTTTTAATGGTTGAAAGTGCAGTGATAACACATTTAGGTGACAAACAAAAATAAGACATTGATTTTCCACTGGAATTTGGTTGTGCTTTTAGATGGTTGAAAGCATAGTGATAACACATTGGGAATTCAACAAACTTTTGGGTGTCTTTTTGAGTGTGTGAAAATAGGTTGGAATCAATTATGTGGTGTGCCCAGTGGTTTGGGTCATTTTTGAGTCACTTTTATTGTAAATAAGAAAATAATATGTTGGTTTTTCTCTGCATTTCGAGGTTGGTTTTGGACACATAGGTCCTGATTAGCGGTGGCGCACACTGATTGGAGCCACCTTGTTAGTCAGGATGTGTTTCACCTGTGCTGGCCTAGCTGGTATTTAAGACCTGCTGGCCCAGTGCATCAGTTGGAGAAGAGACGTTAGCGCTTCCACCGCACGTTAGCGCTTCCACCGCACGTTAGCGCTTCCACCGCACGTTAGCGCTTCCACCGCACGTTAGCGCTTCCACCGCACGTTAGCGCTTCCACCGCACGTTAGCGCTTCCACCGCACGTTAGCGCTTCCACCGCACGTTAGCGCTTCCATCGCACATTAGCGCTTCCACCGCACATTAGCGCTTCCACTTTAGGTAGCCAAACAAAGCCTGAATCTGGCATTTTTCCTTGTTTAATTTGGTCCATATTTGTTACACCCTATCCTAGGTTGGTGTGGGTTTTTCCTTTAGTTGGTCTTTTCTGAAGAAAATATAGTGAGCATCCATGGTGGGTGTCCTTTGGGACCCTTTTCTTGTTGCTTTGTCAACTTTCAGTGGGCACCCCCATTAGTGTCTTTCAGAAACCCCTTCTGTTTCGGGTTTGCTTGTCAATGTGACTCTTTTGTTAGCCAGGTACTTGATTTTTCAAACAACACTTTTGTTGTAGAGTTTCTGTCACTGACAACCAACGTGGGGGGTTATACAATTGGGTGAAATATGTTTGAAAGTTGCATAAGAAAAAAAAAGAAAAAAACATGGACTTTAATTTGGAAGCACTTGCGTAAAACTAGATTAATATACGAAGGAGATACTAGATAAATGTACAAAGGCAAATCTGATTGTCATTGTAAAGCACAGGTGTCAAACTCATTCCACGGGGGGCCGAGTGTCTGCGGGTTTTCGCTCCTCCCTTGTACTTGATTGATGAATTAACATCACTAATTAGTTAGGAACTCCCCACACCTGGTTGTCTAGGGCTTTATTGAAAGGAAAAACCAAAAACCTGCAGACACTAGGCCCTCTGTGGAATGAGTTTGACACCCCTGTTGTAAAGCATTATGACATCAGTATGACATCTGCCCATTCAAAAGCAGTAGTCAGAGTTCCGCGATACTGTTATGGTGGAGAAGGAAATCCTCCCGGAGAGAGAGGATGATGAAAACGGTGTTACGGGTAGTAGAGTAAACCCCATAGACGTGCAACTGTGGGAGGTAGATGTCACGTTCCTGACCTGTTTTCCTTTGTTATGTATTTGTTTTAGTTGGTCAGGGCGTGAGTTGGGTGGGTTGGTCTAGGTTTGATTTTCTATGTTGGCATTTTGTGTTCGGCCTGGTATGATTCTCAATCAGAGACAGCTGTGAATCGTTGTCCTTGATTGAGAGTCATACTAAGGCAGCCAGGGTTTCACTGGTGTTTTTGTGGGTGTTTGTTCCTGTGGAGGTTTTGTTGCCACACAGGACGGTTTTGGTTTTGTCACGTTTTTTGTATTTTGAAGTGTTTTGTTGATTTTCATTAAAAGAATGAACACTAACCACTGCGTTTTGGTCCCCACCTTCTGTCAGCGGGGACAGCCATAACAGTAGAACTACATGCAAAATTGGAGCATCAGAGTTTGAGTACAACAAAAGGGAACTGGAGTTGGAGCATGCCATTCGATTAAAAGGGTTAGATCTGGAAACACTCTGTATCCAGTCAGACCATCATCCGGCTTGTATTTTTTACTCTGTTGGAGCTGATTGCTGCAATATCTGGTCCCTGCTCTTACAAAGTATTCTTGTGAAAAAGCTCAAAGTGTACGCCGCTTTATCTCTTGACCAGAGTTCAGATTATGACACTGTTAAAGCTGCTATTCTTCAGGCTTACGAGTTGGTCCCAGAGGCATACAGACAACAGTAACGTAAATTGCGAAAGACAGAGTCATAAAGTCATGCTGAATTCGCAAGGGAACAAGCATGTCTTTTTGATCTCTGGTGTGCTTCTCAAGAGGTCAAGTTCATTGAGGATTTAAAGACTCACATTACTCAAAGGGTTAAAGAATTGCCTTCACGAAAGGTTTGCTACCTATATTAATGAGCACAAGGATCTCACTCTTGAGAAAGCTGCAGTCCTTGCAGATGAGTGTGTTTGACACACAAAACTACTGTCACATGCAAGGCACCAACAAACAATCCACATAATCCCTACACAAAAAAAAACAATCCAGAGTCACCTTCCACTACAAGGTTTCAGTCTTTTCCCCCAGTGCCCAAAGACAGGGATGGGCAGAAAACTGGTTATTTCTATCTGCCAGTTTGTCGTTACTGCCATGAGAATGGGCATATTGTCTCTCATGTCCTAAATTGAAACAGAAAAATCTGAGAGAGAAATAGACGTTTTTTTCTTGTGGGAGCTCTCCAGACCATTAAATCTCTGGTTGGGACTGGTTTATCTCCTAAATGAGATTTTGTATCAGTTTGTATGAAAGAAAAGTAAGATGGGTTCGTGTCTCTGCAGAGTTGTGATGCTGTTAGGAGGCCTGTGAAGATACTGCGGGACACAAGGCAGCCCAGTCCTTCATTTTGGAGGGTGGTTTGCCTTTGTTTGACACTATAGATGACAGGATTGGAGATGGGCTGCATGGAAGTTCCTTTTTTATAATGTTGAACTCAAGTCTGGTTGTGGGAGTGAGGCCTAGCCTACCTGTGAAGTGAGTCTCATTCATTTTGGGCAACGGTTTGGCTGGTGGGAAGGTTGTGCCAAATCCTGTAATTTGTAAGGTGCCTCGAGTAGAGGAACCTGATTGGTTTTCGGAGAAATACTCTAGCGTTTTCCCAGCGTGTGCTGTTACACATGCTGTGTCTAAGAAGATTGCCGAGAGCAAGTCTAATTTTGAGGAGGATGTCAGTTATCCCACCAAGTTTGATCTGTCTGAGACATTTCTATGTGGTCCTGAATTCGGTGAGCGAGTTGGTACTCTACGACCTCTGAAAGAGGAAAGGGTCCCTACAGTGAACACTTCGATGTCTAGGAAACAGCTGATTGCTGAACAGAGAAAATATGCTTCCCTCTCCCTGAGATACATCAAGAGTAGGAGTTTGATTAAGTTTGTGTGGGTTACTTTGACAGAGATGATGTTCTGATGAGGAAATTGTGTTCCCACGCCAATTCTGGGAAAGATGGTAGGCCCAGTGTACCTACAATTGTTGTTCCAGTTACACTCTGACAAGAGATACTGAGGTTGGCTCATAATGGAAGCATGGCTGGCCAATCTTGGGGTCAACAAGACGTGTGACAGTATCTTCCGTAACTTCTGTCCTTGTCTGAAACAGAATGTTATGGCTTTCTGTTAAACCTGTCACATTTGCCAGCTGATGGGTAAACCGAACCAATCTGTGCCTGGTTGCACCTTTGCAGCCAGTACCTGCTTTTGGCTAATCTTTCAGCAGGGTTCAGGTGAACTGTGTTGGTCCTTTGCTCAAAGGAAAGAGTAGTAACCATCATGTTGTTAGGGTTCGTTCCTTATGTCCTTCCTTGTCAATAATTGGTTAATTGGTGATATTAGCATTTTTACAATATCTTTCATTCAATCATTCAAAAACCTTTATTAATGCAATTGCAGACAGAAGTTGACAAACAGGATCATAGCACGCATGTTTCCGAGTAAGTTCTGCATCAAACAAAAGGTCTTCAGTTGTTTTATTAAACTGAAGTCCCGCCTTAGTGATGTCACTGACTGCGTCATTACCTTTTTCCTCCTGAGACCAAAACCCTGCATCCACAGCTGTACAAACATAGAGTTTCAGTGTTATAAAAGCTAGGCAATAAATGTCCCCTCCCCAAAATTGATTTATTGTGGAATGTCTGAGTAGTCTCTTATCTCCCACACTCCCCTGCAGAGTTCTGTCTTAGTCACACCTCTAAGAGGGGTCTTCTTTATAAGAGAGAGAGAGAAAGAGCACACAACTGTGGAACAATTCTAAAACTATTTAATGAATATATACTGTATATTGTTCATCTGTATATCTAGGACCCTATAAATGTAAGGAGCGAGGGGTCTTCTAACCCCTCCCCTTCTATTAATAAAACATAAGCATAATCAATTATTCTAATACATCAAACATTTTGGTACAACCCTTTTCATGACCCCTAGGTGAACCCGACAATGTGTGCTGCCACACGTTTCCTTGAGTTCATTCCATTGAGGAACCTCATTGCTCCCAGTATTGTTAAGGCCCCTGTGAAATTATTTTCAACGTTTGGGCTTCCACAGATTTTAACCAAGATTAACATTTAATTTCAAAGATCTTCAAGTAAATGCTACAGCAGTTGTGTGTCACCCATTGCCCCTTTAGTGCATATCACCCAGTCTCAAGGCGCTCGAGATTTCATCAGACTTTGAAGTCTACGTTGAAAGCTTTTTGCTTTGAGTTTGAGAGAGATTGGGATGAAGGGGTGCCTCTAGTGCTGTTTGCAGCACAGGTTGTTCAGGAGTCTCTCGGTTTCAGTCCAAATGAGCTTGTGTTTGGATATTATGTCAGAGGTCCATTGAGCTTGCTAAGAGAGAGGTTGTTGCAGGACAACACCTCAAAATCTAAAGACAAATCTCTTGAAGCGCGTAAGCGCTTTTCGATACAGATTGCACAGTGCCTGTGAGTTTGCCAGTGACAACATGGAGAAGGTTCAAACAGAAAGGAAAGTCTGGTACAAATCGAAAGGCCAGTAGTCACACTTTCGATGTGAGTGATCAAGTCCTGGTTTTGTTGACCGTTCTGGGATCACCGTTGCAAGATCCCTTTTCAGACCCTTACACCATAAAACGTTAGTAGTCCAGATTACCTCATCGCCACACCAGAGCAAAAAACACCCAAAGAAAAACAGGCTGTGTCATGTAAACATGCTGAAGCCATACTTCTCCCATTGCGATCGGGCAGAGAAGTTGGTGGGAACCGGTAGCGTATCCTCTGCCTGCGGCCACTGCTGTCCGTTTGAGTTCAATCACTTTTTGACAGCAGCCATTTTGATTGGAATGAAACCTTCCATACATATTTGCCCATTGTAGAAGTGCTCAGAAAGGGACTTTTTGGACTTCATCACTGGAAAAGATAAACGGTTGAGATTGATAGAATTTAAAAGCTTACAAACATTGTTGTCAAACTATTTTATAATTTCTGTCAAAATAATGTCATTTAAAAAAAATAACTAAAATCCACAATTTCCCAAGTGATTCCCTACACTGAAAAGTGGAAATACGAAGAGATGGAATCAAAACCAGGCTGGTATTCGGTCCCTGGCTGCACTTTATATAAGAAATCTAGAGAAGAAGGCACAAAATGTCTTTTCCATTGAAAGGTACAGACAGATGCAGAAGAAGGCTAGAAACAATAAAAACTGTAAATATGATGTAAACACTCATACAGCCAATCTTGTAAATCTACATGTGTAAGGACCGACGCCGGGGATGAAAAGTAGGTACGGGGAGTCAAACATCTAATAGGACAGAAATAGCGTCAGGACATATGAACATTAATGCAGAAGCTGGGAACAGAGCGGGGAAACAGACAGATATAGGGAAGGTAATGACAGAGGTGATTGAGTCCAGGTGAGTCCAATAATCGCTGATGCGTGTGACGGGGGGAAGGCAGATGTGCATAATGATGATGGCAGGAGTGTGTAATGCTGGGGAGCCTGGCACCCTTGAGCGCCGGGGGGAAAAGCGGGAGCCAGCGCGACAGTCCCCCCCCCTCTAGCGGCGCCACCCGACGTCCCACCTGGGCGAGCCTGACGGGCTGGCCGAGGCACGGGCGCTGGACAAGCCCGGCTGGGTGTGAACCCCAGACAAACTGGCAGAGGTGTGAGAGCCTGACGATCCGGCTGAGGCATTAAGATCTGTCGATCCCGCTGAGGCGTGGGAGCCCGACGATCTGGCGGAGGCGTATCAGCCTGATGAGCCGGCTGGGCATAAAAACCTGACGATCCGGCTGAGGCCTGACGTGGGATGGGCACCTTCCGAGCCAACCTGGGGCAAGAAACTTCTCGAGCCAGCTAGGGCGTGACAGCTCGATGAGCTGGCTTAGGCACCCCCTGTTCCATCGGTGTCGGGCCCTGGACCTTACGTCACCCCCAACCGGAACGTAAGCACTTCCTGATGCTTCGTATGATGGCTTTTGCATAGCCTAGGCGCTTTACCAGTTAGCATATCAAATCAAATCTTATTTGTCACAGGCGCGGAACACAACACAACGTACAGTGAAATGCTTACTTACAAGCCCTTAACCAACAATGCAGTTTTAACAAGAAATAAGTGTTAAGTAAAAAATAGATAAGTAAACATTTTTAAATAACAGTAACAAATAATTCAAAAGCAGCAGTAAAATAACAATAGCGAGGCTATATACAGGGGGGTAATGGTACAGAGTCAATTGAGTTAATATGTACATGTAGGTAGAATTAAAGTGACTATGCATAGATAATATACAGAGAGTAGCAGCAGCATAAAATAAGGGGGGATTGCAAATAGTCTGGGTAGCCATTTAATTAGCAGTTCGGGATTCTTATGGCTTGGGGGTACAAGTTGTTAAGAAGTCTTTTGGACCTAGACTTGGCGCTCCGGTACCATCTGCCGTGCGGTAACAGAGAAAACAGTAGGGGCGGCTGGAGTCTTTGACAATTTTTTAGGAACTTCCTCTGACACCGCCTGGTATAGAGGTCCTGGATGGCAGGAAGCTTGGCCCCAGTGATGTACTGGGCCGTATGCACTACCCTCTGTAGTGCCTTGCGGTCGGAGGCCGAGCAGTTGCCGTACCAGGCAGTGAGTCAAACAATCAGGATGCTCTTTGGTGCAGCTGTAGAACTTTTTGAGGATCTGAGGACCCATGTCAAATCTTTTCAGTCTCCTGAGGGGGAATAGGCTTTGTCGTGCCCTCTTCACGACTGTCTTGGTGTGTTTGGACCATGATAGTTAGTTGGTGATGTGGACACCAAGGAACTTGAAGCTCTCAACCTGCTCCACTACAGCGCCGTCGATGAGAATGGCGTACTCGGTCCTCCTTTTCCTGTAGTTCACAATCATCTCCTTTGTCTTGATCACATTGAGGGAGAGTTTGATGTCCTGGCACTAAACGGCCAGGTCTCTGACCTCCCTCCCCCCTATAAGTGGTCTCGGTGATCTGGCCTACCACTGTTGTGCCATTGAAAAACTTAACAATGGTGTTGGAGTTGTACATGGCCATGCAGTCATGAGTGAACAGGGAGTACAGGGAGGGACTGAGCACGCACCCTTGAGGGACCCCCATCTTGAGGATCAGTGTGGCGCATGTGTTGTTACCTACCCTTGTCACCTGGGGGCGGCCCATCAGGAAGACCAGGATCTAGTTGCAGGGGGAGCTGTTTAATCCCAGGGTCCTTACCTTAGTGTTGAGCTTTGAGGGCACTCTCACATATGTGTTCATTTTGTTCAGGTGGGAAAGGGCAGTGTGGAATGCAATAGAGATTGCATCATCTGTGGATCTGTTGGGGCGGTATGCAAATTGGAGTGGGTCTAGGTTTTCTGGGATAATGGTGTTGATGTGAGCCATGATCAGCCTTTCAAAGCACTTCATGGCTACAGACATGAGCACTACGGGTTGGTAGTCATTTAGGCAGGTTACCTTAGTGTTCTTGGGCACAGGGACTATGGTGGTCTGCTTGAAACATGTTGGTGTTACAGACTCGGTCAGGGCCAGGTTTAAAATGTCAGTGAAGACACTTGCCAGCTGGTCAGCACATGCTCGGAGTACACGTCCTGGTAATCCGTCTGGCCCTGCGGCCTTGTAAATGTTGACCTGTTTAAAGGTCTTACTCACGTCGGCTATGGAGAGTGTGATCACACAGTTGTTCGGAACAGCTGATGATCACATGCATGTTTCATTGTTACTTGCCTCGAAGCGAGCATAAAAGTAATTTAGCTCGTCTGGTAGGCTCGTGTCCCTGGGCAGCTAGCGGCTGTGCTTCCCTTTGTACTCTGTAATAGTTTGCAAGCCCTGCCACATTCGACGAGCGTCGGAGCCAGGGTAGTATGATTCAATCTTAGTCCTGTATTGACTCTTTGGAGGGCATAGTGGGATTTCTTATAAGCTTCCGGGTTTGAGTCCCGCTCCTTGAAAGAGGCAGCTTTACCCTTTAGTTCAGTACGGATGTTGTCTGTAATCCATGGCTTCTGGTTGGGGTATGTACGTACAGTCACTGTGAGTACGATGTTATCGATGCACTTATTGATGAAGCCAGTAACTGATGTGTACTCCTCAATGCCATCGGAATAATCCTGGAACATATTCCAGTCTGTGCTAGCAAAACAGTCCTGTAGCTTAGCATCTAACCACTTCTTTATTGACCAAGTCACTGGTGCTTCCTGCTTTAATTTTTGTATGTACGTAGGAATCAGGAAGATAGAATTATGGTCAGATTTGCCAAACGGAGGGCGAGGGAGAGCTTTGTACGCGTCTCTGTGTGTGGAGTAAAGGTGGTCTAAAGTGTTTTCCCTCTGGTTGGACATTTAACATGCTAGTAGAAGTTATTTTATTTAATTTCCCCTGCATTAAAGTCCCCGGCCACTAGGAGCACTGCCTCTCAATGAGCGTCTTCCTGTTTGCTTAATACCGTATACAGCTCATTGAGTGTGGTCTTAGTGCCAGCATCAGTTTGTGGTGGTAAATAGACAGCTACAAGGAATCTAGATGAAAACTCTTTTGGTAAATAGTGTGGTCTACAGGTTATCATGAGTTACTCTACCTAAGGTGAGCAAAACCTCGAGACACCCTTAGATTTCGTGCACCAGATGTTGTTTACAAATATACATAGACCGCCACCCCTTGTCTTACCATAGTTCTGTTCTATCCTGCCAAAAAAGTGTAAAACCCGCCAGCTGTATGTTATTCATGTCGTCGTTCAGTCACGACTCGGTGTCCTGGCTCGTTCGTTAAGATATGACATGTTTTAATGTCCCGTTGGTAGGATATACGTGCCGGCAGTTCATCTATTTTATTATCCAGTGATTGTACGTTGGCTAATAGGATGGATGGCAAAGGCAGATTACCCACTCGCCATTGGATCCTAACAAGGCACCCAGACCTACATCCCCAATATCTCTCTCTTTCTCCTGCGAATGACGGGGATGAGGGCCTTGTCAGGTGTCTGGAGTAAATCCTTTGCGTCTGACTCATTAAAGATTTTTTTTCTCCCAGTATAGGGTGAGTAATCGCTGTCCTGATGTCTAGAAGACTTTTTTTTTTACATTCATAAGAGACGGTGGGAGAAACATTATGAACAAAATAAATAACTTGAAAAAACACACAATGCCACAATTGGTCGGAGGACTGTAAAATGGCATACAGTGGGGCATTTTTAAAAAAAGTAAAAAAGTATTTAGTCAGCCACCAATTGTGCAAGTTCTCCCACTTAAAAAGATGAGAGGCCTGTAATTTTCATCATAGGTACACTTCAACAACTTCTTTTTTGGCTACTACATGGTTCCATATGTGTTGTTTCATAGTTTTTATGTCTTCAATATTATTTTACAATATAGAAAAGAGTAAAAATAAATATAAACCATTGAATGAGTAGGTGTGTCCAAACTTTTGACTGGTACTGTATACAGTTGAAGTCAAAAGTTTACATACACCTAGGTTGGAGTCATTAAAACTCATTTTTCAACCACTCCACACATTTCTTGTTAACAAACTATAGTTTTGGCAAGTCGGTTAGGACATCTACTTTGTGCATGACACAATACATTTTTCCAACAATTGTTTACAGTCTGGTTCATCCTTGGGAGCAATTTCCAAACGCATGAAGGTACCATGTTCATCTGTAAAAACAATAGTACGCAAGTATAAACACCATGGGACCACGCAGCCGTCATACCGCTCAGGAAGGAGACTCGTTCTGTCTCCTAGAGATGAACGTACTGTGGTGCGAAAAGTGCAAATCAATCCCAGAACAACAGCAAAGGACCTTGTGAAGATGCTGGAGGTAACAGGTACAAAAGTATCTATATCCACAGTAAAACGAGTCCTATATCGACATAACCTGAAAGGCCGCTCAGCAAGGAAGAAGCCACTGTGAAATAAACTCTAAAACCACTTTCCAGCCATATCAAACTAAGTGGATGGGTCATTATTGTCTAGACATGTCCACATGTTCATTAAATACAATAGATGACTGTAGATCACCCCCAGACACACCTGGCTAACTTGATGGCGAAGTGGAGTCTTTTGTTAAGACATGTAAACAATTGTGCTTTCAAGACAACTTGGAACTTACGAGGTCAAATCATGAAGTCAGTGATCTTCAATTCGGAAAGTTGGGGCTCTAGAAAGAGGCCAGAGTTCCCGAGTTGGATGACCGTTGAAAACGCTTTATTCCAGTTGAAGCTATTTTTTTCCCCCTAAGTTCCCAGTTTTCTTGAACGCACTGATGTCAGAAGATTTGTGAGTTCCCAGTTCTTTTGAACGTGGTAAAAATTCCAACCCATACTACTAGCAATACAAACTGATTGTCATAGCTAGCCAACATGCATGAATCTGCAGGTAGCTAAAGCTAACCAACTAGGTTCAATGTCATACCTAGCTAGTGTTCAAATGCCTCTCCTGTGAAGTACAGTAGTGACATGTGACATACGCCTAGTTTCCTGAAATGAGTCACAAATGGCACCAGAGGAGATGTACAGTGGGGCAAAAAAGTATTTAGTCAGCCACCAATTGTGCAAGTTCTCCCACTTAAAAAGATCAGAGAGGCCTGTAATTTTCATCATAGGTACACTTCAACTATGACAGACAAAATGAGAAAATAAATTCCAGAAAATCACATTGTAGGATTTGTAATGAATTTATTTGCAAATTATGGTGGAAAATAAGTATTATCAGTGGTCAATTTCTGAGGCTGGTAACTCTAATGAACTTATCCTCTGCAGCAGAGGTACCTCTGGGTCTTCTATTCCTGTGGCAGTCCTCATGAGAGCCAGTTTCATCACAGCACTTGATGGTTTTTACGACTGCACTTGAAGGAACTTGCAAAGTTTTTGAAATTTTCCAAATTGACTGACCTTCGTGTCTTAAATTAATGATGGACTGTCGTTTCCCTTCGCTTATTTGAGCTGTTCTTGCCATAATATGGACTTGGTCTTTTACCAAATAGGGCTATCTTCTGTATACCACCCCTACCTTGTCACAACACAACTGATTGGCTCAAACGCATTAAGAAGGAAAGATGTTCCACAAATGAACTTTTAACAAGGCACACCTGTTAATTGAAATGCATTCCAGGTGACTACCTGTCTTCGCTCGTATTCTACAATGTAGAAAATAGTAAAAAAAATAAAGAAAAACCCTTGAATGAGTAGGTGTGTCTAAACTTTTGACTGGTACTGTACATGTAGTTCCACTTACTGAGGAAGTCGGTTTTGCATACACACAGTGGTATTCTTTAGTCTATAATGTATTCCCAAGGACATGTTAGGGTGGCATGTTCCATTTCTCAACAGGAAGTGTAGGGTAAAGTTATTGTAGACAGAAAGGTTATATTTACAGTGACTTTACCCCAACTGGTGACCGGTTCCATTTTCTATATAACACAAATACCCTGAGGGAGAGAGTCAGCCAGGGTGATGGATTGCTTGTGCAGAGAGGTGGGATTATTCAAATCAAACCTTCTCAAATAAAACACCTCATCCTCCACCTATTTAAGCTCTCGGTCTGTAAGGTTACCTGCTTTGGTCCAGATCTATATTTCATCAGCTTTAAGGGGTATAGCTAACGATGTTATTGTCTCAGCACTGTCTGCGAACAGTCCACAAACCCAACAATCGGATACATTCTGTAGTACAGAAACATTACTAGCTAATTGTAAGAAAGTGTTTGACCTGGGGAAAACCCTATGATGTTCATGTACTCTTTTTCTTCTCTTCAGGTCCGCTGGGTCATCAGCGTCCAGGTTCAGGTCGGCAGGGTCATATACTTCTGGGCTTCCCCCTGTGGAAGCCGGGCCTCGTTGGAGCGCAGAGATCGGGGAGAGGTTACTAGCACGTTCACCCTACTCTGGCTCGAAGTCTGCTACCACCCAGAAGATGCCCAAAGCCACCCAGAAGAGTGCCCCTACTGGATTGTAACAGGAGTAACATCTTCTGTCTCTGCTACTTTCTTACACTGGGATGTGTGGATGCAGGAGTCCCTAAGCACTTTGCTTGAGGGCTGTCTGATGTGGTCCTTTCCACCTGGGTTTCAAAGGTTTTTTACCTTTGTCGTGCCTCCTGACCATTGACCCAATCTCAGGGCTGGAGATCGTGATGGGGACACTTGTCTGGGGGAGTTTTGGCAGCAGAGACCTGTGAGTGAACAGCTTGAATACAGTTACTAGAGCTATACAGTACTTCATCATAGTGTCATCCAACAGCTGCAGATCTGGGACTGCAGCTGGTGGTGACACGGGGGTCCTCATGGGACGGGCCATCAGTACCTCATGTGGACTGAGGCCAGTTTTCCGGACTGGGGTGGAACGCATTGAAAAGAAGGCGATGGGTAGCGCATGCACCCAGGTAAGTCCTGTTTGAGCACATCTTTTTTGCCAGTTTCTTTTTCAGAATGCCAATGTAGCGTTCTTTTAACTTGCATCATATCACACAGCTCTTTCATTGTCTTTGAGTTGAAATGTGTCCCCCTATCGCTATCTAGACTTTTGCGGTACAATAATTGTGTAATAATATCATATAAAAAGGCATTTAGCCACAGTCTTTGTTTGCTTCCTCATTAGATGTGAGGAAGAATTCAATCCATTTAGAGTAGCTGTCAACTATTACCAACATATATTATTTATTTTACAGGAAGGCATGTGAGCAAACTCAATTTGCATATTTACCGAAGGGCCCCAGAGGACTGGTTGACAAAGAGGTCAGTACTTTCTTTCCTGCGTTGTGTTCTTTGCAAATTAGACATTGGGCACAGATTTGTGCGGCAATCGTAACACATTTTGGTGCGTACCATTCTGTCCTACAAGCACTTACCGCACTTACTATTCTCCCTTTTGACATGACTTACACCGTGATTCTTGCATCCCCCCAAAAAACAACACAGCCGGTTAAATAAAAATGAACGAAGCAGAATAACAAAGACATTTTGACTTACAACCCTCACAACTCCATAAGGGAATTGAAGGAATAGTCAAATAGACTAGAGACAGGTTTCCCTGTGAGTAGCGCACCCACCCCCTCCCTTTGTGCTTTCTTCGCAGGTGTGTGTGTGATAAAACGTAGGGCAAAAACAAACAAATGGCCAGGCATTACTTAATTTAGGCACCATCTAAAATGAACAATCCCAGAGTCTCTTTCTTGTTATCTTATCATCTAGACCTGTTGCATTGATGTATGGCTTGTGTTCTGTACTTTCTGTCCCCAGGACATCAACTAGTCAAAATATGAAACCTGTTGTTAAACACATCTGCTAGGGCCTTCAAAAAGTTGGAGCTGGCTTATCAGCTTCTTTTTTTCTCACAGTCCTGGTACTAAAAACATTTATTTGGATCTACTTTTTTGGACAGTGTTCCACGTAATGGAAACAAATGATTGTTTTGGATGACATTACCTTCTTACTTAAATCACTGGTGTTATTCAACCTCATTCGAATTGAGAAATAATACTTGTAAATTGTCATATCAGATTAACAAAACCGTATCCTATTCAATTATTCATACCTCTGTTCCACATTTTCCCACTGTGTTCCATACAGCCTGTTTGTGTTCACTCACTTTTAATGGCGGCTTATCCATGGGTTCACAGGAAGCTTATCTTTAACCCAAACACCAGATGGCGGCCTCTGATTTAATATCAGTCCCAAGGATCAATCGCTCTGTTCGCTTAGGCACATAATAAAACCAAACATTGGCAACCAAATGCTGTCAACCTACTAAGATATTGCATTAGTAGAGTGCTATCTGAAAGCTACTAATAACATACAACATTACCATTCACCATACTGTCAACATTCATTAAATGTTATATACCAATCAACTGATAGACCATGAGTACTATGAATCTGTCCACTTGATTTTTTAAAATCACTTTCTTTGTTACTTTCACTTGTCTCCATATATGTTTCCTTCAACTAAGACCCTTCTAGTCTTCCCAATAGGAAAGCCCTCTCAATCACTACTGCTAATACGCACATCACTCTCCAAATATATTCAGCTTTTAACCTTGTTGTAAGGTTTAAAAACAAACAAAACAAACATGATAATTTCTCTTCACCGGGATGCCATTTTCTCCTTTTACTTTCTCCTTATTGGAAAGCATTGTTTGTATTATAGTCTACCCTAACAATGTTACTGTTTATAGTTATTACCAATTTCCATAGAAAATTCACTTTTTGCTTTCTACTCATTCTACTTTTGAACCTTTTCACACATACCAACAAACAGGTGTGATCATTCTATAGTGGTCTCTGCAGCGTACGCTCAATTTCTGTTTCACAGAAACATTTAGCACAAACACAGTCCTTACAAAGTTATGTCCTGAATGTGACCAGTTTATTTTTGGATGCAATGTTCAGACATTCACAGAAGTATCGACAGAATAACACAATCATCCAAACCGTAAAATGAAGGCTACATTAGTCCTAGTGCTGACTGAGGAAAGATTGACATAACACAAGCTGTCATATTTAGAGAACTCTCAGCTGACAGAAACCACAATATGAATTTGCTAATAGCAATAACTATTTATAATTCATCACATCACGGATGAGCTCAACATTGATTGACATGATTGTGTAAAACATTTTCTAGAAATCAAAAGTAATCCGACGATGGGTAGTTTGTGCACGCCGCCACGTTTGTTTTTTTCGTGTCAACCAAAGATAATTAGAGGAGACAAGATGAGTTTGGTCTGTTTGCAGTATGTTTGTCGAAGAGGGTGTGTCGTCTATGATCATTCACTTCCGGAAGTTTATTCGAAAGATGAGTGAACCATTCCTTCACCTCATTATAACAGCTTTGGTTTGACAGAGGTTCATGAGACACCCAGAATGCATTGTATAATGTCAACAAATATGGTGCCACACACAGCTGGCAAATAGCTTTGCATTAGCTCATTACAATCAGTACAACCTTCAAAAAAGTATTTTACACACATCATAGATGTCCATTACAATATATGCAATAATCGGAATTCATTATTTGTCACCAGTACCTGGAAACGTGAATAAAACTGTAAATGCATTATGCTCCATACATACATACATACTGTATTCTACAGTAGAAACAACAACATGGTATAGAGAAAACAAGGCACTTACTTTGATAGGAACTTATACATGTCCAAAGTTATTATTTGTAAGGAAAACAACAATGCAACAATGCGAGCGGCAGCCAGAAAATTTACCAGTTCGTGCAAGACTACGCAAATATCTGCATACTTGATCTGCGGAAAAAATCGGGAAGGGCTCTCCTCGAAGAGGGAAGTTTGTCCGGCTCATTAATGCCTCAAACATAAATTGTCCGCAACACTGAAATGGGCTACTTCTATGTGAATTAATGAGGAGTCGGAACACACCTCAATTCAAACTGTTGTTACAACATCATTTGAAATAGACAAGTTGAAACAAACCCTATAGATAATTAGCAGGCAGCGCGTGTTAACTGTCCTATTGCGTAATAATCACATTTTCGAACAGTGAGTGCATTTTGACATCACGTGCATCAAACAACTCACGCTGGGGCGACCGTTAGAGATATTATTATATATTATTTACTGCCATTCTATATTATTATTTGTCATTGTTTATAATTTTATTTCAATGTATATTATATACATTGTTGCTTTGGCAATATTGACACAATGTTTTTCATGCCAATAAAGCAGCTTGAATTTGAATTTGATATTTGGAACTCACATGTGAAAAGGTTAAGGTAGCTCTCGAGACTAGAGTGTCTTTCTAGGATCAACATTTATTATAACTGGGCTGGCACTGCCTACCAGTCCACTGTCATTGGAGTGCTCTGTCCATTATGAGTCTGGAACTTGAGACAGAATCGACTGAGAAACAGAGCCAGTGTCCCCCTCCGTCTCGGAAAGTGGTTAAATTTGCCAACTCACAAATTGGTTTATAATTTAATTGTTAGGAATATCAGCGAAAAAGGGGGTACAATACATTTTAGCATTTAGTGTTGTCAGCAAGTCTCTTCCCAGTAAATGGTTGAGTGGATGAACACATATATAATCATCTTCAACGTTTACTGGTCCTATACAACAGGGCATGTTTTTTTTCTTCAAAATGTACTATTTTTGCTTTCTAGTATTTTGGGGTATTCACTTCTTCAGTGGTTGGGGTCGTGACAATAGAAGCTGCCTTTATATCTATTCCTATCCCTCTCTCTATCTCCCTAGCTGCTCCGTTGTTACCACCCCCACGGCTGCGACCCCATCCTCTGCTGCGACCGCGGCCCCCAGCTCCTGCCATGTAAAACTGTAGCTGAGCTGCCTGTAAGTGACTGTCAGTTTTGGTAGAATTATGTTTAATAGTTTCTATGCAATGCTGAGCTAGGAGTGTAATTTCCAGTAGGGTTTTTGCCTGCCAACCTGAAGTACCAGAGACCGTCTTAGGTAACCCACACACGTACGCTGATACCAGGGGGCCGTTAACCCCCTCCACATCAGACGTCATTCCAGAGTGTTTGAAAAACATGTCTCTCATTCTGCTCAAAAACCGTGGGCATCGTACCCCTCAGTCAAAACACAGGATGTAGTTTTGGTCCAGTCAACTCGAGTAGGGTAGCGGTGTAACACTGCTGCTGTTATGGCTCCTATTTTCAGTGGAGGATACCCAAAAAAATTACAGTTACTTTTATCAACTTCATTACTAATAACTTCATTATTCTGATTCCTGCTATAAAGTACTTTTCCCAGATGTAGGCTATCCGATTCCTACTGGCAGGCTATCTGATTCCTGCTATCACTTGATTGTAGGTAAACCGATCCTAACATGTGGGCAAACCGATTCCCACTATTGGAGACACCAGACAGATTCAGTATTATAGGAAAATAGTTCTGACAAATTGAACCCCAAAATGTTGTGGATGAGGAGGACAAGAGATCTTGCACCATTAACCATTAAGACTCAGCTGGAAAACAGACAGTCCCTCACAGAGATTAAAAAAAAAAGGTCTCTTACCTTTGTGGCTAGAGGGATGTCTGGGTTCAAGACTAGCGAAACGGGTCAAAAAGTCAAGTCGCTCTCATCCGGGTCACGGCACCAAATGTTGTGGAAAATTAGTTCCAAGAGTAAATGGTTCCATGTCCCTTATATAGTGGGAGGCGATAATACAATCATATTGTTTACACAACAGTTATTTTATACAAGCAACAGTTCCAGAACACAATGACCTTGTGTTAGGGTGCAGAGTCTACGAAATGCATAACATCACAGGCCAACACAGAACAATAGCATAACCCTTGAGAAGTGACAACAGAACAACCCCAACAGTGCCACAACAATGTGAAATCCACAGATTAGGACCTAGTGAATTTATTTAAATTGACTGATTTCCTTATATTAACTGTAACTCAGTAAAATCTTAGACATTGTTGCATGTTGCTATATCTATAAGCATCAGCTGTCAGAGCAGCTTACCGATCGCTGCAAATAGCCCATCCAACCAACTACCTCATCCCCATATTTGTTTTTGTTTTTCTGCTCTTTTGCACACCATTATTTCTACTTTCACATCCTCATCTACACATCTATCACTCCAGTGTTAATTGCTAAATTGTAATTACTTCGCCACTATGGCCTATTTATTGCCTTACCTCCTTACTTCATTTGCACACACTGTATACAGATTTTTCTATTGTGTTATTGACTGTACGTTTGTTTATCCCATGTGTAACTCTGTGTTGTATTTGTCGCACTGCTTTGCTTTATCTTGGCCAGTTGTAAATGAGAACTTGTTCTCAACTGGTCTACTTGGTTAAATAAAGCTGAAATCAAATAAAATAAAAATATATGTTTGTTCAGTGTTGTTAATTCTCTCATTTGAACATACAGTAGTTGTGCTCTTCAAATTGGGTCTCTAATTCCCTTGTCATACTTTTTTAGAGAACCAAAAGTCATACTATAAGTTAGTTCACCCCTTTCTGTCGTTTGAAGATGTAACATGGGGCTCTGCACTGTAAAGCTGATGCTTGTTATTCCCCAAAAAGCACAGGGCCAGGTCACATTCTGGTACTCTTAGAGCTGTGCTGACAAGAATGAGATCGGACAGTCACAAGATTGTGTCCCAGAGGAGGGACGGGTTCCATGGCAGATCTAAGGTTCCGTTATTCTCTCTTTGTGGCATGAAAGTTGAGCACAGAACAACCGCATCGACTTGCTAGACACTTGGAAGCAAGCATTCAAGTTTGATACCCATTATAGAAAGAAATATAGGAAAATCTATGTAAATAACCAGGTATGTTGGCCAGTATTGACATTGTTACTTTATTTGGATAGTGAAGCTAAAACTTTGAATTTGGCTCTATACTCCAGCACTTTGAATTTGAGATCAAATGTTTTATATGAAGCGAAAGTACAGAATGTCACCTTTTATTTGACATATTAGTATTACCGTTTAGCAATGAAAGCACTTTATGTATCTACAGTCGTGGCCAAACGTTTTGAGAGTGACACAAATATTAATTTTCACAAAGTCTGCTGCCTCAGTTTGTATGATGGCAATTTACATATACTCCAGAATGTTATGAAGAGTGATCAGATGAATTACAAATAATTGCAAAGTCTCTCTTTGCCATGCAAATGAACTGAATCCCCCCGCATTTCAGCCCTGCCACAAAAGGACCAGCTGACATCATGTCAGTGATTATCTCGTTAACACAGGCGTGAGTGTTGACGAGGACAAGGCTGGGATCACTCTGTCATGCTGATTGAGTTCAAATAACAGACTGGAAGCTTCAAAAGGAGGGTGGTGCTTCGAATCATTGTTCTTCCTCTGCCAACCATGGTTACCTGCAAGGAAACATGTGCCATCATCATTGCCTTGCACAAAAAGGGCCTGTGAAGCCCTTTTTGTGCAAGCTTTGGTTTGCTGCCAGTAAGATTGCGCCTAAATCAACCATTTATCGGATCATCAAGAACTTCAAGGAGAGCGGTTCAATTGTTTTGAAGAAGGCTTCAGGGCACCCAAGAAAGTCCAGCAAGCGCCAGGACCATCTCCTAAAGTTGATTGAGCTGCGGGATTGGGGCACCACCAGTACAGAGCTTACTCAGGAATGGCAGCAGGCAGGTGTGAGTGCATCTGCATGCACAGTGAGGCGAAGACTTTTGGAGGATGAGCTGGTGTCAAGAAGGGCAGCAAAGAAGCCACTTCTCTCCAGGAAAAACATCAGGGACAGACTGATATTCTGCAAAAGGTACAGCGATTGGACTGCTGAGGACAGGGGTAAAGTCATTTTCTCTGATGAATCCCCTTTCCGATTGTTTGGGGCATCAGGAAAAAAGCTTGTCCGGAGAAGAAAAGGTGAGCTCTACCATCAGTCCTGTGTCATGCCAACAGTAAAGTATCCTGAGGCCATTCATGTGTGGGGTTGCTTCTCAGCCAAGGGAGTGGGCTCACTCACAATTTTGCCTAAGAACACAGCCATGAATAAAGAATGTTACCAACACATCCTCCGAGAGCAACTTCTCCCAACCATCCAGGAACAGTTTGGTGACGAACAATGCCTTTTCCAGCCTGATGGAGCACCTTGCCATAAGGCAAAAGTGATAACTAAGTAGCTCGGGGAACAAAACATTGATATTTTGGTTCCATGGCCAGGAAACTCCCCAGACCTAAATCCCATTGAGAACTTGTGGTCAATCCTCAAGAGGCGGGTGGACAAACAAAAAAAACACAAATTCTGACAAACTCCAAGCATTGATTATGCAAGAATGGGCTGCCATCAGTCAGGATGTGGCCCAGAGGTTTATTGACAGCATGCCAGGGTGGATTGCAGAGGTCTTGAAAAATTAAGGTCAACACTGCAAATATTTACTCTTTGCATCAACCATGTAATTGTCAATAAAAGCCTTTGACACTTATGAAATGCTTGTAATTATACTTCAGTATGCATAGTAACATCTGATAAAAATATCTAAAGATACTGAAGCAGCAAACTTTGTGAAAATTAATATTTGTGTCATTCTCAAAACTTTTGGCCACGACTGTAGTCCCCCCAATTGAAGGTGGCATAAGTATTTGGATAAATTCACTTATATATGTATTAAAGTAATCATTGTATGCCATACTCCTTGCATGCAATGACCCCATCAAGCTTGTGACTACAGACGTGTTGGAAGCATTTGCAGTTTGTTATGGTTGTGTTTCAGATTATGTTGTGCCCAATAGAAATGAATGGTACATAATGTATTGTGTGCTTTTGGAGTCACTTTTATTGTAAATAAGGATAGAATATGCTTATGAACACTACATTAATGTGGATGCTACCATGATTACGGATAATACTGAATGACTCGTGAATAATTATGATTGACAAAAAGTTACACAGGCACAGAGGTCATACCCCCAAGACATGCTAACCTACATTTACATTTAAGTCATTTAGCAGACGCTCTTATCCAGAGCGACTTATAAATTGGTGCATTCACCTTATATCCAGTGGAACAGCCACTTTACAATAGTGCATCTAAATCTTTTAAGGGGGGGGGGGGGGGGTTAGAAGGATTACTTTATCCTATCCTAGTTATTCCTTAAAGAGGTGGGGTTTCAGGTGTCTCCGGAAGGTGGTGATTGACTCCGCTGACCTGGCGTCGTGAGGGAGTTTGTTCCACCATTGGAGTGCCAGAGCAGCGAACAGTTTTGACTGGGCTGAGCGGGAACTGTACTTCCTCAGAGGTAGGGAGGCGAGCAGGCCAGAGGTGGAGTGCCCTTGTTTGGGTGTAGGGCCTGATCAGAGCCTGAAGGTACGGAGGTGCCGTTCCCCTCACAGCTCCGTAGGCAAGCACCATGGTCTTGTAGTGGATGCGAGCTTCAACTGGAAGCCAGTGGAGAGAGCGGAGGAGCGGGGTGACGTGAGAGAACTTGGGAAGGTTGAACACCAGACGGGCTGCGGAGTTGTAGGGGTTTAATGGCACAGGCAGGGAGCCCAGCCAACAGCGAGTTGCAGTAATCCAGACGGGAGATGACAAGTGCCTGGATTAGGACCTGCGCCGCTTCCTGTGTGAGGCAGGGTCGTACTCTGCGAATGTTGTAGAGCCTGAACCTACAGGAACGGGCCACCGCCTTGATGTTAGTTGAGAACGACAGGGTGTTCTCTCACCATTATCTCACCATTATCTAATAACCGGGGAGGTTAGCATTGGGTACGGGGTATGATATTGATGCCTAACTTTCTCACTCATTATTTTTGTTACGTTGCCGTAAGACAAACCAAGATGTTGTCGCTCAACAGAAAAGGGAACTAATAACGGAGTCACTTCGACAACCAAAACAAAACAAAAAGGGTTTCAAACAGGTTCTGAAAGACACCCAATGGGGGTGCCCGCTGAAAGTTGTCAATGAAACTAGAAACGAGTCCAAAAGACACCCACCATGGATGCCCACTAGATTTGCATCAGAAAAGACAAAATAAAGGAAAAACCCACACCAACTGTCACGCCCTGACCGTAGAGATCCTTTTTATAGAGGTCTCTATTTTGGTTGGTCAGGGCGTGAGTTTGGGTGGCCATTCTATGTCTGGTGTTCTATGTTGTCCTTGTTTTGTATTTCTGTGTGTTTGGCCTGGTATGGTTCTCAATCAGAGGCAGCTGTCTATCGTTGTCTCTGATTGAGAATCATACTTAGGTAGCCTGTTCCCACCTGTGTTTGTGGGTGGTTGTTTCCTGTTTAGTGTTTGTTTCACCTTTCAGGACTGTTTGTTTGTCGTGTTTGTTGTTTTGTCAAGTGTTTCACATTTTAATTAAATAATATGAACACTTACCACGCTGCATCTTGGTCCTCTTCTCCCTCTCCCGACGACGTTCGTTACACCAACTTACAGTAGGATAGGGAGTGGAAGCCTTCACTGATTCACCTGTACCCGAATACCCAAGACCCGATCTGGGAACTGACCGGGTCCGGATCCAGAATTCTAAATCATTTCACAGGTCTTGTCGGATCTGATATGATTGTCCTGACCGGTTGCACCACCACCTAGTGTGGCTCGGCATCCGACCGTGAGGCGCTACAGAGGGTAGTGCATATGGCCCAGTAAATCACTGAGGCCGAGTTTCCTGACATCCAGGACCTCCAGTGGAACGGCTACTCCATCAAAGCACCACGTCCTGCAGTATGGCAGAGGAGAGAGCGACCATCCGAGACAGAGGACGTTGCAGATGGTGATGATCATGACTACTGTTCAGCCTCCGACGCGTCGGCCCTTGGGCAAAACGAAGATCTCCGCGAGGAGATACAGCGACCGGGGACACAGGTGGAAGAGTTGTCTGTCCGCAAGCATTTCTGTTTGGAGAGATTTGCAGCCTCCGACAACGACACTTTCGGTTCTACACAAGGTAAGTTAATATAATACTTCATACAATTTTGCAATGAGCATGGCAGCTGTAGTTTCGTTAGCGACCTGATGCAGGTTCCTTGGGTTTTGTGTGTGTATGTATGTGTATTACACTAATATTAAAACTGTTGTCTCTGTGGACTACTCTGGGGAAAAGACCAGAAGGGAACACACTCAGGCCCTGCTGTCGGCTTGTTTTTCTCAGTGGTGTAAGTACTTAAGTAAAGATATTGTAAGGACTACTTAAGGAGTTTTTTTGGGGTATCTGTACTTTACTTTACTACTTATATTTTTGACAACTTTTACTACACCATTTTTCTAAAGAAAATAATGTTATTTTTACTCCGTACATTTTCCCTGACACCCGAAAGTACTAGTTACATTTTGATTGCTTAGCAGGAAATGAAAATGGTCCAATTCAAGCACAAGAGAACATCCCTCATCATCCCCAATGCCTCTGATCTGGCGGACTCACTGAACACAAATGCTTCGCTTGTAAATGGTGTTGGAGTGTGCCCTTGGATATCCGCAAAAAAAATAAATAGAAAATGGTACTGTCTGATTTGCTTAATATAAAGGAATTTCAAATGATTTATGCTTTAAATTTGGACTTTTACTTGTAAAGGTGTCTTTACTTTTTCTCAAGTATGACAATTCTGTATTTTTTCCATCATTGGCCTCGCTCTCTCGCTCTCTCGCTCTCACTCTCTCTCTCTGCATTTCAAGGGCTTAATTGGCATGGGAAACGTGTTTACATTGCCAAAGCAAGTGAAATAGATAATAAACAAAAGTAGAAAGTAACACAAGTTTCAAAAGAAGTGAGACCTTTCACATTATATTATGGATATGTACAGTGTTGTAACAATCTGCAAATAGCTTAAGCACAAAAGGGAACATAAATCAACAGAATCTCTGTCTCGCTTTCTCCATCCATAACTCTGTACGATATGCACACAATAAGGGTTATATCATGCAATATTATGTTATTTCTAATTCATTTCTGAACACATTATGTTGCAACTTTCACATAGGTTTGCAACTCATGCCCACCTAATGGCCTTCTGAATGCTCATCGAACCTGACACACACAAGATTATTAGTGTAGCAAGAGCAGCGGCAAAGGTCACATTCACAAGCAATGCAAAGGTAAATACAATCGTATTTAAACTGTTTTTGTCAAAGTGGCTATCTTTTTAAAAGGCACACCGCAGCATCAGTCTATACATTGTAGTGCAAATGTTACAGTTCCCTACTGAGCAATATCAATGTCAGTAGCCTGGTTCCATCTTTCATTCAAAGCCAACTGGACTAATCATACAGTATTAACTCCTGGGTTAAGGAGAGATAATACTGTGAATGGTTCCTGGAATTGTTATTGAGGCATGATTTCTCTTCCCTCTGAGGCAGTGGTATTCAAACCTTTACAGCGGGGACGCCATTTGTTTTGCCAGAATTTCTGGGGAACCCATTTTTTTGGGCCAGAATTTCCCCTCTCCAAATCTTAAAATCGATAAATTTCAATTTTTACATCAACAAAAAACCTTCAATTCGTCACATTTTCATCTGTCTTATCAATTTATCTTTCCCTAAAACGATTGTGTTTTGTCACATACAATAATCTGTCATCTTCATTTTTTGTTCCGACCCAGACTTTGAATACCACTTCTCTAAGGGCTAAACTTTTTTTGTTATTGGATGTTCATGTACATTATGCTTATGTCTTTTTTTACTCTCTTCAACAGACAGTCCTGCAGCACATAGATGAATCCTTCCTCTTCATGACACACCTCTCTTTGGGCTTGAAGCAGAGGGATTTGGATCACAGATTTAACATTAACCAGTCCACTGTGAGTCGGATCATCCTCACATGGGCCAACTTCCTCTACGCTTTGCTTGGTGTCAAGTGTCGCTGGATGTCAGAGGAAGAAGTGGAGGCAGTGTGAAGTACATGACCAGCTTTCCTCTCAAGGAGGACCCAGATGCCAGCCTTAGATGTGCGTCAGACCCAGTCAATCGCCCGATTGAGAGAGAGAGGTATCAGGAGGGTGAAGGAGAAGAACTCTTCGACACCGTCATCCTGCTCTCAATCATAGCTAGTATCAAACAGATGTACTCGGTTGCATGCTTCCTGGTTGACTACCAGAATGGACCTCTGGTCAAAGCCTGGGCAAAGGAGAAGTGAGCCCACAACCCCCTAGGCAGCCACCCAATACCTATAGCCAGCCTGAGCACCCTTAACTGTCACTCAGAGCTCCAATGTCCTAGGTGCCTTTGATTTTGTAATTTTATAATTGTTTTATACGATTAGCCTACATGATTCACTTTTAACTTAGAGCTAGGCCCCTTTTTTCTCAATTTCCGCCTGATAATCAATTTCCGCAATGAAAATCAATGCCCAAAGTAAACTACCTGTTGCTCAGGCCCTGAAGCCAGGATATGCATATAATTGGTACCATTGGAAAGAAAACACTTTGACGTTTGGAGAAATGTTAAAATAATGGAGGAGAAAATCCAAAGAAAAACCAACCAGAATTTCTTTTTGGAGATGGGCCTCAGGATCTTGTCACGGTATCGCTTTGCATTCAAATTTCCATCGATAAAATGCAATCGTGTTCATTGTCTGTAGCTTATGCTTGCCCATACCATAACCCCACCGCCACCATGGGCACTCTGTTCACAATGTTGACATCAGCAAACCAGTGCAGTTGAGACCAGAATTAATCTGTGAAGAGCACACTTCTCCAGCATGCCAGTGAGTATTTGCCCACTGAAGTCGGTTACGACGCCAAACTGCAGTCAGGTCAAGACCCTGGTGAGGACAACGAGCACACATGAGCTTATCCGAGACGCTTTCTGACAGTTTGTGCAGAAATTCTTCGGTTATGCAAACATACAGTTTCATTAGCTGTCCAGGAGGCTGGTCTCAGACGATCCCGCAGGTGAAGAAGCCAGATGTGGAGGTTCTTGGCTGGCGTGGTTACACGTGGTTGTGAGGCCGGTTGGATGTACAGCGTAATTCTCTAAAAAGACATTGAAAGTCACCTCGACTTATGGTAGAGAAATTATGTCAACAGCTCTGGTGGACATTCCTGCAGACAGCATGCTAATTGAACATTCCCTGAAAAACATCTGTGGCATTGTTTGTGTGACACAACTGCACATTTTAGATTGGCATTTTATTGTACCCAGCACAAGGTGCACCTCTGTAATGATCGTGCTGTTTAATTGCTTCTTGATATGTCACACCTGTCAGGTGGATGGATTATTTTGGCAAAGGAGAAATGCTCACTAACAGGCATGCAAACAAATTTGTACACATTTTGAGAGAAACCTTTTGTGCATATTAATCATTTCTGGGATCTTTTATTTCTGCTCATGAAACATGGGGATCAACACTTTGGGTTTATATTTTTGTTCAGGATAGTTTCTCTTTTCATAGGCTTGAATTTTTACAGAACATGGTGCTCACTTATAGAAGGTGATGTTTACAAGAGGTACAGAATGTCATCCTCTCTGAGCAACACACCTCCTGTCTGAATCGACATGCTCAATATTTCTCCCAGGGAATTAAGTCTTTTTTTCTACCTTTCCTGTCAGATTATAATGTAATTTGTGTCAATATTGAAATTATATTTCAACAAACTTGTGGAATATATTGGCTTTTTTTATATTCATTAAATTAATATGGTCTGATAACTACCTTATGTCTGTGAGGCAGGAAGATTGTGGTGTTGTGTGTTGCGGAGCCAGGTCCTCCCTGACTGTGTGTTGTGTGTCTATTGAAACAGGCACACAGTTCCCTGCTGGAACTCAGCCATGCCTTTGCTGATCAGATTATTATTATTATAATTTTTTTTACCCTACTGGCTTCATCTTGAGTAGCTTTCAAAGCCCAGTGAAATCTATCCCAGCTTATATAGTGGTGTCTGGTGTATAGCAGGCCAGAAGTAGGGGAAGTTTGGCCAGTACCAGGCATAGTGAAAACTATAGCTAGCCAGAAGCTAATCTGTAGCTGCCCCGAAATTAGCCGGTTTGCTAGCTAGCGTTGGTGTTTCAGCTGCCCACGTTTTGCGGTCATCAGCTATTCCTTTAGCTCGATAATCTACCGGCACTTTTGTGCAACGCGACTCGGACCGGAGCATTCCGGGACTTTTTTTCTCCCAGTTTCCCCGGATTCCAACCGCAGGCTCTGGACACTTGCACCTTGATTTCGCAGCTAGCTAGCTGCATACCGTGTGACTATTGGCTTACGTCGACCCCGGAGCAAACTCAAATCATGCTGGAGCTAGCCAGCTGAGGAGTTCCATCACCATCCGGACCCGTTTCTTTTGTTGCTGCTGCAGATACGGAACCCCACCGGGCCTTCACGACTGACTGCCGACGTTATCTGCCCGAAGGATTTATCCAACCGGCAAATCCGTCCCGACGTTACCTGAACGCTCACCTGAGGCCCGCTAATCGTTAGCTGTCCTATCGGCTGCTATCTGAACAAAACCCCACTACACGGAACCTACCGACGGAAACGCACGAGGTATCTACAAACAGACCTCCATCCTATGCTGCTACCGATAGCCATATACCCGGCCAGCTGTCTGGATCGCCACGACCCCAGCCAACCTCTACTCACTGGACCCTTACTGATCACTCGATTAAGCATGCCTCTCCTTAATGTAAATATGCCTTGTCCATTGCTGTTCTGGTTAGTGTTTATTGGCTTATTTCACTGTAGAGATTCTAGCCCTGCTCTCTATACCATATCCAACCTATCAGTTCCACCACCCACATATGCGATGACATCACCTGGTTTCAATGATGTTTCTAGAGACAAGATCTCTCTCATCATCACTCAATACCTAGGTTTACCTCCACTGTATTCACATCCTACCATACCTTTGTCTGTACATTATTCCTTTAAACTATTTTATCGCCCCCAGAAACTTCCTTTTACTCTCTGCTCTAGTAGCTCTAGGCGACCAATTCTCATAGCTTTTAGCCGTACCATTATCCTACTTCTCCTCTGTTCCTCTGGTGATGTAGAGGTGAATCCAGGCCCTGCAGTACCTGGCTCCACTCCTATTCCCCAGGCGCTCTCTTTTGATGACTTCTGTAACCGTAATAGCCTTGGCTTCATGCATGTTAACATTAGAAGCCTCCTCCCTAAGTTTGTTTTGTTCACTGCTTTAGCACACTCTACCAACCCGGATGTTTTAGCCGTGTCTGAATCCTGGCTTAGAAAGACCACCAAAAATTCAGACATTTTTATCCCCAATTACAATATTTTCAGACAAGATAGAACGGCCAAAGGGGGCGGTGTTGCAATCTACTGCAAAGACTGCCTGCAGAGTTCTGTTATACTATCCAGGTCTGTTCCCAAACAATTTGAACTTCTACTTTTAAAAATCCACCTCTCTAAAAACAAGTCTCTCACCGTTGCCGCCTGCTATAGACCACCCTCTGCCCCCAGCTGTGCTCTGGACACTATATGTGAACTGATTGCCCCCCATCTATCTTCAGAGCTCGTGCTGCTAGGCGACCTAAATTTGAACATGCTCAACACCCCAGCCACCCTACAATCTAAGCTTGATGCCCTCAATCTCACACAAATTATCAATGAACCTACCAGGTACCACCCCAATTCCGTAAACACGGGTACCCTAATAGATATCATCCTAACAAACTTGCCCTCCAAATACACCTCTGCTGTTTTCAACCAAGATCTCAGCGATCACTGCCTCATTGCCTGCATCCGTAATGGGTCAGCGGTCAAACGACCTCCACTCATCACTGTCAAACGCTCCCTGAAACACTTCAGCGAGCAGGCCTTCCTAATCGACCTGGCCGGGATATCCTGGAAGGATATTGATCTCATCCCGTCAGTAGAGGATGCCTGGTCATTTTTTAAAAATGCCTTCCTCACCATCTTGAATAAGCATGCCCCATTCAAGAAATTTAGAACCAGGAACAGATATAGCCCTTGGTTCTCTCCTGACCTGACTGCCCTTAACCATCAGAAAAACATCCTATGGCGTTCTGCATTAGCATCGAACAGCCCCCGTGATATGCAACTTTTCAGGGAAGCCAGAAACCAATATACACAGGCAGTTAGAACAGCCAAGGCTAGCTTTTTCAAGCAGAAATTTGCTTCCTGCAACACAAATTCAAAAAAGTTCTGGGACACCGTAAAGTCCATGGAGAATAAGAACACCTCCTCCCAGCTTCCAACCGCTCTGAAGATAGGAAACACTGTCACCACCGACAAATCCACTATAATTGAGAATTTCAATAAGCATTTTTCTACGGCTGGCCATGCTTTCCACCTGGCTACCCCTACCCCGGACAACAGCACTGCCCTCCCCTCTGCTACTCGCCCAAGCCTTCCCCATTTCTCTTTCTCCCAAATACAGTCAGCTGATGTTCTTAATGAGCTGCAAAATCTGGACCCTTACAAATCAGCCGGGCTAGATAATCTGGACCCTTTCTTTCTAAAACTATCTGCTGAAATTGTTGCCACCCCTATTACCAGCCTCTTCAACCTCTCTTTCGTGTCGTCTGAGATCCCCAAAGATTGGAAAGCAGCTGCGGTTATCCCCCTCTTCAAAGGGGGGGACACCCTTGACCCTAACTGCTACAGACCTATATCTATCCTACCCTGCCTTTCTAAGGTCTTCGAAAGCCAAGTCAACAAACAGATTACCGACCATTTCGAATCACACCACACCTTCTCCGCTATGCAATCTGGTTTCAGAGCTGGTCATGGGTGCACCTCAGCCACGCTCAAGGTCATAAACGATATCGTAACCGCCATCGATAGGAAACAATACTGTGCAGCCGTATTCATTGACCTGGCCAAGGCTTTTGACTCTGTCAATCACCACATCCTCATTGGCAGACTCGACAGCCTTGGTTTCTCTAATGATTGCCTCGCCTGGTTCACCAACTACTTCTCTGATAGAGTTCAGTGTGTCAAATCGGAGGGTCTGTTGTCCGGGCCTCTGGCAGTCTCTATGGGGGTGCCACAGGGTTCAATTCTTGGACCGACCCTCTTCTCTGTTTACATCAATGATGTCGCTCTTGCTGCTGGTGATTCTCTGATCCACCTCTACGCAGACGACACTATTCTGTATACTTCTGGCCCTTCTTTTGACACTGTGTTAACAACCCTCCAGGCGAGCTTCAATGCCATACAACTCTCCTTCCGTGGCCTCCAACTGCTCTTAAATACAAGTAAAACCAAATGCATGCTCTTCAACCGATCGCTGCCTGCTCCTGCCCGCCTGTCCAACATCACTACTTTGGACGGCTCTGACTTAGAATATGTGGACAACTACAAATACCTAGGTGTCTGGTTAGACTGTAAACTCTCCTTCCAGACCCACATCAAACATCTCCAATCCAAAGTCAAATCTAGAATTGGCTTCCTATTCCGCAACAAAGCATCCTTTACTCATGCTGCCAAACATACCCTTGTAAAACTGACCATCCTACCAATCCTCGACTTCGGTGATGTCATTTACAAAATAGCCTCCAAAACCCTACTCAATAAATTGGATGCAGTCTATCACAGTGCCATCCGTTTTGTCACCAAAGCCCCATATACTACCCACCACTGCGACCTGTACACTCTCGTTGGCTGGCCCTCGCTTCATACTCGTCGCCAAACCCACTGGTTCCAGGTCATCTACAAGACCCTGCTAGGTAAAGTCCCCCCTTATCTCAGCTCGCTGGTCACCATAGCAGCACCTACCTGTAGCACGCGCTCCAGCAGGTATATCTCTCTAGTCACCCCCAAAACCAATTCTTCCTTTGGACGCCTCTCCTTCCAGTTCTCTGCTGCCAATGACTGGAACGAACTACAAAAATCTCTGAAACTGGAAACACCTATCTCCCTCACTAGCTTTAAGCACCAGCTGTCAGAGCAGCTCATAGATTACTGCACCTGTACATAACCCATCTACAATTTAGCCCAAACAACTACCTCTTTACCTACTGTATTTATTTATTAATTTATTTTGCTCCTTTGCACCCCATTATTTCTGTCTCTACTTTGCACTTTCTTCCAATGCAAACCAACCATTCCAGTGTTTTTTAGTTTTTATTTTACTTGCTGTGTTGTACTCACTTCGCCTCCATGGCCTTTTTATATTTTATTTATTTATACATATATCTGTTTGCCTTCACCTCCCTTATCTCACCTCACTTGCTCACATTGTATATAGACTTATTTTTTTTCACTGTATTATTGACTATATGTTTGTTTTTACTCCATGTGTAACTATGTGTTGTTGTATGTGTCGAACTGCTTTGCTTTATCTTGGCCAGGTCGCAATTGTAAATGAGAACGTGTTCTCAATTTGCCTACCTGGTTAAATAAAGGTTAAATAAAAAAAATAAAAAAAATAAAAAGACTGACTGGCTATAGAGTTGTTTTTTTTGACAGAAAGGTAGTTTTTGTGTATTGGTTTTCAAATAACATATTTTCAGTGGTGGATAAAATACTCAATTGTCTTATTTGAGTAAAGTAAAGATACCTTCATAGAAAATGACTCAAGTAAATGTGTCACCCAGTAAAATGCTACTTTAATAGAAGTCTAAAAGTATTTGGTTTTAAATGTACTTAGGTATCAAAAGTAAATGGAACTGCTAAAAGTATCAAAAGTAAAAATAAAAATAATTTCAAATTCCTTATATTAAGGAAACCAGACGGCAACATTTTCTCTGTTTTTATTGACGGCTAGCCAGGGGCACACTCTAACACTCAGACATAATTTACAATCGAAGCATTTGTGTTTGGTGAGTCCGCCAGATCAGAGGCAGTAGGGATAACCAGGGATGTTCTCTTGATAAGTTTTCCTGTCCCGCTACACATTTTAAAATGTAACAAGTACTTTTGGGTGTCAGGGAAAATGTATTGAGTAAAAAGTGCATGATTTTCTTTAGGAAAGTAGTGAAGAAAAAGTAAAAAAAATATAAACAAAGTAAAGAACAGATACCCCAAAAATCTACTTAAGTAGTACTTTACACCACTGACTGGTATTGGATATACTGTATATTTATTTGTTTGATTTTTCTTTCTGTAATACTATTAACCACCTAGCAGTTTTATGATCGGTTCCCAATCTCCCAACCTCATAACTTGCTACCAAGAAGCCATTTCAAGTTTTTTGGTAGCTAGTTAGTTTGACATGCTAGCTACTCTATCTTAGATGGCATGCCTGCTGGCAAGGTTGGTGGAATTTAGAAAAGCAATCAATAACTAAATATACTGAATAAGACTCACAAAGTAAGATGGCGCTGAAAGATATGGAACCTCTGCTTCTAGCTCCTAAGCAACTTTGCAGTATTTTGTGTGTATATTACATACAGCCGGAAATAACTTTTCGATATCAGAGCGGCGGTAACTCATGAGCACTCGTTTGACTGCTCTTTGGTCTTGGCCATAGTGGAGTTTGGAGTGTGACTGTTTGAGGTTGTGGACAGGTGCCTTTTATACTGATAACAAGTTCAAACAGGTGCCATTAATACAGGTAACGAGTGGAGGACAGAGGAGCCTCTTAAAGAAGAAGTTACAGGTCTGTGAGAGCCAGAAATCTTGCTTGTTTGTAGGTGAACAAATACTTATTTTCCACCATAATTTGCAAATAAATTCATTAAAAATCCTACAATGTGATTTTCTGGATTTTTTTTCTCATTTTGTCTGTCATAGTTGAAGTGTACCTATGATGAAAATTACAGGCCTCTCTCATCTTTTTAAGTGGGAGAACTTGCACAATTGGTGGCTGAATAAATACTTTTTTGCCCCACTGTATGTGGCAGGGCCTACAGACAGTCACAGACTACAAAAGGAAACAAACCACATTGCGGACACCTTGATTAAACACCTTATTCGCCCACTTTAAGGATAACACAGTGCCAATGACGCGTCCCGCTACCAAGGACTGTGGGCTCTCCTTCTCCGTGGCCGACATGAGTAAGACATTAAGCGTATCAAACCTCGCAAAGCTGCCAGGCCCAGATGGCATCCCTAGCCTTGTCCTCAGAGCATGTGCAGACCAGCTGGCCGGAGTGTTTCTGGACATATTCAATCTCTCCCTATTCCAGTCTGCTGTCCCCACTTGCTTCAAGATGTCCACTATTGTTCCTGTATCCAAGAAAGCAAAGGTAACTGAACTAAATGACTATCGCCCCGTAGCTCTCACTTCTGTCATCATGAAATGCTTTGAGAGGCTGGTTAAGGATTATATCACCTCCACCTTACCTGACACCCTAGACCCACTTCAATTTGCTTACCGCCCCAATAGGTCCACAGACGATGCAATCGCCATCGCATTGCACACTGCCCTATCCCATCTGGACAAGAGAAATAGCTATGTAAGAATGCTGTTCATTTACTATAGCTCAGCATTCAAAACCATAGTACCCTTCAAGCTCATCATTACGCTCGGGGGCCCTGGGTCTGAACCCCGCCCTCTGCAACTGGGTCCTGGACTTCCTGACGAGCCGCCCCCAAGTGGTGAAGGTAGGAAACAACACCTCCACTTCACTTCCTCAACGCAGTGGCCGCACAAGGGTGCGTACTCAGCCCCCTCCTGTATTCCCTGTTCACCCATGACTGTGTGTCCTCGCACGCCTCCAACTCAATCATCGAGTTTGCAGACGACACAACAGTAGTAGGCCTGATTACCAACAATGACGAGACAGCCTACAGGGAGGAGGTGAGGGCCCTGGGAGAGTGGTGCCAGGAAAATAACCTCTCATTCAACGTCAACAAAACAAAGAAGCTGATCGTGGACTTCAGGAAACAGCAGAGGGAACATGCCCCTATCCACATTGACGGGACCGCAGTGGAGAAGGTAGAAAACTTCAAGTTCCTCGGCGTACACATCAGTAATGATCTGAAATGGTCCACACACACAGACAATGTGGTGAATAAGGTGCTACAGCACCTCTTCAACCTCAGGAGGAATTTGGCTTGTCACCCCTAAAACCCTGGCCAAAAAGACATTCAAGGAAATCAACCGCACGAGCCACAGCCTGTTCAACCCACTATTAAACACATACAAAACAACAGAAAACAGGTCAGGAACGTGACAATTATCCAGAAGGCGAGGTCAGTACAGGTGCATCAAAGCTGGGACCGAGAGACTGAAAAACAGCTTCTATCTCAAGGCCATTAGACTGTTAAATAGCCACCACTAGCCGTTTTCTACCCGGTTACGCAACCCTGCAATTTAGAGTCTGCTACCCTATAAACACAAACATGGGCCACTTTAATAATGGAGCGCTTTTTGGATTAATGTGTATTGCTGTGAATTGTTAGATACTACTGCACTGTTGGAGTTAGGAACACAAGCATGTCGCTACACCCGCAATAACATTTGCTATATGTGTATGTGACCAATACAATTTCATATGATTCCTTTCAATACTTCACCCAGATTTTAGCAGAGATGCCTGGAGAAAATGTAGTTTCTATAACCCCCTATCAGCAGGACACAGCTTGAAAGTAGACATATTGTTTTTTTACATAGAATTAAGCATAATGATTATGGCTTTTGAGTGCAGGAAAAGGCTTTTTCAGTTGCAAAATTGTCCAATTTTCTAGCCCCCCCCCCCCCTCCAGACCACCCCCCAACAATCCTCACAAACTTTGTGCCCCCTCATATTTTGCGGGTGCACAACTCCCCTGCCTGGACTGAACCGTATCTATTATCTGATTTAGCATCAATGCCCTAGTTTGAATGAAGGTATAATGTAATATGGTTAATATTGGACATATGAAATGCTAATGAATTGAATTGAGCAATGTCAGAAGGCTGGCAGTCAGCACATGCATCCTCATTTTGTTAGACTTAAAAGAAGGGAGAAGTCTCATATACTTAAGATGTCTTGCAATTTCATAATTTGTCCTCATCCACACTTTGGTGTTTAATTTAAAGCATCCCCGGCAGCGCAGATGTTGAATGTTTTGGTTGATTCTCATTCATGTTTTGGATTAAAAAAGGAATCAAAGCAACAACGGCGACAATAACAAACAGGGGGAGCGGATTCAATTACGTCGATTTTTTTAAATGATGTGTTATGCAGCTAATGCTGGAAAATACCGTTTGGAAACAATACGTTTGATTCTGATTATAGCCCCAACCCTGAATTAGAGCTGGTCTCTCACTCCGAGCCAAGAGGGAGACGGGTGAATGGTACTGGGGGTGACTAATGTGTTTGAATTCCAGTGCTCCCAATTATTTATCCACCTTTTGAAATAGCCTGCATATATGCCATCGCAGATGTATTTAATTAAGGATGCCATTTCCCTTTCCTCGTCCGTCGAATATGCTGGCTTTTGGAAAACCAGCTGCCATGAGAGCGGAGACATAACCAGGATTAGTATTGAATGATTGGTCATGTGAGTGTACTGTATCAGGAAATGAGGATTATCAGGCTGGTCATGTGTTCACCTCAGATGTTTTGTGTTTATTCTATCTTATTATTAAGCTACGTTTCATCATGTTCAAGGAATATAGTACGCTACTCATACAGTACATGTACATGATAGGACTTAAGACGGGAAATATATACTGATCTCTGTATACACGCAATCTATAACCAGTAAGTACTGTGTGTGTTATTGTCATCTCAGCTGTGGTTTCCATGTGTTCCAGCTCTGCTCCCTGACTCAGCTGTCAGACAGCATCACGTCTAGCAGGCAGAGATCTGTTGCACTGAGGCCACTGTGTCAGATGGCCTTGAGTTTCGCTGCGCTGACTAGCTGGAGCCTACTCAAACTGTTGGACCATCCAAGCCACCATATGCTAACAAGCACTCGTCTGCTGCACTCTGGGCTACGAGACCTGTTGCTCCCATTCAAGATATCCAAGGCGAGATTCAGTAAACTATCCCTGGCTGTCTATTCAGGGGAGGCTGGTGGTTTCAGGCTTGATCAAAGAAGGCACTTGTCTGGGTGGATTCTGTCCTGGAGGAATATCTCATGAAAAATATCATAGGCTAAGAACTTTTTTTCCCCCTTGACTGAACAATGAAGATGAAATCCGGCTTGCCAAGGAGCAGGTCATTCTTCGGTCTCGACGTAGGAAGAATTAAAACAAAGGATTGTTACGTATCCTTGCAAGAAAATCAAATGGATTGTGACACAGGCATCCCACTGGGCACACACTGGTTGAATCAATGTTCTTTTCATGTCATTCCAATGAAATGACGTTGAACCAAAGTGGAATAGATGTTGAACTGACGTCTGTGCCCAGTGGCATGTGTTCCCGTTGGTTACCTTCTGTGCACAAAGCAAAACATTTGGGAGTTCTTACCTGTGTACCTTGGCCAGTGTAGTCAAATCCACCCCATCCCTGGCGATTCCCCCTAGTCAGCCCCAACGGGTTTTCTCTGTGCATTCTCCCTGCTTTACCCATCCAAACACTGTGTACAATATTGATGATGCCATATGGAGGTAGTATGCTAACAGTGCCATAAAATAGGATGATTTATTGATTCGTTTAGTAACACCCCATGTGCTTTTTGTTCTTTACAGAACCCGGTGAAGCATGTGGAAGGAAGCATTTGAGACACCAGTGTGATTTCTACATTTGCTGTGAGTACTGGCAATAATACAACCCAGCTATTATTAGCAATAAACACCAAATCAAGCGGGGGTATTATTGAGACAGAAAATGTAAAGTGTTAAGGCTTTTAACTAAGATTAAGTGGAAAAGAAGACCGTCTGTCATGTGAAATGTATGTCAGTTGCTATAAAGAAGCATCCATCTTTATTATGGCTAAATGATGGAGAATTAATTTGATACATATTGAATAGTTTGACTTATGAGAGGTTCGCTCGTGTTCGACTGCTTGATCATGAATCTGGACAGTTTATATTTTAGTTTATAGTTTCAACTTTCCCTCAAACAGCATTGCAAACTGTAAAAGGGATAAACTGCTTTGTCGTGCAGGTCTTGCTGTGCCACTCTCTCAGTTCTGCCCCGTCAGACTCCTTCCTCTGTGTAGTTCCATCAGTTTTATCCAGGACCAGCAACAATGCCCTCTCCTCTCCACCATACTGAGGCCTTATCTACCATTATACTGTCCTGATGCTCTGCTAATCTCTGTATCTCCTCCCAGCCTGTAAGCCCTCAGATCCCTCTCAACTACTCACTCACAATGGAGAATTCGGAAAGTATTCAGACCCCTTGACTTTTTCCAAATTTAGCTACGTTACAGGCTTATTCTAAAATAGAGGAAAGTATTTTTCCCCCTCATCAATCTACACACAATACCCCATAATGTCAAAGCAAAAACGGGTTTTTAGAAATGTATAAAAAAAGAAAAAAAAGATACCTTATTTACATAAGTATTCAGACCTTTTGCTATGAGACTCGAAATTGAGCTCAGGTGCAACCTGTTTCCATTGATCATCCTTGATGTTTCTACAACTTGATTTGGAGTCCACCTGTGGTAAATTAAATTGATTGGCCAAACTGAGCTATCGGGGGAGAAGGGCCTTTTTAGGGAGGGGACCAAGAACCCGATGGTAACTCTGACAGAGCTTCAGAGTTCCTCTGTGGAGATCGGATAACCTTCCAGAAGGATAACCATCTCTGCAGCATTCCACCAATCAGGCCTCTATGGTAGAGTGGCCAGACGGAAGCCACTCCTCAGTAAAAGGCACATGACAGCCAGCTTGGAGTTTGCCAAAAGGCACCTAAAGGACTCTCAGACCATGGGAAACAAGATTCTCTGGTCTGATGAAACCAAGATCGAACTCTTTGGCCTTGATCCCAAGCGTCACGTCTGGAGGAAACCTGGCACCAACCCTACAGTGAAGGATGGCGGTGGCAACATCTTGCTGTGGGGATGTTTTTCAGCGGCAGGGACATGGAGAGTAGTCAGGATCAAAGGAAAGGTGTACGGAACAACGTATAGATAGAGAGATCCTTGATGAAAACCTGCTGCAGAGCGCTCAGGACCTCAGACTGGGGTGTAGGTTTATCTTCCAACAGGACAATGACCCTATGCACACAGCCAACACAACACGAGTGGCTTCGGGACAAGTCTCTGAATGTCCTTGAGTGGTCCAAGCAGAGCCTGACTTGAACCCAATCGAACATCTCTGGAGAGACCTGAAAATAGCTGTACAGCAACGCTCCCCATCCAACCCGACAGAGCTTGATAGGATCTGCAGAGAAGAATGGGAGAAACTCCCCAAATACAGGTGTGCCAAGTTTGTAGCGTCATACCCAAGAAGACTCAAGGCTGTAATCACTGCCGAAGGTGATTAAACAAAGTACTGAGTAAAGGGTCTGAATTCTTATGTAAATGTGGTATTTAGTTTTTTTATTTGTAATACATTTGCAAAAATTTCTAAAAAATAGTTTAGGGGGGTATTGTGTGTAGAATGATGAGGAATTTTAAAATCCATTTTAGAATAAGGCTGTAACCTAACCAAATGTGGAAAAAGTCAAGGGGTCTGAATACTTTCTGAATGCACTGTATAGTGCTGGTTATCTCGACAGCAGGCTCTATTTAATGGATTCTCCATCTTTCACTACACCGCTCATCACACTTACAGTACATTTCCCAAGGCAAGGGCTGACATATGGGGATGCACATAAACCAGTAATCAGTCCCATTAATCACATTCTTAGTTACGATTCAGGGTTCAACGTGGGGTTAAAAGCTCACTGATTCATATTCAAAATAGTAATTTAAATGCATTCCAATTAAGACTTTTATAATTGTATAGCGATTCCATGCAGATTGTTTTGGTATTACAGGTACATCTGTAAAATCATTGTTGAGCTAATTAAAATGGCCCATGGGCTCAGATACAGATGTAGGATATTCATTTTAACCAGTTTGTTACAGCAGGAAAATAACAGGAAATGTGAATTATATGTGGATTATAATTAATGGACATTCTTGTAGGGGTAGATACATTTTTCATAAGGGAAAATCTGATCTGAAATTTCTAAGTGGAAATTAGAAACTTCACAAGCCTTTTTAAACCTCAAATACACTTCAAGTGTTACATGCCATGCATTGCTGGAAAATTCTCCTGAGACAGGGTGATCAAATGAAGATCCTACATCTGCAGAGACGGTGGGTTTTGCCATGTTGGTATTTTTCTACTTCAACACAGTACAGCTCTGATGCTTAAGTTATTGTGAGGTGGACATTGCTACTGTACCATGTAAGTGTAACGGTACTCGTCCTCGTCTAATGACGAATATGAAAGATCGGCCAATGTGCAGCGTGGTAAGTGTCCATTTTAATGAAAACCAACTGAACACTGAATGACAAAACAAAAAGAGAATGACCGAGACTGAAACAGTTCTGTATGGAAAAACACAGACACAGAAAACAACTACCCACAACCCATAGTGGGAAAACAGGCTACCTAATTATGATTCTCAATCAGAGACAACGATCGACAGCTGCCTCTGAGAACCATACCAGGCCAAACACAGAAATACAAACATAGAAAAACAACATAGAATGCCCACCCCAACTCACGCCCTGACCAAACCAAAATAAAGACATAAAAAAGGAACTAAGGTCAGAACGTGACAGTAAGCTAGAACAGAGTCAATACATTTCAAATCCTTCCCTTTACAATAGACATAAATCTGACAATGTTCTCAATTCAAATATTGACTTATTCATTTCAATAATTTACAAAAAGACACATTAATTACATTGTAACTGGCAAACACATTTATCATTTACATATTACAATTACAAAATAATACTAAGTGTGTATTCTATTCCAGAATAAATACCCCATATCCTTCCCATGTAACCGAAATACAATTACATTCACATTGAATGTTTTATTCAGTATACTCAAAATCCTATTACGGTGATTCCAATGTCAAACCAGGGAAGGAACCAGACAGTATTGGATTTCCCATGATGGGATACAGAGCTTGTCACGTGAGCAGGACATGCTCCAGAAGCAGTTAAATAGAAAGTGAAATGGAGGGAGAGGAGCCCCCACAGAGCCAGCCGAGGTGGGCAGGTGTAGGGACTTAGGTGGAGGAAGATTCAGAAGACACCCTGCCAGTTCCCAGTGCCCATGCCAGTCTGGGTCCACTTCCACCCACAGCTCTGCCAGGCTCCTGGTTCTGGAGAAGTTGGACAGAGCAGATACCTACCTTGGCATCATTACACTGAAAATGACACCGAAACCAACACATCCAGTAGTAATGTGATGACGGACTTACAGGCACACTTATATCCAGTATTGTTTAGATAATTACAGTATACTGTATGTGTGTGCAGGGTAATCTGAGAGGACGGACAGCTGATCGTCCTCGCAGTGCAGGCCACGTGTAACAACACCTGCACAGGATCGGTACATCTGAACATCACACCTGAACATCACACCTGCGGGACAGGCACCCGATGGCAACAACAACTGCCTGAGTTACACCAGGAATGCACAATCCCTGCATCAGTGCTCAGACTGTCCGCAATAGGCTGAGAGAGGCTGAACTGAGGGCTTGTAGGCCTATTGTAAGGCAGGTCCTCACCAGACATAACTGGCAACAGTGTCGCCTATGGGCACAAACCCACCGTCGTTGTCCAGACAGGACTGTCAAAAAGTGCTCTTCACTGACGAGTTGCTGCTTTGTCTCACCAGGGGTGATGGTCGGATTTGCGTTTATCGTCGAAGGAATGCGCATTACACCGAGGCCTGTACTCTGGAGCGGGATCGATTTGGAGGTGGAGGGTCCGTCATGGTTCGGGGCGGTGTGTCACAGCATCATTGGACTGAGCTTGTTGTCATTACAGGCAATCTCAATGCTGTGCTTTACAGGGAAGACATCCTCCTCCCTCATGTGGTACCCTTCCTGCAGGTCATCCCGGCATGACAATGCCACCACCCATACTGCTCGCTCTGTGCGTGATTTACTGCAATACAAGACTGTCAGTGTTCTGCCATGTCCAGCGACGAGCCCTGATCTCAAACCCATTGAGCACATCTGGGACCTGTTGGATCGGAGGGTGAGGGCTAGGGCCATTCCTCCCAGAAATGTCCGGGAACTTGCAGGTGCCTTGGTGGAAGAGTGGGGTAACATCTCACAGCAAGAACTGGCAAATCTGGTGCAGTCCATGAGGAGGAGATGCACTGCAGTACTTAATGCAGCTGGTGGGCACAACAGATTCTGACTGTTACTTTTGATTTTGACCTCCCCCTTTGTTCAGGGACACATTATTCAATTTCTGTTAGTCACATGTCTGTGGAACTTGTTCAGTTTATGTCTCTGTTGTTGAACCTTGTTATGTTCATACAAATATTTACACATGTTAAGTTTGCTGAAAATAAATGCAGTTGACAGTGAGGACGTTTCTTTTTTTGCTGAGTTTAGAAGATGTATGATGACTTTAATAGAGAGGAAAAAAGAAATTGGTTGAATTGTCTGTGAAAATTATGTTATGATTACATTCTGAATTTAACTTATAGTACTTTTGTTTGGCAGACAAAAGTACAGTAATTACACATGATTGATCTTCAAAGTCAAGGAAAAGTCATGTTGTGTTTCAGGCAGTACAGTTCACGGTATATCAAAGCACTGTAAGCACTCACAAGCGGAGGTGCATTTGTATGCCAAAGAACAGGTGCTTTGAAGAAAACCCTAGAAGAAGTCTGCTTATACACACAATTGTTCAATATACACAACCGTTCAAAAGTTTGGGATCACTTAGAAATGTCCTTGTTTTTGAAAAAATAAATAAAAATTGTCCATTAAAATAACATCAAATTGTTCAGAAATACAGTGTAGGCATTGTTAATGTTGTGAATGACTATTGTAGCTGGAAATGGCAGATTTCTTATGGAATATCTACATATGCGTACAGAGGCCCATTGTCAGCAACAATCATTCCTGTGTTCCAATGGCACATTGTGTTAGCTAATCCAAGTTTATCATTTTAAAAGGCTAATTGATCATTAGAAAACCCTTTTGCAATTATGTTAGCACAGCGTGCCATTGGAACACAGGAGTGATGGTTGCTGATAATGGGCCTCTGTACGCCTATGTAGATATTCCATAAAATATCTGCCGTTTCCAGCTACAACAGTCATTTACAACATTAACAATGTCTACACTGTATTTCTGAAAAATGTGATATTATTTTAATGGACAAAAATGTTTTTCTTTCAAAAACAAGGACATTTCTAAGTGACACAACTTTTGAACGGTAGTGTATATATAGTGCCAAATAAGGGTTCTTTGGCTTGTAACCCTGGCAGATCCCTTTTTGGAACTATATACAGTAGAACCCTTTTTTAAGGTTCTATAAAGAACCATGTTCATAAGGTTCTAAATGTAACCTGTATGGTGCTATAAAGAACCCTTTCCTAAGGTTCTACAAAGAACCATTAAAGGTTCTACAATGCCTTCAGAAAGTATTCACACTACTTGACTTTTTCCACATTTTGTTGTGTAAAGCCTAAATTTAAAATTTATTCAATTTAGATTTTTTTTGTCACTGGCCTGCACACAATACCCAAAAATGTCAAAGTGGAATTATGTTCAGTAAAATTTTGACAAATTAATTACAAAGGAAAAGCTGAAATGTCTTGAGTCAATAAGTATTCAACTTTGTTGTTATGGCAAGCCTAAATAATTTTTTGTAGTAAACATTTGCTTAACAAGTCACATAATAAGTTGCTTGGACTCACTCTGTGTGCAGTAATAGTGTTTATTGAATGACTATGTCATCTCTGTACCCCACACATACAATTATCTGAAAGTGCCTTAAATCGAGCAGTGAATTTCAAACAGATTAAATGACAAAGAACAGGGAGGTTTTCCAATGCCTCGCAATGAAGGGCAACTATTGCTAGATGGGTAAAGAATAAAAAGCAGACATTCAATATCCCTTTGAGCACGGTGAAGTATATTAAGTGTATTAATTACACTTTAGATGCTGAATCAATACACCCAGTCACTACAAAGATACAGGCATCCTTCCTAACTCAGTTGCTGGAGAGGAGTGTCATGGTTGTGATAGGGGAAAACTGAGGATGGATCAACAACATTGTAGTTACTTCCCAATGCTAACCCAATTGACAGAGTGTGTAACGTTCGTTCTCCTCCTCGTCTGCTACCCTACAAAGCATTACATGGGCTTGCTCCTACCTATCTTTCTGATTTGGTCCTGCCATACATACCTACACGTACGCTACGGTCACAAGACGCAGGCCTCCTAATTGTCCCCAGAATTTCTAAGCAAACAGCTGGAGGCAGGGCTTTCTCCTATAGAGCTCCATTTTTATGGAACGGTCTGCCTACCCATGTGAGAGACGCAGACTCGGTCTCAACCTTTCAGTCTTTATTGAATACTCATCTCTTCAGTAGGTCCTACGATTGAGTGTAGTCTGGCCCAGGAGTGTGAAGGTGAACGGAAAGGCACTGGAGTCTTTGCTTCTCCCCCTCTCTCCACTGGGAGTCTTTGCTTCTAACCCTATTACATGAGCTGAGTCACTGGCTTACTGGTGCTCTTCCATGCCGTCCCTAGGAGGGGTGCGTCACTTGAGTGGGTTGAGTCACTGACATGATCTTCCTGTCTGGGTTGGTGGCCCCCTTGGGTTGTGCCATGGCGGAGATCTTTGTGGGCTATACTCGGCCTTGTCTCAGGATGGTAAATTGGTGGTTGAAGATATCCCTCTTGTGGTGTGGGGGCTGTGCTTTGGCAAAGTGGGTGGGGTTATATCCTGCCTGTTTGGCCCTGTCCGGGAGTATCGGCAGACGGGGCCACAGTGTTTCCCGACCCCTCCTGTCTCAGCCTCCAGTATTTATGCTGCAGTAGTTTATGTGTCGGGGGGCTAGGGTCAGTTTGTTATATCTGGAGTATTTCTCCTGTCTTATCCGGTATCCTGTATGAATTTAAGTATGCTCTCTCTAATTCTTTCTTTCTCGGAGGATCTGCGCCCTAGGACCATGCCTCAGGACTACCTGGCCTGATGACTCCTTGCTGTCCCCAGTCCACCTGGCCGTGGTGCTATTCCAGTTTCAACTGTTCTGCCTGCAGCTATGGAACCCTGACCTGTTCACCAGACGTGCTACCTGTCCCAGACCTGCTGTTTTCAACTCTCTAGAGACAGCAGGAGCAGTAGAGATACTCTGAATGATCGGCTATGAAAAGCCAACTGCCATTTACTCCTGAGGTGCTGACCTGTTGCACCCTCGACAACCACTGTGATTATTATTATTTGACCCTGCTGGTCATCTATGAACATTTGAACATCTTGGCCATGTTCTGTCATAATCTCCACCCGTCACAGCCAGAAGAGGACTGGCCACCCCTCATAGCCTGGTTCCTCTCTAGGCTTCTTCCTAGGTTTTGGCCTTTCTAGGGAGTTATCCTAGCCACCGTGCTTCTACACCTCCATTGCTTGCTGTTTGGGGTTTTAGGCTGAGTTTCTGTACAGCACTTTGAGATATCAGCTGATGTAAGAAGGGCTTTATAAATGAAGTTGATTTGATTTGATTACCGTTTGGTTACGCAATGGAAGGTGAGGGGTATGTAAGTAGAGGGAGAGACAAAGAGAGTCAATGTATCGTACATTCATTTGGAAACTACGTTCACTGTAACCAGAATACTTAGCACCTTAACAACCACTCATTCGGATTAGAAATGCAATATATATTTACACAAAGATGCTTTCTCTGTTGTCTGTTGGCCATCTGTTGAAACCACTCGATCCGTCTATGTGAAGTGCTTCAATGTAAGACTTTGGTTGTCCACCAGAGGTCACAATGTCCTTCTTAGTTGTAGGCTTCTTTTGTTCTGGATTGTTCGTTAGAATACAACGTTTCTCAACATTTCAATGTGTGGACCACAGCCTCACGTTCTCTGGTCTCAATGGTTCATTATTCAGGGTACAGCTAGGATCACTTTACACGCCGGCAGCAACGCTGCATATTTTGGTCTAATGTAAATTTCGTTAGCAAGTCCTTTTAAGCACTCTTGTCTTAGGGGAATTTCAAAACACCAACACAATGTCTGTGCTCACGTGGGTGTGGTTACTGACTGGGCCCAGGTTTATATGAAAAGCCTATCTCATTTATAATGCTGAAATCACATTTCTATCTTTTCAAAAACATTGTCATACATAATCATATATTTTATACAACATTAAGATGCAAACTTGACAACTAGAATGTGTACACCCTCAGAGATACAGTTATTTAAGTATACCATCCTTAATGAAATCACAAAACAATAAACACTTTGACAGGCTTGTTCTTTAAATCCCCACCGGCCATTTCCCACATTCTTTATGTTAGAAATATTGTTTCATTTTCCACTTTTGGATGTTGGAGGTTTGGCAGCAACGTCTCTCTGTGTAACAAAGAATATTCCGTCTGTCTATCCTCAAACATTTGCCTAGCTGATGGGTCCTTTTGATCCTCACAAAGGAGAGAGACTCATGACACCTGTATGGTTCTTGAAAAGGATCTAGAGTACAAAGAACCTTTCAGATTCAGAAAGGTTAATAGCAATAACAATAATAAGGCCATATACAGGGGGTACCGGTTCCGAGTCAATGTGCGGGGGTAAAGTGAATATGCAGCAAATAGCAGCAGAGTAAAAAAAAGGGGGGGGGGGGGGTCAATGCAAATAGTCCGGGTAGCCATTTTATTAGCTGTTAAGCAGTCTTATGGCTTGGGGGTAGAAGCTGTAATCAAGCCTCTTGGACCTAGACTTAGTGCTCCGGTACTGCTTGCCATGTGGTAGCAGAGAGAACAGTCTATGACTACGGTAGCTGGAGTCTGGCAATTTTTGGGACCTTCCTCTGACACCGCCTGGTATAGAGGTCCTAGATGGCAGGAGCTTGGCCCCAGTGATGTATTGGGCTCCCCTCTGTAGCACCTTGTGGTCGGAGGCCGAGCAGTTGCCATACCAAGCGGTGATAAAACCAGTCAGGATGCTCTCTTTGTTGCAGCTGTAGAACTTTTTGAGGATCTGAGGACCCATGTCAAATCTTTTCTGTCTCCTAAGGAATAGGCATTGTTGTGCCCTCTTCACAACTGTCTTGGTGTGTTTGGATCATGATAGTTTGTTGGTGATGTGGACACCAAGGAACTTGTAACTCTCAACCTGCTCCTCTACAGCCCCGTTGATGGGGGCGTGCTCGGCCCTCCTTTTCCAGTCGTGGGTGAACAGGGAGTACAGGAGGGGACTAAGCATGCACCCCTGATGGACCCACTTGTTGAGGATCAGGAGCGTGGCAGGTGTGTTGTTACCTACCCTTACCACCTGGGGGCAGCCCGTCAGGAAGTCCAGAATCCAGTTGCAGAGGGAGGTGTTTAGTCCCAGCTTAGGGATGAGTTTTGAGGGCACTATGGTGTTGAACGCTGAGCTGTAGTCAATTAAAGGCATTCTCACGTAGGTGTTCCTTTTGTCCAGGTGGGAAAGGGCAGTGTGGACTGCAATAGAGATTGCATCATCTGTGGACCTAGGGTTTCTAGGGTGATGGTGATGATGTCAGCCATGAACAGCCTTTCAAAGCCCTTCATGGCTACAGGCGTGAATGCTACGTGTCGGTAATCATTTTGGCAGTTTACCTTGGTGTTCTTGGGCACATAGACTATGGTGGTCTGCTTGAAACAAGTTGTGCCACATCCGACGAGCGTCAAAGCCGGTGTAGTGGGATTCAATCTTAGTCCTGTATTTACGCTTTGCATGTTTGATGGTTTCGTCAGAGGGCATAGCAGGATTTCTTATAAGCGTCCGGATTAGAGTCACGCTCCTTGACAGCGGCAGCTCTACCCTTTAGCTCACTGTGGATGTTGCCTGTAATCCAAGGCTTCCAGTTGGGATATGTACGTACGGTTACTGTGGGGATGACATCATCGATGCACTTATTGATGAAGCCAGTGACTGATGGGGTATACTCCTCAATGCCATTGGATGAATCCTGGAACATATTCCAGTCTGTGCTCGCAAAACAGTCCTGTAGCTCCGTCATCTCACCACTTCAGTATTGAACGAGTCACTGGTACTTCCTGCTTTAGTTTTTGCTTGTAAGCAGGAATCAGGAGGAGAGAATTATGGTCAGATTTGCCAAATGGAGGGCGAAGGAGAGCTCTTTGAGTGTGGAGTAAAGATGGTCTAGAGCAGGGGTGTCAAACTCATTTTCACCGAGGGCCACATCAGCATAATGGCTGTCCTCAAAGGGCCAGATGAAACTTATAAATGTAATCGAATGTAATGTAAAATAAATGTAACTCCTCCTTAATGTTAAATAACTCATTATTTATTATAACTTATTCAAGTGACAATTACAGTTGCATAGAAAATATATGTTTGCTTGTAGCTCTAACATAAATCCTTTTAAATTTTGTCAGCTTATGAAAACCCACATAACTCCATTAATGAAGGATCAAACTGTCCAAGTGAATAAAGAAAAATAACATAAAACTTAGCTGCAAAGAACATGTATGACACATGTAGCATTTTACAAAAAAAGGCTGCACACAGCCGTGCACCCAACTGATGGTTTGATGACAACAATTTGTCTGCATACACACATAAACCTGCAAACATTAAATAATTACTACAGCAGCTACACATAAATAATATGTAATCAACTAAAAATACCAAAATAAAGGTTGACTCAGTTCACAACTATATTGGTCAAGTTTTTCGGTTAGTCTTTGATGAGGAGATGCTGCCTGTCCTTGAACACACCAAGTGGATTCTCTCTCTACTATCGATTGATCATGTTCTGAAAATGATAAACACAAAACAAAATGCAAGCACAATCATTAAATTGCACACAGTTTAACTGTTCTTCTTCTTGGTTGAATTACATTTTATTATATTTTAATTAAGTTTAAAAAAAAAATGCTTGCCTGTGTGTTTTCTGACCAGATGTCTGACACCGTTTTCCCGTTACCAGTGTGTCAATGTCTGGTTTTAGGTCCTGTGCTGAGGCAATGCGTAGAACAGCATGGAGGTTGTCATCCGTGAGGCGTGATCTGTGCTTGTTTTTGTTCAGATTCATTATGGAAAAAAACTGTTCGCACAGATAGGTGCTCCCAAACATGGACAGAACACGGGCAGCATGAAGTCGAAGCTGTGGCATCAAACCAGGAGGCAGCAGACGGTAAAAGTCCTGGATTGTAGCATCCTGAAACTTTGCTCTCAGGCCACTGTCGCTTTGAAGCTCAATTAGCTCCATCTGAAGGTGTTGGGGTGCAGTGCAGACATCGGTGGTGAAAGGATTGGCAAAGATGTCAAAGCCAGACTGTTGTGCTCTGAAGTCAGAGAAGCGCCGATCAAACTCAGTCTTTAACCAGCTCAGTTTGGTAGCCAACTGAGCACATGAAAAAGTCTCGGGAAATGAGGCTGACATGCTCTGACAAACAGGAAAGTGAACAAGATTGTCCTGTTTCACTTGCCACATCCATAAGTCCAATTTACGCTGGAAAGCCGTGATCGTGTCGGACATCTGCGTGATGACTTGTTTGCGTCCCTGCAGCTTCTGATTCAGCTGGGCGAGATGGTCGGTTATGTCACACAACACAGCAAAGTCACACATCCACTTTGGATCTGATAGTTCAGACATGAGTTTTCCTTTACTCTGCATAAAAAGAGCAATGTCTTTCCTGAGCTCGAAAAATCGCTTGAGGACTTTGCTCCTACTCAGCCACCGCACTTCTGTATGGTACAGCACATCCCCGTGTTCCGAGCCCATCTCCAGCAAAAACTGCTGGAACTGACGGTGATTCAGGCCACGCGCCCGAATGAAGTTCACTGTTTTCATGACTGTGGTCACAATGTCCTCCATCCCCAGCACCTTCCCACACAAAGCTTCTTGATGGATAATGCAATGATACGTTATCAAAGGCGTGTGACAGTTCATTTTTTGCATTTTCCCCTTCATTAGTCCAACCAAGCCCACTTTTCCTCCACACATTGCCGGTGCACCGTCTGTAGTTAATCCTACCAAGTTTTCCCACTGCAATGCATTTTTACTTACGGACTTCTCTACCGCATCAAAAATGTTCTGTCCCGTCGTGGTCCCATGCATTGCAGCCACATCCAACAGCTCCTCAGTGATAGAGAGGTCCGACTTTACGCCTCTAATAAAAATTGATAACTGCGCTGTGTCCGTGTTATCTGTGCTTTCATCAACAGCTAATGAAAAAGCTGTGTAGCTGCGTGTCTCCTCGGCCAGCTGTGTTGTAAGATTTTCTGCTAGTTCCTTCACTCGGTCGACGATGGTGTTTCTTGATAAACTGACATTTTTAAAAGTCTGTAACTGGTCGGGACACACCTGCTCACAGACCTTCAGCATGCACTGCTTCAAAAACGCTCCCTCTGAAAAAGACTTGGAAGCGTGGGCGATTTCTTCAGCCACAATGAAGCTAGCTTTCACCGCGGCCTCGTTTTTGGCTGTGGATTTCATGAACAAACTCTGCTGCGACCGCAGTTTGCCTTTTAATTCTTGGGCAATTTGTTGCTTTTCTTGAAGGCTAGCTTTAGCGTACTTAGCTCCGTGTTTGGTGTCAAAATGTCGACGCAGATTGTACTCTTTGACAACCGACACCGCCTCGTAACACAAAAGACATACCGGTCTTTCTCCTTGAAGCGCAAACAAGTATTCGCCTTCCCATCTTTCTTGAAACAGTCTTCCGTCTGCATCAACTTTTCTCTTTCTGGACATTTTGGGATCATTATTTATATCTCAATTCCACTCGTTGGCATGGACACTGCCGTGGCTAGCGTAGTCGAAAGGCATTGTGGGAATGTAGTTTTTGGTCAAAGCACGCTCTTAATTTATTTTTTGGTATTTATTTTTAGACACTCAACTTTTAAGCTCTCGCGGGCCACATAAAATGACCTGGCGGGCCACATCTGGCCCGCGGGCCTTGAGTTTGACACATGTGGTCTAGAGTTTTTTTCCTTTGGTTGCACATGTAACATGCTGGTAGAAATGAGGTAAAATGGATTTAAGTATCCCTGCAATAAAGTCCCCAGCCACTAGGAGCACCGCCTCTGCATGAGCATTTTCTTGTTTGCTTATGGCCTTATATGTACAGCTCATTGAGTTGGGTCTTAGTGCCATTATCAGTTTGTGGTGATAAATAGACAACTACGAAGAATATAGATGAAAACTATCTGAGAGATACAAGAAATAAATATATTTTTACATGTTTTTATCCCCTTATTGTAGGAACCAAACTATCTCCATATATACTTCCATAATTTATTTTAACTGATACTTGGGACCTTCCAATGAGTCTTGTGAGGCTTCGGGGCGTCTTGGCAAAACTGAGAACACAGTCGTGTTCGTGAGAGTCTCAGCTTTCCATCGAGTGGTCATAATAGTTTATAGGCCAAACTGTTCAGATGCTACAGACTTTTAGGCAAGAAGACCGATTTTTGGGATGTCTCATTATCTGACAAACACGGCTCTAGCGCTGCCACCTTTCACTGCATATGGGGAAGGGCGATATCGGCGGATGCAGTGTATTGAGACGCAGCCCATGCAAAATAACACATATCACTATCACTTAAATATAAGTGATAAATATCACTTAATATCACTTAAATATCACTTAAACCAACATATTTTCATGGGGATTTAAAAAAAATGTTAGATTAGATTTCTGCGGGGGCGCGGCTTTTGTAGGCCAAGGGTGATTTGGTTCTTTACTCAACTTTAGGAAACGGTTCTTTATAGTTCCATTTAGAACCTTATGAGCATGGTTCTTTATTGAACTGTCAAAAAAGGGTTTTATATAGCACCAAAAAGAGTTCCACTATGGTTACAAAGCCAAAGAGCCCCTATACTATTTAGACAATAACATCTATGTGTATGGCCCTGAGAACCTTTATGGAGAATGGTTCTATAAAGGACCTTTTCTAAATGGCAAAGGTTCTACAAATACCCTACATTTCTTAGGTGTTATTATTGTGCTAATTCACAAGTTGAATCAGGTGTGATAGATCCGGAATGGCTGGGACTTGAGGACCACTGGTTTAGTCAAGAATTTTCAAGTGACGCAAGGCCTTATACATGAGACTTTCACAAGACCCTGTTACTGGCCATAGTCCTGTTTAATATGTAATGATATAACACAACAGACGAAATAAACTGGAATGATACTCTCACTCACGGTTGCACAAAAAGAGCTGTACGGAAAACATGCCTCAAGATATTTGCCTATACATTTTAATTATCACTAAAAGATTAAAGAACCATTTTCTGAACTGAAAAGAAGCATTGAAGGGCTCAAAGGGTTCCTTGAGTAATTATGGTTCTACATACTGTAGACCCATCACCCTTACCAAAGAACCATTGAGGAGACCTCTTTTATAAGTGTGTGCACTGTCTAGAACCCCCGTGATAATTTACTGCTGGACACACACGTCTGCATTGTTCTATTGTACCACCGATTTGTGCCACAAAGATTTCACACGTGCTTGACTCTGAGGTTGAGGGCATTTTGATCTTGTTTTCGCCATGATTGCTAAGGCTAATGAATGTAGGCAAGGTCAACTCTATGTGTCCATCTAACTACATGTCATTTGTAACCTCTGACAATGGGAGCAGCCTGGCTGGGCATTATATACAGTACATTAGATAACTGTGTCTTTGTGATGTCCAGGTTCTCTGGTTCTGGCCATGCTATGTTCTGATTGGCTCAGGACTGTAGACGCCCTTCACAGATAGATAAGCTAAAGTAACATCATGTAGGAGGACAGTGCCAAAGGTGGAACCATGCACATCACGGAAGCACAGAGAATTCTGAATAGATTTGGCTTATTCCTTTTCCATGTAGCCCAAATATACTGTATCTAAAACCCGTCTTGACTTGTCTTGACTGCAGTTGAAGTAAATGCCTTGGACTACAGTCAAAATCATATCCCCAATTTCATCATGTAGGCTAAGCATGAACCAAGCTCTTACCCTAACTTATACCCAGAGATCATTTGTTGTTTTTTAGTAGTCGTTGACAATAACAAGCCATGTTACACTCGCGATTATATTGAATTTTACCAAATGACCTAATCAGATCCCAAGTAGTGGCTATGCGTTGCCTATGAGTCCCTATGAGACTCCCAATCACGGCCGGTTGTGATACAGCCTGGATTCGAACCAGGGTGTTTGTAGTGACACCCCTAGCACCGAGATGCAGTGCCTTAGACAGCTGCACAACGCGGGAGTCCAGTGGGATCGTGTTGTGTGATGCAAGAAAAGGCAATGGAAACACTTCTATGTGCAAATATTAATATAAAAACCATCATATGGAAGTAAACTTGGAGTCACACGATGACATGGTGTGTGGTCCTCCCACTATGACTCAGGAAACCATGCAGTTTAATAGGCTACAGATGAAATAAATTATGATGAATAGCACTGGTTTGTGAAAGTGCAAGGTGATCTTGGTGCTCCTTTCCAATAAATATCGAGTGTCTTATTATGGTGACATGATGATCAAAGCTTGACTGCCTTTTGACACAAAAAATGCACCTGTGTGTTTCCCCCCCAAAAATGTAATGTCAAGACCTGGGAAATCATATTTTCCCCCCAATGTCGGCACCAATGCAGGCCCTAAAATGGCACATTATCCAAACAGGTTGTCACATGGAAGCTTTTAGCCTAGCATATTTACTTCACACAAGGTCACAATAAATTCGAAGTGCATGCATAATTGACACAGCCGGACTGCACACACGACTCAAATGCAGTTATTAAACCCTACAGGAAACCCCTACAGCAGGCCTTTAAACTATAGTAGTATGTACCTATTCGAGCCGTCATTCGCTAGGTTTCCATCCAATTGGGGACAGATTTTCAGGCGAATATTCCAAAATCTGCATAAAAACAATTTGCAAATGTTCCAACCAGAGATGTGTTTCCGTAATTTAATTGTTGCAGATTAAAAGCTGTGCATGATGATGTAGTGCACATAAAACAACATTTTGCGGTTAAGTTCCCATGTTCCAAATAAAAAGTACTAGTTAAATTGGTTTCCATCATATTTTCAAATCCACTGATGGTTTTCTCACAAAAAAAATATTTTGCATTATATAGTAGCCAACAGCTTGTATAGCCTACATCAGTATCACATGTATAGCCTACATCAGGGATGGGCAACTGGCCCCTACTTTTGTAGGCCTGAGGATCAATTTTGCACAACAAAAATGATATATAGAGTGCATTCGGAAAGTATTCAGACCCCTTCCCTTTTTCAAAACTGTGTTACGTTACAGCCTTATTCTAAAATGTATCAGATTAATGTTTTTTTCTCATCAATCTACACACAACACCCCATAATGACAAAGTGTAAACAAGTTTAGACATTATTGAAAATGTATAAAAAATAAAAAAGCAGATACCTTATTTACATAGGTATTCAGACCCTTTGCTATGAGACTCGAAATTGAGCTCAGGTGTGTCCTGTTTCCATTGATCACCCTTGAGATGTTTCTACAACTTGATTAGAGTCCAGCTGTGGTAAATGCAATTGATTGGACATGATTTGGAAAGCCACACACGTGTCTATATAAGGTCCCACAGCTGACAGTGCATGTCAGAGCAAAAACCATGGTCGAAGGAATTGTCCGTAGAGCTCCGAGACAGGATTGTGCCTAGGCACAGATCTGGGGAAGGGTACCAAAATATTTATGCAGCATTGAAGGTCCCCAAGAACACAGAGGCCTCCATTATTCTTACATGGAAGAAGTTTGGAACCACCAAGACACTTCCTAGATCTGGCCGCACAGCCAAACTGAGCAATTGGGGGAGAAGGGTCTTGGTTAGGGAGATGGCCAAGAACTCTGCAGCACTCCACCAATCAGGCCTTTATGGTAGAGTGGCCAGATGCAAGCCTCTCCTCAGTAAAAGGCACATGACAGCCCGCTTGGAATATTCCAAAGGCACCTAAAGACTCTCAGACCATGAGAAACAAGATTCTCTGGTCTGATGAAACCAATATTCAACTATTTGGCCTGAATGCCAAGCTTCACGTCTGGAGGATACCTGGCACCATCCCTACGGTGAAGCATGGTAGTGGCAGAATCATGTTGTGGGAATGTTTTTCAGTGGCAGGGACTGGGAGACCAGTCAGGATCGAGACAAAGATTAACGGAGCAGAGTACAGAGTTCCTTGATGAAAACCTGTTCCAGAGTGCTCAGGACCTCAGACTTGGGTGAAGGACTTGAACCTGATCGAACATCTCTGGAGAGACCTAAAAATAGCTCTGCAGCAATGCTCCCCATCCAACCTGACAGTGCTTGAGAGGATCTGAATAGAAGAATGGGAGAAACTCCCCAAATACAGGTGTGCCAAGCATGTAGCATCATACCCAAGAAGACTCGAGGCTGTAATCACTGCCAAAGGTGCTTCAACAACGTACTGAGTAAAGGGTCTGAATTCTTATATAATTCTGATATTATTATAATTTTTAAAAATAAATTTGCAAACATTTCTAAAAAACTATTTTCACTTTGTCAGTGTGGGGTATGGTATGTAGATTGATGAGGGGAAAAAATGATTTAATCCATGTTAAACTAAGGATGTAACGTAACAAAATGTGGAAAAAGGCAAGGGGTCTAAATATTTTCCGAACGCACTTAGGAACTCAGTAACTTTTTTTAGGAACTCAGCCGGGTTCTCAACTTAATGTTGAACATTAGAATAATAGAATGCGCAAGGTGCATTTTTGAAATTTGGTTGTGAATCAGCAGTCACTCAATTAGCCCGTGTCAGCTAAAATGTTTTAGATTGGTAAGTGTCTAGCGGCCAGCTATCTAAACTTATAGTAAGAGTGGTCGAATTAGCAACCGCGGTAGGGCCCATTGATCATCAGTTGTTATATAAATATTTGTGTATAAAGGCGTTTCCATGCCCATTTCTCACATAATTAATTTTACAAACACAAAAAAATCCCACCATGTCGACTGAACAAATAATCAATCCATATGTATACCATTTTACTGAAACGTTCTGTTTCCATTGCAGCTGTCATGATTTTTTTCATTATACGGTATGAATTTACTTGCATAAAAACTGTGGATGGAAACATGGTTACAGACAAAGCCTCTTAACAATTCAGAGGCATGAGAGAAAGTTCTATCTTATTCTGTCCTAGATCCTAGGCTATTTTCCTGTCCAGTCCCAATCCAACTGAAACCCAAAATCCTAAATCCTGTCTTGCATGCAAATTCTTAATTTCTGTAATCCATCCATAGGTTGCATTATTAAAGCTTGTCTCTCCCCGATGCATGTCAAAATACCTCTAGGCCTATAACATTTCTCGTAGCCTACTTGCTGCCCATATGACAGCTTCGGTAGAGAATGTGTGATCAAGAAACGGTATGAGAGTAGATATGGATATTTTCTTTAACAGAGTTGGTCCCCGTTAAAATACAGTACCTTGATATTTAAACTATACTCCTGATCTCCTCGATGTTATCTCCATTATTCCTGAGATGATCTGCTATCTGTATAATCATCAACTTGATTTTGCCAAATATAGGAGACATTCTGTCATTCATTGGAGGTTATCTACAGATGTAGGATCTTAATTTGAGCCAGATGGCTACAGCTGGAAAATGATTCTGCAGCAACAGGAAATGTGAATAATTATGTGGATTATAATTAGGCTAATGGACATTTTTGTTGGTAGGTGTTGATACCTTTTTTGTTAGGGCAAATCAAGTCTGGAAATTACACATTTTAGAAGCCTTTTTAAAACTCAAATACAATACAAGTTTTAATTTCCTGCTGTGCAGGAACATTCTAGCAACAAAAAAAGAGTGATCAAATTCAAATCGAACATCTGTAGCAAGATAGCAACTTTGGTCACTTGACTTTTGTTTGACTGCCATTACAAAGTTAGAATGATTCGACAACGCTATATTCAGAATGTGCTCTGTGTGTCCTGAGCACACTCGAGGAGATGGCCTACTACTGACATGCACAGGCGATCAAAGATACAGGTACTGTAGTTACTCTATAATTAGTAAATATCAGTTTAATTTACTCTGAAATCTTTACATAGTGCTGGGGTACGCAACCCTGGTCCTGGAGTGCCGCAGGCACTTCATGTTTTTCATTTAACTGACCTGGAAGACCAGGTGTATTGAATTTAGGCAATCACTGAATTGATAAATTAGCTCAGTTGGTCAGGTGTGGTGCCTAGTTAGAATAAATCCTGCAGGAACAGGTTTGCCTACCCCTGACATAGTTGCACAGCCAAGCTAACAAGGTGGAGCAGTGTACCTCTTGTTTGGGGACAACCCTGGCATAGTGACCATATCTTGGTTTTAAATGCTTTAAAATGGGCACTTCCCAGGACAAATATGAATTATCCCGGTTTTGAAAGTTGCTAGATTTTTGTGATTTTTTAAAATCCCTACTGTGTGTTGCTATTTCTATCGTTTAATCAGTGAGTTTGGTGGTATGTAACTGATTTCTTGAGATTGCAATAAAAACATTATTGAGAGAAGGAGACAGAAAACACGAGTTGGTGACTGAAAACTGCATGGGCTTTTTGATATTCAATGATTGTCAATAAAATGTCCGAATGGAGTTATTGTGCGCGTAGCGGTCTAACAATCACTTATGTTCTTGACTTGCTGTATTTTTTCAGCACATGATATCTGAATCACTTGGTGGCACAAAAAAACCATGTCATCTATGTAATCATTATGGCTCAAACTTAAGTGCAATGAAGAGGCTCAGAATGTGGGTGAACCAGAGAGAGGGATAAAGTTGAAAAGAGATTGCTTTATGATAAACTTTGTAAGTGTCCTGTGATGTCTGAACTTTTAGAATGAGGCATGCCAGGGCTGCTTACCCAAATGCCTTCTGCACCCCAATTATTCAGGGTCTACATTGAGAGAAAGGCATTCCAAACGTCAAACCTTTAAAGCGGCAATCTGTGAGTTTGCAACATCCCTTTTTAGACTTTTAAATTAATGGTGTATACTCACTGATTCTTGAAAAATATAACCTGTAAATGCTTCATGAGATTAGTTCAACTGTCGTTCTCCATCAGAACCCAAAATATAAGATTGTTTATAACCATTGGGTAAAACAATGTAAATGTGAACAAACACTGTATAGCCTCAAAACATGATTCAAAATATATTTTTATATCAATGATGGTCAGTCCTTGCATCCAGAACTCTGTCTATGAATTAGAGAGTGGTTACATTTCTTCAGCCCTATCCCTCAGTTGTTTACCAAAACAGTGGCAGGGTGTCTGCTATAATGCCAAATCAAATGAATGCTCCATCATTGGAGTGCAGTTCACTCTGAGTAAACTACTGAGAAGTGAATTAAATAATGTTTGGCCTTGCGCTAATGGTCTGAAAGAGTCTTTTAATCATGTGCTTCTGAGGTTGGAGTAGATGAAAAATTTAAGAGTGGACAAATCAAGCGCTTAATCACAGGAGCCTCATTCCAAATCTATATTTGGGGTGATGAGGAAGAAATCAAGCACAGCAGAAGTTTAATACTGCAGTGGGCTAAATCAGGGTCACACAGAGTGTTTCTTGGTAGTCTTAAACAAATCTACTTTGAAACAGAAGTATACACCTCACACACATGGTTATGGATTACAAAATGAAGACCATGTCAGATATAGAGTTGAAATTAATTTAATTATGAGTTTGCATCCCAATATTACATCACAGAAGACTCAAATAAAACCAAACTGTTTGACATAAAAACAATGTTGAATTCTTAAAAAAAAAAATGAAATTATGAAACATATTTTTAAAAACCTAGATTCGATGTCTGCGCCCCCGCATAAATATAATTAGCATAATAACAAAATAGCCATACAAATCTATCGGTTTACGATAGAGATATCTGTTTTTTGCATTGGATGCGTTTTAATCGACCATTGACCACATCTGTCGATGTTGCACTTCCGCATCTGCGGTGAAAGGTGACAGAGCTAGAGCTGTATTTGTCAAACCATGAGACATCCCGAAAATCAGCCTTCTCACAAAATCGTCTGAAGCGTCCGAACGGTTTGGCCTACAAACTATGACCTCTCTATGGAAAGACAAACACTGAGATTGAGCCGGAGGGGATGTCTGCTGTTTTACAGGCACCTAACCAATCGTGCTATTCTGTGTGTTTTTTCACGTTGTTTGTAACTTTTTTGTACATAATGTTTCTGCCACCGTCACTTATGACCAAAAAGAGCTTCTAGACATCAGAACAGCGATTACTCACCTCGGACTGGAAAAAGATGAGGAGATAAGGAGACGCCGATACAGGGGCTGTAGATCCAGATGCCTTGTGAGAATTTGTCGGCGAGTGGATAATCCGCCTTTACCATACGTCCTAATGTTGAACATACAATTACTGGAGGATAAGCTCCTTTCGAGACTATCCTACCAACGGAACATTAAAAACTGTAATATCTTATGTTTCACGGAGTCGTGGCTGAACGAGTATATGGATAATTGTCCGACTTCTTCCGAAGTCGGTCCCTATCCTTGTTCGGGTGGCGTTCGGCGGTCGACGTCACTGGTCTTCTAGCCATCGCCGCTCCACCTTTTATTTTCCATTTGTTTTGTCTTGTTTTCCTGCACACATGGTTTTCATTTCATCATCATTACTATGAGTATTTAGCCCTCTGTTCCCTCCATGTCTGTGTGGAGTATTGCTTATTGTCGAGGTTGGCACGCTTCTGGCTGGTTTGCGCCGGGTTTTGTGTTATACCCGTGCTTTGTGGCAGCCGGTACTTTGTTATTGGGTTTTGTATTTTGTGACGCGGTTGCATTGTGTTCATATCATTGCCTAAGTAAAGTGCTTTGTCCACCCATCTCTGCTCTCCTGCGCCTGACTTCCATGCACCAGCTACACCCACCAAGACAATAATATACAGTTGGCTGTGTTTTCCCGTGCATCGACAAGACCGAACAGCAACCTCCAGTAAGACTAGGGGTGGTGGTTTGTGTCTATTTGTAAAAAAAAATAGCTGGTGCGCAATCTCTAATATTAAGTAAGTCTCGAGGTTTGTTCGCCTGAGGTAGAGTACCTCATGATAAGTTGTAGACAACACTATTTACCAAGAGAGTTTTCATCTATATTTTTCTTGGCTGTCTATTTACCACCACAAACCGATGCAGGCACTAAGACTGCCGTCAGCGAGTTGTATAAGGCCATAAGCAAACAAGAGATTGCTCACCCAGAAGCGGCGCACCTCGTGGCCGGGGGAATTTAATGCAGGAAAGCTGAAATCCGCTTTACCTCATTTCTACCAGCATGTCCCGTGCAACCAGAGGGGAAAAAACTCTAGACCACTGTTACTCAACACATAGAGATGCATACAAAGCTCTAACTCGCCCTCCATTTGGCAAATCGGCAAACCCACAAAGGCAAACGCCCTCCATTTGGCAAACCCACAAAGGGAAACACAGCCGCAAGCTGCCCAGTGACGCAAGCTTACCAGATGAGCTAAATGCCTTCTATGCTCGCTTCGAGGCAATCAACACTGAACCATGCATGAGAGCACCAGCTATTCCGGACGACTGTGATCACGCTCTCCGTAGCCGAGGTGAGAAAGACCTTTAAACAGATCAACATTCACAAAGTCGCAAGGCCAGACGGATTACCAGGACGCGTACTCAGAGCATGCGCTGACCAACTGGCAAAGGTCTTCACTGACATTTTCAACCTCTCCCTGACTGAGTCTGTAATACTTACATGTTTCAAGCAGACCACCTTAGTCCATGTGCCCAAGAACGCCAAGGTAACCTGCCTAAATGACTACCGCCCAGTAGTCACTCACGTCTGTAGCCATGAAGTCTTTGAAAGGCTGGTCATGGCTCAAATCAACACCATCATCCCAGAAACCCTAGACCCACTCCAATTCTCATACCGCCTCAACAGATACAGAGATGACGCAATCTTCATTGCACTCCACACTGCCCTTACCCACCTGGACAGAAGGAACACCTACGTTAGAATGCTGTTTGTTGACTACAGCTCAACATTCCAAGCCATAGTGCCTTCAAAGCACATCAATAAGATAAGGACCCTGGGCCTAAACACCTTCGTCTGCAACTGGATCCTAGGCTTCCTAACAGGCTGCCCCCAGGTGGTAAGGGTAGGCAAGAACACATCTCCCATGCTGATCCTCAACACTGGCGTCCCTCATGGGTGTGTGCTTAGTCCCCTCCTGTACTCTCTGTTCACCCACTCTAACACCATCATTAAGTTTGTTGATGACACAACAGTGGTAGGCCTGATCACCGACAACGATGAGACAGTCTACAGGGGGAAGGTCAGAGACCTGGCAGTGCAGTGCCAAGACAACAACCTCTCCCTCAACGTGAGCAAGACAAAAGAGCTGAAAAGGGAGGCCAAGCATGCCCCCATTATCATCGACAGGGCTGCAGTGAAGCGGGTCGAGAATTCAAGTTCCTTGACGTCCACATTACTAGTAAACTATCATCGTCCAAACACACCAAGACAGTTATGAAGAGGGCACGACAATGCCTATTCCCTCTCAGGATACTAAAAAGATTTGACATGGGTCTCCAGATCTTCAAAAAGTTCTACAGCCGCACCATTGAGAGCATCTTGACTGGTTGCATCACTGCTTGGTATGGAACTACTCGGCAGCCGACCCCAAGGTGCCACAGAGGGTAGTGCATACAGCCCAGTACATCACTGGGGCTGAAGCTTCCTGCCTTCCAGGACCTCTATACCAGGTGGTGTCAGAGGAAGGCCCTAAAAATAAACTCCAGCCACCCTAGTCATAAACTGTTCTCTCTGCTACCGCACTACACGCGGTACCGGAGCACCAAGTCTAGGTCCAAAAGGCTCCTTAACAGCTTATACGCCCAAGGATACTAAACAGTTAATCAAATGGCTACCCGGACTATTTACATAGACTATCCCCCCCTTTTTTACGCTGCTGCTACTCGCTGTTTATTATCTATACATAGTCACTGTACCCCTACCATTTAAAAGTTTGGACACTACTACTCATTCACTAGTTTTTCTTTATTTGTACCGTTTTGTACATTGTAGAATAATTGTGATGACATCAAAATTATGAAATAACATATATGGAATCATGTAGTAACCAAAAAAGAGTTAAACAAATCAGAATATATTTTAAATTTGAAATTCTTCAAAGTAGCCACCCTTTGCCTTGATGACAGCTTTGCACACTGTTGTCATTCTCTCCACCAGCTTGGTGAAGTAGTCACCTGGAATGCATTTCAATTAACTGGTGGGCCTTGTTAAAAGTTCATTTGTGGAATTTCTTTCCTTCTTAATGAGTTTGAGCCAATCAGTTGTGTTGTGACAAGGTACGGGTGGTATACAGATGATAGCCCTATTTGGTAAAAGACCAAGTCCATATTATGGCAAGAACAAATGAACTCAGAAAAAAAAGAAACGTCCTCTCACTGTCAACTGCATTTATTTTCAGCAAACTTAACATCTGTAAATATTTGTATGAACATAGCAAGATTCAACAACTGAGACATATACTGAACAAGACCCACAGACATGTGACTAAAATAAATGGAATAATGTGTCCCTGAACAAAGAGGCGGTCAAAATTAAAAGTAACAGTCAGTACCAGCTGCACTAAGTACTGCAGTTCATCTCCTCCTCATGGACTACACCAGATTTGCCAGTTCTTGCCTTGAGATGTTATCCCACTCTTCCACCAAGGCACCTGCAAGTTCCCGGACATTTCTGTGGGGAATGGCCCTAGCCCTCACCCTCCGATCCAACAGGTTCCAGACGTGCTCAATGGGATTGAGATCCGGGCTCTTCGCTGGCAATGGCAGAACACTGACATTCCTGTCTCGCACAGAACAAGCAGAATGGCTGGTGGCATTGTCATGCTGGAGGGTCATGTCAGGATGAGCCTGCAGGAAGGGTACCATATGAGGGAGGAGGATGTCTTCCCTGTAACGCACAGCGTTGAGCCTGCCTGCAATGACAACAAGCTCAGTCCGATGATGCTTTGACACATCGCCCCAGACCATGACGGACCCTCCACCTCCAAATTGATCCCGCTCCAGAGTACAGGCCTCATGGTAATGCTCATTCCTTTGATGATAAACGCGAATACGACCGTCACCCCTGGTGAGACAAAACCTCGACTCGTCAGTGAAGAGCAATTTTTGCTAGTCTTGTCTGGTCCAGCTACGGTGGGTTTGTGCCCATAGGAGACGTTGTTGCCCGTGATGTCTGGTGAGGACCTGCCTTACAACAGGCCTACAAGCCCTCAGTCCAGCCTCTCTCAGCCTATTGTGGACTGCCTGAGCACCGATCGAGGGATTGTGTGTTCCAGGTGTAACTCGGGCAGTTGTTGTTGGCATTTCGTACCTGTCCCGCAGGTGTGATGTTCGGATGTACCGATCCTGTGCAGGTGTTGTTACACATGATCTGCCATTGCGAGGACGATCAACTGTCCGTGCTGTCTCCCTGTAGCGTTGTCTTAGGTGTCTCACAGTACGGACATTGCAATTTATTGCCCTGGCCACATCTGCAGTCCTCATGCCTCCTTGCAGCATGCCTAAGGCACGTTCACACAGATGAACAGGGACCATGGGCTTCTTTCTTTTGGTGTTTTTCAGAGTCAGTAGAAAGGCCTCTTTAGTGTCCTAAGTTTTCATAACTTAATTGCCTATCATCTCTAAGCTGCTAGTGTCTTAACGACTGTTCCATAGGTGCATGTTCATTAATTGTTTATGGTTCATTGAACAAGCATGGGAAACAATGTTTAAACCCTTTAAAATGAAGATCTGTGAAGTTATTTGGATTTTTACGAATTATCTTTGAAAGACAGGGTCCTGAAAAAGGGACGTTTCTTTTTTTGCTGAGTTTAAAAGCAAAGAGAAACGAAAGTCCATCATTACTTTAAGACATAACGGTCAGTCAATCCAGAAAATTTCAAGAAATTTGCTAGTTTGTTCAAGTGCAGTTGCAAAAACCATCAAGCGCAATGATGACACTGGCTCTCATGAGGACCTTCACAGGAAAGAAAGACCCAGAGTTACCGCTGCTGCAGAGGATAATTTAAAGTTGCTGCAAAGAAACCACTACTAAAGGACACCAATAAGAAGAAGAGACTTGCTTGAACCAAGAAACACGAGCAATGGACATTAGACCGGTGGAAATATGTCCTTTTGTCTGATGAGTTCAAATTTGAGATTTTTGGTTCCAAACGCTGTGTCTTTGTGAGACGCAGAGTAGGTGAACGGATGATCTCCACATTTATGGTTCCCACCATGAAGCATGGAGGAGGAGGTGTGATGGTGCTTTTTTTCCGGTTGACAATGTCAGTGATTTATTTAGAATTCAAGGCACGCTTAACCAGCATGGCAGCCAAAGCATTCTGCAGCGATACACCAACCCATCTGGTTTGTGCTTAGTGGGACCATCATTTGTTTTTCAACAGAACAATGACCCAAAACACACCTCCAGGCTGTGTAAGTGCTTTATGACCACTAAGGAGAGTGATGGAGTGCAGCATCAGATGACCTGGCCTCCACCATCACCCAAACTCAATTGAGATGGTTTGGGATGAGTTGGACTGCAGAGTGAAGGAAAAGCAACCAACAAGTGCTCAGCATATGTGGGAACTCCTTCAAGACTTTTGGAAAAGCATTCCTCATGAAGCTGGTTGAGAGATTGCCAATGGTGTGCAAAGCTGTCATCAAGGCAAAGGGTGAATACTTTGAAGAATATCAAATATAAAATATATTTAGATTTGTTTAACACTTTTTTGGTTACTACATGATTCCATATGTGCTATTTCATAGTTTTGATGTCTACACTATTATTCTACAATGTAGAAAATAGTTAAAATGAAAAGAAAAAGCCTTGAATGAGTAGGTGTGTCTAAACTTTTGACTGGTATTGAATTTTTTTAAATTCAAAATCAAAAAGCGAAATAATCCTCAGTATGACCTTCTTAAAACTATTACATTGATGTATCTCACTGCAGTAAAAGGATAACTGTAGTAGTGTGGGCAGCAAAGTGTCACCCCTGTCTCATCCAACCCAAACCATCTGTGAGGATCTGACAGCGGAGCTCCACTGGGACTCAGGGCTTAGGCCCACAGTTTCTATATATCACACATCACGTGGTGCTGTACTGTATGTCTACCATTGCCTGGCTGTAGCTTAACTCTCCACTCATTAGCACCCCAGTTAGCCTGGCCCCTCAGCCTGGCCTATAGGAGCTTATTACACGGCCGAGGGCTCTATGCAAACTAGTTTTTAATGCATTAGTGAGGGTCGGAAACTGCACTGCATATGCAAACTGCCTATTTGGTCCATAAAATACCCTCTAATTGGTAGTTTGAGGGGAGGCGGGAAACCTGAAAACAAACAGAAACAATCAATGTCAGGCAGATAATGTTCTGCTTTTTCTTTTCAGCAGTCTATTTCCACCTGCAGCAGGTGCACAGGAGCTAGGAAAGCGCTGAGTGTATTCAAGGCACACGCCCAATTGGCCCTCATTAAGTGGGCATGTGTATGAGGTCCTCTTCATGTTCAAAACCATCTATGCCCAATTGTTTGTTTGTGTTTGTATAGCCAGATGAAACAGCTGGGTTATTTTCAAAGGCCCAAACAATTTGGCCCTAATAGCCTGTGAGCCATGCATTCATTTCCCCCATCTTAAAAGAGCTTATTGTCCTCTAAAGAGCGTATTGCCCATTGGTCTTAAGGGACTCAGCTTTTCTTTTTCTCATTAGAGACATAGCCACTTCCGTTTCTCAGCTTCAGGTTTAAGTGCTGTTAATGAGATGCCTCAGTATCAGCATAGGGAAATAGTAAACAAATGCACACAGCAAATTTGCGGGTGTTAAAAATCTCAGTGTTGAAGTAAAGTGTGAGTGTTATATCTGAGTGTTAATTCTACAAGAGTTAACACCAGTGGGATTGAAATTGACACCACCAGAAGTGAATAAATGAAGTGTTATTGAATCACGGTGGAATTGTCATGTATACTCCCTCGCTGGCCTCTAGGTCACCAGACTCCTGATTATTACGCACACCTGTCACCATCGTCACGCGCACCAGAGCTTATTGACACTCACCTGGAATCCATCACCTCCTTGATTACCTGCCCTATTTGTGTTACTCCCTTTGGTTCCTTCCCCAGGCGTTATTGTTTCAGTATCTGTTTCATGTCGGTGCGCTGTTCGTGTTTCTTGTTTTGTTCATGTACGTTTGTTTATTAAATGTATTCACTCCCCTGAACTTGCTTCCCGACTCTCAGCGTACATCGTTACAGGAATCAACACTGTGTGGTGTTATTACTTTATCATATTTCCTAGCATGCTTTGTTTCATGTTGCTTTTTAGAATAGTTTGTTTTAATATCTCTACGTTTCTGTAAGCACCTTTTTAGATGCATTGATCTCGTTCCAACTCTATCGTCAAGTTCACTGATGACACGACAGTAGTAGGCCTGATTACCAAGAACAATGCTGTTCCCCATATGAACACCCCCCCCACCCATGGACATTTATCATTGTTAGAGTTGTAAATGATTATTTGTATTGTTTCAGTCACTTCTCTTGTTGACCTGCACTGTTGGAGCTCGCATCTTAAGAATTCCACTGTACCCTGCAATTACATCTGCGACCCTGTGCATGTGACTAACAAACTCATCTAGTCTAAACACTGAGAAAGTGTTAAAGCATCAGCTCTAATAAAGTGTTCATTTAGGTGGGAATTTGCAACACACATGTAGAGAGGTTCTGCCATTCTTTCCAAATGGAAAGAGGAGCAGAAAATGTTGTCACTCACACATCTGCAGTGGCACGTGTCAAATAAGCTGTCTCAAGCCTCCACTGTGTTCCAACACATTGCATGCATGCAGTACATTTTCATATAGATAAACATATGTGCCAGCCACAGAGGTCATTTCAAAATAAAATCTTGTCATGTATGATATTATGGACGCTCAGACGATAATTAGCAGAAAATATTTCTGAACAGGCTGTTTAAAATCATAACCTAATATGTAAGTCACTACCCTTATGGTAAAACAACATGAATTTCACGTGATCACATGTGAATTGTTCCAAAAATACTTGTTTTCATGTGATCACATGGAAAACATCTGATCACACGAAGCTACACATGTGAAAACGTGATCACATGCGAGTGTTCCAAAAACAGGTTTTCACATGATTTCATGTGACATTTCATGTGAAATCATGTGAGTTTTCCTGCAAGACTTCCCAGACTTCCAAGTAGAGGGAGAGAGAAAAATGTAATATCTCTGTTGCTCTGACCTTGTGATATGTGAGATGACTGTGGAAGAGGAATCTCCAGGGGAATCAACTAATTTAGAACTAGCCATCCATTGCAAATTGATTTCTATATATTGTGCCTTTCACTGTGATGCTGCTGATGGGAGGTTGGCCGCTGGAAGTGGCCAGCAGCAGTGTAGTCTCGCCCCCAAGAAAAAGAGTATAGGAAGAAAATATAGCTATTTCTAAAACATGAAAGTCAAGGAGAAATTGGTGGTCAGTTTTCTTTAAGTCTATGACCATCCACTCCAGTACAAATTATATTTGGTACACATGATGAAATACGACAAACAAACTCCATTAAAACATGTATTTCACAGTGAGGTATTTCTTGAGTTTGAGAACATGCTTTGAAGTCCATTTATTGCACAAGTGTATCCACAATCCCTCGTCTGAGGTCAGTTATGCATGCCTGATTGGGAAATTGTCCGTCTCAGTTGTTGCTAAGAGGCTAATGAACCTGTCTCAATGCGGTCAGAGCACTGAGGAATTAATACAAATGTTGTCCAATTACCCACCCGGTCAGATAATTTAATTTCAGTGGTTTCTGTTAAATCTAGACCCCGGGTGTATAGATTGATTAAGTGACAGCCAGACAGACATGCCGACAGCTGTGTTGGTGTTTTCTGTGTGTGATAAATGTGATAGCATCTGGATAGACACACAGAGGTCTACAAACACCTTCAAGCAGCAATTAAAATTATATTTTTCAATGACACTCTAAAAACCCTTCCAGACTGGGTGATACTACGTATTCCAGACCTCTGGATGGATGTAAATGAAGAGCCCACCCATTGGGCACAAACTGGTTGGACCAACACTGTTTCAACGTCATTTGTCAACACATTGTTACATGGAATATACATTTGGTTTGAAAAAAGTAATCAATGTTGTTTTGACGGTGAAATTTCAACCACAGGATTATGTCATGATTGTAACCACATTTCAACATAGACACAAGTGTACAAAACATTCATATTGAGTTGCACCCCATTTTGCCCTCAGAACAGCCTCAATTCGTCAGGGCATGGACTGTACAAGCTGTCGAATGCATTCCACAGGGATGCTGGCCCATGTTGACCCCAATGCCTCCCACAGTTGTGTCAAGTTGTTTTTTATATATTCATTTAACTAGGCAAGTCAGTTAATAACAAATTATTATTTACAATGACGGCCTACTCCGGCCAAAGCTGGACGACGCTGGGCCAATTGTGCGCCGCCCTATGGGACTCCCAATCACGGCCGTATGTGATACAGTCTGGATCCAAACCAGGGACTGTAGTGGCGCCTCTTGCACTGAGACGCAGTGCCTTAGACCACTGCGCCACTTGGGCACCCAGTTGGCTGGCAGTGGTTGTGGATCTCTACTCTGAATAGCTCATTCCATCTCATCCCAATCAATTGGATTGAGATCTGGTGACTGGGCAGTCCGCCGCAGTAAGGTACTGTACATTCGTTGTAATGAAGGATACCTGGATGAAATCGGACCTCTCTGAAATGAAAATGGATGGCCCTACCTTCAGTAAAATACATTTTTACCCGACCCTCCCTGAACACTTGAAAAAAGAAAACGAGTAACCCTCCACTATAACCAAAAGAATAATCAAAACATAAAAGTGGATAGCAGAGAATATGCCTTCCGTGAGAGACTTTAGATATGCCGTTTTAGAAACGGTTCTGTGTTTTGTAAGCATTAGCCTACATGGCAAAGTAGCCAGAAGGCTGTGGATTCACATTCCGCTGTGAACAAGGGTGAAAAGATCTTATTATAATAAAATCACTGCATGAATCCATCACCTCATTTGCAGTCCTGGGGAAAAAATAGCCTTTCATGAAGGCATTTCATGCAATTCTACATTATTTTACATGACTGGAGACGAGCAGCATCTTTGAATACCACGACAGAGCATGATAATGAACGAGCTACATGCTGCATCACCAGAGAGGTTTTGATCTCTATACGGGCTGTCGTTTAAAAAAGAGGATAGTCTAAGTTTGGAGCAGTGCTGAAGTTGTCTATCAACTGTAAAAATGTATCGTGACAGAACCAGTTACAACTGAAGTATCTGATGATCGATGAATTTGAGAAAGAGCCATTCGTTGTTTAACTTAGCAGTCAGTTGACAGTGACATCAGGTAGGCCTATATGCGTTTGTTACTTTTTTTTCATTCGGGAAACTATCATTTTGTCATTTATTCCATGATATTGTTGTTACAAAATAGATTTGTGTTGACTGTGATTAGGGCATGCGAAGACAAAAGCATCTGCTAGGCTAAATGAACAAACTAGGCATGCATAGCTCATTGCATAATCTTCAAACCAAAGACTGGCCAAACTCATGTTTCTAAAAGTGAATTCAAAGGCACTGTAGAATGTCTGTATAGCCTAATAAGTCATTTTTCGTTCCATTATTATTGAAGTCATTATTTTTAAAACATTTATTTTATACAGCCTAAATGCTAAATGTATAGGCATGTTGTTAAAATGCCAGCCTCCTGCTAGCCTGTAGCATGTCACAAATTATTCACAATTTATTTCTTAAATGGCAGGCTATAGCCTTGAAATAATAATGTAATAATTAATTTTTGTTCCTTCTTAGGCTGCCTGGCTTGCTCCTGACTGATTTAGAGTTAGTATGTTGTTTAAAGGCATTTTGAAATGTTGAAGGACAATTGATTGTGACAGAAACACACATTACTTCCCAAGCAAAGTACACATTTTGTCTCCTCGGATATAGAAGGTTCTAGCACAGCCTTTGAATGTCATAGATACAAACCAAAGATATCCCCATATGCATCGGAAAAACACATCTTTCCCCGGCATTTTACAGCTTGTTTTTATCTTCAAGCATTGCGGACTAAAACGTCGCTATAGATCACTTTATATAATCAGCTCCATTAATAAATACAAAATATATAACGATAACAAGGAGTAGGACTATGCTTTTAGCGATTTTCTTTAACAAAAGCCACAATACCCTCACACACCCCCTCAATTCGAGCCCTGTTTTTAACTTAACACACCGCGCTGACACAGATATTTAAGGAGTGCATGGTGTTCGGTGACTGAAGGAATTGGCTGACAAAAAATCAATGGATAGTAGACTATCATTTAGTCTGTCAAGCAGACAACATTTCTTGAATAGGAAGAAACAGGCTCCAACACAAAGCCCTTGTTGTTAGTAAAATTAAGACTGTTTAAATGAATTAGGACTTCTAGAATTAGCGTACCTTCAGCACCCATGCACTGTCCATCTCCGCGGTGCCACTTCATAGTAATATATTGTCAATGACTTGAATATGGCTTATTGTGAGGTCAATAACTCTGATAAAGAGCTTCATTATGGGCAACAAAACATATTGTTTTTATTAAAAATCTTCACGCTCTCCCTTTCAAACTGAACAGGACATCAGTTGGCCTAGTCCGAGCACACAGATATTACATTTTTTTGGTCCACAGCTCATGATTGGGATAGCCTATTCATTGCAGTGTGCAATGCAGTGTAGCCAGCAGTGCAACAAATTGGGAAGGAAGTACATTTTCTTAGAAATATAACTTTGACCTGTGCTTCTTCAAGCATGCTCTTCGTATAGCCTAGGCCTATAGCCTATAATATAGGCTATGGAAAATTTGATTGAGACCACACTAGGCGCACTTGATATTGTGCGCCCCCAGCAGAGAATCAGGGATGATGGGCAGCATCGGGCACACATCGAGATGTAACAATCAACAAATTCCATGCCACGCAGTTGGTGGGGAGTTAAATGGTAAGTTACATCATTAACTCTCCGGAGGACCTTGAAGGGCCCCACAAAACGGGGGCTCAGCTTTCTTCAGGGCAGGCGGAGCAGGAGGTTCCTTGTAGAGAGACAGACGTGATAACCAGGATGGAACACGGGGAGCCCCACTGCGGTGGCGGTCTGCCTGATCCTGCTGACGGCGGACAGCGTGCTGGAGCCTCATGTGGGTGGCGTTCCACATCTCTTCTGCCTGTCGGAACCACTCATCCACTGCAGGGGCCTCGGTCTGGCTCGGAGTCCATGGAGCCAGGGCTGGCTGATATCCCAGGACGCACTGAAAGGGAGTCATCCCGGTGGAGTGGTGACGAAGTGAGTTCTGAGTGTATTCTGCCCAGGGAAGGAACCAGACCCACTCCCCTGTCGGTCCTGGCAGTGACTCCTTACGAACCTCCCCAGCTCCTGGTTGGTTCTCTCCACCTGCCCTTTGGACTGAGGTTGGTACCCGGATGTGAGGCTGACCATGGCCCACAGCTTCTCCATAAAGGCTTTCCAGACCCGCGATGTGAATTGGAGCCCATAGTCGGAAACGATGTCCCCCGGAAGGCCATGGGGCCGGAAGACCTGCTGGAATAGTGCCTCTGCAACCTGGAGAGCGGTAGGTAGACCAGAGAGAGAGATAAACCGGAAGGATTTGGAGAGTCTATCAACAAGAACCATAATAGTGGTAAAACCCATCAGAAAGGGGGAGATCATTAACAAAGTCTATGGACAGATGTGACCAAGGCCGCTGAGGCACGGGAAGGGGAAGTAGAGTCCCTGCTGGAGCGTGCCTGGGAGATTTGGATTGGATACATAAGTTGACATAGTGGGCGACGTCCTACGCCAAGGTGGGCCACCAGTATTTATCGGAGAGGGATTGGATGGTACAGGTGATACTGGAGTGTCCAGCGGCGAGGGATGTGTGTACCCAGGTCACAGCTGATCTCTCATCCCGTGGGGATGTAGATGCACTCTGAAGGGCAGGTAGCAGGAGCGGGTTCCCTCTCCAGAACCTGGTGGATGTCCACATCTACATCCCAACACACCAACGATTCGGGAGGACAGTTTTGATAGGTCGCGTTTCCAGGGCTTGAACAGGAAAAGGAGAGGAGAGGGGGTATGAAGTTAAGTTCAGGGAGGAGGTGAGGGCCTGGTCGATTAAGTTCCCAGTGGCACCGGAGTCCACTAAAGCTGTAGAGACAACATTTGAGGGCCAGCCAGCCAGTGAAATAGGAACCAGAAGGGCACTGGGCTGGCTTCTGCTCCAGTGGACCCAGGTTGGGACACACTGGACACCACTGAAGCTGGTGCCCCTCCTGGCCGCAAGAGGGACAGAGTCCCAGCTGTCTCCAACGACGCCGCTCTGGCATCCTCGCGCAGTCCACCAAGGAATAGAGTGCGGATCGCTTGCTCATTCCATCCGCTGGAGGCTGCCATACTCTGCAGCAGAATGGGGCACCCTGCTGGAGTTGGAAAAGTTGCTCACCTACCTCTCTGGTTTTAGAAATGTTTGCAAATTGATTAAAAATAAAAACCGAAATATCACATTTACATAAGAATTCAGACCCTTCACTCAGTACTTTGTTGAAGCACCTTTGGCAGCGATTACAGCCTTGAGTCTTCTTGGGTGTGACGCTACCAGCTTGCCACACCTGTATTTGGGGAGTTTCTCCCATTCTTCTCTGCCGATCCTCTCAAGCTCTGTCAGGTTGGATGGGGAGTGTCGCTGCACATACATTTTCAGGTCTCCAGAGATGTTCCATCGGGTTTAAGTCCGGGATCTGGCTGGGCCACTCAAGGACATTGAGACTTGTCACAAAGCCACTCCTGCATTGTCTTGGCTGTTTGCTTAGGGTCATTTTCTTGTTGGAAGGTGAACCTTCGTCCCATTCTGAGGTCCTGAGGTCTCTGGAGCATGGTTTTCATCAAGGATCTCTCTGTACTCCGTTCATTCTCCCAGTCCCTGCCGCTGAAAACACTTCCCCACAGCATGATGCTCCCACCACCATGCTTCACCGTAGGGATGGTGTTAGGTTTCCTCCAGACATGACGCTTGGCCTTCAGGCCAAAGAGTTTAATCTTGGTTTCATCAGACCTGAGAGTCTTTTAGGTGCCTTTTGGCAAAGTCCAAGTGGGCTGTCATGTGCCTTTTACTGAAGAGTGGCTTCAGTCTGACCACTCTACCATAGAGGCCTGATTGGTGGAGCACTGCAGAAATGGTTGTCCTTGTGGAAGGTTCTCCCATCTCCACAGAGGAACTCTGGAGCTCCGTCAGAGTGACCATTGGGTTCTTGGCCACCTCCCTAACCAAGGCCCTTATTCCCGATTGCTCAGTTTGGCTGGGCGGCCAGCTCTAGAAGAGTCTTGGTGGTTCCAAACGTCTTCCATTTAAGAATGATGGAGGCCACTGTGTTCTTGGGGACCTTCAATGCTGCATAAATGTTTCGGTACCCTTCCCCAGATCTGTGCCTCGACACGATCCTGGGTCGGAGCTCTACGGACAATTCCTTCGACCTCATTGCATGATTTTTGCTCTGACATGCACTGTCAACTGTGGGACCTTAGACAGGTGTGTGCCTTTCCATATCATGTCCAATCAATTTAATTTACCACAGCTGGAGTCTAATCAAGTTGTAGAAACATCTCATGGATGACTAATGGAAACAGGATGCACCTGAGCTCAATTTCAAGACTCATAGCAAAGGGTTTGAATACTTATGTAAATAAGGTATTTCTGTTTTTGTATTTTTTTATAAATGTTCAATTTTTTAACATTTTAAATTAACTTTGTCATTATGGGGTATTGTGTGTAGATTGCTGAGGATTTTTACTGAATCTTTTTTAGAATAAGGCTGTAACGTAACAAAATGTAGAAAAAGTCAAGGGGTCTGAATAATTTCTGAAGGCACTGTATATATTTCCGCTTTGAAGCCATACAATGTCTTAGAACAATGACTGCAAACCGATTCAAGTTAACATATTTAGCAAAGATGGAATGGGTCTACATTTTGTTATTTAGTTTCTGTAAGCTATTTAACAAACTATAACGGACTAACATTGGAATACACAACTTGAAGCAACCTCATGGAGCACATTCTGATTGGCCAGTGAGGGGCCAAGCTTGAACACACCCACAACTGGTTTATTCAGCAAAACCCAGCCCTTTCGCGCCACCACCAGCACTGTGCCAATCATGTTTGGTTGTGAAAATAGCTAAAATATTTCTGCACACCCCCGAACCTATAGCACTACCGTCAGCGCTTAGATTTACCATTGAGTGTGGTTTGTTAATCAATTACAAATGACATGACCCTCCCCTGGACTAAATAAAAAATACTAAACCATCCAGCTGACTGAAATGGAAAAATCACCCATTTTCTTCCAGGTAAAATTTGTATACATTTCGACCACTCCCTGAGCTGAATTCACTGTCATGTCCTGGAACCATTAATGGACAATCCTAGCCTTGTGGCATGGGGTATTATCCTGCTGAAAAAAATCCATTCCCAGATGGAAACACTGCTGACATGAAGAGATGCATGCAACTGATTGGCAATGATGTTCAGATATCCTGTGGCATTCAAAAATTGCTCCACTTTTATCAAGGGGCCCAATGTGTGCCATGAAAACACAACTCACATCACCAGCACCAACCTGCAATGTTGACACACAGCATGATGGATGCATGTACTTGTGGTTTTCTAAATATCCTAGTCCTCCCATCAGTGTGAAACAGCAGGAACTGGGATTGATCAGACCAGGTAATGTTTTACCAATTCCCTAGTGTCCAGTGTTTTCGTTCCTTAGCCCACTGCAACCACAGTTTCTTGTTTTTTTGCTGAAAGAAGTGGAACTCTGTAAGGTTGTCGGCTGCCATAAACCTTTCGTGTCAAAGTATGACCAGTTGTATATTCTTTCATTGGTCTTTGGGGACCAATGTTGAACTGGACTGTCAGTTGACTAAATGTAACCCGTCTGTTGATCTGCACAATTCGTGTCAGCCTCCTCTGTCCTCTTTCATCAACGACCCGTTTTCGACTACTGGCCTGCCGTTGGCTGGATGTCCTTTGGTTGGTGGACCATTCGTAATACACACGGAAAACTGTTGAGTGTGAAAAAGCCAGCAGCTGTGCAGTTCTTGACATACTCAAACCATTGCGCCTGGCATTTCGCTACACCTGCAATAAAAACGTGTACGTGACAAATAAAATTTGATTTGACCTACTGTACTACCGTACCCTTTTTCAAAGGCACTTAAATATTTTGTCATGTCCATTCACCCTCCGAATGTCACACATACACAATCCATGTCTCAATTGTCTCAAGGCTTAAAAATCCTTCTTTAACCTGTCTACCGCCCCTTCATCTACACTGACTGAAGTGGATTTATCCGTTGACATCAATAAGGGATCATCGCTTTCACCTGGATTTACCTGGTCAGTCTGTCACGGAAAGAGCAGATCTTCAACGTTATATCCAGTATCAGAAAAAAACTATAGGCTGGGCAGCACCTCCTAACTGATCTATCCACAGCTACTCTTTGGTCTCCCATCCAGGGTTTTAATCAAGCCCAGCTATGATATCTGACACTGACTATTACCAATGTGCTATCGTGAGAATGATTGTTAAGAGATTGCCACTTAAAAATGGAATAGATTCACTGTTGCTATCGAAGTCATTCCAAAGGGTAGGTTTAACAGAGTATTTCAGAGTATGATTTTTGGTTGAGATGTAGATGTGAATCCAACGTGTCAATTATTAATTTGTAGACACACTGAATTTATAGCCAGACTTAGTCAGTGACACAGATGGAACTATCCAAGCAGAAGATACATCTTCTTCAAATTTGTATATCTGGTTGCAGTGACATCACCTTTGAAATACAATAAATAGCCTATTAACTTGTCGAAAAGTTAAGAAACGATATGTTGGATTCACGTCTCCAACTCAACCAAAAATAAAAGTTAAAGAATGAGATTAATTCAGCCAGTAGTGGCTCAGATGGACCTATCCAAGCAGTAGATACATATCCTTTAAATATTGATATTTGGTTGCATTGTCATCTAAACACAATTCAATATTACTTTTGTAATGCAGTAAATAGACTAATGTTGAGACTATCTTACAAACTAATATAACATTCAACCTTAAAATGAGTAACACATATATGGCCACATTTCGAGGTTACTGTAACTATACATTTCGTCTTATGTTATCATATAAAGCGTGTATGTTCAAGATAGCGTGCGTAGGTTGTCACAGGTCTGTGGAGATATCCACAATTGCTGTAATAATCTGCGCAGAATCTCAATCGACATTGATCACTTGCACCATGTAATTTTAATGGAATCTCAACTGCATTCATCACTAGGTGAGTGTCTGTTCGGTTGCCAAGACATCCAACAGTCCTTTGTGGCCGACAAGAAATTCAACCTATTTTAGCTGTAATTCCATCCTCCAGGATTGGCTTTCAGCACTGCTGCAGGTGGCCACGGGCACAGCCTCTCCCTCAGACAGCCTCTCATCAGACAGCTGGTTACCTCAGGGCACAGAGAAATTATGCTGGCTGTCCATCTCCAACTGACTGTAACTGTAAGTAAACAGCATGATTTTTTCATATTCTTTTTACTTTCTGTAACTACAATATGGATAGGGGCCTTTAGAGAAACCCACTTTAAAAAAGAAAAGACTAAATCATTGATATGGACTGAATACAGGGCAGAAGAGAAGTGACAACCCATAATATCTTAAATCTTAGACTTTGAATCAATGTCTTTCGAATTCGATGTCTGGTATTTCAGGTTGATATTTTAGGAAATGTGTGCCTATTGAACTAACAGTACAATCTTTGAGTCTTTAAAGGGGCTCAGGCAGGTAAATTTGGGCGCAAAGTAGTCACTTTTCACGTAGTCACTTTTCAAGTAGTCACTTTTCCCACTGTGCTATGTTTCTGACATGGTGTGTGTGTGTGTCACTGGTGAAGCATACAACCCTGCAGCCCCCACCCAGCCGGGGGGCTCACAAGCTTTGGGGTGACTCACTCAATGATGACAGCTCGTCATCCAATCACTCCATTCTCAGATTGAGCGATGAATTAATCTCTGCCAGTTTGTCATCCATTGCAGTGCTCCTCATGGTTCTGGAGACCATAGAAACAACATAACAATAGGGTGACGCATTCAAATCAAGACACTCTAGCTAACTAGATAGCTACCTTGCAGGTATTGTTGGCTAGTAATGTTGAAAGACCTGATTTGCCATTAAATTCATGGGCATAATACAAATAGACGTATCCCAGACTTAATCTATACTAATTTAGCTATTCAAAACGAAAAATAAATGGAAAAGATTTAAACAAAAACAACTATAAATTTTAAATATTTAATAAATGTACAGGAGGATGGCAAAATGTGTAAAATAGCATGAGATTAGCTATAAAACTGCAAATGTTTCTCTGCCCTATGGTAAAAAATATATATTTAAAAAATATATATATAAAACAATCAGATGGTATAGTGACATGTTTCCCCTCCTGCCATTGAGGGTTAAGGGGCTGTCACATAGAGGACAGACTGGCATAATGACAGTGTAAATCGGACACAAAAAAAAATGAGAAGGATGAATTGGGACCAAAAAGACTCAACTATTTAGATGTAGAAGAGTCTAGCTTATTTAGTCCCTGACAGCTGAGAGAACGCAAGCATGCGTATGCTGTATGTCCAATGTCTGTCTGTCCTTTAGAAGAAATGGGAAGGAAATTACTGTTGAAGATATAACTTGGGTTCGGTGGCTGAGACAGAAAGGGTGTAAAAGTACAATGTTTTGGAAACAGACTATTGCTTCAGCTGATTAGTCTGTTGTAACTGGAATTTGACCAATTACATTTCAGACTCTCCAAATTGTTGGGAGACAAGGCCCGTCTGCGAGGTGGCTGTGGATAATAAAAAGAATCCTCTGGGTCAGTAGTACTGATGGAAGCTCTCCTCAGATGGTATAGTGTCCTTGGTGGTTATACATACACTCAGTGACCAGTCTATTGGGTACCCCCCATTGCCTCCAGAACAGCCTGAATTCTTCGGTCATGGATTCTACAGGGTGTGGCATTCAAAAGTTTCTAAATTATATCAAAGGACCTAACGTGTGCCAGGAAAACATTCCCCACACCATTACACCACCGCCACCAGCCTGTACCGTTGACACCAGGCCATGGACTCATGCTGACCCTGCCATCAGCATGACACAAAAGGAACCGGGATTCGCCAGACCAGGCAATGTTTTCTAGTTCTCAATTGTCCAGTGTTGGTGATCGCGCGCTCACTGGAGCTGCTTGTTCTTGTTTTTAGTTGATAGGAGTGGAACCCGGTGTGGTCGTCTGCAACAATAGCCCATCCGTGACAAGGACCGACGAGTTGTGCGTTCCAAGATGTCGTTCTGCACACCACTGTTGTACTATGCCGTTATTTGCCTGTTTTTGTGGCCCCCCTGTTAGCTTGCATGATTCTTGACATTCTCCATCAACAAGCTGTTTTTGCCCACTGCCGCTAACTGTATATTTGATGCACCATTCTCTGTAGACCCTAGACACTGCCGTGCGTGAAAAGCCTAGGAGGCCGACCGTTTCTGAGATCCTGGAACCGGCGCGCCTGGCACCGACAATCATACCACAACCATACCATTCAAAGTCGCTTAGGTCACTCGTTTCGCCCATTCTAACGTTCAATTGAACAGTAACTTAATTCCTCGATGCCTGTCTGCCTACTTTATATAGCAAACCACAGCCACGTGAATTACTGTCTGTAGGTGTGAACCATTTCCGTGAACGGGGTGGTGTGCTTAATAAACTGGCCACTGAGTGTACATTACCTGATTATATTCAACTCCTCAGTGAGTGGATCCTTTACATGAGATATTCCATGTTCTGCTTCGATATATAGATCAAGATAAATGTGTATTCTATAGCTGAGTTGGTTTCAAAAGCCCTTGAATTTGTGTGAATTGTTAATCGTCCTGTTTAGAACATCATTGCAGTCGGATTTACAATGTCACTGATGAAAAATAATTATGGCATGACTTGCCCTTTTAAGTCGGAGGCCTACTGTTCTTGAAGGCTAGTGCGGAACTTGCAATGCAATGGAATGGTAATGCAATAGAAAAGCAATGCGGGTTTGTGTGAACTTTAAAAGGTGACTGTGGGTATGGAATTTCTAAAATGAGACTCCTGTATAGTTGAGTAGTGATGGAGATAATAAATGTCTTCTACAATAGGTTGAGACTGGGGTCATGGGAAATCAAATCTTAGTGCATTTTAAATGCCAGACTGTGCATGGCTGAAACCATTTTTAGAAAGACCATGTCTCTCTTGAGGTCAATCAGTCAACAGAGAACGGACAAAATAGCCTTCCAACATAGGGGACATACTAAGCAATTTGCATTCATCTCAGTTTCAGAAAACAACAAGCTTAACAAACAATTGTACTAAAAGTGTGGTCTTGAATCTAACCATAATGAAGAAGAAATGTTACTCTTTTCACATATGCATTTTGTTTAGTCATTTGTAGGCTCATGATAGCAAGGAGAAGGGTGTGGGAACAAACGCTAGAGCTTTTGGCACATTCTTGTGTATTGCCACCTGTCCCCAAAAAATATTTTTATGAACTGCCAAGTAGACTCTTCCTGTTGAATACAAAACCAGCACAATTTTAGCGAGAGGTCTAGTGGGTGTATGAGCACCAAGGTTATTATAGTAAACTAAAACGATGCCTGAATAAAATGAAATAAAATAAACTGAAATAAAATAATTAAGAAACCCTTTTGAAAAACTAAAACTATACTGAAACTTATCTTTGACTCCAAAAGCAACTAAAAAAAATAAAAAAAACATTGTACAAAAAATACAATTGAATAGTCTTTACTAGCTTTTTTTCTAATGGGGTTTTCAAGATTCTGAATCTGGCCGATAAATGCTGCCAGGAGATGGCGATGTTTCAAATAAACCTCGGTCGTGCATCACTGTCACAAGCTTTTTAGTCTCTCTAGTCAAGGCAAAGGGTGGCTACTTTGAAGAATCTAAAATGTATTTTGATTTGTTAAACACTTTTTGGGTTACTACATGATTCCATGTGTTATTTCATAGTTTTTATGTCTTCACTATTATCTTACGATGTAGAAAATAGTAAAAATAAAGAAAAACCCTTGAATGAGTAGGTGTGTCCAAACTTTTTACTGGTACTGTATAAGGGGCTTCAAACCCCTTCATCATACAGTACATCATTCTTACCCCTCCTCTGTAAAACCATAGACCCTCAGCCATCGATTGGCATGCAGCTCATTGATCAGCTGGTGACATCTTAGTAGTTGTATAAGCACTATTAATCACTCATTACTTATGACCGAGGATGGGACACCTTGCGTCATCAGGCGTCTATATAGCGTCCCTATCTATGTATTTTCTTATTGTTACTCATATTCAACTGGAAAGAGCAAGCTTGGGGATATTTACTTGTTGCATAAAGGACAATCACATTAGTTCAGCTCTTGACATACAGTTGTGGAATGGAAACGTTGGGCAATCTCGTCATCCAATTTGATGTGGAGCTATAGACGGGATAATGCTAGAGGCCCTTTTGTGCCATCTGTTGTGGGAGACTGCCACCGCCTTACAAGGAGAATTATAACAAACTCTTTCCCAATAGGATTTCAGGTTTCATTTTCACTTTTCTTGAGCTTGGCTCAAACATGACGCACTGTAACATTTGTGACAATATGTTGTTTTTTTGGAATGGTCATACCTTCGGCACCCTTGACATCTTTACAGGGTCGTGCCTATTGCTTTTCGTGATTATTAGTTTGAGGAGAAGCTGTGCACTATCATTAGCTTATTACCCAGCATTTGTGCATTATACTAAGGCATTTTCACCAAAAAAGCAAAGCAATGCCTTGACAAACTGATGGTTCTCTATGGTTAACCTTACATGTCCCTTGTCTCCAAGGACTAACCATTTATCAGCTGGCTGTTGTCCATGGCACTGCACCATTCAAAGTAAATACTTTCTGGTGAAACTGATTTCAGGGTTTGTTGAACTTGTGGGATAAAGATGTTACTAGGACATAAGGTCCACTCACTAAGATTCTTCATCATCATAATCATCATGATCATCGTCATCATCAAAACATAATACTCTTAGATCAAATCGCTTGAGGTGTAGATTGTAAACTGTAAAACTAAGATGTTTATCCTCCCCGTCTGGGCCAATTTACTGTCTCGGCATCCTACGACCCCTCCTCCTCAGCCTTGGATCATGTCATTAGACATGCCACCCGCTAATGCCTGACAGATGGAAGGTTTCAGATAGCGGTTTACCTCATGCACCCTTGACATCTAATTCATGGAGCAGAAGGTTGTCATTGACTAGAAAACAAATACCGTTTTGCGTGCCATGACATTTGTCCACAAATACCTTCTAGGCTCATTTACTCCGTTTTAGACAGTGGTGAAACAAGTAAAAATAACTTAATAGAAAATGACTCAAGTAAAAGTAAAAGTCACCCAGTAAAATTCTACTTGAGTAAAAGTCTAAGTTTTTGGTTTAAAATATACTTAAGTATCAAAATCCTTATATTAAACAAACCAGATTATTGTTTTTTTATTTTATTTATGGAAAGCCACGGGCACACTCCAACATTCAGACATAATTTACAAACGAAGCATGTGTGTTTAGTGAGTCCGCCAGATCAGAGGCAGTAGGGATGACCAGTGATGTTCTCTTGATAAGAACTTGAATTTGACTATTTTCCTGTCCTGCGAAGCATTCAACATGTAATGAGTACTTTTGGGTCTCAAGGAAAATGCGTAGGGTAAAAGGAATGTAGTGAAGTAAAAGTAGTCAAAAATATAAATAGTAAAGCACAGATACCCCCAAAAATTACTTAAGTATAGTACTTGAAAGGATTTGTACTTAAGTACTTTACACCCCTGGTTTTAGACAATAATATTTTGATATGCTGAAGGTTTAGTTAGCATTCTATCCCAGATTGTGATAGATAGATTTATTATCAGAGATTTTGAATAACACACTCATTAATATTTCACAGAATCACCCCACCTACTGTATGCGTTTATTGGTCGTTTTAATTTTTACTCTACTTGACTTGTTAAAATTCTTACCTCTGAGGGTGGCGCTGGAGTTCAAGGAAATTATTTAGTGGCAAGATATCCTTTGGGTCTCTCTCTCTCTTCCTTACCGACGCATTTAGTACTAGCTCCGTCTTTCGGTCAACTGTCAGGAATAGAGAACAACGTCAAGTATCATTCACCTCTTTTCTGTCTCCATGCGGACTGAAACCTTCGGTTTTAAAGCAGAGAAGGCGACCACTGCTCGCTGGTAGACGCAGAGGGAAAACTTTGCAAGTGGTCTGGAGGAAGCGAGATTCGCCCAGTGCGGAGGACGGGCGTTGATACCCTCTCCCGGCACAGCATCTTAAGAAATTGTCGGAGCGTCAGAAGTGTAGGAATATCAATCCATTCATGCTTTGCCTAATTTTGCCCGAGTCCGTCACAGGCGTTGCTTGGTTTACGGAGGAAACTTATATTCTATTTTGAAAGCGCTGGAGGAAGGTAAGTTCGTTTCTTTCCCTTTTTAGCGACATCGGTGGCGATGCAGCCTGTTGAAATGTAACATTCAGTAGGCTATATAGGCATATGTCATTTCATGCAATGCATTTTATTTGATGCATCCCTCGGCTAATATATTGTTTTGATCGCGGTAGGTGAACAAGGAGAGCAATGTGCATAGAGAAGCCCACTGAGAGGTTGTCAGCCCTTATGACACCTAAAGATGCCTATTTTCTCCCTCTCTTTTTTTCCCCTCGGTGACTTTGCTCGTTTAAAGGTCCACTTGAATCTTCAGGTATCTCATGAAGTGTAGTCTGTTGTGAAACTCATTGAGGATACTTTTGCTTGAATCCTAGTCTTCTTACTGTGGGATCAAGTTATAGCCTGTTAATAGTTGCTTTGATATTTAGTGAATTTGATATCGAATGAGCTTTACATTGATACAACCACTCCACAAGTAGCCTTCTGGACTGAAGGACTTCACAATAACTATTTTCCTGAAATGACAAGGCCATCCAACACACTATCAAAGACACTAAAGTGGGTCATTGATTGAATGTCTTTTGTTCAACAGGGTTCAGACGATTTGGATTCTAAAGCGCACACACAGTCAGTGCGTGACTATGGTATTGTGCTTGGCGTCATACAAGAGTAGAATGTCAGCTAAGCAGACTGGTACCTAGGCTAGGGATTCTCTGGTTTGTTCTGAAATATTAATTTAATTGGCTTGACTCTGCTTCTGATTATGGTTTGGTAAATGAATGGCAAACAGGTATCTGCATCACACATACTACAGTACGCTGAGCCTGTGCTGGATGGAGGCAAGGCTGATTACAGAGGTCAAAAGCATTTCACTTGTGGGAGCAAGGTTGCCATTGTTTGACACATACAGTATTATTGAGATTCAAGAAGCTAAGGGGGTCTCGCACATGTCACATCTAACCTTTATTTGAACAAGCACAATGTTGCAGATGTTTTACATAGCCATGGGCCCATGGTACTGTACAGTATACACATATGTTATCATATGGCCGGCTAAATTAAAACAGTCTGTTGCCCACAACATTTAAACATTTTCATGCCAAAGCACATGTTAGATCATAGATAATCTAGAAAGGAAATAAATTACATGTTTTCATCTAGCCCCTTTTCAAAAATATGTGTGTGTGTGTCACTAATCTACTCCCTCTGTGGAGGAGATGTGGGCTTGTGTGACCAATTTTGATTTTCCAGGGCACAGCAGCCATGCAATGCAGAGTGCGTGAAGTTTGACATACTGTATGTATATAATGATCAAAAATATAAACGCAACATGTAAAGTGTTGGTCCCATGTTTCATGAGCTGAAATAAAAGATCCCAGAAAGGTTCCATACTCACAAAAGCTTATTTCTCTCAAATATTGTACATCCCTGTTAGTGAGCATTTCTCCTTTGCCAAGATAGTCCATCCACCTGACAGGTTTGGCATATCAAGAAGCTGATTAAACAGCATGATCATTACACAGGTGCACCTTGTGCTGGGGACAATAAAAGGCCACTCTAAACTATGCAGTTTTGTCAAACACCACAATGCCACAGATATCTCAAGTTTTCAAGCAGTGTGCAGTTGGCATGCTGACTGCAGGAATGTCCATCAGAGCTGTTGCCAGAGAATTTCATGTTCATTTCTCTACCATAAGCCACATCCAACTTCGTTTTAGAGAATTTGGCAGTACGTCTAACCAGCCTAACAACCACAGACCATGTGTAACCCGGCCAGCCCAGGACTTTCAACTGCGAGATTGTCTGAGACCAGCCACCCGGACAGCTAATGAAACTGTGGGTTTGCACAATCAAAGAATTTCTGCACAAACTGTCAGAAAACGTCTCGGGGAAGCTCATCTGCATGCTCGTCGTCCTCACCAGGTTCTTGACCTGACTGCAGTTTGGAGTCGTAAACGACTTCAGTGGGCAAGTGCTTACCTTTGATGCCCACTAGCATGCTGGAGAAGTGTGCACTTCACAGAGGAATCCTGGTCTCAACTGTACAGGGCAGATGGCAGACAGTGTATATGGCACCATTTGGGCGAGCGGTTTGATGATGAAACGTTATTAACAGAGTGCCCCATAGTGGTGGTGGGGTAATGGTATGGGCAGGCATAAGCTACGGACAACGCACACAATTGCATTTTATCGATGGCAATTTGAATGCACAGAGGTACAGTGACAAGATCCTGAGGTCTATTGTCGTGCAATTTATCCGCCGCCATCACCTCATGTTTCAGCATGATAATGCACGGCCCCATGTCGCAAAGGTTCGGTACACAATTCCTGGAAGCTGAAAATGTCCCAGTTCTTCCATGGCCTGAATACTCAACAGACATGTCACCCATTGAGCACGTTTGGGATGCTCTGGATCGACGTGTACGACATCGTGTTCCAGTTCCCTCAAATATCCAGCAACTTTGCACAGCCATTGTCACAATCGTTGTTAGAATAAATGGACCAAGGCGCAGCGTGCGTAGAGTTCCACACGTTTATGAAACTCACCAAAACAATACAGAACAAACCGAACGTGAAGCTATGCAGTGCTCACAAGCAACAATACATAAACAAGATCCCACAACCACAGTGGGGAAAAGGCTGCCTAAATATGATTCCCAATCAGAGACAACGATAGACAGCTGCCTCTGATTGGGAACCATACCAGGGCAACATAGAACTAAAAAAACTAGAGTACCCACCCTAGTCACACCCTGACCTAACCAAAATAGAGAATAAAACGGCTCTCTAAGGTCAGGGCGTGACAGCCATTGAAGAAGAGTGGGACAACATTCCACCGGCCACAATCAACTCTATGCAAATTAAATGTGCAGCGCTGCATGAGGCAAATTGTGGTCACAACAGATGCAGAATGTTTTTTTCATCCACGCCCCTACCTTTTTTTTAAAGTTATCTGTGACCAATAGATTCATATCTGTATTCGCAGTCATGCGAAATCCATAGATCAGGGCCTAATGAATTTATTTCAATTGACTGATTTCCTAATATGAAATGTAACTCAGTAAAAATCTTTGAAATTGTTGCATGTTGTGTTTATATTTTTGTTCAGTATACAAACTAAAACATCTCAAGGCTTATGCATCTTAGCAAATTAATCTGTGATATCAACCACTCAAATCGTTGTCGTCAATATACAGTGCCTTCAGAAAGTATTCATACGCCTTGACCTATTACACAGTTTGTTGTGTTACAGCCTGAATTCAAAATGAATTAAATGTTGTTTTTTTTTAAATCTCACCCATCTACACACAATACCCAATAATGACAAAGTGAAAACGGGTTTTTAGAATTCGTAGCAAATGTATTGAAAATTAAACACAGAAATATCTAATTTAAATAAGTATTCACACCCCTGTCAGAATCACCTTTGGCAGCGATACAAGTTAATTTCTTTGCCACATTTTTTGCTGTGCCTTACTGCAAACAGGATGCAGGTTTTGGAATATTTTTATTGTGTACAGGCTTCCTTCTTTTCAATCTGTCATTTAGGTTAGTATTGTGGAGGAACTACAATGTTGATTCATCCTCAGTTTTATCCTATCACAGCGATTAAACTCTGTAACTGTTTTAATGTCAACATTGGCCTCATGGTTAAATCCCTGAGCGGTTTCCTTCCTATCCGGCAACTGAGTTAGGAAGGACGCCTGTATCTTTGTAGTGACTGGGTGTAATCATACGCCATCCAAAATGTAATTAATAACTTCATTCTACTCAACGGGATATCTCGTTGATTATAGTCACAGTCGTGTATATCCCCCCTAAGCAGATCCCTCGTCGGCCCTGAAAGAACTTCACTGCACTCTTTGTAAACTGGAAACCATACATCCTGAGGCGGCATTTATTGTAGCTGGGGACTTTAACAAAGCTAACCTAAGAACCATACTTCCTAAATTCTCTCAGCATATTGAATGCGCGACAAGAGCTGGTAGCTTTCTGGATCATTGCTACTCAAACTTCCGTGATGCATACAAAGCCCTCCCCCGCCCTGCCTTCGGCAAATCTGACCATGACTCCATTTTGTTGCTTGTATATGTGGGGTACAGAGATGAGGTAGTCATAAATAAATCATGTTAAACACTATTAACTTATTATGTGACTTGTTAAGCACATTTTTTTTCTGCTGAACTTATTTAGGCTTGACATAACAAAGGGGTTTCAGATTTACATTTTTTATTCATTAGTCAACCTTTTTAAAAACATACTTCCACTTTGACATTATGGAGTATTGTGAGTAGGCCAGTGTTGCAACAACTAAATTGAATCCATTTAAAATTCATGCTGTAACACAACAAAATGTGGAAAAAGTCAAGGGGTGTGAATACTTTCTGAAGGCTCTGTATCCAGGTATAACATGTCAAAGCTACATTGAGGTGACATTTACAATGCAGTGCTTTCATTTCGATGTCATCATAAAATATTGAAATACCCAGAGCAGTGAAAAACTAGATTTTCCTGTGTTTTATATATACTTCCACACTATGAAGTTGGAATAATACGGTGAAATTTAGAGAATGATGATAATGCCTTTTTAGTGTAAGAGCTGTTTGAAAAGAAAGCCTGAACTTTCAGCCTATTTTGGTGGGATGGAATTTTGGCCTGCCTGGTGACATCACCAGGTGGTACATTTAGTTAATAGTCCAATACGAAAGAGTTCCAAACCTCTCTGCCAGAAGCATACTAACCTGCATCCATTTGTTGCCTTGCCTCTGAAGCTAAGCAGTGTTGGTCCTGGATGGGAGACCAGATGCTGCTAGAAGGGGTTTTGGACGGCCAGTAGGAGGCACTTTTTCCTCCCAATGCCCTAGGGCAGTAATTGGGGACATTGCCCTGTGTAGGGTGCTGTCTTTTGGATGGGACGTTAATGAGGTGTTCCGATTCTCTGTGGCCAGTGAAGATCCTATGGCACTTATCATAATGGTGTTAACCAATGTTCTGTCTAAGCTGCCCCTTGGTCTGCCATGCAGAAGAAATATCAAATAAATCACTTTAAGAGTATTCTCCTTTAGTTAACACGATCAACATTTTGCTCTGTGGAAATTGTGATTGAATCAATGCAATTTTAGCCACTTTCAATTTAACATACAGAAACAAATCTAACTGCAAGAGATTTTCTTGTAGGAATAGCGCAATGGAGTAGGATTCTATTGCATTGACAGGCACAACTCAGACCGGTGCACCATAACCAATCAGAGCTGCAGTAGACCTATATGCAAATAGCCATTGCCATATTTGGATATGTGCCATTCACTTTGAATTGGACATTGTTTACACCATGAGCAGTTGCAAGTAGATGCACTTGTTTTGAGATCAGAGCGAGAGCTGCGTATAGCCGCCTGTGCACATGTGTTCATACTCTTTGCGAGTTATTAGCCCAGTTATAGCTAATTTCTAGTCAACAATGGGGGAGTGGTTGCTTCCTACAACAGCACAAATGTGTGCATTTCTAGCAATCTTTGAAATGCGAGTCAGGTAAAGAGCTTGCCAATAGGCAGAGGGTAGCATAGTTTGTCTGATTCTCTGTAATAATGGTGTGGGAATAATAATTTATTTTGTAAAGTGGTTTCTTGCATCAAACAACATTTTCGGGGATCTCCTTGTCTAAAGGACAACTGTCTAAAGGTTATTTTCCTGCATGTTTTTTTTCCTCAAAAGTCTCTTGGAATGATCACCACAAATTGTCTGCTACTGTAGACTGAGTGATAGAACAGCTATTTCAATGTTAAATGTTATGGTATGCATTTCTTTTATTAGGTGATGACGCCGACAAAAACGACCGTGAAGCTTAAGGCTATAGTGCAAACAAACAAAGACAACTTCCCACACTGAAAGGAGGGAAAATGGATACCTAAGTATGGTTCCCAATCAGAGACAACGATAGACAGCTGTCCCCATACCCGGCCAAAACATAGAAATACAAAATCATAGAAAAACAAAACATGAATGCCCACCGCAAATCACAACCTGACCAAACCAAATAGAGACATATAAAAGCTCTCTAAGGTCAGGGCATGACAACAATGTTCAAGTTTGCGCTCAGCAGACCTGAAATTTGCTGAGTGTCAAATATTTTTTTGTGGAAACATTGGTGCTAACCTCGGCTAAATTCATCGCCACCTACAGTAATCATCCTTATTTTCCAATTGCCTCATTCCTCTCCCCTGTAACTATTCCCCAGTTTGTTGCTGTAAGTAAGAATGTGTTCTCAGTCAACTTACCTGGTAAATAAGGGTAAAACAAATATGTAATAAAAGCTAGTTTTCAGTTTTCCTTAGGTCACGCCCAGACAGTCCTATAAAAAATTCTTGCTTGAGAAATTGTTCTTGCTAAGAAGCTATTTGTTTCTTTTTGACCATTTTAATTGAAAACAATCACAGGTAGGTACTTAATTATTACTCAAATTATTTTATATTGAGATGAAAACGGGCTGCATTGGGCCTTTTAAAATCCATGGCAATAAAAAAACTATCTGTATTTATCCAATATGTACTGATGTATGCCCCAACATGGCTATAGCTTAATTCACTTCTACGCTCGCTCTTGGATTTAGAAACAATTTGCTCTGTACTGAGAGCCCTGGAAAATCCATTGCAATGTATCTAAGAAGGTCTCAACATAATCTCCAGCACCACCCCAACATCAACATATGTGAAAATGGTGTGTTTCTATGTTTTGTAGTAAAAAAGATAGCGAAAGAATAGTGTTTCCACTGACATCATCAACCAATTAGTTGACCATTAGTAGGCAATGCCTACTCACAATTGGTTAAATTCACACCATGCACACCAAAGATGTCATTGGAAACATTTATCTTCCTCTATCTTTTTTACTACAAAACATAGAAACACACCATTTTCACATATGTTGATGTTTGGGTGGTGCTGGAGATGATGAATTCGAAACATAGTGAAGTTTACCTTTTAATAATCAATACTCATGAATGTAAATTGATTAGCCAACTGTACAGCTAGAACAGGTGCCTGCTCAATAAGAAGAAGCATTGTTCCCTGCTTTGTTTTTGTCTTCCAATAGGTTGGCATGGGTGGGGTGTAGTGGGCAAGATGTATAGTATTTACACAACTAGCCAAGAGACCACATAGACAAACTCAATACCTCATGTCCATGTGGCAGGTGAAGTAATACTTTGCCCTCCGAATTAAAGTTTGTCAGACACTTTACTACCCCAAGCTGAGTCTGTGGTCCCCGCCATCTGTTGTGTAGATCCTATTATATGCGTTATGCATTTCATCTTAATCCCACATGATTTGGAAAGACTGGCACCGTGTTATTTTATACAATTAGCTGCTGCCAATCTTTCCGGTTCTTCGGGGATTGAGATCCAAATGGGGGACTCAGTTCTACTTTAGACCTCTTTTGAGGTAGCTATACTGTCAAGAGACGTTGATTTGGGACGGATTATTCCTTTAGAGTACCATGGAGTATGTGTCATTCTAGGTGGTTGAGAGGCAAAGAGATAGAACATACTGCATAGCAAAGGGAGTCCATCTGCAAAGTCTGACTGATGAATATCTTGTTAGTATGAAGTCTAAAATCTGCTCCATATTGCTCTGCTCACAAGGTACCATACTGTGCTGCGTAATCTCTAGAAGACTCTGCAAACCAAGGAACTTCGTTGCATACACAGGATGTTGTAGTCTGTAAGAGCATAGACAGGCCAACAACAGTATCGCTACATCGGGCCCTATAAAATCTGCGTTGCGGAGAACACGAACGGAGTGGAATTGACCGCCTCCCGAGTGGCGCATGCTTAATCCATGAGGCGTCACTACAGGCCCGGTTTCGTTCCCAGGCTGTATCACAACTGGCCGAGACCTGGAGTCCCATAGGGTGGCACACAATTGGCCCAGCGTCGTCCGGGTTAGGGGAGGGTTTGGTCGGGGGGGCTTTACTTGGCTCTAGTGACTCCTTGTGGCGTACCGGTCGTCAGTCGAATGGTGTTTGCTCTGACCCATTGGTGCAGCTGGCTTCCGGGTTAAACTGGCGGGTGACGCGGTTTGATGGGTCATGTATATGAGGAAGCGTGACTTGACCTTCGCCTCTCCCGAGCCCGTTGGGGAGTTGCAGCGATGAGAGAAGATTGTAATTGGATTGCAGTTCGAGATCATGAAATTGGGAAGAAAAATGGGTAAAATATCTATATATTTTTAATTTAGGATATCAACTAATTGTATTGAACTTTATTAGAAATGTCTTAAATTTTCTCAAGTTAATCATATGACAGGGATTCACTTCCTGCAACTTTCTGAAATGGCACAGGAATGCCCCTGTCTGTGTGTGCGAGGCGTGCGCATGTCTACACTTTGTGTAGCCATTAGAGAGGATGTTAATGTTCACCTTCTTCTCGGGTAGAGATGGAAAGGCTTTCCCAAAAACCATCTAAATGAAATGTTCACTACAAAGTAGCCTATGCCTACCTAGCAGAGTGGGCCAGTATCATGATTATGTGCATCTATCCAGTGGCCATTTTGTTTTGCAAACTCTACAGTCACATGAGCGCTACAGAAACATCTCCAACCAAACAATGGTCTCTTGCTGGTGCACAATTGCATTAAAGAGTAACTACACCCAAAAATTCAAATTTCGTACATTTTCCCAGATCTCAAAAGTGGTCTCCTGATGTGGTTTAAGCGTTGTTGTGGACTTAGAACATCCAATGTTGTTGTTGTTTCTATTAAAAAGTTTGATTTTGAGTGTGAAAACCTGAAAAAAATGGGGGAAAAGGAAGCCTGGAAAAACAAAACGGAGACAACAACATTTGTGAAAACTAAACGGAAACAGATTTCATAGGGCTCTACATACAACTACTCATTTTCAATGGGAAGTGCCCCATCTGTTTTGTGTTTACATACAATACCTTAGCACTTGATGTGAGGGAATAATTTGTAGTTCTATCATAACCTATACATTCAGCCACTCACATTGCCTAGGCCTACTCGTACTCAGACACACACAAAGACATGGAAATGCAAAAAGTCCAGATTGACCTGGCAGCTGTTGCGAAACAAGATCCAGCCATGTTATATATTCCTCTCTCTCCTTCTCTCTCTCCTTCTCTCTCTCCTTCTCTCTCTCCTTCTCTCTCTCCTTCTCTCTCTCCTTCTCTCTCTCCTTCTCTCTCTCCTCTTCTCTCTCTCTCCTTCTCTCTCTCTCTCTCTCTCTCTCTCTCTCTCTCCTCTCTCTCTCTCTCATCTCTCTCTCTCTCTCTCTCTCTCTCCTCTCTCTCTCTCTCTCTCTCTCTCTCTCTCTCTCTCCTCTCTCTCTCTCTCTCTCTCTCTCTCTCTCCTCTCTCTCTCTCTCTCTCTCTCTCTCTCTCTCTCTCTCTCTCTCTCTCTCTCTCTCTCTCTCTCTCTCTCTCTCTCTCTCTCTCTCTCTCTCTCTCTCTCTCTCTCTCTCTCTCTCACACTCACACTCTCTCACACACACACTGTTCTTCTATCAACATTGTTGAATCTACTGATGTGATCTCTTTTGAGGATTTGTAATAGATATTTTTTGTGGATGTTGAATGTAAATATTGAATGAATTTATTTGGGATGTGTCTTCTTACAGCTTGCAATGGTGAATGTGTCAAAGGAAAGACATGAAAGCTGTAATGTATTTCGGAAAAAACTAGTTTCCGTTTTATCTCAAACTGCAGCCTGTAAGCCTACCTTTTTGACTTCTCATGTATGGCGCATACATGTATTGACTGCTACTCAATCATAGAGATGAGATAGGATCTGTGCTTGTTGTATTCCTATCTCGTTCTCTCCATCTTCTACCTTATTTGGCCATACAATGACCTTAGATATGGCCATTTGTTAAACATGCGTGAGGTGGACTTTTTCTTGGCTCGGTGATTATGTGATTATCAAACTTTGCATTAGCTCTGATTGCACACAGACGGTGCTTCGGGAATGTTTTAATCGAAAAAAATGTGCACAGATTGAACGAGGGGAATTACGTCCTTATATTGATTCATTAGTTTTCAATTATTTCATTGATTAACATCGTCAGAATTAAAATATAGATTTAATTACCGAGAGTCAAGCGAATTAATGTTGTTGCTGAATTTGTTGTCTCCCAGTCACAAATCACCCATGGATTTAATTAACATTTCCAGGGTATGCAAACAAAGCACAATCGTCACCCTAGTTTCCCCTCCGTGTCACTCGTCGGTTCCTTTCCACTGCCCAAGAGGGATGTGGAAGGTAATGTACTGGAGAATGGAATTCTCCATAACCATGTTGTGCCCCGCGACTGTGTCTCAGCAGGCACCTTCTGATAGGCTAATCCACTCACTGCAATGTAGTTCAATCTCGCCAGGTGATACTGTATTCCATCACTGATGCACCCGGACTCGGCTCACTAACCATTCTAGTTAGCTACGTTCTTGACCTTTTTAAACTGGTCCTCAAAGTTGCTCACAAGTGTTGAATCTCGCTCTCAAGGGCTGGCAGCGTCCCTGATAACATTTAAGATGTGCCCTATACTTCTGTTTTGTTTCCAGTCTTGAACAGCATTTTCTGTGGATGCATTTGGACTTGCAATTATTTGGAGGCTTCGAACATGAGCAATGCAAGATAAATGCATCTCATTACCATCATACTTTCATTTTTTAAGGCTCAAAAGATGATGCTGATATCCATAACAGATCAATGCTTAATTCATAAATGCTGCTGGTTTGACTACTAGATGACCATAAGAGAACTCATACAGAATGATGTCTACAGGTGTTTATACTGTATGTCAACATTAGGGCCATGAAGATAGAGGCTTTTATTGTCTTGTCGCTCCCAGATCTAGAGCCACGTTTCTGTTTTTCATTACATACATAGGATCTTAATTTGATCACTCTGTTGTTGCTGAGAGTTTTCCAGCAGCCCAGGAAATGCAGATGCAGCTTCGTGATTTACATCAATTCACTGAAACCCTGCACTAACGCACAGTTCTATGAGCAGTAATGCACTTTTCACGTAGTGTAATTTTGTCCAGCTAATAGCCTAACCACCGATCAAGCAACGTTATGTACTAATTGTTCATATCCTGTTGCTGCAGGATTATTCTGCTGCAACAATACGGGTCAAATTAAGATCCTACAACTATGCTTTCTTTTTTTCCCTCCAGGCTGGATAATAAATGTGCAAGACAGAGGTTGTGCTTTTCTTATGTGCACCATATTAAATAGCATGATTAAGTTCAGTAATGGCCGTGGGAGGAACTCGGGGCGTAAGCACAAAATCAGAGTGCTTTAATGTATAAATTGTGAAATGGAAAAGTGTGTAGGGGTGGGTGGTGCTATAATATTACTAATGTCAAGGCATTGTCACTGTGTTCCAATTCAAGTGCAGGGAGGCTTGACTGAGAAGATCGCCCCTATTTTATTGCTACTTTGAGGGAAAAAGCATCTTACCCGCTCTTTCAGGAAGTGTGTTTTCCACTGACGTTTAGTGCAAGGCCTCCTTAGCTTACTCACTCTGACTTCTACCACTTCTAGTACCACCACCACCACCACCACCATTATAATACCACTAATACCATTGCTACTGTTACTTCCACTACCCCTACAGCTACCAGTACTCTGACTAAAACTGTAACATGAAAGGTGTCTAGCGGACCAGTTTAGGACCTCAGTCCACAAGTTCTAGGATTATATGAATCACTGATGGCCGTTTTGAAATCTGTTCAGTGGGCACATGGAGAATTTCGATGCGGTCAAGCTGACAGTACCAAACATATTTATCTGGGGATTTACTATCTTTAATGTGGTGTTAATAATACAGTAGGATACCAATAATTCATGTCTGTCATTTAATAATAATAAAGTATTAATACGTGTGAATCACTTCTCCAGAAATATCTCTTCAGACTCCTCCATATCCGTTCTTCCGCTGAGCAAGAGTAAAATACCGTAGACCTAGGAGTTGAGCCAAAGCGAGGTAGATGGAGTGTTTATCTACTGGTGGATGCCTTATCTCTCACTATGGCATCGAACTGTCAGAGGCAGTCCAAACAGGCTAATCTTTTGGAAACAGTCAACATATTGTAGTCAACAATATTAAGATAACTCCTTCAGCGTCATACTTTTTTCCCTTCTAAAAACAGTCCTCTGTGGCATTTTGTTGTGATATTTCTCTGTGGGTGTTCTGTAAACTTGTACATCCTGTTTCGTGAACCAAGCTGGGAAATGGACTCAGGATTAGTCAAGGTTTTTGGCCACTCTCTAGCGTCAAGGTGACAACAACATCATCAAAATTGACACAGTAACAAAAATGATACCACACAGATAGTTACAGTACATATCCTCATGGTGGATACAGGATCAGAGGTGGAAATTGCATCATACATAACTTGGGTTGATTCCTACAAGTAGTCTTTAACATTTTAGTTCGAATTATTCTCAAAGCAAGAGACATCTAGGAAGAAATGTGATGGGCAGTACTAGGCTACATGAGAAAGAGGAGAGAGAGCAGGATAAGGAGACCGAGTGTCTAATGAGTACATGGCATGGGGCTGTGAGGGGGGCTTACGGATTCGGCAAAGTCTTGGAACTCTTGTCAATGCCACTTTGAAGTTAATGGATGACATGCGATTAAAAAGTCTGGCCTAAAAATTCAATCTAATCCATGTGAGTAGGGAATCTGTGGATGCAGGATTTATTTTTTTACCCTCCGATAAGACCATGCCTTTTCCAAAAACTCCACACAGGATTATCAAGAATTAGTGTATATTAATAGGTAGAAATGCACTCTTCTGACTGCCTTTTTAATTTGACTTAATTTGAGGAAAGCAGCATTCATAAACCTTCTTCATGAGGAAATGGCTAGGTTGAATACCTGTACCTAATCATGGATTTAAGACAAGCTCTCTTAAACAACTGCCTGAGGCTCCACGGTCTGTTGGAAATAATGTCTGTTTGAACTCGGGGCTAGTGTAGAGAGACTACATTTACGGCTAGCGGCTGGACACATTTGACTGTTAGTGTTCAGCGTAACAGTTTGGGGTCTGGAATAGCCATCTGGGAGAGTTGCCAGGTTGGGTCCTGACAACCAATTTAAACATGGGGGGTGGTGTGAGGCTATTATTCCAGAATGTAGGCACAGCTACAGTAGATACAGAGTAGGAGGGACTAACATCTCTCTAAGCACTTCTCACATCTCCGAAACAGTTCTCATTGAGACTGTCTCTAAAGACATTGCTCTAGCGTTGTTCTCCACTGAATAACATTAGATCCTTGCCCTCCGGGAATCTGTCATCATCCCACTGGTTATAGAGATGTTTATTTAAGATATTAACATACGGTTGAATTCATCTATAGAGATATAAACTCCCCCTATGTACTGTTTCATCAGCTTGTGGTACTCCTTGGGCACATGAAGGTTACTATTGAACATGATTTGCTTGGTAATTACTCACTATAAACTACTGGGCTGTGTCCTCCTTTCTTTGTCCTCATTGCATCACATTTTGAAAATAAGGCCCTCTTTTTATTGCCCTGGGATTGCTGAGCGCCATCATTAGTCAGGAGGGAGATATTCCACCACCCTCTCTTATTTAGTCGTCCTCGAGGGACGTCCTCAGCACGCTAATCACTATTGCCCTGGTTTTGGCAATGAACCGTCAGCGTGAGTGCAACGTTCATATTCATATTGGTATTTTTGGGGATTAAGATTTGATTTACTTCAATGTTTTCTCCAATGTATTTTTTCTTCTGTGTGAACATTAGTTGCTAAGAACAACTCAGTCGTATCTCAAAGCACTTTCAGTGCAAAATCAAAAAAAACACAGGTCTACTCATAGACTTTAGCTCTCCTTATCTAGAGTGACATTTGATTGACAAAAACAACATTGTCGGTAGTTCAAGTGCCAAGGCTTTGAGCATAAAGACCCCTGAAAGAATGGCGTGATGAGCATGCGCTGTCTGAACCGTGTGCGTTCAGTACGTTCCATAGGGAAGGGCACCGGCTGATTTTATTCAACCTAAATAGGATACATGCTTGTTTGAACACCGCAAATGACTTATGAAACGCTATGACAGGCCTGGCATAAGTGTGACAAAGGAAGTTAAAAAAAATAATACCATACATTATTTGTCACTGTCTGGAAATGATGGGCCAATTCAGTGCTCGGAACTCCCTCTCGTCTCACAAATGGCTAGCATTTATAGCTCGACAGAGAAGTCGACTGCGCTAAGTGAGGTGACAAGGTAGCTTGACGATGTTCGACGGGCTTTGTTTTATAGCCTGCTGTGTGTACAGCACTGCTACTGTAGATCCACTCCTAACCATCTGACATGAACACACACACAGAATTTGATGTCATCTTTACCCTCCATTGATATAACAAGAGATGTCACATTTTCAATACCTGGATTTAGTCCTTTATTTTTGGTGAAAAAATATGTATTACTGTGCCTCAGTCAAATAGTTACCTTTTGATCCGTGTAGTTGCAACCTGGAATCACACGGACTTTGAAGTTTTGTTTGTTAGACTTCTGTGTTTTTAGTGGTCTGTCTGTATACAGCGACATGTGGTTGGACATGATGTCATCACTTTTACTTCAACCTTGTAAGTGTGTAAGCGTAGGCAGTGCCCAGGATTAGCTTTTTGTGTGGGATTGTTGTTAGAATTGATCAGGTACATGTGTCAATAGAAGCACAACTATAGGCTATAACAAAGCACATTCCCGCTGTCTCGGCGAGAATATATAAATCTGCCATAGCAACCTGGAGAGAAAACAGTTTTTCGTTTCTTAGAATGTGGAACATTTTCAGAATGGACCCAGCCTTCTATTATCTGAACCATTGTGTTTCGTTATCCTTGTAGTCTCTGTGGGCAGACGGGTCGCCTCCCACATTAACAATGTTCCGACATGCTCGTCTGCACAGACACAAAGCATCGGTTGAACTGGATGAGCAAAATCTGTCTTATCCGTTTTTGCCCTGATGTACACATCCACACTGGACACAACATTGAGTGTACTTAGCTTGTTTGAGTAGTTTGCATGAGCCATGACAACTAACATTGGTGTTACAAGCTTTCAACCACTGAATGGCTGTAGCTATAATTAGTTGAACTATCTGCGTCTGAAATTGTGTCCTCTGTCCATGTTTTTGAGGGGATTCTTTTTTCAAGAGCACAATTCCTGCTCACATTTTTAAGCCCCACCTACCCAAATTCGTGATTTATTGGGAGAGTTGTCTGTTGGAAGAGAACTCTCCCTGGAAGATTTTTTAAAAAGTTGCCAAGACAATCCCCCATGTCCCCGTTTCCGAGACTAGTATCTTTGGCCATGCTTCTGTGGAGGATGATACATTGCTGCCTGGAGTGAAAGTATTCCAATATTCAGCGAAAAAAGGCCCGGCAGTCATCCACACAAACACCGTCCTCTGCTCAGTGTAAACATACACTGTCAATCAGAGGAGATAAATAATACGTCGGGTTCCTATAGTTTGCCAAGCTTAGGACCTTGTAATGGATAGAAAATATTGCCTCCAGCATGAGCAGTTGAGAGTCGATATCAGACCCAAATAGTAGTCCTATTTGGATATTGTTGCTTTACATAATTACCCCTGATCTTTTGTCACGCCCTGACCGTAGAGAGCGTTTTTGTGTGTCTATTTTGGTTTGGTCAGGGTGTGATTTGGGTGGGCAGTCTATGTTCTATGTTCTACGATTTTCTATGTGTTTGGCCGGGTGTGGTTCTCAATCAGAGGCAGCTGTCTATCGTTGTCTCTGATTGAGAACCATACTTAGGTTGCCTTTTCCCACCTGTCTGTGTGGGTAGTTGTCCTTGTTTAGTTGCCTGTGAGCACTACGTTGGCTTCACGGTTCGTTTTGTTGTTTTGTGAGTTTGTTAAGTGTTCTTCGTTTAATAAATAGAAGAATGGATTCGAATCACGCTGCGCCTTGGTCCACTCCTTTAAACGGCCGTGACATCTTTGCTTTACTGTTATCCGTTATTTTAAAACATGCTTCTATGCCATTTCTAAGTTGCATCCACGTTTATGTTAAATAGAGCCATCTGTCTCCGCAAGAAGAAAAATATAATCACCCGTGTTTTATTCATGTGGTTTTCTCTTCTAATGCTTCTTTAGAAAGTTGTTATGTTGAGATGAGGATTCTTTATCTCCGGGGTCATCAGTAACTTAGCTGGCTTCTCACCTCGGCAGTGGGTCTGCAAAGTCCCAGTGGAAAGCAGCATGAATGATCACTTGATGAATCATGACCCCTCGTTCGGAATTGAAGATATATCGCTGTCTTTACTCTTCTGAAGGGCAACTTTGAATCCCACAGTGTGGTCGTGCTACTGTCGGTATATCACAAGGAAACAAGGTCAAGCTGACAACAAAGGGAGTAGAATATTGTTATAGAATCTCATCGCCTTTGTCTGAATGTGAAACCACTTTCAGAATGTTACCTCAATCAATACATTGTCTCGGAGTATAATATAGTCTCAATTAGCATTAAGTGGTATAACACTTTCAGAATTGTTATGCTGTTGTAAACTGCAGATATACAACATTTATTTCAGTTAACAAACATAAGATCACTCTGCTTAAAAAGAAATATTCTGAAATGAACAGGGCATTTTCTTATTCTATTCAGTAGGACTTGAACTCATTAAGTTAAAAAACGTTTTCCCATATGAATGTGCACCCACTCCATATCAGGTGCTTCTCATAATGTCCCTCATTATTGGCCCTTCTCTGTTCCCCAGCTTTCTGATTAGAACCACAGACAGGTAGCTGTCAATCAGGCTATGTAGATCAGAGCAGAAGCTATGCAAACACCATGTAATTGGTTTTATTAATCGAATATATCTGAGGACAAGTACTCATGCTGGATGTGAAGGCTTTTTTTATTTACAGAGAACCTCCAGCGTCTTCCTCCTTTGATCTGTGAATTGCTGGTAACGCTTGATTTCCCCTGAATGGGAACCAGTCTGCAACACTGTCCTCTCTCATTGCAGTATCTTCTCCGAGTGCACTGGGTAATGCAACAACATGATTTTCTGCCCTAAGAAACCTACATAGAATGTAATAGCTTTTTTTTCTCCATCTGAAAAAATAAATAAATGTATTTTCATGTTAGTTATTTTGGGAGTAAGTGTGTAGATGCACTTTGGTGGAAGCCAAGAGTTCACTTCAACTTAGTTGTAGTGGCTCATTGTGGGAATCTCTGCTCTTTTGAAAACCTATCGAGACATTTTGAGAAAGCACATAATTTTGCCAATACAAGTTTTATTTTCAGTGATGGTCAAAAAGCAGTTGGTCCATGTGCCACAGGAGGCAGTTTATATTTTAGTGTAAATTCACTCAGTACTCTGTACCACACCAACCACACACCTGTCAAATCGTCAGTTGACTTTTTGTTTTCAGAAGCCAGCTACTGCCCCTTTTTATATCTTCCGTCTATAGTAACCACCCACTTGGACCATGAAGAGCGTTTTGATGTGTACTAAATATATAAACTCAGTAAAAAAAGAAACGTTCCTTTTTCAGGACCTTGTCTTTCAAAGATAATTCGTAAAAATCCAAATAACTTCACAGATCTTCATTACAAAGCGTTTAAACTCTGTTTCCCATGCTGGTCCAATGAACCATAAACAATTAATGAACAGGCACCTGTGGAACGGTCGTTAAGACACTAACAGCTTACAGTCGGTAGGCACTTATGAAAATTTAGGACACTAAAGAGGCCTTTCTACTGACTCTGAAAAACACCAAAAGAAAGATGCCCAGTGTCCCTGCTCATCTTCATGAATGTGCCTTAGACATGCTGCAAGGAGGCATGAGGACTGCAGATGTGGCCAGGGCAATAAATTGCAATGTCCATTCTGTGAGACACCTAAGACAGCACTATAGGGAGACAGGACGGACAGCTGATCGTCCTCGCAGTGGTAGACCACGTGAAACAACACCTGCACAGGATCGGTACATCCAAACATCACACCTGCGGGACAGGTACAGAATGGCGAAAACAACTGCCCAAGTTACACCAGGAATGCACAATCCCTCCATCAGTGCTCAGACTGTCTGCAATAGGCTGAGAGAGGCTGGACTGAGGGCTTGTAGGCCTGTTGTAAGGCAGGTCCTCACCAGACATCACCATCAACAACGTTGCCTATGGGCACAAACCCACCGTCGCTGGATCAGACAGGACTGTCAAAAAGTGCAGATTCACGTTTATCGTCGAAGGAATGAGCATTACACCGAGGCCTGTACTCTGAAGCGGGATCGAGGTGGAGGTTCCGTCATGGTCTGGGGCGGTGTGTCGCAGCATCATCGGACTGAGCTTCTTGTCATTGCAGGCAATCTCACCGCTGTGCGTTACAGGGAAAACATGCTCCTCCCTCATGTGGTACCCTTCCTGCAGGCTCATCCTAACATGACCCTCCAGCATGACAATGCCACAGCCATACTGCTTGTTCTGTGCGTGATTTCCTCCAAGACAAGAATGTCAGTGTTCTGCCATGGCCAGCGAAGAGCCCGGATCTCAATCCCATTGAGCACGTCTAGGACCTGTTGGATTGGAGGGTGAGGGCTAGGGCCATTCCCCCCAGAGATGTCTGGGAACTTGCATATGCCTTGGTGGAAGAGTGAGGTAACATCTCACAGCAAGAACAGGAAAATCTGGTGCAGTCCATGAGGAGGAGATGCACTGCAGTACCTAATGCAGCTGCTGGCCACACCAGATACTGACTGTTACTTTTGATTTTGACCCCGCCTTTGTTCAGGGACACATTATTCCACTTATGTTAGTCACATGTTTGTGGAACCTGTTCAATTTATGTCTCGGTTGTTAAATCTTATGTTCATACAACTATTTACACATGTTAAGTTTGCTGAAAATATACGCAGTTGACAGTGAGAGGACATTTCTTTTTTTGCTGAGTTTAGTAAGACTGCTATTAAAAGCCCCAAACTTTGAATGGTTGCCAGGTGACCTATTTCCACTTTTTAATATAAAAAGAAAACAGTCAGCTCATGCCTCAGAAGGCTGAATGGCATTTTGTAGACTGTGGTGTTGGTATTAGCTCAGTCTTGTTGAGTCGTCGAAGGGAGATGGTAGCAGAGCACAAACTGAAGGGCCCATGGTGCACACTAGATGAATGCCTGCAGTCTCCAGAGAGAGGGGGAGATTGCTGTTGTCTTTTTGAAGGATGAGCAAGATTTTCGCACGCTCAGTTCAATTTTGTTCGCTCAAGTAGAAGTTATCTTTCCAGAAATGAAGAATTGAGAGTTTTGGTATCAGTGTTGTAGCTTTTAAATATGTTTGTTCCCCAAAAAGGTGAAGATGAACTACATGTAGTTCAGAAAATTAGAAGTGGTAACAATTGGCTGAAAGACGGCAACAAGGTGGCATGTTGAATGACTTGTTTTGAGGCGAAAGCCCATGCATTGTCAAAGTTGTTTGTAGAGAATTAGTTGCACTTTGACAATACCATTTTTCTATTGGTCCCTGTACTGCTTTAATGGTTAACTCTGTGTTGTAGATGAGTATGAAAGATTAAGTGTCTGTCGTCCCGACTATCAGGTCTCCGTTTTAACAGAGACAGATCGATAGGATTATGCCCCTGCAAGAAAGCTAAGAAGGCTTAACCTTTAAATTGATCATTGATTTCTCCCTTCTCATTTGAGTCAAATTATTAGAATTGTATGTCCCAGTCAGTTTTAAACTATATTGCTAATGTCTGCAAATGTCATAGAGGGGGAGTAGTCACGAGAATCTAACGTTTGGTTTAATATCTGGATCGCTTTATTGCTTATCTGGTTCGGTTAAGAGTGGTCTTGTCTCAGAGGGTTGATAATGTCATGCATATGCTGGGACAGGACTTGTCCACACTTTTATATAGTAACATGTGGATGATTAGCTTTGACCTTGACCCCAAATAATGGGCAGCAGGTAGCCTAGTGTTTACAGTGTTTGGCCATTAACCGAAAACTTGTTTGTTCACCTTGTCGGCTCAGGTATTTGAACCATCTATCGATGTGCCCTTGAGCAAGGCTCTTAACCCTGATTTGCTCCAGGGACTCCGTACTACTATGGCTGACCCTGTAAAACAACACATTTCACTGCACCTATCCGGTGTAGAGTGCCTTCAGAAAGTATTCATACCCCTTGACTTATTACACATTGTGTTACAGCCTGAATTCAAAATGGATGACATTTTTCCCCCTCACCCATCTACACACAATAAATACCCCATAACGACAGTGAAAATATGTTTTCAGAAATTTTTGCAAATGTATTTTTAAAATGAAATACAGAAATACCTCATTTACATAATTATTCACACCACTGAGTCAATACTTTGTAGAAGCACCTTTGGCAGTGATTACAGCTGTGAGTCTTCGAAGAGCTTTCCAAACCTGGATTGTGCAACATTTGCCATTTATTATTTTCAAAATCCTTCAAGCTCTGTCAAATTGGAACATTCGCTGTCTTCTTGGTAAGCAACTCCAGTGTAGATTTGGCCTTGTGTTTTAGGTTATTGTCCTGCTGAAAGGTGAATTAATCTCCCAGTGTCTGATGGAAAGCAGACTGAACAACATTTTCCTCTAGGATTTTGCCTGTGCTTAGCTCCATTCCGTTTCCCTTTTATCCTGAAAACTCCCTAGTCCTTGAATTTGCCTCAAACATAACACTTTGTATTCAGGACAAAAAGTTAATTGCTTTACCACATTTTTTGCAATATTACTTTAGTGCCTTGTTGCAGTTTTCTCCTATCACAGCCATTCAACTCTGTAACTGTTTTAAAGTCAACATTGGCCTCATGGTGAAATCCCTGAGCGGTTTCCTTCCTTTCGGACAACTGAGTTAGGAAGGACACCTGTATCTTTGTAGTGACTGGGTGTGTTGATACACCATCTAAAGTGTAATTAGTAACGTCACCATGCGCCATGATATTCAATGTCTGCTTTTTTACATTTTATTTACCCATCTAGCAATAGGTGCCCTTCTTTGCAAGGCATTGGAAAACTTCCCTGGACTGCTCGACTGAGGGACCTTACAGATACTTGTTTGTGTAGGGTACAGAGATGAGATAGTCATGAAATAATTATGTTATACACTATTATTGCACACAGAGTGAGTCCAGAGATCCCAGTGGATATCTGTGGCTTTCCAATTGGAGTTAATCAATAAGATGCCTAGCGTATCCCCACGCTAACTTAACACTAAAGCCAAGCATGTCATGAAAATAAAATATGTATTGTCATTCATATTTACAGTATATCTACCCAACCCAAATGTCTTCCCCCTTTTTGACTTTTGTTTCGGTTCCAGCTGCCACTCATTTACACAAGCCCAATTCTAGGGCTGGGCGATATGGGCAAATATCATATCAGGGTATTTAAAAAAAAAAAAATTACGGTATTTTATGATTTTTAATAATAAAAGTTCTAAATTTGCTTCATGAGTAGTGCATGACCCTAAAGTGACAACAGATACATTCTAAGTGATTTCAATGGCCCTTTCTCCATTCTGATTGTTTTATACTGGTCAATCAAACCCCAACCAAAAATACATTTCAGCATTTTCATACATTTCTGCATTTCTTGCACTAATTTGAGATAATTTCCACACTGCCACGTAGTGTTGCACGATATGGGCAAACAACCTGGACCTTATTTTGAACGAAATGTTGCAGTTGCGATTTGACTTGTGATTTAGAGCAAAACACTTTGGTGAACAGTTGGAATCATGGAAATAGAATGATTACTCAAATTCTATAGTTGGAATATAATAGTGAGCACTTTGAATAGTGTTGCCAGGTAGGAGTTGTGACAGGGTAGGAACCAAAGTGTTGACAAGTGTCTCCTAGGGGACCCTATAATCTTTGGCTACATTGAATATTTTCTCTTAGCTACTTAGCTAACATAGTCATGCTTCGTATATTCATCTTTGATTTAGAAGATACTGTTGCACAAACAACATGCTGATTTAGGTTTACACCATCAATGATATTATGAAGCTGTATAGCTAATTACGTTTGCTCTCACTCAGTACATTTATTAGCTCGCTAGCCAGCTAACTAGCAATTCGCATTAGCGGCTAACAAGCTTTAGGCCCAACTTGCTAAGAAAAGACAAACTAGCTGTTTGCAGATGTAAGGAACACAAACGACTAGTGTTATTATAGAACGCTAGTGGGTTTATATTAAGAAGAAAAAGTGAAAACAGTATCGTTGTCATCAACATTGTTGCATGCGCTACATTGGCCATGCAGACAACACAAGTGTCTGGTGGTCGAGGAACAACAAATGCGCTCCTTGAGTGACAGGGGGCTGTGCTAGGTCTTTGTGGAAAGCAGCATGGAGAGAGAGAGCGGAGAGAGATGACTCTAGTAGCAAGGTAAACTATAAAAATCGATGTTACACACAGCGTATTCCATATAACAAACCAAACGATCAAATACCATTATAGAAGGTAAAGTAAACACCCAAACCGGTCCGTGCATCAATACCATTATATTGTAAAATATGGTATACCGCCCAGCCCTACCCAATTCTGATATTTTCTTCACTAATTGTCCTTTTGACCAAACAGATCAGCTTCGAAAAGATCTGATGTGATTGGTAAATGGGCCTATTAGCTCCTGAGTGGTGCTGTGGTCTAAGGCACTGCGTCTCAGTGCTAGAGGCATCACTACAGACACCCTGGTTCGAATCCAGGCTGTACCACAACCTGGAAGTGATTTGGAGTCGCATAGGGCGGCGCACAATTGGCCCAGCGTTGTTAGGGTTTGGCCTGTGTAGGCCGTCATTGTAAATAAGAGTTTGTTTTTAACTGACTTGCCCGGTAAAATAAAGTTTTTTAAAAATAAAGATATTTTAGAAAAAATATATGAGTTAGGCTGCCTGTATAAACACAGCGCTTGACAGCTAATTAAAACTAAGGCGAACGTGGGTTTCAGGTTCATATAGCCTATAATTCTTCATTATCTCCCCACAGCAGGCATTAACCCTGAAGGGGAGGAGAAATTGTTGCCCAATGCCCATTGTTGTCAGCTGCTTTCCCGCTCATTTCTTCTCACATAAAAGATATATCCTTCTTAATAGGATGGCGGTGTGACCTTTGAGAAAACAGTGAAAAGTCACATTTCTCATCAATCATTGCTTGGGACGGTTGAGGCGGTTGTCATGGGTGACATTACCCTGTAATGTTCAAAACAGCAATGCTTGTCTTCATCTATGGCACTTATATGTTTGTCTTTATCTATAGGACTTTGTCTTCACATAGAGAATGCATACAGAGCTTTTAATCAGCTGTCAGTTTTGGCCTCTAGATGTTTGATTAACAAACACATTGAGCATCACTCAACCAACAATCCTCTAACCAGCCATCACTACAGATGTAGGGTCTTAATTTGATCAGCCTGATGCAGGAGAATGTTCCTGCAATGCAGGAATTTTTAAACTTGTAGTGTATTTGCAGTTTAAAAAAGCTGTTTGTAATTTCCACTTTGAAATTTCAGACTTGATTCACTTGCAAAAAATGTATCAACCCATACAAAAATGGACCATTAATTATAATCACATAAAAATTCACATTTCCACTTGCTGCAGGATTATTTGTAGCTCAGAATTCTGAACAATATTTTTTAATTTAAAAAAAAATATCTGTGAAAATATTAAAATCGACAGATAACCTTTTCATAGAAGTGTTGCTCAGAACCATAATAAACTTCTCTCTTGCAGGTGCTGGCATTGTGGCCAAGAGGAAAGATATGCTTTTTGATCAAGAAGAAACAACCTTGGTATGTCTTGATCTTCCTTGTTTCTTGTTTTACCATATGAATATAATTCTTGATGCCAGCCTTGCCAGGGGTCCCCAAACTTTTTTGGCTCACAACCCCAGTTTGTATCTGAAAATTCTCATGAGCCCAACCATGTGAAAGAAAACGATGTAATTAACAGCCAATGCTTTCTTTTACTTTTTAACTTAATTTTTTAACAGCCAATCATACTGTATACTTTTAATGTGAGCCTATGACAGTCAATTGCAAATGAATCTGACAGAATTTATCTTATCTCACCACCACTAAGAGATGGGTGTGCTTGATGCATGTCACGTCGGTGCTTCTCAGAATCAGTGCGCACCTCATTTCTCCTGTCACATCCAACCTCGATCAATATTTTTTTTAAATGCAGACGGGAGCACTGAATCAGCGTACGATGAGTTTTAGTACTTGGAGGGAGACGGCACAGTATTCACTTTGAGTCAAGAACTCCTCCATAGTGACCCGTAAATGTGTTGTCTGCAGCATTCAGTCACTTGACAGCTCGATCAGCTGTTCGATTTCACTTACCGGCATGTCAACTAAGCCAGGATCACAGTGAAACAGATTTGGTCAATCATCTGTCACATTTTGGGGTATTTCCGCTGGCAGCCCGCATTCAGTTCAGTAAGTCTGTTACATAGGCAAGGAGACACATTTATTTTTACACAGAAAGTCAACAAAGTCTCTTTTTTACATCCATTGCGAATGACAAAAGTTCCTCTCTCAATTAAAAGAATATTTACAAAACTCCCCCTCGATAATCACCAAGCCTCATTGTGAAATTGAACATTGTCATGCTCTGATCACATATCTCCACATAGTTTTGCGAACAGGTGTGAGCGATGTAGTTTACAATCAAAGTTACCTGCTGCTTTTCTCAGAGTTCTGCACTCAGCTCTTTTGCCGCCGGTTTCTCTTGGTGTATCCATTATAGCTCAGTGGGTGTGTCATCCAATGCGTCCATATGGCAGAGGGAGACATATTCATAACTAGAGTGCAGAGGCCTGCCCGCCATTCCGCCATAGATGGAGCCCCATCTGTGCAAAAGCCCACCATTCAATTTCATGGAATCTGTTTTTCGTCAATACAGACACGCAGCACACTGAAAATCCCCTGTGTCGTTTAATGCTTGAGAATCGTGAGACAGAACAATATGTCCTCGTGAATAGTGTACCCCGACGTGTAGCGAACAAAAGTCAATGCATGGGCATCTAGGCCCTCACAGCTTAGTCCGTTTGGAGAGCATATGCTGGGGAGTTTTTGAGTCGTTCAGTAGAGATTTCCTCTTGATTTCTAGTTCTAGCCTAAATTCTTAGTTTCATAGTGTTATTTGACAAAGGTATCGATGTGAGTTTCTGTACCTCTGCCTGCCTCTCCACACATGGTTTTCACCATAGCAATTGCGGCCAGTAATGTAAATTGCGGCCAGTAATATCAAAGTCTCTACAATAGTGTGTGGTTTCATAGTGTATAGAGCCTAGCCATTCACCATGGGAATGATTCAAGTGCAACGGTCAAGTGCGGCCTTTTCCCACAATCTAAGGGCACTTCTCTGGTTGAAATTTTACCTTTAGATTTGAATAATTTTAATTTCAATGTTTAAGGTTAACCACATTACAATGATTTTGAGCGACAAAGACTATATTTTAATATATATATATTTTTTACCAGGATTTTGGAAATTCTTCCACGACCCAATTTGCATATCAGGTGACCCCGTGTGGGGTCGCGATCCCTCGTTTCGGAACCGCTGGGTCATGCTCATGTCATTGTTTGAGCTCATCCAGGATGTCTCATTGTTTTTCGCAAATTTTATGTCTTTTGTATCATATTTTATAAATCCTTATGTATATGACCACTGGTGGAGCGAATCAAGAGCCAGGGCTCTCAGAATCTGTCTACTAGCTATATGTTAAGACCTCAATTGTCAGCAATAATAGACATCCAGCACCAACCTGTTATTTTCCATGTGAAAGATAATGGAGTGATAGGTTCGTCCCTCATCACAGAGGACAAGGGACCTTGAATGGTGAGGGCGGGTGGCCAGGCACGAGACAAGTGTGCTGGAAGAGGGGACGTTAGAGAGTGTGAATTCAGATATGGTAGAGCAGAAGACCACCTCCACTTCTCACTCTGGTGGTTTGGAGTGCTCAGAGCACATTGCTGGACCTGTGTTAATGATGTCGAATTGCTTATCTGTGGCATACAAGTGTGCATTTTTTTTGCCCAGTGCTAAAACTTAGCCCAGGGTTAACAAATGCTTGTGTGAACACAGGCTAAGCTAGCCTAGGGCCAGTCTAGCCTCTGGCTAAGTACAATGTAGTGTGAAAAGGCCTTTAATTGAATGCTCAAGTGTCACGGAAATGCCTATGAACATGATGTAGACGTTGTCCTGAAAACTCTCATGTTCTGGGAAGATATACTTAAAACACACATACAGGTACACTCTGAAGACATAGAAAAACATATATAACATTAGCACAGACCAACCACCGTGAGCCCTATCTAACCCTTCACAGGGTCAAAGTTCAGTAAAGATTTAGACACTAGCTGTAGGAGGAATGGTACTGTGCTCTGAGCTGTTCGGAGCACCATTCTATACAGTGTGGGCAGGGCTGGTATACAACATAAAGCGGTGTAGATTGCTCCTTTTTAACACACATTAATATTCACAGTGAATTGATGGGCTTTGCTATTTAGATTGAGTGGGACCGTAAAGGTGTCTAAGTAAGCAGTTCGTAAATATATTGCAAAAAACATTCCACAAAATCTGTCAGCTGCCACAACTGCATTTATAGAGGTGCTGCTGCCTTGTAATGGGGGACCTTGGATGTCCTTCCACTTCACTTGTAATTAGTTATATTAGTGCAAGTTCCCTGGAACGGCTCCTGGCCCTGTATGCCTTGGGTCTCTCAGGTACCACTGACTGGCAGCACAGGCAGGTGGTAGTAATCTCCAGTAATCACCCTCTCACAGTTTCTCTGGAAACAGCAGATATAATGACTTTGGGCTTTTCAAAACTTCAGACACACATTTTTTTTTATACACTCACTCCAGCGTTGCCATGACTAAAGTAAATAGTCGTCTGGTTTTTGGTGTACTCGTGCTCTTATCTGAGGATTCCAAGGCTCAGACTGAGTCCTGCTGGCTGGTCGTTTATTAAAGACACTGTAAATAAATGTGGATCTAAATAAATGATCTCTCCTGAGGAAGCAGGTTTTAAAAATATTCCCCCAACCCCGAAAAAGGATGGAACACAATAAAACATAACAGATGAATGACACTTACAGATCTAGGATCTTAATTTGAGCCAGTTTGCTACACCAGGAAATGGTTATGTGGATTATAATTAGTGGTAATGTAAGGCTTGATAAATGTTTTGTTAGGGAAAATCATGTCTAACATTTTAAAGTGGAAATTACAAACTTCAGAAGCCTTTTTAAAACTCGAATACACTACAAGTTTACATTTCCTGCTGTGCAGGAAAATTCTCAGCAACAAAAGAGTGATCAAATGAAGATTCTACATCTGTACTCACACCTACCCTCACCTTCATATCCATTGTGAAATTTCCTTTGTCCCTTTTATTATGCTTGATAGGCAGCCACGAATCACGCTCTAAGTATAGATTTACTGTAGGCTGTCACCGAATGTGCACACATTTCATAACATACGGTACATATGAACTCCCAACACATTGTCAGTGGACACCAAGGCAAAAATAAGTCACAACTTACACACAACTCCACAGTAACTTTGTAGTGACAATTGGAAGCTGTGTGTGTGTGTGTGTGTGTGTGTGTGTGTGTGTGTGTGTGTGTGTGTGTGTGTGTGTGTGTGTGTGTGTGTGTGTGTGTGTGTGTGTGTGTGTGCCTGCTGTAGCCAGCTCCTGCCCCAAGGGCACCTAACTGCCACTGGAGAAGGAGCAATTAGCACTGTTATAATGGACCACAGAGCCAGAGCCCGCCTCGCAATCCTCCACATGCGTCATCTCTCTCCAGCAGACCTACACTAACTAAGACACAGGTTGAAGCTCCGGGATGGGACACAAGGTGTTACTTGGAATGTAAAGAAAGAAATGTAGCCAACAACCAAACCACATGTTGGTGTGTACGGGAATGGCAGTGGGTGAAAGTTGAACCACGAGAGTTGTTGAGTAGCCCAGAGATAGCGAGAACGAGAGCGAGAGAGATACAGGAATCTGTGGACAGGTGGCCGGCAATGAGGGACCCTGACACCGATGAGGGACCCTAAGCCCTGATCAGACCCTGATACCGTGATGGGATTTCAAGACCTTGATGTCTTCGGACCACTGTGGAGATTTGTAGTCTTAAGTACTGTACCGTATATGGGTGTTAACTTCACGTATAGACCCAGTGTTCAATCACGAGTGTCCCTCCTACAGCATAATAGCTTTGCACACAGCATTGTGTCTACATACTGTCATTGGGCTAAATACCCTTTATTGGGATGTGTTATTATCCAATGACACAGTAGTAGCATATTGGTCACCACTTAACATACTGAACGGATTTACTTGAGGTCTGTCTTTGAGCCAAAGCATTGTCAGCACCATGGAGAGCTCCAACACACACTCTTTGCTCCTGCCCGATGGCAAGTGTCAGCTAACAACATGGGTCAAAAGAAATGGCAGCGGTTAGATGCTGGTGGTTCTGTACAGTAGCTACACATATTGAATTGTATTCTGTGTCCATTGCACTTGAGATGGACTAAATCCTTTGTGAAGCAAAATGACATATTGTTGAACAGCTGCCATTTGTTTTGCTGTGGGTCTTTGAAATGGAGAGTTGAGGGCTAAACATATAGTGCAAAATGCCTGAACAGATGTATTTCATTAGCCTCAGGCTGTGATAAAGGGCCAGTGTGCTCATATAGCATATATTCATATCAGTGTTTTACACCTTTCAAGCATGAATCCACTAGCTTATATGAGGGTGGATTGGTTTCTGTGTTAATTGAAAATGTGACATTTTAATTTCAGTATGTACATATGCATTACAAATGTGTACATATATCCATTACTTACAGGGTTTTTTGCATATTAGGTCCACACATTGCCTTATTATAATGTGAGGCAACAGTGCATCCAAAACCCTGTGTGTTCCTCTGCAAGGGGGAACGACATTGCAGAGAGGAGCTTTTAAAAGCTGGTACAAATGACCTACTAGTGTACCATTATTGCTATTCTTGCTTTCCAAATAACACATTCATTACTGCTGGCACAACAGACCTAGGCAGTCCAATTGAAGACGTCATTGAGGCCTGTATAATTTCAAAAACCATGAGAAGAGTACATTTAGTCTCTGCGTTGGGCAGAGTGTCAAATATTTATTGCCTGTCTGTAGATTGGCTCCTATAGTCTCTCTCTTGCTCACTCTCTCTCTCTCTTGCGCTCTCTTGCTCTCTCTCTCTCTCTCTTGCTCTCACTCGCTCTCTATCTCTCTCGATTGCTCTCTCTCTCTCGCTTGCTCTCTCTCTTTCTTGCTTTCTTGCTCTCGCTCACTCGCTATCTCCCTCGCTCACTCGCTATCTCCCTCGCTCACTCTCTCGCTCTCTCTCTCTAGCTCGCTCGCTCGCTATCTCCCTCGCTCGCTCTCTCGCTCTCTCTCTCTAGCTCGCTCGCTCTCTCGCTCTCTCTCTCGCTTGCTCTCTCTCTCTCGCTTGCACTCTCTTGCTCTCTTGATCTCTCTTGATCTCTCTCTCGCTTTCACTGTCTCTCGCTTTCTCTCTCTCTCTCTCTTGCTTTCTCTCTCTCTTGCTTTCTCTCTCTCTTGCTTTCTCTCTCTTGCTTTCTCTTTCTCTTGCTTTCGCTCTCCCGCTCACTCTCTTGCTCTCTCTTGCTCTCTCGCTCTCTCATGCTCTCTCTCTCTCTCTCTCTCTCTCTCTTGCTCTCTCTCTCTTGCTCTCTCTCTCTTGCTCTCTCTCTCTTGCTCTCTCTCTCTTGCTCGCTCTCTCTTGCTCTCTCTCTCTTGCTCTCTCGCTCTCTCTTGCTCTCTCGCTCTCTCTCTCTCTCTCTGTCTGCGTGTTGAAGGCTCTCTTATTGTTGGCACATTGCCATCAGGATAGAATTGTAATGTGTCAAGTTCCCATAAATAAGACTGGAAGGTTGTTTATTTTTTGCTTGACCTTTTATTGATGTGGATGTGTATGTTATATGGTTTCGGTCTGCTGATTTCCTACGGTAATAGAGGCACCTGCATCTTAGATTGGAATTACCCTCACAAAAGTTCGTTTTGTTAATACTACAGTAAACATCTGAAGTTGTAAATTCATGTTGTCATGCTCCAGAGGGTACTTTTCATGTCTGAGAGTTTTTAAAATAAATGGTTGAATTGATCTTCCCAGGTGTTTACAATAAATCACATATCAGGATGAATTAAATAACAATCTGACACTGTAGGAAACAAACATCTGCTTTCCAAATGGGAGTCAACAAAGTGTGGAGTTTACCAAATTGTAAAATGCTTATCATTCAATCTGTAATATCTATGATGTCAGTTCCCTCATAATTTATTTCACCTTTATTTAACCAGGTAGGCAATTGAGAACACGTTCTCATTTACAATTGCGACCTGGCCAAGATAAAGCAAAGCAGTTCGACACATACAACAGAACATAGTTACACATGGAGTATAACAAACATACAGTCAATAATACAGTGAAAAATAAGTCTATATACAATGTGAGCAAGTGAGGTGAGAAGGGAGGTGAAGGCAAATAAAATATATTAATAAATAAAAATATAAAAAAGGCCATGGTGGCGAAGTAAATACAATATAGCAAGTAAAAAAACACTGGAATGGTTGGTTTGCAGTGGAAGAATGTACAAAGTAGAGATAGAAATAATGGGGTGCAGTAGGTAAAGAGGTAGTTGTTTGGGCTAAATTATAGATGGGCTATGTACAGGTGCAGTAATCTGTGAGCTGCTCTGACAGCTGGTGCTTAAAGCTAGTGAGGGAGATAAGTGTTTCCAGTTTCAGAGATTTTTGTAGTTCGTTCCAGTCATTGGCAGCAGAGAACTGGAAGGAGAGGCGGCCAAAGGAAGAATTGGTTTTGGGGGTGACCAGAGAGATATACCTGCTGGAGCGCGTGCTACAGGTAGGTGCTGCTATGGTGACCAGCGAGCTGAGATAAGGGGGGACTTTACCTAGCAGGGTTTTGTAGATGACCTGGAGCCAGTGGGTTTGGCGACGAGTGTGAAGCGAGGGCCAGCCAACGAGAGCGTACAGGTCGCAGTGGTGGGTAGTATATGGGGCTTTGGTGACAAAACGGATGGCACTGTGATAGACTGCATCCAATTTATTGAGTAGGGTTTTGGAGGCTATTTTGTAAATGACATCACCGAAGTCGAGGATTGGTAGGATGGTCAGTTTTACAAGGGTATGTTTGGCAGCATGAGTGAAGGATGCTTTGTTGCGGAATAGGAAGCCGATTCTAGATTTAACTTTGGATTGGAGATGTTTGATGTGAGTCTGGAAGGAGAGTTTACAGTCTAACCAGACACCTAGGTATTTGTAGTTGTCCACATATTCTAAGTCAGAGCCGTCCAGAGTATTGATGTTGGACAGGCGGGCAGGTGCAGGCAGCGATCGGTTGAAGAGCATGCATTTAGTTTTACTTGTATTTAAGAGCAATTGGAGGCCACAGAAGGAGAGTTGTATGGCATTGAAGCTCGCCTGGAGGGTTGTTAACACAGTGTCAAAAGAAGGGCCAGAAGTATACATAATAGTGTCGTCTGCGTAGAGGTGGATCAGAGACTCACCAGCAGCAAGAGCGACATCATTGATGTATACAGAGAAGAGAGTCGGTCCAAGAATTGAACCCTGTGGCACCCCCATAGAGACTGCCAGAGGTCCGGACAACAGACCCTCCAATTTGACACACTGAACTCGATCAGAGAAGTAGTTGGTGAACCAGGCGAGGCAATCATTAGAGAAACCAAGGCTGTCGAGTCTGCCGATGAGGATGTGGTGATTGACAGAGTCAAAAGCCTTGGCCAGGTCAATGAATATGGCTGCACAGTACTGTTTCCTATCGATAGCGGTTAAGATATCGTTTATGACCTTGAGCGTGGCTGAGGTGCACCCATGACCAGCTCTGAAACCAGATTGCATAGCGGAGAAGGTATGGTGGGATTCGAAATGGTCGGTAATCTGTTTGTTGACTTGGCTTTCGAAGACCTTAGAAAGGCAGGGTAGGATAGATATAGGTCTGTAGCAGTTTGGGTCAAGAGTGTCCCCCCCTTTGAAGAGGGGGATAACCGCAGCTGCCTTCCAATCTTTGGGAATCTCAGACGACACGAAAGAGAGGTTGAAAAGGCTGGTAATAGGGGTGGCAACAATTTCAGCAGATAGTTTTAGAAAGAAAGGGTCCAGATTATCTAGCCCGGCTGATTTGTAAGGGTCCAGATTTTGCAGCTCTTTCAGAACATCAGCTGACTGTATTTGGGAGAAAGAGAAATGGGGAAGGCGTGGGCGAGTAGCAGAGGGGAGGGCAGTGCTGTTGACCGGGGTAGGGGTAGCCAGGTGGAAAGCATGGCCAGCCGTAGAAAAATGCTTGTTGAAATTCTCAATTATAGTGGATTTGTCGGTGGTGACAGTGTTTCCTATCTGCAGTGCAGTTGGAAGCTGGGTGGAGGTGTTCTTATTCTCCATGGACTTTACAGTGTCCCAGAACTTTTTTGAGTTTGTGTTGCAGGAAGCAAATTTCTGCTTGAAAAAGCTAGCCTTGGCTTTTCTAACTGCCTGTGTATACTGGTTTCTAGCTTCCCTGAAAAGTTGCATATCACGGGGGCTGTTCGATGCTAATGCAGAACGCCATAGGATGTTTTTCTGTTGGTTAAGGGCAGTCGGGTCAGGAGAGAACCAAGGGCTATATCTGTTCCTGGTTCTAAATTTCTTGAATGGGGCATGCTTATTCAAGATGGTGAGGAAGGCATTTAAAAAAAATATCCAGGCATCCTCTACTGACGGGATGAGATCAATATCCTTCCAGGATACCTCGGCCAGGTCGATTAGAAAGGCCTGCTCGCTGAAGTGTTTCAGGGAGCGTTTGACAGTGATGAGTGGAGGTCGTTTGATCGCTGACCCATTACGGATACAGGCAATGAGGCAGTGATCGCTGAGATCTTGGTTGAAAACAGCAGAGGTGTATTTGGAGGGCAAGTTGGTTAGGATGATATCTATGAGGGTACCCGTGTTTACGGAATTGGGGTGGTACCTGGTAGGTTCATTGATAATTTGTGTGAGATTGAGGGCATCAAGCTTAGATTGTAGGATGGCTGGGGTGTTAAGCATGTTCCAATTTAGGTCGCCTAGCAGCACAAGCTCTGGAGATAGATGGGGGGCAATCAGTTCACATATGGTGTCCAGAGCACAGCTGGGGGCAGAGGGTGGTCTATAGCAGGCGGCAACAGTGAGAGACTTGTTTTTAGAGAGGTGGATTTTTAAAAGTAGGAGTTCAAATTGTTTCGGAACAGACCTGGATAGTAAAACAGAACTCTGCAGGCAATCCTTGCAGTAGATTGCAACACCGCCCCCTTTGGCCGTTCTATCTTGTCTGAAAATCTTGTAGTTAGGGATGAAAATGTCAGAATTTTTGGTGGTCTTTCTAAGCCAGGATTCAGACACGGCTAAAACATCTGGGTTGGCAGAGTGTGCTAAAGCAGTGAACAAAACAAACTTAGGGAGGAGGCTTCTAATGTTAACATGCATGAAACCAAGGCTATTACGGTTACAGAAGTCATCAAAAGAGAGCGCCTGGGGAATAGGAGTGGAGCTAGGTACTGCAAGGCCTGGATTCACCTCTACATCACCAGAGGAACAGAGGAGGAGTAGGATAAGGGTACGGCTAAAAGCTATGAGAATTGGTCGTCTAGAACGTCTAGAACAGAGAGTGAAAGGAAGTTTCTGGGGGCGATAAAATAGCTTCAAGGAATAATGTACAGACAAAGGTATGGTAGGATGTGAATACAGTGGAGGTAAACCTAGGTAATGAGTGATAATCATTGGGACTACTATTGCACCACAGACTGCGTTATCTTCTTTTTTTTATTGCCTTGTTGAGACATCCTACATTTAAGTGCCATTTAAAATGAATACCAACCATGCTCCCCCCCCCCCATAATCCTGTCCATCAGTAACTACATCATTCAAGGAAATACATCACTTTTGTGTCATTGCTCGACTTTATCACAGTTGATTTGAAGGCCGCTTACTACTTACTGGTCCTTGTATTTCTGAATACCCTGGCGCAACAGAATTTGATGTAATCCTACTCACTGAACAGATGGACAGATAGGTAAAGCCACTGAGCTATAATTGCACAGCACCCCCCCCCCCCCCCTTACGCAATTTGGCAAGCGTAGCCCATAGGTGTGAGCTACAGTACTGTACTCACACAATAGTCAACAGTCTCTTGGCATTACAAAAACATGAAACACGTTGAGGAGTCATCAGTTCATTTAATAGGGTTTACAACACAGCTCATGCTTGGTTGTAGCCTGTGGTCTGCCCATAGTGCGCTGTCCGCAGCGGGGCGCATGTAGTGTATTCTGCGCATATAATCTAAGTGTGCCTTTTTTGTCCTAATTAGATTACGGCGTTCTAGTGCTGGTGTGAATGCATGGCTTCAAGGGACATTTGCTCTTTTAGCAGCGACGCTCAGATTAATACATGGAGCACCGCAAGGGGAATACTGTTTAGGCGCTCATGTAGTCGAAGTCATCAATTCATACGAGCAAATTCCACACTGGCTACTTTGCCATTTCTCGTAGGAGGCGTGTGTGATTTCTGGTTCTGAAAGTCACTCTAGAACGGGGAACGGGAAAGCAAAGAAGACAGAGGGTGGCAGAGTTCCTGATGATGTTCAGGGATGCGTTTTGCCCTAAGAAGCACTATCTGAACGGGATGTACATGGCTTTAGAGCTAATATGGTAAGACTTTTTCTGCCAATTACTGTTTGAGAAGAAAAGCCTGTTTGAAAAACATGCGTTCTTAGGGTCTTACAGAATGATGTGCCAGTCTATTGCACCGTCCTACTGAAGTCAGTGTATTTTATCTCACAGACTGGTTGTCACTATTTGTCAAATTCATAGATTGGTCATCCTGGGAGAACGATTCTTTGCGATATGACCTTATTTGCTGGGGATACTGTTAGCGTGTTATAGAACACATACAAACGTGTAGCTGGTTTTCCTCGACATGACACCACATATGCTACTTGAATGTAGTTATCCCATACCTGCAAAACTATATGGAATTCGTTAAATCTGACATTTTTTTCAACAACACTGACGTGAATGAAAGCTTTACAATACTGTGGTTCTCTATATCAAGCTTACATTTACACTATCTCGTCGTACATCAAGCGCGCAGGATTATGCAACCGGTCATCCAATTACTGTGAACATTCTTAACAATCTGTTGCCTTGTCTTTGTAGATGTAAGATAAAAGTAGCCTAGCTGCAAACGAAAGTGTCCCAAACTGATATGTGAAAAAGAGGGGTAGCTTACAGCGTTAAAAAAAAAGGCAACGTTTACTTGCCAATGCTTCCCGAATTCTGTGTCTGTTTTTAGCAGGAGCAAAATAATAAAGACACTCACATTTGGATGTCTCATGAGGAATAGGAATATTCTCCCTGCAGCTTTTTCTCTGTGTTCATAGAAAGAATAGAAGATATTTGGCGCCGATGCCTTATTATGTAGCATTATGTCAGACTTTCGTCAAAGCAGTTCAAACTGAATGGGTGCAGTGACCCTTCCCGCCGTACCACCTGCCATATCTACCATATCCGGTTAAGGCAAGCCCTGTGGACAAGGAAGGCTTTCTCTTTAGGCACACAGTACATGGATTTACATAAGCTTATGTGCATTTGTGCATACATATTTTCTTTTAGACTAGCCTCATTTTCCAATCCACAACACCCTCTAGCTACTGTATCCATAATGTCAGTATTAACACTCATGATAAGCCTACATAAGTTGTGTACCTAACTGTGTATTATGGATATATCAGTGTCATATTAACTCATGTGACCCCAAGTGTCAGCCTGCACACACAGCCCTGTAGTAGACCTCATCCACTGAGGGTACAAGTACAACTGTGTTCGAACCTCTGTTATCAATGTCCCACATGCTGAACTACAAGAGTTCTCCAGTTTCTTAACCCTAACCTCTGGGCTGTTAGTGATGGTGACCTTCTCCAAGTGTAAGATACAAATGGTAACATCAAATTCACTTCTGATGTTTAGCCAGGTCACCGTGTTTACCATTTCAGGTGTGTACACATTGCCATGGGCCTCATCACTGATCTCAGTGAGTCAGTGAGTCAAAGTCAGGACACTTCCTGGTCAGGGTCAACAAGCCGCTCTTAGCATTTAACTGTTTCCTGATACTCGTTGAATTGCATTTCTGTCTCTCATTCAGTTGTCTTGTCTGTTTGTACTCAGTCGTATAGAGAGAGTGAATTGTAGAGGAGTTCAGCACTTGACTGTATCCATTTTTACATTTAGATAAAATTACTTTATATTTTTAAAAGCTTTCAAATTCATTTTTGGATCATACACATAGTCAGACTGGTTGCCAATGGCTTGTTATAAGCTTTCTCTCTCTTTCATTAAGGACAATGGGTAATTGGATTCAGCCTGCTTTCAGGCCCTGCATTTAATGCTCTTTAAGTCTGGAGCCCCCTCATCAAATGAGGTTTCTTTAATTAGCTGTCCAGGGATGTTTGTCGCAACCATCCATCATTGCCACCTAGACCAATCTGTAGCCAGTAGCAGTGAACAGAACAGGGAGAAAAGAACGAAAGTGGGTACTCATTGAATAAGCTTGTCATTTAAAACAAATAGTCTTTGCTGTGTCTGTCTGTCTCCATTCTCCCCAAACCTGCATGGAGTCAGTTCACTTCCATCCAGAGGACGGAAGGGAAGAACAGAACACTGACGGAGAGGTTTGCCCTCTATCATGGAGGTTGAACGCTAGACCTTCAAACAGAGTATGTGAACGAGAGTCTGTGTTTTTGTTTTAGTGCTCCAGAACTCAGTCAAGGCTTTTGTCTTTGTCTCCTTCTCACTTTATGAGTTTTTCTTTGAGTATATTATTGAGAGACCCTTTTCTTAAAACACACCAAAATAACCAAATGTTCTTCTGGAAGCAGTCAGCTTTGAAAGTTGTTTTATACGATGGCGGGCTCACAGATTTTTCATCCTCTGCTTAGAAAAAGTCTGTTAGGAGGACACCCATCTAAAACAATCTATATTTTTTAAGTGCTCAAGCTGCCAAACTTTGTCTGACCAGCCAACTCTGCACGTGATGCTGAAAACATAGTGGAGGGTACTGTCAATGGTGCTTAAAGGGATGGCGGTAATGGGACAGCTGTTCAAGGTGCTGAATAGACTGGTGCTAATGGGGCTGCCGTCCATGGTGCTGAATAGCACTGGTGCAATTAGTGCTGCCATCCATGGTGCTGAATAGCACTGGCACATTTGGGGCTGCTGATAGTACTGGAGATATACTGGTGCTACTGAGGCTGCTATTATGATACATGGTGTTGACTAGTAATGGTGCTATCATATCGATCAGGGGTGGGCAAACTTTTTGGCTCAAGGGCCACATCGGGATTTTTAAATTCAACGGAGGGCCGCATTTTTTGGGGGACCAATTATTTGTTAAAATCAATTTGCGGAGCGTTCTAAGGCACTGCAGTGCTTGAGGCGTCACTACAGACCCGGGTTCGATCCCAGGCTGTGTCACAGCTGGCAGTGACTGGGAGACCCATGAGGCAGTGCATAGGAGAGAGTTTGGCAGGCTGAGACTTCCTTGTCCCATCAATAGCGACTCCTGTGGCGGGCACGCTGACACGCCGCCGGGTGTACAGTGTTTCTTCTGACACATTGGTGCAGCTGGCTTCCTGGTTAAGCGGGCATTGTGTCAAGAAGCTGTGCGGCTTGGCTCGGTCGTGTTCCATTTTTTAATAACGGATTTAATGGTGCTCGGTGGGATGTTCAAAGTTTCAGATATGTTTTAATAACTCAACCTTGATCTGTACTTCACCACAACTTTGTCCCTGACCTGTTTGGAGAGCTACTTGGTCTTCATGGTGCTGCTTGCTTGGTGGTGCCCATTGCTTAGTGGTGTTGCAGACTCTGGGGCCTTTCAGAACAGGTGTGTATATATACTGAGATCATGTGACACTTAGATTGCACACAAATGGTCTTTATTTAACTAATTATGTGACTTCTGAAGGTAATTGGTTAAACCAGATCTTATTTAGGGGCTTTATAGCAAAAGGGGTAAATACATATGCACGCACCAATTTTCTGTTAAAGTTTTTTTCTTTCATAACACTTCACCAATTTTGACTATTTTGTGTGTCCATTGCATGAAATCCAAATAAAAATCAATTTAAATGACAGGTTTTAATGCAACAAAATAGGAAAAACACCAATAGGGATGAATTATTTTTAGAAGGTTGTACTGATTATAATGAGCTAATGCTAAGCTATTTGCCAGCTATGTGTGGCGCCATGTTTGTTGACATTATACAATGCATTCTGGGTGTCACGTAATCTGTCAGACCAAAGATGTTATAATGAGGTGAAGGAATGGTTCACTCATCTTTCGGGTAAACTTCCAGAAGTGAATGAAGGGAAGTGGATGATCGTAGACGACACACCCCCTTCAACATGCATACTATAAACAGACCAAACTCATCTTGTCTCCTCTTATTATCTTTGGTGATGCGGAAAATTAAACATTCCCGGCGCGCACAAACTACCCATCGTTGGATTACTTTAGATTTCTACAAAGTGTTTTACTCAATTATTTCGATATATGGTGAGCTCACCCGGGATGTGATTAATTATAAATATTAATTGCTATTAGCTAATTCATTTCTGTCAGCCAAGAGTTATAAAAATATGACCGCTTGTGTTACGTCTATCTTTCCTCAGTTTGCGCTAGGACACAAGTTGCCTACATTTTTCAGGTTGACTGATTGTGTTATGCTGTAGATACTTCTGTGAATGTCTGAACATTGCATCCAAAAATAAACTGGTCATATTCAGGAAATAACTTTGTAAGGACTGTGCTTGTGCTAAATGTTTCTGTGAATAAAAAAACAGTGTGGCCAGCTCAAATGCTGAATGTTGGGTCAATCGAAAATGCACGTTCTAAATAAGCATTCTAATCAAGCGGTCTAATCACACTGGTTTGATCGTACGCAACAAGGACCACTATAGAATGATCACACCCGTTTGTTGGTATGTGTGAAAAGGTTAACATTCGCAAGGCCTTGGGGCAAGATGGAATACCAGGGCACGTACTCGGAGCAAGTGCTGACCAGCTAGCAAGTGTCTTCACTGACTTTTGAGGGTAGGCAACAACACATCCACCACACTGACCATCAACATGGGGCCCCTCGGGGGTGTGTGCTTAGTCCCCTCTTGTACTCCTTGTTCACCCACGACTCACAATCATCAATTTTTGCAAGTTTGACGACACGACTGGTAGGACTTATTACCGACGACAATGAGGATACCTATAGGGAGGAGGTCAGAGGACAACAACCTCTCCCTCAACATCAGCAAGACAAAAGAGCTGATCGTGGATTACAAGAAACGGAGGGGCGAGCATGCCCCCATCCAGATCAATGGGGCTTTAGTGGAGCGGGTTGAGAGCTTCAAATTTCTCACCTAGAAATTAACATGGTCCACACACACCCACACAGTTTTTAAGAGGGCACGACAGCACCTCTTCTCCTTCAGGAGGCTGAAAAGATGTGGCATGGTCCGTCAGATCCTCAAAAAGTTTTACAGCTGCACCATTGAGAGCATCTTGACTGGCTGCAAGTCAACAAAATAAGCTTATCTTTAACTCTGCATTGTTGGAAAAGGACCCGAAAGTAAGCATTTCACTATTAGTCTACACCTGTTGTTTACGAAGCATGGGATAAATAGAGCTATAATGGCACAGATACAAAGACGAGACTTCTATCAATTATATTGGTGATATTGTGGCTGCTGTCCATGGCGCTTAATAGTTACTGGTGCTATTTGGGGCTATTGGGGCTGCTGTCCATGGCACTGAATATTACTAGTTATTTTGGGGCTGCTGTCCATGTAGCTGAATTGTACTGGTGCTAATGTGGCTGCTGTCCATGGTGCTGAATAGTACTGGTGCTTTTGGGGCTGCTGTCCATGGCGCTGAACATTACTGGTAATATTGGGGTTGCGGTCCATGGTGCTGAATAGTACTGGTGCTATTAGGATTGCGGTCCATGGTGCTGAATAGTACTGGGATACCTTCAGGGCTGCCATTTATTGTTCTGCAGCCCTCTGCAGTGCTACATTAACTTCTTATGGACAGTTGCGTCCCACCTGGCCAACATCCGGTGAAATTACAGAGCGCGAAATTCAAACTATAGAATTATACATATTTAACTTTCATAAAATCACAAGTGTAATACACCAAAATAAATCTTAACTTCTTGTTAATCCTTGCCGCTGTGTCAAATTTCAAAAAGGTTTTACGGCAAAAGCACACCATGCGATTATCTGAGGACAGCGCCCCGCATACAAAAGCATGAAAAACACATTTCAACCAGGCAGGTGCGCCACAAAAGTCAGAAATAGCGATATAATTAATGCCTTACCTTTGATCTTCTTGTGTTGGCACTCCAAAAGGTCCCAGATACATCACAAATGGTCATTTTGTTCGATAATGTCCTTCTTTATATCCATAAAAACTCATGTTTAGCTGGCGTGCTTCAGTCAATAATCCACCCAGTTTCCCTCTATCAAAATGCATACAAAATGAATCCCAAACATTACTAAAACTTTTCCAAACAAGTCAAACAACGTTTACAATCAAACCTTAGGTACCCTAATACGTGAATAAACGATCAAATTTAAGATGGAGAATCATTATTGTCTTTACCGGTGAAAAATACCAATGAACCAATACCAGTGGAATACCAATACCAGTGGAAGCCCTAGGAAGCCCTGGGAGGATTTCACCTTATAATAAAAGTGACAGCTATTGAAAACAGTGGTAGGCTGATTTTTCTTTTTTGGAATGGTTTGTCCTCTGGGTTTTGCCTGCCATATCAGTTCTGTTATACTCAGTTTTAGAAACTTTAGAGTGTGTTCAATCCAAATCTACCAATTATATGCATATCCTAGCTTCTGGGCCTGAGTAACAGGCAGTTTACTTTGGGCACGCTTTTCATCCGGACGTGAAAATACTGCCCCCTACCCAAGAGGGGTTAATTAGTCTAATGATATCCATTGGCATACTTTAGTTTACTTACATGTGGTGTAGAACAAATGGCACAAGAACAGTGTCGAGGACATTATGCTCAACAACACTTGCAAGTATGAGATTATTAAGCCTAGAGAGGTGCTGCATGGATGTTTGGGGATGCACAGGGCACGCAGGGCCACTTTACTTTGCATCATACACTTTTTTCTCATTATGATTAACACAAAGCACTCCAGTCAGAGCATTAATTTGTGGCAATCTGGATTATAATGCACGTAATTATATTAATTTGTTTCCCTTACTCATCTCTGAACGACTACATGAGTCATTCACAGCTTTTGTAATAAGGGAAAAACACTCAAAGAATTTAACAAATAATATAACAAATCTAATCAATTATTCATATTTTTACTTGCTTACATTTTGCATTATTTGTCGTATCACTTAGGCTTCAGTAGCTTTAGCAGAGCTTGGAGATCTTTATTGGAGGACAAACAGAGGGTTGTGGATGATTCAGAGATGCCCTCTTGCATGAGCAATGAGCAGAAGTAAATCAAGGTGCTCCGGTGTTAGTGTTAGTGACGGGCATTAGTGCCAACTGAGGACTGCAGCCTGCAGCCAATCTCCTCTGGCTGTAGCTCCACTACAACCCAGTCCTGCCTGATCACCTCTCACTGTGGATAATGGAGGGAAACTGTCACCATCCTAATAGAAATCAGTTCCATGTGCAAGACCATTACACCGTGTCCAATACAGTAATGAGATGTAACTTTTTGTTGACAAAATATTTCCTATTTTCTTTTCCAAGACAGCAGAGTGCTATTGGACAGATGCATACATGTATGTTTAAAGGTTTATCGAGTTTTTACTGACATGTAAAGTAAGGTAAAGATGGACGATTTTTACTGATCGAGTAATTACCGGTAAGAGTAATCCTTCAGTGTTATTTCCAGTTCCGCCACATCACATAACCTATCCGCTTCATTATTCCCAATGAGTAGTTTCCCGTTAGATAGTGTGCCAGGCTAATGGCGTGTCTCCTCACGTAGTTAGTGAAACACTGGTGACAGAAATGGATTAATAGTGTTAACAAGTTCAACGTGGTCCATTACCTAGCTGATCATTGTCTGCTTTCTCAGCTTCCTCCTCTGAGTACTGTGTTAGAGAGGCAATACACGTTTATGACTTTAGTACCATGTTACTTTCCGGGCTCCTCCAATTTATAGACATTATATTACAGGATGAACCAACAGCCTATTCAAGAGAAACTCCAGCAGGGAGCAAATAATAAGTGTTTTTCTTTTCTGATGCTGTCACGTTCGTTGTATGAGTGAGACCAAGGCTCACTGTGAGTAGAGTTCCACATATTTTAATAAACTGAAAACTCACCAAAACAATAAAGCACAAACGAAATGTGAAGCTATACAAATAGTGCAGACAGGCAACTAAACATAGTCATACAAAACCCTTAGACATACAACACCCCTAGACATACAACACCCCTAGACATACAAAAACCCTAGACATACATATATAGAAAAACAGATATCTAAGGTCAGGGCGTGACAGTACCCCCCCCCCCCCCCCAAAGTTGCGGACTCCCGGGCCGCAAACCTGAACCTATAGGGGAGGGTCCGGGTAGGTATCTACCCTTGGTGGCGGCTCCGGTTCTGGACGCAGCTCTGGAAGCTCCGGACCGTGGGTCATCTCTGGATGCCCCGGATCGTGGCTCGTCGCCAGAGGAACCGGACCGTAGATCGTCGCAGTAGGCTCTAGACTGAGAACCCCTGCTGAAGGCTCTGGACCCCCGACTGTCGCTGTAGGCTCCCGACTGTAGACCGTTTCAGGAGGCTCCCGACCGTAGACCGTCTCAGGAGGTTCCCGACCGTAGACCGTCTCAAGAGGTTCCCGACCGTAGACCGTCTCAGGAGTTTCCCGACCGTAGACCGTCTCAGGAGGTTCCCGACCGTAGACCGTCTCAGGAGGTTCCCGACCGTAGACCGTCTCAGGAGGTTCCCGACCGTAGACCGTCTCAGGAGGTTCCCGACCGTAGACCGTCTCAGGAGGTTCCCGACCGTAGACCGTCTCAGGAGGATCCCGAACGTAGACCGTCTCAGGATGTTCCCGACTGTGGACCGTCGTTGGAAGCTCTGGACCGGGAACTGTCGCCGGAAGCTCTGGACTGTGGAGGCGCATTGGATGCCTGATGCGTGGGACCGGTATAGGTGGCACCGGGCTGATGACACGCACCTCAGGGCGAGTGCGGAGAGGAGGCACAGGACGTACTGGACTGTGGAGGCGCACTGGAGACCTGATGCGTGGGACCGGTACAGGTGACACCCGTCTGATGACACGCACCTCAGCACTCTCGCTCTGCAGCACTCTCAATGCTAGCACCTCCCTCCGGAATCTTGCGTCGAGCGCCTCATCCAACTCCCTGACTGGCTCTAGATCGCTCCTCGGCTCCGCCGACTGCTCCACGTGCCCCCCCCCCCCCCCCCAAAAAAAAAATTATTGGGGTTGCCTCTCGTGCTTGCTCCGTTGAGCTATCTCCTCGTATCGGCGCCGTTCCGCTTTCGCTGCCTCTATCTCCTCCTTAGCTCGGCGATACTCCTGCGTCCAGGGTCCTTTCCCATCCAGGATCTCCTCCCAAGTCCACTCCTCCTGTACACGCTGCTTGGTCCATTTTTGGTGGGATCTTCTGTCACATTCGTCATAAAGATGAGACCAAGGCGCAGCGTGAGTAGAGTTCCACATATTTTAATAAACTGAAAACTCAACAAAACAATAAAGCACAAACGAAACGTGAAGCTATACAAATAGTGCAGACAGGCAACTAAACATAGTCATACAAAACCCCTAGACATACAACACCCCTAGACATACAAAACTAGCGTACCCACCCTAGTCACACCCTGACCTAACCAAAATATATAGAAAAACAGAGATATCTAAGGTCAGGGCGTGACAGATGCCAACTTGATGTTAGCTTTCCCTATCAAAGAATATTATGAAAAAGGTAGTTGTTGTTAGAGTAGATGTTGAGCATTTTTGTGAGATTGTGCTCCTGGAAGGTTGAGCCAATCACATTGTTACTCTCGGGGATTAAAGCTGAAGTGAAAGGTACTGTTTTGGGCCATTAGTTTGAGACCTATCAATACTGGGAAAGATGTTTGCCGTTTTGTGCGTCGACGTGTGTGTGTGTGTGTGTGTGTGTGTGTGTGTGTGTGTGTGTGTGTGTGTGTGTGTGTGTGTGTGTGTGTGTGTGTGTGTGTGTGTGTGTGTGTGTGTACAGTACCAGTCAAAAGTGTGTCCAAACTTTTGACTGGTACTGTATGTTTTTCAAAACGTTGTCTGTATGGTCTTACCTTTTGTAGATTTAAAAGCTCTGAAAACGTGAAAAAACCAGGCACATTTTGGCGTTAAAGCTTTGAAACTCTAGTGTTCATTTTGCTTTTGAGTCTTGGTTGTCAGTGGTCTTTTCTCTTTTTAATCTGAGGAAAGAACTACCGCGGGGAAGGAGATGCATCCATTCTGACAATAGAGTGCATTACATTGTATTTGTCTCTCCAAAGAAGTTCTTGGTTGAGAGGAACAAAGACCATGCATCATGATCAGTGAGCCTGCATGACTGTGGAGCGGTCAGTTCATAAAGCGAAGGGCATTGATGTGAAAGGAATCGGTTGGCTTGAAAGCCTCCGTCACGATCTGTCTCTGTCCGGCTGATATGTCTTCCTTAGCTCAGGACTCACACTTTCTGACTCACAAGTATCTCCCGTTGAAAAAGTGTTTCAATCCGTTGCGTTTCTCCATTGTTCATTGCGGTGTGTCTTTTCATTTCAGTGAAATTCTTTTTGGTGAAGTTTAATGCAAAACATTGCATTCTGCACCGTCTGTGAGATCCACAAGGTCATAAGTTCACAGTCCCTGCATCTTAGCAATTTCATGTATTTCGACCACAAGATTATCCTCTCACTATCCTCAATATATTTCCCCAAAACGTTTTTTTGTGGTATTTTATCAGTAGTGCAGGGATAACTGGCAAAGCCTGGTTTTCATACAGTAAAATAAGTTACCACTGAAGACATGGAGCATCCATGATGGAGGAAACATCAAAGCTATACTGTATTGTGGACTGTATCTCTCTGGTGGAAAACACTATCAACTTCACTGTCTACTTCAAAGGGCAAGGTTAAATGTAGTTCCTCCCCGGTGGTATTACACGAGAGAACCAGAATTTGATAGAAGACACCCATAGCCCTTCGATAAAAGACTATTTCCCAAAGGTAAAATTGGGTGGGAAATTTCCTTTGAAATGGACTGACTCATAAGCTCCGGTGTCGGATTCCTTTCAGAATACCTGTAATTCACCTGTTTGTGTTCGGTTTTCCGAATTCTTGAGAGAATGTGGCAAATGTTGTAAGGAGATAAAATGATGAAAGAGTAACTTTTTTTAATTTTAAAGATACCATGTCAAGATACCATGACAAAGATACCATGACAATTTCTGTTTGCTTTGTGTTGTTGATGTTCATGTTGCCACTTCAGGTGGATGTAAATAGGTTGTGGTATTCTACAAGGTTTTGGATCTACAAGAGTTCAGCTATTAATTATCACCTGGCTATGAAGCTTTTTAGACCTAGTGAATATTTTTTGCTGTTCAACTCAACCCCTGGCCCTTATGATGTACACGACGGAAAAGGTCATTCTCATCTCTCTCTTTTCTCTCTCTCTCCCTCCAGGTGGGCACGCAGTAACGCTTGACGAAAATGCAAATGAGGTCATGGCACTTCAAATGGTTAGGAATATGGATAGGACTTCTGCTGTTAGCCACTTGTTGCCTGTCGCAAGACACAGATGGTAAGGTCCACACCTCAAGTACCTATATTCTATGCAAACAAGGCGAATATACAACCACATAGGCCTGTTTTTTTTGTTGTTTCAGAATAACCAGATGCTAAAATACACTGAATGGGTTTATTTTGATGAACATTTTGTATTTCTATGCCATTTGCACCACTGTATGTGATTAATGGTCTCAGATTGAACTGAACTGATATGTTCAAACTGCCTCGACCCAGTGATAAGCTCTGATTCTATACTCCTGCTGCCATTTGCTCGTTGATTCGTTTTCAACCCGACAGATTCCTCTGGATTTATGTGGCGATTCTTGATTCATGGAGGCATATTTTACTTGCTGTTAGTGAAGTCACGGATGCTATTGCCTCCGCATTTGACCAGTGCCTGAATGGAGTTGAATATTCAGAAATATACTATCGATTTTATTGACGCTCCTTCATCCGTCTGTCCGAATCCGCTCAAAAGGAGACCTTTTAAAAAAGAAAAAAGGGAAATGTCTATTTCAAACTGATTTATTGTGTTGGGCCGCTAATGTTGGACACTTTAATCAATCAAATTGATCAATTGAATGACTGACACTTTAATTCATTGTTCTCACCTTAGCCCAATGTGAATTTCACCTCTGGTTCAGAAATCAGTCACTTTCCGATGTACAGTGGAATTTAGACTTGATTAGGGCATAAGGTTTTGAGGCTGTAGTTAGTATTGTTCTAACTAGAATGATCATCAAGCTGCATATCAGTGCTGGAAAGTAGTTTTATAGTCTGTCTATTCATGTAGGGACAAACAGAACACCTCGATTGTGACATAACATTACTGCTCATGGTCAAGTACTTCCTATTCCAATTTCAAAATATCCCTTTGTCACTGTAGGAGATGGATGCAGGAGCATAGAGATAAGTGTGTTGTGGCAAAGCAACTCTAATGCAGAAACAAATTAGTGCATCCCCATCCTGTGGTTGCCATGGAGCAATAGATACCATCTTAAGCAAGTGATCAGTGTCACCTACAAGACAGTCCTCATTTTGGCCCGTGCTCTCTTCTCTCTCTCTCTCGCGACCTCTCTACCTACCTCTCTACCTACCTCTCTGTCTCTCTCTATTCTTCTATTTCTCCTGTTAGAAAGTTAAATTTCCCCGGCTTAGGTGACAGAGTGCGATTCCTCTCCATTGCATTATGTATGGATGTGTCTCAGTATGGGGCTCATCCCGGGGATCCAGCGCTGTGTATTAATAGGACTGGAGGTCGGTTCCCCTTGAGCACTAAGCAGCACCACTCAGGTGCCCAGGCATGCAAAGTGTCCCACTCACACCTACACACTTATTCAGATAGTTATCTCTCTGTTATGCGCCACATGCCCCTCTGGGCTATACTGTACATATCAATATAAGTGTATAGCTATCTGTGCATAGGAATAATATATCGTTATATAGACCTACTTTAGCTAGTTACATGTTTAAAATCGCATGACAAAAACAAACCAACTTCACAGCAAACTATCAAGGACATATACTTGTTTTATTAGCACTATTCTCGTCAATATTTTAGTTAATCTCCCCTCAGTTCTTTTTGAGGTTCATGAGTTAAAACAAAATCCATTTCAATTTCTGTATTTTGGTTCCCACCAGTTTACTATTCAGGCCAAGCACAGTAGCACACTATTTGATGGTGGAGATCAGATTATTGACAGAATTTCCAGAACTTATTTTATCAGGGGAGCATGCATTGCCAGCCTCAGTTTGGCTCAGACTGGGGCACCAGCCTGTATGTTTCTCTTTCTTATCCAGACACCACACTGACTGTAACCCCCCAGTGTGTTTCCTTTTTTGGAGAGAGAGAGAGAGAGAGAGAGAGAGTGTGTGTGTGTGTGTGTGTGTGTGTGTGTGTGTGTGTGTGTGTGTGTGTGTTGGACTCCTGATGTTTTCATCAATGGATTTGCATGTTTTTTTTAAATCTGCTTCATTACAGATAATGGAAATGGATAATGGGATGGGTGTGTGTGTGTGTGTGTGTGTGTGTGTGTGTGTGTGTGTGTGTGTGTGTGTGTGTGTGTGTGTGTGTGTGTGTGTGTGTGTGTGTGTGTGTGTGTGTGTGTGTGTGTGTGTGTGTGTGTGTGTGTGTGTGTGTGCACGGGCTAAATGAATGCCCAAAATAAGTCAGGCACTGCCACCTGTTGTTCTCATGACGCTTTGACTTCAAAAGGTGGTTTGACAAACTCTGAATATCATATCCTAATGTGTTTATCCCCAATTGAGAGTTTTAATTCAAAGTCAAACTGAAACATTAGTGAAGTATGAAATTATTCATGGTACAGGAACGATGGACTGTAAGTGGATTCTGGAATGAATATTGAATATTTCTTTGTATCCATTAATATTTTGCATTAAGTTTTTGATTAGAAAATCATATGCTATGGTAGAAGCACTTATTGTTAAGTGAAGTTCTCTCTGCAATTGTTTTTGTTATTGATTCTATTATGTGTTTTTTAAATTATAATATGGACATCACATTCTGTGTTTTATCGTTCTTTATCAATTACACATACACTCCGTTCGTATCCAATTCACCTCACATACAAAAAAACAACTCATTCCCAACCCACTCCCCTTTACATTGTATTTCTCTTGAATGGGCTGAGGAGAAATAATGCAGTTAGAATGGCCTCTCGTCCTGGGAGTAAATCTAGCCTCGCTGACCTGGAGTTTGTGCAGGTAGCTTCCGTATAGCTGGCTATTGATTTCTGTGGCGATTTACTCTGGATGGTGTCGTTCCAATCTCATAGCAGCATCTCTCATACAGGTTATCACAGTTAGAGGAGCGGGCACATGCAGGGATTGTCTTTGGACATCAAAGTTCATTGTCACACGCCGTCGCTCCACTTTGTAATCAGCCAATGTTCTGGTGTCATATCAGGACAAGTGGGAGGAAGCATAGAAATAGAATTACAGTGCATTGACTCAAATGGGGATATCTGTTCTAGTCAATTATATTTCTATGGGAGGAATGTTACACCTGCAGGGTCAAATAAGCATTTAACCGTTTAACCAATCAGAGGGTCAGATGTCAGCCAATGATCTCATCACCCTCATTATTCTGAAATAGAATACTTATCCTAATGGTCTCCTTTGAACCAATGATCTGTGGAGAGAGAACACCTGAATGCAGTGTGTCATTGGTCAGGTATTGACCCCAGTGAACAATGAATGGCTATAATAACACCAACCTCAAATCCAAGCTGGTGTTTCAGCCTTCAAATAAGGCTGAATCCATAAAATCAAATACAAGTATATTTCTCACTGTTAGACTTAGGTACACTTATCAGTTTATTGGAGATTGCTTTTTGGCTGGAGCAGGTTTTAGAGGACTGTTCGTTTGGACTTTTACAGTTTTGGGGCGTCCGTACAAAGGCGTGGATTTGTTATTGGATGATTGGATAGATAATGTGCTTACTGAATGTCTACTTATTGAGGCATTTGCTACCCACTATATCATTTGAGATGTTGTGGTTTCGAAATGTCTGCCTGTTACTTACTACTTAAATATACTTTCAGGTACTAATGACTAGCAATCATATTACGATATGCAATAACATAACGTTGGATAGTGTACACGGTGTGCACCAGGATGTTCGTAGCTGTAGGCCTACACATACAAAATATACACGCCTTTGTGGAAACTGGTATATTGCTTACATTTTCTTTCAAACAGTAGGTGAAATTGGATACTGTGTCTATAGGCTCTGGTTGGCTATTGAACAGTCCCAAACAATTGATCAAAACATTCTTTGTGCCTGTTTGGAATCTGGAAAGTCGATCACAGACAGGAGTCCCTCTGTTCTGCGTACTAGTATATAGAAGTAACACCCCTCCATGAATATTTCAACGTCACACTATCTTTTTGTTCTCCCGTAGAGACGGTTGTTGCATTGCAGTGGCTGGCGTTGATATGAGGGCCACAGTTGCCGGGGGGTTGTTGGGTTACAGCTTTTCTGATGTCGTGTGACTCATTTAACTCTAGTCAGCTAGTGGGTAATTAGTCATTTATGAAGGCCAGCCATACAGAGGACCTAAAAGCATAAGGACTGAACGTATCTCTCATCTGTTGCTGCCCCTTGCTTGTCCATACATCCATTCTCCAGATACGACAAACCGATATAATCAAGGCCCAATGTTCCGGAGCGAAATCAAGTCCCAGACCGTTTTGGAGCTGTTTACATGGGAGCTGGAGCGTTTTGATATCTTGTCAGTTAGCAATGGTTTCCTAGTATTAACGCTCACTCACCACCACCGCCGTCTGCGAACGGCTATTGTGTTGGGAAGATAAATAGTTGTATTTTTTTAAGTAATAATCCAGCAAGTGCACCCTCCCTGAGGAAACCCCCCCGTTTCCCCCATGACCACATCTCTTTCTTTCAGGAGGAATTCAACGCTGTGTTGACGCGGTGTGATTTATACCGAGCTGTCGGCCTTCTCATAACTAGCCATTCATATTTTGTAAAGGTGTGTGTCTTAAACAGGGAGGTTGGGAGTGATGGGGTGAAACGGACACCCCCCCATAACAAATGCAGTCCCATGATGCAATAGATCTCTCCCAGCCTGCCACCCAGGAACGGTGTTCATCAAATCACTCACTGATGCACTTTATTCAGATGCCTCTCCGCCACCACAGCCTCGTCCCACTGCTCTGCGCTAGACTGTAAATCTACCATAGTGGGTTGTGGGTAATGTCTGCGCATACTGATCTGCGAAGGGGAACAATTGAAGGGGGTGAAATGTTTGAGGTAATAGCTTAATTAGTCGCTTGGCTGGTGTCAGAAGTGGGCTTGGTGGTGAGATATTTATGTTTACTTGCTCAAAGTCCACCTGCACGTATATGATAAATTGATTTATAACTGATTCTGTAGCTCTTGGCAAGGAAAGGACGGATGATGGAGATTGTGTTTTGAGGTGCAAGTGGTGGATTCAGGTACTATAATGTGAACTTTCGCATCTCTGTTTCAAGGTTACAAAGTTTCTGTACTTTTCTTTTGATACCTTTTCTTCCCTCACTTTTTCCAATTTTTTTGTTCTCTTTCAAGTATCTTATGGAACTCTGACTCCCTGCTTGTCTTTTTCTTTCCTTCATTCTATTCGGCTCTCTGGCTGATGACACTGTCTTTGACTCCAGACTGGCAGTATGATGGTAAGGCGATGGATCTTTTCCCTGTCTCTCCCTGTGTCTCTCTTTGTGATCTGACTGTAGCAGTCACTCTCAAAAAAAAAGTGCTCAGTAAAACCATATAGGGTTCTTCGGTTACTCCCCATAGGGGAACCCTTTTTGGTGCTAGGTAGAACCCTTTGAAGAGGGTTCTCCCTAGACCCCTTTATGTAGGGTTCTTCATAGAATCCCCCTGTATATGGTTCTATCTAGAACCCTTTATGAAAGGTTCTGCCTAGACCCCTCTATGAAGGGTTCTACCAAGAACAATTTTATCATCTAAAGGTTCTTCCTAGAACCATCTACAAAGGGTTTTAAAAATACACATATCTTTGGAGGGTTCTTCCTCGATGAACAGCTCTCCAGCCTTATTAGCCTTTCAAGTTAAATACATTACATATATCAAAAGGCCTTTTTTTCAGGGCCTAGTCATACCCTAACACAGTGGTGTTAAGAAACTCCTGGTTTACAGGCAACATCAGGCCTGCAAGTCACATTATGCTGGCTTGCAAAGTGGTGTTTAATTAATTCCTATTAGAATCTAGCCAGAGTTCGGATATCCAACACGTGGGATTTTATGTCATCCGCAACCTGCACTCAGAATGACTGCCAAGTTAGGGAAGATTGAATACTGAAACTACCTTGATCATGTAAACTGGAACAACCATCTCAGTAATGAGTACAACTACTAACAGATTGGATTAGTTTAGAAGAATCTATGCTATTTATCTTTGTGTAGCATAAAATATATCAGTCAATCAATGTAACATGCCAAAACACAGCTATTAAAACAAACAATTCTGAAAATCCCCCTGAAATAGAGCATGCTGGGAAATAAGATATATGGTTATACTGTATGTAGAACCCTTCTTGCCTTCCAAAGAATCATCAAAGAACCCTTTCTTCCAAAAACAGTTCTTAGGATGTTAAAGATTCTAGGTAGAACCCATTGCCTTACAAAGAGCCCTTGTCTTCCAAAAAAGGTTCTTCAGATCAAAACAGTTCTTGTTAGAACGCTATCCCACCACAAAGAATCCTTTTGAAACCCTTTTTTCTAAAAGTGTATTTACCCCCATCAACCCTCCTGTAATAGCCTCATACTGCTCATAAAGAAGTCATATGTCATTACCACTGTGCACTTTGCTCATATTCTCCCTCTATTCTCCCCAGTGGCAGTACATCTATATAGCTTAGTTCCATTCAATGTTCCGTTCTGTGTGGCTTCTAGTCATAGTACGACTGTAAATTGTAATGGTGCGTAACAGGAGATTACAGGTTAATGTAATTATTATTTTTTTTTTTCAGAATGCAAACTCTCCAGGACTGGACCACCTGCCACAATTGTTGCCATAGATGAAGAGAGCCCAAATGGTATGTATTCTTTACATGCAGCATTGTTGAAACAATGCACCAATGTCAGAGGCGGCAGTTAACCTAATGGTTAAGAGCGTTGGGCCAGTAACCGAAAAGTTGTTGGTTCGAATCCCTGCGCAGACTAGGTGACAAATCTGCCGATGTGCCCTTGAGCAATGCACTTATTGCTCCTGTTAGTTGCTCTGCCTAGGAGCGTCTTCTAAATTATTCAAATGTAACGGAAGCTGGGATCATAAATAATCATAAACCCTGGTTGAGTCGCAGGGAATGAAAAGCTCCTCACACAGAGCATTGCATTTTCCCATGTAATAAAAGAGACAAATGGATAGTTCACAAAATTCTTGTTCTGGAGGTTTTTCGCCATGTGTGTGTTTACCACTTAAACTCCACATTCTCCACTTCCTAATTGTTTTTCTCAGTTGAGGGCTAAGCCATTACCAGTTTATGGGTGGATTTAAATGTGCCCACCAGGGAGGGAGGCACTAATGAGTGGAGCTGCTGTTGCTGTTCGTTGTTGTGGCCATATTTCTCTCCCTCTTAAAACCTCCCTTGACGGTTACACGCCGGGCCGGTCCCTGGCAGCCACATCACAGATGGTGTTCAGTATGCTGCACAGCCAGGGGCCCCTCGCTGTAATAGATCTCTCTGTTCTCCTTCCCCTCTTTCCCTTCTTTCTCCAGACTCACTATTCGGCGTGGTGGCCCGGGCTGGGCTTCGTTGTTACCTGTAATTCCGTTTGAACATTATTGATGCATTTGACAGGTGTAAGCGGAAGTCAGTGGCTGGCTGTTATTTTAGCTACCAACTGCCTAATGAGCATCAAGGCTTTTCCGCTTCTTGGCAATGGACATCAGCAGTAGAGTTGGGCGGTATCCAGATTTTCGTACCATCGTACCGTTTCTATACCGTACCAGGGTATACAGTATTACCAGAAGTGCAAACAAAGGGCGCTATTTCAACACACAAAATAATTTAGGCAACAAGGATCTTGATCCAGAAGGGCATTGAATGTCTCTGCTGTTACCAAGAAGCTTGATCTTGACATCTAGCCAATTTAGCAAACCAAATCCATAACTGGAGCCCTGAGCTGCATATCATTTATTTGACACAGCTTCGATTTCTTTTAGTTATGCTTAACTTAAGCAGCTCAACAACAAAAAAAACATATATTTTTAAAACTGTATTGAAAATCATACCGTTAGTATTCGGAAATACCCCGGTATCATCCGACAGCTCCTCTCACCTTGTCACCAGGACTGTCTACAGCTCTCCAAGGTGGTGGTGCTGGTTAGAGTCAGGGGTTGGAACCAAAATTATTTTCCAGACGTTCTCGGGAAACGTTCAATCGAGCAGAAACTGAATCAAATCAAATGTATTTATATAGCCCTTCTTACATCAGCTGATATCTCAAAGTGCTGTACAGAAACCCAGCCTAAAACCTCAAACAGCAACCAATGCAGGTGTAGAAGCACGGTGGTTAGGAAAAACTCCCTAGAAAGGCCAAAACCTAGGAAGAAACCTAGAGAGGAACCAGGCTATGAGGGGTGGCCAGTCCTCTTCTGGCTGTGCCGGGTGGAGACTATAACAGAACATGGCCAAGATGTTCAAATGTTCATAAATGACCAGCATGGACAAATAAAAATAATCACAGTAGTTGTCGAGGGTGCAACAGGTTACGTCATTAGTAAATGTCAGTTGGCTTTTCATAGCCGATCACGTCCGGTGAACAGGTCAGGGTTACATAGCCACAGGCAGAACAGGTGAAACTGGAGCAGCAGCACGGCCAGTTGGACTGGGGACAGCAAGGAGTCATCATGCCAGGTAGTCCTTATGCATGGTCCTAGGGCTCAGGTCCTCTGAGAAAGAGAGAATTAGAGAAAACATACTTAAATTCACACAGGGCACCGGATAAGACAGGAGAAATACTCCAGATATAACAGACTGACCCTAGCCCCCCGACACATAAACTACTGCAGCATAAATACTGGAGGTTGAGACAGGAGGGGTCAGGAGACACTGTGGCCCCATCCGATGATACCCCCGGATAGGGCCAAACAAGCAGGACATAACCCCACCCACTTTGCCAAAGCACAGCCCCACACCACAAGAGGGATATCTTCAACCACCAACTTACCATCCTTAGACAAGGCCGAGTATAGCCCACAAAGATCTCCACCACGGCACAACCTAAGGGGGCCCCCCCTCAATGCCTGTCTGCCAGCCTGATATAGAAGCCACGGCCACGTGACTCACTGTCTGTAAAAGCAATCCAGTTTCGTGAACGGGATGGTCCTAATAAACAGGCCGGTGAGTGGATATATAAAGTACAAGTCAAAAGTTTGGACACACCTACTCATTTATTTTTTAATTAAAAAAAAATATATATTTTCTACATTGCAGAATAATAGTAAAGACACCGAAACTATGAAATAACACATATGCAATCATGTAGTAACCAAAAAAGTGTTAAAAAAATCTAAATACATTATATTTTTGAGATTGATCAAAGTAGCCACCCTTTGCTAAAATCTAAAATATATTTGATTTGTTTAACACTTTTTTTGTTACTACATGATTCCTTATGTGTTATTTCATAGTTTTGATGATGTCACTTATTCTACAATGTAGAAAATAGTAAAAATAAAGATAAACCCTTGAATGAGCAGGTGTGTCCAAACTTTTGACTGGTACTGTATATAATCTAAACTCAGCAAAAAAATAAACATCCTCTCACTGTCAACTGTGTTTATTTTCAGCAAACTTAACATGTGTAAATATATGTATGAACATAACAAGATTCGACAACTGAGACATAAACTGAACAAGTTCCACAGACGTGACGAACATAAATGGAATAATGTGTCCCTGAACAAAGGGGGGTCATAATCAAAAGTAACAGTCAGTATCTGGTGTGGCCACCAGCTGCATTAAGTACTGCAGTGCATCTTCTCCTCATGGACTGCAACACATTTTCCAGTTCTTGCTGTGAGATGTTACCCCACTCTTCCACCAAGGCACCTGCAAGTTCCCGGACTCTTCTGGGGGGAATGGCCCTAGTCCTCACCCTCCGATCCAAGAGTCAGTTTTAGAATGGGCATGGCAGAACACTGACATTCCCGTCTTGCAGGAAATCACGCACAGAACGAGCAGTATGGCTGGTGGAATTGTCATGCTGGAGGGTCATGTCAGGATGAGCCTGCAGGAAGGGTACCACATGAGGGAGGAGGATGTCTTCCCTGTAACGCACAGCATTGAGATTGCCTGCAATGACAAGAAGCTCAGTCCGATGATGCTGTGACACACCTCCCCAGACCATGACGGACCCTCCACCTCCAAATTGATCCCGCTCCAGAGTACAGGCCTCGGTGTAACGCTCATTCCTTCGATCATAAACTCAAATCCGACCATCACCCCTAGTGAGACAAAACCGCGACTCGTCAGTGAAGAACACTTTTTGCCTGTCCTGTCTGGTCCAATGACGGTGGCTTTGTGCCCATAGGCAACGTTGTTTCCGGTGATGTCCGATGAGGACCTGCCTTACAACAGGCCTACAAGCCTTTAGTCCAGCCTATTGCGGACAGTCTGAGCACTGATGGAGGGATTGTGCGTTCCTGGTGTAACTCGGGCAGTTGTTGCCATCCTGTACCTGTGCTGCAGGTGTGATGTTCGGATGTGCCGATCCTGTGCAAGTGTTGTTACACGTGGTCTGCCACTGTGAGGACGATCAGCTGTCCGTACTGTCTCCCTGTAGCGCTGTCTTAGGCGTCTCACAGTATGGACATTGCAATTTATTGCCCTGGCCACATCTGCAATCCTCATGCCTCCTTGCAGCATGCCTAAGGCACGTTCACGCAGATGAGCAGGGACCCTGGGCATCTTTGTTTTGGTGTCAGTAGAAAGACCTCTTTAGTGTCCTAAGTTTTCATAACTGTGACCTTAATTGCCTACCGTCTGTAAGCTGTTAGTGTCTTAATGACCATTCCACAGGTGCATGTTCATTAATTGTTTATGGTTCATTGAACACGCATGGGCAACAGTGTTTAAACACTTTACAATGAAGATCTGTGACGTTATTTGGATTGTTACAGGGTCCTGAAATCGGGAAGTTTCTTTTATTGCTGAGTGTTTATATATATATATATATATATACACACAATACCTGTTAAATAAATATATATATATATATATATATATACACACAATACCTGTTAAAGGTTTTAGAACACCTACTCATTCAAGTTTTATTTTATTTTTTTAAACTATTTTCTACATTGTGAACTTTCACGATCGTGTGGGAGTGAGACGGACCAAAACGCAGCATGTGGAAAATAAGCCATCTTCTTTTATTTATGAAGAAGGCAAAACGAAACAAAACACTTAATTAATTAACATTAAAATAATTAAGAAAACAAAGAATACTAAGGCCAGGGCGTGACAAAACCCCCCCCCCCCCCTTAAGGTGCGAACTCCGGGCGCACCAGCACAAAGTCTAGGGGAGGGTCAGGGTGGGCATCTGACCACGGTGGTGGCTCAGGCTCTGGGCGAGGTCCCCACCCCACCATAGTCAATCCCAGCTTACGTCTCTCCCTCAGAATGACCACCCTCATATTACACCCACTTAGGTTAAGGGGCAACACCAAGATAAAGGACAGCTCCGGGACGAGGTAGCTCAGGACAGAGAAGTAGCTCAGGACAGAGGGATAGCTCAGGACAGTGGGATAGCTCAGGACAGATAGGTAGGTCAGGATAGAGAGATAGCTCAGGATAGAGGGGCAACTCCGGACTGAAGGGCAGCTCCGGACAGAGAGACAGCTCTGGACTGAGGGGCAGTTCAGGATTAATGGCAGCTCTGGGCTGAGGGGTAGCTCATGGCTGGCTGACGGCTCTGGACGCTCATGGCTGGCTGACGGCTCTGGACGCTCATGGCTGGCTGACGGCTCTGGACGCTCATGGCTGGCTGACGGCTCTGGACGCTCATGGCTCGCTGACGGCTCTGGCAGATCCTGTCTGGTTGGCGGCTCTGGCAGATCCTGTCTGGTTGGCGGCTCTGGCAGATCCTGTCTGGTTGGCGGCTCTGGCAGATCCTGTCTGGTTGGCGGCTCTGGCAGATCCTGTCTGGTTGGCGGCTCTGGCAGATCCTGTCTGGTTGGCGGCTCTGGCAGATCCTGTCTGGTTGGCGGCTCTGGCAGATCCTGTCTGGTTGGCGGCTCTGGCAGATCCTGACTGACGAATGGCTCTAGCGGCTCCTGACTGACTATCGGCTCTGACGGCTCGGGACAGACGGGCGCCTCTAATGGCTCGGGACAGACGGATGGCTCAGACGGCGCTGGGCAGACGGATGGCTCAGACGGCGCTGGGCAGACGGATGGCTCAGACGGCGCTGGGGAGACGGATGGCTCAGACGGCGCTGGGGAGACGGATGGCTCAGACGGCGCTGGGGAGACGGATGGCTCAGACGGCGCTGGGGAGACGGATGGCTCAGACGGCGCTGGGGAGACGGATGGCTCAGACGGAGCTGGGGAAACGGATGTCTCAGACGGCGCTGAGGAGACGGATGGCTCAGACGGCTCTGAGGAGACGGATGGCTCAGACTGATCCTGTCTGGCGGAAGGCTTCGGCTGCTCCTGTCTGGCGGAAGGCTCTGTAGGCTCATGGCAGACGGGCAGTTCATGCGGCGCTTGGCAGACGGCAGACTCTGGCCGGCTGAGACGCACTGTAGGCCTGGTGCGTGGTGCCGGAACTGGAGGTACCGGGCTAAGGACACGCACCTTCAGGCTAGTGCGGGGAACAACAACAGGGCACACTGAGTTCTCAAGGCGCACTATAGGACTGGTGCATGGTACCAGAACTGGTGGTACCGGGCTGAGGGCACGCACCTCAAGACGAGTGCGGGGAGAAATAACAGTGTGTAAAGGACTCAGGAGACGCACAGGTGGCTTAGTGCGTGGTGCCGGAACTGGAGGCACTGGGCTGGAGACACGCACCATAGGGAGAGTGCGTGGAGGAGGAACAGGGCTCTGAAAACGCACTGGAAACCTGGTGCGTGGTGTAGGCACTGTTGGTACTAGACTGGGGCGGGGAGGTGGCGCCGGAAATACCGGACCGTGCAGGCGTACTGGCTCCCTTGAGCACCGAGCCTGCCCAACCTTACCTGGTTGAATGCTCCCCGTCGCCCGACCAGTGCGGGGAGGTGGAATAACCCGCACCGGGCTATGTAGGCGAACCGGGGACACCATGCGTAAGGCTGGTGCCATGTAAGCCATGACATTTGGCTCAATGCCCAATCTAGCCCTACCAGTGCAGGGAGGTGGAATAACCCGCACTGGGCTATGCACCCGTACAGGAGACACCGTGCGCTCTACTGCGTAACACGGCGTCTGCCCGTACTCCCGCTTTCCACGGTTAGCCTGGGAAGTGGGCGCAGGTCTCCTACCTGCCCTTGGCCCACTACCTCTTAGCCCCCCCCAAGAATTTTTTGGGTAGTACTCACGGGCTTTTCAGGCTTCCAGCCACGTCTCCTTGCTGCCTCCTCATATCTCCGCCTCTCTGCTTTCGCTGCCTCCAGCTCAGCTTTGGGGCGGTTATATTCTCCTGGTATTTCACGGTCCAGAATTTCCTCCCAATTCCAATAGTCCTGTGTAGGTGGGTCCCGTTGTTGTTGCACATGCTGCTGGATCCGATGTTGGTGGGGAATTCTTTCACGATCGTGTGGGAGTGAGACGGACCAAAACGCGGCATGTGGAAAATAAGCCATCTTCTTTTATTTATGAAGAAGGCAAAACGAAACAAAACACTTGCAAACGAACAAAACAACAAACGACCGTAAAGCTATAAACGTAGTGCACACACACAGGCTACAAACGTTCAACATAGACAATTCCCCACAAACAGCTAAAGCCTATGGTTACCTTAAATATGTCTCCCAATCAGAGACAACAATATCCAGCTGTCTCTAATTGAGACCCAATTCAGGCAACCATAGACTTTCCTAAACACCTACACTCAACCATAGACACACCTAGACAACTACACTAAACATAAACCCAACTACTCTAAATAAACCCCCTAAACCTTACAACCACCCTAAACACTACAAAACCCACATAAATAACCCATGTCACACCCTGACCTAACTAAAATAATTAAGAAAACAAAGAATACTAAGGCCAGGGCGTGACAGTGAACACATAACTATGAAATAACACATGTGGAATCATGTAGTGAACAAAAAAGTGTTAAACAAATAAAACTATATTTTATATTTGAGATTCTTTAAATAGCCACCCTTTGCCTCGATGACTGCTTTGCATACTCTTGGCATTCTCTCAACCAGCTTCATCACCTGGAATGCATTTCAATTAACAGGTGCCCAAATAAAGGCTTCATATAGTTCAAGTAACAGACGCATCTCAACATAAACTGTTCAGAGGTGACTGCATGAAACCGGCCTTCATGGTCGAATTGCTGCAAAGAAACCACTACTACCGCTCGAACCACTAGGCTACCTGCCACCCCTTGTCTAGATGAGATAGAAGGGAGTTCAATTCAATCATGGCTCTATATAATACTGTATGTTTCCTGTCAGAGCTATATGTAAGTTGATTATACAGACAATTTGGAATGTTCAGCACATTCTCACAAAAACAAGAATTGATGCAGTCAATCTTTGTTCTACTTTGAGCCAAGAGAGACTGACATGCATACTGTTGACATTAGTCCTCTGTGTGCATTGACGGGCAAGATGTGCTGCTCTGTTCTGGGCCAGATGCAGCTTTTCTAGGCCCTTCTTTGCAGCACCGGGCAATAGTCAAGATTAGATCGAACTAGAGCCTGCAGGACTTGTTTGGTTGACTGTTGTTTTAAAAATGCTGAGTATCTCGTTATCACAGACAGCTAGTTCATTACTAGCCACCCATTCTAAAACTGACTGCAACTCTTTGTTTAGGGTTGCAGTGATTTCACTTGCTGTGGTTGCTGATGGATATAATGTTGAATCATCAGCGTACATAGACATACAGGATTTGTTGAAGGCTCGTGGTAGATCATTGGTAAAAATAGAGAACAGTAAATGACCGAGACAGCTGCCTTGCGGAACACCACACTAATGTTTTACATTGGAGAAGCTTCCATGAAAGAAAACCCTCTGTGTTCTGTTGGATAGATTGCTCTCAACCCATGATATGGTAGAGGATGTAAAGCCATAAGTTTATCCAATAACAGATTATGGTCAATAATATTTAATTCTGCGTTAAGTATAACCATACAACTCCCACAATCCTCTTATTATGAATGTATTTCAGCCAATCATCAGTCATTTGTGTCAGTGCAGTACATGTTGAATGCCCTTCTCTATAAGCATACTGAAAGTACATTTGTTAATTTGTTCACAGAGAAACAGCACTGTATCAACAACAACAAAAATCCAAAAGTTTGCTAATTGCTGGCAGCAAGCTGATTGATTGGCTATTTGAACCAGTAAAGGGCGCTTTACCATTCTTGGGTAGCGGAATTACTTTATTTTCCCTCCAGGTCTGAGGACAAACACTTTTCTCCAGGCACAGATTAAAGATAACAGGAGTGGCAATATAGTCCGCTACCATCCTAAGTAGTTTTCCATCTGGTTTCACATTATTGATGGACAACAATCATTTTCCAATTTGACTTGCAGTATCAAAGCCAGTGCTAATTTGTATTCGTAGAGCATGACTTTCTTTCCATTGTAAAGTATGCATTTAATCAAGCATAATTATTTTTGGGAGAGAGGTTTTGTGCAGGAGTCAGAATGTGTTTGCATTGAAAAGCTCTTTAGTTCAACTGTATATTTGCCAAGGTCAGAGGATTTAAGGGAATTTGTTCCTCGTGAAACAGTAATTTACCTGTGATTTTCACCCCATACTGCGTGAAAGCGCCTTTAACTCCTCACTTAATGGATGAACCATGCCTCAGCATAAGAAATCAGATGTTATGTAGTTTAACCCATGCGCTATACTTATCCGAAGCAATTGCTGTCGATAAGCAATTGCTGTCGATAATATTTCTCATATAGTATGTTTGTAGTTGTTCACTGATCCACAGTCAATTTATTTATTCAATAACATTGATTTCATGGACCCCCCCTTTTGAATTTCAGAGAGTTTGCTTCCTTGTACAGGCATAAAGAAACACGTCTAAGCTTTGGAAAAACAGTGACAGACCACAAACCAAGTACTGTGTATCACACAGATTAACATAACAATATTGTCATTCTCCCCGAAGTTGAATTCAATCATCATTTTCCAGCTAGAGACAGAGAGGGAGTGTCGCCAAAATCACTGTTCTGTGAGATGAATTTGGAGAATAGACCTCTCTGCAGACACCATAAAGATTTCGCTCTAAAATGAAAGCAAATCAGGTCAGCTGTAAATTTGTGAACCCATTTCCTTAAAACTTTGGCTTGTCTCAGCAAATTCATGAGTTTTTTCAGGTGTACTTCACTCCGTTCCGACAGCTGGAAAGTCATTTAATAGGAAATGAATAAAGTTATAGCCCTGACAACTTTTTATTATAAAGGGACAATTTTATGTGTGATTGCCAAGGCATATAAACCTAAAGTAAGTGTCATTTGAAGATATAACCTTAGCAGACTTTGAGAATTGCTCTGTATTTCTCTGCAAATTCAACTGGGCTAAAACAATAGACACTGTGACATGGGGTTCATTGCTAGATGAGTTTTGCTCTCCTATGGTCTTTTTAATGTCAAGGCACAGTGGCGAGTGTCAGTTGTGGATGATGGAATCTGAGGTGTAGGGCCAGTGAGTGTGATGGAGGTGCACCCGAGGGTCACACAGTAGTGAAGCATTCCCTCCCTCCCTCTCTCTCACACACACACACACACACACACACACACACACACACACACACACACACACACACACACACACACACACACACACACACACACACACACACACACACACACACACACACACACACACACACACACACACACACACACACACACACACTGAGGCCTATGAGGCAGGAGAGAGGAGGTTAACGGATCAGCAACCCTGGGGCCAATTTCAAGGTCCCCTTCTTGAGTGTCCACACAATAGCACAGGAGACAAAGGTGACGAGAAGGGGGCGGGGTCAGGTAACGAGAGGGATAGGAATCAATTGTGACATCACGAGGAAGGACAGCGGTTATTGATCTAATAGGACAGTACTGAGTGTGAAGGGGAGCTTCTGAGAGGGACAGAGTCAAAGGAGGCAGGGGATAGGTAGCCTGGTACCAGATCTCAATGCCATTTTTAAAACTCCATGCGATTACATACAGTACACCATGCTAAGGGATAGGTATCAGGCAGAAAAGATGACCAGGACTGGACTATTGAAATGGGGAAGGAGGAGATGGAATGGAGGACAACCAGTCCTGGTTAGCTACTGAACGGGCCACTCTTTTCTCACCTCAAATTTTTATATTTTTTACACTTCCTTCTTTCCCATCTCCTGGTTAATTCCTCACCTCTTAACTCCACTCGTATTTTATTATCCCTATATTGTGGCAACTGTAAAATATTGGAAATATTTTAAAGTTGGTTATGCAATACCAGTTATGCCGTTCCAGTCAGATTCGAGCAATACATATCTTTACAGTAATATATAACATGAAACATTACCCTAAAACCCTTTTATCCCTATCACCTGCCACTCAGGGAGGATAAGCAACTTTACCCAGGTCTGTACTGTTTACGAGAAGTGCTATCATTCAGTGATTGAGAACCTGTGTTGTCGCTGCCTGTATCCCCTTTCTTCTCAGACTGTGTGGTGGTTTTGCATTAGACTCTCTGCCAGCCACTGCTCTATTTCATTCTGGAGTGGTAGACCGACAGATCGGCATTGTGCTCACAGTTCTATGAGACCTATAGCTAGAGCCTTGGACTATGTTTCTTGATTAAATGTCTCTTCTCTTAGACCAAAATAGTCCCAGGCTCGTGGAATGGTAGTGGCCAGGTCCTTTTAAGGACTGTAGTACTAGCAGTAGCAGCAGAGGGTCAAATATTTAGGCCAGTTTATGGGGACCATGTCCTCAGGTTAGGGGTTTTGAAAGTGAAAAATGTCTTTAGGCTTCATGGTGATGGCAGAAAAGATCACAAACGGACACTGCCCCCGGACACACTTGGATCATTACCTCATACATGTACTCTAGCGTGTCTGGTCCCACATGCCACAAAGCACCATTATTTCTAGAAGCAGATGGAGCCTAGGAGATGAAGACGATGCACAAGGCTGTACTGTGTCGGTCACCATTGGTCACGTCGACTCGCTCCCCTGCCTAATGTTTTGTGAAGAGAATATTTAATCTACCAGTACACCCTGCAGGAAATCTACCCCCCCCCCCCCCACCCCCACCCCTGCTACGCCCATTTGATTTTACTCATGTCATTTTAATCTTCGGACTCCTCCGAGTCAGAGTTGCTGACTTGTCAAGTAATGTCAGGGCGAAAGAGACGATTCATTATCATTGGCAATGGCCAAAAACATATATTTCTTTGGATTCAATTGAAGGGAAAATATGTGAAGCAAAAGTTCTCCCTCTTTTAAATGAAACACTTACCTGTATAAAGTATAACCTTGATTTATAATTGTCATACGGTATTAAGCATATGTTTAACACTGTTGATATCTCATCAATGATCCTCAGACTTCATACTCAACATAAAATACATTTACACACTAAAACAATGTTTTTGTGTGTATTTTGCTTTTGGCACGTGCAATAGACTGGGAATCTGCTGTACCATGTTCTTCTTTTGAGTCCTGTTCATCACCACAGTGTATGTAGACGCGAACAGCGTGCATGTTTGTCTTCGCCTTGATGGTATCACAACAAATGGCGATGTGCGTCAAGAGGCAAAACAACATCTGTGATTGGGGGAAGTGGGAGAACCCTCACAGAAGGAAAATAGATTGCAGGTCATTGGATCAGGTTTGCCAAGTGAGAGTGAAATTGAAAGACTGTATGCTGTAGGGGCTTTTTTTATGGAGCTGTAGACGGGTTGGTTGTTTAGCAACAACGGTGCAAAACAGATGAGGTTGGCTTAGATTGTTGACAACTTGTAAGCTGTACAAGACATGGTATCAACATGATAAAACAAGCTGAAACGAGCCACTTGCGATTCCCCACATGGCAGTTTCTTGTCATTCTTGCCAGCAATCTGGCCAACCAGAATCACGCCAACAGGCTGACTTCTGCCCCATGGAGGCGGGCACATCGTTTTCGTGACGCTGTCAGTCAACCCATCTATAGAGAGAGGAGCCGAGCAGATCAGACGTCTAGTACTTGATCGTGACAGTTATGACAAACTAGTTGATCACTCCTATAGGCTTTTCTCTCAAACTGCAAGGCCTTCTATACTGTGTGTGACTAAAACCCCACTGACAATGATAGGCGAATGTAAATGCTTACATTCCATGCCTTGGTCTCTGGTATTTATCAAAAATAAATAATGTACCTTAGACAGGCACTCTATAACTCAAATGTAAGGAATTTATTCAATAACCGTCAGGATTTTGGGGTCTCAGTTATTCCATATAAAAAGCTTGAGATTGACATTGGGTGATGTGCAGTTACTTACATCCCCCAACAATATGCCCAATAGCAGTATGCCTACTAACAAAATATCCCTGCCAATGAGGGTACTCTACACTGTCTGGGCAATTCCAGAAGAGAAAATGGACCAACATCAGCATGTTGGTCCATTTTCCATCAGTCTCTCTGCTGCCTGTCCTACTGTATATGCTTTCTCTGCATGGGGTGAATGGGAACATTGTGTTAATGTGTAAACAGCCAGCCTGACCCAGCAGCAACCTTCTCCCTGTGTCCTGAAGGCCGGAGCCCAGTATGATCAGACAGAGAGCCAAGCCCAGCCCCCCCCCCCCCCCCCCCCCCCACCCCATCTACGTCACCAGTCACAGGTGCTCTGCCAGCTTGCAGGACCATGTCAGGCTGCCAAGATGCCATCCCATTTGCCAGCTGCTGAGGGACCTGCACGACTCCGCTCACTGCTAGTCAAATGTCAGCCCACAGCTGCCGGAGAACAGGGAGTGGAGTGCAGTCTGTACCTGTACTGTAACTCAAACACCGTCAGCATCAGCCACTAATGTGTTCTTTAACCATCAGTGTAGAATAACAACCATCTGGCTGCTGTGCACAAACATAGCAGGAGTAGAGCAGGGAAGGAAGGTACGATTAGAGAGTGATAAGGAAGACATGAATAATGTGTAGATGGTAGAACAAATGTGTAACGAATGGAAATGTTCCAGCACCGATAGCTGAACTTCCGGGAAGCCTGACACTTCTGATTTTTTGATATCTTTCAAGTTGACGACTTGAACTGACGAGGATTCCGGTGGAGATTGACATTTTGTCCATCTGTGTGTCTGTCTGACACGCGAATCGCAGTTGGGAATTGCAGATATTTCTGCTTTTTCTGTCCAGCAAATGAACACGTGAAATACATTGTCTGTCATCCAACATTTAAATTAACACCATCACAAGGAAGAAGAGTCCCTTAGCACATTAGAGAAATGATGCAGCCTGTGAACCAAGTCTCACCCCGGTGTCTCATCGAAATGTGGGAAGTGTACTTGTGCGACTTCCTTACGCTTCTCTTCCTCTAGTAAATGTAAAAACTAAACCTATTAACCTTTTCAGCTCCGCTTGTAATTCTCTTTCGTTTTCCCTGCAGATATTGGCTTAGTTACATGCGTTGTTCCCACTTCCCAGAGTCTTCTCTGGTAAACAGTTACTATTGTATAGGTGGAGAAGTACATTGGGACCTAGTTGCCTCGAACGGCAATATACAGCACATCACGCCAAAACAAAAGCAAAGGGGTGGCGAGTTCAACTTTAAGAGACGGTTCCAAACCTAAGGCCGTGTGTGTGTGTGTGTGTGTGTGTGTAGTCATCTGTTGATTGAACATGCAGATCTTTGAGGATCTCTGTCTACAGGGACCCTGCTTTTCCAATCAGGCAACATAACAATTGTATTAAGGAATTTAGGTAGGAACCAACTATAGTAAAAATTAAAAAAGAGCCATGGAAAATGTAAATGAAAGAATTACTCAAGGTGACAGGGTTTTGGTAGCATGCACACTAATGTAAATCCAATCTTGATCATACACCATACACACACTCGTGCTCATTCAAATTCTACATAGCCAAGCATTCTAGTCTGCTGTCAGAAACATGCTTCAAACACGATAGTAAACTGCTTCAAGCACAAGTTGTGGCTTTCACATTCCCGTATTCTGTCAACATACAGCAACGGTAATCCTCAAATATGTGCTTGCATTAAACTGCGCCTCAGTGTAAAAATGGCAGGTTATTTATCAGTCCTTATAGCCTGCTGTGGATTGATAGGAAAACTTCTGACTCTATGACACTTAATGTAGGTCACAGCTGTTTTTACTGTGTACTAAACAGTCAAACAGTCAAGGAGAGTCGTGTTCATCTGTACATTTCATCTGTCTTTCTTGCAAAGGTCTGCTAGCTAAGCAGAGCTACTCCAGGTCACTCAGCCAGCGCTGCTAGTGGCTGGAGCCAGCCTGAGGTTAACTACTCCAGGTCACTCAGCCAGCGCTGCTAGAGGCTGGAGCCAGCCTGAGGTTAACTACTCCAGGTCACTCAGCCAGCGCTGCTAGAGGCTGGAGCCAGCCTGAGGTTAACTACTCCAGGTCACTCAGCCAGCGCTGCTAAGAGGCTGGAGCCAGCCTGAGGTTAACTACTCCAGGTCACTCAGCCAGCGCTGCTAGAGTCTGGAGCCAGCCTGAGGTTAACTACTCCAGGTCACTCAGCCAGCGCTGCTAAGAGGCTGGAGCCAGCCTGAGGTTAACTACTCCAGGTCACTCAGCCAGCGCTGCTAGAGGCTGGAGCCAGCCTGAGGTTAACTACTCCAGGTCACTCAGCCAGCGCTGCTAGAGGCTGGAGCCAGCCTGAGGTTAACTACTCCAGGTCACTCAGCCAGCGCTGCTAGAGGCTGGAGCCAGCCTGAGGTTAACTACTCCAGGTCACTCAGCCAGCGCTGCTAAGAGGCTGGAGCCAGCCTGAGGTTAACTACTCCAGGTCACTCAGCCAGCGCTGCTAGAGTCTGGAGCCAGCCTGAGGTTAACTACTCCAGGTCACTCAGCCAGCGCTGCTAAGAGGCTGGAGCCAGCCTGAGGTTAACTACTCCAGGTCACTCAGCCAGCGCTGCTAGAGTCTGGAGCCAGCCTGAGGTTAACTACTCCAGGTCACTCAGCCAGCGCTGCTAGAGGCTGGAGCCAGCCTGAGGTTAACTCCTCCAGGTCACTCAGCCAGCGCTGCTAGAGGCTGGAGCCAGCCTGAGGTTAACTACTCCAGGTCACTCAGCCAGCGCTGCTAGAGGCTGGAGCCAGCCTGAGGTTAACTACTCCAGGTCACTCAGCCAGCGCTGCTAGAGGCTGGAGCCAGCCTGAGGTTAACTACTCCAGGTCACTCAGCCAGCGCTGCTAAGAGGCTGGAGCCAGCCTGAGGTTAACTCCTCCAAGTCACTCAGCCAGCGCTGCTAGAGGCTGGAGCCAGCCTGAGGTTAACTACTCCAGGTCACTCAGCCAGCGCTGCTAGAGGCTGGAGCCAGCCTGAGGTTAACTACTCCAGGTCACTCAGCCATCGCTGCTAGAGGCTGGAGCCAGCCTGAGGTTAACTCCTCCAGGTCACTCAGCCATCGCTGCTAGAGGCTGGAGCCAGCCTGAGGTTAACTACTCCAGGTCACTCAGCCAGCGCTGCTTGAGGCTGGAGCCAGCCTGAGGTTAACTACTCAAGTCAAAATGTATTTGTCAAATGCGGCGAATACAACAGATTTAGACTTTACTATGAAATGCTTAATTACAAGCCCTTTCCCAACAATGCAGAGTTAAAAGGTAAGAAAATGTGAGAATGAAAATAGTAACAGAATAAATAACAATAACAAAGCTATGTATACTGAACAAAAATATAAACACAACAATTTCTTTTGATTTTGCTGAGTTACATTTAATATGAGTAAATCAATTAATTAGGCCTTAATCTATGGGTTTCACATGACTGGTATTACAGATATGCATTCACATTGCCATTGATAAAATGCAATTGTGTTCGTTGTGCATAGCTTATGCCTAACCCCACTGCCACCATGGGGCACTCTGTTCACAACATTAACTTCACCAAATCGCTCGCCCGCAAGACACCATACACGTGGTCTGCGATTGTGAGGCCAGTTGGACGTACTGCCAAATCCTCTAAAACGACGTTGGGGGTGGCTTATGGTAGATAAATTAGCAAGAAATACTCTGGCAACAGCTATGATGGACATTCATGCAGTCAGCATGACAATTCCACACACCCTCAAATCTTTAGACATCTTTGGCATTGTGTTGTGTGACAAAACGGCACATTTTAGAGTGGCCTTTTCTTGTCCCCAGCACAAGGTGCACATATGTAATGATTGTGCAGTTTAATCAGCTTCTTGATGTGCCACACCTGTCTGGTGGATGGATTCTCTTGGCAAAGGAGAAATGCTCACTAACAGCGATGTAAACAACATTTGTGAGAAATATGCTTTTTGTGTGTATGGAACATTTCTGGGATCTTTTATTTCAGCTCATGAAACATGGGACCAACACTGTACATGTTGCGTTTTTATATTTTTGTTCAGTGTACAAGGAGTACCAGTACTGAGTTAATGTGCAGGAGTACTTTGTAGTTGAGGTAATATGTACATGTAGGTAGGGGTAAAAGTGTATAGGCAATCAGATTACATAATAAGCAGTAGCAGCACCGTATGTGAAGAGTGTGAACATGTGTGTTTGGGGTCAATATGCGTGTGTGTGTTTTGTGTTGTGAGCGTATGTCGTATGTGTGTTTCTGTTTGTGTGTTGGAGTGTCATTGTAAGAACAGTACCAGTCCAAAGTTTGGACACACCTACTCATTCAAGGGTTTTTCTTTATTTTGACTATTTTCTCTATTGTAGAATAATAGTGAAGACAAACTATGAAATAACACATATGGAATCATGTAGTAACCAAAAAAGTGTTAAACAAATTCTTTGTTTAAAAAACATTTGATTCTTCAAAGTAGCCACCCTTTGCCTCGATGACAGCTTTGCACACTCTTGGCATTCACTCAACCAGCTTCATGAGGTTGTCACCTGGAATGAATTTAAATTAACAGGTGTGCTTTGTAGAATTAATTTCCTTCTTAATTTCCTTTGGTTTGAACCAATCAGTTGTGTTGTGACAAGGTAGGGGTGGTATACAGAAGATAGCCCTATTTGATAAAAGACCAAGTCCATATTATGGCAAGAACAGCTCAAATAAACAAAGAGAAACGACAGTCCATCATTACTTTAAGACATGAAGGTCAGTCAATCCGGAAAAAGTTTCTTCATGTGCAGTAACAAAAACCATCAAGCGCTGTGATGAAACTGGTTCTCATGAGGACCGCCAAAGGAATGGAATACCCAGAGTTACCTCTGCTGCAGGGGATACGTTCATTAGAGTTAACAGCCTCGGAAATTGCAGCCCAAATAAATGCTTCAGAGTTCAAGTAACAGACACATCTCAACATCAACTGTACAGAGGAGACCGCGTGAATCAGGCCTTCATGGTCGAATTGCTGCTAAATCAAATCAAATGTATTTATATAGCCCTTCTTACATCAGCCGATATATCAAAGTGCTGTACAGAAACCCAGCCTACAACCCCAAACAGCAAGCAATGCAGGTGTAGAAGCACGGTGGCTAGGAAAAACTCCCTAGATAGGCCAAAACCTAGGAAGAAACCTAGTGAGGAGCCAAGCTATGAGGGGTGGCCAGTCCTCTTCTGGCTGTGCCGGGTGGAGATTATAACAGAATATGGCCAAGATGTTCAAATGTTCATAAATGACCAGCATGGTCAAATAATAATAATCACAGTAGTTGTCGAGGGTGCAACAAGTCAGCACCTCAGAGGTGCACCTCAGAGGTAAATGTCAGTTGGCTTTTCATAGCCGATCATTGAGAGTATCTCTACCGCTCCTGCTGTCTCTAGAGAGTTGAAAACAGCTGGTCTGGGACAGGTAGCACGTCTGGAGAACAGGTCAGGGTTCCATAGCCGCAGGCAGAACAGTTGAAACTGGAGCAGCAGCACGGCCAGGTGGACTGGGGACAGCAAGGAGTCATCATGCCAGGTTGTCCTGAGGCATGGTCTTAGGGCTCAGTGTCCTTCGAGAGAAAGAGAGAAAGAGAGAATTGGAGAGAGCATACTTAAATTCACACAGGACACCGGATAAGACAGGAGAAATACTCCAGATATAACAGACTAACCCTAGCCCCCCGACACAAACTACTGCAGCATAAATACTGGAGGCTGAGACAGGAGGGGCTGAGGCTGAGAATCCCAGTGGAGAGAGGGGAACCGGCCAGGCAGAGACAGCAAGGGCGGTTCGTTGTTCCAGAGCCTTTTCGTTCACCTTCACACTCCTGGGCCAGACTACACTCAATCATATGTCCTACTGAAGAGATGAGTCTTCAATAAAGACTTAAAGGTTGAGACCGAGTCTGCATCTCTCACATGGGTAGGCAGACCATTCCATAAAAATGGAGCTCTATAGGAGAAAGCCCTGCCTCCAGCTGTTTGCTTAGAAATTCTAGGGACAATTAGGAGGCCTGCGTCTTGTGACCGTAGCATACGTGTAAGTATGTACAGCAGGACCAAATCGGAAAGATAGGTAGGAGCAACCCCATGTAATGATTTGTAGGTTAGCAGTAAAACCTTGAAATCAGCCCTTGCCTTAACAGGAAGCCAGTGTAGGGAGGCTAGCACTGGAGTAATATGATCAAATATTTTGGTTCTAGTCAGGATTCTAGCAGCCGTATTTATCCGGGTAGCCGGAAAGTAGAGCATTGCAGTAGTCTAACCTAGAAGTGACAAAAGCATGGATACATTTTTCTGCATCATTTTTGGACAGAAAGTTTCTGATTTTTGCAATGTTACGTAGATGTAAAAGAGCTGTCCTTGAAACAGTCTTGATATGTTTGTCAAAAGAAAGATCAGGGTCCAGAGTAACGCCGAGGTCCTTCACAGTTTTATTTGAGACGACTGTACAACCATCAAGATTAATTGTCAGATTCAACAGAAGATCTCTTTGTTTCTTGGGACCTAGATCAAGCATCTCTGTTTTGTCCGAGTTTAAAAGTAGAACGTTTGCAGCCATCCACTTCCTTATGTCTTAAACACAGGCTTCTAGCGAAGGCAATTTTGGGGCTTCACCATGTTTCATCGAAATGTACAGCTGTGTATCGTCCGCATAGCAGTGAAAGTTAACATTATTTTTTCGAATGACATCCCCAAGAGGTAAAATATATAGTGAAAACAATAGTGGTCCTAAAACGGAACCTTGAGGAACACCGACATTTACAGTTGATTTGTCAGAGGACAAACCATTCACAGAGACAAACTGATATCTTTCCGACAGATAAGATCTAAACCAGGTCAGAACTTGTCCGTGTAGACCAATTTGGGGTTTCCAATCTCTCCAAAAAAAATGTGGTGATCGATGGTATCAAAAGCAGCACTAAGGTCTAGGAGCACGAGGACAGAGGCAGAGCCTCATTTACCACCTTCACAAGTGCAGTCTCAGTGCTATGATGGAGTCTAAAACCAGACTGAAGCATTTCGTATACATTGTTTGTCTATAGGAAGTCAGTGAGTTGCTGCGCAACAGCTTTTCTAAAAAATTTGAGAGGAATGGAAGACTCTATTTAGGTCGATTTAGTTTTTTAAATATTTTCTGGGTCAAGGTTTGGCTTTTTCAAGGGAGGCTTTATTACTGCCACTTTTAGTGAGTTTGGTACACATCCGGTGGATAGAGAGACGTTTATTATGTTCAACATAGGAGGGCCAAGCACAGGAAGCAGCTCTTTCAGTAGTTTAGTTGGAATAGGGTCCAGTATGCAGCTTGAAGGTTTAGAGGCCATGATTATTTTTATCATTGTGTCAAGAGATATAGTACTAAAACACTTGAGTGTCTCCCTTGATCCTAGGTCCTGGCAGAGTTGTGCAGACTCAGGACAACTGAGCTTTGGAGGAATATGCAGATTTAAAGAGGAGTCCGTAATTTGCTCTCTAATGATTAAGTTCTCAAGTTCAGGTCTGTCTACGTCGTTTGTTGTTTTGTAGTTTGTTTAAGAGTTTTACCGTCTTCGTCTGTCTGTAATAAACTCATTATGTCTTCACACCTCGCTGCGTGTTGGTCCGATCCTCCTCATCCGAGGAGGAGGAATATGACGAACGTTAAAGAATCACCCACCCAACTCGGACCAAGCAACGTGGCTACGGGCAGCGACAGCAGCAGCAGCGACCAACTACACAGGACTCCTGGACATGGGAGGAAATTTTGGAGGGTAAAGGACCCTGGGCTAAGGTTGGAGAGAATCGCCGCTCTCGGGAGGAGATGGAGGCAGCTAAAGTCCAGGAGCGGTGGTATGAGGAGGCAGCACGGAAGCGTGGCTGGAAGCCCGTGAAGAAACCCCAAAAATATCTTGGGGGGGGGGGGGGCTAAAGGGTAGTGTGGCGAAGGCAGGTAGGAGACCTGCGCCCACTTCCCATGCTTACCGTGGAGAGCGGGAGTACGGGCAGACACCGTGTTATGCGGAAGAGCGCACGGTGTCTCCTGTACGTGTGCATAGCCCGGTGCGTGTTATTCCACCTCCCCGCACTGGCCGGGCTAGATTGAGCATTGAGCCAAGTGCCATGAAGCCGGCTCAACATATCTGGCCTCCAGTACGTCTCCTCGGGCCGGTGTACATGGCACCAACCTTACGTATGGTGTCCCCGGTTCGCCAACACAGCCCAGTGCGGGTTATTCCACCTCCCCGCACTGGACGGGGTACGGGGAGCATTCAACCAGGTAAGGTTGGGCAGGCTCGGTGCTCAAGGGAGCCAGTACGCCTGCACGGTCCGGTATATCCGGCGCCATCTTCCCGCCCCAGCCCAGTACCACCAGTGCCTACACCACGCACCAGGCTTCCAGTGCATCTCCAGAGCCCTGTTCCTCCTCCACGCACTCTCCATGTGGTGCGTGTCTCCAGCCCAGTACCTCCAGTTCCGGCACCACGCACCAAGCCTCCTGTGCGTCTCCAGAGCCCTGTACGCACTGTTCCTTCTCCCCGCACTCGCCCTGAGGTGCGTGCCCTCAGTCCGGTACCACCAGTTCCGGCACCACGCACCAGGCCTACTGTGCTTCTCAGTAGGTCAGAGTCGGCCGTCTTCCCAACGCCGCCTGCACTGCTCGTCTGCCCAACGCCGCCTGCACTGCTCGTCTGCCCAGCGCCGTCTGAGCTGTCTGTCTGCCCAGTGCCGTCTGAGCCATCCGTCTGCCCAGCGCCGTCTGAGCCATCCGTCTGCCCAGCGCCGTCTGAGCCATCCGTCTGCCCAGCGCCGTCTGAGCCGCCCGTCTGTCCCGAGCCGTCAGAGCCGCCCGTCTGTCCCGAGCCGTCAGAGCCGCCCGTCTGTCCTGAGCCGTCAGAGCCGCCCGTCTGTCTGGAGCCGCCCGTCTGTCTGGAGCCGCCCGTCTGTCTGGAGCCGCCCGTCTGTCCCGAGCCGCCCGTCTGTCCCGAGCCGCCCGTCTGTCCCGAGCTGCCCGTCAGTCGGGAGCCGCTAGAGCCGCCAGCCAGTCAGGAGCCGCCAGAGCCGCCAGCCAGTCAGGAGCCGCCAGCCAGTCAGGAGCCGCCAGCCAGTCAGGAGCCGCCAGCCAGTCAGGAGCCGCCAGCCAGTCAGGAGCCGCCAAAGCCGCCAGCCAGTCAGGAGCCGCCAGCCAGTCAGGAGCCGCCAGAGCCGCCAGCCAGTCAGGAGCCGCCAGAGCCGCCAGCCAGTCAGGAGCCGCCAGAGCCGCCAGCCAGTCAGGAGCCGCCAGAGCCGCCAGCCAGTCAGGAGCCGCCAGAGCCGCCAGCCAGTCAGGAGCCGCCAGAGCCGCCAGCCAGTCAGGAGCCGCCAGAGCCGCCAGCCAGTCAGGAGCCGCCAGAGCCGCCAGCCAGTCAGGAGCCGCCAGAGCCGCCAGCCAGTCAGGAGCCGCCTTCCAGTCATGAGCCGCCCTCCAGTCATGAGCCGCCCTCCAGTCATGAGCCGCCCTCCAGTCATGAGCCGCCCTCCAGTCATGAGCCGCCCTCCAGTCATGAGCCGCCCTCCAGTCATGAGCCGCCCTCCAGTCATGAGCCGCCCTCCAGTCATGAGCCGCCTTCCAGTCATGAGCTGCCTTCCAGTCATGAGCTGCCCCTCAGCCCGGAGCTGCCCCTCAGCCCGGAGCTGCCCCTCAGCCCGGAGCTGCCCCTCAGCCCGGAGCTGCCCCTCAGTCCGGAGCTGCCTTTCAGTCCGGAGCTGCCTTTCAGTCCGGAGCTACCTCTCTGTCCTGAGCTACCTCTCTGTCCTGAGCTACCTCTCTGTCCTGAGCTACCTCTCTGTCCTGAGCTACCTCTCTGTCCTGAGCTACCTCTCTGTCCTGAGCTGTCTCCTAAATTTAGTGGGGACCTTGGTGAGGATTCCTTGGCCAAGGTCGGGGGCGAGGGTTGCCACTCAAAGGACGCTAAGGAGGGGGACAAAGACAATGGTGGAGTGGTGGCCTCGTCCACCGCCGGAGCCGCCACCGCGGACAGAGTCCCACCCAGACCCTCCCCTTGAGTTTTAGGGGTGCGTCCGGAGTCCGCACCTCAGGAGGGGGGTACTGTCACGTCCTGACCATAGTTCTTGTATGTTTTGCTTGTTTAGTGTTGGTCAGGACGTGAGCTGGGTGGGAATTCTATGTTGTGTGTCTAGTTTGTCTGTTTCAGTGTCCAGCCTAATATGGTTCTCAATCAGAGGCAGCTGTCAATCGTTGTCCCTGATTGAGAATCATATATAGGTGGCTTGTTTTGTGTTGGGATTTGGTCGGTGATTGTTTCCTGTGTCAGTGTTTGTGCCACACAGGACTGTGATGGTTAGTTTGTTTGTTATTTTGTATAGTGTCTATGTCTAACGTTAGTAGTGTCACGATCGTGTGGAGGATTGACGGACCAAAACGCAGCATTTGGAAAATAAGCCATCTTCTTTTATTTTAAAGACGACGAAGAATAAACACGAAACACTTAATACAAACTAACAAAACAACAAACGATCGTGAAGCTAATAAACGTCGTGCACATACACAGGCTACAAACGTTCTGACATAGACAACTACTCACATCGAATGAAAGCCTATGGCTACCCTAAATAAGGCTCCCAATCAGAGACAACCGAAATCAGCTGTCTCTAATTGGGAACTCATTCAGGTAACCATAGACTCTCCTAGACAACTAAACATACATAGACAACGCTAGACACATGTACTCAACACAAACCCATCTACTACACCCAACAACCCCTTTACCATAGAAACACCCAAAACCAACAAAAACACAAACATTCCCCATGTCACACCCTGACCTAACTAAAATAATAAAGAAAACAAAGAATACTAAGGCCAGGGCATGACAAGTAGCTTGTGTATTGCACTTTCGTTTGTAGCTTCACGGTCATTTGTTGTTTTGTATTAGTTTGTCAGTATCTTGTCTTTGTGTTAATTAAATTCATGGAAAATTACCACGCCTCACATTGGTCCTCCGATCCTTCTCTCCTCTCCTCGTCCGAGGAGGAGGAAGAGCTAGACTGCTGTTACAATTACTGCTGAAGTGAAAGCCTGAAGTGAAAGCCATCCTCTCTTTAAATTTCGGATTGTTCTTATTTTTCTCAATTAAGTTGGAAAAATAGGATGATCGAGCAGCAGTGAGGGCTCTTCGATACTGCACGGTACTGTCTTTCCAAGCTAGTCGGAAGATTTCCAGTTTGGTGTGGTGCCATTTCCGTTCCAATTTTCTGGAAGCTTGCTTCAGAGCTCGGGTATTTTCTGTATACTAGGGAGCTAGTTTCTTATGACAAATGTTTTTCGTTTTTAGGGGTGCAACTGCATCTAGGGTATTGCGCAAGGTTAAATTGAGTTCCTCAGTTATGTGGTTAACTGATTTTGTCCACTAATGTCCTTGGGTAGGCAGAGGGAGTCTGGAAGGGCATCAAGGAATCTTTGGGTTGTCTGAGAATTTATAGCAAGACTTTGTTGGGGTCTCAGCAGATTATTTGTTGCGATTGCAAACATAAAAAATGGTGGTCCGATAGTCCAGGATTATGAGGAAAAACATTAAGATCCACAACATTTATTCCATGGGACAAAACTAGGTCCAGAGTATGACTGTGGCAGTGAGTAGGTCCAGAGACATGTTGGACAAAACCCACTGAGTCGATGATGGCTCCGAAAGCCTTTTGGAGTGGGTCTGTGGACTTTTCCATGTGAATATTAAAGTCACCAAAAATTTGAATATTATCTGCTATGACTACAAGGTCCGATACGAATTCAGGGAACTCAGTGAGGAACGCTGTATATGGCCCAGGAGGCCAGTAAACAGTATCTATAAAAAGTGATTGAGTAGGCTGCATTGATTTCATGACTAGAAGCTCAAAAAACGAAAACATTGTTTTATTTTGTAAATTTAAATTTGCTATCGTAGATGTTAGCAACACCTCCGCCTTTGTGGAATGCACGGGGGATGTGGTCACTAGTGTAATCAGGAGGTGAGGCCTCATTTAACACAGTAAATTCATCAGGCTTAAGCCATGTTTCAGTCAGGCCAATCACATCAAGATTATGATCAGTGATTAGTTCATTGACTATAACTGCCTTTGAAGTGAGGGATTTAACATTAAGTAGCCCTATTTTGAGATGTGAGGTATCACGATCTCTTTCAATAATGGCAGGAATTGAGGAGGACTTTATTCTAGTGAGATTGCTAAGGCGAACACCGCCATGTTTAGTTTTGCCCAACCTAGGTCGAGGCACAGACACGGTCTCAATGGGGATAGCTGAGCTGACTACACTGACTGTGCTAGTGGCAGACTCCACTAAGCTGGCAGGCTGGCTAACAGCCTGCCTGGCCTGCACCCTATTTCATTGTGGAGCTAGAGGAGTTAGAGCCCTGTCTATGTTGGTAGATAAGATGAGAGCACCCCTCCAGCTAGGATGGAGTCCGTCACTCCTCAGCAGGACAGGCTTGGTCCTGTTTGTGGGTGAGTCCCAGAAAGAGGGCCAATTATCTACAAATTATATCTTTTGGGAGGGGCAGAAAACAGTTTTCAACCAGCGATTGAGTTGTGAGACTCTGCTGTAGAGCTCATCACTCCCCCTAACTGGGAGGCGGCCAGAGACAATTACTCAATGCCGACACATCTTTCTAGCTGATTTACACGCTGAAGCTATGTTGCGCTTGGTGACCTCTGACTGTTTCATCCTAACATCGTTGGTGCCGACGTGGATAACAATATCTCTATACTCTCTACACTCGCCAGTTTTAGCTTTAGCCAGCACCATCTTCAGATTAGCCTTAACGTCGGTAGCCCTGCCTCCTGGTAAACAGTGTACGATCGATAGATGATTCGTTTTAAGTCTAATACTGCGTGTAATGGAGTCGCCAATGACTAGGGTTTTCAATTTGTCAGAGCTAATGGTGGGAAGCTTCGGCGTCTCAGACCATGTAACGGGAGGAGTAGAGACCAGAGAAGGCTCGGCCTCTGACCCCGACTCATTGCTTAATGGGGAGAACCGGTTGAAAGTTTCTGTCAGCTGAATGAGTGACACCGGTTGAGCATTCCTACAGCATTTCCCTCTAGAAGCCATGAGAAAGTTGTCCGGCTGCGGGGACCGTGCGAGGGGATTTATACTAACGTTACTATCTGTAATTACTGGTGGCACAGACGTTGTTTCATCCTTTCCTACACTGAAATTACCCTTGCCTAACAATTGCGTCTGAAGCTGGGCTTGCAGCACATCTATCCTCAACGTAAGGCGATCGTTCTTCTGTATATTATGAGTACAGCGACTGCAATTAGAAGGCATCATGTTAATGTTACTACTTAGCTTCGGCTGTTGGAAGTCCTGACGAACCATGTCCAGATAAAATGTCCGGAGTGAAAAAGTTTAATGAAAAAAAGTTGAGTGAGGGGAAAAGCAAAAAATATAAACGGTAATTAAAAAGTAAAAACCATAAAGTTGTCAGGTAGCAAAGTAAGGTTGGCAACAAAACGCACAGCAGCACGTAAACAAGTCTGCAAATTGTGACCGCAAAGAAACCACTACTAAAGGACACCAATAAAAAGACTTGAAGCACATTGGACATTAGACCTGTGAAATCTGTTCTTTGATCTGGTTAGTCCAAATTTGCAATTTTTGGTTCCAACCGCCGTGTCTTTGTGAGATGCAGAGTAGGTGAATGGATGATCTCTGCATGTGTGGTTCCCACCGTGAAGCATGGAGGAGGAGGTGTGGGGGTGCTTTGCTGGTGACACTGTCAGTAATTTATTTAGAATTCAAAGCACACTTAACCAGCATGGCTACCACAGCATTCTACAGCGATACGCCATCCCATCTGGTTTGCGCTTAGTGGGACTATCATTTGTTTTTCAACAGGACAATGACCCGAAACACCAAGACCCAGAAGGAGAGTGATGGAGTTCTGCATCAGATGACCTGGCCTCCACAATCACCCAACCTCAACCCAATTGAAATGATTTGGGATGAGTTGGAAGCAGCCAACAAGTGCTTAGCATATGTGGGAACTCCTTTAAGACTGTTGGAAAATCATTACTCATGAAGCTGGTTGAGAAAATGCCAAGAGTGTGCAAAGCTGTCATCAAGGCAAAGGGTGGCTACTTTGAAGTATCTCAATATAAAATATATTTTGATTTGTTTAACACTTTTTTGCTTACTACATGATTCCATTTCATAGTTTTGATGTCTTCACTATTATTCTACAATGTAGAAAATAGTAAAAAATAAAGAAAAAACTCATGAATCAGTAGGTGTGTCCAAACTTTTGACTGGTTCTGTATCAGTGAGTGGGCTCCAGCTGTCTCCAGCGTTAGTGTGAGACGCATCACAGCAGGCTGGACCAGCCATGACCTGGCTAGCAAAGGAGAAAGAGACACGTGGGCCTGTCTGCCCTTCTCCTGACTTCCCTCGGGCCTAGCTGCATACTGGATGTAGGCTAGACATGGGTTTGAAGTTTGATTGCCTTTCCAACTGCACAACAGTTGATGTCAGAAAAGGTGTGGTGTGTGTGTGTGTGTGTGTGTGTGTGTGTGTGTGTGTGTGTGTGTGTGTGTGTGTGTGTGTGTGTGTAGCCTTGTGGTTAAGAGCGTTGGGCCAGTAACCGGAAGGTCGCTAGTTTGAATCCACCGAGCCGACTAGGTTAAAAATTTGCTGGTGCCCTTGAGGCACTTAACCCTAATTTCTCCTGTAACACGCTCTGGATAAGAGTGTTTGCTAAATGGCTCAAATGTAAAAATGTTAATGTACCCAGGTACTGTGTAATTATCAGGGCTGAACTGGCCAGTGCTTATCTGAATTAGAATGAATGTACATGGACTGCAGTACCTTCAGGCTTGGGCTTCATCAAAGCTTGGTACCAGACAGGCACTTAGTCCTTATCTGGACTGCAGCAGCAAAGTGAGTGTGGGAAAGCAGCATGTTTCAGACAAGGTGGGGAAGAGCTCAAATGTAATTTTAGCTTGGCCACCTCCCTGGTTTTTATAAACCAATAGTTTAAGACATATTTTCAGACGTTTTGTATCATTCAAATGGTCTCCTTTGATTTGAAAACATTTCAGTCAAGCAGTTGTTGAGGTTTTTCTATAAGAAGATGTTTTCATTGTCAGAAAATAAGTTCTATGAGTGTGAGGCTTTGTTTTCCTGGGCACACTGCTCTCTACTCCTGCTTTTCTGAAAGATCGTAACAATAGCTCGTAAAAGAGCACTCGAGAAGAGTGAGATTAACAACACAAGGGAATGCTGCCTAGGGAAAACCTGCTCTCAGCAGGTATATTTATCACAGCTCTGTCAATCAACTCCTGGCTGCATTTCAAATCAACCACTTTTCTTTTGTCTCATAAGGAACGCTTTTGGTTGAGAATATGCAAATCCAAGGCCGAGCGGAAGACCCAGGCAGAACCATCTCTCTCTCCCTCCGAGACAACTACAACCATTGGGTAATACTGGACCCGGTCAGACAGAGGCTCTACCTGAACAGCACCGGCAGGGCCCTCGACCGAGATGTAAGCATTCAAACACGCTATGATGACTATTCATATGTTTGCTGTGGGGTTTGGGTTACTCTAAAGGAAAAAAATCTGTTTACTGCAAGTTAGCTACACATTTACATTCCCTTCAAATACATCCTGAGGTAAAATAAGCTTCACAGCATACTGTAGCCACGTTGTGTTTCTTTACGTTCTCCTATTAAACATGTACAGTGTGTAAGCAACAAACCTATCCATTCTTGAAAGAAAAGTACTGCACATGCACTGAACTGTGCACTTTGAACAGTGCGCCGGATAGAAACGTTGGCTAAATGGTATATGTTATGTACCGGTGTTAGAGTAGTTTATGATAATAGCAGAGATGAAACTGATCGAAGAGCAAAGCATACGTCTGATCTGAAGCATAACTTTCTTTACATGTTCTACACATCAATCCCAGTCATGTTGTTCCGTGTGAACCAGTTGAAAGGAGACGAATGACTCTCTGTCCCCTGCTGTCCTTGGTTCCTTCTGAAACAATGCTTATTTTTTCCTCCCCTTCTAGCCCCCCTCCTACATCCATTCCATCGTGGTCCAGGTCCAGTGCACCAACGAGCTGGTCGGGAGCATCATTCGACACGAGGTGCGCATCGTTGTGAGGGATCGCAATGATAACGCGCCCCAGTTCCAGAAGCCTCGCTACTATGTCGCCATAAACGAGGTGAGACCCCCGGGACAAGCTAGTTAAATCTTTTATTGCAGTCCAAGACGATGTGTCTGACTCTCGCTCCGAGGTCACAGGCCACCATTGAGCAGGATCTCATTTACTTAGTATTGAATATTTCAGTCCGTTTAACCTGAATAGGGCCATACAATTTGGGAAAGGCTGTAAAAATGTGAAATATTAGCCATTGCTCAGTGACTGTGGACTGGTAGGTACGGTAATAACTTCAAATCTAATTTCATTTATTCCCATGGAGCTTTTTTGACTGTTGAAGAGACTAAGACTGTGGTCATTAAAATTACTGTAACTATAGCTACTGTAGAATCTTCCCACATTTTATTCTGGAGAATTTTTGTGTGGTTTAACATTGATGGCCCAACAGTGGGACCTCCATGCGTCTTTATGTGGTTTAACAGTGGGACCTCCATGGGTCTTTATGTGGTTTAACAGTGGGATCTCCATGGGTCTCTGTGGTTTAACAGTGGGATCTCCATGGGTCTTTATGTGGTTTAACAGTGGGACCTCCATGGGTCTTTATGTGGTTTAACAGTGGGATCTCTATGGGTCTCTGTGTGGTTTAGCAGTGGGACCTCCATGGGTCTCTGTGGTTTAGCAGTGGGACCTCCATGGGTCTCTGTGGTTTAACAGTGGGACCTCCATGGGTCTTTATGTGGTTTAACAGTGGGACCTCCATGGGTCTCTATGTGGATTAACAGTGGGACCTCCATGGGTCTCTGTGTGGTTTAACACTGGGACCTCCATGGGTCTCTGTGTGGTTTAACACTGGGACCTCCATGGGTCTCTGTGTGGTTTAACATTGGGACCTCCATGGGTCTCTATGTGGTTTAGCAGTGGGACCTCCATGGGTCTCTGTGGTTTAACAGTGGGACCTCCATGGGTCTCTGTGGTTTAACAGTGGGACCTCCATGGGTCTCTGTGGTTTAACAGTGGGACCTCCATGGGTCTCTATGTGGTTTAACAGTGGGACCTCCATGGGTCTCTGTGGTTTAACAGTGGGACCTCCATGGGTCTCTATGTGGTTTAGCAGTGGGACCTCCATGGGTCTCTGGTTTAACAATGGGACCTTCATGGGTCTCTATGTGGTTTAACAGTGGGAACTCCATGGGTCTCTGTGTGGTTTACCATTGGGACCTCCATGGGTCTCTATGTGGTTTAGCAGTAGGACCTCCATGGGTCTCTATGTGGTTTAACAGTGGGACCTCCATGGGTCTCTATGTGGTTTAACAGTGGGACCTCCATGGGTCTCTCTGTGGTTTAACAGTGGGACCTCCATGGGTCTTTATGTGGTTTAACAGTGGGACCTCCATGGGTCTTTATGTGGTTTAACAGTGGGATCTCCATGGGTCTCTGTGGTTTAACAGTGGGACCTCCATGGGTCTCTGTGGTTTAACAGTGGGATCTCCATGGGTCTCTGTGGTTTAACAGTGGGACCTCCATGGGTCTCTATGTGGTTTAACAGTGGGACCTCCATGGGTCTCTATGTGGTTTAACATTGGGATCTCCATGGGTCTCTGTGTGGTTTAGCAGTGGGACCTCCATGGGTCTCTGTGGTTTAGCAGTGGGACCTCCATGGGTCTCTGTGGTTTAACAGTGGGACCTCCATGGGTCTTTATGTGGTTTAGCAGTGGGACCTCCATGGGTCTCTGGTTTAACAATGGGACCTTCATGGGTCTCTATGTGGTTTAACACTGGGACCTCCATGGGTCTCTATGTGGTTTAACAGTGGGACCTCCATGGGTCTCTGTGTGGTTTACCATTGGGACCTTCATGGGTCTCTATGTGGTTTAGCAGTGGGACCTCCATGGGTCTCTGTGGTTTAACAGTGGGACCTCCATGGGTCTCTGTGTGGTTTAACATTGGGACCTCCATGGGTCTCTATGTGGTTTAGCAGTGGGACCTCCATGGGTCTCTGTGGTTTAACAGTGGGACCTCCATGGGTCTCTGTGGTTTAACAGTGGGACCTCCATGGGTCTCTATGTGGTTTAACAGTGGGACCTCCATGGGTCTCTGTGGTTTAACAGTGGGACCTCCATGGGTCTCTATGTGGTTTAGCAGTGGGACCTCCATGGGTCTCTGGTTTAACAATGGGACCTTCATGGGTCTCTATGTGGTTTAACAGTGGGACCTCCATGGGTCTCTGTGGTTTAACAGTGGGATCTCCATGGGTCTCTGTGGTTTAACAGTGGGACCTCCATGGGTCTCTATGTGGTTTAACAGTGGGACCTCCATGGGTCTCTATGTGGTTTAACATTGGGATCTCCATGGGTCTCTGTGTGGTTTAGCAGTGGGACCTCCATGGGTCTCTGTGGTTTAACAGTGGGACCTCCATGGGTCTTTATGTGGTTTAACAGTGGGACCTCCATGGGTCTCTATGTGGTTTAACAGTGGGACCTCCATGGGTCTCTGTGTGGTTTAACACTGGGACCTCCATGGGTCTCTATGTGGTTTAACAGTGGGACCTCCATGGGTCTCTGTGTGGTTTAACAGTGGGACCTCCATGGGTCTCTGTGGTTTAACAGTGGGACCTCCATGGGTCTCTATGTGGTTTAGCAGTGGGACCTCCATGGGTCTCTGGTTTAACAATGGGACCTTCATGGGTCTCTATGTGGTTTAACACTGGGACCTCCATGGGTCTCTATATGGTTTAACAGTGGGACCTCCATGGGTCTCTGTGTGGTTTACCATTGGGACCTCCATGGGTCTCTATGTGGTTTAGCAGTGGGACCTCCATGGGTCTCTGTGGTTTAACAGTGGGACCTCCATGGGTCTCTGTGTGGTTTAACATTGGGACCTCCATGGGTCTCTATGTGGTTTAGCAGTGGGACCTCCATGGGTCTCTGTGGTTTAACAGTGGGACCTCCATGGGTCTCTGTGGTTTAACAGTGGGACCTCCATGGGTCTCTATGTGGTTTAACAGTGGGACCTCCATGGGTCTCTGTGGTTTAACAGTGGGACCTCCATGGGTCTCTATGTGGTTTAGCAGTGGGACCTCCATGGGTCTCTGGTTTAACAATGGGACCTTCATGGGTCTCTATGTGGTTTAACAGTGGGACCTCCATGGGTCTCTGTGTGGTTTACCATTGGGACCTCCATGGGTCTCTATGTGGTTTAGCAGTGGGACCTCCATGGGTCTCTGTGGTTTAGCAGTGGGACCTCCATGGGTCTCTGTGGTTTAACAGTGGGACCTCCATGGGTCTCTATGTGGTTTAACAGTGGGACCTCCATGGGTCTCTCTGTGGTTTAACAGTGGGACCTCCATGGGTCTTTATGTGGTTTAACAGTGGGACCTCCATGGGTCTTTATGTGGTTTAACAGTGGGATCTCCATGGGTCTCTGTGGTTTAACAGTGGGACCTCCATGGGTCTCTGTGGTTTAACAGTGGGACCTCCATGGGTCTCTGTGGTTTAACAGTGGGACCTCCATGGGTCTCTATGTGGTTTAACAGTGGGACCTCCATGGGTCTCTATGTGGTTTAACATTGGGATCTCCATGGGTCTCTGTGTGGTTTAGCAGTGGGACCTCCATGGGTCTCTGTGGTTTAGCAGTGGGACCTCCATGGGTCTCTGTGGTTTAACAGTGGGACCTCCATGGGTCTTTATGTGGTTTAACAGTGGGACCTCCATGGGTCTCTATGTGGTTTAACAGTGGGACCTCCATGGGTCTCTGTGTGGTTTAACACTGGGACCTCCATGGGTCTCTATGTGGTTTAACAGTGGGACCTCCATGGGTCTCTGTGTGGTTTAACAGTGGGACCTCCATGGGTCTCTGTGGTTTAACAGTGGGACCTCCATGGGTCTCTGTGGTTTAACAGTGGGACCTCCATGGGTCTCTGTGTGGTTTAACATTGGGACCTCCATGGGTCTCTATGTGGTTTAGCAGTGGGACCTCCATGGGTCTCTGTGGTTTAACAGTGGGACCTCCATGGGTCTCTGTGGTTTAACAGTGGGACCTCCATGGGTCTCTATGTGGTTTAACAGTGGGACCTCCATGGGTCTCTGTGGTTTAACAGTGGGACCTCCATGGGTCTCTGTGGTTTAACAGTGGGACCTCCATGGGTCTCTATGTGGTTTAGCAGTGGGACCTCCATGGGTCTCTGGTTTAACAATGGGACCTTCATGGGTCTCTGTGGTTTAACAGTGGGACCTCCATGGGTCTCTATGTGGTTTAGCAGTGGGACCTCCATGGGTCTCTGGTTTAACAATGGGACCTTCATGGGTCTCTATGTGGTTTAACACTGGGACCTCCATGGGTCTCTATGTGGTTTAACAGTGGGACCTCCATGGGTCTCTGTGTGGTTTACCATTGGGACCTCCATGGGTCTCTATGTGGTTTAGCAGTGGGACCTCCATGGGTCTCTGTGGTTTAACAGTGGGACCTCCATGGGTCTCTATGTGGTTTAACAGTGGGACCTCCATGGGTCTCTCTGTGGTTTAACAGTGGGACCTCCATGGGTCTTTATGTGGTTTAACAGTGGGACCTCCATGGGTCTTTATGTGGTTTAACAGTGGGATCTCCATGGGTCTCTGTGGTTTAACAGTGGGACCTCCATGGGTCTCTGTGGTTTAACAGTGGGACCTCCATGGGTCTCTGTGGTTTAACAGTGGGACCTCCATGGGTCTCTATGTGGTTTAACAGTGGGACCTCCATGGGTCTCTATGTGGTTTAACAGTGGGACCTCCATGGGTCTCTGTGGTTTAGCAGTGGGACCTCCATGAGTCTCTATGTGGTTTAACAGTGGGACCTCCATGGGTCTCTATGTGGTTTAACAGTGGGACCTCCATGGGTCTCTCTGTGGTTTAACAGTGGGACCTCCATGGGTCTTTATGTGGTTTAACAGTGGGACCTCCATGGGTCTTTATGTGGTTTAACAGTGGGATCTCCATGGGTCTCTGTGGTTTAACAGTGGGACCTCCATGGGTCTCTATGTGGTTTAACAGTGGGACCTCCATGGGTCTCTATGTGGTTTAACAGTGGGACCTCCATGGGTATCTATGTGGTTTAACAGTGGGACCTCCATGGGTATCTATGTGGTTTAACACTGGGACCTCCATGCGTCTCTGTGGTTTAACACTGGGACCTCCATGCGTCCCTGTGGTTTAACAGTGGGACCTCCATGCGTCTCTATGTGGTTTAACAGTGGGACCTCAATTGGTCTCCGTGGTTTAGCAGTGGGACCTCCATGGGTCTCTGTGGTTTAACAGTGGGACCTCCATGGGTGCCTGTGGTTTAACAGTCGAACCTTCATGGATCTCTGTGGTTTAGCAGTGGGACCTCCATGGGTCTCTGTGGTTTAGCAGTGGGACCTCCATGGGTCTCTGTGGTTTAGCAGTGGGACCTCCATGGCTCTCTATGTGGTTTAGCAGTGGGACCTCCATGGATCTCTGTGGTTTAGCAGTGGGACCTCCATTGTGTCTCTGTGGTTTAGCAGTGGGACCTCCATGGGTCTCTATGTTGTTTAACAGTGGGACCTCCATGGGTCTCTATGTAGTTTAACAGTGGGACCTCCATGGGTCTCTGTGTAGTTTAACAGTGGGAACTCCATGGGTCTCTGTGGTTTAACAGTGGGACCTCCATGGGTCTCTGTGTGGTTTAACATTGGGACCTCCATGGGTCTCTATGTGGTTTAGCAGTGGGACCTCCATGGGTCTCTGTGGTTTAACAGTGGGACCTCCATGGGTCTCTGTGGTTTAACAGTGGGACCTCCATGGGTCTCTATGTGGTTTAACAGTGGGACCTCCATGGGTCTCTGTGGTTTAACAGTGGGACCTCCATGGGTCTCTATGTGGTTTAGCAGTGGGACCTCCATGGGTCTCTGGTTTAACAATGGGACCTTCATGGGTCTCTATGTGGTTTAACAGTGGGACCTCCATGGGTCTCTGTGGTTTAACAGTGGGATCTCCATGGGTCTCTGTGGTTTAACAGTGGGACCTCCATGGGTCTCTATGTGGTTTAACAGTTGGACCTCCATGGGTCTCTATGTGGTTTAACATTGGGATCTCCATGGGTCTCTGTGTGGTTTAGCAGTGGGACCTCCATGGGTCTCTGTGGTTTAACAGTGGGACCTCCATGGGTCTTTATGTGGTTTAACAGTGGGACCTCCATGGGTCTCTATGTGGTTTAACAGTGGGACCTCCATGGGTCTCTGTGTGGTTTAACACTGGGACCTCCATGGGTCTCTATGTGGTTTAACAGTGGGACCTCCATGGGTCTCTGTGTGGTTTAACAGTGGGACCTCCATGGGTCTCTGTGGTTTAACAGTGGGACCTCCATGGGTCTCTATGTGGTTTAGCAGTGGGACCTCCATGGGTCTCTGGTTTAACAATGGGACCTTCATGGGTCTCTATGTGGTTTAACACTGGGACCTCCATGGGTCTCTATATGGTTTAACAGTGGGACCTCCATGGGTCTCTGTGTGGTTTACCATTGGGACCTCCATGGGTCTCTATGTGGTTTAGCAGTGGGACCTCCATGGGTCTCTGTGGTTTAACAGTGGGACCTCCATGGGTCTCTGTGTGGTTTAACATTGGGACCTCCATGGGTCTCTATGTGGTTTAGCAGTGGGACCTCCATGGGTCTCTGTGGTTTAACAGTGGGACCTCCATGGGTCTCTGTGGTTTAACAGTGGGACCTCCATGGGTCTCTATGTGGTTTAACAGTGGGACCTTCATGGGTCTCTGTGGTTTAACAGTGGGACCTCCATGGGTCTCTATGTGGTTTAGCAGTGGGACCTCCATGGGTCTCTGGTTTAACAATGGGACCTTCATGGGTCTCTATGTGGTTTAACAGTGGGACCTCCATGGGTCTCTGTGTGGTTTACCATTGGGACCTCCATGGGTCTCTATGTGGTTTAGCAGTGGGACCTCCATGGGTCTCTGTGGTTTAGCAGTGGGACCTCCATGGGTCTCTGTGGTTTAACAGTGGGACCTCCATGGGTCTCTATGTGGTTTAACAGTGGGACCTCCATGGGTCTCTCTGTGGTTTAACAGTGGGACCTCCATGGGTCTTTATGTGGTTTAACAGTGGGACCTCCATGGGTCTTTATGTGGTTTAACAGTGGGATCTCCATGGGTCTCTGTGGTTTAACAGTGGGACCTCCATGGGTCTCTGTGGTTTAACAGTGGGACCTCCATGGGTCTCTGTGGTTTAACAGTGGGACCTCCATGGGTCTCTATGTGGTTTAACAGTGGGACCTCCATGGGTCTCTATGTGGTTTAACATTGGGATCTCCATGGGTCTCTGTGTGGTTTAGCAGTGGGACCTCCATGGGTCTCTGTGGTTTAGCAGTGGGACCTCCATGGGTCTCTGTGGTTTAACAGTGGGACCTCCATGGGTCTTTATGTGGTTTAACAGTGGGACCTCCATGGGTCTCTATGTGGTTTAACAGTGGGACCTCCATGGGTCTCTGTGTGGTTTAACACTGGGACCTCCATGGGTCTCTATGTGGTTTAACAGTGGGACCTCCATGGGTCTCTGTGTGGTTAAACAGTGGGACCTCCATGGGTCTCTGTGGTTTAACAGTGGGACCTCCATGGGTCTCTGTGGTTTAACAGTGGGACCTCCATGGGTCTCTGTGTGGTTTAACATTGGGACCTCCATGGGTCTCTATGTGGTTTAGCAGTGGGACCTCCATGGGTCTCTGTGGTTTAACAGTGGGACCTCCATGGGTCTCTGTGGTTTAACAGTGGGACCTCCATGGGTCTCTATGTGGTTTAACAGTGGGACCTCCATGGGTCTCTGTGGTTTAACAGTGGGACCTCCATGGGTCTCTGTGGTTTAACAGTGGGACCTCCATGGGTCTCTATGTGGTTTAGCAGTGGGACCTCCATGGGTCTCTGGTTTAACAATGGGACCTTCATGGGTCTCTATGTGGTTTAACACTGGGACCTCCATGGGTCTCTATGTGGTTTAACAGTGGGACCTCCATGGGTCTCTGTGTGGTTTACCATTGGGACCTCCATGGGTCTCTATGTGGTTTAGCAGTGGGACCTCCATGGGTCTCTGTGGTTTAACAGTGGGACCTCCATGGGTCTCTATGTGGTTTAACAGTGGGACCTCCATGGGTCTCTCTGTGGTTTAACAGTGGGACCTCCATGGGTCTTTATGTGGTTTAACAGTGGGACCTCCATGGGTCTTTATGTGGTTTAACAGTGGGATCTCCATGGGTCTCTGTGGTTTAACAGTGGGACCTCCATGGGTCTCTGTGGTTTAACAGTGGGACCTCCATGGGTCTCTGTGGTTTAACAGTGGGACCTCCATGGGTCTCTATGTGGTTTAACAGTGGGACCTCCATGGGTCTCTATGTGGTTTAACAGTGGGACCTCCATGGGTCTCTGTGGTTTAGCAGTGGGACCTCCATGAGTCTCTATGTGGTTTAACAGTGGGACCTCCATGGGTCTCTATGTGGTTTAACAGTGGGACCTCCATGGGTCTCTCTGTGGTTTAACAGTGGGACCTCCATGGGTCTTTATGTGGTTTAACAGTGGGACCTCCATGGGTCTTTATGTGGTTTAACAGTGGGATCTCCATGGGTCTCTGTGGTTTAACAGTGGGACCTCCATGGGTCTCTATGTGGTTTAACAGTGGGACCTCCATGGGTCTCTATGTGGTTTAACAGTGGGACCTCCATGGGTATCTATGTGGTTTAACAGTGGGACCTCCATGGGTATCTATGTGGTTTAACACTGGGACCTCCATGCGTCTCTGTGGTTTAACACTGGGACCTCCATGCGTCCCTGTGGTTTAACAGTGGGACCTCCATGCGTCTCTATGTGGTTTAACAGTGGGACCTCAATTGGTCTCCGTGGTTTAGCAGTGGGACCTCCATGGGTCTCTGTGGTTTAACAGTGGGACCTCCATGGGTGCCTGTGGTTTAACAGTCGAACCTTCATGGATCTCTGTGGTTTAGCAGTGGGACCTCCATGGGTCTCTGTGGTTTAGCAGTGGGACCTCCATGGGTCTCTGTGGTTTAGCAGTGGGACCTCCATGGCTCTCTATGTGGTTTAGCAGTGGGACCTCCATGGATCTCTGTGGTTTAGCAGTGGGACCTCCATTGTGTCTCTGTGGTTTAGCAGTGGGACCTCCATGGGTCTCTATGTTGTTTAACAGTGGGACCTCCATGGGTCTCTATGTAGTTTAACAGTGGGACCTCCATGGGTCTCTGTGGTTTAACAGTGGGAACTCCATGGGTCTCTGTGGTTTAACAGTGGGACCTCCATGGGTCTCCGTAGTTTAGCAGTGGGACCTCCATGGGTGCCTGTGGTTTAACAGTCGAACCTTCATGGATCTCTGTGGTTTAGCAGTGGGACCTCCACGGGTCTCTATGTGGTTTAACAGTTGGACCTCCATGGTCTCGGTGGTTTAACAGTTGGACCTCCATGGGTCTATGTGGTTTAACAGTACATTCTCCATGGGCTCTGGGCATAGAGGGCCCCAGAGCGGCTTGTGTCCCACGGAGGTGTCCCACCAGGGGACAAAGTAGCTACATGGTGATTTTGCCGCTTTTCCCTAATAGAAAAAGGGTCCCATGAGTGTTTCTGTGTTAGATTGAGCTCATTAGCGGGCAGCCTTTCAGAGTAGCAGACAGAGAAGACAGCCCCTGCAGAAGCTTCCGTTCTCAAACTATTGGAAATGGTTGCTTTCATTATTCTGCTCTATAGATTTGTTTTCACACAGTTTGAAATGTTGGTTTTATTTGGATCGTTCATCTGTAGATGCTCTACAGACTATCAGCAACATTTCAACGATCTACTAACCCTAGCTCTAGCTCTAACCTTAACCCTCATCCTAACCCTAAATGTAACCCTTACCCTAAACTGAACTCTTACCCTAACCCTTATTCTAAACCTAACCGCAACCCAAATAGTGGCTTATCGACAGATAGTTGACCTGTAGAGCAACTAAAAACGGACTATCCAAACAAAGTGTGACTGAAATGTTCAACTGACACGGAGATAGGGGTCCAATAGAATGCAGAGTTTCCCGTCCATCAGTCAACTTTTTAAGCCCATATGTGGAGAGCTACAAAGCCGTCGAAGCGGAGAGCAATATAACAACAGTTAGAGGTATTCACGGTTGAAGGAAGTATGTTGTGGAGCTGAAGACATCTGCTCACGTGAGATCTTGACTGCACACGTGGACATACTTGGCATGACAGTACTGTGTGCCATATAGTATCTGGAGAGCCTTATTTGCATGCTTTCCAACTTTTCGCTGAAGTTGCAAGCCCGGAGGATGGAGGAGTTAGTGAATGGCAATCATGCTTGCTAGCTGTATGCTCTTGTGAGACCTTGACCCTGTTTAGAAATTCCATTAACTACACCTTCACCTGAGACTGGCATCAAGAGTTATAGTCAAGGCTGAATCACTCACACTTGTTAATCAGGCAATTAGTCGTTAGACAGCTCTAGATACGACTTAACCTTTCAACACCTTTTTATCTCATATGGGGAGAATCTTTTGGCGTCTCCTTGTGTATCCCAATAAATTCACTACTAAGACGTGCAGTAACCCCTTGGTTATTAAAGGCACTGTACACTTCTTTAGACTAGATTAATTCATTCATTACGGCGGCCTTCATGCATACAGTCTGTTACGCAATGTTTATCACCGGGGCGCTGATGTGCAGACTAAGGGACGTGGAGGAGTGATGTGCTCCCAGAGGTGTGTCTGTGACTGGTTGGCGCTGGGAGAGCCTTGCATCCCAATGAGGTCTGTCCTAAATAATGTTAGCTCCTAAATAATGCATGCTTATGTATTTCTGCGGTTTACAACATTGCAGAATGGATGGGGTGTATGGCTGTCCCTATTCTGCCGAAGACGACAGAGTAGATTTCAATTTTTGCAAATGGGAAACATGGAATCGTGCCTCTACTTTTCATTACAGCACCTCTTTAGAAATTACATTTGGGGTCCCTGCTGTGGGTTTCTATTAGGTTTTTCCCTATTCGGCTCAGTGAAAACATTTTTACAGTACCAGTCAAACCATAGCTGATGTCAGTAGTGTTTCTCTGGACTCTCTCCTCTCTTCCTCTTGTATCTGACATCTTTTGTGTGTTCATGTTCCTGAAAAGTCAGATACAAGAGCAGCAGAGTAGCATTTCAGGAGCTAAAATACCCAGGTTTCCTTGGTGCTGCCAACAGGCACTAAACTATTACCTTCTCTTCTCACATCTGATAGCAGTCCACTGTGGGATTCAGGTATGACAGCTGAAAGGAAGCATTCTAGTGCTGTGAATCACTCACCCCTCTCAGAAGACCAAGAGCAAGGCTTTGTTGGTGATTGGCTGAGCTAGCCACCTCAGAATCCAACTGGGATTATGTTGTTGCGCAACCAGTCACTTCAAACCTAACTAATCCTGTTTTCACCGCAATATGCTTGTCTGTAAACAAACCAATAGCATGTTGGTTAGTGACGTGGTAAAAATTGATACAGTTGCATATCGCAATGTTATTTTTGGTGATATTATATAGCTACTTTTTTTTGTTGCTAGGGAGCGTTTGCTAGCGCTATTGTCGACTGTACCTGCACCAAAACTGCAGTATTTTTCATCCTATAGCTTGTTCTCCATCTTCTTTTAAAATAGTGATCCAATATTGTTTTCAGCACTTTTGTTTCCATGACTGGTCAAAACTAATTTTCTCATGCTCTCTCTTGTCTCTCCGCAGCAGACGAACAGTATAGTGAGAAATATGTCAGGAATGTCAAATCGCAATAAAATTGCAGTATCGAATCACAAAACATCTAGAGTCATGAGAATCTTAATAGTCGTATGGGCACCTAAGTCTCGTGATAATATAGTATAGTAAGGTCCCTGGCAATTCCCAGCCCTAATGTTGGTTTAGCCCATACTGTATGTTTCACTCAGAATGGCTGGATCGTTAGTGTTTTGATGAAGGTTGTTGTCGACCGAATGCTTAGCACAGGAAAACTGACACTTACATCTGATTCAAGTGTGTGGAGACTTCTTTTTATAGTTTGGATCGTTAGTATTGTCATAACGATGTAATAATGTCTCACAGTTGACTCCAGTTGGCACCACCATCTTCTCCGGCTTCACTGGGAATAATGGAGCCCTGGACATTGATGACGGCCCAAACGGACAGATCGAATACATCATCCAGTACAACCCAAATGACCCGGTATGTTACATCTCAATACTTACTGACTGACCCATCCAATCTGATTCTCTTTAAACCCACGACTGATGGCAATCACACTGCACAGCCTAAAAAGATTGCTAGAGATATTCGATTATTACCGTATTACTCAAATCACTAGGTAGGGGTCACAAGGCCATAAATGTCCTGTTGAGGCAATCTCTACACCCGAGATCTCTGCACTCGCACTGGCAGACAATGAATGAGGCAAGGGGGAGCTTTTCTGAGTGGAGTGCACTCTTAACCCAGGGTACTGTATCTCTTTGTGTCGCAGATGTCCAACAGGACGTTTGACATCCCGCTCACCCTTTCTGGCTCGATGGTCCTGAGGGAGAGGCTCAACTACGAGGAGATCACCCGCTACCTGGTCATCATCCAGGCTAATGTAAGTCTGTCTGTCTGCATGGCTATCTAGTCATCAATGTCTGTGGTCGTGTCTGGAATGGCACCCTATTCCCTGTATAGTACACTACTTTTGGCCAAGGCCTGTCTGTCTAGGGTAAGCGATGGACAAACCAAACACTGGAGCATACTGTACATGGGTACAGGACTGTACAATGTGTTTTTTGAATAGGGCAGGCTGTAGCACTAAGAAAAACTTGAAGTGAAACTTTATACCACTTCGTAAATGTAAAATCATATTTTTGTGTGTGTTAAATGATTGTTGGAGGTTCCTTTGAAAAGAGGGACATACTTTAGATGTACAAGGCAAGAATGGTAAAGAGAGTACAGAATAATCCATCAGTTATGCCTCAGTCAAGGTATTACTCTGGAATGGAACATTCACCAAAGGTGTCATTCATTACCAGAATTGTACCGAAATGTTTTTCAATGTCTTTTGATACTGGAACATGTGAATGAACAGATACTTGAACCGATGTGGCATATATTTTCAATGCAAGTGCTTATCCAGACTGAAATGAATACAATGCAGAATTGTTTTTGAAAACTTTCATCTTTTGGAAAATACAGAAAGGATGTTGCACTTAAGATAGAATCGCGTTGTTCCACCAATTAGGTGCCTTTTAGGCGAGTGGCCAGGCCTAGGCATTTTTTAGATACTCCTACCCGAGGTAGAACAAAACACAAGCAGGTTTTTTTCCCTCTCTAATGTATCCCATTTATGAAATGGATGGTTGTGTAAAAAATATTTTACTGCAAAAGTGGTTAAATTGATAGATATTGTGACCCTAAACTCGAAAAGTGCAGCATAATGTCTGGCTGGAGGGTGGATGAGTTGCATAACCTCATGTAACCTAATATTGCGAGCACTGACATTGCTAAAATGTGGAATGCAAGTAGTCAGTTGTCTACACTACATACACAAACAAACAGCATAAGGATATCGTAATCTCGGAAATATAGACCTGTAAACACTGAGATAGTTTTGGCGGAAATGTCAATTATGAACATTTCTGATGAATGTAAGCTTTACTTTTGGGTATCTGGTTAATAGGCAACTTTACAAGTCAAATGGTCTCTCACTCAGCGCTATATGATCCTGCCTGACAAAAATACATACACACTAAGGAAAGAGGGCTCCTGAAGGGTGGAAACCTTCTATGTGGAAACCACAGGAGGCTGGTGGCTCATTAATATGGAAGGATGGGCTCATGGTAATAGCCGGAACGGGGGAAATGGAATAGCATCAAGCACATGGAAACCATGTGTTTGATGCCATTCCATTTGCCCTGTTCCGGCCATTATTATTAGCCGGTCTCCCCTCAGCAGCCTCCACTGGTGGAAACATAATGACTCAAAGAACCAAATGATGAAAGACTGTCTCGGAGTAAATACATTTGATTATGAATCCAATATGGACAACGTAATTACATTCAAACACCTTTGCCTGCATATAAATTGCCCTGGTTTATTTTGTATTGTGTTATTCTGTCTTGAACACTAGAGCTGCTGGGCCTCTGACTAAAACATTCTAACAGTGTAATTAACACATTTCATTTATTCTATCGCAAAATAATTGTTTGGTTGTGTTTATGAAGGAATTGGGTAACATTAGAATAATTTAAAAAAATATTTGAAATAACACAATAGCATTTTCATTAGTTTGTTACTGTACAAACATTTTTGTTTAATAAACACACAAATTCAAGTGTTCAATTTTATTTGTGGAGTGCTTTTGTTACAACTATGAAACAGAAAGCATATGTGTTGGAAAGACGGTAAGAGCTTCTTTAAAATAAATAAAAATAAAATACCCCAACCACCAAGACGCACGGTCAAATGATGGAAACATCAGTAGGTTAAAATTTTTATAATGGCCTCGGTAAATAGTGAATCTCAGCACAAAAACAAGTATGGCATTACAATGAATATGAGTAATAAGTGTCAATATGACAGCAGTCAAAAATGGTCAATTTCAGTTATCTGGTGCTTTTGTGCGTCAGTTGAATTTCATTTAGCTGTTATCCCTTGTCCCAACAGTTGCCCCAATTTTCGTAAATTTCACTGGTTTGACACACTTCGACGTACCTTTGTTTGGTTGTAGTGCGTAATAGTCTCCGGTTCTCTCTTTATTGTGCCCCGTTGTCTTATCATTCTTCAGCACCGTTGTGGAGTACAATGGCTGTGCAGGTGCCTTATTTTGTGCAGAGGGAGGGAGCTCCCGTCTCATTTTGTTCATGCCGCCGGCCAGACTTGTTTTCTTTGCAAGCAACTTGTTCAACAATGACAATAAAGTGAAGAAATGTTACATGGTGACATTTCTCCCCTTGCCAACCTAACATTCCACAAGACTCCTCACCACATTCTGACTCTCTCTCACCTGCTGCCCGGATGTTTTCCCAGATATTGAAAGCCGTTCCGCATGTACAATTACACACGCTCTCACTCTGTAGCCTACTCCAACTAGGCCTGAGTAGACTGATAAGAGTGCTTGGATTCAGTGGACTGATGTAGGGTGCACTGTTTTGAGATGATAATTAGAATAGATCAATACAATAGAATGGTCCGCCCTGTTCTTCATTCACAATTGATGATTTACATAGTTATGTATCGTTCGCTTCCCCTCACTCATCAACTCACCCATTCTCCCCCTTTCTCCCCATCATACTTTACTTTTATTTCATCTGTTGTTATATGTGTGAAATCGGTAAAGTTTCGTTTCAGTTTCGAAGGTAATTATCAGAGTGATTATCAACTATCGGCAGAAGGAGCGGAGCAGGCCCTACTCTCGGGAGAAGTCAGGGGCAACGGGGGAAAACCAGCAAAAAATGACATGCACTCCTAAAACTGGTTATAACTCCAGTTCTGTTTGTAAACAAATAAATCATGAGTGGTCAAAAATAACTGCTTTAGCGGTTCTAGTGTTAAAAGGGTTTCATACAGCTCTTGGTATAACTATGAGTGGCACTGCCATGCCTCTGTTTTGAACAGCTGAAGCCAACTAGCTTTTAAATGTGTGTTGATGTTTTTCACGACACAAGCACACAGTAGTGTAACCAAGTTACAGGAAAGCAACCTGTTCTACAACAGTCAGCCACTCTAGTAGCGTATATGCACGGCTTTAACCGTATCCCTATTTAGCCCAATGAAACGAAGTGTGCGAGGTTGATTCAAAGAGTCTGAGGTGACCAGGACATGAGTGTGTCCTAACAGGGTGAGGACATAAAGTAGCCAGTATTGGTTTTAGTTCTGGGGCCTGACCAGGTTACACAGCTAACTGGTCATTCTGGGAATGCTGCAGAGACAAGGGCAGTAAGTATCCTTCCTGTTTGACTGTCAGGGTATACAGTTTCCATGCATACAACAGTTGGGTCGAGGCACTCAGCACATGCAGTCTGCATGCCAACGAGAACCATTGACTAACTGGAATGTTATCTCAGCCTAATTGATGCAGGGGATACTCCAGTAGTGGAATGGTTAGTTGTCTGGTTGTGAAGGAGAGTGTGAGATTGATGTCACAAACAGACCTGAATGTGGCATATTCCTTTATATTCCTTTGGAAGTCAGGTAGAGAGATTTATTTGGCCGATATTTACTATGGCTAGTTGGCTGTGATTACGCTCTCGAACGGCTAGATATTCTTTACCATTCGGCCATCAGATCTGCTCCTTATAGGACAGATCACTATCACTATGCTCCTCTGTAAACTGGTCATCTCTGTATACCCGTTGCAAGACCCACTGGTTGATGCTTATTTATAAAACTCTCTTAGGCCTCACTTCCCCCTATCTGAGCTACCTACTGCAGCCCTCATCCTCCACATACAACACCCGTTCTGCCAGTAAGATTCTGTGAAAGGTCCCCAAAGCACAAACATCCCTGGATTGCTCCTCTTTTCAGTTGGCTGCAGCTAGCAACGGGAACGAGCTGAAAAAAAACACTCAAACTGGACCGTTTTGTCTCCATCTCTTCATTCAAAGACTCAATCATGGACACTCTTTCTGACAGTTGTGGCTGCTTCGTGTAATGCATTGTTGTCTCTACCTTCTTGCCCGTTGTGCTGTTGTCTACAGTATGCCCAATAATGTTTGTACCATGTTTTGTGCTGCTACCATGTTGTGTTGCTACCATGTTGTTGTCATGTTGTGTTGCTACTAGGGCTACAAAGGGTTGAAAACCTTCCGGATAATTTCTGGACATTTTCCAGAAATTTTCCATGTGACGTTAAGCCCGGGAATTTGGGGAATTTTGCTTAAATTCATAAAAAAGTTAGCTTATAACAGTGAACCTTTTTTTGGATACGCATAAGGGAAATCTATGTCTTGTGGCATATTTTGGTTAAACTATCCATAATTCAATGGAATTGAAACCCCCCGCACAGTGCATTCTTCCATCACATGTGCAGTGCACTCCATCACATGTACAGCTGATTCTCAAGATCTTGCATACTAATGAGATGCTATTGAGCCCACACTACTACACTGTCTGAGCCAAGGAATACATGCTTTCTGGTAAGTTTTGATTACCATACTGGGTGGGGTGAATATATTGTATATGACATACATGATGTTTTGTTAACTAGTAAATAGTAGCCTACATCAAAGTGTGTTTTAAATCATTGCTAACTTGTGAACAATTTCTGCTAGTTAGTTTTTGCTACCATGTGGGTTTTAGCTTGCTTGAGCCTGCTAAATGAGTAGTGTTAATTCACCTATTTCCATACATGTTTCATTTTGAAACATTTATCTTACAAAGGAGTTGTTTAATCTAACTGCTTAACTATTTATCTGTACATGGAATTGTATTTGTTGTTTTTTTACAAATATTTTTTTTAATCTTTACAGGAAAATGCCACGGGCACTATCTGATGTGTGGAGACATTTCACTGCAGCTAAAGTAGAAGGAAAAGCGGTGTACATTTGCAAATACTGTGCCAAATCATATGTGAAGAATGCAACAAAGATGCAGAATCATCTGGCCAAGTGCATAAAGTTCCCTCAGCACTCACAACAAGCAACCTCTGACAAAAGTCTCTCTACTTCTATTCGAGGTGAAAATGATGACTCTAACACCTTATCCATAGCAACAGCTCATGGTCCTCTTGGAATCAGAAGTTTTTTTGACTCAGTGGAGGAACGTGGTCAGATAAATGCTGATGAATGTCTTGCTCGAGCTGTGTATGCAACTGATTCAACTCTGATGCTCACAGGCAATGTATATTGGAAGAGATTTCTGAATGGCCTTCACCCAGCATACACCCCTCCAACCAGACATGCTTCATCTACCAATTGCTGGATGCAGAGTTCAAGTGAAGGTCAAGAAAATTATAGAGAAAGCAGACTGTATTGCAATCATCTCTGATGGGTGGTTGAATGTTCATGGGCAAAGAATAATTAACTACATCATCGCCACCCCTCAACAAGTATTCTACAAGAGCACAGACACAAGGGACAACAGACACACCGGCCTCTACAATGCAGATGAGCTGAAGGCCCTCATCAATGACCTTGGACCACAGAAGGTATTTGCACTGGTGACAGACAATGCTGCGTACATGAATGTCGCTTGGTCTAAAGTGCAGGAGTCCTACCCTCACATCACACCCATTGGCTGTGCTGCTCATGCATTGAATCTGTTTCTCAAGGACACCATGGCACTGAAAACAATGGATACACTCTACAAGAGAGCCAAGGAAATGGTTAGGTATGTGAAGGGTCATCAAGTTATAGCGTATAACAAGAGCACCACATTGAAGCTGCCCAGCAACACCCGTTGGGGTGGTGTTGTCATCATGTTTGACAGTCTCCTGGAGCGGAAGGAGTCTCCAAGAAATGGCCATATCACTTGATGGGGCTGCTGATATGGACAGCCCCATCAAGAGGATCCTCTTGGATGATGTGTTTTGGGAGAAAGTGGTAAGCAGCCTGAAACTCCTGAAACCTATAGCAGTAGCCATTGCAAAGATTGAGGGAGACAATTGCCATCCTGTCTGATGTTCAGACTCTGCTTGCAGATGTAAGAGAAGAAATCAGTACTGCCCTGCCCACTTCACTGTTGCTCCAAGCAGAGAAAACTGCAGTTCTGAAATGCATCAAAAAGCGTGAAGACTTCTGCCTGAAGCCCATACACACCGCAGCGTACATGTTGGACCCCAAGTATGCTGGCAAGAGCATCCTGTCTGGTGCAGAGATCAGCAAGGCCTATGGTGTCACCACTACCGTGTCTCGCCACCTTGGCCTGGATGAGGGCAAGGTTCTTAGCAGTCTGGCGAAGTACACTTCCAAGCAAGGGCTTTGGGATGGAGATGCAATATGGCAGTCGTGCCAACATATCTCATCAGCCACCTGGTGGTAGGGACTTTGTGGATCTGAGGCTCTTTCCCCTGTTGCCTCCATCATCCTCCAAATCCCACCAACATCAGCCTCCTCAGAGTGCAACTGGTCCTTGTTTGGGAACACACACACCAAAGCACGCAACAGGCTGACCAATACAAGGGTTGAACAATTGGTGGCCATCTGGGCAAATTTGAGGCTTTTTGAGCCTGACAACAAGCCATCCTCAACAAGGTTGGATAGTGACAGTGAAGATGAGGCCTCAGAATCTGATGTTCAAGAGGTGGACATTGAGGAGGTCCAGAGAGAAGACATGGAACCCTGAGAGGAAGACAACCAAAGCCTTAGTTTCTAGACTATCATTTTACAGATATATGTTGAAAACGTTTTTTGGGAGATGCGATGGATCATTAGGGATCATTCAATATTCCCTTTCTTTTGTTGTTCAGTGAAATCATCCCATGTGAAGAGTCAACTCATTTAATTAAAGTTCAATTCGTAACAATTTTATTTTTTCTATTGGAAGGACTTAATCATTTGCAATTATGTCTACTTATGATAAGGCAAAAGGTTTATGTTTCTGTCTCCATATGATATGGTAAATATATCAAATGCAGAAAAACATCTACATCTACATCTACAATGGTATTAATATTAATTTGCATATATTTCCGTTAATTCCCATATATTCCCGTTAATTCCTATATATTCCCGTTAATTCCCACAGAAAGTTTCCACCTCTGAATATTCCCCAAAATGTGCAACCTTAGTTGCTACCATGCTGTGTTTTCATGTGTTGTTGCCATGTTATGCTGTTGTCTTAGGTCTCTCTTTATGTAGTGTTGTGGTGTCTCTCTTGTTGTGATGCGTGTTTTGTCCTATATTTTATATTTTATTTTTAATCCCAGCCCCCGTCCCCACAGGAGTCCTTTTGCCTTCTTTTAGGCCGTCATTGTAAATAAGAATTTGTTCTTAACTGACTTACCTAGTTAAATAAAGGTTAAATAAAAATGAAGAGTGACAGAACCTTTTGAGCGTGATATCAGGTTACCTAGAGGTTACTTAGAGTGTAGGTCATAGACTGTGACTGTGAAGCGTTGGTTATGAGGGACGTAGCACAGCTCCACACACATATACATTTGAAGATTATCCCTGGGCTTTGATGGAAAGTTAAGGGGTTGCAGAGGTGGTGGAACTGATCAAGCAGAGATCACTATCTCACAGTCAATCCCCAGCCACCATACACAATCATATACATCATCTTTATTTAAGTTTGTCCATCCTAAAGACCTCTTGTTTGCCATAGATGGCATTATGCCCTTATATGTTGGGATTACTGAACAGTTTCCCACGCCAATGCATTAGTCACCACAGCATGAGAGCTCATTCTTCACATGCGAGTCCAGTTCAGGTGTCACATGGGCTGGCCAGCCCTGGGTGGTAGCAAAAGAGGTGCATATGAGGGCAATGCACATCAGCACTTTCCAGATGGCATTTTGGCTGTTGAATGGCCTCCTGACATGTGGCAGTCCAGTTGCATGGTGTCTCTGTCTTTATTAACTGCCAGAGGGGGGTCTGCTGGTGGAGTGGGCCTATCGAGGATAGTTCTGGGAGATTCAGGAGGGCATTGACATTGGAGAGGTGTGTTGGTTCAATGTGGTGAACAGCTGCCTTATGTGGTTGCATCCCAATGTCACGAAGTCAACATGTACGGCAACTCCAAGCAGACGGCCAGGAGGGTGGACAAACCTTTTGGGAAAAATAAATATGCCAGCTCAACACAAAGAGCATAGAAGTGCACCCGAACATCCCAATGCGCATCATAAATGCAGTGAGCCAGCGGAAGGTCATGTTCGATTCAGTCAGACGTATTGGACTAGCAATGAATCAAAGCTTACTTCTAAATGATAAGATTACTTAAAGTGATTTAAGAGCCCATTCCTGGAAGCACACGTTGACCCACAGTTGGTATACAGCAAGTTGTAGAGCTCGAGAGAGGATGCCCAGGGTTCTCTTTTCTTTCGTTGGAGCCTCCGAGTTGCCTCATTGATCCCCAGAGGCTTGTGACTTGGAATACTTGGTGTTGCCATGCCAAGAAGACTGCTTCCTTTTTTATATCCAGACAAAGCTATTTGAGTGTAATTATGGCAGGCCTATTGGATTCCCAACCAGGGTTGAATTACACTAAAATAGTACAGTAAGTAAGTACAGTACACAAATCTAAAAGATCTAAAACATGTACAGGTGATTAAAACACCATTTAATGGTATTGTGGCAGCCATATTGGATTCTGGACGCCATAATGGATTTGGCCCCCTAACGTAATTGCAAGAGGCTGAACATCCAATCCACAGAGGTACCTTTCGATTGACAATAAATTACAGTTTTCGCGGTCTCAGCCCAGAGCCGATTAGATTACAATAGCCACAGCAAAAAAGCATTTATCATAAATATTCATAGTTGATATTTCTGCCTATTCTATCTCAGTGTTTACAGGTCTATATTTTCAAGATGCATTTAGATATCCTAATGCTGTTTGTTTTTGTATGTAGTGTAGACAACTGACTACTTAATTTTAGCAATATCAGAGCTTGAAATTTTGTGTTACATTAGTTTTTGTGGCTACTCCCCCCTCCAGCCAGACATTATTCTGCACTGGGGGTGTCACAATATCTATCAATTTAACCACTTTTGCAGTAAAATATTTTTACACAATCATCCATTTCATGAATGGGAGATATTAGAGATGTGAAAAACATGGTTGTGGTTTTGTTTTACCTCGGGTAGAGGTATTTCAAAAACGAAAACCCTTTTTGAGGACTGGCCACTAGCAATAAAATTATTTAATTTTTATGATTATATTTATTTCCTCTAATTTTAACATTCAGTCATAAAGAACACATGTTCAACTTAATAGAAAACATGTTTTCCCATCTCAGGAGGTTATTAAGTAAAAACAAAATGACTATAGTAAATGCCTATTATGTGCCAAATAAAGTAACAGGGTTGACCGTAACAGGGTGGACGTTTTCAGCGTAAATAAGCCATAAATCCCCTTGTGACAATCCCCTTGTGTATTTCTAAAACATTTCTAGCCTGTCTAGCTACAGTATGGGTAACATTGTTGACGTGTTATGCCGACCCGCTCAGTTTTCCAGCACAAAACACCAGACAAAGCCTAAAAGGAGTAGAAACAGCTCACCTATGATTTGACTATTAGATGTTCAATATTTCTTTCAAAAAAGTATTATTTAAAAAAGGTGTCACCATATTAAAATGGAATTCAGCTCAGGTACCAAGGTTGACCTTAAAATGAATCTCTAATCACATTAAATAAATGATAATCTTCAGAAAGGACTTTGTAAAAGTAACAAAATAACTATCTTGGTCTTTACAATGTTGGTGAAAACTTGGAGAAATGTTGTGGTAATGGGTTCCAATCTTCTTAGAAGTCACAGAGGATGCACAGAGGAACATGTCAAAATGTTGAGCTTTATTGCTATGAAAAATCTAATTTATAGAATTTTCCATGTGGTCTATATTAAAGGGCACTTCATCTGATATAGCAGGCTTTTAAAATGCACAATTTGTACTTAAAATATCAAAGGGATGCAACAGGCACTCATTTTGTGGAACAACCCAGCTGCGGAAGAAAGGTAGACAGACAAAAATATACTTCAAATCATTGGTTGGCAACATCCAAAACTGGCCCGCGAGTGATTTATTCTGGCCCCCTTAAGATTTTTGTAAAGAGATATATATATAATAATAGTAATTGTTAAATCACCAGGAATTCAGCGAAAAATGTGTTTCATTTAGGAAATATGATCTCAAGTATTCCCACACATAAAATAATAGATATGTGTATCAATGTGAAATTATTGTTATTTTCAAATACAATCTCTTTTTGTGTCGTTAGTTGTGGTCGATTTGCAGCGTACAAATTATTATAATTATGATCCGCCCCTCCAACCATCTGCTCCGACAAAAATCATCCCGTGGCTGAATCTAGTTGCCTACCCTGCTTTAAATTCTCAGTTAATAATATCCACCCCTGTCATCTATATGCAAATGAAACCATCATCTATAGCACGGCTCCCACACTAGATGTGGCATTTCTCAAATTGCAGAAAGCGTTTAATGTTGTCCAACATAACCTCTTTCAGCTCAAATTGGTCATAAATTCACAGAAAAGCAAACTAATGGTATTCTCAAGAACAACAAAGCAATCCTCTACTCTGCCTCAGAGAGTCCCTTTGCAAAACATGCCAAGAGAGGTGGCGTCATCATACAAATACTTGGGATTTCACATCGATGAAACGCTGTCTTTTTAAGCTCCACGTTCAACAGCTCACTAAAAAGCCTAAACTTAAAGCTGCCATTTTTCTTTAGAAACAAGTCTTGTTTTTCATTTCAAGCTAGAAAAGACCTTGTTGCAGCAACTCTTTTTGCCGTTGTTGGACTGTGGTGATATTCTGTACACGAATGCCCTGGGGTCTTACCCTGCACACACTAGATATACTTTACCACACTGCTTTAAGATTTGTAACCAACCCAAAAGCTCTTACACATCACTGTACCTTATATCAGTTAGCAGGATGGCCATCCTTAACTGTAAGGCGACAGGCTCATTGGTACAGTAGGCCTACATGTTTGTCTATAAGTCAATTTTAGGGCAGCTGCCAATATATTTAAGCACTTTACTCACCCTACAGAGTCATGGACATTACCGTCTGAGATCACAGAACTGTTCCGAACACAAGAACAGAGTTTGGTAAGAGGGCTTTTAGGATTGCTGCCCCCATCTAGGAGTACTTCGCAAAAGGACTTAAAACAAGATCATTTTATTCTCATTGATGATTTTACATGCCAGATAGGAGGGCTGTTGACCATAAAAGATCAGGTTTAAAAGCTTGCAATCTAAGTTCTCTGATGCACTTTGCACTGTTTTAACTTCCATTCATGGTTGTTTTATGTTGTGTTGTGTCGAGTGGTGTACTGCTATTCTTTTAGATCAGTCAATTATAGAATATAAAATATGCATAAAATGCATCCTCCAATTGCAATGTCTGCCTATGCCTACAGATATTGTCTCCATACATTTTTGAATTTGTAATACCCTCAAACACCAAGTTAGGTATAGGCTACCTAATTTGAAAATAGGCCATCACTGTCAATCGTGAATGATAATGGGAATTTCATGGGAATATTTAGATAGTTTGTCATTCAAGACAATTAGCCTTTCTTGTATTTTGTTTCAATCAAACCATATACTCTGCCTAGTGGCACACACAGTTTTGGCACATTAGGGAAAAAATGTGACCTTTCAACTTCAGCTAACCATCTTAAAATCTCATTAGCGATGAGGTGTTTTTGGTGTGACAGTAACGTTATAGGCCTACTATACAATTATATTTGGTTATGTTAAATGCTAATTCATCATTATGTGATCCTGTGAGACATTTGATTCAGGTTTGATCTAACTTTACTAAACAAACACCATTGTGAGAAGTGATAATCTTCTATTTGTAATAATAAGTGATCAGTATGGATGAGATGTCATTTCAAGCGATTGAAGCGCCCTTCGTGGTGCTGAAAGGACAGCGCCAGGATCGCAGAATGATGTTAAAGATGTTGAACCAACTTGTGGTGCTGAAGGATAGCCTAATAGGCCTAAGACTGTGGTATAGCCATTTGTAGACTATAGCTTAATATAAATACAAATACATATAGATTGCTAGGAAAGGTTTATTTGTAGGCATTTCATTGTATTGTGTAGCTTACACGCTGTATCATAAATATACTTTGATTTGATTAGCTTGACACATGGCTACAATATACCCTATTACAGAATAAAAGGTGAACTATCAATTCATATAATTTATTTGCATAGATTAAACATGCCATCAAATCAATTGACCAAGTAGTGAACATAAATAATTACTGCATAGAATTGTAGGAAATTAATTTTAAAACAGCTATAAAATCATGCTTTTGATGTGGTGTATTTATGCATCTCAATAAACTATAACCTAAATGCATTATTACTTCCAACTTCCTCCAATTCACATTTCCAATTGCTCACCCCGACATACCAAGCTAAAACAGGCCCTGTGTCTCAACAAATAGCCAGTGTAGGCTGAATATCCCAAGCAGGGCTACAGCAACTTCCAGAGAGGGGCAGGCTCCTGGGCTTTGCGGTGGCCACTCTGGTTTGGGTGTCCTCGGCGGAACAATGTTGCCATAACTAAGTGGGCACATATCGTTCTGGGTTCCACTTCGCAAGAGAGGGTCCGTGGAGTTTTATGAACGTCAAGGCAGACACACAGTGAATTTAGATTTTTATTCAACGTTCTGATTGGCCAAAGTGGTCAAGCCTCCGAATGGCCTCCTCAGTGCATGCACGCCTATAGTTCTTCATCATTCTCACCACTGCCAGGAAGAAGACAGGGAAGAAATCTTCATTTACCTACCTCTAGGCTGCTGTACATATTTATTTGGTTTGTCAACCTATTGTTTTTCATGAAATTTTAGTGGTAAATAAATATCATTTATTTCAAATGTATCCAAATACATTTTCCAGAAATAGTTTTACCAGCTCCGTGCATTCTCAAATTGAAAAAAGTGAGCCGCTCCTCGGCACTCGCTTTCCAGCGGCACTACACTCCTGGTTGTGTTTCATGTGAAACTATATATATGCAGCTTTCTGGACCAGGGCTTGGAAAATGGATTTCAATCTCAATGTGGTTAAATAAAGGATAAATACAATTTTGTAAATAATAATCTCCCCCTGTAGGACCGCGCCCCGTACCCCAACGAACGACGCACCGCCACCACCACCCTGACCGTAGACGTGTTGGATGGGGATGACCTGGGGCCTATGTTCCTGCCCTGTTCCCTGGTCGACAACACGCGTGACTGCAGCCCCCTCACCTACCGGGCCCACATCCTGGAGCTCACTGACCCAGTAAGTCTTACTGCAGACCAGCCCCAGCTCTAGAACCCCTGCTGAGTAGAAACATTTGACATGTCCCTCTATTCAAACAGGGCTGCTTGAGAGTCAGCTCACTCCTCTCAGCGCTGGGGAGAGAGGTAGCTGAGAGACAGCTTGGCTTCTCTGGGCCTCTGTTTGCATGTCAGCCTCAGGAGCCATTTATGTCAGCAGCATGGGTGCGCTCATATAAATATTAAACACGAGGCTCAGTGTGATTTCCTCTGCTTTTAAGCTAATTTCCAAGATTATGGCTTTGAATACGCAGGGCTATTTGATTTATGATAGCGATAGATTTATGCTAGATTTATGGGCAGTGATATATTTCATGTGTTGTTCATGGATAATCATCATGATGATGCAAGTTCAAATGATGAGAATGAAATGATGAGAATGAACATTAGCGTCCACTGGTGTGCTATTGTTTTTGTATTTTTCGTGATCCCATCTTTTTTATTGTTATTGGTAAGACAGGTACACATGGACAAAGAAACAAGTGACAGGACCGAACAAGACAAACATTTCTCCTTTGACCCCCATCCAACAGAACTTCCCCAACCCAGCGTTAGATTAGTCTTTCGCAATGGCAGTAGTGGTTTGCTATTGTGAATGCATTGTAGCGTTCTATACAGATGACAGACACTTCTTATGATTGGAGGAATCATGTTGACTTGTCAGGGGTACTGTGTATGGAAGTATTTTTGACTAGATTAGATTTAAACTCCAAACAGCGTGACACGTGTTTTCTCATGTAGAATGATTATCAACATATCTCCTTGTCAGTTCCATTGATTTGTGTTCACTGATCTAGGTAGGCAGTCTCTCTTGATCAAAGTCTACCAGAAGTAAATGGCTGAGTCATGGAAGCATGGAAATGCTATAATTACAAGACAGATAATTCACAGGTAATTAGTTTTACACGTTGGGCTTTAGTTTTACACGTTGGGCTCTTACCTTGAGTAGAATCAGTGATTCCTTTAAAGTATTACTAATCCAAATGTAAAATGGATACGCACAGAAACAAGGACAATTGCTTTTTCCAGGCAACCCCATTAAATTGCCTTAAATGAATCTAGAAAAGTCTAGTTTTTATCACTCATGACTTGAAAACACCCGACGATTGAATCCCAGACTGCACAAAAACAAAGCCCTTGAGTAGTACTGCAATACAGGCCAATGCTATTGTTGGTCCATTTCATTGATACTATCAAGCAACATTTTTTATAAACATTAGGCAACATCCTAAGAAAGATAGAGTTACAGGTCAAACTATGACCTTGAGACGGCAGTGGTACACCAAGAGCCTCACCGGAATGAATGAATGAAATACATTTTTTGTGTCAAATCGTCAATTGGCAACCCATCCCTTATGGGATTAATTGACACATAAACAAACATTACAATAACTCACTATGGTAATTAAATAAAAATTATTCTTCCAGTGTTGTCTGCATTGTGCATAGCATACATACATACACACTGTACATACATACATACATACATACATACATACATACATACATACATACATACATACATACACACTGTGTATATATATATATATATATATAGACATACACACCATATATACACACACACACACACACACACACACACACACACACACACACACACACACACACACACACACACACACACACACACACACACACACACAGATAAATACACACAGATAAATACATACACACACACACACAGATAAATACACACAGATACATACATACACACACACACACACACACACACACACACACAGATAAATAAATACAGGGAAAAAGGGAAAAAAGAGAAGATTCATATGGGAGACAAGAATATACACAATCTATATACACACACCATTAACCACATAGAAGCTAAATATTTGTACTATTTAATTACAGTTTACGAAAACAGAATTTGCTTACGTTGAGATCCTTCAACACTCTGCAGCCAAATGACAGAACCAGGTAACAGGAGCCTTACGTTTACGCCACTGTTTTGAGTGGCTGGGGGCTGGACTTTACGCCAGCTAGAACGCACTCAAGGACATGTTTTACGAGTGCTGTGAGAGGTGACATTATGTGAGGGGCCCTGATTCTGATTATTTATGCAGTGGCAATGCCAACATAACCTCGTATCAGGTCTTCAAAACACCCCCACCTCATCCTCATCCTTCCAAGGATGCCATCCCCATCAATCCCATCACTCAGGAGACTAGTTCAGATTCACACGTGTAGTGATGAAGTCCTGTTATATTCCTCTTGTCTCTCTCAGACGTCCTCTCAATTGTGTCAGGGAGCTCAACTGCTATCTCCTAAATGTGCCTCTCATATCTCCTCTGTCGGTGCTTGATGAAACATTTAAATAAGGCTTCAACTTATTTATTTCTTCTCAGTACCACTCAAGTAAAACTAAGCTTGTGATTGGAGAGGAGGATGGAGAGATAGCGAAACAGCTGATAGGCCAGATTGTAAAAACTCCTTTAGCTGTTTGTCACAAAGTTACGCTTCTGCTTCACACAAGCATCTCACTTAGTTTGAAAGACAGTATCTCAGCCAAGGATCCGGGACACACTGAGACATTCTGGGGAGCAGGAGCCATGGGCCGGCCCTCTTGTCCCAGGGAGAATGCTCAGAAATAGAGGATAGGAGAGTGTAGGAGTGAAGGCTGGTGGGAGGAGCTATATAGGAGGACGGGCTCATTGTAATGGAATGAATGGAACGGAGTCAAATGTGGTTTCCATATGTTTGATGTATTTGATACCGTTCCTTTTATTCCATTCCAGCCATTACAATTACCCGTCCTGCTATGACTCCTCCCACCAGCCTCCACTGGTAGTGGAGGTACTTTCCCCAAGACAAGCTGATCACTCTGCCTTTTTATATCCCTCCATAGCAGAGAGCTAGTCTCTCCGGAGCAGTAATAGCATCCCTAGTAAGGCTGAAGTGGCTCTCCAATGCTGTGTCCTCTGTGAATTCTACCATTTTGCTCCCCCATCCATACACAGCAGCACTCTGGACATCCTCTGTAGCTAGTGTTGGTAGAATCTAACATACCATCAGAGCCGAGATATCAGATTAGAAATAGCACTGAGGGAACAGTGGGTAAGCTACTGCTGGTGTCTGACAATTACAACAGGAGGCTTTGAAAGTGTTGTACCCCAGTGTTGAGTGGAGCGTAATTGTTTTGTTTGTGACTGGTGTGTATAAAATGGAAAGGAAAGTCGGCTGCATGTAATATATTCATTCACTGGCTCATTTATTCCAGGGCTGAAATGTAAAGCTGGAATAAGATGTAGGTAATAATAAAGACGTGAACAGACAAGTCATTCACATCTATAATGTAAGTCATTTGTTTTGCTAAACTGTGCCTCACCATGGGTAATTAGCCGTTTTTGAACACAGGTGCTGAAATGCAAATCTGTCAAAATATGCCAGATACAGTCTTTTGATGGAAGTTATTTCAGTGTTCACCATGTATCATAAAGGAGTCTGGAAGCTGTTTAATTGGAAGGTTGGGTTCATCAGAGTAGAGTAGAGCAGTCTTTTGGCGTGTCCTCCTGTGGTTGAGTGGGAGTAGAGTAGTGAGCACAGGGCTGCTATTCGTTCGTTACGCCATCACAGATCACACCCCTCCAGAGAATCCATCCTCGGTTAATTACACGAACAAAATCATCCCGTGCTTCAACCGATCCCTCCAAAAGCCAATCTTCCTCTAGTTCAGCCTTTAAATCGGCCAGCTAACGTTCATTCAATCGTTGATTATGGACCACGGAGCGGAGGACTCTGTCCGGTCTGCCGAGGAGTTGTCGTTACGTTGTCGTTCAGATCAAAGTAAACACATTCATTTGACATCATGCCTAGTTGTGTATCTCAGTCACATGAAATATACATTTTTATTACAAGGGTTCTATATAACGGGTTATTTAGCTTGTAACCATAGCATAACCCTTTTTGGTGCTATATGGAACCTTTTTTTGAAGGTTCTATAAAGAACCATGCTCATCAGGTTCTAAATGGAACTGTCATGGTGCTATAAAGAACCCTTTCCTAAGGTTCTATATAGGAGCTATATTGAACCATTTTTTACGGTTCTTTATGGAACCTTTATGGAGAATGGTTCTATAAAGAACCATTCTCAATCTCAAATGTTCTTTGTAGAACCATATATATTTCTATTTGGGTTTATTAGCTATATTGTTAAAATTATTTAGATAATTATTTAGATACATTTAATTAGGTTTTGCTAGCTCTGGAATGGCTAGGGATCCCTGAGAGAATTGAGAACTACTGACATAATCAAGCTTTCTCAATACAAGACACTGTCACTGGCCATAGTAATATTGATAATATTGCTTAACACAACAGATAAGATAAACTGGAATGACACTCTCACTCACGGTTGTACAAAAAGAGCTGTGAACAAACCACACCCCAAAATATTCTAATGAGCCACCACCCCCTACATTTTAATTATCACTAAAATAGGAAATATTTTTGACCTGTAAAGAACCATTGAAGGGCTCAATGGTTCTTTGGGTCAGTATAGTTCCACAAATAACCACCACTCTTCCCAAAGAACCATTGAGGGACTCTCATTTCTTAGTGTATAGTCAGTCGGACACAAATATCATTTTCTGCCTGCTGCAGTCCCATTTAAAGAAAAGGACAGACCTAGAGTAGACATTCTACTTTTTTAATACAGGCTTCTAAATTAAGTATCACGCATCATCAAAATTATACTCCCTTGCCTTGAATCAACTCAATTCCAACCAAAATTCAACTTGATTGAAGAATTAACACAAAAACTTAATTTGTCACATGCGACCAATACAACATGTGTAGACCTTACCATGAAATGCTTACTTACAAGCCTTTAATTAACCAACAGTGCAGTTCAAGAAAGTTAAGAAAATATTTACCAAATAAACGAAAGTCAAAAATTATGAAAAGTAACACAATAAAATAACAATAACGAGTCTATGTACAGGGTGTACCGACCAAGTCAATGTGCGGGATTACAGGTTGGTCGAGGTAATTTGTACATGAAGGTAGGGGTGACGTGACTATGAAAAACAGCGTAGCAGCAATGTTGTAATTATATAGTAGATTATAATAGTGGGCACTATGAATGCAGTGTGGTTTGACATGATAACCAATGAAAATGCCAGGGAGGAGTTATTGTGACAGGGAAGGAATCAAACTGTTGGTCGTGGTTTCCTAGGGGACCCTATAATCTTTGGCTACGTTAAATGTTTTCACTCTTAGCTACTTGATGTAGCTAATTTATTCATGCTTCACCTATTCCTCTTTGATTTAGAAGAAACTGTTGCACAAACAACATGCTGATTTGGGCCTACACCATCACTGGTATCAAGCTGTATTAGGATAGCTACGTTTGCTCTGACTCAGTGCATTTATTATCTAGCTAGCCAGCTAACTAGCGATTAGCATTAGCGGTTTTGCTAAGAAAAGACTAACTGTTTGCAGAGAGTAAGATACACAAACGAATAGTGTAATTATAGAACACTTGTGGATTTACACTGAGTATACAAAACATTAGGAACACCTGCTCTTTCCATGACATAGACTGACCAGGTAAATCCAGATGAAAGCTATGAACCCTTATTGATGTCACTTGTTAAATCCACTTCAATCCGTGTAGATGAAGGGGAGGAGACAGGTTAAAGAAGGATTTTTAAGCCTTGAGACAATTGAGACATGGGATTGTCTATGTGTACCATTCAGAGGGTAAATGGTCAAGACAAAATATTGAAGTACCTTTTGAATGGGGTATGGTAGTAGGTGCCAGGCGCATCGGTTTGAGTGTGTCAAGAACTGCAATGCTTCTGGGTTTTTCACACTCAACAGTTCTCCGTGTGTATCAAGAACGGTTCAACACCCAAAGGACATCCAGACAACTTGACATAGCTGTGGGAAGCATTGGAGTCTACATGGGCCGGCATCCCTGTGGAACACTTTCGACACCATATAATGTCCATACCCCGATGAATTGAAGCTGTTCTGAGGGCAAAGGGGGGTGCAACTCAATATTAGGATGGTCTTTCTTATGTTTTGTACACTCAGTGTATATTAAGAAGCTTATCATCAGCATCATGTTGTATGTGCTGCATTGACCATGCAGATTGACTGCAGGTGGTCTCATGGTCAAGCAACAACAACTGTGCTCCTTGAGTGACAGGGGCCAGGGCTTGGTCTGTGTGGAAAGCGGCATGAAGAGAGAGAGAGAGGGAGAGGAGAGAGATGACTCAAGTAGCATGAGCTACACATGGCAGAACAGCGTATCAAATTTAACAAACCAGACATTGAAATACAGTTATAGAAGGTAAAGTAAACACCCAAACCAGTTCTTGCATTAATAGCGGTACAGTAAAATACAGTATACTGCCCAGCCCTGTGCTGAAGTACTGAAATTCCCACAGGAGAACGTTGTTTCTTAACGTTCTCTGAACTATTTCACAACATTCCCAAGGTTTGAACTTTTAGGAAACGTTCTGTTAAATTAATTAAATACCCAACAAAAGTATTTTTGGTTGAGTTCCTTAAATGTTCTAAGAATGTTTCAAAGCCAAGCAACTAGCCTGCACCATTCTCAGACATTTTTGGGACGGTTGTATGCAAAATAACCAAAGTACAACCAAGCTCTCACCAAGCTCTAAGAAACATATGGTTCTCGGAACGTTATTTGCCAGCTGGGGTAGTTCCTTATCATACTGCTAGTGACTAAGGGCTGACTTAGGGAGTATCATCATAGCTTGTCTGTCCACCGAGGAGAGGGCCCCACAGTCATTAGATTTACTGCAGTCATACTGGAGCCATTGTAATTGCAGGTGCTGAGATTACAATGGGCCCCACAGAGATAAATCATTGCCAAAGGTCCATGCTCAGACTGTTACCAGCGGTCCATGATGAGCCGGGCTGGAGATGTACAGAGCAGAGAGGAGACCATGTTCACCGCTACTTAATGACTACACATAGGGCTGTGTGAAGCATGATGATCAAGGACAATGGGTAACAGTGATAGGAGGAAAAGGCTTTAGTTCCTTTTGGAGATGCAGAGCTTGACTTTTAAATCCAATGCTTTATTCCAGGTGACTATATTACGTTTGCTGGTATGAATGTCTTGCCTCCTTGTTATCTCGATACTCTACCAGAGACCTGTCTGTCTGTAATTACTTTTCATACAAACAGCGTCTACTCCTCCAGCTCGTCACAGATTTGTCGGCAATGTTTGTCACAAATTGCAGTTTCCTGCCAACCAGCCCCCAGAGCATATGGTCCTACCTGTGTATGTGTTTACAGCAGCTGCTCGAGACTTCTTCCCGGCACACAGGGATCACAATTACGCAATGGGGTCTCTGTACGGCTAATGCTGACACACAGGCGCGCACACACACAGGCACACACACATTATCCCGGAGCCTTATTGCAGAGGCATCCAGGCAGCTAACATCTTCACTTTTAGCATTTTCACTTGGTTTCTCTGAGTAGAGTTGAATTATAAATGAGCTGCTTATTTACTGGGACTGAGACTAGGCCGGCGTGGTGCTTGTGCTTCTGCACATCTATGCCTAGAGCTGACAGGGAGTAGACAATTCACTCCTCCCCCTAGGCTGGGGAAACTTGGAGTGAAGGACCAGTTACTCTCTCCATATCGTTATTTCTCTCTTCCTGTTCTCTCTCTCTCTCTCTCTGGAGTCTCTCTCTCGCAAACACCCTCTCTCTCTCTTGCAAACTCTCAATCTCTCTCCCTCTCCTCAGCCGTCTCTCTCTCTCTCTCTCTCGGTCTCTCCCAACTCTCTCTCTTGTGGTTTCAACCTCTTAAATGACTAAAATAAATGTTGCTTCAGGAGGAAACAAATGTCTGCAGTTTATTGCTTCTTGTGACGGGTGCTGTGATAAAGAGGTCCACATTATATATAATAATTTCCTTCCTCGCATCATCCAGTTTATGAGTTTTCACTGTTTTATGAATAGACCTTTTACTGCAAAACAAGTCAGCACAATCTACATAATTTCTGCTTTGACCATGATGTTTAAAGGTACAACTGAAACACTGTAATTATGTTGCTGTCGCTGCTGTGAAACCAAAAGGTAACTAATTGATGAAGATTGCACACCATGCATTAATTCTCCAACTTTTCTTTTCACTAGTCTTTTATCCCATTACGTACGGAAGCCCCCACATCCCACACTGTGTAAATGGCTCATTTCTGAGTATTGACTGACAGATAGAACTAACCATTACTCTTTCCTTTCAGAGCAAAGTGAACCCTGTCAACGTGACGCCCATCATTCAGGCCGTGGACCAGGACAGGAACATCCAGCCTCCCTCTGAGAGGCCAGGAATCCTCTACTCCATCCTCATTGGTAGATACCTGTCAACACTGCTGTCATCTATATTCCGTCACCACTGTACCGCTCCCATGCCTGGTCATGCAGAGGGGATAGCTATCTCCAGTGTAAGGAGTGGTGGTTGTGGGGGCTCGGCAGTGCAGCTGTAACCGAAAGGCTGGTGATGGTGGCAGGGAGGGAGAGAGTATGCAATGGAGGGACGAGAAGGAGGCGGGTGAGGATGGGATGCGTTTCTGGCGAAGGGGAGCAGGGGGCCACCTGTGGAGAGCTGAGATGAGAACTGACAGTGCAGGGCTGTAGGGAACTATGCTGCTGTGCAACGCTCCCATCTCGCTCCCCGGCTCTCTGGGAGGCCAGTAAGGAGATGCCTGATATTTTTCTATTTTCTGACATACATTGACAATATGAAATTATATCTAAAGGTTATGAGTCTTTTCAAGACTTTTCATTCGAATTACATTCACATTCGTGTAATGTAAGGGGCATAGCAAAAATTGTGAAATATAGAGGTACTTACTTTCATAAAGCCTCCAACTTCTCCCCTGACCTTCAACGTGACGGTCAATTATATCCCTGTCCCCTGTTTAGGTAAGCCGGAGAAGTACGCCGACTTCTTCTCTCTGAACCGAACCACTGCCAAGCTGAAGCTCCTCAAACCGCTCAACAGGGACCTGTGTCAAAGATTTGACTTGGTAATCAAGGTAATCAGAATGAAGCTCTGTAGCCCGGCATGCTGTCTTCGTGACGAGATCATGGTGTTTTATTCTGAATAAGAGGGAAAATGATCCAATAATTCACAGCTAGAGAGAGAGGCAGAGACTGGGGATGGTGTGTGTGTGTGTGTGTGTGTGTGTGTGGGTTAGGCAGTGAGCGGTGCTAAAAAACCCATCAGGGTGAGTCAGGTATCACACACACAACTGCCGACGAGGCTTGTTGCTTTAAACTCCAGAGTGCGGTGATCCGTTAGGAACATTCTGCATGCTACAAGGATCCTCACACTCCGAGGGGGGAGTATGGACATGAGCTTATATAGATAAAGCTCCCTTATCGGCACAGGGGGAAACTCCTGTACTACAGGTGTCTCAGACTCCGGATCAAAGAGGAAAGAGCCCAGTGCAAGCTATGGGTTATATGACACTGTGTTCATATGTAGGGGGCTTCAGTTCAACCTAGCATGTGTGACATAGATTTGCATGCAGGGTGTGAATGAAATATTCATGCAGTGTGTAGTGTTTGAATTAGATGTGTATACCGTGTGTGTGTGTGGTGTCATGCTCGCGCTGCTGCATGCTGACGGCCAGATTGGTAGCGGTATCAACCAGCAACGTGCTTGACAGATTTTCTGCTTCAGGAGTCGGTGAGGGGAAGGTGAGCAGTGAGTGCCCTCCCCTCTCCCTCCGTCCCTCTAGCCTGAGCTCAGCAGCAGGCAGCTACCCCCCAGATATTGGACAGATCCCTCTCACATGACAGGTAGACTGGGCTGGGTGAATGAGAAGTGACTCCTGCACAATGACTGTGTTAACAGTGAGAAAGGTGGCCCACCACAGGAAGAGATCAGCTCAGCAGTTACCCCATTTATAGTCTGCCCTGTCCAAGGACAGGTACTGTAAAGAGTGCAAATCCTTTTCGAGGAGAAAGCTCATTCTCTTTTTTTTTTTATAAAGGGAAAAAAAACACATGCTATCTTTCTACAGGTATCTGTGTGTGTGTTGGAAACTAGGGAAAGTTTTTTTCCAGGCTTCATTGAGTTGGAACTTGCCAGGCTGCGAATACAGCTCGTACAGAGCCCCACAGTGGAGGTGTCATAATACCCATAAAACCTTGCGGTCAAACAGGGAAATGGTTCCAATCGTTTTTCCACCAATTATTCTTCCCATAGGGGATTTTAGAAACTTAAAATAAGGGCTGTGTTTTACGTAGGCTTACCCTGGAGTGATGTTTTGATAACCATGTAAACCTCTCTCGGACAAGGTGACTTTTATAAAAATATTCGTCTCTATTTACTCTCAGATTCGAAAATGCTATTTAACATCAAAGTAGACATCATGCAAAACTACAAATCCCTGCAAGCTTCTGCACGTCGTCTCTAGCTGACACCTTTGCTAACAGGTACTGTGTCAAATTAAAACTTGCACAAGACGGGTCACAGAATTGTCCATTTAAAGAAATGTAGCCAATTTATTAATTACTACATTTAGCTAACTTTCGATAGTTAATCCCGAGATTCTTACCTATTCCTCGATTCGGCAGTCTTGTCTCATCATGGCATTTGGAGTTCTTTATGATAGCCACATTAGCAGCACATTTTTTGGGGGAAAATACAGGTGAATATATTGATACAAGTCACCTTGTCCTAGAGAGATTTACAAGGTTATCAAAACGTCACGCCAGAGTAAGACTACACGAAACCCAGCCCTTATTTTATGTGTTTCTAAAATGGAAAAACGATTGGAACCATTTCCCTATTTGACCACTAGGTTTTATGGGTATTATGACTCATACTGTGGTACTCTATACTGCCCTGGGGCTGTGTTAAATATAGATACACAGTATGATCCAGATACTGTACAGGAATAGTCTCTGTGGTTGTCTGGTCTGGTGGACAGAAACATATACTTTAATGATGACTATCATATTTTCATTAGATTTGACTGATAAGTGTATGTGATTGACTATTGGAGTGGTTTGAGAGATGATGACGTACATGTGAATCACTCTTAATTGAGTATTTGGAGTCAACCATCCAATTTTGTGTCAACCAACCCACCGTTGTAATTCAATTAAGCTGCGGAGTATGTGTTTGGTTCTGCACCATGAAGAACACTTTGAAGATATAATAATTTCAATAATTGCCTTTTTTGCAAGTTTAGATTTGCTTCTCATTGCGTTTGATATGATCGCTTCTCGCAGGTCCCTTACGGAAGAAACACGTGCATTTCACATGTTCCAAAAGCACGTGAATCACATGTGATCTATGTGAAATGAATGTGATAACGTTCAGACAACATGTAAAGCAACACGTGATAATATGAAATGACACTTGAAAACATGTGAAAACCTGGTTTTGGGAAACTTCACATGTATTCACATGATTTCACGTGTGAAATTTCATGTGAAATCATGTGGGGTTTTTTTCTGTACGAGGTGTCAGTATAGTCTTAGAATCAGATCTTAGGGGGACGAATCGACTTGATATTCCCCTACCAGGGAGGCATGAAGTGCTTTTGACACAAGTGGTTGCTCTTCATATTTAAACAGTTACACACTCCTCTAGCCGATAATGGGGACCATGCTGTTACTCACAAAACTTTAGCTTCCATGTTGAGTCATCGCAAGACATGGGCACAGAGCAGAGGATGGTGTTTGATGCAGTAAACTGGAGATTTTATTGCAAATAGTTCTGAAAATGATACAGTACCAGTCAAAAGTTTGGACACACCTACTCATTCCAGGGTTTTTCTTTATTTTTTACTATTTTCTATATGGTAGAATAATAGTGAAGACATCAAAATGATGAAATAACACATATGGAATCACGTAGTAACCAAACAAGTATTAAACAAATCAAAATATATTTTATATTTGAGATTCTTCAAAGTAGCCACTCTTTGCATTGATGGTGGCTTTGCACACACTTGACATTCTCCCAACCAGCTTCATGAGGTAGTCACCTGGAATTTCAATTAACAGGGGTGCCTTGTTAAAAGTTCATTTGTGGAATGTTTTTCCTTCTTAGTGCATTTGAGCCAATCAGTTGTGTTGTGACAAGGTAGTATAGAAAAGATAGCCCTATTTCTTAAAAGACCAAGTCCAAATTATGGCAACAACAGCTCAAATAAGCAAAGAGACATTACTTTAAGACATATAGGAACATTTCAAGAACTTTGAAAGTTTCTTCAAGTGCAGTTGCAAAAACCAAACTATGATCAAACTGGCTCTCATGACGACCGCCACAGGAAAGGAAGCCCAAATAAATGCTTCACAGATTTCAAGTAAAAGACACATCTCAACATCAACTGTTTAGAGGAGACTGCGTGAATCAGGCCTTCATGGTCGAATTACTGCAATTAAACCACTACTAAAGGACACCAATAAGAAGAAGAGACTTCCTTGGGCCAAGTAACACAAGCAATGGACATTAGTCTGGTGGAAATCTGTCCTTTGGTCTGATGAGTCCAAATTTGAGATTTTTGGTTCCAACTGCTGTGTATTTGTGAGACGCAGAGTAAGCGAACGGATGATCTCTGCATGTGTGGTTCCCACCCTGAAGCATGGAGGAAGGGTGTGATGGTGCTTTGCTGGTGACACTGTCAATGATTTATTTAGAATTCAAGGCACACTTAACCAGCATGGCTACCACAGCATTCTGCAGCGATACACCATCCCATCTGGTTTGCGCTTAGTGGGACTATCATTTGTTTTTCAACAGGACAATGACTCAACACACCTCCAGGCTGTGTAAGGGCTATTTTGACGAAGAATGAGAATGATGGCGTGCTGCATCAGATGACCTGGCCTCCACAATCCCCCGACCTCAACCCAATTGAGATGGTTTGGGATGAGTTGGACCGGAGAGTGAAACATAAGCAGCCAGCAATTGCTCAGCATATCTGGGAACTCCTTCAAAGCTGTTGGAAAAGCATTCCAGGTGAAGCTGGTTGAGAGAATGCCAAGTGTGTTTAAAGCTGTCATGAAGGCAAAGGGTGGTACCTTGAAGAATCTCAGATTTAAAATATATTTTGATTTGTTTAACACTTTTTTGGTTACTATGTGATTCCAATAATGATGTCTTCACTATTATTCTACAATGTAGAAAATAGTAAAAAATAACAAAACTCCCTTGAATGAGTAGGTGTGTCCAAACTTTGGACTGATACTGTCCATGTCAAAGTGCAATTATGCTTTCATTAATATTATAATCTGTATCATAATTAAATTGTGATTGATATTTCCTCATTACTCGCGTAAACCCTGAAACTATAGTGGCTTTTCCAATGGTAATGCGAGACACTTTGATGTAAAGGCAAATTAGAGTAGCGCACAGTTTGGAGGGTTCGGAGAGTGGACCATCAGCTATGTGAAAGATAAGACTTGGACACGAGACAGTTAGTTAACGTGACACAGGTCAGGCATTAGTAATCAATGATGAACATCCAATTGTCATCATTACATTGTTCCCCCTCCCACTAAGAAACATCCTTGTTTTATACATTGAAAATAGACACTATACTTGTTTAGGAACAGATATTGGAATACTTCAATGTGTAATCCGTTGATCCATGATACAAAAAATGATCATCTGCCACAATAGCCTGCATGAAAAGCACTTTCTTTCACTTGTATTCTTTTGTACAGCTCCACAACAAAATGCTACTGACAAAATACAAAATATCAATAGCCAATACAACAACAGTGTAAATTTAAAAATCAGTCCCTCTTTTCAGTCTTTAAAAAAAAAAGTTGGTGTAGCCACCGACTCGCTGTCCCATGCATAGTCCATATGCACACAGCAGGCCCAGCTGTGCAGTGGTGACCTCAAGGCCTCCATCATTTCCATTTTCATACTGACACAAAAAGTCACACACACACACACACACACACACACACACACACACACACACACACACACACACACACACACACACACACACACACACACACACACACACACACACACACACACACACACACACACACACACACACAAAAGCTGGTAGAACAGTTCTCCCATGCAGCACACAGGTAGGCAACTCCATCCATCCTTTATGGATAACCAGCCATTGGGGAGCAGAGTCATCCCGCTCGAGTGCGCCCCCATGCAGCCATGTAGCTAGAATCGTTCTCTCATCCAAGTTGTAGAATCCAAGGCTCGGGCCCGCAAAGAGTGTCGGGAGAAGCCCCATTTACGTCCACTAAGCAAAAGTACATTTCAAGATGTGTAAAAGTCTCTGTAAAACAAATATTTAGTTGGTAATGCCGTTGTAGACAGGTGGACAGTCCAATACCAATGGTGGGGAGTAGTGAACTACATGTAGTAGTGTTTTCAGGTAGTTAATAACTTTTTTGCCGTGTAGTGGTGTAGCTCAGTGATTCCCAACCTGTGGGTAGGGTGCGTGAGGGGTCTGCACGCCACAGTTTGGGAACCACTGAGCTACACTACTAGTAAAATACACAAGGTGCAATTTCGAAATTTTGGGTAGTGCATCAACAGTTCCATTTGTCACGTCAGTCATTGTATATCTTAGAGCAGAGGTGTCAAACTCCTTCCACGGAGGGCAGAGTGTGCGTGTTTTTTTTCTTTTCTTTTCAATTAAGACCTAGACAACCAGGTGACGGGAGTTCCTTAATAATTAGCGACCTTAATTCATCAATCGAGTACAAGGGTTGAGCAAACTCTCTCAGCTACTTGACCCTCCGTGGAATGAGTTTGACACATGTGCCTTAGAGAGCTTTTTATAACTTGTCAGTAATGTCATCTAGCCATTGTCCGCTAATGTTTTGTAGGCCGTTTTTTTAGGCCATATATTTTGTAGTAATATTCAAGTAATTTAAATAGCACATGGATGCACATTAGACATGACAAAATGTATAGAATTGCATGACGATTAGATTTAAAACTGCACAAATGTATTTGCACCCCTTGACAAAATGTGTAGACTTGCAAGAAATAAGCTTTGAACTGCATAATATATTCTCTCGCAACAAGAGGGGTGTAGCTAACTAATGAAACTACTCTACTTTTTGTGTTTAATAGGCAAAATGACACATTCTGTTAACATCTGACTCCAGAGTGATCTGTTCTTGCATTTTGTAGTATATGACATTTTAGATTTAGATATGATCATTTTTCACAAAGTATATACTTTGGATGTGGTGAACTACTTTTTCAAAGTAACTTTAATTAAATTAACTATATTCTTCTCAAGGTTACCTTTCGTGCAACTTAACTTCTTCCAGTGAGAAGTCATTTGTAACTTGATAAACTATATTTTCAGAGTAGCATCCCCAATACTGTCCAATACTCATGCTTCACTTGTCCGACAGCTAGCAGTGAGGGAGATGATGGTGCACTGCAAATGAGAATAACATTTGTCCGGTACGCTTCGGTACGCTAGCTAGCATTTAGCCACGTGTCAGCAGATATTCGGTTCCACAGTCATAAAAAAAACGAGAACACAGGTGCCACCGATGTAACGCTTCGTTTAGTGTGGACAATCAGCTATTTGAGAAATAAGACTGGACACGAGACATCATACGGAGTTCAACAGGACGTGGTTTAGGCTATTCCCGGACTGGCGACCACCATCTCAATTAGTTCACGTAAAACAGGTGAATTTATAGACACGGGTCAAGCATTAGTAATCAATTATGGAGGAGGAGGGATAATGACAAAACCGTCTGAAAAGGCTGAAAAATGAAGGAATTAATTTGGTCATCAGTCATATAAAGTGTTTGTTTGTTGTTGTGAGGGGCCCAGCAGTCACCCTCCCCTCTCTCTCTATGTTGTTATGATCAATAATTGTAAAGGCGATTTCATTACTCTGTATTGACACAACCGTGCTGATTGGCAATAGATTAGATCAACATCCCTGATGGAGAGAACAAACAGCCCTGCTAGGATGAATGAGTTTCCAGTGTACTTCCATGTTTGTTGGAAAGGAATAGGATTACAAAGGAATAATAAGTATCACTCACAAAGATTGCTGTCGAAATCATCAAATGTTATTCCAATTGGTTATTTTCTGTATCCTTGTGTTGGATTCAACCCCATTTTTTTATCAGTTGTCTTTGGAAAGCTTAGTCCACGAACCCAGCATTACTTGTGCTGTAAGGAAAGAGTTTTGAAACCCTCAGTGCTGCATGCATGCACTTATTGAGTAGTTCTCAGTCATCAAAAAGAAAGGAGGACCAAGGCACTCTTCATATAATTAATTAAAATGCCTTCATTAGTATGGCATGTTCAATAGAAACAAAGTTGTTTAAAAACCGACGCGTTTCGGCTGCATGGCCTTCGTCCCTGACGAAATGCCTTAATGCAAAATTAAGGCATTTTAATTAATTATATGAAGAGTGCCTTGGTCCTCCTTTCTTTTTGATGACCAATTTACACCTTTTACCAAAGAGCACCTTCTGTCTACCAAAATATACTATAGTGTACCTTAGTAGCGCTTTCCTTCCTCCTCTTTCTACTAGTTCTCAGTCATGTTCATTAAGGTGAAGTGAATCTGGAAGGTGCCACCTGAACGTGTCCAATAAGAACACAGATTTACGTTTTCTGTTTTCCAGGCAGAGCAGGACAACGGCCACCCCCTGCCTGCGTTTGCTAACCTCCAGATCGAGGTTCTGGATGAGAACAACCAGGCACCATACTTTCAATACACCACATACCAGGGCTTCGTCATCGAGTCAGCGCCAGTGGGCACCACATTGTTCGCCGACGTCAGCCTCACCACCCCCCTGGGCATCAAGGTTCTGGACAACGACATTGAGGAGGTAAGACCCCATAGCCGAACATTCTCTTCATTCATTCATTCATTCATTCATTCATTCATTTATTCATTATTTCAGTCATTCATTCACCGACCTAATTCCGCTCGAGGGGGTTTTTCAACTGACTCCTCCGTCGCGACGTACCCAGAATGCCCACCTGCTAGCCTGCTAGCCGCGGCCCGCCAGCTGTCTAGAGCACATCGGACTGTTAGCATAAGAGTCCCATCGGACAAATTCTTTGGCCACTATACATATTTTGCCAATTGGCCTGGTTTACCACACGGAGCCCTGCTGATCTGTCTGCCGACGTCACAGCACGAGGGGGCCACAACAGACTTTCTTCTAGGTGACCTAAACTGGGACATGCTTAACACGCCAGCCATCCTACAATCTAAGCTTGATGCTCTCAATCTCACACAAATGATCAATTAACCCACCAGGTACAACCCCAAATCCGTAAACACAGGCACCCTCATAGATATCCTAACCAACCTGCCCTCCAAATACACCTCTGCTGTCTTCAACCAGAATCTCAGTGATCCCTGCCTCATTGCCTGCGTCTGTAATGGGTCTGCGGTCATGCGACCACCCCTCATCACTGTCAAACGCTCCCTAAAACACTTCAGCGAGCAGGCCTTCCTAATCGACCTGGCTAGGGTATCTTGGAATGATATTGACCTCATTCCATCAGTAGAGGATGCCTGGTTCTCCTTTAAAAGTGCTTTCCTCACCATCTTAAATAAGCATGCCCCTTTCAAAAAATGTACAACCAGGAACGGATATAGCCCTTGGTTCACTCCAGACCTGACTGCCCTTTACCAGCACAAAAGCATCCTGTGGCGTACTGCATTAGCATCGAATAGCCCCCGCGATATGCAACTTTTCAGGGAAGTTAGGAACCAATATACACAGGCAGTTAGGAAAGGAAAGGCTAGCTTTTTCAAACAGGAATTTGCATCCTGTAACACTAACTCAAATCAAATCAAATTGTATATGTCACATACACATGCTTAGGAGATGTTAATGCGAGTGTAGCGAAATGCTTGTGCTTCTAGTTCCGACCATGCAATAATATCTAACAATTTCACAACAACTACCTTATACACACAAGTGTAAAGGAATGAATAAGAATATGTACATAAAAATATATGGATGAGCGATGGCCTAACGGCATAGGCAAGATGCAGTAGATGGTATAGAGTACAGTATATACATATGAGATGAGTAATGTAGGGTATGTAAACATGATATAAAGTGGCATTGTTTAAAGTGGCTAGTGATACATTTATTACATCCAATTTGTATTAATTAAAGTGGCTAGAGATGAGTCAGTATGTTGGCAGTAGCCACTCAATGTTAGTGATGGCTGTTTAACAGTCTGATGGCCTTGAGATAGTAGCTGTTTTTCAGTCTCTCGGTCCCCGCTTTGATGCACTCCAAAAAGTTCTGGGACACTGTAAAGTCCATGGAGAATAAGAGCACCTCCTCCCAGCTGCCCACTGCACTTAGGCTAAGAAACACTGTCACCACCGATAAATCCACGATAATTGAGAATTTCAATAAGCTTTTTTCTACGGCTGGCCATGCTTTCCCTCACTGCAACTTGCCCAAGCCTCCCCCATTTCTCCTTTACCCAAATCCAAATAGCTGATGTTCTAAAAGAGCTGCAATATCTGGACCACTACAAATCAGCAGGGCTAGACAACCTGCACCCTCTCTTCCTAAAAGTATCCGCCGAAGTTGAGCAACCCCTATTACTAGCTTGTTTAACCTCTCTTTCGTATCGTCTGAGATCCCCAAAGATTGGAAAGCTGCCGCGGTCATTCCCCTTTTCAAAAGGGGAAGACACTCTAGACCCAAACTGCTTCTCACCTATATCTATCCTGCCCTGCCTTTCTAAGGTCTTCGAAAGCTAAGTTAACAAACAGATCACCGACCATTTCGAATCCCACCGTACCTTCTCCGCTATCCAATCTGGTTTCCGAGCTGGTCATAGGTGCACTTCAGCCACCCTCCAGGTCCTAAATGACATCATAACCGCCATCGATAAGAGACAATACTGTGCAGCTGTATTCATTGACCTGGCCAAGGCTTTCGACTCTGTCAATCACCATATTCTTATCGGCAGACTCAACAGCCTTGGTTTCTCAAATGACTGCCTCGCCTGGTTCACCAACTACTTCTCAGATAGAGTTCAGTGTGTCAAATCGGAGGGCCTGTTGTCCGGACCTCTGGCAGTCTCTGGTGGTGCCACAGGGTTCAATCCTGACACCGACTCTCTTCTCTGTATGCATCAATGATGTCGCTCTTGCTGCTGGTGATTCTCTGATCCACCTCTACGCAGACGACACCATTCTGTATACTTCTGGCCCTTCTTTGGACACTGTGTTAACTAACCTCCAGACGAGCTTCAATGCCATACAACTCTCCTTCCGTGGCCTCCAACTGCTCTTAAATGCAAGCAAAACTAAATGCATGCTCTTCAACCGATCGCTACCCACACCTACCCACCCGTCCAGCATCACTACTCTGGACAGTTCTGACTTAGAATATGTGGACAACTACAAATACCTAGGTGTCTGGTTAGACTGTAAACTCTCCTTCCAGACTCACATTAAGCATCTCCAATACAAAATTAAATCTAGAATCGGCTTCCTATTTCGCAACAAAGCTTCCTTCACTCATGCTGCCAAACATACCCTAGTAAAACTGACCATCCTACCGATCCTTGACTTTGGCAATGCCATTTACAAAATAGCCTCCAACACTCTACTCAGCAAATTGTATGCAGTCTATCACAGTGCCATCCGTTTTGTCACCAAAGCCCCATATACTACCCACCACTGCGACCTGTATGCTCTCGTTGGCTGGCCCTCACTTCATATCCGACGCCAAACCCACTGGCTCCAGGTCATCTACAAGACCCTGCTAGGTAAAGCCCTGCCTTATCTCAGCTCACTGGTCACCATAGCAGCACCCACCCACAGTACGCGCTCCAGCAGGTACAGTGAGGCAAAAAAGTATTTAGTCAGCCACCAATTGTGCAAGTTCTCCCACTTAAAAAGATGAGAAAGGCCTGTAATTTTCATCGTAGGTACACTTCAACTATGACAGACAAAATTAGAAGAAAAAAAATCCAGAAAATCACATTGTAGGATTTTTAATGAATTTATTTGCAAATTATGGTGGAAAATAAGTATTTGGTCAATAACAAAAGTTTATCTCAATACTTTGTTATATACCCTTTGTTGGCAATGACAGAGGTCAAACGTTTTCTGTAAGTCTTCACAAGGTTTTCACACACTGTTGCTGGTATTTTGGCCCATTCCTCCATGCAGATCTCCTCTAGAGCAGTGATGTTTTGGGGCTGTTGCTGGGCAACACGGACTTTCAACTCCCTCCAAAGATTTTCTATGGGGTTGAGATCTGGAGACTGGCTAGGCCACTCCAGGACCTTGAAATGCTTCTTACGAAGCCACTCCTTCGTTGCCTGGGCGGTGTGTTTGGGATCATTGTCATGCTGAAAGACCCAGCCACGTTTCATCTTCAATGCCCTTGCTGATGGAAGGAGGTTTTCACTCAAAATCTCTCGATACATGGCCCCATTCATTCTTTCCTTTACACGGAACAGTCGTCCTGGTCCCGTTGCAGAAAAACAGCCCCAAAGCATGATGTTTCCACCCCCATGCTTCACAGTAGGTATGGTGTTCTTTGGATGCAACTCAGCATTCTTTGTCCTCCAAACACAACGAGTTGAGTTTTTACCAAAAAGTTAGATTTTGGTTTCATCTGACCATATGACATTCTCCCAATCTTCTTCTGGATCATCCAAATGCTCTCTAGCAAACTTCAGACGGGCCTGGACATGTACTGGCTTAAGCAGGGGGACACGTCTGGCACTGCAGGATTTGAGTCCCTGGTGGCGTAGTGTGTTACTGATGGTAGGCTTTGTTACTTTGGTCCCAGCTCTCTGCAGGTCATTCACTAGGTCCCCCCGTGTGGTTTTGGGATTTTTGCTCACCGTTCTTGTGATCATTTTGACCCCACGGGGTGAGATCTTGCGTGGAGCCCCAGATCGAGGGAGAATATCAGTGGTCTTATATGTCTTCCATTTCCTAATAATTGCTCCCACAGTTGATTTCTTCAAACCAAGCTGCTTACCTATTGCAGATTCAGTCTTTCCAGCCTGGTCTACAATGTTGTTTCTGGTGTCCTTTGACAGCTCTTTGGTCTTGGCCATAGTGGAGTTTGGAGTGTGACTGTTTGAGGTTGTGGATAGGTGTCTTTTATACTGATAACAAGTTCAAACAGGTGCCATTAATACAGGTAACGAGTGGAGGACAGAGGAGCCTCTTAAAGAAGAAGTTACAGGTCTGTGAGAGCCAGAAATCTTGCTTGTTTGTAGGTGACCAAATACTTATTTTCCACCATAATTTGCAAATAAATTCATTACAAATCCTACAATGTGATTTTCTGGATTTCTTTTTCAAATTTTGTCTGTCATAGTTGAAGTGTACCTATGATGAAAATTACAGACCTCTCTCATCTTTTTAAGTGGGAGAACTTGCACAATTGGTGGCTGACTAAATACTTTTTTGCCCCACTGTATATTTCACTGGTCACCCCCAAAGCCAATTCCTCCTTCGCCCGCCTTTCCTTCCAGTGCTCTGCTGCCAGTGACTGGAACGAACTGCAAAAATCACTGAAGCTGGAGACTCATATCTCCCTCACTAGCTTTAAGCACCATCTGTCAGAGCAGCTCACAGATCACTGCACCTGTACATAGCCAAACTGTAAATAGCCCATCCAAACTACCTCATCACCATATTGTTATTTATTTTGCTCCTTTGCACCCCAGTACCCCTACTTGCACACTCATCTTCTGCACATCTATCACCCCAGTGTTTAATTTGCCATACTGTAATAATTCCCCCACTATGGCCTACTACCCCCCTTATCCTGCCTCATTTGCACACACTGTATATAGACTTTCTCTATTGTATTATTGACTGTATATTTGTTTATTCCATGTGTAACTCTGTGTTGTTGTTTGTGTCACACTGCGTTGCTTTATCTTGGCCAGGTCGCAGTTGTAAATGAGAACTTGTTCTTAACTAGCCTACCTGGTTAAATAAAGGTGAAATAAAAAAAATATTTAAATTCGCACTCACTCTCTCTTCGGAATAGTGGTGTAGATCTTGATAAGAGAGCAGAGAGGTTGAGAGCAGAGAGGTTGAGAGCTAGTCTTGTTACAGTACATAGAATCAAGTGACTGTCTAGGTCGAGTTCCAGGATCCAAGCATGTCAGCTGCAAATAAGATATTTGGCCTTCAAGATGATACTATAGGAATTAATCAGAAAAAAACATGCATGGCTTTCATTTTAACGCAATTTTAACACCATCTCCAAGTTCTCATTGGTTGAGCAGGTTGTCCAATCACACTTTTTGGTTTGTTCTCCTAATTCAGCTCCTCCCTGGTGATGAACCTGTAGCTATTAGCCAATGCATTAGTGATTGGTGATTACTAGTGGGAAGTTCTCTTTTTCGGCTGAGCAGCCTCTTCTTTCAAACTATCCAATTCTTCTATTTACATGATTTCCGCTTCACGCCTTGTTTATAGATTCTTGTTTAAATTTGTAGCTAGCTTGGTTAGACTTTGAAGTGCAATTATCTATTTTTCTCTGACCTGAGGTACTTGTTTCCCACAGTAAATGGATGCCTGTATTACGTTGATAAGGCATATAGTTGTGTATAGTTGTTACTAGTGCCATATGTGCTGTTTATACGTATATACTCTGGGTTTAGCCTGGTCTTGTTTGTTTCTCACATGCCGATCTGGAGCAGGCTAAAGTCAATGTGGGTTGTAGTATTTTGGGAAACCTCATGCTGATGGAAGCTGTGTCAACTCCCAACGTGCGGGGGCTTTGGGAGAGGGGACCTCTACTAACACCCAGCCATTTGTTAAGTGTCTGTGGTGATTATTATTCGAATTACTTTTATTTGCCGCAGCTCAATTTATTTATGTCTCCCTCCGTCCGGAGGGGCAGCGGTGTAAGTTCAATATCCTCTAAAGCAGCATCAACAATATCCACAGTGCTGAGGGGTGCATATTAGTAATGAAGGCTGTCGCCTGTCTGGAATGGGCCTGTATTAAAAGGACTGGCTTGCTTATCAAATGGTAAACGATTCACTATAGTGCCCTACTTTCAACCAGGGTCCATAGAGATTCCTATAGGGCTCTGTTCAAAAAATAGTGCACTATATAGTAAATGGGGTGCCATTTCGGATGCAGACGCTATTATTGCAGGGGTAGGCAGTGGATAAGGTTGGACTTTTCATTATTGGTCTGTATTCATACACAAATGTATCCAGGTGTTGCTGTGTGTGCAGAACACAACCACGACACAAGGACTACAAAGCCTTGCAGGGCTTCAGATGAATTAGGGAAAGGTATGGGGTTTAACATTCGAAAGCCCGTTTAGATTGTCACAACAGACCCCGCAACACAGCCATACAGATACCGTGGACAGAAAGTGCATAACAACAAATTCTTAGTATACTTTGTCATGCAAATATGATACTGATGCCAACATCGGTGCCACAGTAATATCGTACAAAGAGCGGTGTAATTGTTTTTCATTGTCATTCCACACCACGGTGGATTTCATGGAAACGAAATGGTTTGATAGGCAAAGAAATGAAAACTGTGAGACGACTTCATAGTTCAACTGTTATGAGTGTTTATCCTCACATATATTTCCTTTGTCTCCAAAACGTGTATTTGAAACGGACTGACGAGGTTTCATCACCTTGCTTTCATCAATGGCACTCCAGTCAGTCAGTTGTTGTTTGTGGACTTGTTGTTGCCAATAAAAATTCGGTGATTTATTTCCCTTCCCTTGAAGATGAAAGATCCCATGGTGCAGATATCCTTGGACAACTACAACACAATCTTCATGTTGACACCTTCGGGGATTACTCGCTACCTGACACTGCTGAAGCCCGTGGACCGTGAAGAGCAGGACAGCTACACGTTCACGGTAAGGCTAGCTCTAGCTGACACTACTCTCTCTCTCTCGCTCTCTCGCTCTCTCGCTCTCTCGCTCTCTCGCTCTCTCTCTCTTCTTCTTCTCCCCCCACAATTAAGTTAGCACCTGTCAAACAAAATAGTACATCGTAAACTGGAATTCAGTCACTTGTCCTTTAATGCCCATATACAGTATGTCTTGTAGCAAGCTCATGAACACTGCTAGAATGGCAATAGGTATATTAGTACAGTACTATTACATATACCCTATTGAATCAGCAAGATACTTATTTTCTTGCTCTTCGAAATTCATAGCTGGGATTTTTATCCCCATAGTATGTTTGCCAATGCTCCTGAAATTTCTGGCCAATTTGTTCTTTTTTTCTTTTTTACGAGACGGTCCTATCCTTTGCAAAAAATGTCTTCCACGTCGTATCCTCAGGGTTATTTTTGTTTTTAATCTGGTAATGATGGAGTGCATCACACTCTTTCCCCAAACTTTATGACCATTGGGATAGAACAATGGTGTTTGTCTTCAAGTAATAATACTCTATTGTTGCTCACACCGAAGTCTCCCACTTCCCTCTGCCCAGACAACCAGTTGGCACAGGGCATGTATTTGATGTAGTGTGTGTGTGTGTGTCTGAGCGTTTTTGTGTAGGCTTACATACTCCGTCCGATATGTAAGTAAAAAGAGAAAGCAATCACTGTAAAAGCACTCGTTGAAAAATGTTATTGTGCTAAAAGATAAAAGTGAATCATTAATGTAATGTGATGCGGTGGCCTCTCTCATTAAGTATTTGTGCAATCCCCTGAGCCAGCACCTACAAAGTTTCAATAATGAAACCAATACTCACCAACAACTGAGCTTTCATTCAAGAGTAATACTCTCTGCTGCTGGCTAGTGCACTGTTACCAGCTGGAAGACCATGATAAAGCACAGCACAGGACAGCAGAGCACAGTCCAGCACAGTCCAGCACAGCAGAGCACAGTCCAGCACAGCAGAGCACAGTCCAGCACAGTCCAGCACAGCAGGGTTCAGCACAGAACAGCTCAGTATAGTTCACTGCATAACACAGAACAGCACAGCGCAGCAGAGTTCAGTGCAAAACAGTTAAGCGTAGCACAGCTCAGAACAGAATAGCTCAGCTCAGCAGAGAACGGCACAGCAACACACAGGTCAGCACTGCACAGCACGCTGCTAACCTCAGTATTATTCCTCAGTATGTTTGATGATGTATTCTTCCCTCAGCTCAAACTGGCACTGGGTGATTCGCTGTTCCCTCTGGATCAGATAGACCTGTTTATTTGAGGAAATGTCACCTAACAGCTGTATCATTCAGCCTGAGAGCCGTAGTCTTGTCAGGCTTTGAAATTGCCAAGTCATCAGAAACCATAATTGGAATTTGTCCTAAGAACTTTGGAGGTTTTGGAGTTCCATTTATCCTGCTCACCTAACCACTCTGTTTTTAGAATTGAGAGACCTTATTTTTTTTAGCAATCTGATAAAAATCCAAATGAAATCAAATCCAATACTATTTGTCACATCCGCAGAATTACAACAGGTGTAGACTTTACTGTGAAATGCTTACTTGCAAGCCCTTAACCAACAATGCAGTTTTAAGGAAATAAACTTAAGAATATATATTTTTATTTTTTTATTTTTTAAGTAACACAATACAATAGCAACAAGGAGGCTGGGGTACAGTACCAAGTCAATGTGCGGGGGTACAGGTTAGTCAAAGTAATTTGTGCATGGGTAAAGTGACTGTATAGATAATAAACAGTGAGTAGCAGCAGTGTAAAAACAAATGTCAATGCAAATACTCCGGGTGGCCATTTGATTAATTGTTGACCAGTTTAATGGCTTGAGGTAGAAGCTGTTAAGAAGCTTTTTAGACCTAGACTTGGTGCTCTGGTATGGCTTGCCATGTGGTAACAGAGAGAACAGTCTATGACTTTGACAATTGACTATGACAATTTTTTGGGCCTTCCTCTGACACCGCCTAGTATATAGGTCCTGGATGGCGGAAGCTTGGCCCCAGCGATGTACTGGGCTGTACTCTCAGATGCCGAGCAGTTGCCATACCAGGCGGTGATGCAACCGGTCAGGATGCTCTCGATGGTGCAGCTGTATAACTTATTGAGGATCTGGGGACCCAAACTCTCAACCCGCTCCACTATAGCCCCGTCAATGTGAATGGGGGCGTGTTCGGCCTTCCTTTTCCTGTTGTCCACGATCATCTCCTTTGTCTTGCTCACGTTGAGGGAGATATTGTTTTTCTGGTTCAACACTGCCAGTTCTCTGACCTCCCAAATGGCTGTCTCATCGTTGTCAGTGATCAGGCTTACCACCGCTGTATCGTCAGCAATCTTAATGATGGTGTTGGAGTCGTGCTTGGCCACGCAGTCGTGGGAGAACAGGGAGTAGAGGAGGGGACTAAGCACGCACCCCTGAGTATGCGAATTGGAGTGTGTCTAGGGTTTCCGGGATGATGGTGTTTATGTGAGCCATGACCAGCCTTTCAAAACACTTCATTGCTACTGACATGAGTGCAACGGGGCGGTAGTAATTTAGGCAGGTTACCTTCGCTTTCTTGGGAACAGGTACTATGGTGGTCTGCTGTAATAATGTAGGTATTACAGACTCGGTCAGGGAGAGGTTGAAAATGTCAGTGATAGGGCCTCCCGGGTGGCGCAGTGGTCTAAGGCTCTGCATCGCAGTGCTAGCTGTGCCACCAGAGAATCTGGGTTCGAGCCCAGGCTCCCCATGGACGGGAGGTCCATGGGGCGACGCACAATTGGCTAGCGTCGTCTGGGTTAGGGAGGGTTTGGCCGGTAGGGATATCCTTGTCTCATTGCGCACCAGCGACTCCTGTGGCGGGCCGGGCGCAGTGCACGCTGACTAGTTCGCCAGGTGTACGGTGTTTCCTCCGACACATTGGTGCGACTGGCTTCCGGGTTGGATGCGCTCTGTGTTAACAAGCAGTGCGGCTTGGTTGGGTTGTGTTTCGGAGGACGCATGACTCTCGACCTTCGTCTCTCCCGAGCCCGTACGGGAGTTGTAGCGATGAGACATAACAGTAACTTCTAACAATTGGATACCACGAAATTGGGGAGAAAAAGGGCGGTAAAAAATGAAAATGGCAGTGAAGACACTTGCCAGTTGGTCCGCGCATGCTCTAGGTACGCGTCCTGGTAATCCGTCTGGCCCCGCAGCCTTGTGAATGTTGACCTGTTTAAAAGTCTTGCTCACATCACCTATGGAGAGCGTGATCGCACAGTTGTCCGGAACACCTGGTGCTCTCATGTATGCTTCAGTGTTGCTTGCCTTAAAGCGAGCATAAAAGGCATTTAGCCCGTCGGGTAGGCTCACAACACTGGACAGCTCGTGGCTGGGTTTCCCTTTGTAGTCTGTAATATTTTTCAAGCCCCTCCACATCCGACCGGCGTATTATTCAATCTTAATCCTGTATTGACGCTTTGCCTGCTTGATGGTTCGTCTGAAGGCATTGCAGGGGCATAGCAGGATTTCTTATAAGCCTCTGGATTTGTGTCCCGCTCCTTGAAAGCAGCAGCTCTAGCCTTAAGCTCGGTTATGATGTTGCCTGTAATCCATGGCTTCTGGTTGGAATATGTACGTACGGTCACTTTTGGAACAATGTAGTTGATGCACTTATTGATGAAGCCAGTGACTGAGGTGGTATACTCCTCAATGCCATTGGATGAATCCCGGAACATATTCTAGTCTGTGCTAGCAAAACAGTCCTGTAGCGTAGCATCCTCGTCGTCTGACCACTTCCGTATTGAGCGAGTCACTGGTACTTCCCGCTATAGTTTTTGCTAGTAAGCAGGAATCAGGAGGATAGAATTATGGTCAGATTTTCCAAATGGAGGGTGAGGGAAAGGTTTATACGTGTCTCTGTGTGTGGAGTAAAGTTGGCCTAGAGATTTGTTCCCCTCTGGTTGCACATTTGACATGCTGGTAGAAATGAGGTAAAACGGATTTAAGTTTGCCTGCATTAAAGTCCCCGGCCACTAGGAGCGCCGCTTCTGGATGAGCATTTTCTTGTTTGCTTATGACCTTATACAGCTTATTGAGTGCGGTCTTACTGCCAGCATTGGTTTCTGTTGGTAAATCGACGGCTACAAAAAATAGATGAAAACTCTCTTGGTAGATAGTGTAGTCTACAGCTTATTAAGAAGTACTCTACCTCAGGTGAGCAATACTGCCCCCTGCTGTCTGTTGATGGTACTACTACTATACATAATACCTTAATATTAGACATCGCTCACCAATTATGGTTGACAAATAGACACATACCCACACCCCTCGTCTTACCGGACGTAGCTGCTCTGTCCTGCCGATGCATGGAAAACTCAGCCAACTGTGTATTATCCGTGTCATCATTCAGCCACGACTCAGTGGAACATAAGATATTACAGTTTTTAATGTCCCGTTGGTAGCATAGTCTCGAACGGAGCTCATCCAGTTTATTCACCAGTGATTGCACGTTGGCCAATAGAATGGATGGTACAGGCGGGTTACCCTCTTGCCGCTGAATTCTCACAAGGCACCCTGATCTCCGCCCCCTGTATTTCCTTATTTTCTTTATGCAAAGGACAGGGATTTGGGCCTTGTCTGGGAGCAACATTATATAATCTTTGTCCAGTTCGAGGTGAGTAATCCCTGTTCTAATATCCAGAAGCTCTTTACAAAATAGCACATTTGGTTTGGAGCCCGTAAAATGGCAGCCATCCCCTCCGGCGCCATTCTAATTGATAAGGCAATGTTATATCAATTGACTGTGACTGTTTGGCTGTATGCTAATACTTTTTTCTCTAAATATTGAGGTTTGTGTGTCTGTTTTGTAATTCAAGAGCAGGATCAACTCTGTTTTCGTCTCAAACCATCAGAATGTGAAATAATAGTGCAAAGAAGATCCAGAAGTCTTCTCTGAATGCAAATATTGGGGTGCTGCTCCCTTCAGCCCTAATTCTGGGGGACGTGGATTTAGCGTTCTGTTCGCATTTCGATCACTTGGAGTTGGCCTTGTCCTGGCAGTCACAGAATGATTAAAACACTGAGAACAAGCACGCTTGTCTGGGAAGGCTTCTGAGAGTCAGTCCAACCCATCCTGGTACTATGCTGAGTTAAACTATGGATCCCTCTCACATACTAATGCTTCCCAGTCAGTCAGCGCCTCAATGTGTTTCCCCTCTCCATCATTACCATGAAGATATCCATGTGGATGTGTCTCAATGGGTTTTAATTCCGATACATATTCAGTCAGAGTATGTTTACTTCATTTCGTTCAAATGACAAAACGGCACTGAATCTGTTATGCTACCCCACCCTGCAAGACCCTTCCTGCCAGTCAAAATACAACCCCAGCTACAACAACCACTACCCACCTAATGATGGCTTAGTGCTTAAAATAATCATTTTGCCTCTGTCTTGCCTAGGGGATTTGTACTGTTATGTTGTTGGGAGCTGGTAGAGGTTTTTATAGTGCTGACTCGTCTCCGACTAAAACGGAGACAAGAGCCTCATAATGTCACGGGTAGAGCACTGCACCGGAAACTCAGAGGAGAGAACAACCCCTTCTCTCCCCACCACCGCATCCTGCTGGAATGCTGGAGGAGCCCGCAGCGCTATCCTGTCAAGACCTTGACGTGCGGTGTCGCTCAGCACCATAGACATGAAGAAAAGCTAAAGGGATGTCTCTGGATTCCGGTGTTCGCTAGCACTTACCACTGTGTTTACCTGTGGGCTTTTTTAGTTAGCTACTTCCTCCATTGTTTTGAGGGGAAGATCACAACGGTGGCCAAATCAGTCGCTTTAATTCGAAAAGTTAATGGGGAGAGCTTTGAACATCCCAGTGGGACATGGTGTTTTATCTCCGGCTCAACTGAGGATCACTGTGCTTTTCTCGCTGTTTGACGCTTGTTAGTATGTTCTTTTTTTTTTTTAAGCCTCTATGTTAGTCTTGTTTTCTCCATGTGATCGGTTGTGTTCTATGTGGAAGTTCACAGTCAGATACACACGCACGCACGCACGCACGCACGCACGCACACACACACACACACACACACACACACACACACACACACACACACACACATTAGTGAAGCTTAAGAGTATTAATTAGCAAAGGCACATTAAAGGGTCTGTTCACTTTATCTAATGAAAAAGCAACATTGGTTTGCCAATCATGATTGGAGTTGTAAGAGCATTGTAGTGTTCATTACTGTAAGTAGTTTTTAAGCCAATAGGCCCTGTTTAGTCAGTGTGATGAATGAATATCTCTAAAGCCTGTGTAAATGGATTTTTTTAGTAAGGTTATTGCTCTCAATCTTGCTTTTTTTTTTACCATTGGTCACCATCCTTGTCTTCCTTTTCTCTCCTGTGACTGTGACTCTCAGGGTCTAACCCGTTGTTCGTGACATGACAGAACATGTCATGGGTTATATAGTGTCTCTACTGTATACATACAGTATGGCATGCATTGGCATTGTTTGACTGTTTCCTAGATATTCTCAACAGGCTGTTCAAAAGCTCATTCCTCAATGGTTTCTCTGAAGGTGTTTGATAATTTCTCTTTCTCTCTCGCTCTCTCCCCGTCTCCCCTTATCTCTCCTTCTTTCCTTCCTTTTCTATCTATCTCTGTCTGTCTCTCTCTCTCCCCCCCCCCCTCTCTCTTCTCTATAGATGATGGCTTCAGACGGAGTTCAGGAGAGCCCTACAGTGACCGTTCATATCACAGTGATTGATGCCAACGACAACACACCAACCTTCCTCAACTCCTCCTACATTGTGAATGTTTACACAGACGTTCAGCCAGGGGAAACAGTATTACAGGTAATCGATACGCTATACTCACTCGCTGTTTTCCCAAACAAACCACCCACTTAGAGTAATAGCGTGAGTAAACCTAATTTATTAATGAATTATAGCTGGAATAATTGTGGCAGCAGACTGTTTGGCTTAGCTCTCAGCAGGCTGCTGCCATAGGCTGTTCCCCTCTGTGCCCAGGGAATATTGTGGGTAATTTGTTATAACCCCTGTTTTGCAGTCTGAGCATGAGCCCAGTTCAGTCGCGGGGAACAAAAGGCTGACAGAAAAGGTCAAGTCTAGGCAGTTAAATCTCTGTTTTCCGATCAGAAGACTTCCTCTCATAGCAAGCCAGGTTAGGCTGGTTAGGCTTCAGAAACATGCGTGAATAAGGACAGTTGTGAGTTAACTCTTTGCCTGTTGAATGACTTAATGAGGGGTTGGTGACTGAAGCATTGTCTACTTAGTCATCTTTGAGTTACAGTATGTCAAGTCTTAGAATGACATATGGGGAAAAGGACACTAAAGATGTTGTGGTCATGCTTTTGTTTAGTCGCTTTCTGTTTGTTTGAAACACATTCATGTTTTGAGATTTCTATTCATGTGTGGCCACTTCTTTACACATCACAGTGTGTTGAATATGAAGTACTGTATGTTGGACAGAGATTATGCTAATGTTAAAAGGTATTTCTGTGTTTGATTTTGATAGCAGTCTCTACTTTCTTATTTCAAATTTGCTGACCATATTTGCTATTGATTTGTAATACGCCCCCAACACGAGACGTTTAATTACGCATTAGATATGTTTAAGAATAACATCAGCGCTGAATTTGCATGTTCCTTGAAATGTGGGGGGAAAATTGGTATAGATTGCCTTCCCCTAGTGATGTCCCTGGGCCTAGGACGACTGCGGACACTGTCGATGGAGATTTATGGGGAAATGATGTGGCTCCTCTCCTGTATCCCTTTCAGCTGACGGCCCTGGATGCTGACGAGGGTCCCAACGGGCTGGTGACCTACAAGATCCTGGCGGGGAATCAAGGCCACTTCGCCATCAATAACCGCTCGGGAGTGATCACTGTGATGCCTGGCATCTCCCTGGCCGTGGGACGCTCCTATGCCCTGACTGTGAAGGCCATGGATAACGGCCCGGAGTCCCAGAGGAGGTGAGGCTATCAGGGAGCCCTGGGGTGGCCCGAGGGATGGGAGGCTGGAGGGGAGGAAGGTGATGGTGGCTGGAAACTGGCATGGACTGTAAAGGCTGAGAACCACAGAGGACCAGGTACTGTCCATTCCGTTTGCAGCAGCCACAGACTCTCTCCTTTGCTGCCGTTCTCCCTCTTTCCCTCTCTGTCACCCCCCCTCTCTCATTTTTTATGTATCTCTCTCTCTCTGCCCCTCTCTCTTGCTCTCTTAAATCGATAGTGTTCTGCAGGATAACACATTCTGCTGTGGAAATATCCCTGTAACAATGTGCTGATAGATATTACTCTCAGGACTGACCAATCTGGTACCCAAAGCGGAAATGAGAGGCTTTTCACAATAATTGGCAATGCCCACCCACCCTCCAACTCAATTCAATCTGTGTCGCATTTGTGCCCTCTGTAATGCTTGGTGGCCACAGAATCAATATAGCTCAATAGACTAACATAGAAAGAGATTTTTTTGCAGGAAATGTAGTGAATTGGGAACTAACTAGCGGCTGAGTTCTATAGGAAAAACATTAAGGCACCCACTGGGGGGTTTCTGTGGCCTCAGTTCACTGGTGGATTTCTGTGGCCTCAGTCCACGGGGGAGTTTGTGGCCTCAGTTCACTGGGGGGTTTCTGTGGCCTCAGTCCACTGGGGGTTTCTGTGGCCTCAGTTCACTGGGGGGTTTCTGTGGCCTCAGTTCACTGGGGGGTTTCTGTGACCTCAGTTCACTGGGGGGTTTCTGTGGCCTCAGTCCACTGGGGGTTTCTGTGGCCTCAGTTCACTGGGGGTTTCTGTGGCCTCAGTTCACTGGGGGTTTCTGTGGCCTCAGTTCACTGGGGGGTTTCTGTGGCCTCAGTTCACTGGGGGGTTTCTGTGGCCTCAGTTCACTGGGGGGTTTCTGTGGCCTCAGTTCACTGGGGGGTTTCTGTGGCCTCAGTTCACTGGGGGGTTTCTGTGGCCTCAGTTCACTGGGGGGTTTCTGTGGCCTCAGTTCACTGGGGGGTTTCTGTGGCCTCAGTTCACTGGGGGGTTTCTGTGGCCTCAGTTCACTGGGGGGTTTCTGTGGCCTCAGTCCACTGGGGGGTTTCTGTGGCCTCAGTTCACTGGGGGGTTTCTGTGGCCTCAGTCCACTGGGGGGTTTCTGTGGCCTCAGTCCACTGGGGGGTTTCTGTGGCCTCAGTCCACTGGGGGGTTTCTGTGGCCTCAGTCCACTGGGGGTTTCTGTGGCCTCAGTCCACTGGGGGGTTTCTGTGGCCTCAGTCCACTGGGGGTTTCTGTGGCAGCCGTTCTCGGATTTTCGTCTTTCCCGAAACACGGCCAGGTAAAAGTTTCATCGCACAAAGAACCTTGGAAGCCTTTGTTTTGAGAAGTAAAGGAGAGATGCAAAATAAAACTGTGAAGATGATTATTAGTGGTGTGAATACGTAAAAAGTCTGGAGTGCCATCTTGTCGAGCAGGAAAATAAATGCTGATAATAGCAAAGGCAGCAGGTGTGTAATTATTTGCATTGGCCAGATGGAGCTTCAACCATGGACGGGTGAAAACCCAGAGAAAAAATGCAAAAAACATTTCACTGCTCAGTTTCAAAGTTTTACGAGAGGGAGAGTTGGTCCTGACTTACAGGGCACTGTTTGTAGCATGTCTAGGATCAGAACATGCTGCCGATCCTTTAAAACCATTTGATTCATGTTTAACAGGTTATGATTCATGCCCCATTGGGAAAACGTCTTGAAATAACAAGTCCCCCATATGTCTTTCTAAAATTGACTTGTAAAAGTGCCTGTAATCATTCAATTATGTTAATGTTCAGGCCCGACTCGGACACTTGGGGCTTAATGTTCTGTACACAAATGTGATTTCACTTTTGTTTGGTGATGAAACAGAGGAGAACAGCATCCAGCGTCGTGGTAAAACAAAGTAACAGTACATACTCTGCTGTTCTTTTGTGCGTACAATGATGTCTGAGTGAAAAAACAGTGTTAGTTGTTTGAAATAACTTCTTTGTTTTTGTAATATCGCAAATGGACGTGGCTCTTTCACCAACTATGGATTTCAGCCTACGTACAGTACCCACCAGCTTTTTAATTTACAGTCATATAGATTTTCTTTCAAAACACACCTAAGAAACCCAAAACAAACACCTACAGCCAATGCATCTGTGTGTACCCTACATCCCACACACAGATTGTCATACTGTAAACAGAACCCTCCCACAGTCTCTGTCTTTCAGAATCGAAGCTCTTGGATGACAGTTAAAGTTGATAAAAGTGCTTCTTGATTGTGAAAATGTTTACCAACGAATTTAACCCCTGTGTTCATCAGGGTTTTTCACACTGGGTTGTTTTTCACCAGAATTAATTTCACACCCATCCCCCCATCCTTATCTCCCCTCCCAGGAGCTCCATCACCACTGTGTACATTGAGGTGCTCCCACCCAACAACCAGAGCCCCCCACACTTTCCCCGCTTCCTCTACAGCCTGGAGGTCAGCGAGGCCATGAGGACCGGAGCCACTCTCCTCCACCTGCAGGTGAGCATGGGGACGAGGCTTCTTCACAATACCACACTGTTCTTTAGTTCAGACCTAGCGTGATGAACTCTGAACTCTATCTAGAGGGTGACATTTGGCGGCGGCTGTGGGATCTGCTTCAGAACATTTAGTGTATACAGCTGGTGAGCTCCTAACAAGGGCTTATTTTTAGTCTGTACCAGAAGGGTCTGAGACACATTACCAATGTTACTGTCTATTCTGTTTGAGAAGAAATGGTTCGAGCTGTTTATGTAGACCACTCAGACTGTAGACATCATTATTGTGTTGTTGTCCACTAATACTACCAAACTATTGTTTGTAATGCATCAAGTAGAAATGGACCGGATACTGCCGAGTAAAGTCATTCAGTATTCTTCATTGTCTGTTGTGAAATTGGGTTTTACTTGACATGAAAGAGGCACTCTGTCTCTGTGTCTCTACAGGCGAAGGACCGTGAAAGAGATCCTATTACCTATAGCATCCAGAGCGGGGATTCCCACGACCTCTTCGAGCTCTCCCGAACGTGCGTAAGCTTATTTTAGTCATCAACAACACCTACCTATATTATCCTAGAGGATTTATTCATGAAACTTTGCCAGCAGTAGTGTTACCCTGTTACAGAGGAGTCCATTTAGGGAAAGGGTTTTGGATAGTGGTTTGCCATGATATGTGATCTGTAGTAAACTGAATTGCTCTCTAAGAAGCTCTCCGCGAGACACGAGGGGCTGAAAATGTAGATACGATTCTCCCTAGCATCTCAAATACATAATTAATAAGTGATAAATGAATAAAAACCAAAACAATTCTCTCCCAGTTTAAAAACAGACCAAATATCAGATTATACAGTACTGGTACCAAGGTTACTCTGGTTTTGGCGGGAAAAGTATTAGTGCCTTGGCTTGGAGTAAATATTTCCTCTTACAATTTCATAGATTTAATCCAAGCCTGCAATAAGATTTGCTGGGATTTTTTAGGGAGCACTGTTCTATGGTTAGCGGCGAAGCAAGCCTTCTCCCCCTGAGGCTTTGGACCCAGAGCTGAATGGACCTGATTTATTTATTTTAAAAATGGGACCCAGTCCTCCCTAGTGGCGCAGCGGTCTAAGGCAGTGCATTGCAGAGCTTGAGGCATCACTACAGACCTGGGTTCGATCCCAGGCTGTGTCACAACCGGCCGTGACCGGGAGTCCCATAGGGCGACATACGATTGGCCCTGCGCCATGCGGGTTAGGAGAGGGTTTGGCTGGGGGGGGCTTTACTTGGCTTATTGCGCTCTAGCGACTTCTTGTGGTGGGCCGGACGCCTGCAGGCTGACTTCAGTCATCAGTTGAATGGTGTTCCCTCCGACACATTGGTGCAGCTGGCTTCCAGGTTAAGCGGGCGGGTGTTAAGAAGCGCGGTTTGGCAGGTCATGTTTCGGAGGTAGCATGACTCGACCTTCACCTCTCCCGAGCTCGTTGGTGAGCGATAAGACAAGACCGTAATTGGATATATATTTATTTTTATTTTTATTTAATCCTTTATTTAACTAGGCAAGTCAGTTAAGAATAAATTCTTATTTACAATGATGGCCTAGGAACAGTGGGTTAACTGCCTTGTTCAGGGGCAGAACGACGTATTTATACCTTGTTAGCTCAGGGATTTGATCCAGCAACCTTTAGGTTACTGGCCCAATGCTCTAACCACTAGGCTATATCACGAATTTGGGGAGAAAAAGGGGGTAAAATACAAAAAAGTATAATAATATGGGGACCAGGACCTGAGAACAATCAGACCCGAACCCGAATGGACCCGGCTACAACCGGACCTAGACCCGACCCATACCCAAATGTAACAAAACATTTTTTTTTGTCATTTAGCAAAGGCTCTTATCCATAGCGACTTAGAGGCGCAATGAGGGTTTAGTGCCTTGCTGAAGGGCACATCAACATATTTTTTACCTAGTCGGCTCTGAGATTTGAACCAGCACCTTTCAGTTACTAGCCCAATACTCTTAACTGCTAGGCTACCTGGCAAGTTGCTATTTTGGTTAACAAATATTTCTTTATATCTTGGCTAGGCCTTCTACAAGTCAATAAATATGCGCTAGGCCGTGGTTGGGTCCATTCAGATCCACTCGGGTCTATCAGCTCTAGTTACATAGACCCGATAACTGATAGCAGGACTCGATCCGCACCTGATCGGCAAGTTAGAATTTTTGACCCGAACCCACTCGGTCTTGGGTCGGGTCTCAGGTAGACCTCTAAGAGCTATCCCTCTGCTCTCTCCTCCCTCTCCATCTCTCTCCCTCTTCCCCCCCCACCCTCTCTCCTCTCTCTCCATCTCTCTCCCTCTGCCCCCCCCCCCCCCCCCCCCCACCCTCTCTCTCTCTCCATTTTTCTCTGCAATAACCAGCACATTGCCATGCAGTCATAACTGTGCTACCGGAGGCCACTTCAATCAAAGCTCCAAACTCAAATTGTCATCATGCCTCTCCTGTTGCAGACTGTCAGGTCCAAGAAATTGCATATACCACAACTACAAAATGTTAATAAGCCCTGCGCCTGTCTTGGTTTCATCAATGAAGAGGCAAATTAAAACAGTAGGGGACAAGCTCCCCAGTCCTAGAGGAGATGAGCTAAAGTGTATCCCCTTATATAGCCCCTATTAATGGATTGATCCCGATAGATTCATGTGCCTATCATGACACATTGTATCCCCATTGTCATACTACTGAGCCAGTTCTTGCATATTTATCTGTTTCTTTCGAATAAAGCTGTTTTTATCCACCTGGTATAGTTAAGGAGTTGATTGTTTACAAGACAGTTTTACAAGTTACCCATTTCATTGCTCTGTATTAGACTTAAAACGTCAGCATGTCAAGACTTTAAGTCCGCTGTAGAGGTGATTGTGATCAGAGACCTGCTCGGTCTCATCGCCAGGCCTGCCAGGAACGGGCAGTCTTACATATCACAATCTGTTGAATAACCTCTGCTCTGTGTTGCCTCTTAGTGGGCCTCAGATGATATCTTTAATACTCTCTTAGTTATTCAGCACTTCAAAACAACACCCTTGTGAATGAGGTTCTCTCACATGATCTGGATCTGACCCAGTTTGCATTTCCAGCTGCTAATAATCATGATATTTCATTTCAGCTTGGCATTATCCTCATCCTTGATGTTTTCGAATGGGAGGAGGATTGTGTGTGTGTGTGTGTGTGTGTGTGCGTGTAGAGACAATGCTCTCTATGAATAGCTTATAAATATACATGAGAGTCGTGGCGGCGGCATTTGAGGTGCTGCTTTGCGTTTGCCTAATTCATTTTAACAGGGGCATATCATTCCACGATGGTCCTCACGGAGCTCGTATCCCTCTTAGGGTGTGTGCACCCGGACTCTTAGGATCGTCCGATTATGAACCGTTAAAAATACTGAGTTAAAAAGTACCTCTAATATCGGATGAATGCGTGTCTAAATGACTGCTGGTGAGTAACCATCCGAAAACTACAAGTAGAGGGAAAATCGAGATGCGTGGGTGCAGACGCGTTTCCTTAGGTGGCTGTACATTGCCCTCTAGTTTGGGCCCATCTCTGAGAGCTGTAGCAGACAGACAGCTAACAGATGTACACTCTTATATTTCAAAAAGTGCTGTCTAGAACACAGAAGCGTTATTTGGCTGTCCCCATAGGAGTACCCTTTGGAGAAACCTTTTTGGTTATAGGTAGAACACTTTGGATTCCGGGGTGGAACCCAAAAGGGCTCTACCTGGAAATGAAGTGGTTCTACCTGGCACCAAAAAGGGTTCTCTTATGGCCGAATAACCCTTTTTTCTAAGAGTGTAGAGCTGACAGCAGATAATCATCCCATGTATTTAAATACTCAGGGATCGCTCTGTGAGAGGGCTGAAACCACTGCTGTATGCATGCTAAGACTACCCCATACCAAATGACCGTGCACTGTAAATTCTATAAAGCATGTGTGTGTGTTAGGCTACAGTAGCTTGTCAAAGTGCCTCTATATAACTCTCCTCTGTCGGCAGAAGGAGAGAAGGAGCTTCCATTTCATTCTAATGTGCTGGCGGGTCCACATGCCCCACAGTATCCGACGTGCATGTAATTGAATAGCCAGATTTACATAAACCCCCATAATAAGCCACATACAAACAAAAATAAACGGTGGTTTTGCATTAGAAGGAAAAAATAATCTGCTTACACTGACAGAGTTGTGATTTTGGGCCAATTGAAACCTGTCTCAATTGTGATTCAATCATTTGTTGAAATGTTCACATTCACAATGTCTGAATGCAGACTTTGATGCAAGAATTCCTGTCTCCTTCACGTCTTCTTGTTTCTGTGTGGGTATTGTTTACCACTACGTGAGATCTGTTTGATTTAGGAACCCTGAAAGCTTCTGGCTCAGCGGGAAGCAGAGTGAGTGGGAAAGTTTCACGAAAGCTGCACATGGACTGTATTGAATGCTGCGAGTTTGTCGTGTTCTGGTGGTGGTTAGTGAAAAATAACCACCGTGTCTCTTGTCTCCTCTCCTCAGGTCAGGGCTTTTGGTCCTGGGGAAACCGCTGGACAGGGAGACAGAGGATCGCTACACTCTCGTTGTAACAGCCTCAGACGGCCATCCGGAAGGGGTACGCCTGCGTCAATTGTCCTTCTATCCATCTATTCGTTAATCTATTCTCCGTCATAAATGATTTCATTTATCCATTCATCTGTGTGCTGTCTCACCATCAATGAATGTATTGTGTTCATTAATCTATTCGATCTATTCAGTTAAGTGCATGGCAGGTTGTGTAGCTAGCCTTATATACTGTGTTGGAGGTCTGCAGTCCATTGTTTTGATAGGATCCTGGACAAACTGAAGTAGCAGTGATTTATGTACTGTAAATGATAAAAAACAAGGACTAAGATGTTGCATAACAGTAACGGGGGTTGTTAGGTGAAAATCGGGGTTGATTTAATAATGCAATAGCCGGATTTGTCATCAATCATGGCCACCTTTAAAGGTTGTATCCAGTGTTGAGAAAATGTGAATGATCTCAAAAACCTTTGATGCAACCACCTACATCACTCTAATGACGGCTAAACCTTTGCCTTGTCGTTGCAAATCCCAATGTCCAAAACATCTCTTTCGATATCACACTTAACGAGGAAGCCAGCAGACCGATTCATGTGACATTATTCTCTTTGATGCCAGCGGCGGCATATTTAATGCAGGTGTGACACGTTACTGCGCTGACCTTTATGGAAATGAATACAAACGTCTCTCTTCTGGCACACTCTGATACCTGAAGCACCTCCCCCTAGATTGAATCACTTAATTGGCCAATATTTTCAGAGCTGGTCTCTCTCACCTAGTGGAGAGGGGAACTCTCATCCTCTTCTTAAAAGAGTAGTCCAGTGTGGTTGGTTGTCTCATGCAAGTAAAATGAGACAGCGGACGGTGAGTACCAGCAAAACCTCCTTCCCCTGCGCTCGCCACCATTCTCCTCCCCTCTGTGCCCTCCACGTTTCCACTTATTCTATAAAACATTGAGCAAAGTTTAAACTGCAGCCTGAGCGGGTAGGGTAAAGGCAGAGACTGAGGCCTTTAAAATTCATTGACCTTTCCAAATCAGCTGGTCATTAGCCAAGCTAATAAACAGTCCCGTAGGGACTAGGAAGGGCTCTCTGGCTTAGGACACACACACACACACACACACAACATACGTACACACACAGACGCACGCACACACACACCACTGTCACTGACGCTCCAGAACTGCTTGACCTCCCTTCCTGGTTTCCTACTGGTAACGTGTGTTTCTCTAGGCACCTGCAGGTGTGCCAGAGGGGCCTGGAGGGCCCGGGGCCAGCCAATATTATCTGATGAGGATCACATGAGAGACAGACAGTATCTATTATAAAGTCATATCAGAGGTGTCAGATAATACTCTGTTATAGCTGATAAATACTGGTTGTACGGTTTGGTCTTAAAGGGGCAATCATCAGTCGTTACATCCATTTTTGAACATCCATTAATTATATGTACCCATTGATTCTTGAAGAATTTGACTTAGAAATGCCTCGTTTTGGTATCGTGGATGGTCAGTCCTTGTGTCCTTTGCTCGGTCTATGAATTTGAGAGTGGTCACATTCTCCAACCCCATCCCTCAGCATTTTACTAAATGGGGGCGGGGAGTATGCCTTGTTATTGTTTCTACTGCTGATTACCACTTTGAAGAGACAATGCAGTTTTGGTCCTAAACGAAGCATGAGTGTTTACCTTTGTCAAAGTGCACATGCTGTGCACCATTCTTTTCATGTCAAAGCAATAGTCCTGAATTTCCTATGTGTTTGTCCGGTTCACTCATTACTACCCCTCCTCGCTCCAAGTAGCGCATAGGTGTTTTGCATGTTGAAGTTACGCCTCGTGAATAATCCCAGCCTCTCTCAAATGCTCTTTCTGACATTACAAAACAGCAGAAAATAACACACATCCTCTTTTTTGGATTATTCCTCACTTTTGCATTCCTCTGGGTGTGTTGTGGGAAGGAATGTCTTTGATGTTCTTTCAAAGCTAAATGCGGAGAAGAGAATGAGGAGGTTAGACATTAGGAAGGGATGATGCAAAGTGAAGGGACTTCCTGCTGTGAGGGCACACTGTTCTCTCCTCCGTTCTTCCTCTGATGAAGGGAAGCCATATGTTCTGGGCTAATGGCGGTTTAGTCCTCCCCGTAGGCTAGTGCTCTAAGGTACGGCCCGATTTGGGTTGCCGGTGTGAATACAAGAGCCACCACTAAGGAATTAGCTATAGCTATATCTGCCTAACGACCCACAGGTTGCTAATTTATTCTGTGCTGTAATTGGTTGTTTTTTATGTTGAAGTGTTGGGCTGTTAGACAAAAGACAGAGAACCTCTGAATGATGCAACCATCTGTCTGGCTCTGACAATTACTGTATTATCTGGTCAGTCAATGAGGAATTGTCCTGTTTGGATATTGTTTTGTTTGATGGTCGCAGTTTCTTCATAAAGGAGGAGATTGGGGGCTTTAGTCTTTTTGTGATCCATCACAGACCTCATTAATCAGCATCAACATGATGGCCCAGAGCCTTATTAAATGTTCTGCTCTGATACCGCCAGCCTAAAAACGAGCTAATTGGAGAATCCATCATATTTGTGAAACAGTGAGTCAGTAAGAACACACCCAGTCAGTCTGTAGCGTCACAGACCACAGATGAAACCTTTAAGGGCTGAGATGTTATATGACCGGCAGTGATCACTCTTCCTTCCTCCCACGGTCTGGGAATGGTTCAGGATCACTTTAAATTGAAGAGAAGTCACGGTGATGGGTTATGTACAGATTAACTTTCCACACTTAAATATTGGCTTTTAAATACCACACCTCTATAGCCAGCAGGCTTAAAGGGGATCTGACACCGTTTAACTACTTTGCAGAAATGAAACGAACAGATAATCAGTATATTGGTCTAAAATATCACGTTTGCAGTTTGTGCTTTAAAACCAATTTCATAAGAGGTTTTAAAAAAAGGTTATATTTAAGATCGCTTTATTGTTCAATTGCACACAAGGTCCAACCAAAATTTTGACTTCCGCTCCTAGACACATACAGATTTTGGAAAGGTGCGGGGGGCTGCCACTGTGCACCTGGGGAGCTGTTGTTACCAGATTTTTTTTCTGTCTGGACGCAGGATTCGAACTAGCAACCCTCCGGTTGCTGGCTCGACCCTCTCTAGCCGCTAGACTACCTGTCGCACGATTAATCAAATTCCCCATGAATCGCTAGGCAGTCTAATACATATTGCTATCAGGTTGTAAATCACAGCTGGTACATTGATTTGTTACCCCGGCCATTCAGGGGATGAACCGTTTCAGTTTCACTCAACCAATACTTTGGACAAAAACGGACAAAAAGGGCAGTGATAATCGATCTAGCGATGCAGTAGCAATGTGGTTAAGGCTATACCTTATCTATTATGTATGATCTACTTATTTAGCAAGCTAGCTATATGACTTGATCGCTAAGTCATTTAACTAGCTAGAACCTAAAATGACACAGAGCCTTGTAGCTAGCTGGCTAGCAGCTGGAAGGATGTCATGTTGTAATTGGGCTGGGGGGCACTGCAGGAGGCCGAGCAGGCTACTAGTCCCCGTCTGAGAAGTTTGAGAGGGTTTACTGTCCTCTGTGCTAGATTTGAACTCGTATGGTTCAGGCTAACGTTGTGGTTGTTCTGGATAGTGATGGCAACTGAAGGAGAGTTGTTGCACTGTTCCGCTGTTGGCATGGCTTATTTGCCTAATCTAGCAGTGATTGGTTATGGCACACCGGTCTGTGTAGATCCTGGCCCAGGACAAGACTGACACGTTTTGTATTTGTTTTTATTCACTACATTTCTATTAATGGCCCGAAGCGCATGGCTGCTTTCCCATTAATATTACCATAGAAGGTTCACCGATTCCTGACTCGACGTCGTTCTATGAATGTATGAAAACATGACAATTATCACATTCTATGTGCTCGCTTCTCCCACAATGAAAAATGTTGCCTTATTCTTCCCAAGGTTGTACTGTATATGAGCATATTTGAATAAGAGTACCTCGATTAATTAACTTGCCTTCTTTGCACTAACACTCGCACTTGTCTTTTCTTACTAGCACAGACTCTGCTGATAGCTACTTTATTGAGGGAAAATGTACTTCCTATGACTGTGATACAGTATGTGGTTGTCTCACCTGGCTACAGTACTGTATCTTAAGATGGATGCACTAACTGTAAGTCGCTCTGGATAAGAGCGTCTGCTAAATGACAAAACAATTAAAATGTGATTACCTGCACTTGTTGACCTGGATGAGCTTCCTGGATTCTGTTCTTCTATCGGGGGAAACGTGTAGCTAGAAGTCAAAAGGGCATTCATTTGATTAATTCAGTTTTATAAAAGCCTTGAACTCCATGTTCTATTTTCTATAATAGACTGCAAGTCGCTATGGTCACAGGATGCTCTCGTAGCCAGCTCAAGATTATCCGGAGCCGGGTACTGCGATTTTCGTCCCTGTGTCGTGATATATCCTGGTTTCTGAAGAGATTTAATGTGCTATATCTATACAGCTCAGTAGTCTTGTTAATCAAGTGATAATTTTGACAAGACGCACCGTCTAAAAGAACCTAAAACTAAACGTGTTTGGTTTGGGAGCATCTCGTTGTCATATCGAACACAAAAATGCTAATTTACCTAAAGCTGAGGAGATTTGTCATTCATCACATGATGGCGAATGCAAATATATCAGCATTATTGCAAGAGCTGCAGCAGTTAATCAGGAAACAAGTGGATTTGTTGATGAAAACCCACCCTGGCCCTGAATAATGAAACCAAATGTATTATTTGATTAGAGAGTTTAAGAATTACATAACATGTATTCACTCACATTCTGATTGGGTCAGGCATGACATACAGAGAAGTCTGCTGTGCTTTTCAGCTACTGTTTTGGAGAAAGAACTCACGCTGATTTGCTCTTGCCAGAGGCTTTGCTCAAAACAGAGATCAATAATTGTGTTGTTTTTTATTCTGTGCTTCCAGACCTCCACGGCTACTGTGAATATTGTGGTCACTGATGTCAACGATAATGACCCCGTCTTCGATCCACTCATGCCCCAAAACGTAACAGTTACAGAAGAGGAGGCCAACTCTTTTGTGGGCCAAGTAAAGGTAAGCCTGCCTTTATGTATGCCACACTGTATTTTTACTGTATAGTCCACATTGCTGGCTCATACATAGCCCCCTTGTATAATGCGCTCATGTTAAGATCTGTGTGATGAGTAAGTCAGTGTACTCTAGCTGGCTTGCCCTGTAGAGCAATGTTTCTGTTGCACTGACTCTATCAACATGTAAATTGCAGCTTGTATAAGCAGGCATACTGTCCACGAGGCCTTTGACATTGAAAGAGTCTGTCTCATGCGATGTAACTTATCTGTACCTGACCTGCAGCAGTACACCCTGCTCCTTTGTGGCTCTCTCCCGCTGACTCTCCCTGTCCCATTTGGCTAATTGTAATCAGAGGCCCACAGGGAGGTGATGGCCGAGTGCCAATGGCCCCACTCTATGCTCGGCCTGACGATCCCCCACAGCATGTGTGCCCAGCTGCCAGGAGGCCCAGGGCAGAGCGGGCCCAGGCGGCTGATGGCCCCCCGCGAGCTCCCTGCCCGCTCCGCTGTTAATCATTTTCCAATTTAATAAATGTAATTTAAATAATTTGTCACCTTCAGGGACATTCTATAATGAGTAGCTTTGTTGGGCTCTGTTAAGCTGCGAGGAGCTGTAATTAGTGGTGTAGTTTAATAGGGCTGGGGATTGTTCGTGGAATAAGCGAAGGATAATGCAGGCGGACATCTTTGGAGGGAGTCTGTGTGGTGTTGTGTGGCGCAGTACTGCGCGCCGCTGTGTTGTAAATCATAAGATTAATATTTACCTGGGTGAAGAGTTGGAGGGAAAGTGGCTGGAGCTGCATTGGCTGCTGGGAATAATTGATGATCGATGCACGCACTCTGGTGTGTATGTGTGATCCGCACGTTGCCCATACTGTCTCAGTATATGATCAGCCAAGTGGGATTTGCAACAATATGTGCATCGACTTGAGTAAGCCTTTATGGAACACTAAACGCTAAACCATCTGTTGAGTATAATTTCTTCCTCAATCTGGGAACGCATCGAGCGCAGCAGGTTCATACAGGAAGCCTGAGTGTTTGCGTCGGCTGATATTGCACCAATTAGATTCATCACTCTACCTCGATGTGGCAGTCTATTTAGTTGACCAGGTTCCTGCTCACACATCCTCTGATGGCTGCCACGCGCACGCTATGCGCTGGCGTTCTCGGTGACACGCTATTGTCGTAACATGCCCAACTCGCCATGCGAGTCTGTTTTCTGTTTGGACTCTGCTTGTAATTATTATGTATGCTCTGGCAGTGAGCCACCACGACGGAGCCAAGACTAATGAATGGTTAAACGAATACGTGGCGTTTCCTGTCTGAAATGGATATTAGAGATGGTGGGTTATATCCATGTCCTGTCAACACAGCTGTAATAATAATAATAATAATAATAATATTAATAATGTTGATCCATGTGATCCAAGGCACTGTCTGCAAGACAAATGAGTTGACTTGGCACATTCAGTGTCTGCTCCTGAGAGGCCTTTTGCTCTGTTTATCAAGCCATCAAGGCACATTACTGATTTCACTTAACGACAGAGAGAGAGAGAGAGCTTCACAGACAAGTGAAGCAGAAATCACTGTACTCTTTCTGGCTCAGCATGCCCTCTCTTCCTCACTAGATAATGAAACTATCTCCATATTGTAGTGTTTACCGGTTGGGCTCTGGTGTGATGAAAGGTGTAAGACATACTGTAGCTCGGAGTCTCTGCAAATCAAATCGAATTGTATTTGTCAAACGCGCCGAATACAACCGACCTTACAGTGAAATGCTTACTTACAAGCCCTTAACCAACAATAAAGTTTTTATAAAATACCTTCAACAAAAAAAAGGAAAGAAATAAAAGTAACAAATAATTAAAGAGCAGCAGTAAAATAACAATAGCGAGGCTATCTACAAGGGGTACTGGTAAACAGTCAATGTGTGGGGACACCGGTTAGTCGAGGTAATATGTACATGTAGGTAGAGTTAAAGTTAATATGCATAGATAATAAACAGAGAATAGCAGCAGCGTAAAAGAGAGGGGGTGGGGGGCAATGCAAATAGTCTGGCTAGCCATTTGATTAAATGTTCAGGAGTCTTATGGCTTGGGGGGGTAGAAGCTGTTTAGAAGCCTCTTGGACCTAGACTTGGTGCTCTGGTACCGCTTGCCATGCGGTAGCCAAGAGAACAGTATGACTAGGGTGGCTGGAGTCTTTGACAATTTTTAGGGCCTTGCCTTGCTTCTGACTCCACCTGGTATAGAGGTCCTGGATGGCAGGAAGCTTGGCCCCAGTACATGGGCCGGACACACTACCCTCTGTAGTGCCTTGCGGTCGGAGGCCGAGCATTTGCCCTACCAGGCAGTGATGCAACCAGTCAGGATGCTCTCGATGGTGCAGCTGTAGAACCTTTTGAGGATCTGAGGACCCATGCCAAATACTTTCAGTCTCCTGAAGGGGAATAGGTTTTGTCGTGCCCTCTTCACAACTGTCTTGGTGTGTTTGGACCATGGTAGTTAGTTGGTGATGTGGACACCAAGGAACCATGAAGCTCTAAACCTGCTCCACTACAGCCCAGCCTATGAGAATGGGGGCGTGCTCTGTCTTCCTTTTCCTGTAGTCCACAATTATCTCCTTTGTCTTGATCACGTTGAGAGAGAGGTAGATGTCCTGGCGGCACATGAACAGCTCTCTGACCTCCTCCCTATAGGCTGTCTCGTTGTTGTCGGTGATCAGGCCTACCACTGTCATCGGAAAACTTAATGATGGTGTTGGAGTCGTACCCGGCCGTGCAGTCATGAGGGAACAGGGAGTACAGGAGGGACTGAGCACGCACCCCTGAGGGGCCCCTGTGGTGAGGATCAGCGTGGCGGATGTATTGTTATTTACCCTTACCGTCTGGGGGCGGCCCGTCAGGAAGTCCAGTATCCAGTTACAGAGGGAGGTGTTTAATCCCAGGGTCCTTAGCTTAATGATGAGCATTGAGGGCACTACAGATGTGAGTGCTAAGGGTCGGTAGTCATTTAGGCGTGTTACCTTAGTAAGGGCCCAGGGACTATGATGGTCTGCTTGAAACATATTGATATTACACTCAGACAGGGAGAGTTTTAAAATGTCAGTGAAGACACTTGCCAGTTGGTCAGCGTATGCTCGTAGTACACATCCTGGTAATCCGTCTGGCCCTGCGGCCTTGTGAATGTTGACCTGTTTAAAGGTCTTACTCACATCGGCTGCGGAGAGCGTGATCACACAGTCGTCCGGTACAGCTGATGCTCTCATGCATGTTTCAGTGTTACTTGCCTCGAAGTGAGCATAGAAGTAATTTAGCTTGTCTGTTAGGCTCGTGTTACTGGGCAGCTCTCGGCTGTGCTTCCCTTTGTAGTCTGTAATAGTTTAAGCCCTGCCACATCCGACGAACGTTGGATCCGGTGTAATGCGATTCAATCTTAGTCCTGTATTGACGCTTTGTCTGTTTGATGGTTCGTCGGAGGGCATAGATACAGGTTTTACCGATTTAGAATCTTAATTTGAGCCATTTTGCTTCAGGTGGAAAATAATCCTGCAGGAACAGGAAATGTTAATTATTATGTGGATTATTCAGTTGAAGTCAGAAGTTTACATACACCTTAGCCAAATACATTTAATCTCAGTTTTTCACAATTCCTGACATTTATTACAAGTAAAAATTCCTTGTCTTAGGTCAGTTAGGATCACCACTTTATTTTAAGAATGTGAAATGTCAGGATAATAGTAGAGATTTATTTAAGCTTTTATTTCTTTCATCAAATTCTCAGTGGGTCAGAAGTTTACATACACTCAATTAGTATTTGGTAGCATTGCCTTTAAATTGCTTAACTTGGGTCAAACGTTTTGGGTAGCTTTCCACAAGCTTCCCACAATAAGTTGGGTGAATTTTGGCCAATTCCTCCTGACAGAGCTGGTGTAACTGAGTCAGGTTTGTAGGCCTCCTTGCACGCACACACTTTTTCAGTTCTGCCCACAAATGTTCTATAGGATTGAGGTCAGGGCTTTGTGATGGCCACTCCAATACCTTGCCTTTGTTGTCCTTAAGCCATTTTGCCACAACTTTGGAAGTATGCTTGGGGTCATTGTTCATTTGGAAGACCCATTTACGACCAAGCTTTAACTTCCTGACTGATGTCTTGAGATGTTGCTTCAATATATCCACATACTGTTCCTACCTCATGATGCCATCTATTTTGTGAAGTGCATCAGTCCCTCCTGCAGCAAAGCACCCCCACAACATGATGCTGCCACCCCCGTGCTTCACGGTTGGGATGATGTTCTTCGGCTTGCAAGCATCCCCCTTTTTCCTCCAAACATAACGATGGTCATTATGGCCAAACAGTTCTATTTTTGTTTCATCAGACCAGAGGACATTTCTCCAAAAAGTACGATCTTTGTCCTCATGTGCAGTTGCAAACCGTAGTCTACAGGCAGTTTACTTTGGGCACGTCATTCAGACAGGATGTGGAGAAAAAAGGTTAACAGTTAACAAGACATTTGTGGAGTGGTTGAAAAACGAGTTTTAATGACTCCAACCTAAGTGTATGTAAACTTCCGACTTCAACTGTAAGCAATGGAAATGTTCCGTAAGGAAAAATCAAGTCTGAAATTTGAAATGCACTACATTTTAATTTTATTTCCTGCATTGCAGAAAAGTTATCCTGCAGCAGGGTGATCAAATCATTAACTTTTAAAGGTCGACTTTGGACACAAAAAATGGTCCAAATCCTCCTCTTTCTCAATTTCTCAATGCATTTGCTGCATCATCGATGTGACATTCTGGTCCGTTAGCTAAGCTAGCCACTTGTAGTGTTAACGTCATTTCGCAGGATTTGTGTTTGGACGGAAGCTGTAGAGATCGGTAAGAAATGGCACTTCTGTAGCCAAATATTTTATTTATCCATTATCCATTTTTTGAACATGCTTTAAATGAACTGTTATGATGGTGCATTGATAAGTTATACAGGTAAAAGCCGTTATTTTGCATTTTTGCCCAAAGTTGACCTTTCATTGATTGCTGAGAAGGTGAATAGTTTCATAACAAGGTCCTGGTTGCTTTAGAAGCTGATAGAAATGTATTGAACTCATGCCATCACTGACTGGAGAGTTATCTTCATTATTTTGGCTTGACGATTGGGTTTTCAGACTTCAGTCGAGTCAACATGTTCTTTATTATTCTCATGGTATCTTACTGATCTCCTGCCGGATGTTGTGTTCTGTACACAACAACAGCAGGAGCAGCATTTCCGTATTGTTTTCAATTTTTTGCACCGCATTGCAATATGCTTTGAGTGAAGGCAGTCTCCATTTTTATTTTTATGAAAATTACAAACCAATCCTGTTTCAGTATTTCCACCAAGATTGATTAATTTACATTTCCTCAATGTATTTCATTCTCTGGTGGAAAATAAATGTTCTCTACTACTCCAATAATGTCTCTGAAAATTAACATTTTGTGTCCACTCTCCCTTTTATCACAAATAATGATATGACCCAGATGCAGACACGGGAGGCGGATAGTACAGTTCTCAGATTATTTATTAGAAACACGGGGCAGGCAAAGGGCAGGTCGAGGGCAGGCAGAGGTTTGTAATCAGGTCAGAGTCAGACAGGTACCGGACGGCAGGCAGGCTCAGGGTCAGGGCAGGCAGAATGGTCGGAATCGGGAAAAACTAGGAAACAGAACTAGAGAAACAGGAAGGCGGGAAAGAATGCTGGTAAGACCTGACAAAACGAACTGACAACAAAAAACAGAGAACGCAGGTATAAATACACAGGGGATAATAGGAAGATGGGCGACACCTGAAGGGGGGTGAAGACAAGCACAAAGACAGGTGAAACAGATCAGGGTGTGACACCTTTACACCCTCCAAAGTCAATTATCACTTGCCTTTTAGTAGAATAAATGCACTTTTCAACATCAAGTTTCTTTCCATTTTTCAATGGCTTTTAGCTACCAATCTGGAGGTGAGATGTTAAGTTACTATCTTCCTTTGTTCAATGGGATCACGGAGTCGTGTTCCTACAAAGTCATCAGAGTGATGATATGATAATTCTGTGTGATCCTGGCTTTTCATGTCACCTGGCTCCCGCCTTCAAGTCTGGAGTGAATGGGTGCAGAGTCAGCCTCCCTATTACCACCTTGATGATTAATGCAGGGAACCTCTGTGATCAGAGCCAGATAAGAGAGCTATCAGGGTAGAGCACTTCTAGCAAAAAATGCAGAGATACGTGCAGTGTAGGCCTATACTACAGTAACAGTACATAGATGCAGGATATACTACAATGGAACAGCATAGGACAATTCTGAACACACAACAGAGTTTCATTATGAGCTATATGTTCCATTAGCTCATTAGGGTGCATTGGAAAACCACTGTCTCAACCTCGAACAAATCCAGAGTGAAATGGTAGGATTAATGCTGTATGGATACAATACAATCCCTACAATATACAGACAGAACTGCTTAACTTGCGGCACAGAAAAATCCCCCATTTGCATTACAGAGAGGACACAACAGGCTGTTTGAAGAGACGGTTAAACTGTAACACTGTGTACCTGTGTAAGGCTGTCTGCTTGTGATCTCTGTACTGCTCTCTCCCTGCTGTTGAAACAGGTGTCTCATCGTGTGTGTTTGTGTGTGTGTGTGTGTGTGTGTGTGTGTGTGTGTGTGTGTGTGTGTGTGTGTGTGTGTGTGTGTGTGTGTGTGTGTGTGTGTGTGTGTGTGTGTGTGTGTGTGTGTGTGTGTGTGTGTGTGAAGGGGGGGGGGGGTGCACTTACCTGCGTGCTTGTGTGTGTTGTGTATATGTCTGCATGTGTGTGTGAGAGTTCCTCCCTATTAATGTAGGCATGAATGATGCCTGCCATATGGTGTCCACATCACCAACTAACTAACATGGTCCAAGCACACCAAGACAGTTGTGAAGAGGGTACGACAAAACCTATTACCCCTCAGGGGACTGAAAAGATTTGTCATGGGTCCTCAGATCCTCAAAAAGGTTCTACAGCTGCACCATCGAGAGCATCCTGACTCGTTGCATCACTGCCTGGTATGGCAGCTGCTCGGCCTCCGACCACAAGGCACTACAGAGGGTAGAGCATATGGCCCAGTACATCACCGGGGCCAAGCTTCCTGCCATCCAGGACCTCTATACCAGGCGGTGTCAGAGGAAGGCCCTAAAAATTGTCAAAGACTTCAGCCACCCTAGTCATAGACTGTTCTCTCTGCTACCGCACGGCAAGCAGTACCGGAACGCCAAGTCTAGGTCCAAGAGGCTTCTAAACAGCTTCTACCCCCCAAGCCAAGCCAGAAGACTCCTGAACATCTAATCAAATGGCAACCCAGACTACTTGCATTGCCCCCCCCCCCCCCTTCTACGCTGCTGCCACTCTCTGTTATTATCTATGCATAGTCAATGTAATAACTCTATCTACTTGTACATATTACCGCAATTACCTCGACACCGGTGCCCCCGCACATTGACTCTGTACCGGTATCCCTTGTATATAGTCCCGCTATTGTTATGTACTGTTGCTCTTTAATTATTTGTTCATCTTATCTCTTACTTTTTTTGGTGGGGGGGGGTATTTCCCGAAAAAGTTATTGTTGGTTAAGGGCTTGTAAGTAAGCATTTCACTGTTGTATTCGGCACATGTGACAAATAACATTTCATATGATTTGATTTGATATGGAGGGTCTAACCCCCTGTGTCTCCCTCCCTCCCTCCACCCATCCATCCACCTACCCACCCATCCACCCATTCATCCACCCATCTATCCACCCAGGCCACAGATCCAGATGCGGGGGTTAATGGCCAGGTGCGCTACCGACTAGTCAACCACGCCAACCTCTTCAGGGTCAACTCCAATGGCACCATCTCCACCGCCGTGCCTCTGGACCGAGAGGTCAGGGGTCAGTATGACCTCATTGTGGAGGCGGAGGACGGAGCGGTGGAGGACCCCAGGAGGACCACACTGACTCTGTCGGTGACCGTGCTGGATGTGGATGATAACAGTCCGGTGTTCTCACAACCATCCTACACGGTCAATCTACCGGAGAATAGTCCTACGAAGACAGTCATCCTGCAGCTTACTGTGAGTTTGTGTGTGTGTTTGTGCATGATGTATGTGCGTATGTGTGATTGCCAGCCTGTGCATGTGTATGTCCAAGAGTGCACAGCATGCTCCAGCCACACTCAGGAGCCACAAGGCAGGGGTGTATTTACTACTTCAAACGCTCCACAGTCCAAATGCATCCTCTAGTACATCAAAGCACACAAGGTCAGGAGTCATTCGGATAGCCTAGAGCATATTGACAGAGGATATGAAAACCTCAGACATGGACATTTTTACATGGCCCGCTATTCAGTCAAGTGCACTCAGGAAAGGTCAAACAGGAGCTGGGTGGAGTAGGAACTTTTTTTACCCCCATTATTCTCTGAGGTGAAATTATGTTCATTGGAAACCTGCTTGTTTTCCAAGAACCTGACTTTGGAATTGGGGTTATTTGCGTTTTCCAAGAACATGCTTCTACTTTGATACAAAAGTTGAGTATATCGTCTGGACTATCTAGAATTGTGGTGATTTGTTGTTAGTCAGCCCAGAGAATACCTTTTAGAGGAGACCAGTCACATCTCCCTGTGTGAGGCTAATCATGGACATTTTCAGGTTGGGTTGGTTGATTGACAGTTGACGTGACAGTGACAGTGTCTGTCTGGTCCTAGTGCACTGATCCCCTAGCAGTGTCAAACCTCTCATCACCGTGGCCTCCCGTCGCTCCCCATGCCACACCGAGCCTGCGGATAGGCTGATTTTGTAGGCAGATTCGTGGAGCCACTAATGGCTGAGCCAGCATGGTCAGGGGGGTTATCTGTGTGTAGGCCCACAGCTATTCTTCCCCCTACACACTCCACGTGAACACACACACCTCCACTTGAAAAAACGACACGCACAACCCACACAGACGCAGGGGTGAATCCATTGTCAGGAGAGAGGTCTCTCTCCTAACAATGGATTTGAGTAGTTATTACTGCTTGTCACTGTGATTTGACTGACGAGTGCCAGAAACTAGAATTGCTCGATTCTTTTGTTTTTATTATTGCCTATTGAATAAGAGACTTAAGATTCATGCTGTAACGTTGTATAATTTTCTGGCTGTTGTGTTCTTAGCTAATAGGGAAACTGTTTCTTACATATACCTATTTATAACTACAGTAATAGTTACTTCAAGTCCCATAGACCAGAGATCCACTAATATAGGACACTGAACTGTTTCCTACCCGCAGTACTCCTTCCTCCTCCTTCTCTTCGTCTCCTCTCCTCTAGGCCAAAGACTCTGACCTGGACTCCAACATCACCTTCCGTATACGGACCCCGGAGGCCAGGCAATTGTTTGCTGTCAACCCAGTGACTGGAGAGCTCTCTGTGCTGCACACGCTGGACTTTGAGACCCTGGCAGCCACGGACCACACCTTCGTGGTGGAAGCCCTGGACAGTGGAGGGAGCATGCCCCCAGGCCTGGCCACTGTCACTGTAAAGATAACGGTAAGGAAACCACTGTACCTTCCCTCTGCCGCCTCCATAGCAGAGACCCATCAGTTAGGCCACCGGGCTGTTTATCACTCACAAGCCAACTCCATCATTCAAAAGGAAAAATGCAGAAGCGTAGCAGGAGACCTGTGAATCTCATTTTTCATGAATACATGGCTCCGCTCTCTCGCTCTCGCTCTCTCTCTCTCTCTCTCTGGTCTAAAACCACTAGCCATCCTCACCACCACGGAGTAAAAGAGAGATGGATGATCCTCAGCTACCTCTCATTTCTCCTTGCCCGATGAAAGACAGACTGACAGATTGATATTGTAGTACAGTGCTGGGATATTTTATGTCTGGATGATCATTAGGTTTGTGAGGGCTCTATTTTGTCAGGATTGTGGCCATCTGATGTATTATGATTCAGACGATTAGGCACCAGACACGAGCTGTATGGAGATTGACCTCTGCGTGACGCTCCTAGACCAGTAGAAGACTAGACACTGTACGAGATTAGGCTTGTGATATGGTTTTACACAAACCTTAAACGAGACTGTATTACTCAGTCAGTGTCCATTAGTATAATTATTTAGCTCTAGCTGCTACAGTGCCTTCAGAAAGTATTCACACCCCTTGACTTTTTCCACATTTTGGTGGTATAGCCTGAATTTAAAATGTATTCCATTTAGATTTTGTGTCACACAATACCCCATAATGTCAAAGTGGAATTATGTTTTTAGAAATGTTTATGGAAGAATTTAAAATAAATAAAAAAGTATTCAATCCCTTTGTTATGGCAAGCCTAAATAAGTTCAGGAGTAAAAATGTGCTTAAGAAGTCATATAATAAGTTGCATGGACTTACTCTGTGTGGAATAATAGTGTTTAACATCAAATTTTGAATGACTACCTCATCTCTGTACCCAATGCATACAATTATCTGTAAGGTCCCAGTGAATTTCAAACACAGATTCAACCACAATGACCCGGTAGGTTTTCCAATGCCTTGCAAAAAAGGGCACCTATTGGTAGATAGGTTAAAAAAAAAGCTGACTTTCAGCATGGTGAAGTTATTAATTACACTTTGGATGGTGTATCAATACAGCCAGTCACTACAAAGTAACTTCCTAACTCAGTTGCCGGAGAGGAAGGAAACCACTCAGGGATTTCACCATGAGGCCAATGATGACTTTAACCCTCTAGAGCAGATTTCTGCGGCCCCAATTAGCATAATAAAAACAATCCCCTTCAAAACCCATCCGTTTAAGGTATAGAGATCTGTTTTGTTGCATTGGATGTGTCTCAATCCACCGCATCCGCTGATGTCACACTTCTGCATCTGCGGTGAATGGTGGCAGAGCTAGAGTGGTGTTTGTCAGACCATGAGACATCCCGAAATCAGTATTCTCACTAAATAGGCTGTAGCATCCAAACAGTTTGGACTACAACCTACTGTGACACCCCCCAATAAAAATATGAGACTCTCGCGAACACGTCGAAGTCTGGTTGTTTTGCTCTAGGATGCCCACAAGCCTCACCAGACTTGTCTGAATGTCCCCCAGTACCAGTTTTAAAAATGAGTGGAAGTACTGTGTATATAGATATAGTTTAGTGCCAGATAAGGGGTTAACCTTTTCAAGCATCAGTTCCAAATACAGTTGAAGTTGGAAGTTTACATACACCTTAGCCAAATACATTTAAACTCAGTTTTTCCACAATTCTTGACATTTATTCCTAGTAATAATTCCCTGTCTTAGGTCAGTTAGGATCACAACTTTATTTTAAGAATGTGAAATGTCAGCATAATAGTAGAGAGAATTATATATTTTAGCTTTCATTTCTTTCATCACATTCCCAGTGGGTCAAAAGTTTACATACACTCAATTAGTATTTGGTAGCATTGCCTTTAAATTGTTTAACTTGGATCAAACGTTTCGGATAGCTTTCCACAAGCTTCCCACAATAAGTTGGGTGAATTTTGGCCCATTCCTCCTGACAGAGCTGATGTAACTGAGTCACGTTTGTAGGCCTCCTTGCTCGCACACGCTTTTTCAGTTCTGCCCACAAATGTTGACATAATTTGAGTCAATTGGAGGTGTACCTGTGGATGTATTTCAAGGCCTACCTTCAAACTCTGTGCCTCTTTGCTTGACATCATGGGAAAATCAAAAGAAATCAGCCAAGAGGCCACTCAGGAATATTCATCGTCTTCTTGGTAACCAACTCCAGTGTAGATTTGGCCTTGTGTTTTGGGTTATTATCCTGCTGAAAGGTGAATTTATCTCCCAGTATCTGGTGTAAAGCAGACTAGACCAGATTTTCCCCTAGAATTTTGCCTGTGCTTGGCTCCATTCATTTGGAGCCAAGCACAGGCAATGCGAGGCATTGGAAAACCTCCCTGGTCTTTGTGATTGAATCTGTGTTTTAAATGGACTGCTCGGCTGAGGGACCTTACCTATAATTGTATGTGTGGTGTACTGCGATGAGGTAGTCTCCTGAACTTATTTATGCTTGCCATAACAAAGGGATTGAATACTTATTGACTCAATACATTTTAGCTTTAGATTTTTTATTAATTTGTAAAAATGTAGAAAAACATAATTCCACTTCATTCATTTATTGTGTGGAGGCACATGACAACAACAAAAAATCTCAATTTAATCAATTTAAATTTCCGTCTGGAAGACAATTTGTTTTGAGAAAAGTCAAGGGATGTGAATACTTTCTGAAGGCACTGTATGTTTTGTCATGTCCCCACAATGTTCCCACTACCTAATGAAACATTCTGGGAACCTTTAAAAGAACAGACAATGTGCTCTGGGAACGTTCTTGCAACATCAGGCGAATGTTTTAAACAAATATTGTATAATCATCATCAGCATGACTGGGTAGTTTTTCTGTTATGAGAGAAATTTAACATTACTCGTACATTGTGTTATTACAATACCTGGAAACCTAATGAGAATTTTGGAGGAATGTTTGGGGGTGTTTGTTACAGCTGTTGTGCACGACATTTTAGTGAATGTTGTGCACTATTTCATCTTATGGTATTTTGATGTCGATTATTGCGTTGTATGTTTTGGAGCTTGCCGGAAAGGCATTTCACTCTACCTGTTCACCTGACATTAAACCTTTAACATCCCAAGAATATTTCATTTAAAACCTTTTTGAAAAATATATATTTTGTTATCAAAACATTCATTGAATTCTTTGAATGTTTCTGGGATGTTATCATCCTAATGTTAGATAAAACCGTGTCTAGAACTTAATGGGGATCGTAGCAATTTTTTGTTCTTGTTCTGTGTTATAAAAGGGAACAGTGACGAAAGCTGCTGTCTAGACAGACAGACAACCACTAAGTTTTATTAACATGCCAAGGCGCTGTATCAAGGACTTTTCGGTGTAAATTCTCAGAGCAGGAGGTAGCCGGAAGAAGAAGGTGTAATTTGGACACCTGAACTAGCCTGGCCTCTCCTTGGATTTTGTGAGGCGGCATGCCCTTTTGAATGCATTGCAATGCAGCGCCGTCTTAAGGGCGAATAGTTGAGCAGCCACTGGACAGATTGTAGGCTAACACATGTTTTGTATTCTGATCCAGTTGCACTCATTATTGGACCTCTTCAGTCTTCAGACAGTCTTTGGAAAAGAACACTTCTTTGGCGAAATAGAGTACTGATGTCCTCTACCAGTACTAGGGGGTTTGCTAAGCTTCATTTAGAGCTTTCGTCTCCGTGGTTCACACACATGGTCTTAATGATCTCTCTCAGGCGAGAAGTTAAAACAGTCCCTCTGCCGCACGTCAGTCCTAATGGAGCCTCATGATCTCCTATTGAGTATCTGCCATTTTGATTTAGTGCTTTGCCTAAGTGTTAATGTGAGCCCCCCTAGACCAGGCTGACAGTTGTAAATGCAGCCAGTCCTTCAGAGGAAACCAAAGGAGTAGCCGAGGAAAATGGCTTGCCATGTCCGTCAGCAGTGACAGCGCTGGCTCCTTCACAAATTCACAATAATGCTGAATTCAATCAAGCTCACAGAGACTAATGTCATTCTGACAACTGGAAGCATTTACCACGAGGGGTATCAGGCTTTTAGGTTAAAAATGCTGTTGATTCAGAAACTCACTAATTACATGGTTTTGTTTCTCTCTTCCTTCTCCAGGATATGAATGACTACTCCCCAGTGTTCAGCCAGGCGGTGTACAGGGGCATGGTGGCTCCCAACGCAGTCAAGGGGACCGTGGTCGCCACGGTACAGGCAGAGGACCTAGACCCCCCTGTGAGTAGACAACAACGTGACAGCCCTGCTCTGCGCTGGGTCTGACTGTCACTTTACAACATGCCTGTCAGGTTGGTGCTCCCGTGGCAACGCGGGTGCGAAAGCATGATTGGCTCAGCTCTGTCCCGAGCCGGCGATTTAGCGGAGAACAGGGAACATAGTGTGTGTCTATGTGTCTGCGCTACTGCGCTCGTACATTGTCATTTTGTTTGTTTGTCTTGTTTCTATGTATTCCACAGAGGCGTCCCGTCGATGGAATGCTTTATGATATAATTTAGATACATCGGTCGGAGTTGTTGTAGTGTGTTTTGCTATTATTGCGTCGGTAGGGTAAGTCTCATTATTTTGAGCTTTCATTTATTTATCATGTTCTGTGCTAGTGGATTTGTTCGTTCATACATAAGTTATGGATGGTTATTTATGAGAGAGATTGATATCACTACATGTTCTGATATCTTATAGCCTCGGGTGGACCTGCAGGCAGAAAGCAATATGCTCTCTGCATATCATATAGAAGCATATTCTACATGCTCACTGTGTTGTGTGATTTCATTGCCCTGTGGCCTGAGGAAATAATGTCAGTGTCGCCAAGCCGACGTCCCAAGGCGTGGCGAATCAGCCATGCTTCGGCAACAAGTTCCTGAATATACAATGACATTACATTTCCCCTTATAGTAAACGCTTGATTTCACAAACTCACCCATCACATTGGCGCAAAGAGGCAGATGCCTTAAGGTCTCTCAGGGCAAATAACACACGGAGCAAATGTTATTCATGAACGAATGTTATTCATCAATTCACAGTTGCAGTGGAACAATAACATAGATTATATGCCATCATTTTTTTTTCACACACGTAGGGCGTAGTGGTACTGTAGGACTATGTGGAGATTAACCTTTTAACTTGAAGGCATTCTGAATGGTCCCAGCAGTTGGTAGATTAGAGGAGAGGAGGAAAGGAGAGGAGAAGAGAGAAAAAAGGAGAGAGAAGGCGAAGAGAAAGGAGGAGAGGAAGGGAAGAGTAGAGAGCACCAGCGGAGGTCCAGCCTCGCCCCCCTGGAGACCCCTTCCCGCCTGGCGGGCTTGGCAAGCCAAGGTGAGCCCTTGTGATATCTCTCTGCATGAGTGGGAGGCCCTGGCTTGGCTGGCTGGACTGGGGCTACCGGCGCCCCACACCGCATCACTCCTCTCCCTCAGATGTATGTAAAGCAGTTCTGAGATGACAGGAGAGGCAAGTTCTCAAGCTGAGCTGTGAGATGAATCACTGATAGAGACAGGGTGGGAGAGGGAGACGCCACAGAGCCTTCCTGGCACCTTCCCTGGCACCTTGCCTGGCTGGAACCTCAAAGCAGGCTAGCCCCCCCCCAGTCACACACACACACACACACACACAGCTCACTCCTGATCATAAATTCAGGTGAGGAGACTGAGCAGAGAACCTTCCCCTCCTCTTGTTTTCTCTCCCTCTTTCTGTTTCTCTCTCTGTCAGTCTTTCCTCCCTCCCCCATCTCTCTCCATCCTCTCTCTATCTCTCTCTCTCTCTCTCTCTACATCCACGTTTGCAGACAGATAAGCTATGGAGGGTGGGGGTCCACACTGCAGATGTTATGTCACTGTGGTCACTGTACCCGCCACTGTCTTTAGCATGTCGGAGACAATGGTCTGCTTTTAATATCAGTTTCTGTAGTGAAATCTATCCTATGTCCGAGTTGGCCTTCAAAGAGATATTACATTTTAAAACTCAAGTCACAGCTGGATGAGACTCAGATCAATCCTCTTTGGCTCTGTTCTCTTCTTTTATCTGACATCTCACAGGTGAATTCAGTGCACTCTACAAGCTGTTCAATGTCTTCTTCCCAATGTTCAGTATTCATGCAGGGAGGAATGTTTTTTTTGGGCGGGGGGGGAGTGTGATCAGTGTTGGGCTTCTGGTATGAAGAGTTAAATTACGCCTCTCATATCCCATCTTGTCTAAAGTTTTAAATGTGATATACGCAATTAACGCAATCCTATAAGCAAGCTACACAATCAGCCTTCATTATACTGGTATTATTAAACAGCCCACCCTAGAGAGAAACATTCCTCCCCTTTCAATCAATCTGATAAGCAGAGTAGTTGCTTAGTCACTAAATGATATGATCCGTCTGAGATTGTGTGTGTGCGTCTGTGCACCGTGCCCGTGTACTGTCTGCATGCATGTGCGTCTAATTGTGCGAAGTCACATAACTATATGGTTGTGTCTGTGTGTACATTTGTACAATATGACCTGTGTCCTTCACCCCCTCTGCAGCAGATGTTGGAGCAGTCAGAGACTCCTGTCAGAGTGTGTGTGTCTGTGTGCATATTTTTACAATATGACCTGTGTCCTTCACCCCCTCTGCAGCAGATGGTGGAGCAGTCAGAGACTCCTGTCAGAGCTGTCTACTTTCCCTCTCTCCCCCTCCGTAACACCCTACCCCCTGCCATCTTCTCCCCCCTGCAAGGCACTCCAGCTAGGGTTACTCTCACCGTGAAAGATGTGGAGGCTGAAGAATAATCGGTTGATGAAAGTGTAGCTTTCTCTCTATTTACAGTACATAAGGGAAGGCACTGCAAGTCTACTCATGACTGGCTATTGACTGGGAAGACTAATTTACTATTTGTTACAGGCCTGAAACTTCGATGGGTTACTTTGTTTGTCTTCGCTGCCAGCTAAGCTACGGAGCACAAACAAGGCTCTGGGCTGTTCTCAGCATCTCAAGAAGCTCGGCAAAATTGTTATAGTCCTCCGTCAAACACTGACACTTGAATTATTTGTTTACTGTGATCATGATTCTCCCCTGTCATATGAGAAAGGGTTCTCAGGCCGTACTTTATAGTAGATTCTGCTGACTAGGTGCTAGCTTGGCTTATTGAGAAGGAGCAGCTATTGAGACAGAACTCAACTCGAGCACAGCTCGAGTTGTTTTGTTTATCAGGACAATATGACTTCAATTCAGAATGTATGTTTCATCAAGGAAATGTTTGCTTGAAAATCCCCTAGGAGTTCAAAGAGAAAAAAAACGGTGCTCAACAAGGTAGATCTTGTGTGATTTTAACAAATGTATCATAGTTTTACTCATTGTAATTACAGAAAGTGAACATGCATTTAAACAAATGCTGGTTCTGCTGTTTTGTTTAACTACGTCTTTTACATCCTGAAACTGCTACTAAAAAAAGCGTGTTGTAAGTAAGCCACGTGAGCTACCAAATTCATAGAATATCAACGTGCGTTTGATATTTGCCAAACAAAATGACAGATCCTTAATTTGTCAGCTAGCATTATCATCTCAGCTCTGACCTGCTTGTCGTTATGGCGTCCAACGATGCTGCTGCTCTCTCTCTAACCTGGCTTCTTTGCCCCACTATTCTCCTAACATCTGTCAGCTGTCTCTTCGCATTGGCATCTCACATTTCATGATGCTTCTGTTTATTCACGAGCCATCTTTAGCCATGTTTCTCCATTCTGAACTACACCCAAATGTGGCCCTGTATGAGCGAGAGAGAGAGAGATTTAACCTGCATGTTTAAGATTCAGAACTCTGTTAAAAGGTGTGAAGGTGTCACAGTCGTGGCAGCGTGCAATTAAGTTGTCTCGGCGGTGTTAAAAAGGCGACTTAAAGTATTAGTGCAGAGAAAATATTAGAGTTGAACGAGATAAGTGTACAGAAATGCGGTACGATAAAGTATGACTCAGGATTATGCTTGAGTCACGGTGGAACACGTGTCCAACTAGATTTCCCTGTCTATGACTCCAGGCAGGGTGAATCCCAATTGGCACCCTATTCCCTATATTGTGCACTACTTTTGACAAAAGCCCCAAAAATCTGTCAGAGTAGGAGTGCTGATCAGGGATCAGTTTTGCCTTGTAGATCATAAGGAATAAGATTACAGGATATGGACAGGTTGGGACCTGATCAGAACTCCTACTCTGAGACACCTTGCGGATACAGGCCCTGGTCAAAAGTAGTGCACTATGTAGGGAAGGTTAAGCAGTGTTTTCAGACACTCGTTCCTCTGCGATATTGATGTACTTTTTCTCAATGTTTTCATAATAGATCAGTAAATCCTAGATTTCACGCTAAGCCCCTGAGAATCAGGGTCCATTTGCTATGACATTTATGCTGTTGGACGATGGATTTGTTTGAGACGTCGCTGCCCCCCGTAGGGTCTCTCCTTCCCCCTCACTTCACCACCCCGAATGATCCAGACACCCAGGCGAGTCGCCACCTCCTGCATCTCTGTCTGCCTCCCTGCCTGCTAAGGCAACACATGAGTTCACAAAGAGGTCTTAGAATGAGCGAAACACCATTCTGTTCCACCCGGAGCCTTTGGAGAGTAATGAAAAACAAACCTAGACGTGGTAGAGTATGCCTCAGTGGCTAGGAAACGGGATGTTTCAAATGCATGAGCCACAGAGCCAGTGAATGTTGATCCCCCGACCCTTGATCCTGTGTGTGTGTGGTGGGGAGGGGGGGGGGGGGGGGGCTTATTTAGAAATGCCCTGATGCATTTAGTTGAGATTGCCCTGCCATTGTAGATAAATGAACATAAGGTGTGTGTGTATTTCCCAGGGTACCCCTGCCAGCCGTGTGCGTTACAGACTGGACCTCGATGAGGACCCTTACAGCGGCAGCATCTTTGACGTGAACCAAGTCACAGGCAGCGTCATCACACGTGTCAACCTCAATGAAGAGCCCAATCTAGTGTTTAGTGTGAGTACATACCTTTTGTTATAAACAGTACTGTAAAATGACCGTTTTTCTAAGAACGTCATCGAGGGGAGAAATTAAGTGACACCCTATGTTCCACTTTTTTCTTGTTTCGATTCTTATTTTATTTCCTCCCTGCAGCTAATCATTGTTGCCTATGACAACGGGGAGCCAGTGAAAGTCAACAAGACCCTGGTGGTTATCACTGTCCTGCAGCCCTCTGTTATACCAGTCTTCACCCAGGAGGAATACAGGTACACTTCTTCCTGAGCATGTACACTGTTAGCCTGTCCCAGATCTGTTTGTGCGAAATTGTTATGGTAAAACAGACCAGTTAGCAAGACAGCACAAAAAGATCTGGGACCAGGCTAGAACTTGAAATTATACTGTATATGGTTTGCACGGTCTCTAATCTACATTTTTAGAGCTTGGATATTCTCCTTCAATATGGATTTGTATGAGAGCTGTTGCCTGAGGTGATTGGTGTTGTCTTTCTAAATCATAAAACATCAATATTCCCAGTGGTCAAATATCAGGGCTTGATAAAGGTGGAGCCGCGGACGCAAGTTGACACGTCACACAATGTTGCTTATGACAGTGCTCTGCGCCTTTATGAGGTCATATAGTCCGGGCACACGGCTTCCTCTTCCCCTGTCGGAGATCGCGATAGATCTCCAGCTTTTTAATTTACAATGTAACTGTGTTTAAATACTCAACATTTAATTCACCTTTGTGGAGATGTCAAGGTATTTAAGAGAACACTAAACTGCGGATATATTTTCAGAAAGGGTTAGAGGCGATATGGAAACTGTCAGTGAAGCTTTTATTGCTAGTGTTTATATGAATATGTATCATAGCTCATAGCTAGAGTGTGTAGTAAGTACAGCAAATGTACTTCACCACTGCACAGTGTTGTTTTCTCAAAGGGTAGAGTGCACTTGCTCTGCATAAATTATAGCTCTTTTATTGAATTAAGCATTGTACATATGTGACATAAGGGCCTAATTAATTCAGCTCCCCTGGCATTGACTCTAGATGGATCAGCTTGCTGGAGCTCTGGCTTACTAAATTGCTATTATTGATTTCCATAATGAAATTTTAAAAAAGTTAGCGAGGGCATGCGAAATGCCTCTTGTGCAACAATGATTTTTCACCCCACCACATCGAATAATTTTCAATACCCGAATATGAAGTGCGTTTAAAGTTCTCAACGTGCTTTAAAAAGGGAAAGGGGGATACCTAGTCAGTTGTACAACTGATTGCATTCAACTGAAATGTGTCTTCTGCGTTTATATATATTTTGTATGCACACTCGCACACCATGTAGGCCTCTTAACTTGGTCCAGTTCTCTGTTGGCACAGGAGTTGAGCTGTGTTGTAATCTAGTGGGGGGGGGGGGGGGATATGTGTGTAAGCCAGCTCTATAACAAGCCAGCCTTATCTACTGATTCATTAAGACTACAGCGCCAGAAACATGGGCAATGAAAAGCCTTGAATGGGGGGGTTGAATTAATGACATGTCCTACACAGTGGTGGAAGGTCGCCGGTGATAGTGGCTCTTTGGCAGGTGGGGGAATAACAATGGATGTTGGTAACAGGCCACCTCGCAGGCAGCATTGCCTGGATCAGTTGTTAATTAGAGCCTGTGGAGACATTAGCCAGGTGTTATGTCCCCCTCCACAGCCAGGGCCTCCACATTCTCTATCTCTCCCTCAAATCCCTCCCTCCCTCCATCTGCTCCCCTAGTTGAGCAGTCCAGAGGATACTCCTTCCCTCCATCCCTCCATCTCTCATCCATTCCTCCCTCTACTCCCCTAGTCGAGTTACAGTCCACAGGATAATGCCACTGCCAACCCCTCCTTCTCTCCCTCCCCCTTCCCTCCCTCTTCCGTCTGTGGGCCTCTCAGGAACCAATAAGCCCTTTAACTCAGTGCCAGCAGTCCTTGTGCTATGCCAATCAATGTACATCAATAATTCACTGTCTATTCACAAACTGTTACAATGTCCATTTCAACCAATCTTTGAGTTGCAGCCAATTTTCTTTATTGTATGTGCTTTTATATTATGTACTGTATATTCAGCATTTTATCAATTGTTCAGTTTAGAACTTGGCATATGATGTGGCCTAATGTTTAATGGTGTTACAATGTAAGAGTCTGAAATCCTTGAGCTGGGTTGAAAGGTTATTGGATCACCTAATTGGATGATAGAAGCCTTTGTCTGATATCTGTAGCCCAGTCTTTGAACTTAATAGGCCAAGAACATTTGGAATCTGTGGAGATTTTAATTAGTGTGTGAAGTTGGTTGATTCTGAACATCAATGATCATGAATTTGCATAGGGCTGACGAAGAGCTTGGTGTTGTATAGGAGATTTGATTTAGTGTGTGTGAGGTAATGTCAGGTTGGCTGGCAGAAGCGCTGTCTGGCAAGTGGCACCAGTAGATTCCCCCTCCCCGAGTGGAACTGACTGTGAAGTTTGCAACCCAAATCTGCCGCCTGTGCGTTTTCCGCAGCGGTTATCTCATAGAAACACTTAATGAAGCCGCAGTGAGTTTCACTAAATCACCCACCACCGTATCCACCTTGCCACTTCTGAGTTTGTCATTTTGACGATCACTGCAATCACTGTCTCATTTTCTGCTTACCTCCGTAGATGTGCGAATTAGCTTTTTTTCATCTCCTTCTCCTGAGTAAGACTACGACATGAATAAACATGAGGGAAAACGTATCATCCAAGACAAGATTGTATGAGGGGAGCTTGGAAACACGGGCTATTACACTATGGCTTTGAAGTAAGCGCCCTTGTGCCCTGCAACCAATTGAAAGCGGGAAAACCCTGCATGTGATTTGTTTATTCGTCATTACGCAGTACACACACACAAGGCTATTGCATAATAAAACAAAACATGTCATTTGCTTACTTTTACACCAGGGATACCTTTGTGTATAAGCCTCTTGAATAAGAACAGTGAACCAATAGGAATGAGAGCAAGAACAGCTGTGAAGTTGCATGCCAGTACCTGTGAATCATGATAATTAGATTACCTGCTGAGGTAGATGATTAAAAGATCCTAACAGGATGACTTAAAGATTGCGAAAATTGTGCCACAGTCTGCCTGTTAAGCTGTGGCCGTGTTAAAAGCAATCGCCGTGCTCTGTCCCTAACATACAGGTTATTGAGACGGGGCGCCAGAAAAGGCAGGGAGTGTAACTAGCTGCTAGGTACGGAACGGTAATCACGCCGGGAGTCACAGTAAGATAGTGAGGACGCTCTATTTTCTCCATGACCCTCATTGGGTTGGAGCAGGGGAGAGACAGAGTGTTGCCTGCCTGACTGTGGGTGCTTGTGTCCTAGGCCGGGCTGGAAGGATGGGTTGGACCGGCCTAACCCCCCGGAGCTCATCACAGCCGTGTGATTAGTCTCTCTGTGGGGGGGGGATAATAAACACGGTCAGATGAAATGTGCCCACCACACACGCACATTAGACACGCACAACTCCCTCTGAAGGATCTATTTGGAGTTGGTTGACACTCTGTTTTGCAATGCTGCGTTTAACCGGGTTAAGAGTGTTAACACCCTTAAATGTGTGTGTTTAGAGTTGTAGAGCAGGGTAGTTTCGCGGCCACCAGTCGCCAGCCTGTCCTATTATTTGGAGTGTTCATACTACAGACGGGGGTTGTGCAAAGTCACACTCCAGTGTGTAGTGAAGCGGTGAGTGGTTTAAATGTCATCTGTCATGGGTGTATGCATTCCTAACGGTCAGGTCCAATTAACTGCCTGGCAGAGTCCTGCTGTTTAGTCCAGCCTCTTCTCCTCCTTCCGTACCCCCCCTCTCTCCACCATCCCTCCCCTCCCTCTGGCATGCCCTAAGTTCTCCACTCGCGTCTCCCTCTCTCTCTCACACAATTTCTATTTCTCGCTCTCTCCCTCCCTCTCTCTCATGATTAGGGTAGTGGGACTCCCTCCCTCCTTCGGAGGACAGCACCTGCAGTATAAACATGCAGCCGTTGGCAGTCACCGCGCACCACCACCAGCATGGGGGCAGAAAAACAAACACAGCATTAGCATAACATAGCTTATTAACATGTCCTAATGATAGCAGCTCAGTTAACCGCCGTGCACTGTCAAATAGACATGGTGCTATGGACAACTGCCTTGTTACTGAATGTAATTAAAAGTAGAGAGTACAGAATTAAGATGTTTTTAAGGTGAGTTGCATCAGTGCATTGAAAGTGAAATAAGGGTGGCAGGTAGCCTAGCGATGGGGGCATTGGGCCAGTAACCGACAAGTCGCCGGTCCGACTCTCCGGACGGACTAGGTGAAAAATCTGTCGATGTGCACTTGAGCAAAGCACTTGCGTCTGCTAAATGACTAAAATGTAAGATGAGATGACACTTCAAAGAATATGTAGGAAGTAGAGCCACGAGTCAAATCAAATGTTATTTGTCACGTGCGTTGTAAACAGCAGGTGTAGACTAACAGTGAAATGCTTACTTACGGGCCCTTCCCAACAATGCAAAGAGAAACAGGGAAATAATTTAAAAATTAAAACACAAGGAATAAATACACAATGTGTTTCGAAGACTTGGCTATATACACAGGGTACCAGTACCGAGCTATCTTCCAGCTATCTAAACTTGTAGTAAGCATGGTCGACCGGGATTGGGCCCATTGATCATCAGTTATCATATTAAAAACGGCAAATATTTGCCTCCAACACATGGCCAATTGAGTAAAATTGCATGAAATTAGTTAATTGCAAAATGTTCTCTCCACCCGTGGCAAAATGTATAGAATTGCAGCAAACTTGCTTTTAAACGGCAACACTTTCTCTACGCCCCATAGCAAAATTTGTAGAATTGCATAACATTTATTTTAAAATGTACATTTCTCCTCTTCGCTGTCACGAGGGGAGCTGCTAAAATGTTTAGCTCGCAAGGTGGGGTTGGGGGGATATCGATGCAGACCCACCAGCCGCTGCGGTCCCTCATGAGTTCTGTTTTTTTGTGTCCCCCACCCCCATCAAAGTTGCCCATCCCTGGGATAGATAATAAACAGTAGCAGCAGTGGCGGTGATGAGTCAAGTGTGAAAAAGAGTGCAAAAAGGGTCAATTCAGATAGTTAAATAGTTAACCAATCGCTACAGGGACTAACTATTTAGCTGTCTTATGGCTTGGGGCTAGTTGGAGGTAGTTGCTCCATATTTAATGTGACTGCCATTTGGTACAGTACACGTGTGTGGTTTGCAAAATTGTCTAACGTATTTAATAATTCTACACCCGTCTGTCCTCCGTACTCAAAACATTTTTCTTTTGACTTGTATGACTTTTATGAAGTCTACCCAGCTATAAAAGAAAATGTGCCTCTAACAAACACATGACTCACAGAAGCTCTCAAATATTGCCAACGATTATAAATGTGCTGTCGTAAAAAGTGCCGAAACAATTGTTCCAAAAATATGACTAGCAACTTACATCCAGTACATCCAAGGTTACCTTCGCTGCCGCATCACAGAGAGAGAGCCTGAAGTGCTACAGACAACGTTATGTGTTGATCGCACTGAAATCATGTGTTGTTTTATTTATAGATAGTGTTCGCAGCCGAGTATCATAGAGGCAATGACACTGAAAGGAACATGTAAACCAAGCAACAACAGACATCCCGATGCACAGTGTGATTTGATACGCGTTCATTCGTCATGACTCTCTCGGGGAACCTGTGTGCGTTGCATATCGGTGATATTATTGGATCATTACCGGGCTCATTAATGTGTGTTTTGTGTGTGTGTTTGAGCGTGCGCGCGTGATTGTGTGTGTGTGTGTGTTTCCTGTGTCTTTATATGGATAGATGGATTAACAGCTTTGCCAAATGGCCCGCAGAGAATAGGGAAATCAAATGGTTGTCGTTGATGAGTCATCTCGATGGAGCCCTTTTCACTTTTATCCCACAATGTCTCAATCAAGCATGAGCCCTTATCTGCTCCCTCTTTTGTTGGCAGCCATACAACAAGGGCCTATCGTTTAAAAATTCATTGTGCTGTTAAATTATTTATCACATGTATCGGCTTATCTTATTTTTAAAAACTCTCCTGAGCATGATTGGAAAATGTGAAGCTGCACTATGGGTGAATCATGCAAATGTGTTTTAGATGAAACAGCCTCAGGGTTTCATGTGCTAGCTACCAATCTTGGTATTAGGCTAGACAGCTAGCTAGCATCAGAGGAGGATGTTGAGAAACCAGAAATGTTTTTTTTTAATGTTTTACAACTTAAAAGTACATTTAAGAACTTTCTATGATACAAGTTTCCTTGACGCTCGTCTCTTTTCTTCCCCTTTTCCCATTAAAGACTCATATATCCCTAGTCTAAGTCTTGAATGGAGAACTGCTCAAATAGTTATCATAGCTACTAAAGTGCTAATGCTAACTGGTATTTATGGATCATTGTCAATACAGTATTTCCATTTGCAACACAAACACTCATTATCCATAATGCTTGCTTTATATTTATGTATTCCTTCTGAACGAGAAGGAATGGGCTTGTTTTGAAAGGCTAAAGATATTTTCCCCAAGTTCACAACACTACTGAAGTGCTCATGCTAACTGGTATTTATGGTTTGCAGGACTAAGAGTTGACCTTTACCTCTTGTTTGCAAAAGGACAGCCATAGTATGGCAACTGGTTCCTAACTGCACAGATCCTATTCTTTGAAAAGGTGAGTGGCTAATACTCAAGATAGCAAAACAGTTGCAAAAATAAAAAGGCTCTTTATCGAAAATAGCCAAATAGTAAACATGAATGTTTTTAGTTTAACTCAGCTTCGTTGAGTGTTGATACCTCTCTGAGTAACGGGAGTCAGTGAGAGTCCTGTTGTGTGCAGTGAATGAAGCCATGGTGTGTATTGGCGTAGTCAGCTGTTTTCTGGGGGGATTGATGCTGTGTATAGTCCATATCAGACAGCATGCTTTACTGCGCTACTCACACTCTCACATGGTCTGCTAGAGGGCTCGGCATGGGTAACCTATGAGTATTTGTCTCTCACTTCAACACAAAACGGAAACAGGGTTCATGACCTTACACAAACACATAACTCGGATCATGGTGAATTCGTTTTCTTCTTACTAATAGAACACTGAAGGTATTTACTGCATTTGTAGATTTACAACATGGTCTCAGCACACTTGGCTCTGGCTTTGTGATGATTAAAGACTGCTCCGATTCATTTGTATTCAAGTGGATTAAAATGATTATCCTGAAAAACAAGCCACATGTTTTATTCAAGACCTGGATTAAATGTGGGTTTTTATCATCCGTTCAATATTTGCGGTGGGTTTTGAAAAATTGTCAAATCAGTGTGACAGATGTGCTTCCATCCCTCATGTTATCTCCCCACTGCACTCCAGAAGATCAAAGGGTGAGATATAGTAGGCTACGAAGATCAGATTAAGAGATGACAACAGTTACGTTGTTAGTATCTTTTTTTTTCTTTGCCTCGATTTGTTGCTTTTTTGTTCGTCAGTCCCTGTAACATCATGTATGCACCAAAGGTAGCCACTCCGCCACATGCATTTTTTTTTTTTTACAGTGAATTCAGAAAGTATGCATACCCTTTGACATATTCCACATATTGTTGTGTTACAGCCTGAATTCAAAATGGATGACATATAATTTTTTTCTCACGCATCTACAAACAATACCCCATAATGACAAAGTGAAAGCATTGTTTGTTTTATATTTTTGGAAATGTGTTGAAAGTGAAATGTAGAAATATATAATTTGACATAAATATTCACACCCCTGAGTCAATACATCGTAGAATCAACTATGTCATCGATTTACAGTTGTGAGTCTTTCTTGGTACGTTTCTAAGAAATCCAACCCTGATTCAGATGACCATCCTACACATGCTACATTACGGAGGCATAATTTATAGATCGGCAGGTAAGGTTGCTCTCAGATTTGCCACCAATGCGCCTTATAGGACACATCACTGCACTCTATACTCCTCTGTAAACTGGTCATCTCTGTATACCCGTTGCAAGACCCACTGGTTGATGCTTATTTATAAAACCCTCTTAGGCCTCACTTATTTTCCTGGCACCAGACTCCCAGAGCCCTCACCTCCTCCCTGTAGGCTGTCTCATCGTTGTTTGTAATCAAGCCTACTACTGTTGTTTCGTCTGCAAACTTGATGATTGATTGAGTTGGTAGCGTGCTTGGCCACACAGTCATGGATGAACAGGGAGTACAGGAGGGGGCTGAGCACGCACCCTTGTCGGGGGCCCCAGTGTTGAGGATCAGCGTAGAGGTGTTGTTTCCTACCTTCACCACCTGGGGGCGACCTGTCAGGAAGTCAAGGACCCAGTTGGGCCTTGAGCTTGATGATGAGCTTGGAGGGTACTATGGTGTTGAATGCTGAGCTATAGTCAATGAACAGCATTCTTACATAGGTATTCCTCTTGTCCAGAAGGGACAGGGCAGTGTGCAGTGTGGTGGCGATTGCATCGTCTGTGGATCTATTAGGGCGGTAAGAAAATTGAAGTGGGTCTAGGGTGGCAGATAAGGTGGAGGTGATTTAATCCTTGACTAGTCTCTCAAAGCACTTCATGATGACAGAGGTGAGTGCTACAGGGCGATAGTCATTTAGTTCAATTAAGTTTGCTTTCTTAGGTACAGGGACAAAGCTGGCCATCTTGAAGCATGCGGGAACAACAGACTGGGATAGGGAGAGATTGAATATATCTGTAAACACACCAGCCAGCTGGTCTGCGCATACTTTGAGGACGCGGCTAGGGATACCATCTGGGCCGGCAGCCTTGTGAGGCTTTATTTTTCTGTTTTTATTTAAACGTCTTACTCACGTCGGCCACGGAGATGGAGAGCCCACAGTCCTTAATAGCGGGCCTTGTCGGTGGCACTGTATTTGTCTCACCCTGATCTGTTTCACCTGTCCTTGTGCTTGTCTCCACCCCCTCCAGGTCTCGCCCATCTTCCTCACTTATCCTCTGGGTATTTATACCTGTGTTTTCTGTCTGTTTGGGCCAGTTCGTCTTGTTTGTCAAGCTTACGTTTGTCCTGTCAGCGCCTGTCTTTTCCCAGCCTCTCTTTTTCTTTTTCTTTTTTTGACCCTTTCCTGTCCTGACACTGTACCCGTCCGCCTGACCACTCTGCCTGTCCCTGACCCTGTACCCGTCTGCCTGACCACTCTGCCTGTCCCTGACCCCGAGCCTGCCTGCCGTCCTGTACCTTTGCTCCTACTCTGGATTATTGACTCCTGCCTGCCTTGACCTGTCGTTTGCCTGCCTGCCGTCCTATACCTTTGCTCCACCTCTGGATTACTGAACTCTGCTTGTCCCTGAACTTGAGCCTGCCTGCCGTCCTATACCTTTGCTCCTACTCTGGATTATTGACTCCTGCCTGCCTTGACCTATCGTTTGCCTGCCCCTGTTGTTACAATAAACATTGTTACGTCACACAGTCTGCATCTGGGTCTTACCTTGGTTCCTGATAGTACGAACTGGCCATGACTGACGCAGCAGACTTAGACCAGCCCCGCAATGCCATCTCCTCCCAAGGAGCCACCATTGGTAGGCACGAGGAGTTGCTTCGCGGTCTGATGGAAGGGTTCCAGGCCGTGGCCGAACGTTATGACCGAGCCTTGGATGCATTGCGGGAGCAATTCTGTGGGTTGCCTACTAGGCAGTACTACCATGACGGTAACCTCCCAGCCCCTCTGTAACCCGGCTGGTAGCAGCGCCGTCACCCTGGTTTCCCGGGAACCCCGCTTACCTCCCCCAGAGCAATACAATGGAGGACCTTACTCTCCCAGTGCTCCCTCATTTTTGAGCTGCAGTATTCTTTGTTCCCCTCGGACCACTCGAAGATAGCATACATTATTTTGCTGAAGTCCTGGAGGGCACTCGCCTGTGCCATGGCAGTGCGGGAGCAACAATCCACCGTCTGCTTCAGTCTGGAGGTATTCGTGGCGGAGGTTTGAGGCTCCGGTGTCCGGGAGAGAAGCTGCCCGGAAGTTGCTTCAGCAGGACAACCTCAGTGTGGCAGACTATGCAGTGGAATTCCGCACTATAGCAGCGGAGGGTACCGGGAATCCGGAAGCGCTGTTTGACACGTTCCTGCACGGATTATCAGAGGAGGTAAAGGATGAGCTGGCAGCCCGAGAACTACCGACGGATCTCGACTCACTCATCACTTTAACCATCCAGATCGATGGTCGGCTACTGGAACGTAGGAGGGAGAAGAGGTTCGATTGCGGTCCCAATCGCTCACTCAGGGATCCCACCTTGCAGCTGATGAACTCCGGAAGTCCCTGGCATCTACGTTCCCGAGAGGTTCAGAGCTTACCCGAGTCCTTCCAAGAGCCTCCGGAGACAGCCGATTCAACTCTTCCCGAGCCGATGCAGCTCGGCAGGGCTAGGCTGTCTCTAGGCGAATGCGTACGCTGACTTGAGACCCAGAGTTGTCTGTATTGCGGTACTGCCAGTCATTTTGTGTCTACCTTTCCCTTCAAGAGACCTAGCTCATTTGTTGGAGTGAGTACACTGGTGGGTCTTAAAGATAATTGTTATTCTCCCCTTACTTGATACCTCTCTATGCCACCTTGCTGTGGGGCGACCAGTCCAAATCCCTCCAGGTACTCATCGACTCTGGGGCCGATGTGAGTCTCATGCACGTTACCCTGGCGTCCGAGCTGGGAATCCCCACTCAACCCCTCTCCATTCCCATGGGTGTTAGAGCGCTGAACGGATGCTCTATAGGCAGGGTCACCCACCAGACCACCCCCGTCAACCTACGAGAGTCGCGGAACCACAGCGAGATGATCCAATTCCTGCTGGTTGAGTCTCCACAGGTTCCCGTGGTATTGGAGTTCTCTTGTCTCCAGCGACACAATCCCTTCATTGACTGGGCTACTGGTGCCATTGTGGGTAGGAGCACGTCCTGCAACACTCATTGCCAGAACTCAGCTCTGCCTGCCCCAGGACATCTTCCTGGGGGCTTGGAAATTCCCTGGACCTCTCCGCCAGCTCCCCAGAGTACCAGAACCTCCTGGAGGGCTTCAGTAAGGCCCGGGCCACTTCGCTTCCGCAGCACCGACTGGTATCCAAGGAGGTCAAGCCTGAGGCGCTGGCACGCCGCTATAGTACTGCGGCTACACCCCCAGAAGCCGAGACCTTTCCCCCCAGCTCCAAGATCATTAGCCCCTCTGCTGTTCGTCCTCTGTTGCCCCGTCCCCTCCATATTTTTCATACCTTTTCTGTATCTAGAGTCAAAACTATTTCTGACTGACCCTTGTCTTCTGTTTTTAGGCCCATCCCTCCCTCCCGTGTCATTGATGGCCAGCCAGCTTACACGGTGAGACGCCTCCTGAGGGTTCAACCACAGAGCAGGGCTTTCCAGTACCTGGTTGACTGGGAGGGTTATGGCCCGTAGGAGAGGTGCTGGGTTCCCGCTAAAGACATCTTGGACCTGGCCCTCATCGCCAACTTTCACCGCTGGCACCCCAGTCAACCAGGTATCCGCCCAGGTGGAACGCCAGGTGGCGTCTCTAGAAGGGGGGTGGGGGTGGGGCAGATCTGTTTCATCTGTGCTTGTCTCCACTCCCTCTAGGTGTCGACCATCTTCCCCACTTATCCTCTGGGTATTTATACCTGTGTTTTCTGTCTGTCTGTCTGTGCCAGTTCATCTTGTTTGTCAAGCTTACCAGTGTTTATCCTGTCAGCTCCTGTCTTTTCCCAGCCTCTCTTTTTCTCGTCCTCCTGGTTTTTGACTCTTGCCTGTCCAAACCCTGTAACCGCCCTCCTGACCACTCTCCCTGACCCTGCCTGCCATCCTTTACCTTTGCACCACCTCTGGATTACTGAACTCTGCCTGTCCCTGAGCTTGCCTGCCGTCCTGTACCTTTGTTCCTACTCTGGATTATCGACCCCTGCCTGCCTTGACCTGTTGTTTTCTTGCCCCTGTTGTTACAATAAACATTGTTACTTCACACAGTCTGCGTCTGGGTCTTACCTTGGTTCCTGATAGAATTATCCTCAAAGCGAGTGCCTGTCTGGAAGCAAGACGTCTGTGTCCGCGACATGGCTGGTTTTTCTTTTATAGTCTGTGATTGTCTGTAGACACATACGTCTTGTTTAACTGGGACTCAAATTTGTCTCTACTGACGTTTAGCCTGTTTGATTGCTATGCGGAGAGGAAAACTACACTGTTTGTATTCTTCCATATTCCTAGTCTTTTTGCCCTGGTTAAATGCAGTGGTTTGCGCTTTCAGTTTTGCGCATATGCTCCCATCTATTCACGGTTTCTGTTTGGGGTAGGTTTTAATAGTCACAGTGGGTACAACTTCTCACACGCACTTCCGGATAAACTCATTCACCGTATCGGTATATGTGTCTATATTATTTTCTGAAGCTACTCTGAACATATCCCAGTCCGCGTGATCAAAACAATCTTGAAGTGTGGATTCCGATTGGTCAGACCAGCGTTGAAAAGTCCTCACCACGGGTGCTTCCTGTTTGAGGCTCAGCCCATAGGAGGGGAGGAGCAAGATGGAATCGTGGTCCGATTTGCCGAATGGATGGCGGGGGAGGTCCTTATATGCATTCTGGAAGGTAGTATAACAATGGTCGAGAGTTTTATCAGCGCGAGTACAACAATCAATATGTTTATAGAATTTCGGGAGCCTTTTTCTCATTTGCTTTTTAAAATCCCCAGCTACAATAAATGCAGCCTCAGGATACACAATACATGATACAGGATACATTATACAGCCACCACTATGCTTGAAAATATGGCGAGTGGTACTCAGTAATGTGTTGTATTGGATAACCAAAAATAACACTTTGTATTCAGGACAGAAAGTACATTTTTTTGCCACATTTGTTGCAGTATTACTTTAGTGCCTTGTTGCAAACATTCTGCACAGTCTTCCTTTTCACACTGTCAGTTAGATTAATATTGTAGAATAACTACAATGTTGTTGATCAACCTCAGTTTTTTCCTATCACAGCCATTAAACTCTAACTGTTTTAAAGGCTCATGGTAAAACCCCTGAGCGATTTCCTTCCTCTTCGGCAACTGAGTTAGGAAAGACGCCTGTATCTTTGTAGTGACTGGGTGTATTGATACACCATCCAAAGTGTAATTAATAACTTAAATTTGCTCAAACGGATATTGAATGTCAATGTCTTTATTTTTATTTTTACCCCTTTACCAATAGGGGCCCTTCTTTGCGAGCCATTGGAAATCATCCCCGGTCATTGTGGTTGAGTCTGTGTTTGACATTATGGGGTATTGTGTGTAGGCCAGTGACAAACAAATCTAAATTGAATCCATTTTAAATGCAGACTGTAACACAACACATTTGGAAAAAGTCAAGGGGTGTGAATGTGCAGCAGATTTTTTTGATTCATTATTACATATTTCCTAGACCGACTAACAGCACTCTGAGGAAAACAACTCAAAACACAAACATTCCATTAAAATTCCTCCAGAAAGCTACATAAGCTTGGAGGCTTAACTTTCCTTCCAGTTATTACGAGGTGCCATAGCCTGCAGTCCATGCTCCAGATTGTAGGTACAGCATGGCGATACAGAGAGTGTATAGGGGAACAGGGTTAGCTGTGATATGGGCATTGCTCTGTGGACCTCATTAGTCTCTCACACTTAACCGTCTGCTTATGTGGAGTGGCCATTAGAGCTGTGTCAGAGCCAGGGGAAGAGATGAGCATCCTCTTGTGTTATCTGTGCAAACAGAGCAGCACTCGCCACTCACTTGGCAGCTAGGAGCGGCTGATTGGGAAATGTCAGGGGGGATTACTGGGGGCGAATGAGCTACTGAGAGCCCGTTGCCTCAGCATGGTCTTGCATAACAAAAAACGTGAGTCTGTGTGTGTGTGTGTGTGTGTCGTCTAAGTGCGACTCGTCTCGCACACTGCCATCCAATTGCCTCATAACTGGAGGAGAAAGGCATTACAGCTCAACTCTCAGTAATATCCTCCTTCCTTCCAAGAGAGGCTGGTGCTGTGGGGATGATTTGTCTTGGGATGTGTGAGGTGGAGCACTCCCCCTCCACGCATTCTGCAGGAGGATATGTGTGTGTGTGTGTGTGTGTGTGTGTGTGTGTGTGTGTGTGTGTGTGTGTGTGTGTGTGTGTGTGTGTGTGTGTGTGTGTGTGTGTGTGTGTGTGTGTGTGTGGAGGATAGAAGTTTGTGTGTGTGTGTATGTCTCAGTGTATTGTTGTGCATGTCAGTGTGTGTGTGTGTCATAGGTGTGTGTGTAAGGGAAGGGTGGGTGGGTGTTTGTGACATGCCCACCGTGTCATGAAATATGTGGCGACTGATTCCCGGCAGGCAGCTCCCGTGTTGTCGCGGAGACCTTGAGGGAGCCAGACACAGGAAGGTGTGAGGATGAGGATGGGGATGGGTGGGGAGTAGAGATGAGGCAGTATGACTGTGAACCAACGGTCAGCCCAGCTACCAAAGTTAGGAAGAACAACCCATCAGAAATATAATCTCAGCTCCTGACTATAGAAAGGTATTGGTTAGCATGCAGGTAGAGTAATATTCCTGAGCCCAGCCATATTACCATGCAGGAGGTGTTTGTGTTCTTCTGACACATTGTTACTGTTATCATTCGGCTTGTGGTTAGCAAAGAGACCAGAGAAACAGAAGATAGTTTTTTATGAATACCATTAAGTGCAAGAGGCGTAATTGTCACTCTGGCAATTGATGACATTCCAAGCCTTGACGACATGATTCAGATTTACAGAAGGGTGATCTCAGGCCATTACATTTTACCAATAAAGAACTACAGAAATACAGTGATAAACTGTCCTTGGGTGATGTGGTTTGCCATTTTGTTAATAAAAACATATTTTATATTGTTAGGTTGGGGTCCCCAAGGGTTAAGATTGCATGGCAATTTGTAATTTCCAAATTGTATTGCAATTTATAATATAGCTTGTGAAAACAGTACACAATGACGCAAGAAGATTCACATGAATATTCCTATCTCTTGTCATATTATTCTTTGTCAATAAAATGTCACAACAGGTTACAAAGATGTCCTTAGTTAACACCATTCGCCTTGTAGGACAAAACACTCTGTCCTCTCACGCTAAATCTCCCAGTGGCAAGTCAATGTGCAGGGGTACAAGGTGTTAGAGGTAGATACAGTGCATTTGGAAACTATTCAGACCTCTTCGCTTTTTCCACATTGTGTTACGTTACAGCCTTATTCTAAAATGGACACAATAACTACACCTCTACACACAATAACCCATAATGAAAAAGCGAAAACAGGTTTGTAGAATCTAAAAAAGCATTCAGATGCTTTGCTATGAGACTCGAAATTGAGCTCAGGTGCATCCTGTTTCCATTTTTACAACTTGATTGGAGTCCACCTGTGGTAAATTCAATTAATTGGACATGATTTGGAAAGGCACACACCTGTCTATATGAGGTCCCACAGTTGACAGTGCATGTCAGAGCAAAAACCAAGCCATGAGGTCAAAGGAATTGTCTGTAGAGCTCAGAGACAGGTTTGTATCGAGGCACAGATCTGGGGAGGGTGACCAAACATTTCTGCAGCATTGAAGGTCCCCAAGAACACAGCGGCCTCCATTAAATGGAAGAAGTTTGGAACTACCAAGACTCTTCCTAGAGCTGACTGCTCGGGCAAACTGAGCAATCTGTGGAGAAGGGCCTTGGTCAGGGAGGTGAGCAAGAACCCGATGGTCACTCTGACAGAGCTCCAGAGTTCCTCTGTGGAGATGGGAGAACTTTCCAGAAGGACAACCATTTCTGCAGCACTCCACCAATCAGGCCTTTATGGTAGAGTGGCCAGACGGAAGCCACTCCTCAGTAAAAGGCACATGACAGCCCGCTTGGAGTTTGACAAAAGGCACCTAAAGGACTCTCAGACCATGAGAAACAAGATTATCTGGTCTGATGAAACCAAGATTGAACTCTTTGGCCTGAATGCCAAGCATCAAGTCTGGAGGAAACCTGGCACCATCCCTACGGTGAAGCATGGTGGTGGCAGCATCATGCTGTCGGGATGTTTTTCAGCTGCAGGGACTGGGAGACTAGTCAGAATCAAGGGAAAGATGAACGGAGCAAAGTACAGAGAGCTCCACGATGAAGTCCTGCTCCAGAGCACTCAGGAACTAAGAATGGGGCGAAGGTTTACCTTCTAACAGGACAACAACCCTAAGCACATAGCCAAGACACTGCAGGGGTGGCTTTGGGACAAGTCTCTGAATGTCCTTGAGTGGCCCAGCCAGAGCCCGGACTTGAACCCGATCGAACATCTCTGGAGAGACCTGAAAATAGTTGTGCAGCGACACTCCCCATCCAACCTGACAGAGCTTGAGAGGATCCGCAGAGAAGAATGGGAGAAACTCTCCAAATACAGGTGTGCCAAGCTTGTAGCGTCATACCCAAGAAGACTTGAGTCTGTAATCGCTGCCAAAAACCTGTTTTTGCTTTGTCATTATGGGGTATTGTGTGTAGATTGAGAAAAACATATTTTTAATCAATTTTAGAATAAGGCTGTAACGTACCAAAATCTGGAAAAAGTGAAGGAGTCTGAATAATTTCCAAATGCACTGTATGTACATGAAGGCAGTGTAAAGTGACCAGGCATCAGGATAGATAATAATAAGGTATTTGAGGTAGATATGTACATGAAGGCAGGGTAAAGTGACTAGGCATCAGGATAGATAATAAGGTATTTGAGGTAGATATGTACAGGAAGGCAGTGTAAAGTGACCAGGCATCAGGATAGATAATAATAAGGTATTTGAGGTAGATATGTACATGAAGGCAGGGTAAAGTGACTAGGCATCAGGATAGATAATAAGGTATTTGAGGTAGATATGTACAGGAAGGCAGTGTAAAGTGACTAGGCATCAGGATAGATAATAGTAAATGTAAAATAAGAACAGAGTAGCAGCAGCATATGATGAGTGTAAGTGTTTTTGTGAGTTTGTGTTTAATCGATATGTGTACTTGAGTTGTGTGTGTGTGTGTGTACGTATGTAGTGAATGTGTGTTGAGTTTGTGTGAGTGTCAGTGTACTAGTGTTTATATATAGTCTTGGGAGTGTGCATAGAGTCAGTGCAAGATGGGGTCAGTGCAGATCATCAGGGTAACCATTTAAGTATTTAACAGCCTTATGGCTAGTTAACGCTTATGGCTTGGGGATAGAATCTGTTTTGGAACCTGTTGGTCCAAGAGCCAATGCTCCGGAACTGTTTGCCGGGCGGTAGCAGAGTGAACAGTCTATGACTTGGGTGTCTGGAATCTATGTCAATTTTCCGGGCCTTCTGACACCGCCTGATATGAAGGTCCTTGATGGCAGGGAGCTCGGCCCCAGTGATGTATTGGGCTGTCCGCACCACCCTCTTTAGCGCTTTGCGGTCGGGGTGCGGTGCATTTGCCATACTAAGCGGTGATGCAGCCAGTCGAGAGGCTCTCGATGGTGCAGCTGTACAACCTTTTGAGGATCTGAGGGCCCATACCTAATCTTTTCAGCTTCCTGTGGGGGAAGAGGTGCTGTCGTGCCCTCTTTATGAATGTGCTGGTGTGTGTGGACCATGTTAAGTCCTTAGTGATGTGGGCGCCAACTAGACCCACTCCACTACAGCCCCGCTCTCCCTTCTTTCTCCTGTAGTCCACGATCAGGTCCTTGGTCTTACTGACATTAAGGCAGAGGTTGTTGTCCTGGCACCACACTGCCAAGTCTCTGACCTCCTCCTGTAGGCTGTCTCATCGCCGTCGATGATCAGGCCTAATGCCGTCATGTCGTCAGCAAACTTGATGATGGTGTTGGAGTTGTACGTGGCCATGCAGTCGTGGGTGAACAGGGAGTACAGGAGGGGACTAAGCACACACCCCTGAGGGGCCCCCGTGTTGAGGGTCAGCGTGGTGGAGGTATTGTTGCCTACCCTCACCACATGGGGCCGGCCCGTCAGGAAGTCCAGAATCCAGTTGCAGAGGGAGTTGTTCAGTCCCACGGTCTCCAGCTTGCTGATGAGCTTGTAGGGGACTATGGTATTGAATGCTGAGCTGTAGTCTATGTTCAGCATTCTCACATTTCCCCTATTGTGCAGGTGGGAGATGGCGTATGAAGTGCAGTTGAGATTGCGTCCTCTGTATATCTGTTGGTACGGTATGCGAATTGGAGTGGGTCTAGGATGTCTGGGATGATGATGTTGATGTATGTCATGACCAGCCTATCAAAGCACCTCATAATTACAGATCTGAGGCTACAGGGTGATAGTCACTAAGGCAGGTTACCGTACATTTCTTGGGAACAGGGACAATGGTGGTCAGTTTGAAATATGTTGGGATTACAGACTGGGACAACCTTCCCTGTCTTTCATTGAGACCTTCAAGACCCCCCGTGGAGTGTCTGCGTCCACCACAGCTTTTTGATGTTTGCTTTATTTGCCTTATGCCCATTTAATCTGCCATTCAGTTGCTTTTAACATGCACATTGTGTTTGTGATATGAGTCAAATCAACGGAACGTTTATGAAGTTGTGATAACTCACCTAGTTAATTACCAATATTTTCGAGGTGAACCAGCTGTGATCAGAGACCACATGAATTGAGTTTATTTAATTAAATGAAATTGACCTGGGAGATTTCACAGTGCCAAGTAGGAGTATGTATAATCAAGCTATTTGGCAAAGCAATTACAGTAGCTCTGCCAGTGTTTCCATTAATGTTGTCATTACACCATATCATGCAGAAATGATTTGTCAACAAGATTGTGCCACAGTCAGTCATATCCTGGGTTAGCAGGACACTTCTCTGTGTAAAAGTAAGTGGGTAGTTTGTCTACTTTCCCTCTGTATATAAGTGGGTGTTTTTGCTGCTTGTCTTTCCCAACTACGGTACGTCAGATAGAGTTTTAGGTCTGAGGGAGTGGAATAAAACACATGCCCCATGGCAAGGGTGCCCGACTCCATGTCTCAAGGACCATAGTCCTGCAGTTGCTTATTCCTCTCTGGCACTTTTTTGGTCAATTAACAGCTCTAATAAGTCAGTCGCTGATTTAAATGGCAAATATGAAAAATACCCTTTAGCACCTAAAGATGTTGTGCCTATGGTATTAGTATGAACAGCAGTGCGGTATTAGAATGCAGATTATAGCGCTGGCAGAGATCAATAGCTAACATGTGGCCTGGAAAAATGTCTGTATTCCATTGGAGGGGAGCTCTATTCAGTATCCATTTGTGTTCCCATTGATGTGTCATTGATGTGTGCCTCGTGTGTGTGTGCGTGTGCGTGTGTGTGTTCTTCCAGGTTTCCCCCGGTGAGTGAGATGGCTAAGGTGGGGAAGGTGGTCGGGGTCATCCTGGCTGCTGCTATCAATCAAACAATAATTTACTCTATAGTGGAGGGCAATGAGGGAGGTGAGTAGCATACTGTAACCTACACTATACCTTTGACCTAGTTCCAGAGGCCATGTTATCATTTTCTATACAGCAGTGATAATACCACTCATTTATTCTGACACACTATAAACAACATGAAGTAGTGATGAGGTCACTCACAGAGCCATGCATGGAGCTCTATACAGCTCTATATGGCTCTATACAGCTCTGTGACTATACAGCTCTATGTGGCTCTATACAGCTCTATACGGATCTATATGGCTCTATACAGCTCTATATGGCTCTATACAGCTCTATATGGCTCTTTACAGCTCTATATGGCTCTTTACAGCTCTATATGGCTCTTTACAGCTCTATGTGGCACTATATTAGAGGTCGACCGATTAATCGGAATGGCCGATTAATTAGGGACGATTTCAAGTTTTCATAACAATCGGAAATCGGTATTTTTGGGCGCCGATTTGCCTATTTATTTTAATTTTTTTATATTTTTTTCACACATTTTTTAAATCTTTATTTAACTAGGCAAGTCAGTTAAGAACACATTCTTATTGTCAATGACGGCCTAGGAACGTTCTGCCTCTGACAGATTTTTAACCTTGTCAACTAGTCCAATGCTCTAACACCTGATTACATTGCACTCCACGAGGAACCTGCCTGTTACGCGAATGCAGTAAGCTAAGGTAAGTTGCGAGCTAGCATTAAACTTATCTTTTAAAAAACAATCAATCAATGACTGTCATTGCTCCAATGTGTACTTAACCATAAACATCAATGCCTTTCTTAAAATCAATACACAAGTATATATTTTTAAACCTGCATATTTAACTAAAAGAAATCCAGGTTAGCAGGCAATATTAACCAGGTGAAATTGTGTCATTTCCCTTGCGTTCATTGCATGCAGAGTCAGGGTATATGCAACAGTTTGGGCCGCCTGGCTCTTTGCGAACTAATTTGCCAGAATTGTACGTAATTATGACATAACATTGAAGGTTGTGCAATGTAACAGGAATATTTAGACTCATGGATGCCACCCGTTAGATAAAATACGGAACTGAATAAACGTTTTGTTTTCGAGGTGATAGTTTCCGGATTAGTCAAAGGTATATGGTTTAGAGAGAAATAGTCGACGCGTTATAATTCCTGTAATAACTTGCGGCTGAACTTGAATGGGGTTCCTTCGTTATTTTACGGTTCATGTCTTCCATAGAGAATGTCTTGATCTACTTCAAATAAGGTCTGTGTTTCGTGGAGGAGCAGACTGACAGGGGACCATGCAGACAAGCTCTGCTTTCTGCACTACTACCTAAAACTTAACTGGGAATATTGAATATGTTATTTGAGACTAAATTGATTTTATTTATGTATTATATTAAGTTAAAATAAAAGTGTTCATTGTTCATTCAGTATTGTTGCAATTGTCATTATTACAAAAATGTGTGTATGATACATATATATATATTTTTTAATCGGCCGATTAATCGGTATCGGCTTTTTTTGTCCTCCAATAATCGGTATCGGTATCGGCGTTGAAAAATCATAATCGGTCGACCTCTACTCTATATGGCTCTATACAGCTCTATATGGCTCTTTATAGCTCTATGTGGCTCTATATGGCTCTTTACAGCTCTATGTGGCTCTATACAGCTCTATGTGGCTCTACACAGCTCTATTTTTATTTATTTTTATTTAACCTTTTATTTAACTAGGCAAGTCAGTTAATAACATTCTTATTTACAATGACGGCCTAGGAACAGTGGCTATAGTCAGTCACTTACTCTCTCATCATTTAGTTATGAACCCTCCGCACCTCAGAATGATTTCACCATTTGCCTTGAGCGAGCGGTAATGTAAAATAGGTTCAATGTAAGTTATACACCGTCATAGTCCTGGTCTAAAGGACCTAAAAGAGGACCTTCTGTCCTGAGACTGCACTCTTTTTTGCCCCTTAGTCTACCAAAGTGTGTGTATGTTTGTGTGCACTAGTCAGTCTCCCCTGTTGCTGACAGTTCCTGCCATGTAAAAGTACCCTGAGGGATGATTAGACCCTACCGTCCTCCCACCACTCCTCACCGTGATTAAAACCGGGGCTCATGCTTTTCAGAGTGGGAAAATATGAAATTGCATCCCCATATTGAACCTTGCACTAAACTGTATCTGATCCATGTATTCATTTGGAATCAAAGGGAATTGGTTTCACTTTTAACTCTCATTAGATTCAATGAAGAAGCTCGAGAAGATAATGACAGTGTCCTTCATCGTTGTGGCTTTCAAAGTTTATGGCGTGCTGGGGGAATTCATTTTTAGGTCTGAAAAGTGAGTACTAGCTATGCGTTTCAGTGTAAGTCATCAATTATGCCTTTCACAAAAAACAATCAGTAACTCAGTGATTCTCCAGTGTAGTGTGATCTCTCTGGTGTCGGGCCTCAACACTTGACACCACACACAGTGGGATTTGGGGAGGTGTATGCCCTTGTCGTTCTACTTAGGGACCGATACAGTACGATATGGTGCGAGCTCTGCTCTACTCTGTGCATATGCGTGTCTCCCTCCTCTCCCCGGACTGATATGATATGGTGCTGACTCTAGCTCTACTCTGTTGATCTGAATGTATCTCCCAGGCGTATTCAGGCTCAACAACAGCACCGGGATGTTCTCTACGGCCAAGCAGCTGGACTACGAGACCAATGCCAGCTACATCCTCAAAGTGGAGGCTGACTCCATCGGAGTGGTCGGTTCCAATCTCAGAGCGCCCTCCAAGAGTAAGCCAGCCTGCCATTTAAACTGTCACTTGGGAATTTGCAACCTGTTTCCTATATAGTGCACTACTTTTGCCCAGGGCTAAAAGTCTTCTTCTTTTTGTATGTTGTATTGTCACATACACCGGATAGGTGCAGTGAAATGTGTTGTTTTACACAGTCAGACATAGTAGTAAAAGCCTTTTGTGTGGTAATTGCCTCAGAGAGGTTTAAAAACTGAAGCAAATAGTCAGCCAAATAGCTTCTTACGGCCTTAATTGGAGTAATTCAAATGTTTGTTTCTACCGTCTTTCCCTCTCTTGTAACATAAATGTGTCTGGCATTTGGCTATAAATTATTTCCCATCTTTGCTTTTTCCAAAAGACTAAAAGCACGCCTCGTCCTTTCACGTTATTTAGTTTTCTAATTAGTCAACATCATGCTGAGTTGCTGCGGAGGATACATTTTAATTAAGCAGTTACTGGTTCATGTGGCAGATTAAACAAGTAATTCATTTCTTGCCAATCTTATCATGTCTCCTCAATAAAACATTCACTCAATCTCCTCAATAAAACAATCACTCAACTCAATTTGATTCCAATAGCGCTGTTATCCACTTACATCTAGAATAAAGGAAACACTTGTGGATATAGTCACTGCTGTATGTTATACACAGATAGATATTTTTGCATTGCGCTTTGTAATAGATATTGCCGGTTTTTCTTTACTCAAACTCAATTGACTGAGAATTGTTGCATTTCCCCCTCTTGTAATGGTTTAACTAATATACCCTGGCCCGTCACTATGTGTCATTCAAGCTGAAATGGGGCAGCAGCAAACATGATCGAGGACACCCAATGGCAATAGATTAATACCTCGTTCCACTGAAGCAGGCCTGGCAGCTGGAGTTGAGATGCGGTGGGAGTATCATCATGGGGGGGGGTATTGATGTTGTTTGATTCATTCCACTGGAGGAGGTGGAGTGTTAAATGGCTGCTTTCAAGCGGAGTGGGGATGGGTTCTCCCCATTGCGTTTGGCAATGAAGGTGGCCACCATCAACTGTATAATGAAGACACTTTGTTCAAGTGATTAGAGCCACATCACTGATTCAACAGGGGCATGTGTGTGTGTGTGTGGCTCGTGTGCCTGCGTGCGTACATTTGCGTGTGTCTGTGTGTGTTGCATTGCAGCAGCAGGTACTCCCTTGTTGTTGCCCGTTTACTGTTGTCACCCGCTGTAACATTGGACATGCTGGCTGGGATAAACGAGAAATGTGCCGACTCTACTGTCCCCTTGGTCGGTCCCAGAACGTTTTGTCAGATGATGTATGGCTTTTTATTTGGCAAGGTCCCTCGGCGCAGTTGTAACCCTTCAGGATGTGGCTTGGCTTTTTACTTTGAGAAATGACAAACCGCAATGCAGTGTTGTACTATATTAGTCAAACGTCTAAATCAGTGTGTTGGCAGTGAATTGTAGACTCCTATTTTGTATATGATGCACATTTAGGCTGTTTAGACATGCCCTCTTGTTTTTAACAATTCTATTTAATCCAAATGAGATTCACCTTTTCTCTGGGGGTTCATTTTGAATTCTTTGTTTTTTTCTCCTCTGTTTGCAGCTAACACAGCGAGGGTGTTCATTGATGTTTGGGATGAGAATGATCACCCTCCTGTCTTTACCAAACCCTTGTACCTGGGAGGAGTGGCAGAGGACGCCAAAACATTCACTTCTGTACTACAAGTTCAGGTACAACCAGCTCTTTTCAAACACAAAGGCTGAGTTTAGACAGGCAGCCCAATTCTGTTTTATTTTTCCAAAGCTTTTTCAGCACTGATCTGATTGGTCAAAAAGACCAATTAGTGAAAAAAAGAGTAGAATTGGGCTGCCTGTCTGAACGCAGCCTAAGTGTACCACTTCTAGATAGTGCAATTGGTGTCTTAAAAGAACAACCCATTATTTTCTAAAATGGAACTTTTCTAAAATGGAACTATCAAAACATCATCAAATATACGTGACGCATTTCACGATCACTCCTCCTCACAATGAAACCAGCCAAAGGAACAGAAAGGTAATACAACCCAAAATGTGTCTGGTTGAGTGATTATCTGTGTTTGCATTTGAAATGCAGAGTTTTGTAGTTGTAATCCTGGGAGAACTGTTATTTTCCCTGCCGGTATCTTTGGCCCGTGTTGACAATGCATTACCAGCTGGAGGCTCTAACATCTGAGAATTTCCGACACCCCTGGCAATACTTAGAATGCTAAGGCCGTAGAGGCTCTCACGTACAAATGTCCACACACCTTTCAATCGCATTCCGCACCATCCTGTGTGAAAGGGAATTATTCCCTGTGTGTGCATCAGGGCGTGCATTCACATGTTCAACGTGTTGTTTTTGTGTTTATTTTTCGCACCTTTTGTAGCTAAAGCCACTGTGACACCTGTTGGGTGGGTGTGTGTGTGTGTGTGCGTGCACGCGCAGTGATGAGGGCAGACTATACAGCGCCCACACAAGGGCACCTTTCATTATAATCCTAATCACTACCCGCTGGATGGGCATTTGCATCTCATGCTCTGTTGCAGAATGATGAGCCGTAGACGTCTGCCTGACTGTCTGCCTGCCAGTCTGTCTGTATCTGCCTCTACCATGTCTGTGTGCAACTGGTGTAGGCAGCAAGACTGTTAGTGCAGAGCACACAGTTGCAAACGGGTTTGCCAGGAGCCTCTAAAGAGAGATAATCCTTTCGACCAGGAGGTAATGGAATTACTGGGTCAAAGATTTACTGAGCTGAGACTCCCACTGGTTCCATCTCCTAGCGGTATCATTCAACTTCTCAGGTGTTTCACTCATCGTCCGGGTCAATATCTTCCTCCTTAGTATTCATACCTATTCCCTGTTGCTTAACTAATCGGAAATTCATAGCAGATCTGAATATAGATTTCTGTAAAAGCCGCTCAGTATCCCTAAGATTAGACTAATCTACTTTGAAATCCTTCTTTAAATAGTTTTTTAGGGAGAAAGAAAGAATCTGAAACCCTGTGGAGTGGTGTATAACCTGAAGAAGGGATAGGTGGACACACATGAAAATATACTACAGTTTACTATGGAATACTACAGTACTTACTACAGAATTATGTAGTAAACTGTAGAATGCTATACTACACACTGTAGTATCCCTCAATCATGTGTAGTACTTACTATAGAATGTTGTAGTGTACTGTACAATACTACAGTAAATACCACAGTACATGCTACAGTATTATCTACAAAAAAACCACTGTATTAAATACTACAGTAACGTCTGCCATAACACTACAGTCCGCAAAAACACTACACTTTTTTAACTATTGTAAATATTACAGTATTTAATTTGCATATACCATGCCCATTCCCCTCCCGCATGTCGCAATTTGTGCCACCCATAAGTGAGAAACCTACATGCCAAGTATAAACCATATTGTGTTCCCTAAAGTTTATGGAAAAGAACAGAAGCTCTGAAAGGTTCCCTGAAAGAAAAAAAGCCTCCACTTCTCTGTCAAAGATAATAAAACAAAAACACTATAGTAAATACTACAGTAAATACTACAGTAATGTTTGCAAAAACACTTCAGTAAATACTTCAGTATACTGTACTACAGTCCACAAAAACATCACAGGGAATATTATAGTATTTTTTCATGTGGGGAGAGAGCGAGAGACAGAAGTGAGAAGTGGCAATGTAGAACTAAATAATGACTCGTCGTCTGAGCGACACATGAAGGACACATTGATCTGATAATTAGTATAAGTCGTTTTGGAGGAATGCATTTGTGTCTCTGTATATATAGGAGAACAAAGAGGAATCTCTGCGAAGAACAAATCCAATGTCACGAGGGTTTCACAGCAAATCAGCCTCAAATCTGATCCACAGTTTCAAACAGGTTGGGGTTTCTTTCAGAACACAGTCAAAGGCTCTCCTTTCTCCGCTTGCGCTGTCTCCGTGCCTCCTTTTCACTCTGCATTCATAGACTGATGTGTTCTTTCCTGGTCTGGTATCACCAATAACTAACCCAGGTGGTGGAATCTGTTACCAAAAAACCTTTCGATAGTGTTAGCCTGTGGTGTACGATTGAGTTGAATGAATCTTGCAGAATATAGAAAATATCTCATTTGTATTAATGACTCCGGCGGGGCAGGGCACAGTGCTGTCACACTCAGTCCCAGTCGTAGAAAGGTATTATAAATCAATGTCACTGCAGAGCAATGTGGCAAATGGTGAAATCAGCTGGGCAGATTGACAGGAGTTTCTCTGTTAGAGAGTGGCTCGCAGCTCAAAGACTCCCCCTACAGCAAGAATTGACAACTACAACTGCCCCAAAAATCAATCAATTACGTCCCTTTCATTTTCGATGGATGAGTTGATATGCATCTTGATGTTGTGTTGTTGTTGATGACGCTGCTGTGTTTGAATCTCTTGAATCCTTTGACTCCGTGTGTCTGTGTTTGTCTCAGGCCCTGGACAAGGACACAGGGAATTACAGCTCCATGCAATACAGGATTATTATCCCCCCCACCACCGACGGCAAGGACGGCTTTGTCATCGAGCCCTACACCGGCGTCATCAAGACTGCCATTATGTACAGGAACATGCGACGGTCCTACTTCAAGTTTGAGGTGGTCGCCACTGACAATTACGGCGAGGGGGGGCTGAGCAGCAAGGCAGAGGTGGTGGTGAGTTTGTCCCGCTCCCAGAGAATTGAATGGGAATGTCTGTTCTAGCCGTTCTATTTCTGTCGCTGTGCCCTGAAAAGCCATTGTTCTCCATCTGGTGCCCACAGAGTCTTTGTTCAATGCTAAATTCTATCAGTGCCAGCTAATCTTTCATGGCCTTCTTGCCAACCTTAATCAATTCCAGCTTATGGCTCTTTTAAAAATACCCGAGGGACCAACATTAAGTGTGTCGATATCCACAATATCAATATCTCCACTCCCCAGGTGTATATTGGCACATTAACACCCCAGCCCTCCCAAAGTACACACTCAAAAGCTTCCCATAGGAATTGCATTTGTAAAAAAGCATGGTGTTGATACTCCAGCTAATCAATGGTCCATGTCCCGTGCCAGCCTTGTGGTAGATAGGCTAGCTATCCCTGAGAGAGTAGATGAATGTGTGTTCCTTCTGTGCTGGCCTCTTCCCAGTTTGTTGCAAATTGAACTGTCCCAGGGTAGATGGGGACCATTGATTATACATTGCGGCCTTGTGCAGCCTATTTTACTCCCTTTGCTCTTAATGAAATAAGAGGCTGGCTGGGCCAGAGCCTTGCCTGAACGAGAGGAACCCCGCTGTGGCTAAGTTAATCTAATTCCAATGGGAAGCTTCATTTCATGGGTACTGCACAAACTACAGGGAGATTTTCCGTGTGGTTTAGCCTGCTGTCCAACATTAAAGCTTATTTGTAGAAGTTAGGGAGGGGAGGGAAATAGATGCTCGTTTTGTGTCTGTACCATTGATCCTTTGATTGACCTCTGTTTCCCAGGTATCTGTAGTGAATCTGCTGGATATGCAGGTGGTGGTCTCCAACGTTGCTCCTACAGTGGTGGAACAGAAAAAGGACAAGCTCCTCGGGTAACGTAGAAGATATCTAATAATCCATATTTTAACAGTCAAGTCGCAACTGTGCTTATAGCCGTCTCCTATACTTGATATGCAAACACTTACCTTTGGCCCTTTCCCAGGCATGCAGGTGTTTGGGGGAGGGCTGTATGAATCAGTGTGCAATGTTGGTTCTATCGCTGCCTTCTATCGAGATGAAACGGTGTCCCGCTGTTTGACGGCTGCTCAAATTAAAGTTGTAGGCGACGCGAGCCTTCCCTCAGTTTCCGTGAGAGCCTTCCCTCAGTTTCCGTGAGAGCCTTCCCTCAGTTTCCGTGAGAGCCTTCCCTCAGTTTCCGTGAGAGCCTTCCCTCAGTTTCCGTGAGAGCCTTCCCTCAGTTTCCGTGAGAGCCTTCCCTCAGTTTCCGTGAGAGCCTTCCCTCAGTTTCCGTGAGAGCCTTCCCTCAGTTTCCGTGAGAGCCGCTCACCACCTGTCTCCACAGCTCTGTCAGAGCTCTGTCATACACTTCATGCAGCCACTCAATGATGGTTCCATCCTTGTCTTGAGCTTACTGCTTAGCTATTAGCATTGTGATCAGAAAGGCGTCCGACTTCTCTCTGAAGCGAAATTGCAAATGAGGGAGAGAGGGAAAGTGTCAGTGGCTCCCTGGCTGTCTCCTGTTCCTCTGAGGTGGGGGGTGGGGGAAGAGCGTGTGTGGGTGCACCTGCGTTCCAGTATACTGACTGCTTGTGAGCTTGTGTGTTTTGGCTGTATTGCTTCTGTACACCTATCCCATCACAGAACCTATCCTCTTACTGACAAACAGTCATACAGTACCAGTCCTCCATGATGGACTTTCTCTGACTGGGTCTCATCCCCAGGTCTCCACTTTAGCTCCAAGGGCTGTGGCCCCAGCTGTGGAGGCACCTAGTTTATTAGTGCTCCCCCCCCAAGCAGAAATACATCCATCTGGTTACTATTCTGTCCTGCCATCCTCTTTTTTGAGTTTCCCTGGGGAGCGGGAACATCCAGGACACAGCAGGTAATTGTTTCAACGCCTATTTTGCCGTTGCCGTCCCCCTCAGATCAGCGCTACTGGCTGCAGACGCCCACTGCCAAACAAGGGTTGTGTCTGAACTGGCCACTATTTCCTATATAGTGAACTACCTTTGACCAGAGCCCTATGCTGGTATAGTGGGTAGTGCACTTTATAGTGAACAGCGTGCCATTTGAAATGGCTTTACATTGCGATCCAAAACCATTTTGAGCGAGAGGTGATTTTGACAGGGTCATGGAAACGTGTGGGAATTGACTCTTTATAGTTGCTGACGGTCTCAAGGAGGATATAGGGTGTCATGTTTTTCATTGTAAATGCAATGCACGACCTCATTCTAATCACTGTCCTAATTAATGTACTGATCACGGACGTATCGCCTGACTGAGAAATTCTTTCAGTGAGCCTGAATCCATTCAGTCAAGGCCTCTTCTTTTTAAACAGTTGAGGCTCAGTGTCAAGTGGTGAAATAGAGTACAGCTACAGGTCGGTGTAGCGACTATGAATTGCAGTACGTTATTACCATTTGGATTTAACATGTCATTCACCGTTTTCCCAGAGATCCTGCTGTCGCCTTGTTCTTATACAAAGCACCTGATTATTCCTTCCTCTCCCTCTGCAGGATCTTGGAGCGCTATGTGCAGGACCAGATTCCCGGGGCCAAAGTGGTGGTGGAGTCCATCGGGCCGCAGCGGTTCGGCGATGGCTTCGAGCAGGAGGACTACTCCAAGTCGGACCTGATGGTTTACGCCATCGACCCTCTGACCAACCGGGCCATCGCACGCCAGGAGCTATTCAAGTGAGTAGTAGCCTGTCACTACAGTGGCCCTGAGGGACAAAGTAGGTCACAATACAAGGGATTGCCCCTTAGGGCCACCCCTTGTAGTATCTAGATACACCATTCCCCCGTGGAGCAGGTGTTTACCCAGTGGCAGACAGAGGCGTGTGTGTGGCAGGGGGGGATGTCACCACTCACCAGGGTTATTTTGTTTCCCGTCACCCTGCAGTCAGGCCCTCATTAGAGAGCAAACCTCCTCATGCCCTCGTACGACAGCAGCTCTAGTTCTGCCATTCAACTGGCTGACAATCCGCTACTGCTCCCTACCAACTCTACACAGCAGGCACAGTGTTCATCTAACCACCCTCTGCCTCTTGCAGCTCCACAGCATGTCAAATAGACCTAGTGAACAACGGCAACAGGATTGTGTCGCAGTGTGCCCGCACACCTGTCATTTCTGATTCCAGGCATTATAGGGAGTAAGGTGTTGCACTCTCTGTGGTGTTCCGTTGTTATATGTATTTCATTCTGAGCCGTGTTCTATCAATGCGGTCATTTCAATGACCCCGATAATAAATATAACATTCAGAGATGCACAACTGTATACTGCTGTTCTCATACATATTGTTATGACTCGAGCCATTCGTTTTTATATTTGACGTTGTAGTCATTTAGCAGACGCGCTTATCCAGAGTGACTTACATTAAAGTAGCGATCAGAAAAGTCAGAACTGGTAAGGGGGAAAAAGTAAAGTGCAAGTGTTAGTTCACAGAAAGGGGGAGGTGAGAAGGGGGTGAGTGGGGGGGGGGGGGGAAGTGCCGTGGGATTATTTAAGATACTCTTTGAGGAGGTAGGGTTTCAGATGTTTTCAGAAGATGGGCAGGGACTCTGCTGTTCTAGCTTTAGGGAGAAGCTGGTTCCACCATTGGGTGCCAGGACAGAGAAGAGCTTGGACTGGGCTGACCGGGAGTTGCCCTCCTGTAGGGGTGGGAGAGCCAAGAGACCAGAGGTGGCAGACCAGAGTGCTCGGGTTGGGGTGTAGGGTTTGAGCATAGCCTGAAGGTAGGGAGGGCCAGCTCCTCTTGCTGTTCTGTAGGCAAGCACCATGGTTTTGTAGTGGATGCGAGCTTCGACTGGAAGCTAGTGACGTGTGCGGAGGAGTGGGGTGACATGGGAGAACTTGGGAAGTTTGAACACCAGACGGGCTGGATAAGTTGCAGGGGTTTGATGGCACAAGCAGGGAGCCCAGCCAACAGTGAGTTGCAGTAGTCCAGACGGGAGATGACAAGTGCCTGGATTTCTACCTATGCCGCTTCCTGTGTGAGGTAGGGTCGTACTCTACGGATGATGTAGAGCATGAACCTGCAGGAGCGTGTCACTGCTTTGATATTTGCAGAGAATGACAGGGTGTTGTCCAGGGTCACGTCAAGGTTCTTTTTATCTAGGAGGGGGACACCGTGGAGTTGTCAACCGTGATGGAGAGATCTTTGAATGGGCAGGCCTTCCCTGGGAGGAAGAGCAGTGCTGTCTTGTCGAGGTTAAATTTGAGGTGGTGGGCCAACATTCAAGCTGAGATATCTGCCAGGCACGCAAAGATGCGTGTCGCCACCTGGATGTCAAAAGGGGGAAAGGAGAAAAGTAGTTGAGTGTCATGCGCATAGCAATGATAGGAGAGATCATGCGAGAATGTGACCGAGCCAAGTGACTTGGTGTATAGAGAGAAGGGGAGAGGGCCTAGAACCGAGCCCTGGGGGACACCGGTAATGAGAGTACGTGGTGCAGACACAGATCCTCTCCACGACACCTGGTAGGAGCGGCCTGCCAGGTAGGATGCATCCCAAGAGTGTGCAGAGCCTGAGACACCCAGCCCTGAGAGGGTGGAGAGGAGGATCTGATGGTTCACGTTGTCGAAGGCAGCGGATAGATCTAGGAGGATGAGAACAGAGGAGAGAGAGTCAGCTTTGGCAGTGCGGAGAGCCTCCGTGACAGAGAAGAGCAGTCTCGTTTGAATGACCCACCTTGAAGCCTGACTGGTTAGGGTTTGTTCTGAGAGAGATGGTGAGAAAGTTGGTCAGAGACAGCACACTCAAGTGTTTTGGAAAGAAAAGAAAGAAGGGATACTGGTCTGTAGTCTTTGATGTTAGAGGAGTCAAGTGTTAGTTTCTTGAGGGGGGAGACACTCGGGCCATTTTGAAGTTAGTGGGGACGCAGCAACTGGTCAGGAATGAGTTGAGGAAGAAAGGAATGGGAGGTCTCCAGAGATGGTCTGGAGGAGGGGATGGGATCCAGCGGGAATGTTGTCGGGTGGCCGGACCTCACTAGTCACAGGATTTCATCTGGAGAGAGAGGGGAGAAAGAGGTCAAGGAGTAGGGTAGCTCTGTGTGAGTGGGACCAGTGGACTCAATAGGCTGAGTGAATGAGGAGCGGATGTCGTTAACCTTCTTTTCAAAGTGGCTGACAAAGTCATCCGCAGAGAGGGAGGAGGGATTAAGGAGGGAGGAGAAGGTGGAAAAGAGTTTCCTGGGGTTATTTTAGAGTGATCGAAAGTGGCTTTTGCAGCGCATACAGAGAAAGAGAAGGTAGAGAGGAGGGAGTGGAAAGAGAGGAGGGACTGCCCGCAGCCCTGTTCTGTAAGCTCGCAATGAGTTATTCAGCCACAGAGCAGGAGGGAAGGGCCGAGACTGGCCAGGAGGAAAGGGGACAGTGTGAGTCATAGTATGCAGAAAGGGAGGAGAGTAGGGTTGAAGAAGCAGAATCAGGAGACAGGAGGGAGAAGGATTTAGCAGAAGGGAGAGATGATAAGAGAGTAGTGGGGGAGAGAGAGAACGAAGATTGCGACAGCGCATGACAATCTGGGTAGGGTCTGAGCGGCTAGGGTTGGAGGAAAGGGATACAGAAAAGGAACAAATAAGACCTGGAGGGGGATGCAGTGAGAATAGTAGGCAAACAGCCTCTAGTAAAGATGAGGTCAAGCTTATTGTTAGTCTTGGAGTGGGAGGGGACTGGGGAAGGGTGAGGTCAAAAGAGGCAAGGAGATAGACTGCCGAGTGGCGCAGTAGTCTAAGGCACTGCACTACAGCCTGGTGGTCGGTCCCAGGCTGTGTCATTACTGGCCATGACCGGGAGTCCCATAGGGTGGCGCACAACTGGCCCAGCATCGTTCGGGTTAGGGGAGGGTTTGGCCGGGGGGGGCTTTACTTGGCTCATCACACTCTAGTGACTCCTTCTGGCGTGCTGGGCGCATGCAGGCTGACTTCGGTCGTCAGTTGAACAGTGTTTCCTCCGACACATTGGTGCGGCTGGCTTCTGGGTTAAGCGAGCGGGTGTTAAGAAGCGCGGTTTGGCGGATCATGTTTCGGAGGATGCATGACTCGACCTTAGCCTCTCCCGAGCCCATTGGAGAGTTCCAGCGATGAGACCAGATCGTAATCACGAAATTGGGGATAAAAATTACAACAACGAAAATAAGAGGCAAGGAGGGGAAAGAGAGAGTTGGAAAGCAAGGAATCGAAGGCAGAAGTCAGGAGGTTGAAGTCACCAAGTACAAAGAGCGGTGAGCCATCGTCAGGAAATTAGCTCAATGTGTCAAGCTCATTGAGGAACTCTCTAAGGGCACCTGGTGGGTGATAGATGACAACAATATTAAGCTGGAGTGGACAAGTGACAGTGACAGCATGGAATTCAAATAAGGAGACGGACAGGTGAGAGAGGGAGAAAATAGAAAAATCTCCACTTAGGAGAAATGCCCTGTTCAACTAACGCAACGACCAGATGCTCTCGGACTATGAGAGAAAACGTAGTCGGATGAAAAAAGAGCAGCTGAAGTAGCAGTGTTCTTTGGGGTTATTCATGTCTCTGTCAGGGCCAAAAAGTCGAGGGACAGAAGGGCAGCATAGGCTGAGATGAACTCCGTGTTCTTCACCGCAGATCGGCAGTTCCAAACGCTGCCAGAGAGCAGGAATTCCACATGGGTTGTGTGCTCAGGGTCCACTAAATTAAAAGGGTTGCAGCCAAGGGGTGGGGATTGTCTGTAAAGCCTACAGTGACAGGAGCGAACTGGGATATAAAACACACAGAGTTGCCAAAGCTACAAAAGAGCAAAATGAGATCTGAAAATAAATATACTGAACAAAAATATAAATGCAACATGCAATAATTTCAACCATTTTACTGAGTTACAATTCATATAAGGAAATCAGTCAATTGAAATCAATTCATTAGGCTCTAATCTATGGATTTCACATGAAATGCAGGGAGGCAGCCATGGGTGGGCCTTGGGAGCCAGACCCACCCGCTGGGTCTGGTTACACGTGGTTGTGAGTCCGGTACTACCAAATTATCGAAAACGATGTTTGAAATGTTAGAGAAATGAACATTCAGTTCTCTGGCAACAGCTCTGGGGGAAATTCCTGCAGTCAGCATGCCAATTGCACGCTCCCTCAAAACTTGAGACATCTGTGTTATTGTATTTTGTGACAAAACTGCACATTTTAGAGTGGCATTTTTTTGTCCCCAGCACCTGTGTAATGATCATGCTGTTTAATCAGCTTCTTGTTATGTCACACCTGTCAGGTGGATAGATTATCTTGGCAAAGGAGAAATGCTAACTAACAGGGACGTAAACAAATTTGTGCACAACATTTGAGAGAAATAAGATTTTTGTGCAGATGGAACATTTCTGGGATCTTTTATTTAATCTCATGAAACATGGGACCAACACTTTACATGTTGCGGTTATATAGGTAAGATACTCACGTGAGAGAGTGATGTGAAGCAATCCTGTCTTTCCTTCCTCGAAAAACTTGTCAGAAGCGTCTTTGTTTCGGCAACGGGCTTAATTTTGCAATGAGACCTTTCCTGACGAAGGCCTGGTCAGCTCAGTTGAGGTGATCAGGAAAAACCCCTGGCCGTCTTTGACTGACGATGAGGTTGATGGGTAGTGATAGAGATGATGATGACCATGTGTGTGTGTAACTGTACTGTATATATTGTCTGTTTACGTCCAAGGTTTCTGGATGGGAAGCTGCTGGACATCAACAAGGAGTTCCAACCGTACCTGGGCCGAGGCGGGAGGATCCTAGAGATCCGCACACCGGATGTGGTGACCAGTGTGAAGAAGGCCGTGCAGACCGTGGGCTACACAGAGGGGGCGCTGCTCGCCCTCGCCGTCATCATCATCCTCTGCTGCATCCCTGCCATCCTCATCGTCATCATCACCTACAGGCAGTGAGTAAAAAAGAACAGTTCAAAGTTCAGTTGCTTTATTGGAAGTACATTGTGCCAAATGGGAATTGGTCGTGAGAAAGGTGAGTATGACTAGGGCACAGGGCAGGACATAGGGCATCAGGCACAAGTACTGGTGCAGATAGAGACAGTAGTGTAGACAAAGGGTGTTTAGACAGCAAGCTACCTGCTCTCCAGCCCCCGGAGGCTCTCCCTAATACCCATCCTTTTAGGAGGAAGCTAACGCCTTTGAGAGCCGGCATAATTGTTTATTTACACAGCGTAAAAGCACATGAATTAATGCCAGAGCAAACAAACACCACAGACTGATTGTTGCTGTTTGGGGAGCTTTTTTGTCCCCCCGCTCTGAGCCGGCGAACTAAGCTGGGAAGGCTAGACTGAAGGCTGTCACAAATTCAAGGATGGATGTTAAACAGATGAGAAGAGAATCGTCAGTGTCATCTTCTTCAGTGTCTCAGGTTCAGGAAATTGGCTTAACCTACAGTGAATTCTTTCACTCTCTTTATTTTTGTATCAAGGCGACGATTATAAGAAGCATCTTGTCTGTAATTTGCCCTTCGCTGTTACTAACACCCTTCTCTCTCTTCCTCGCTCTCATTTCCGTTCATTATCAACAGATTCAAAGAGTGAGTATTATTGTTGTTATTACTTATTTCTATTGCCTTTATTTTGGACGCATGCATTCACATGCCACTGTTTTCAAAGTAAACGTTTGAGATCAGGGAAGTCAATGAAATCTTAAACAAATAAATTGTGCATAACCTGTTTTTATACAGTCCCTTATATTGCAGTCGGAGGCCTATAAATAAGAAATGTGCCGGCAAAATTTGGTTTATTTGAGTATATTATGGTGACACTGCGTACCAAGTGATGTGCATGTATAATGTAGCAGTGTCCTGTTCGAATAGGCTGATGCCGTAACTTAACGTATCTTGGTTGACTTTCTCTCCATGGTACTACTAAAGGAGACAAGCGGAGTGTGCTAAAACTGCCCGGATCCAAATGGCCCTCCCTACAGGCAAATCAGTGGGCGCCGCCACCAACAACCTTTACGAAGAGCTTGGGGACAGTGCCATGTAAGTGTTATGATATATCCCAACAAATTCCATCATGTGTGTCCTCAGGGCCGGCCCGCCCATCAGGCAGGATTATGTGGTTAACCTATGGCGGAAGATTGACAAGTGAGGCATTTTCCAAGCTAAACTGACCAAGACGCACCCCCAACAACATACACTGAAGAAAAATATAAATGTAACATACAACAATTTCAAAGATTTTCCTGAGTTACAGTTCATAGAAGGAAATCTGTCATTTTCAATTAATTCAATAGGCCCTAATCTATGGATTTCACATGACAGGGAATACAGATATGCATCTGTTGGTCACAAAGACCTTAAAAAAGGTAGGGGTGTGGATCAGAAAACCAGTCAGTATCTAGTGTGGCCACCATTTGCCTCATTCAGCATACATCTCCTTCACATAGAGTTGATCAGGCTGTTGATTGTGTCCTGTGGAATGTTGCCTCGCTCCTCTTCAATGGCTGTGCAAAGTTGCTAGATATTGTCGTGAACTGGAACACGCTGTCGTACACGTTGATCCAGAGCATCCCAAACATGCTCAATGGGTGACATGTCTGATGAGTATACAGGCCTTGGAAGAACTGGGATGTTTTAAGCTTCCAGGAATTGTGTACAGATCCTTGTGACATGGGGCCGTGCATTATCATGCTGAAACTTGATGATGGCGGCGGATGAATGGCACGACAATGGGCCTCAGGATCTTGTCACTGTATCACTAAAATGCAATTAAATCAATAAAATACAATTATGTCCGTAGCTTATACCTAACCCCACTGCCACCATGGGGCACACTGTTCATAAGGTTGACATCAGCAAACCGCTCTCCCACATGACCCCATACACACTCTCTGCCATCTGCCCGGTACAGTTGAAACCGGGGTCCGTGAAGAGGATACTTCTCCAGCATACCAGTTGCCATCGAAGGTGAGCATTTGTCCACTGATGTCGGTGGCGACGCCGAAATGCAGTCAGGTCAAGACCCTGGTGAGGATGACGAGCATGCAGATTAGCTTCCCTGAGATGCTTTCTGACAGTTTGTGCAGAAATTCTTCGATGGTGCAAACCCACAGTTTCATCAGCTGTATGTGTGGCTGGTTTCATCACTGCTGCGCTCCATCAACATTCCGTCAAAAAATCATCTAACATAAATCATGTAGCAGATATACAATATGGAAGAAATGGTATGTAGCCTTTGCTGTAGCCTACAGGCTGAAGATAAAATGTGTGCAATGCAACGAGATGGACAATTCTTACATCATGCACGTTTCTCCGATTAAGTAGCCCAACCTAAATGGGTCCCAATCAAATAAAAAAAATGTGCTGACATTTGAACAAACACCATACAAACAATTGACAATCAGGCTACTCACATCTGATGTCAAGGAATTTCACCCCATGGGCTAAATTGTCATGATCAGTGGTCTTCAGTTTGTATCAACATTTATTTTGGGCTACACCCCCCCCCCCCCAAATTTCGTGATATCCAATTGGTAGTTACAGTCTTGTCCCATCGCTGCAACTCCCGTACAGACTCGGGAGAGGCTAAGATCGAGAGCCATGCTTCCTCCGAAACACGGCCCTGCTAAGCCACACTGCTTCTTGACACACTGCTCACTTAACCCGGAAGCCAGCCGCACCAATGTGTTGGAGGAAACACCATACAACTGGCAACCGTGTCAGCGTGCATGTGCCCGGCCCGCCACAGGAGTCGCTAGAGCGCGATGGGACAGGAACATCCCGGCCAAACCCGGATGACTCTGGGCCAATTGTGCGCCACTGGCTGCGACACAGCCCGGGATCGAACCCGGATCTGTAGTGATGCCTCTAACACTGTGATGCAGTGCCTTAGACTGCTGCACCACTCTTTTGGATGTCTTTTTTTGGGGGGGGGGGGGCTTGAACCAATCATAGACGTCTATGTTTGGTTCAGATTTGGTCCGGTCTGGACCGGTCTTGATTTGGTTCAAAAATAGACCTTTGTAAATGACAACTTTCTTTCAGAACTGAAAATTAACTGGATTTCAATGTCCACAAAATACCTTTTTTTTACGTCTGGAAAATATGTATTTTCACCTTCATTCAGATCCTAAAATGTACATAACTTCAACGTCTGGTAAAATATTTATTCTAGATATCTTTAAATGTCATTTTGCTTACTGGGACTATTCTAGATTTGCGAGTATATGATGGTGGCATTTTTTTGTGCCTCGCCTAGGGCGGCAGAACGGCCTAGGCTGGGCCTGTAGTGTTCTTGCAAATTCTCTTTTTGATTTAGAATCGGACCAATTTCCCTGGCCATGATTGGGTTCCCTGGTCAAACAGGCGCTACTGTAGACATTGTTTTAAGTTTATCTGGGAGGTTAAAGACATGCTGCGTTTCAGTGTAATTCGGGGCAAAGCTGTTATCACTGTTCCATGGCTCAGCAGTTTCCTGCCTTCCATTTGGCTCGCTGCCATTAACATGATATCATTTTATATGCAACGAGAATATAATCTGAAATCTTTATTATTTTAGATTTTTTTACTGTTCAAAATGGACAGTAAAGAAAATCCAACCAGTCTGGGCAGCTCTTTGAAAAATAGGGGGAAATGAATGTCAATTTAAGTTAATTAAAGTAAATGCAGCCACTATTCATATGGGCTGTGGTGAAACATAATTAATTTGATCGATAAGGCTGTTGAGTACATGGAGCACAGGCTGGATTCTAGGGTTATTAGGGTGGTACGCTGCTCAAGTTGCCCTCAGTGCTCACTTTGTTTTCTTGGGTTGTAGCTTCCTCCTTATCTGATCAAAACCAATGCAATGCCAGGGCAAATTGTTTTTGTTATGGTCAGCCATCCACCGGATAATTAATTCTGCCATTATTGGTTGTACAGCCTATAGCATTTATTTGATTCACCCTGCGTTTCCTGCTATACTCATCTGTCTATCTTATTCCCTCATTTTCCCTTCCTTGGCCTCCAGACTAAAGTGAGTACTTCTGTTGTATTGCTAGGTTTTAACTGGGGGGTAAAATCTGTGAGATGTGAGAGTTGTGCGGTTGCTCATTAGAGTATTAGTTTCCGCTTCGTGTCTGTTGGCTATTATTTATGTAGGAGGCCCTTTTATTGTACAGTTGAAGTCGGAAGTTTACATACACCAAGGTTGGAGTCATTAAAACTCGTTTTTCAACCACTCCACAAATTTCTAGTTAACAAACTATAGGTTTGGCAAGTCGGTTAGATCATCTACTTTGTGCATGACACAAGTAATATTTCCAACAATTGTTTACAGACAGATTATTTCACTTATAATTCACTGTATCACAATTCCAGTGGGTCAGAAGTTTACATACACTAAGTTGACTGTGCCTTTAACCAGCTTGGAAAAATCCAGAAAATTATGTCATGGCTTTAGAAGATTCTGATAATTGACATCATTTGAGTCAATTGGAGATACCTGTGGGTGTATTTCAAGGACTACCTTCAAACTCAGTGACTCTTTGCTTGCCATCATGGGAAATCAAAGGAAATCAGCCAAGACCTCAGAAAATAAATTGTAGACCTGGTTCATCCTTGGGAGCAATTTCCAAATGCCTGAAGGTACCACATTCATCTGTATAGTACGCAAGTATAAACACCATGGGACCACCCAGCCGTCATATCGCTCAGGAAGGAGAGGCGTTCTGTCTTCTAGAGATGAATGTACTTTGGTGCGAAAAGTGCAATCCCAGAACAACAGCAAAGGACCTTGTGAAGATGCTGGAGGAAATAGGTACAAAAGTATCTATATCCACAGTGAAACAAGTCCTATATCGACATAACCTGAAAGGCCGCTCAGCAAGGAAGAAGAAACTGCTCCAAAACCACCATTAAAAAAGCCAGACTACGGTTTGCAACTGCACATAGGTACAAAGATCGTACTTTTTGGAGAAATGTCCTCTGGTCTGATGAAACAAAAATAGAACTGTTTGGCCATAATGACCATCATTATGTTTAGAGGAAAAAGGGGGAGGCTTTGCAAGCCGAAGAACACCATCCCAACCGTGAAGCACGGGGGTGGCAGCATCATGTTGTGGGGATGCTTTGCTGCAGGAGGAGCTGGTGCATTTCACAAAATAGATGGCATCATGAGGCAAGAAAAGTATGTGGATACATTGAGGCAACATCTCAAGACATCAGTCAGGCAGTTAAAGCTTGGTTGCAAATGGGTCTTCCAAATGAACAATGACCCCAAGCATACTTCCAAAGTTGTGGCAAAAAGGCTTAAGGACAACAAAGGCAAGGTATTGGAGTGGCCATCACAAAGCCCTGACCTCAATCCTATAGAAAATATGTGGGCAGAACTGAAAAAGCGTGTGCGAGCAAGGAGGCCTACAAACCTGACTCAGTTACACCAACTCTGTCAGGAGAAATGGGCCAAAATTTACCCAACTTATTGTGGGAAGCTTGTGTAAGGCTACCCGAAATGTTTGACCCCAGTTAAACAATTTAAAGGCAATGCTACCAAATACTAATTGAGTGTATGTAAACTTCTGACCCACTGGGAATGTGATGAAAGAAATGAAAGCTGAAATAAATCATTCTCTCTACTATTATTCTGACATTTCACATTCTTAAAATAAAGTGGTGATCCTAACTGACCTAAGACAGGGAATTAAATGTCAGGAATTGTGAAAAACTGAGATTAAATGTATTTGGCTAAGGTGTATGTTAACTTCCAACTTCAGCTGTATGTAGATAGGGAATAGTTCACTCTGGGAAACTATGTTTTGCTCGTCAGTTACTGTCAAAAATATAAACGCAACATGCAACAATTTCAAAGATTTTGCAGCGTTACAGTTCATATAAGGAAATCAGTCAATTAAAATATAGTCCTTAGGCCCTAATCTATGGACTTCACATGACTGGGCAGGTGGCACAGCCATTGGTGGACCTGGGAGGGCATAGGCCCACCCACTTGGCTCAGCCAATCAGAATTAGTTTTTCCCTACAAAAGGGCGTTATTATGGACAGAAATACTCTTCAGCACCCCCCCCACCACAACCTCCCCCTCCCCGCCCCTCTTTCTGATGATCCAGCAGGTGACGAAGCTGGATGTGGAGGTCCGGGGCTGGCGTGGTTATATTCTCTGGCAACAGCTCTGGTGGACATTACATGCTCCCTCAACTTGAGACATCTGTGGCATTTTATTTTATAACAAAGCTTCATATTTTAAAGTGGCTTTTAATTGTCCCCAGCACAAAGTGCGCATGTGTGATGATCATGCTGTTTAATTAGCTTCTTGATCTGCCACACCTGTCAGGTGGATTGATTATCTTGACAAAGGATAAAATGCCCAGTAACAGGGATGTAAAAAAAATTGTGCACCAAATTTGAGAGAAATAAGCTTTTTGCGCATATGGAAAATGTCTGGGATCTTTTGTTTCAGCCCATGAAACACTTTACATGTTGCATTTATATTTTTGGTCAGTGTAGATTGTGTCAGTCTGGCAGTTGCGGTCTGCCGCAATGGAGATATGTAGCTAAGCTTATTTAGTGGCAGTAAGGTGTAAATGGTAGCCTCAGATAAACAACCTTTTTCTTTGGAAATTAGCCCTTATTTTGTCTAGCTAGAATCCCATAGATTACTTCCTCTTGCATCCCCTCATTCTGACTGTCTCATCACACCTTATCTTCCTCTTTTATTTCAAGTATTTTTCTTTTCTGCCGTCTCCATGAAAGCAGGAGTAAGCGTTGTGTGCTAGAGGAAGGTGACCGCCAGAGGCTCATAAGCACATTTGCCGCACGGGCCATCACTGCCCACAAGCAGTCCAGTGTCAATGGGATCCTCCTCAACAATATGCCCAAGTCCGAGAGCAACATCACATTATTCTCGGACGAGAACCCCCTAACCACCAAGAACCCCCTGTTTGACGAAGGCACGGGCACGCTCAGCAGCCCAGAGACCCTGGGGAAGCACCAGAGGAGGATGGACCTCCTGGGGACCTACTCCCCTCAGGCACCTCAAGGCCTGAGAGAATCCTTCCTGAGATTCAACTCTGGTGGCTCGGGCCACTCCTGGACCCTACCTTCCAGACTCCACAGGAAGGAGATGTATGATGTTCTGAGGAGACAGGTGGTGATGGACCCGGTACAATGGGAGCTGGAGATTCTGAAGGCTGAGCTGAAGGACAGTAAGGACATGCTGGATGGCCTGGACTGGGGAAACCTGGGGCGCAGCACCTACATGGAGCCTAAGCCCCTGTCGGTGAAGGAGCAGGCCAGGCAGTTTGAGCAGCAGGCCATGAGGGAGATGAAGCAGAGGCAGAGTCGGGACTCCCGGGGGTCTCTCTCTCCAGACTTCCTGATGGGGTTGGGGTTCGACAGCCCCCAGCACCGGGCCAGAGAGGACCGACAGTCTCTGGGCTCCATCCTGGGTAGCGACAGCCCCCAGCACTACCGCCACTCTGTGAGCTCCATCCTGGATAGAGAGGAACGCCACCTGGGCCAAGACAGAGAGGGCCCACCCTGCATCATTATCACCCAGAGCGATGGAACTCCACCCCCCAGCCACAAGCCCACTCCACCCGTCCGGCGCAGGCTCAACTCCAGCTTCTCCAGCTACAACTCAGCCTCCAACGAACCCTACGAGGTCAACCTGGAGGTCATCCCTGACCCCCCTGACGTGCCGCCTCCACCCCCACCCAACTCCCCTCTTCCCCCCTCCACGCCTCCTCCTCCCAACTCCCATCCGTCCCCCCCACTTAACTACGGCAAAAACCCTGCCCCGCCCCCTCCTCCGCCTCTCCCTCCTCCTCTGTCCCCTTCCCTCAATCGTCCATCTACGTTTGTGCTCCCCCCCCTGCCCGCTGTGACCACCCTGAGACCCGTGTCCCTGCGCCCTCCCCCGCCGCCCCTCCCCACCGATCCCCAGCCCCCCAGGAAGGAGTTGAAGGGGATCCTGAAGAACATACAGAACATCGCCGACATCGAGAAATCTGTCGCTAATATGTACAGTCAAATAGACAAAAAACAGATGCTTCCACGAAGCGCCCTGAGGCCACGAGGGTCTGTGGATTCCATGGACTCTTTAAATGGCGTACTAGACACTGCAGAGATTGTAGCCCCCACCATAACAGAGGTACAGGCAGAGGCTCCGGTTGCAGAACAGCCACAGCAGGTGCAGGTCCAACCAAATGTTAACATGAACTCTATAGTGGAAGAGCTGGAGAAACGCTTCCCCTCTCAGTCCACTGCAATGTGACTCTCTCTTTCTTCTCTCTCTTTCTTTCTTCATTAACTGTTTCTTCATTTTTTTTGTTAATTTTGAAATTCCATTCTTTATCTTTGTTTTCATTTGTTTTCATTCTTTGTTTGTGTGTCATCTATGTATTTTTTTCAAGGGAGTTGTTCTCGATCAGACATCAATATGTATTTATTGATGTACGTATTGTTAGTGATGTGTTGTTGTTTAGCCTATAGTTAGCCTATAATTGTTTCATTCTATCGTCACCTAAAGATTAAAGAGTCAAGAGAATTCTACCCATCAGTCTCATAAAAAGCAAAAATCATATTCATTGCACTCAAGTCATTTTAACCATTTTGAGTCTCATGGTCAAAATCCCAAAAGGAGAATTTTCCCAACCTGAGACCTGAAAGATATATAATGAAAGTGCTCCAGCACATTGGTTTACCTTGAAGTCACACCCCAGCATAACATGAACATTCCCAGAACATTAGCTAAGATTCCCAATAAGTTCTAGTTAGGGTTTTATCGAACGTTAGGATGATAACAAAATAGTTTTCTTATTTTATGTTTTAAATGAAATATCCTCAGAATGTTCTCCTAACATTCACTATAATATCGTGCTTAACATCTGTAACATCCACCACATAACATTCCCCAAAAGTTCTCATTAGGTTTCCAGGTAATGTAGTGACACAATATACCAGTAATGGTTTCCCAGCGAAGCAACTTTCCTAGAACAGATTGAATTGATTATTTTAAGGTTCCCGGAATGTTTCATTAGGTTGTGGTAACGGTCTGGTAGGAACAATGTGGTGGCACCACAAATTATATGCTCCCAAAACACAAAAACTGTCCATTTGTGTGGCTGATTCTACACTGTTTCTTTTAGGGTGCAAAAAACCATTCACCTGATGTTGCAAGAACGTTCCCAGAACACATCTGATCTTTAAAAGGTTCCCAGAATGTTTTGTCAAAACACAAAAACTGTCCATTTGTGTGGCTGATTCTACACTGTTTCTTTTAGGGTGCAAAAAAACCTTCACCTGATGTTGCAAGAACGTTCCCAGAACACATCTGATCTTTAAAAGGTTCCCAGAATGTTTCGTCAAAACACAAAAACTGTCCAGTTGTGCTGACATTCAGGTCATGTTTAAGTTAGGTTGCACAGAACATTTCTCTAATGTTGTAAGAATGTTGACAGAAAACCTGGTCTAAGTTCTTTAATGGTTCCCATGACATTTTATCAAGTTATGGGAGTTGTGTGGGATGTTGCAAGAATAATCTTGTGATATTCACATGGGTTGCACAGAACATTCCCACACTGTTGCACAATGTTCCACAATTTCCAAATCTGTCCATTTTTATCACGTTCATAGCCTATTTGTTTTAGGTATAACATAATATTCCATTGATGTTCACGCAATATACATTTTACCTGGTCTTGGAGGTCCTCAGAGCATTTCAAAAAATTTATTTTTAGGTTTTACCTAATATTACCACAACATTCTCAGCTTGCAAATTTGTAGCTCCTTAAAGCAGATTCGAATACATACCCGCTATGTTTCTCTCCAGATTTAATGACGAGTCGATTTAAGGGACTGTATTGTATGTGAGACATTTATAGGACATTTGAACAGTATTTAATCATAAAAACACAACCATATTTTTTTACACTTTATATGTTGAAAGTCTGCAACCTGAAATGTTTGGTTCCCAAGCCAGGTTTTTTATTCTCTGCACCACCAGGGAAGCTCTCAGGTTAATCAGGAATGAAATTCCTTTTTAGCATTATTAGATGTAACTAACCCAGGGATACACTGGTCACTGGGTTGTTCACCATTACTTCACCAATCCTCTTTTATATGCAGCATACTTCTGGGCCCATATTTACAAGCTATCCAAGACTGAGTGCTGATCTAGGATCACTTATGCTTTTCAGATAAGTAAAAATTATATCAGGTGTGTTTAAAAAAAAAAGTTGAACATTCAATTTTTACAATTTATTTTTTACAGTTAGGCTACATTCTGCATTTCTTACTAGATTTATACATCTGAAGTAAACACATCCTCTCTTTTAGTAGGTTATATATGAGCCTCAATTTCACAGAATTATTTTCATTTTTTTTTAAAGAAATGCGGTTTAAGAATTGTGGTTTAAGAATGTGTGGGATTGAACCTGCGATCTTCAACTCTGCAGCCAGATCATTACGTTTTTGTGTTTTGGGAACATATCTTTTGTGATGTCCCATCAATTTTCCCACCAGACTGTACCCACAACCTCATGAAACATTCTGAGAACCTTTAAAGAACCAATAAAATGTGTTCTAGGAACGTTCTTGCAACATCTGGTGAATGTTTTTGTACCCTAAAATAAACATTTTATAATCATCAACACAACTGGACAGTCTTTGTGTTTTGGAAACATATCATCTTTTATGTCCCCACAATGTTCTCTCCAGACTGTTCCCACAACCTAATTAAACATTCAGATTCAATGTTTTCTAGGAACATTCTTGCAACATCAGGCAAATGTTTTATACAAACATTCTATAATCATAAGCCTGAGTGAACAGTTTTTGTGTTATGAAAACATTTTCAGCGACCTAATGAATGTTCTGGGAACTTTCACAGAACCAATTTTGGTTTGCTGGGACTCCACTGAGTAACTACAGTGCATTTGGAAAGTAGTCAGACCCCTTGACTTTTTCCACATTTTGTTACATTACAGACATATTCTAAAATGGATTCCATTTTCCTCATAAATCTACACACAATACCCCATAATGACAAAGCAAAAACAGGTTCAGATTTTGTTGCAAATTAATTCAAAATACAAAACTGAAAAATTACATTTACATAAGTATTCAGACCCTTTACTCAGTACTTTGTTGATGCACCTTTGGAAGCGATTACAGTCTTGAGTGTTTTTGGATAAGACGCTACAAGCTTGGCAGACCTGTATTTGGGAAGTTTCTCCAGTTTTTCTCTGCAGATCCTCTCAAGCTCTGTCAGGTTGGATGGGGAGTGTCGCTGCACAGCTATTTTCAGGTCTCTCCAGAGATGTTAGATCGGGTTCAAGTCCGGGCTCTGGCTGGGCCACTCAAGGACATTCAGAGACTTGTCCCGAAGCCACTCCTGCGTTGTCTTAAATGTGTGCTTAGGGTCATTGTCCTGTTGGAAGGTGAACCTTCGCCCCAATCTGAGGTCCTGAGCGCTCTGAAGCAGGTTTTCATCAAGGATCTCTGTAATTTGCTCCGTTAATCTTTCCCTCGATCCTGACTAGTCTCCCAGTCCCTGCCGCTGAAAAACAGCATGATGCTGCCACTACTATGCTTCACCGTAGGGATGGAGGCAGGTTTCCTCAGGACGTGACTCTTGGCATTCAGGCCAAAGAGTTCGATCTTGGTTTCATCAGACCAGATAATCTTGTTTCTCATAGTCTGAGAGTCTTTATGTGCCTTTTGGCAAACTCCAAGTGGGCTGTCATGTGCCTTTTACTGAGGAGTGACTTCCGTCTGGCCACTCTACCATAAAGGCCTGATTGGTGGAGTGCTGCAGAGATGGTTGTCCTTCTGGAAGGTATTCCCATCTCCACAGAGGAACTCTGGAGGTCTGTTAGAGTGACCATCGGGTTCTTGGTCACCTCCCTGAACAAGGCCCTTCTCCCCCAAATGTGCAGTATAGGCAGGCGGCCAGCTCTAGGAAAAGTCCATCTTCCATTTAAGAATGATGGAGGCCACTATGGTCTTGGGAACCTTCAATGCTGCAGAACTTTTTTGGTACCCTTCCCCCAGATCTGTGCCTTTACACAATCCTGTCTCTGAGCTCTACAGACAATTCCTTCGACCTCATGGCTTGGTTGTTGCTCTGACATGCACTGTCAACTGTGGAACCGTACATAGACAGGTGTGTGCCTTTCCAAATCATGTGCAATCAATTGAATTGACCACATGTGGACTCCAATCAAGTTGCAGAAACATCAAGGATGAACAATGGAAACAGGCTGCACCTGAGCTCAAATTCGAGTCTCATAGAAAAGGGTCCGAATACTTATGTAAATAAGTTATTTCTGATTTTTATTTTGATGAATATTTGTATTTATTTAATCCATTTTAGGTAAAGGCTGTAACGTAACACAATGTGGAAAAGTCAAGGGGTCTGAATACTTTCAGAATGCACTGTATATGTGTTCTGTAAAGCTTTGCTCGCTCACACACCACATGTTCTCTCTCTCTCTCATTTCTTCTTCTACATCTTTTTGACTAGCCTAGATCTTCCCTCATGCAGTCCCGCACATACACACAAACACACACGCAGGCACACTGCAGGTTTGAAGTCTACTGCGTTATGTAAATGACTTTCAAATAAAGTTACACCATGTATAAAGTCAGAGGGAAACTTTGAGTTCTCTGCTCTGCTCTTTGATAGTGATTGAGGTGAGAGGGGCTGCCATGTCTTGGCTTGTAGAATCATTTCTATTTGTCACTCGTGTTCGGTGTACACTCTCTATTTCAATAGTGGTGTTATACACAATGTGTGATACCAACCCACAAGTTTCATTGAATGGGATTCAAGTATACTTTTGGAAAGATAGTCTGTGTCACACAGAGAGGCAAGGCCAGACTACTAGAACTAAAGCACGGGATGGAATCACTATTCATCTGAAGAGGAGACAAGCCAGCCAGTGGAATGAAATACAGACACAGAGACTCAGTCAGTGTTCTGAGTACCTCTCTTTGGTACTTGGCTTTTTACGTGCCTCTGCACATCTTAGCTGTGCGCGGGTGGAACAACTTGCTTGTCAAATTGGGATGCATATGCTTTTAATTACCTAACCAATCCATCGTGTTTCTGCTCGGCCTCCTGTCTCCTCCCGCCTGTATCCCGGCGGTAACTCTTCCACATTTATTCAGCCCGACGTCCCTCCGACTCCCTCCATAATCCCACTTTTCATTAGGCTGGCAACTAATGCAGACTGTATCCTGCGTCATTACATGTGATTCTCACTCACTTTCATCAATATCCACTGCTGCGGCTCTCCTTGCGTCCTGCTTGCCAGTGTGAGTTTGATCGTAGGACCTCAGGTAGTCAGTGGTAGAAGAAATAGCAGTTTAATTGGCAGAGAGAAACTCAAGGTTGGCCTGTCATCTCTCTATAGCCTTGATTCTTGGTTTTGCACCTCTCTCTCTCCTCTCTCTCTTCCTCCCCCTTTCTCTTTCTATAACCCCTCTCTCTACCTCTCTCTTTCTATAACCCCTCTCTCTACCTCTCTTTCTACCTCTTTCTCACTCTATTCCAATTTCTTTCCACTACTTGCCCTGGAAGAGTATCCTCTCCTCCACACATCATTCCTCAGCATCCCCCTGTATCATGTCATGCCTCCCTTTCATCCTTAGCTCATGCTGTGCTCATGGCTGTTTCTCCTAGTTACACTACGTGTTGTTAGTCAGCAGTGAGACGGAGGTAGTAGCACCTCTCAGATGACGCACTGTTCTCCCGAATCTGTTAATCCTAGGGAAATATTCACGATTTCCTGTCTAGGATTAGGACACTGCCTTTCTTCTGCTGAAGGAGATGAAGCCGGGCGAGTCACACTATGAAGTCAAGACACTAGGTTTAGTGCTGAGATCAAAGTACGCGTCCACAGTGTTTCACAGTATCGTGCTAACACGTTTATACAATCTCATTTTAGACAACCTGGACACTTTACAGGTGTATTACACAATCACAGATGTATAGGACATACTCTATATGCACGGTATACACTTTGACTCTGATTTCCGCCAGAGTCACTTAATGAAGTACTGTGTCTTTTGGGAGTGTTAACTCTGCTTGTGACCCATGATAAGCTTGACTAGCGAGGCGTATTTTCCCACCCAGTACCACAAACTGCTTATCAACTCTGCCAGTGATGACATCCAGGCCCAGACTAAGGAGCATAGGCATCCACTACTCAGACCAGTCCCACACACCCTCCTCTGGGGACGAGGCGTGACCTGATAGGCCGACACAAGAGCAGGGGTATTTCTACTGGACAAGCTACACCACACAGGGGCACATTAGCCGCCTCACCACACCACCAGTGGAGCGGGGCTGAGAAATTCCTCTCTGAGTCACAAATGATTGTTTAGCCATGAAATGTTCATTTTAAATTCCTCATTACGTTCTCATCAGGGAACTATTGCGATCATTTGCTTCAGATGATCAGCGTCCTGGGATGAATTCTAATCACTAGTGTTGAACGCAAAGTGGTTCCGCTGATGAATGGAGATGCTCTCCTCCCAATCCTTTTTTTTTTTCATCCTCTGTGTAATTAAATGTTTCCCTTTTGTCCAGTGTCTCTGGATGATTATTGTAGTGTCAATGGTTAGTGTCGTGTCAACAGACTGCCGTTAGTCTAGTCTGTGTAAAGTGTGAATGAGAAGACTCCCTGTCTTTCATATGAACTCATACTCTGAGATGCCGTTGACCTTAACAAGGGCCCCCGGGACCAGTGGAAGCAAAATGGCTCCATAACATCAAAGATCCACCACCATATTTTACAGTAAGTATTGGGCTATTTTCCGCTCATACATTCTCATTTCGACTCCAAACACAACACTGGTGTGTGTGGCCTAAGAGCTCTATTTTCAGGTCATCCAACAAATGTAAGTTAGTTAGCTAAACGGCATTGGCACTTTTGGATTAGAACCGGTGCTTTGGTCAGATGGCTGAGCACACCAGTGCTGTGTTTAGAGTGGAAATGAGAATGTATGAGTGGAAAATAACACACCTACAGTAATATATGGTGTTGGATCATTCATGTTATGGAGCCATTTTGCTTCCACTGGTCCCGGGGCCTTTGTTAAAGTCAACGGCATCATGAACTTTACCCAGTACCAGGATATTTTTTCCAAAAACCTGGTTGCTTCTGTCAGGAGGCTGAAACTTGGCCGCAAGTTAATAACCCTAAGCACACATCAAAAGCCACTAAATAAATGGTTAATTGGCCACCAAATCAACATTCTGCATTGGCCATTGCGGTATTGAAAACAGACGTGTTAATAATTTTGACCCCTACCTTTTTTCAGAATTGTTTTATTACTTGTTAAAAAAAAATCTCTTTCTCGGAGCAATTGTATTAGTATAAATAATCTAATTTCCCAATTGTTTTTGAGTGCATTCAGAAAGTATTCAGACCCGTTGACTTTTTCCACATTTTGTTACGTTACAGCCTTATTTTTACCCTCATCAATCTACACACAGTACCCCATAATTACAAAGCAAAAACTGTTTTTTTTAAAGGTGCCTTTTGTCAAACTCCAAGTGTGATGTCATGTGCCTTTTACTAAGGAGTGGCTTCCGTCTGGCCACTCTACCATAAAGGCCTGATTGGTGGAGTGCTGCAGAGATGGTTGTCCTTCTGGAAGGTTCTCCCATCTCCACAGAGGAACTCTGGAGCTCTGTCAGAGTGACCATCGGATTCTTGCTCCCCTCCCCAGTTCAGTTTGATCAGGCTGCCAGCTCTAGGAAGAGTCTTGGTGGTTTCAACCTTCTTCCATTTAAGAATGATGGAGGCCACTGTGTTCTTGGGGACCTTCAATGCTGCAGAAATGTTTGGTCCCCCTCCCCAGATCTGTGCCTCGATACAATCCTGTCTCAGTGCTCTACGTACAATTCTTTCGACCTCATGGCTTGGTTTTTGCTCTGACATGCACTGTCAACTGTGGGACCTCATATAGACAGGTGTGTGCCTTTCCAAATCATGTCCAATCAATTGAATTTACCACATGTGGACTCCAATCAAGTTGTAGAAACATCTCAAGGTTGACCAATGTGAACAGGATGCACCTGAGCTCAATTTTGATTCTCATAGCAAAGGGTCTGAATAATTATGTAAATAAGGTATTTCTCTTTTTATTTTGAATAAATTAGCAAAAATGTCTAAACCTGTTTTTGCTTTGTCATTGTGGGGTATTGTGTGTAGATTTCTGAGACAAAAATGATTGAATCAATTTTATAATAAGGCTGTAACGAAACACAATGTGGAAAAAGTAAGGGGGTCTGAATACTTTCCAAAGTCACTGTATACTTTGGTATCCCTCATTTACTCAAATGTTACCTAAATTTTAGCAGTTACCGGTATGCCTACAGTCGGGAAGGCCACAATTTTGGCAGTATGCACGCAAAATATACAGCTTGTTGCGTTGTGGCTATAGACATATAATCCATCGAAGGGTTTTGTAACCTCTTACCTTGGCAATTTGACTATTAAACTCATGGGTACACTAGCAATGGCTGCCAGTCCTGACTCATCTATGGATTATATTTATATGCTTGGTTGCGACTCTCGGTTTGCCTTTTGCAAATTAACTAATTGCAGGAGAAATGCCTACTGTAGAAAAGAGAAAACACATCTGTCTGTAGAACCAATAGAAACAGTTTTTCTCAACAACTTCCATTTGTTTCTGAACAGCAGCACTCCCTACAAAAAAAAAGAATCCGGCCATGGCTATATATCATACTAGAAAATGCCATTTTAAAAGTTATGAAAGTCTTGAAATTCACACACCTTATTTTTCTGTTGGCTTTCGGTCCTCCCTCTCTGTCTCTCTCGCTCTCTCTCTCTGGGTAAGGGATAGGGGTAGAATAGATTTAAGAGAACTGAAGAATGTTTCAGATTATTGCCTTCCAAAGGAAATGAACAAATGCTTTCCAATTCTTACACACTTGAAACTGAAAAATGTGTTAAGGGAGACCACTCTCGGCGTTTGATTTAAGCAGCCAAATTCAGCTACAGTAAGTAAAACAATGTTCATATCTGAAAGCTCAAGCAATCTTTATCTTGACAATCTTGTTTACTGATTTCCACAATGTTTCTTCCCCTACAGGCGTGGGTACGGACATCATGAGGTACGTTGGCGTTTCCATTCGCCTAAAATTGACTTTGCTGCTTTTGAATGGTCGTCCTACTTGTCAGTTTATTTAACACAATGTTATCTATAGACACCGCCTTGATAGAATGACAAAAACGGAATGGGGAAATAAAACTTCCAATGCGCCGCCCGCCTTATATTTGGGGAGGCGATGTGATGAACAGATATTGGAAAACTTCTGCTGATGGTGGAAGCTGTCATCCCTTGGTATTATATACCTTGGGTTTTGGTTATGAAATTCTCTTATTATACTTCACAGGCTGTTTTTTTATCTCTGTTTCCCATCAACTCCCTCTGACCTTGCTTGCTACCTCTTCCCCATCCGTATTTACGTTGATCCACAATCTCTTTAATGAAACCTTATATTTCTCTCTCCGTCTTGTTTCTGTATTTTCCTCCTCCTCTGTCCTTGCTCTCTCTGGCAGCAACAACAGTTGCTTAGGCCCTCTCTTCTGAGACCAGAGGTACAGAACACAATCTCTTTCTTTCTTTGCTCAGCTAAGTAGTGAAATATTTGTCTTTAATAAAGCACAGAGGCCTCTGATGGCCTTCTCATGTTTTCCTTCAACTTCATTGTCTTTGAGTAATGACTTGTTTTATCCACAACAGGAGCTCTCCATGGAGTCTGGCATCGACCCAGGCCAGGATTATTACACCCAGGATTATTATAATTATGACCACGGGTGAGAGAGAGAGAGAGAGAGAGAGAGAGAGAGAGAGAGAGAGAGAGAGAGAGAGAGAGAGAGAGAGAGAGAGAGAGAGAGAGAGAGAGAGAGAGAGAGAGAGAGAGAGAGAGAGAGAGAGAGAGAGAGAGAGAGAGAGAGAGAGAGAGAGGAGAGAGAGAGAGAGAGAGAGAGAGAGAGAGAGAGGAGAGAGAGAGAGAGGAGAGAGAGAGAGAGGAGAGAGAGAGGAGAGAGAGAGAGAGAGAGAGAGAGAGAGAGAGAGAGGAGAGAGAGAGAGAGAGAGAGAGAGAGAGAGAGAGAGAGAGAGAGAGAGCACTGTGTGCATGTATGTTTGTGTTACTGAGGCCTTTCTGATCCTGTGTGTACACAAGGGCCGACAGCTTACCTCACACCAGGGAAGCTCAGTCAGTCTGCAGAGTCCAGAGACTCCTTTAGAGTTCAATACCAAACAGCTCAGGCCTCCAGACTGCCTCCCCTCCCACTGAAACATCAGAATTAGTTTTTCGAACAGCCTTGAAGTGCAGCATACAGGTCGGAATACATAACGATAGCTTCAGACGAAACGGTTCATATTGTCATTTGTTGCCACCTGTGATGAATTCCATAATTAGCGAGTCTAATCACTCACCTAACCTGTTACAATGAGCATCATCCATATGGTATCGTATAACAGAGCAAAAAGGAGCGTGGATTTAGATTAAATGTTGTGCACGGAATTAGGCTCTTAAGACTTCCTCCCTCCAGCACCAAAGTGAGAGGGCGATTAGTTTTAGAGGATGAAAGATTTGGTTCTACACACGCTGTAGCAGCAGATACAGTACATTTACCTTTCCCTACCTCTGAGTCTCTTTCGTCTCTCTCAACGCAGATTTTCTACTTTTAAATCGAACGTTCAGGCTCTCATTTCAGCCATACCGGGTGTTATTTTTCTCTCTGCTATGTGGCCTGGCTCTCAAAATGCTCATGTTTCCCGTCACACCGACCGCCATTAATACAATTAGAGTTTGGCTCACGTGGGGTTGAGTTGTGGGGTAATAGTCTTCTGGCTGGAGGCTTGAGCTATTTAGCCATTATTGACACCATGTACTGTTGGTCCATCCAGAGATGTCACAGTGCGCCCTGTTAAGCTGATGGTCTGTTTCTATTTTAACAGACGCTTTCTCCCTGGGAGCACTAAAAGCCTTTAATCTAGGTGCATAGGGACCTTACTTCTACGCTCTGTAGTGAGTAGGCCCTGGATCTTATTGTACGCCTTGTCTGCCCCCCTCTGGCACTAAAGATCAGCTGAACAAAGGCACAGAAAGAAGAAAAAAGCACTGCCTTGGGGTAATGACTGTAAAATCCCATAAGGAGGCCTTAGCCTAAATAAAGAGGCTCCTTTGCCATCTCTCTCTCTCTCTCTCTCTCTCTCTCTCGCTCGCTCATTTCCATACACAGTTAGGAGGCACTGGGGACCCGGGCTTATTCACATATTCTGTTTTACACTCACTTCTGAAAAACAAATGACAGAATTCTACTGAGAAATGTGTATCAATAGAGGCTGAATAAATGTTGTGATGGCTGCTAGTGAGTGAGTGCGTGCGTGCGTGCAGTGTGCGCTCGTGTCGTGCGTGTGTGTGCTGTCTGTGTGTGTGTGTGTCAGTACAGTGTGTAACGAACCTGTTCCATCTCACCCTCCAGGTATGAACTGCCTCAGTATGGCAGTCGCAGGAAGTTGATATCTCCGACAGGCCTGTATAACGAGTCCGGAGAGGTGATTGTGGACGACGATGGGAGCTATTACTACAGTCCGCAGGAGTCAGAGGGAGAGGTAGCGGATTTTATCTACAATTGTTACATTGTTCAATGGCTACATGTATGACACAAAATGATGCAATTTTGAATTCAATGGAAAGTACACTATGTGCCTGGAGAAAACAATGCGTGTTGAATGGCTCAGTAATGGTTAACAGTGGCTTTAATGGTAGCTTGGGCTGATGTGACTGTCACAGGTGGCCATGCGGGGTGGGAGGAGGCCCCCTATGCAAGGCAAAGGACCCCTTCACGGCCCCCCCAGACAGGCCTTTAGAGACCAGCAGCCCCCCCATTCTAGAACAGAGCAGGACCGGCCACCGCCAGAAGAGGGCACTGCTGCATTAGACTCCAAGCCCCACCACTCCTCCATGGTCATTCAGAAACTAAAGGCAGTCATGAAACTCAGCAAGTTTCCTGTCTCGGTTAGCAAGGAACCTGGTAAAGCCCCCTCGCTCCACCCCCCATGGAACAAAGCCAGAATATTCCCCATGAAGTTCTCCTCCAAGGATCAGAGAGACGGTGGAGATGGTGGGGACTTCCTGGCACTAACTAAGGCCAACCGCTCCGACAGCATGTTGATCATGGACAGTGGCATGGTCATAGATGGGAGCTACTTCCAGGCTTCGGATGATGCCAAGCCCTCGGTCAAACAGCAGTTGCGGAAAGCGCTGAGCCGTATAAACATCTCCAGCAGGCTTCAAGACCGGAGGATATCCCCTATTGAAATCCTTAGTGTGAGCTCTGTAGCTGAGAAGAGGATGTCTGGGTCTGGGTCCCAAAGCTCCAATGACTCTAACAGGGAGGAGAGGAGGTGGCAAGCCTCCCTGGCTTGGGACATTAGTGAGCAAGAGGATGGCAGCAGCTCTGAGGCAGGAAGCATTAGTAAAGAGGCCTACTCTGACAGGAGTAGTAGGAGCAGTGCTGCTTCATCCTCCACACTGGGTACCACGGGAGGAGACTTAGGTGGAGAGGAGGACCAGGAGAGGGCTGTAGATTCAGACGAGGAGCTGGAGGAGTGCCAGGGAGATTCTGAGGAGGAGGAAAAGATGTCGAGAGGAGGAGGAGGAAAGGAGCGAGACTCAGATGGGGACTCAGACACAGAGAAGGATTTGGAGACAGAGGAGGAGTCCCAGACAGAGAGAGACTCAGACACAGAGAAAGAGACAGATTCAGGATCAGAGACTGAGGACAACAAGAGGAGTGCGACATCTGCAGAAACTGAGGACACAGCACCAGGGACTCGGAAGTCCTCACCCAGGCCACCATCCAGTAGAAGATCCTCTGTGGTCACCAGCCAGAGCAGTGGCAGAGACAGGTCACAGAGCCGCAGTAGCAGAGCCAGTAGGAGAGCATCCTCTGACAACAGTGGAAGTGTCTCTGACCCAAGCTCCAGGAGCTCTAGATTTACCAGGACAAGAAGCGCTAGATCCAGGTCCTCCTCCCACACTCTAGGGTCCGAGGACACCATCGACGAGGAGAGCGAGGAAGAGGAGGAGTCTTCGGGGGAGGAGGAAGTGGAGGCTGAGAGCGGAGAATCACCAGAGGAGCATAGTGAGGGGTCGTCTTCCAGGAAGTCCAGTGGGAGTCGGACAACGGCCTCAACAGGAAATGGACGAGGACCGACCGCCGTGTCCTACTCTACAGAGGCCAGCGGTGGCATGATGGACACCTCAGATGACCGTTCCCCTGTCACCGAGGATGAGGAGGAAGCCACGATGAAGAGACCGTCCAGCGGTATTTATGGAAACGGCTTGAAGCAAAGCACAGAGGAAGAGGAGGAGGAAGACGGGGAATCGGAAGATGACAACCCAGCTGATTCCGATGCTGATGAAGCCGTAACATCTTCAAGTGAATTCCGATCCCATTAAGTAAGATCACTGAATGCCTTGGATTGCGTGTGCAATTATCTGAGTGGAATTTATTATTGTCATATAAGCCATTTTAGGAAGCTTTTAAATTACAGAGAGTCTAAAATGCATGCCCTTCCTTGCTTTGTTCTCTTTTTGGTCCTATCTCTAGCTGCCGCTGCTGCTGCTTTTTCTACATTGCTTTCATGAATACTGAAATCATTGTCCTTTGGTGGGATAATCTTATTCTTCCTTCTAAAGCTCTTAGGGCTCTGTAGTAAATGGTTCATGATTGCTTCTCATCTGTCTGTGTCAAGAAGCATAACAGATTGTGGTTAATTCACATCAGAAGACATAATAATTTCCTTCAACAGCTCCGTCTCCGGCATGACAGTGTGACATTGGGTTTGCTGCTGGCATCTCTTCGCCTTGCCCGTCAAATGGTGTGAACCCATCTCTAATGATGTTGTGATGTTAGGCTTCATGTCTCTCATATATCTGCCTTCTGTTTGTTTGTGTTGTTCAGTACGGGAGGAAGAAGCGGATTAAGCTGGTGGTGGACAGGGAGTATGAGACTAGTTCGACGGGGGAGGACAGCGCTCCGGAGCCCCAAAGAAACCGTCTGTCTAACCTGATCAACCACAGCAACATCAATGGCAGCGTGTACCTGGCGCAGAACGGCTCAGTCGTACGCACCCGCCGGGGTGTCCACTCAAACAACATCAAGGTCAACTCCCCAGTGCGGCTGGGCAAGCACTTTAAGAAACTGGACAAACTGGCCGTGACTCACGAGGAGAGACTGCCCCTCAACAGCCCCGTGGCAACCACGTCCTCGGTCGACAAGACCCTCAACACCCAGCCCTCCAGCGGCTCCCTGGCCTCCAGCACCACTGGCCCAGAGAGCATAGCGTCAAAGTCCAACATCACCAAGGCCAGGAGCGAGAGAACCCGGAACGCTGAGGAGCAGGAGTCACCAGTGGACAATGAGGACGTGAGAGAACCTTTAGAATCTCAGAGCGATCGCACACAGTCCGATGAGGAGGAGCTGTGGATGGGGCCTTGGAACAATCTGCACATACCAATGACAAAACTGTGACTTTTGTATTTCCACTTTGCTACAGTATGTGACAAATTGTACTTTTTAGTATTGTCCCCAATTATTTTGCATAAAGCTAAATTGAATTGCACTTAATTTCAATATAATGTCTTTCTTTATCAGTAATCCACTGGTTTGCTTTTACAGTACAAAAGTAATTGGCGTAATCTTATCAAATGTGCTACTCTAAATGTAGCTACATTCATTTAAAAGTTTTTGCAGCCAGTAAGTTGTTACGTTTCTTTTAAATACAGGTTCTCAAAATGTTGAGTTGACATGCTATTTTCCTAATATAGCCACTTCTAGAATGTTGTTTCCATAGAAAGCTGGATAGATTTGGCTGGGAGACATGAAGATGTATTGATTACGAAAGCACTTGCTGTCCACCTGGGCCTATAGTTGTGCTTTGGAGACACCCCAATCATAAAAGTCACTCAGACTTCAATCCATTGTTCTTTTTCCCCCCATTTTTATACAGATTGGTCCATTTTTTAGGGAGAATTGAAATACTATCCTGTTTGCTGCATACTGCATATTTGACACGTCTTGAAATAACAATTCTGGTTGTGGTCTTGTTTTGAATCGATATTCGTACTGGCCATGTGATGTTTATAAGCACATAAAAGCAATGCAGTAATCTTTGTTCTAGTGCCGATATATCAAACACACCTTCATCTGTCTGGCTACCAACCTGATGATGGATACAGAAATAAATATTTCACAACAAAATGATGCTAGTTTTATTCATCTAGTCCTTTCCCGCTCTCTGAAATAATAAAACAAATCAATTTGTTTGTAGCGAGAAGGGTGCCAAGTTTAAAAACCCAGTCTATTCTATGCCCAGTTAAAATTTGATATTGCAGTCAGTTAAATTTCCATGTGTTTGCTTTTGCTCTGAGAATCAGCAGTATGATGATCGATTACAAGTGAGTACTTTGGTTACTATTCACTAGAGCTAGAGAACTTAAGAAGAAAGTGTTTCTTTTTAATAGTTTCTGGAAGGAAAATATATCAAACATCCATTTTATTGATTTAACTAAATTGCCTGATTATAGCGATGCCAGTGCGTACACAGTGAATTAATTTGGGCTTATTATCTCTGCGTTAGTCAGAGGATGGTTTGCCTCATTAATCCTGAGGAGAATTATATGAACTGAGAAGTAGTGTGCTTTGGTTCTGGAGTCATATCTACATGTCTACATACTCAAAGCTTATCTATTTCTACATGGTTAACTTTTAATTGAATCAAGTCTGCCCAAAGCTCACACTTGTTGTCACATATCAATAATGCCAATATTTCTAACATGTTATACTATTTGTTTAGTATTGTTATTTAATTCCTTTCCCCATAAGTGTAATCCTAGCCAATAGCAACAGAAATATCCAGTAACAGTATTGTTCAAAGTGGCAAACCTGTGAACTCAATTGATAGAGATAATGTTCGTAGTCTTGCTGGTTCCTTCTTGACTTTCCTTTTTTATAGCAACTTTGGTTAATTATTACTTTGTTTGCTCAGAACGGTCGTGCAATAATTTCCTACAACTGACAAACACTTCTGGATCATGAATCAGGAGCTACAGACGTATTTCTCAGCCTCCCAGATCTGGAATACTACATTGGCTCCTTTGTTCCCCGCACATCGGGCTTTCCTGTTGCTGTTGACCAAGATGCACGACGGCAACGCCGGTGACGGAAAAGAGGAAGGAAAGGGGGACTCCAAGCTAGGCTGAAAAGACGGGCTACACAGCCTCCTCTTCCAAGTATCCTGATGGCGAATGTCCAATCACTGGAAAATAAACATTGTGAACTCAGGGCAAGGCTTCAATCACAGAGGGACATCAGGGAATGCTGTGTCTTTTGTTTTTACAAAGACATGCTTTACGGACGATACACTAGAATCTTCTATTCAACCAGATGGCTTTCCCATTTTCCGTATGGATCGAACGGCGGCGTCTGGTAAGAGTAAGGGGGGTGGGGTATGTTTCATCATCAACAATTCCTGGTGTACCAAAGTTGAATACATCTCCAGCTCCTGTTCTCCGTTTCTGACGGTTAAATGACGACCCCACTATTTGCTGAGGGAATTCACGTGTTATTATCACAGCTGTATACATACCGCCACAAGCAAACACCAAGGCGGCTGTCAGAGAACTGTACAAGATTATTAGCCAGCAAGAATCCTCTCACCCAGAAGCAGTCGTTATTGTCACAGGTGACTTTAACCAAGCACATTTAAAACACATTTTTCGCAAAATATCACAAACATGTATCCTGCCCCACGAGAGGAAGCCTACATGCTGGATAATGTTTATACAAATATACGTGATGCGTACAAAGCCACCCCCCACATTGGCCAATCAGATCACGGCTCTCTATTCCTACTCCCCGCCTACAAGCAGCAACTCAGAAGGGAGAATACAGATAGTGATGCACTGGACAGTTGAGGCAGACAATTCCGAGCCATCCAGGAAGACTCTGCAGTTCCGGACGACCAGGTGCTTTTGATGTCCAAGGCTGACTTGAGGAAAACTCTCAAAAGAGGGAATACTCTCACAAAGCCGTCGACCCAGATGGACTCCCTGGCCGCGTTCTCAGAGTGTGTGCTGACCAGCTGGCGGGCACCTTCTCAGACATCTGGGTCTGGACACCACCTCTTGCAACTGGATCCTGGACTACCTCACAGGCAGACCACAGGCTGTGAGGATTGGGCAACCACACCTCCTCCAAACTGACTCTTAACACAGGGCCCCCCCAGGGGTGTATCCTCAGCCCCCTGCCTGCTAACCAACAATGATGAGTCAGCCTATAGGGAGGAGGTAAGTGAACTGGCATTGCGGTGCAACCGTTCCCTCAACGTCAGCAAAACAAAGGAGCTGATTGTTGACTTCAGGAAGCAAAAGAGGGAACATGCCTGAATCCACATCAACGGGACTGCAGTAGAGAGAGTCAGCAGTTAACTTCCTCTGCGTCCACATCACAGAGGACTTGTCATGGACCAACAACAACACCACTCTGGTCAAGAGGGCACAACAGCGTCTACTTCCTAAGGCGGCTGAAGAAATCTCCAAATACTCCTGCTGCACCATCGATAGTATCCTGACCGATTGCGTCACGGCCCGGTACGGCCCTCAGGCGGGTGGTGAAGATGGCCCAGTACATCACTGGGATCGTGCAACCCCCTATCCAGGATATCTACTCGGTGCCTGAGCAAAGCCTGTAGCATTATCAAAGGCCCCACACACCCCAGCCATGAGTTGTTTACTCCCTTACCGTCGGGCAGACGGTATTGGAGCATGAGGTCTGATACCAACAGGCTCAGAGACAGTTTCTATCTAAAATACTGCTAAACATTAAATGCCTGATCTGATGCTCTGCACCTTAGCACACATGCACTCACTCACACATACACCCACACAGACATACACACACACACACACACACACACACACACACACACACACACACACACACACACACACACACACACACACACACAAACAAACAAACAAACACACTCATGCAACACACACATCCCAACTGTTGCTACCAGACTCACTGTGCTCTTTGCTCCCACAGACCGATGATGCTAATGGGGTGTTGAGCATTTTTCCTGCAGGGCAAAGCCTTCTGGGAGCCGGAGTCCTCCCATCTGATTATGATTTCCAGACACAGAGAGAGAAAAAACCAATCTCCAAAATTGACTCTGCTCTTTGCTCCAGCACCATCACCACTTCTCTCTTTCTCTGGCTTGTTGACAAATGAGTTTCCTTGACAACCAGGGAAGCTTTCAGCCCCAATCCATTTCAACATTTCAACATTCTCCTGGATGTGAGAAATACTATGGGGAAATCTCACAGTTTTCCTGAGTTTACCATAGATTCATGTTCATTCTTCTTGCCAGAGAGTATGTGAACTCTTTTATTTTTTATTTAAGTCACGTTTTACTTCAGGCTGACGCAAGATTATGCAAATGTTTCGGTTCATACAGGAGTAATACAATTATTATTATTTCTTTCATTTGGATTTATCTGGGGGTGCTACAGCACCCTCGGCACCCATACTTCCCAAGGCTATGAGGCTACAGTGTATATAGAAATAACTACACTCAAAATGAAAAATGACTCAACTAAATAATGAGGGTTTCTATCATCGGGTGTAGATTACATCTCGCATTCCACTGTTCCAACTTGTGAACAACGCTGCATTGGATTTATGTTAATGCGACTCTGTGTAGCCAATGGCAATGTCCGCTTAAGATATAAGGAGCCACTTGTGGATTTGACAGAGGTAGCGCAGTTCCACTTCCGACACGTCAAAACAACCCCTATGCAGACGTCGGCTAAAGACGTCCAAATGCTTCCGATATGAAACAGTTGTTTTAAGTGTGCAGCACACTCGTTCGTCAGCCGAACTGAAGCATGCTGAACTGAAGCATGCTGAACTGAAGCATGCTGAACTGAAGCATGCCGAACTGAAGCATGCCGAACTGAAGCATGCCGAACTGAAGCATGCCGAACTGAAGCATGCCGAACTGAAGCATGCCGAACTGAAGCATGCCGAACTGAAGCATGCCGAACTGAAGCATGCCGAACTGAAGCATGCTGAACTGAAGCATGCTGAAGCCTTAAAAGGGATCTGATTGAATTGTGTTGTGTTGACACCTCAAACCAGTTATTTTTAAGCAAAACCATTGGACAGTTTACGCTGCTTATTTCAGGCTTTTTGAAGAATCACAGTGTTCTCAAGTGATCCACTAGATGGCATCTGACACTGTACATTTTGCTTGTCTTTATCCACTGTGGCGAGCACCCTCAACGGGTCGGAGAAACAACTGGATGCATTCGGTTTTCACAGGCCCCCAATGTCCGGTCTGGAACGTGAAGTTATAAGCTCTGCTGGTCAGCTGCTGCGTAGCAACCTAGCGGTGCCAGAAGCCCTGGTCTGCCTTAGAAAGCCTATGTAAATTACAATGGGCAGAATGGCCCCAAAAACATTTTAGGTGGCTGTTTTGGGCTCAGAAATGTGTTTATTATGATCAAATTCATTCCCCATGGTGAATTATTCTAAAGTTAGCTACAAATCTAGATATTTCATTAAATGGTGATCATTTTGACTACTACACTGCCTCCAACATAGTTTTTTGAGAATTTGGCAGTATGTCCAACCGGTCTCACAACCGCAGACCACATGTAACCACACTAGCCCAGGACCTCCTCATCCAGGACCTCCTCATCCGGCTCCTTCACCTGCGAGCTCGTCTGAGACCAGCCACCCGGACAGCTTATGAAACTGTGGGTTTGCACAACCAAAGAATTTCTGCACAAACTGTCAGAAACCGTCTAAGGGAAGCTCATCTACATGCTCGTCGTGCTCACCAGGGCCTTGACCTGACTGCAGTTCTTCGTTGTAACCAACTTCAGTGGGCAAATGCTCAACTTCGATGGCAACTGGCACGCTGGAGAAGTGTGCTCTTTCCGGATGAATCTTGGTTTCAACTGTACCGGGCAGATGGCAGACAGCGTGTATGGCGTTGTGTGGGCGAGTGGTTTGCTGATGTCAACGTTGTGAACAGAGTGCCCCATGGTGGCGGTGGGGTTATGGTATGGGCAGGCATAAGCTACGGACAACAAACACAACAAACACAATTGCATTTTATCAATGGTAATTTGAATGCACAGCGATACAGTGACGAGAATATGAGGCCCATTGTCGAGCCATTCATCCGCCGCCATCACCTCATGTTTCAGCATGATAATGCACAGCTCCATGTTGCAAGGATCTGTACACAATTCCTGGAAGCTGAAAATGTTCCAGTTCTTCCATGGCCTGCATACTCACCAGACATGTCACCCATTGAAATTGTTTGGAATGCCCTGGATCGGCATGTACGACAAACAATATAATCAAATCAAATCAAATTGTATTTGTCATATACACATGGTTAGCAGATGTTAATGTGAGTGTAGCGAAATTCTTGTGCTTCTAGTTCCGACCATGCAGTAATATCTAACAAGTAATCTAACAATTTCACAACAACTACCTTATACACACAAGTGTAAAGGAATGATTAAGAATATGTACATAAAAATATATGGATGAGCGATGGCCGAACGGCATAGGCAAGATGCAGTAGATGGTATAGAGTACAGTATATACATATGAGATGAGTAATGTAGGGTATGTAAACATGATATAAAGTGGCATTGTTTAAAGTGGCTAGTGATACATTTATTAAATCCAATTTTTAATTATTAAAGTGTCTAGAGATTTGAGTCAGTATGTTGGCACCAGACACTCAATGTTAGTGATGGCTGTTTAAAAGTCAGATGGCCTTGAGATAGTAGCTGTTTTTCAGTCTCTCGGTCCCTGCTTTGATGCACGACAGGGTGCCAATATCCAGCAACTTCGCACAGCCATTGAAGAGGAGTGGGACAACATTCCACAGGCCACAATCATCAGCCTGATCAACTCTATGCGAAGGAGATTTGTCACTCTGCATGAGCCAAAGGATGGTCACCACAGATACTGACTGGTTTTCTGATCCACGTATCTGGGACCAACAGATCCATATCTGTATTCCAATTCATGTGAAGTCCATAGATCAGGGCCTAATGAATATATTTCAATTGACTGATTTCCTAATGAACTGTAACTCAGTAAAATCTTTGAAATTGTTGCACATTGCATTTATATAACCGACTTTTGCTTTTGGACTTTAACAAGGCGACACTCCATCTTAACTCCTCCTACACATGTGTTTCTTTTACGCCTGCTATGTTAGGTTATGCGGAGAGAGCCCTGAGAGAGAAAGGAATTGAAAGGACTCTGATGTGGAGTGATACTGATTTCTGTAGTAACTGCTGTTCACCAGTAGATGGAGGTGATGAAGTTTGCATTACATCAACCCCTGGTATCTAATCAATTGGTTTGATTACAGGCAGTAAACGTGTTTAATGAAGTGGCAATTATATCAGTTGTTTTTAATTGCATGATATAATGACAGTCACGTCCTGCAAAACAAACGGTTCACCTCTGCTTAGGAATGACTTGTGTAGACCTTTGTTAATTAACACTTAACTTCACAGGTAGAGTACCATACTGCTCTCAACGTGCCCTGATCTACTCAAAGTTGACTTTTCACCAGCAGGCTGCGTCACACTGACAAAGCTCTCACCCTGAGCGGTGTGTTTTCTTCCACACAAGTGCAGTCGTGGGAGAAAACAAGTGAATTACACTGCTCTTGAGAGAGAGCGAGAGAGAGCGAGAGAGAGAGAGAGAGAGAGAGAGAGCTTACAAGGAGAGGCAATCTAATTAACACTTAAAAATGATTACAAGATTACCTGTAGCCTACCTCAGGACTTTAATGACATTATACCCTTTGATCTTCACATGATGGATCCCCATTGAAATATTTCAAACAAACATCCAAAATAAATAATGAAGTGAATAATTACAAGCTTGCAGATTTGGAATAACAGATCATCATGGTCTCTTCAAATTCTATAATTAGCAGGAAGATCAGAGGGAGACGTTGCGCGTGTCAGAATACAGAACCTGGAGCTACAGTAAAGTTCAATACAGAAGTGGGAGCTGGTGTTGACTGGAACTCATGCATGCAATAGGACGCACGCACACACACACACCGGACAAAACACAGCACACAGTAGCGTCAGAGACGTTGACCGCAGGTGGGTAATAGCTCGGTGGTCATATTCTACTGTTTCACTCGTTTAAACTCACTAGAGATGAACCACACCAAACAGTTTGTATATTTTCCCAATTGTATCCCAATTTCATCCCCATATTTTTCCCAATTTCTGTCACACTGTATGATGGCAGGACTATGAGAGAATTGAAACCCGCAATACAGCCAATTTTCCTGGACTGAGTATAGATTTTTTTTCTTAGTATTTCTGTTTTTCTTGATCTCCCTTCACCCACAAACACACACAGAGTAAATAATGTTGGCATCACACCCAAGCGTTTTATTATATCTCAAAACGCAAGGCCTATAGAAAAATATAAGCCTGGCACAGTCAGGCCCAGTTAATGGGGGGGTGCTTCATGCATGTCTCCTGCTCAGACATTAGAATTACACTCATTTGGTCAAAAAATGTCCTCTTTACACAATGAAAATACTGTTTTAAACATATTGTTTTCCACAGGTGAAATAAAATATTGTAGACTACCTGGCTTCACCACAACAGAGAACTCAATGTTACTTTCCTAACCCCGGTTCTCTGATAATATAAGTGAGATGCATCACTATGAGATTCGCTCCAGGCAGATCACTACTAGGAAGAATCAATCCCACAACGTCTGTCGGAGACAGACAAGTCGACTGGCGAATTAAGCGAGCTCCTCTTTATAAAAGGTGCCTCTGGTTATTCTCAAGCATGCCTCTACCTTGTGCTCTTGCGAGCAGGGAAAATGTGGTGATACAACTCAGTCGTATTATCAGAGAGCCAGGGTTACGAAAGTAACTGAGTTCTCTTTCAAATATTTGATGTATCACAGTGGGATATGGCCAACTCTAGTATAGCAGACATGCTCTCTGAACCCAGGGTAGTCCCAACAGCATCACCCTTCAGAGGCTCCCACACTGAGGACAGGCAGTACGCTCCAACGAAGGTGCAATGACATGCAGTTGGTAAAAACTGAGGGGTGGCCCAACATGCTGCATCCCAAATCTTAACAAAGAGATGCCTTTGAATAGTGCCCAAGAGGTAACCATACTTCTGGTGGAAAGAGCCCCTCAGGCCTTCCGGGGGCTGTAAATCCTTGCTATTAAAATACAATATAATAGCCTCCAATATCCAATGGGATAGGTGTAAACAAGAGAGGGGCCTACCCTAGCAGGGAGGGGCCCAAGATACAAAGGGTTAGTCACTCTTACGTAATGCTCTCGTTCTAAGTAAATGTGCAAAGCGCATACTGGACATAAACGGTGGAGACACGCTTCTTCTGTAGAAGTGAAGGGCGGAGGGTGGAAAGCCACAAACTAAGGTGAGGCAATGATAATTATCACTGACCTTAGGCAAAAAAGATGGGGTAAGGTAACAAGGTTACCTTGGATAACCCCGGGGGGAAACTGTAAGCACGAATGGTGGACTGACAGTGCGTGCAGGTCGCTCACTTGCTTTGCAGGCAAAAAGTAAAGCTGTTTTTAAGGAGAGAGATAGCTCAAAAGGCTGCTGTGAAAAGCCTCAAGCACAATAGACAGGTCCCAAGACAGGGCTAAAGACAATACTGTGTATTGTCAAAACCTATATGACCGGTCGAGATAGCGGCTAAATAGACCTTTACAGTGGAGAAAACCTTCCCTCTGTCCAAAAGATCCTGCAAAAAGCATAGAACCTCAGATACGAAGCATGCAATGGGTAAGGAATGATCTGCCTTAGGTCACAACACTTTTTTTTTAAACTCTCCACTCGTTCATACAGTGAGCGTGTAGAAGGGGTTCTGGCACTTTAGATAGTCTAAATGACCTTGAGTGGCAGACCTGTCACATTCAAGTTCATCCTCTCAGGGCCAGTCCCACGGTACCTGGGTGAGGGTGGGAAATCTCCTCGTTTGCTAGCCTCAAAAGATCCCTGCATAACGGTAGTTGCCAGGGCTGGTTGTAAAAGCAGGAGAGGGATCTCCTTCCCTGCCCATCGAGAGGCTTTAAGATGAGGGATGGAGTGTCAGGCATAGATGAGAAAGCATAAGGCATCACCCTTGCCAGGGGTCTGCTAGCACTTCCACCCCTAGTAGTGTGTTTCTCAAAAACTCCCAACGGGTTGTCCCTTCTATCAGTCTGGGAGTCAGTCTGGATAGACATGAAAGCGTGCTTTAGAGGTGGAAAATGCCAGTACATGCGTGTCATGTGCACTCCAGGGTGCAACAACGCATGTCCGAGGCATATGAGGGGGCTCTGTCGACAGGGTATTCTTTTGAGAAACATGCTTTTGAGTTCTCAATCCTCTTGGACTGTGCCACTAGTGAGTGGCAAGAGCAGGGCTATCAGACGTCTTAATCCTGAGTTCTCGAGTTTTAAGGACCAGACATTGAACTGGGTTTAGAAAATGTATTGAGGAAATGTAATGGGTGTGAGAATGAGGATTCGGGAAGGGAATAAGAATGGAGCAGGTGAAGCCGAGGGCTGCAGAGGAAGGATCCAGGGGGGGGTGGACTCTGTAGAGTTTGGTTTGGAGTTTCAGGTAGACATCATTGTCAGGCCATGATAGTTAGGCTGCTGTGGTGATGGCAATCCCCCAAGGAGATCCTTGGAAGAACCGAAGCGATACTAGATCACAAAACTTGATAAGGCTCATAACACACAGAATCAAAAAGAGGAGAACAAAAGAGGAAAACTGTTAGTTTGGTCAGGTTTAAGTAGGGTGGCAGTGGTGATTAAGAAGAGTGAGGACAGGTGTGGAGGCTGATTAGCAATGAGTTGCAGCTGATGCTTGTTGTGGAGCTGCATTCAAGGCAACTAGTTAAAGTGTTGCATTCAAGTCTGGTCTTCTCTCCTGAATTTTTGTTCTGACCCATAAAACCTAGTGGTCAAACATGGAAGTGGATCTAATCGTTTTTCCACCATTCATTTTTCCCATAGGGTATTTGGTATTTTATTAGGATCCCCATTAGCTATTGCAAAAGCAGTAGCTACTCTTCCTGGGGTCCACACAAAACATGAAACATGACATAATACAGAACATTAATAGACAAGAACAGCTCAAGGACAGAACTACATACATTTTATTTTTATTTTTTTAAACCAGGTTTGCTGTTCATTTAAGCAATATGAGATGGAAGGGAGTTCCAGGGGGATTTCAGAAACACTTAAAATAAGGGCTGTGTTTCATGTAGGTGTACCCCGGCGTGACGTTTTGATAACCGTGTAAATCTCTCTAGGACAAGGTGACTTATCAATATATTCCTCTGTATTTACCCCCCCCACAAAATGAAATGCTAATTAGCTGCTAATGTGGCTATCATAAAAACTACAAATGCCATGATGATCTGGACGAATTGTGAGAAGGAATAGGTGGAAGCTAGACAGCCCGGAAAGATGGCATGAGACGAAGGAATGTGTAGTATCGGTGGAGAAAGTTGTGTGTGTTAGCTGTGGGGTTCGGAGAGAAAAAGGCAGGTTAAGGTTGCCTGTTAGAGTAGTACAGAAAGTGTCGTATGCCGAAGCAGTGAAGAGTGGTAGAGGAAGATGGTTACAGGGTGAGGGATACTGAGAGGATTCCTGTGAGTAGGCAGAGACCAAGAGAGAGTGATGGGAAGAATATGTGCTTTAGTAAGGTGGACTTTTTACCATTTATACTCATGGTTGTCAATTGTACTGCAGAAATGGAAAATCGAGGTGGCAGTGGCAGAGGAGTACTTGTGATTGTGAGGATTTACTGCAGAACAGTTGTAAGGGGTGTTGAGTGGTAGTGTACTGTCCTCTCAGATCGTTGGTCTGGAATAGGATTAGATAGGGTTAAATAGTGGAATGGGGTGGGGTGGGGTGTTGTTGAGAGGGGTAATACTGTAGTTGGCAGGGCAAGTTTCCTTTCCCCAATTTTGTATTACCGTATCAATAATTTAATGTAGGTAGACCATGAATGGCCTCACACACCAGTACAGTAGATGGTGGTGTATGCACCTAAAAGTTGGAATGCAATCTGTCAACCAAATCCTAAAGAAGAAATGTAATTTTAGTTAATTCTTAACACCATCAGAAGAGCAGCTGATGACTGGTCCATCTTGGCCCTAATCCAAGGAGGAGGGTTATCAAGGGCAAAATAATCCCCAGCCGCTCGCACTCGTAAAGGGAAGTAGAGCAGGTAACGGCCCAACCGCATGAACCAAGCGCAGGGTAGAAACGTGACGAGGAAAACGCCTAGGAGTTGTGGAGTTGGGAGTACCAGATAGCTGTCTGGGGCTCTGTTGACCGATAAGAGCCCCTTACTTTGAACCAGAAAATATAAGAAATTAAATACCATTGTTGTGAAGGGTCGTGGCACCCCTACAGGACTCCAATTGCTTCCAATTACCCTAGGCCACACACCCCTTCCCGCCACACCTGTTCCCACTCCCTAATCACCTCTCCTTTTCCCCTCCTCTGTTTCCCATATGAGCAGCACGCTCTTTCTGCCACCCTAGTAATGGTTAATGCTTGGTGATGCCACAGGGTGTGTCACGTGATTAGGGTGGGCATTCTATGTTTCTATTTCTTTGTTTTTGGCCGAGTGTGGGAATCATACTTAGGCAGCCTTTTTCCCACCTGTGTTTTGTGGGTAGTTGTTTTCTGTTTTGTGTCTGCACCTGACAGAACTGTTATGTTTCTCCTTTGTTATTTTGTTTCAGTGTTCAGTTTGATTAAAAATCATGAACGCTTACTACGCTGCACCTTGGTCTTCTTCTACTTCATACGACGAGTGTTACAGGGTGGTCCGTTTCCTTCCTTCCTTTGGGCATGGTATGCTGAAGGAAGAGCCCTTTGTTATAATACTGTTTGTAGAATGTAAGTCCTAAATAACATACACTTGTCCTTTATTATATCCCTTTGTATATTCATTCCCTCAGTTTGCTAATGATGTTAAGCCCATATTCATCTGGTACTACTTTATGATTCATGCACCTTTTATTCAACCATACTGACGGTTCTCTAGCTCGATGGAGAGGGTTCTTCATCAATTGAGTTGAGTTGCCGTTGGCTTGTCAACAGGGATGTGCAGTCAGGCTAGGCACTGCTTACCTTGTGAAAAAAAAAGGTGTCAAGAAAATTGTCATTTAAAAAAAGAATTACATTTAAAAAAAACAAATCTCGATAATTCTGATAGTTTTTATGCTCTAAAACTGCACCAGAACCTCAAAGGTGAGCAGCAAAAACAAGTGAACTTACACAATGCTAAGGTAAAGGAAAACCCTGAGATGTTGAAGGACATTATTAGAACAACATGCTAGGGAAACAAGTTCTCATTTTTGCGGTAACGATGAGAGCACAAACTTGTGTAATGGTGGCAACTATGTGGAGTTATTGTATGCCTTTGCTGAAAAAGACGAAAGGTTAGCTAGACACTTGGAGACTTCCACCAAGTGTCTCGTGTTTTCGGGTACATCAAACAGAATGATTTGATTGAGGCAGTCAGTGACGTGATTAGAAAGGACACTGATGATTAATGCAGCCCCATTTGTTGCAGTAGATGAGACCATAGATGATACCAATGGTGATTTTAGCACGTAGATCTTACAAAATGGGATGCATGCCAGCAAAGCAACTAAACAACACTAAACAATACATTAATTGCACTATAATGGTGACAAATAGTGCCCACAAACTGTTAAAGCCTACATAAAGCTGTCCCAACAGCAGAGCTTTCTTTTCAGCACCATGGAGTGAATCCTTACCACCGCTACACCTGGTTATCAGCGGAGCCTTGTCTGGCAGCGAAACAATTCATTCAGCCTCATTTACTGACTTTTTAAAAACAACTGATATGGCTGACTTGCTTAATCAAATGTGGTTTCTACTGACAATTGAGATGTACAAACTATGGCATAAGGAAATTATGATCGGATAAGAGGCAATCTGTAATTTCGATTAAGACATTAATGAGCGAGCTAGGACGAACGTACTCAATTTAATTATGTGTTCAGCACTTTTGAAATGTACAGCGACAGAATTCAGAACATGGACTGTTCTTACAGTATTCTCCCTGTACACCAAGTCAGAACCGTAGGATGAATAAAGGGGGCATATAAGCAGACAATGAAAGCGCTTACAATATTTGATGATATACAATGTTTAAAACAGGCTATAGGCTACCAAGTCAGAACAGTAGGCTAAGTAATGAGGGGGAAAGGGACCAAATTATTAGGGTGAGGTACATGGGCTACTAACAGCTTACTACACAACATACACTTAGTATTAATTTCTTAGCTAAAGTATATATATATATCTCCCTGACATATTACATAATTTATGCAGCAGCATACAAGACATTTTTGGACTCACCTTGTTGTGCTGTGGTCACTTGAACAGGAAGGTGGCCCGGCAGTCCTTCTTGTGGGGAAATTTTGTCATCAAAGTCTGGCATTCTTTGGCCTCCCAAGTGGCACAGTGGTCTAAGGCACTAGATTGCAGTGCTTCTTTCATTTATATATTTTATTTAACCTTTATTTAACTAGGCAAGTCAGTTAAGAACAAATTCTTATTTACAATGACGGTCTGGCAAAAGGCCTCCTGCAGGGACAGGGGATTAAAAATTAAAAATAAAATAAAAAATATAGGACAAAACACAGATCACGACAAGAGAGACAACACAACACTACACAAAGAGAAACCTAAGACAACAACACAGAATGGCAGCAACACAACATGACAACAACATGGTAGCAACACAACATGGCAGCAGCACAAAGGGCAAGAAAGTAGAGACAACAATACATCACGCAAAGCAGCCACAACTATAAGATAAAACTGTCCAGTTTGAGTGTTTGTTTGCAGCTTGTTCCAGTTGCTAGCTGCAGCGAACTGAAAAGACGAACAACCCAGGGATGTGTGTGCTCTGGGGACCGTTAACAGAATGTGACTGGCAGAACGGATGTTGTATGTGGAGGATGAGGGCTGCAGTAAATATCTCAGATAGGGGGGAGTGAGGTCTAAGAGGGTTTTATCAACTAGTGGGTCTTGCGACGGGTATACAGAGATGACCAGTTTACAGAGGTGTATAGAGTGCAGTGATCTGTCCTATAGGGAGCAAATCTGATGGCCGAATGGAAAAGAACATCTAGCCGCTCGAGAGTACCCTTCACTGCCAATCTATAAATTACGTCTCTGTAATCTAGCATGGGTAGGATGGTCAACTAAATCAGGGTTAGTTTGGCAGCTGAGGTGAAAGAGGAGCGATTACGATAGAGGAAACCAAGTCTAGATTTAACTTTAGCCTGCAGCTTTGATATGTGCTGAGAGAAGGACAGTGTACCGTCTAGCCATACTCCCTAGTACGTGTATGAGGTGACTACCTCAAGCTCTAAACTCTCAGAGGTAGTAATCACACCTGTGATGAGGGGGGCATTCTACTTACCAAACCACATGACCTCTGTTTGGAGTTGTTCAGAACAAGGTTAAGGGCAGAGAAAGCTTTATGGACACTAAGAAAGCTTTCTTGTAGAGGGTTTAACAAAACATCCAGGGAGGGGCAAGCTGAGTATTAGACTGTATCATTTGCAGATTAATGGATGAGAGAGCTTCCTACTGCCTGTACTATGTTGTTGATGTAAATCGAGAAGAGCGTGGGGCCTAGGATCAAGCCTTTCGGTACTCCCTTGGTGACAGGCAGTGACTGAGACAGCAGATGTTCTGACTTTATAGACTGCACTCTTTGAGAGAGGTAGATAGCAAACCAGACCGAAGACCCCTCAGAGACACTAATACTTCTTAGCCGGCTCACAAGAATGGAATGGTCTACCGTATCAAGAGCTTTGGTCAAGTCAATAAAAACCAGAGAGAATTCTATAGACATCAAGAAAGCCAGTCAGTTAATTATCAAAAGTGTTGGAAAAACTTGTCAATAAACAGACAAAATAGAAAAAGGCATATAACAGTTAGGATCAGCTTGATCTCTCCCTTTAAATAAAGTATGCACCGTGGCTGCCTTCCAAGCTAGAGGCGTCACTACAGATCCGGGTTCGATCCCGGGCTGTGTCGCAGCCAGCCGCTGCGACACAGCGCCCCCCCCCCCCCCCCCCACTAACTCACTTTAGTCTGAGATTTCCCAGTTCCGAGTTTCCAGTCGTTTTGAACTCAGCAGAAGCTGGTTTGACAGCGTGGTCAATGTATTCAAACCTTCCTTGCCCATGGTGTTTCATGTGAATGTTTATACTTTTAAGCTTGGAAAAGAGACCCTTAAACCCAGACTTGGACCACACACCCACTCCACTGAATAGCAGGCTAGTGATTGCTTTGCAACGCTTACTGTTAGCCACTTATTCCTTCCAAACCACTCATTGTTGAATTTGCGACATCCGACTTGTTGTGTAATGTTCATGTCCAATGGCTGATGAGCACCGATACGTTTTATCTATAATGTCTCTTCATATTTAAAAAATACAAAAATAAAAAACAACCTTTATTTAACTAGGCAAGTCAGTTAAGAACAAATTCTTATTTTCAATGCTGGCCTAGGAACAGTGAGTTAACTGCCTTGTTCAGGGGCAGAACGACAGATTTTTACCTTGTCGGCTCGGGGATTCGATCTTGCAACCTTTCGGTTGACAAGAATTGAAAAAGATTGTCGACTTGATTCATGATGATGACTGCTTGTCTAGCTTGCTAGCTAAGATTGTGAAAGTATGATGTTGACATGATCAGTCCAATTGAAGCTACTGTAGATATAATGTGGTTTGATATCATTGTATCAGTGGCCAATGACTTTGGGTCTTCTTGGATGGGCACTTCTAATGTAAATCTATGGCAGCACCCAAGGGGCTTGAATTTTTTAGCTCTCCCCATAGATTTTGCGGTGACGTAGTGTCCCCATGAGTGACAGAACACAGAGCCAATCACAGCGCAACTAGAGAGCATTACCAGCCCCTACGCTCCGTATTTTCCGCTGGCTGACCCACCACCACAGAAAGCACTGAGCTAGGCTGAAACACTTGCATTTTGTAGCTGCCTTACTCAAGAAAGCAAAAAAGAGACCATGTTTGTATGCAGCTTTATTAACTCAATGATTCTTTTTAGAAATGTATGCAAACTGTAATGTGACACATATCACATATTCTTTTTAGCAAAACAGGTGGGGCTCAAAACAGACTTTGCCTCACCTGCCCTGAACGACGGGTTGACATTGAGTGATCCAAGCAAAGCTCACATCTCTGTGATGTTTCATTGTGTCTAAAAGCGAAATCAGTGGCGTTTTGATGATATGAGCAATGACATGCAAGCTGCGAGCTCGGCACATTATGTATTGGGAGTGCTGGGGAAGTACGTCTGCGCCATCCTTGGCCCTCGTCAATTGAGACTTTTCAAACTCAAAAGGAATAAAGAAGACTTACAAACGCTGTCACCGAGAGGTTCACCCCGATGGACTTCTTTTACAATTAGTAACTGTAGGCCTGAATCCATTTTTGTTAGACTGTTGTTAGGCTACTGTAGAATGAACATGAGAATAGTGTTGCTGTCCATTCAGCAGCGCTGAATCCAGGCCGCGGCCTTAGGTACCTTTTTATAAAGGATTTTCCTTTGTAGGTCATTTTTCGCCATTGTGTGTACTTCAGGGGTCTTAATATGTATTTCATTTCCTAGAGTGGTTTAGCTGTTTATGGTTGCCAGAATACCGTTGATAATGGGTGACTTTATAGCAAACTGCAATCTGTACCCTCTTGTAACAGTGGGCAAAACCCAGGTCTGGCCTGCACATGCACGCCAGTTCCCTGCTATTGCAGCTAGTCGCCCACAAGTAAGATGAGTCTCACTCACCAATGATGCTGAAGCGCCCTCTGGTGGCGTTTATCGGGAGTCACCCTTTTTATTAAAAAAGGGAAGTGTAAAAAAACACTGGGATTTAGGTACAGTGCTTGGTGGCGACTGACCATTTGTCTACAATGCAAGTGTTAGCTGAAATAGGCTGTGTGAGCTTTTGCCTAGGTTAGCGGTGGTACAGCCAGCCTTGCTGTGTTAGCTAGCCTGTTTTAGGCAGACTCGTGGACCGGATCACCGCATGGTTGGACGGGTTCAGTTAGTAGGTATAAATCAACTTGATCAAAATCAAATCAAATGTTATTTGTCACATGCTTCATAAACAACAGGTGTTGACTAACAGTGAAATACTTACTTACGGGTCCTTTTCCGACAAGGCAGAGTTAATGAAAAAACATTTAAAATAAAAAATTGAAATATTGACATGAAGAATAAATACACAGTGAATAACGAATACAAAGTAAAAAATATAATTAGGGTACAAGTAGTGAGTTGATTAATTGAGGTAGCTATGTACATATTGCTAGGGGTAAAGTGACTAGGCAACAGGATAGATAATAAACAGTAGCAGCAGCGTATGTGCACGTGTTGTGGTGTCAGTGTAAGTATGTGTGTGGGTAGAGTACCGTGTGTGTGCTTCGAGTCAGTGCAAGAGAGTTAGTTCAAAAAAGGGTTAATGCAGGTAGTCCGGGTAGCCATTTGATTAACTATTTAACAGTCAGTCCTGTTTAACCATCTTATCGCTTGGGGGTAGAAGCTGATCAGGGTCATGTTGGTTCCAGACTTGTTGCACCGGTACCGCCTGCTGTGCGGTAAAAGAGAGAACAGTCTGGCTTGGGCGGCTGGAGTTTTTTGGGCCTTCCCCTTACACCGCCTAGTATGCTAGGTGAACTACATACGAGAGCTAAGTTAGCTCAATCGCTAGATGGTGGTTAACTAGCATAGCATTTGCTGTGTGGGCTAGTAGCGTAGCTTAAGCTAGCACGGGCCGGTAGCTGGTAAAACCTTACAAAACTTGCAGGACTTGTTCGAGAGCTGCCTGAGCATGTTTGTTTCCCATTGGGTACGGGGTTTATGCGTGTGCTAGTCAACGCTTAGCTGTGAGGCTTTTGTGTTAGCTAGCTAGTGTTCAACCAGTTGCCTAATAGCCTAGCTATAACTAGCACCATTTTAGCTGAAGAAAACCGCATGAATAGCGTTGCTTCTTCGGTCTTGAGTCTCTTTTCTACCATAGCACGGTGAGGTGTACCCGGTCAGTTTAGCCAACAAAAAAAGTGAACGTTAGATGTACTAAACAAAAGAGCAAGCTGGTGGAAGAGCCAGTAGTAGCTGGCTGCCTGCGTAAGAGCGAGGGGGTTTGAGTGCCTACCTCCGGCGGGGTAGCGGTGGCCATAATGTGGTGATCCGTGGAGTCAGGTTGGGCCATGGTCAAGCCACTGTTACCCTTTCTACGTCCCTAATTAGTGGAAAAGGGCCTGCTAACCCAGTAGTGCCTGCTGCGAATTATTCTTGACAGTTGTGAGCTAGTTTATTAGATGCCTCGCAGCTAATGGCTAGCTGAAGTGAGCACTGTGTACAGTATAAACAATATAGCTGTTGGGCTAGTGTAGGCGTTAGCTAGCAAACAACCAGCTCATGGGCAAAGGTTGCTATAGCTAGTACAGTGGTAGCCAAAGGGAACCGCGTGGGTATTCGTCTTTGTGCAGAACATTTCCCACGACCGTAATAGTGAGAGGCTAAACCGGTCAGTCTAGTCAATGAAAACAAGTGAACGTAGGTTGTACTACACAAGGGTGCTGTCAATGACACCATCCAAGGTAGAGAACTCGTTCCACGTTAGGGAACTCATACCGAATTAGCTAGCAATGCTTGTGCTACCGTATGGGCAGGTAAGGAGCTAGCCGAGTTAGCTTGGGCTTAGCAGTTTTAGCTAACCAAGTCTTTATAGCTAGTCTAACCAAGTCTTTATAGCTAACCAAGTCTTTATAGTAGACACTATCTACCACACAAGACTTACAGTAGAAAATCAATTCTGCTACAATGAGTATGAGGCATCCATCAATCCCTGTGAATCAATCATGATATACCATACCCTCACACCAATGGGCTGCTTCAGGCTTAGTACTTACTCTGCTACTGTAGCTGTAGCCAGCAGTACCTTGGCCAGCCATCCAACTGGCTCCTACTGTCTCAGCAGGGAGTCTTGTTAAAACCAAATTTGAAAAATTCCATTTACACATTCCAGTGGCCTTGGTGGACCGGGCGCTAAAGAGATATTTAAATGAGAATGTGACTGTCTGTTCTCATTATAACCGCTGGATGCGATGCAAGTCCGCCCACTGTGTCTGGCGTCCTCGAAGAATCAACTCCCTCGCTGCACTCTCAGAGAAACAAAACACAACTCCCATGTGCTCGTAAAGTGTGTTGATTTGCCTAAAAGCTTTAAAAAGCTGAATGTAGTGTTTCTGAGTTGCATGCCGAAAACTTTAACTGACTCACTAAATAGTCTGGAATTCAAGGCAAGCCATCATTCTGTGGATTTTATTTGGTTCACCCCATTTAGTTTTGTCCCCAGCTGCTGAGTCAAGCTGTATCTCGAGTTCGAGAATGCATTTGACAACAATCCAACAAGCACAAGATTGCGAGACATTGAGGTAGAAGCTTTGATGACTCAACCTCCATGGCTGTTCTGTTCAGAATGTTGGATTATCGGCCACCTATTGTTCAGTCGTAGCTGAATGTGTTTGAACCTAGTTCCCATTGTTGATAGGCCTATTAGATGCTTCAAGCTTGGACCCTGTTATTTAACAGCCTAGCCAGGCATTGGATTCAGGTTGAGGTTGCTATGGTATCACAAACACAGGATTTGTTTTAGGGCTTGTCTTCAAGTCTTCCCTTTTGTATTTCTACCCAACATCAAACAACACTAATGGAACTGTAATAACATGTTACGATTTGTATTTTGTCAACTTTGCCTAATTTGATATGATTAAGCCCCTGCCTTGAATAACACAATCTCAGTATTCTCATCTCACAGCTCTTACCAAACGCTACTTGTAAATGGATCTATCTGTATTCCTCCAACCAGGCCTGAACGGAAGTATGCACACACCTTATACTGCAGGTAAATTGCACAGTAAGCACAGCTGTATTTGGTATGCAGCTTCATCCCCCCGTAGTCAGTCAGTGTGTCACTTCTAGCTCTACAGTAAGCTTTAGGAAGCAAGTGGAATAAAACAGGAGTGGAGTAAAACAAGAGGCATGACTTGAAAACAAGAATGCAATGAAATCATGTCTGTTTGAGTGTATGGGGATCTTGTGTTATTAATGCGATTCCTTCAGAGTAATACAATATTTAAATGATGCGTGAATAAAAGTGAGGATTATGCTCATTCACAGCGAACCATGCAAAGGAATATTGTTATTCCCTCAGATATCCGTTCTGTCAAGTGTGTGATGTACAATTTCTATCCGTGTGACTGTAATAGCATGCTTTTGTCCAGATTGAAATGGCCATGGCTGCAGACATTCCGTAGACATAGTCATTTACACCGATGATTGGATGCTCCCATTCTCAAGCCACAAGGCGAGACCCAAATGCAGACACAGGAGGCAGATGGTTGAAGTCTTACTATGTTTATTCATCCAAAAGGAGTAGGCAAGAGAATGGTCGTAGACAGGTGAAAGGTCAAAACAGATCAGAGTCCAGGCGGTACAGAGTGGCAGACAGGCTTGTGGTCAAGGCAGGCAGAATGGTCAGGCAGGCAGGTGCAAAGTCCAGAAACTGGCAAGGGTGAAAACCGGGAGGACTAGAAAAAGGAGAATAGCAAAAAGCAGGAGAACGGAAAAAACGCCGGTTGACTTGGAAACGTACAAGACGAACTGGCACCGAGAGACGGATAAATACACTGGGGAAAATAAGCGACACCTGGAGGGGGTGTAGACAATGACAAGGACAGGTGAAACAGATCAAGGCGTGACAACCATATATTTTACTAACACTGTGGTTCATGCAGAATGGATGCCAGGCATTTTAAACATAGTTCTAGAAAAAAGCAATGATTGTAGTTTTTAGCACGAGACTCGTACATTTAAAAGTTTGAAACTAGCTACCCACTAACCTCCGTCCTATCCCTGCATACACACACGTGTGCAGAGAGAGGGGGAACAAAGGACTGCAATACAATAAAAAGCAAGTTTGCTGTAGTAATGTCTCTATGACACTGGCACATGTTGTAGTCAATGTTATTCACCTCTGAAGGAGTGCAATGAGTCAGTACATAATGAAATCCCTTGAGGGCCCTTAGCTGGACAGTAATCAAAGGGTTAACATGTCAATTATCAGTGCATTTGGAAAGTATTCAGACCCCTTCCCCTTTTCTACATTTTGCCTTATTATAAAATGGATTAAATATTTTCAATCTACACACAATACCCCATAATGACAAAGCGAAAACAGGTTTTTTGAAATGTTTGCAAATGTATTACAAATAAAAAACAGAAATACCTAATTTACATGAGTATTTATACCCTTTGCTATGAGACTCGAAATTGAGCTCAGGTGCACCCTGTTTCCGTTGATCATCATTGAGATGTTTCTACAACTTGATTGGAGTCCACTTGTGGTCTATTCAATTGATTGGTCATGATTTGGAAAGGCACAAGCCTGTCTATATAAGGTCCTACTGTTGACAGTGCATGTCAGAGCAAAAACTAAGCCATGAGGTCGAAGGAATTGTCCGTAGAGCGCTAAGTGAGACAGGATTGTGTGGAAGCACAGTTCTGGGGAAGGGTACCAAAACATGTCTGCAGCATTGAAGGTCCCCAAGAACACAGTAGCTTCCATCATTCTTTAATGAAAGAAGTTTGGAACCACCGAGACTCTTCCTAGAGCTGCCTGCCCAGCCAAACTGAGCAATCGGGAGAGAAGGGCCTTGGTCAGGGAGGTGACCAAGAACCCGATGGTCACTCTGACAGAGCTCTAGAGTTCTTCTGTGGGGATGGGAGAACATTCCAGAAGGACAACCATATCTTGGGCACTCCACCAATCAGGCCTTTATGGTAGAGTGGCCAGATGGAAGACACTCCTCAGTAAAAGGCACATGACAGTTGGCTTGGAATTTGCCAAACGGCACCTGAAGAACTCTCAGACCATGAGAAACAACAATCTCTAGTCTGATGAAACCAAGATTGAACTCTTTGGCCTGAATGCCAAGCGTAAGGTCTGAAGGAAACCTGGCACCATCCCTGCGCTGAAGCATGGTGGTGGCAGCATCATGCTACTTCCGGCGCCGACAGAGATGGCCGCCTCGCTTCGCGTTCCTAGGAAACTATGCAGTATTTTGTTTTTTTAAGAGTTATTTCTTACATTGGTACCCCAGGTAATCAAAGGTTTCATTACATACAGTCGGGAGGAACTACTGAATATAAGAGCAACGTCAACTCACTATCATTACGACCAGGAATATGACTCTCCCGAAGCGGATCCTGTGTTTTGCCTTCCACCCAGTACAATGGATCTGATCCCAGCCGGCGACCCTAAACAACGACGCCGTAAAAGGGCAAACGAAGCGGTCTTCTGGTCAGGCTTCGGAGACGGGCACATCGCGCTCCACTCCCTAGCATACTACTCGCCAATGTCCAGTCTCTTGACAACAAGGTTGATGAAATCCGAGCAAGGGTAGCATTCCAGAGAGACATCAGAGACTGTAACGTTCTTTGCTTCACGGAAACATGGCTCACTCGAGAGACGCTAACGGAGTCGGTGTAGCCAGCTGGTTTCTTCACGCATCGCGCCGACAGAAACAAACATCTTTCTGGTAAGAAGAGGGGCGGGGGGGTATGCCTTAAGATCAACGAGACGTGGTGTGATCATAACAACATACAGGAACTCAAGTCATTCTGTTCACCTGACTTAGAATTCCTCACAATCAAATGTCGAACGCATTATCTACCAAGGGAATTCTCTTCGAATTATTATCATAGCCGTATATATTTCCCCCCAAGCAGACACATCGATGGCCCTGAACGAACTTTATCTGACTCTATATAAACTGGAAACCACACACCCTGAGGCTGCATTCATCGTAGCTGGGGATTTTAACAAGGCTAATCTGAAAACAAAACTCCCTAAATTCTATCAGCATATCGATTGTGCTACCAGGGCTGGTAAAACCCTGGATCATTGTTATTCTAACTTCTGCGACGCATATAAGGCCCTCCCTCGTCCTCCTTTCGGAAAAGGTGACCACGACTCCATTTTGTTGCTTCCAGCCTACAGACAGAAACTAAAACAAGAAGCTCCAGCGCTCAGGTCTGTTCAAAGCTGGTCCGACCAATGATTCCACGCTTCAAGACTGCTTCAATCACGTGGATTGGGATGTGTTCCGCATTGCGTCCAACAACAACATTGACGAATACGCTGATTCGGTGCATCAGCGACGTAATACCCACAGCAACGATTAAAACATTCCCAAACCAGAAACCGTGGATTGATGGCAGCATTCGCGTGAAACTGAAAGCGCAAACCACTGCTTTTAACCAGGGCAAGGTGACCGGAAACATGACCGAATACAAACAGTGTAGCTATTCCCTCCGCAAGGCAATCAAACAAGTACCAGTATAGAGACGAAGTAGAGTCGCAATTCAACAGCTCAGACGCAAGAGGTATGTGGCAGGGTCTACAGTCAATCACGGATTACAAAAAGAAAACCAGCCCCGTCGCGGACCAGGATGTCTTGCTCCCAGACAGACTAAATCACTTTTTTGCTCGCTTTGAGGACAATACAGTGCCACTGACACGGCCGGCTACCAAAACCTGCGGGCTCTCCTTCACTGCAGCTGAGGTGAGTAAAACATTTAAACGTGTTAACCCTCGCAAGGCTGCAGGTCCAGACGGCATTCCCAGCCGCGTCCTCAGAGCATGTGCAGACCAGCTGGCTGGTGTGTTTACAGACATATTCAATCAATCCTTATCCCAGTCTGCTGTTCCCACATGCTTCAAGAGGGCCACCATTGTTCCTGTTCCCAAGAAAGCTAAGGTAACTGAGCTAAACGACTACCGCCCTGTAGAACTCACTTCCGTCATCATGAAGTGCTTTGAGAGACTAGTCAAGGACCATATCACCTCCACCCTACCTGACACCCTAGACCCACTCCAATTTGCTTACCGACCCAATAGGTCCACAGACGACGCAATCACAACCACACTGCACACTGCCCTAACCCATCTGGACAAGAGGAATACCGATGTGAGAATGCTGTTCATCGACTACAGCTCAGCATTTAACGCCATAGTACCATCCAAACTCTGGGTCTCGACCCCGCCCTGTGCAACTGGGTACTGGACTTCCTGACGGGCCGCCCCCAGGTGGTGAGGATAGGTAACAACATCTCCACCCCGCTGATCATCAACACTGGGGCCCCACAAGGGTGCGTTCTGAGCCCTCTCCTGTACTCCCTGTTCACCCACGACTGCGTGGCCATGCACGCCTCCAACTCAATCATCAAGTTTGCGGACGACACTACAGTGGTAGGCTTGATTACCAACAATGATGAGACGTCCTACAGGGAGGAGGTGAGGGCCCTCAGAGTGTGGTGTCAGGAAAATAACCTCACACTCAACGTCAACAAAACAAAGGAGATCATTGTGGACTTCAGGAAACAGCAGAGGGAGCACCCCCCCTATCCACATCGACGGGACAGTAGTGGAGAGGGTTGTAAGTTTTAAGTTCCTCGGTGTACACATCACGGACAAACTGAATTGGTCCACCCACACAGACAGCGTTGTGAAGAAGGCGCAGCAGTGCCTCTTCAACCTCAGGAGGCTGAAGAAATTCGGCTTGTCACCAAAAGCACTCACAAACTTCTACAGCGAGGTCTGTACAACGCATCACCGGGGGAAAACTACCTGCCCTCCAGGACACCTACACCACCCGATGTCACAGGAAGGCCATAAAGATCATCAAGGACAACAACCACCCGAGCCACTGCCTGTTCACCCCGCTATCATCCAGAAGGCGAGGTCAGTACAGGTGCATCAAAGCAGGGACCGAGAGACTGAAAAACAGCTTCTATCTCAAGGCCATCAGACTGTTAAACAGCCACCACTAACATTTAGTGGCCGCTGCCAACATACTGACTCAACTCCAGCCACTTTAATAATGGGAATTTATGGAAATCTATGTAAAAATGTATCACTAGCCACTTTAAACAATGCCACTTAATATAATGTTTACATACCCTACATTACTCATCTCATATGTATATATTGTACTCTATATCATCTACTGCATCTTGCCATCTTTATGTAATACATGTATCACTAGCCACTTGTTTATATACCCTACATTACTCATCTCATATGTATATACTGTACTCTATACCATCTACTGCATCTTGCCTATGCCGTTCTGTACCATCACTCATTCATATATCTTTATGTACATATTCTTTATCCCTTTACACTTGTGTGTATAAGGCAGTAGCTGTGGAATTGTTAGGTTAGATTACTCGTTGGTTATTACTGCATTGTCGGAACTAGAAGCACAAGCATTTCGCTACACTCGCATTAGCATCTGCTAACCATGTGTATGTGACAAATAAAATTTGATTTGATTTGATTTGATGTTTTTCAGCAGCAGGGACTGGGAGACTAGTCAGGATCGAGGGAAAGATGAACGGAGAAAAGTACAGTACTTGATGAAAACCTGCTCTAGAGTGGTCAGGACCTCAGACTATGGCAAAGGTTCACCTTCCAACAGGACAACAACACTAAGCACACAGCCAAAACAATGCAGGAGTGGCTTCGGGACAAGTGTCTGAATGTCCTTGAGTGGCCCAGCCAGAGCCCGACTTGAACCCGATCGAACATCTCTGGAGAGACCTGGAAATAGCTGTGCAGTGAAGCTCCCCATCCAACCTGACAGAGCTTGAGATGATCTGTAGAGAAGAATGGGAGAAACTCCCCAAGCTTGTAGCGTCATACCCAAGACTTGAGGCTGTAATTGCTGCCAAAGGTGCATCAGCAAAGTACTGAGTAAAGGCTCTGAATTCTTATGTGAATGTGGTATTTCGTTGTATTTTTTTTTTAATACATTTAAAAAAATGTTTAAAAAACTGTTTTTGCTTTGTCATTATTGGGTGTTGTGTGTAGATTGATGAAGGGGGAAAACAATTTAATCCATTTTAGAATAAGGTTGTAACGTAACAAAATGTGGAAAAAGTCAAGGGGTCTGAATACTTTCCAAGTTCCCTGTATTTTCCAGGTAAGAGTTTGTGCTTTTCAGAGGAATCTCTTCCTGGCATATGTGATGAGTGACTATAACACCTGTTGATTCCACGCTGATTTTAAGTTACTGAGCCATGAATGAGTGACAGTGTTCCCTCTATCACCCATCCATCAATCTGATTATGACTTGATCAAATGACTTCAGAGTAGGTGAGGACCCATATATTGTATATAAGAAGGTCTCTTTCAGAGCCATAGATGCAGTATACTATATAGGCCTACTGTATATGGCATTTGTCCGTTTCTCCCCTGCACTATAAAACTACAGTATGCCACCCTCTGGCCAGCTGGCCTCAGACACAGGTTGGCATGGCGACAGGAGGCGAGTGTGTGTGTGTAGTAGCTGGGCATGCTCTCTCTCTGTCTGTCTTTATACCTCTGACTGTGTTAGCTAGCTGACTGTGGCTGCTCCCATGGCTGCAGAAAGACTGCAGAGGAGAGGGTGTCTGTGAGATCAAACGGGGGCCCTGACAGTGATGAGAAGCCAGGCAAATTAAGAGCGAGCTGAGCAGATCTATTACCAGAGAGAGGCAAGCCTGCGTGTAGAGTGTCTTATGCTGGGCTGCCTGCCGCAACTACAACAACAAGAAACTGAAGTCGTTGCCTTTTAACTCCATTGACTGGGGCCAGGATTAGTAACTGTGTTTTGGTGTGTCGGCTCGGCGTTGTGTGACTCAGTGCTTTGAGTCTTCTCACAGGTTAATCTCAAAGTGAGCGATGTTGTTCACACAAGGTGGAATTGTGCACATAGCACTTTTACTGGAGCAACATGAACAGTTTAGGTGGATTTAGGTAATACCCACATGAAATAATATTACAGTTTACTATAGAATACTACAGTACTCAACATTTAATTCTGAAGTTAACTGTAGTATACTTTAGAATAGTGTACTACACACTGTGGTATTCCTCGATCATGTGTAGTACTTACTATAGAATTGTGTAGTGTATTGTAGAACACTGTAATAAATACTACAGTATACGCAAAAACACAAAATGAATTACTATAGTATAAACTATAGTATTTCATTTGAATATACCCTGCCCATTCTCCTCCCCCATATCCCAATTTGTGCCACCCATAAGTGAGAAGCATGCATGCCAAGCATAGACCATATATTGTTTTCAGACCTTTGTCATACCTACCTACAGTCTATGAAAAAATTGCTCTTTGAGTATATGGTAGGTTTTCTCAAGGAGACAGCCCCCACTGCTATGCCAAAGATAATAAAACTAAAACAATATAGTAAATACTACAGTAATGTCTGCAAAAATACTACAGTTTGCAACAACAAAGAATTACTATAGTATATATTTTATGACAGGGGTCCACGGTTGGCTCCACTGATGAAACCGTAATTTTACCTACACTTTGATGTTTTCTTCATTCATTAGCTTGGCTGCAGTCAGACTGACTGAAGTATACGAGGCCATCTTTTTGTGTTGTCTAATTAACTGTAATTGCTTATTTTGTAGCCGGGCTTGTATCAACTGCATCGCCTTGTAATAAGATAAATTGTGTGGATGGTCTGAGGACTAGCGACGCCAGAGAGAAGACACTCCCGCTGTCACTCACAGCCTTAGCATGTACAACTGCCGCCAGTAGCCTTGTTATTACGCCCTCTGCTCACTACTGGAGGAAGACTAGGAAGATGAAGTCATTTATTTTACAGGAAGGAATTTGATCTCCACGCTGTCAGGCTGAAATAATTCAGTATTGTTTTGTTGACGTGTCTGTCTGCTATGTAGACTACAGTTTGCTTTGAGGTTCTTGGGCGCTATGCACGTGATATGTTTAAAGGTCCTGGTACTAATACAGTATCTTCATACAGTTCTATGGTTTTGACATATTTATTTGATAAAGATTGGATATAAAGTTAATTCATATTAATAACTGACCATATCATGAATGACGATGATCTAGTTTAACTAATTTCTTTCTCCGGTGACTTGTAACATTATCGCAGAGGTTACGATTTCATTACCATGGAATATTCCAACCTTATTCTCCTGGAATTCTTTGAATGGCCCTCTGTCAGACCCTTCAGTGTGTTGTGGTGAATGGCAGGCATCCTTTGACGCAGGGCCAAAGACAGATCTCTCTGGGAGAGGAGAGTAAATTACAGGCCAGAGCAGGCCCTAATGAGACCCGGGGGGTCTGGGTGACCCCAGCAGGCGCGAGCCCAGCAAGGCTCAAGGTGTGTCGCTAGTACTCCCTCTTCTCTCTGTCCCGGGCCGCCAGAGCCATGCAACACAGCGCCGCTCTTCTGGGTAATTAATCATACAGCTGATCTGGAGTCAGCCACTCTAATGACAGGCCTTCCCTCCAGCGCTGTTAGCATCTTCCCTCTCCGTGCAGCCTGGTGCCAGTAGGTCTACTCCTCTGAACACTAGCTCGGATCAGGTTTCAGCCCAATGGGAGACACACTGACACTGCTACTGCCCTGTAACCTGAATCCGGTAGTCCACCACAGACTGATCAATGTAGAACATTACTACAGGACCCATAGAGGCATTGTGATTGTGATGCATTAGGGAGTCTGTATATTATATAACTGGTGAAAATGTTGTGGTCGGAGGAGGGGTATACTAAATGAAGGATAAAGTTGTGGCTGCCATTGCGTTCCCTATATAATGCACTACAATTTGACCAGAGCCCTTCAGCCCTTTGTCATGATAACAAATACGCAGGCATACCATACTGATTTGGTCGTGCACTTCAGTCCATCTTTGACTGAGTTATTTATAACCTCTCAGATGTATTATGAGCAAAGTGACTTTCCGTGTAAAATTGTATATGTATTAGTGAAGCCCTAATCCTCTTGTCCAGAGCCATGTCATTATCTAGCCATGAATCTCCATCTTGACTCTTCAAACACTTGATGATGTCTGCTCTGCTTCCAACATTCCTGACGTGGCTGCTGCAGTAAGGAATCAACCAATTACTCAACAAAAGCCGCTGTCTTTCCAGTACAAGTATGGCTGGATTGTCGACGATAACACTCACTTTAGATTTCAATGGAACTCGGACGATCATTTGACCACTGTCAAACTGATAGGATATGTTGATTGTAGATGACTTGACCTAAATATGAATATGTATATATTTGTTAATATGTATGGTATATACAGTACCAGCCAAAAGTTTGGACACACCTACTCATTCAAGGGGTTTTCTTTCTTTTAACTATTTTCTACATTGTAGAATAATAGTGAAGACATCAAAACTATGAAATAACACATGGAATCATGTAGTAACCAAAAAAGTGTTAAACAAATCAAAACATACTTACATTTACATTTTACATTTAAGTCATTTAGCAGACGCTCTTATCCAGAGCGACTTACAAATTGGTGCATTCACCTTATGATATCCAGTGGAACAACCACTTTACCATAGTGCATCTAAATCTTTTAAGGGGGGGATTCTTCAATGTAGCCACCCCTTTGCCTTGATGACAGCTTTGCACACTCTTGGCATTCTCTCAACCAGCTTCATGAGGTAGTCACCTGGAATGCATTTCAATTAACAGGTATGCCTTGATAAAAGTAAATTTGGGGAATGTCTTTCCTTCTTAATGTGTTTGAGACAATGTTGTGATAAGGTAGGGGTGGTATACAGAAGATATCCCTCTTTGGTAAAAGACCAAGATCATGTTATGGCAAGAACAGCTCAAATAATCAAAGAGAAATGACAGTCAATTCTGAACATTTCAACTTTGAAAGTTTCTTCAAGTCCAGTCGCAAAAACCATCAAGCTCTATTATGAAACTGGCTCTAATGAGGACCACCACAGGAAAGGAAGACCCAGTTACCCCTGCTGCAGAGAACAAGTTCATTAGAGTTACCAGCCTCAGAAATTGCTGCCAAAATATATTCAACACAGAGTTCAAGTAACAGACACATGTCAACATCAACTGTTCAGAGGAGACTGCGTGAATCAGGCCTTCATGGTCCATTGCTGCAAAGAAACTACTACTAAAGGACACCAATAAGAAGAAGAGACTTACTTGGGTCAAGAAACACGAGCAATGGACATTAGACCGGGGGAAATCTGTCGTCCGGTCTGATGAGTACAAATGTTTTTTTGTTGGTTCCAACCGCCGTGTCTTTGTGAGACGCAGAGTACATGAGCGGATTATCTCTGCATGTGTGGTTCCCACAAGCACGGAGGAGGAGGTGTGATGGTGTGGGGGTGCTTTGCTGGTGACTGTCTGTGATTTATTTAGAATTCAAGGCACACTTAGCCAGCATGGCTACCACAGCATTCTGCAGCGATACGCCATCCCATCTGGTTTGCGCTGGGACTATCACTTGTTTTTCAACAGGACAATGACCCAAAACACACCTCCAGGCTGTGTAAGGGCTGTTTGACCAAGAAGGAGAGTGATGGAGTGCTGCATCAGATGACCTGGCCTCCACAATCACCCAACCTTAAACCAATTGAGATGGTTTGGGATGAGTTGGACCGCAGAGTGAAGGAAAAGCAGCCAACAAGTGCTCAGCATATCTGAGAACTCTTTCAAGACTGTTGGAAAAACATTCCAACTGAAGCTGGTTGAGATAATGCCAAGAGTGTGCAAAGCTGTCATCAAGGCTACTTTGAAGAATCTATTTAACACTTTTTTTGTTGGTTACTACATGATTCCATGTGGTATTTCATAGTTTCGATGTCTTCACTATTATTCTACAATGTAGAAAATAGTAAAAAGAAAGAAAAACCCTTGAATGAGTAGGTGTCCAAACTTTTGACTGGTATTGTATACATACAAACATTTAAATTAGTAAAGGCCTATGAGTCCAACTCACTTGAAGTGCCCACTCAAGTCTCTAGACGGACAAGGATTTGTGGCCTGTGAGAGTCACCATAGAGGATTAAAGGAAGGCCACACCTTGTCTTTCCCCTCTGCAGTCCCCCTCAGGATTGCTCTTGTATTCATCATAAGAGGCCTTGAGAACCCCTGGCATTACTGGCAACCAGGAGTGGAGCCAGCAGGCCTAGTCTTTATGACGTTTCATTAGTTGTCCCATCCACACATCTTAATCCCCATTTATCAGAGAGGTTCTCTGGAGCCGAGTAGGGAACCCTACAAATTAGCAAGAGGCACCATTGAGGAAGTGCACTGGCAGACAGGAGGTCAGGAGACTAATGTATAGCCTCTTTCCTCTAAGCTCCTGTCTTTGTCCTTTGATAGGGGAACATGTGATATCAATGATCATTACCATTGTATTTTTTTCTTGTCAGGAGCCCTTTTCTAGGTTCTTCCATTATCATCCTCTCGCAATGTCTTTTAAGTATCACAGATAGCCGAGGAGGCAATCAGACGTGCAGTCATTGTTATCTTTCAAAGGAAGAGCTTTTCTCCTCTGAGTGAATCCAGTTGTCTCTCACAGCAGCATTACTGCTAGTGTAGACTAGGAGGTTCATTAAAGGTTTAAAGGCATCAAAGACTTCCCCTTCGCAATCCTTTAAAAGGCCACGAAGGCCCATTTTAAAACACATTATTTTTGGCTCATCCTAAATATCAAGCAGCTCCCAACATGGTTTTATGACTGGGACATGGAGATTTCTTTTAGATTAAGTTTCCTTGGGTTCATACCAAAAGAGCATGTTTAAATACTTTGTGGATTTACTTAATAAATATTAGAAAATAAATGTCTTTGTATAGTATTAGTACATGTCATCGCCTGTGCATGTGAGTCAGCATTTGTTGCACTTAAATATGTGAGTAGAAGTTCTTACGCTGAGGGAATATACAGTAATTCTACATTGTGTCTGTCCCCCTGGCTGTTAAGGCATAGTCTGAAGACTTTGGTCAACAGGGTCCAGTGCCCAGACTAAAACTTAATTTAGATGTCAGGTTTAATAAACAAACAGAAATGTTTGCACTAAATTAATGTCAGAAGGTACATTTACACAGGTGGATGTTTGCTGAAAACTGACAACCTTTACAGGAGTGTTTTCACCTTGTTGGAAACAAGAAAAACCATCTTGGCTGCTGAAGACACTGCGCCAATTCAAATCAATCCACCTTTATTTAATCAGGTACATTCATTGAGAAACAGCTCTCATTTTCAATAACGACCTGGCAGAGCCAAGGCAAAAGAGACAGAGACCGACACATCAACAGACTTCCAGTGGTTAACATAGTGATCACCAGGCTGCTGAGTAAGTGTGTAAATATCATTGGTTGGGTGACTGGGGTGGCTTTGGGGTCTGTGGATGGTGTGTTCTCTCTGTGGCTGCCACAAGCGTGATCCCCCTCAACCCCTCCTTCTCTCCTCCCATCCCCAGTCTCTCAAGCCTCTATTGCCCTCTAATTGCCACTTAAGCACTGTTCCTTGAAGTGCTGATGGGGATGCATGGTTATGGCTCAAACCAGAGGGAATGTGTCTAGAATTTTCTTGACACGCTGTGCACGGAAAGTTGAGAGGATTTGTGTGAAACCTCTTCACAAATCAACTTTTTTTCAGAATGACCCCATGGCAATCCAAGTGTGAAGATATGGTGAAATAAACTTTACGTGTCTTCAAAGCTTTTTGCTTCTATAATGTAACCCTTTAGGCCAAGGGGTTCATTGTTGGAGCCTGGCCCTTCTGATGGAATTAGTATGTTTGTTTACATCAGTGGTCATCAACCTTTTCTGCGTCAAAATGCAAGCTGAGATTTTTTGTTGTTGAACATATCTTTAAAAAACGTAAGCTTATGTAACGTTAATCAAACAGTTCTGTAGCGATGAGGTTTGTGCAGTAGGCTATAGGCCCAATACATTATCACTGCATATTGGCTTGAATTGCCCTGCCAATATTGTTCTTCTCAGACCATTTATAAATTATATTAAAAACAATGTTGGTATATGATCACGCTGGTAATAGATAATTGGTTGTATTACTTGTGAGGCACAGCTGAGTGAGCATAATATTTAGATTTAGTTTTTTACTGGACTGATAAACTGCATCTGATGGTCAGTCTGGTGGGAGGGAACAGCGGTGAGACTGCCTCTCATCCGACTTACTGTCTCTCTGCTCTTTCAGTCTTCCAACTGATGGCGAAACTCAAGTCGCACTGCATTATTTCTGCCCCATGCACCAATATATACAGTACATTCGGAAAGTATTCAGACACTTTGACTTTTTCCGCATTTTGTTAGGTTACAGCCTTATTCTAAAATGTATTAAATATTTTTTTCCCCTCAATCTGCACACAATAACCCATAATGACAAAGCAAAAACAGGTTTTTAGAAATTTTTGAAAATTCATCAAAAATAAATAACTGAAATATTATATTTACGTAAGAATTCAGACCCTTTACTCAGTACTTTGTTGAAGCACCTTTGGCAGTGATTACAGCTTTGAGTCTTGGGTATGATGCTATGTACAAGCTTGGCACACGTTTTTGGGAAGTTAATCCCATTCTTATCTGCAGATCCACTCAAGCTCTGTCTGGTTGGATGGGGAGCATCAATGCACAGCTATTTTCAGGTCTCTCCAGAGATCTTCGATCGGGTTCAAGTCCGGGCTCTGGCTGGGCCACTCAAGGACGTTCAGAGACTTGTCCCGAAGCCCAAGACTTGAAGACTTGTCCCTCCTTTTCTTGTAGTCTACAATCATGTCCGTTGTCTTGATCCGTTGTCTTGATCACATTGAGGGAGAGGTTATTGTCCTGGCACCACACGGCCAGGTCTCTGACCTCCTCCCTATAGGATGTCTCATCGTTGTCGGTGATCAGGCCTACCTGAGTACAGGTAGGAGTACAGGAGGGGACTGAGCACACACCCCTGAGGTGCCCCCATGTTGAGGATCAGCGTGGCAGATGTGTTGTTACCTACCCGTACCACCTGGGGCCGGCCCGTCAGGAAGTCCAGGATCCAGTTGCAGAGGGAGTGGTTTAGTCCTAGGGTCCTTAGCTTAGTGATGAGCATTGAGGGCACTATGGTGTTGAATGCTGAGCTGTAGTCAATGAAAAGCATTCTCACATACAGTTGAAGTGTCACGTTCGTTATAATGAGTGGACCAAGATGCAGCGTGGCATGTTTCCATCCTCTTTATTTGGAAGAGAAAACTCAAATAAAAAAAACAATAAAGCGCAAAACGAAACGTGAAGCTCAATGTAGTGCTCGCAGGCAACTATACCTAGACAAGATCCCACAAAGCACAATGGGGAAATGGCTGCCTAAATATGATCCCCAATTAGAGACAACGATAAACAGCTGCCTCTGATTGGGAACCATTCCAGGCCAACATAGATATATAATCATCTAGATGACCCACCCCATTCACACCCCGACCTAACCAACATAGAGAATAATAAGCTCTCTGTGGTCAGGGCGTGACAGTACCCCCCCCCCCCCCCCAACGGTGCGGACTCCGACCGCAAAACCTGACTCAATAGGGGAGGGTCCGGGTGGGCATCTACCGTCCGGGTGGGCATCTGGTGCGGGGCGAAGTACCCACTCCGCTCACGGATACGTCATCTTCAATGGCAGCTCTGGTGCAGGGATTGTCGCCGGAAGCTCCGGACCGTGGATTGTCGACGGAGGAACCGGACTGTGGGTCGTCGCCGGAGGGACCGTGGCTCGTCACCGGAGGAACCGGACCGTGAATAGTCACCGGATGCTCCGGACCGTGGATCGTCGCCGGGGGCTCCGGACCGTGGACCGTCATTGGAGGTTCCGGACTGTGGACCGTCGCCGGAGGTCCTGGACTGTGAAACGTCGCCGGAAGCTCTGGACTGGGAACTGTCACCGGAAGCTCTGGACTGGGAACTGTCGCCGGAAGCTCTGGACTGGGAACTGTCGCCAGACGCCTGGTATGTGGGGCCGGCACAGGTGGCACCGGGCTGGTGACACACACCTCAGGGCAAGTGCGGGGAGGAGGCACAGGACGTACTAGACTGTGGAGGCGCACTGGAGGCCTGGAGCGTAGAGCTAGCACAACGCGTCCTGGACAAATGACCACCTTCGCATGGCAAGTGCGGAGAGCTGGCACAGGATGCACTGGGCTGTGAATGCGCACTGGAGACACAGTGCGTATCACCGCAAAACATGGTGCCTGACCGGTCACACGCTCCCCACGGTGAGTACGGGGAGTTGGCTCTGGTTCAAAACCTGGCTCCGCCAACCACCCTGTGTGCCACCCCCCCAAAAAATTGGAGGCTGCCTCTCGGGCTTCAGTCATGGCCACGAACCCCGGTGTCGTCGTTGTTCCTCCCTTGCTGCCTCCGTTTGCTCCCATGGAAGGCGATCCTTTCCTGCCAGGATCTCCTCCCACGTCCAGGATCCCTTACCATCCAAGATATCCTCCAATGTCCAGGATGTCTGCTCCTCCTGGCCACGCTGCTTGGTCTGTTTGTGGTGGGATCTTCTGTCACGTTCGTTATAATGAGTGGACCAAGATGCAGCGTGGCATGTTTCCATCCTCTTTATTTGGAAGAGAAAACTCAAAGAAGAAAACAATAAAGCGCAAAACGAAACGTGAAGCTACTATAGTGCTTGCAGGCAACTATACCTAGACAAGATCCCACAAAGCACAATGGGGAAATGGCTGACTAAATATGATCCCCAATCAGAGACAACGATAAACAGCTGCCTCTGATTGGGAACCATACCAGAACAACATAGATATATAATCACCTAGATGACCCACCCTAGTCACACTCCGACCTAACCAACACAGAGAATAGAACGCTCTCTATGGTCAGGGCGTGACATGAAGTTGGAGGTTTACATACACTTGGGTTGGAGTCATTAAAACTCATTTTTCAACCACTCCACAAATTTCTTGTTAACAAACTATAGTTTTGGCAAGTCGGTTAGGACATCTACTTTGTGCATGACACAAGTAATTTTTCCAACAATTGTTTACAGACAGATTATTTCACTTATAATTCACTGTATCACAATTCCAGGAGGTCAGAAGTTTACATACACTAAGTTGACTGTACCTTTAAACAGCTTGTAAAATTCCTGAAAATTATGTCATGGCTTTAGAAGCTTCTGATAGGCTAATTGACATCATTTGAGTCAATTGGAGGTGTACCTGTGGATGTATTTCAAGGCCTACCTTCAAACCCAGTGCCTCTTTGCTTGACATAATGGGAAAATCAAAAGAAATCAACCAAGACCGTAGAAAAAAATTGTAGACCTCCAAGTCTGGTTCATCCTTTGGGAGCAATTTCCAAATGCCTGAAGGTACCACGTTCATCTGTACAAACAATAGTACACAAGTATAAACACCATGGGACCACGCAGCCGTCATACCGCTCAGGAAGGAGACGAGTTCTGTCTCCTAGAGATGAACGTACTTTGGTGCGAATAGTGCAATTCAATCCCAGAACAACAGCAAAGAACCTTGTGAAGATGCTGGAGGAAACCGGTACAAAAGTATCTATATCCACAGTAAAACAAGTCCTATATCGACATAACCTGAAAGGCCGCTCAGCAAGGAAGAAGCCACTACTCCAAAACCGCCATAAAAAAAGATAGACTATGGTTTGCAACTGCACATGGGGTCAAAGATTGTACTTTTTGGAGAAATGTCCTCTGGTCTGATGAAACACAAATAGAACTGTTTGGCCGTAATGACCATCATTATGTTTGGAGGAAAAAAGGGGAGGCCTCCAAACCCGAAGAACACCATCCCAACCGTGACGCACGGGGACTGGTGCACTTCACAAAATAGATGCCATCATGAGGAGGGAAAGTATGTGGATATATTGAAGCAACATCTCAAGACATCAGTCAGGAAGTTTAAGCTTGTTCGCAAATGGGTCTTCCAAAAGGACAATGACCCCAAGCATACTTCCAAAGTTCTGGCAAAATGGCTTAAGGACAACAAAGTCAAGGTATTGGAGTGGCCATCACAAAGCCCTGACCTCAATCCTATAGAAAATGTGTGGAAAGAACTGAAAAAGTGTGTGTGAGCAAGGAGGCCTACAAACCTGACTCAGTTACACCAGCTCTGTCAGGAGGAATGGGCCAAAATTCACCCAACTTATTGTGGGAAGCTTGTGGAAGGCTACCCGAAACGTTTGACCCAAGTTGAACAATTTAAAGGCAATGCTACCAAATACTAATTGAGTGTATGTAAACTTCTGATTCACTGGGAATGTGATGAAAGAAATAAAAGCTGAAATAAATCATTCTCTCTACTATTATTCTGACATTTCACATTCTTAAAATAAAGCGGTGATCTTAACTGACCTAAGATAGGGACTTTTTACTAACATTAAATGTCAGGAATTGTGAAAACTGAGTTTAAATGTATTTGGCTAAGGTGTATGTAAACCTCCGACTTCAACTGTAGGTGTTCCTTTTGTCCAGGTGAGAAAGGGCAATAGAGATTGCATCATCTGTGGTCTTCTATTAGGACATTTAAACCAGCGGAGGCTGGTGGGAAGATCTATAGGCGGATGGGGTCGTTGCAATGGCCGGAATGGAAGTCATTGAACTGAGTGAAACGTGGTTTCTATATGTTTGAGGTCTTTGATATCGTTCCATTAATTCCATCCAGTCATTACAATGAGCTCATCCTCTTATAGCTCCAGCCTCCTCTGATGTAAAGGCCTTAATCAGCGTTACAGTGCTGTATTTGATCTACGGATGTGCTAACACCAGCAGTGCAAGCTTCTTTTGCACAAGTGAAGTGAGCTTGGAAAAACTGAAAATTTGTCCTCAACTCAAAATCAAATATGCTTCCCAAAAATAACATGGTCACTGTGGTAGAACGTTTATTTTGATTGGTGATTTTCTGCATTTATCAAAGTCCCATCAGGTAGCCTGATTTCAGATATGTCCATGTAAACTGGATGATTAGGGAAATGGTTATTTTTGCAAAGCATGTAGCCATTTAAATCAAACTATTATATTAATCTGACTATTCACAATTCATCATACCATTGTGTGCACGTAACATACTCATTGTCAGTCAGCCATGGAAACAGGTACAGCTCAGTGTAAGAAGGCGAATGAAGGCCGTCCTCTCAAGGAACTGGTTTTGCCACTGTGCTGGATGGTAGAGAATACTTACTGAAGTGGTACATCTTTCGACCATCTGGATTGTGGAATGCTAATAGTGGTCAGTATATCAGTTGGAGAGTGATCTCTTACTCATATCTCTGGATAAAATAGCAAAGAAAAATGCTGTTGATGTTTGCGGTCTTCCTCGTGGAATCATCTCTGTAAATAGCTTTGCTGGTCCTAATTTGGAATTCTCTGTCTGGACTGTAACTTCTCAGAAATGTTTGTGTAAAACAAATGGCCCAAATTACTAACTTGGCTCTGCACTGTTCACAGGAGACATTCCTGGTGTATCTTGTCATCATCCCTCCGTAAGAAGCCTCTTAGTAAACATGTTTGTTTGGATGGGAAGCACCTGTGGGCCAGGGATGGGATTAGGAGTCGTCTCAGACTCCAAAGACGGTTATTCTTACCTGATAGGTAAATGCTCTGTGTTATTAAGAGGGCTTCCTTCACCTGCACACAGGCTCCACTCAACGTGTCAACGCTGCACGGCGCGGCTAGCCATTCCTGTCACGTTAATCAGTAGGGTCTCTACTCTCTGAGGGTTGTCGTAGACATGGTCTAGCGCTGCACCTCTCCTCATTCCATAGAGGCTGGGGGAAAGAAACGGCACGTTCTACAAACCGTTATTTTACTCGTTTTACTCGTCACGTTCTTTTGGATTCGGCCCTCGTTGTGAAAAGATGTACGTATGTGCCCTATCAAGAGAAATAACAGTTAAGGTTGTATGCTATGCATGGTTCTCATCAAAACCACTCACATGCCACTGGTGAATGTTTTGAGCTGTTGCAAACCAATACGCGTAATGCTAAGCCGCCACAAACGGAGCTGAAACCAAGGTATTGGCAGGAGAGGTATCGAGAGTACCATGTTTCTAATTGTGGGGAAAAAATACTGTCATTTAGTGTCACCGCAGGAAGGCATTTTCTGTTGCATATATCAGCAGTGAGAGTAATGGTTGGGGGTCTTGGCATCCTTACTCAGTGTTTTATTTTTTATATAACAGTCATACTTGTCTTTGCAATGTAATGAGTCTTGTATGAGGTGACCACAGGCACAGTTTGTGAGGTTGTTATATATGCAGGAAGAAAAGACCACACACACTCTTAATCAGCAGTTGCGCATCTGGTTAGGTATGTCAATATTTATCACCAAGATGTCATCTTCATACCATTTTCAATTCTTCAATACAGTCATCTCCAGGATACATGGTTATTCATACTAGGCTTCTGCATTCATATCCACCTCTGTCACAGCCTCTGACTGCATTGTGACAGACAAGTTCGGGTCTGTCTGACAAGTGTTTCCATATGGACAGTTGAAACGGCACATTACTGTGATAATGAAAGCCAGTCCTTTAATCTCCGACATAATCAATATATGATTTTTTTTAAAGGACAATATTGGTGTGACAGAGATGGACAGGAAGATGGGTCATACACGAAATTAGTGTCTTTTGAGTCCCTTTATTTTAAGTTTAAAATTGTGCACAATGGGGGCGGGGGAGAGACTTGAGAAAAGTAACCCTCATGTCGAGTCAATGACTCGTGACTGATAGCCTAATTGTCACAGGCACCATCTATCATATGAAAAGGGAGAATCAAAACATTGCAAGAACAGAGCAATCAACGTGTTGGTGACACTGTGGAATAAAGGATCTTTCATCTTAATGGAGGCAATAAATCATCATTCTGGTTGTGATTCGACATCTCAAATGTATAATTGTTCTCATTCGCATGTGGAAGATTCTTATTCTAGTTTGACAGAAAATGAAAGGCATTTTAAAGAACTTTGAACTATTTGGATTTCTCATGAAATTCAAAATGCCAAACATTGAGGTTGTGACTTTATTTTTTATTTTTACAGCAGACCCTGAGCTTTCTGGGTTATCTTATCATTAGAGCTGCTGTGTGAGAGAGTCTTTTCTCACAGTTCACCAGACTGTAAAACCGGGGGTTAATTGATATTGCCTTTGGGTGAAAGGGTCACTTCTTTTACCCAAAACATATCCTTTTTGTCAGTTTCAAGTTCTCAGAGTTTTGTTTTGGCCTCTTTCTCTTTTAGAGGAAGCGGGTGAGTATCCTCAGGTAACGGTGAATGATCTTGCCCCAAGTCTTTTCACATGAATAGGCACCTTGAAAATAACCACACTACCTTAGCTGTTGGGGCAGAGAAGTTCTTTGAAGTCTGGTAATGTACACCAACCCCTCCCTCTTCCTCTCTGCTTTATTTATGGTATTTGTTTCAAGCACAGACGAGAAGAAAATGTTTTTAGTTCATTCATATTTTGAGAGAAAAGGATTGTAGAGAAAACATTTGTATTTGTTCAAGAGGCAATCAGCAGTTGCTGCATCCATTTTTTTTTTACGTATAAATGAATGACGTGTAAACATTGATTCTTGACGAATATAACTTATAACTGCCTCATGAGCTTAGTTTAACTATCGTACCCCATCAGAACGCAAATATAAGCTTGTAACAAGCTGCTTGTTCTACTCCAATGGTTGTAAACAAAGTAAATGTGAACAAACACTATGTGCTCTATTCAATCCGCATCGGGGAAGTTCAGCTTTACAGTGTGGTTGAAATTTAAAGGCAATGTTCTTGCTTTAGTGGAGACTGCATTCCTAATAAATGCTGCGTACGTCGGCTCAGTCGGAAATGACCATCACGTTTCCACTGCAGAATCCGTAACCCTTCAGCTTTACAGATTGAATAGAGCCTTATAGCCTCAAAACTATCATTTTGATATCAAGGATGGTCAGTTGCTGCAGGCTCTGTTATTGTTTCAACTGCTGATTGGCCCTTTAAAGGGTTAGACCGATGGCCCTGGGTGAACTGGGTTATGTTGGGTGGAGGAGGTATTGAGGTTGTCTATCAGCTCTTCTAGTCCTTTCTTCCCTCCCCATCTGGCAGCTGGTTCATCATTGTTAATAGACACCAAAGTGCTAAATGTTGTTTGTCTTCAGATAGTGGCGGACCTGTGAATGCACGACTTTTGGAAGTGTGTCATCGAACTTTAAAAGCTTCCTACTGTTCCTGTTGGCAGACGAAGAGAGATAGTCATGTGTAAGTAATGGCCTGCATTATATCCAGTGTTGTTTAACCCAATGGCTCACACTGCCGGACAACAGCCACCGAGAGGAGAAAATCCAACACATTTACACCTCCCCGAGATCAAAGATTTCTCCTCTTTCTTGTGGATTTATACGCTTAAGCAAATGAGCTTGTGTGTAACCCCCTCTTTGTCTGGTGTAAGTCAGTCTTTAGTGTAGAAACAAATGGAGGGCATTATGTGTTTCACGGTGGAAGAGGTGGTATCAAAGTAAGCAGCCCCCAGTCTATCTAAACTGTACAAAGCACAATGGAGACAGTTGAAAACACACGGTAAATGGGTTTTTTGCTGCTTCCCTTCAAAAAGCCATGAGGATAAATAGATGTGACATAATTGGCCTTAATTTTGAACATCAGGAGATTTGAGTATTTAGTATTTATTAGGATTCCGCATTATTTGGGAAAACTCTCAAAGATGAGAAATTTGAGTACATTTTATTCACGTACTCAAAGTTTTGAGCTCAAGGCCACTTATTTATCTTATTTAATTTTGTCTGGCACAAAAGCTAGACATAACATGTGTATGCTTTTTAGTTGATGCTCTGAACTGAATGCATCTATCTAGAAAGGCTGGTATGTCGGGATGTCTAGGAGGCCCAGTTTGAAACATTGCCTGCCTGAATCAGGCCTGTCTGCAGCTGTAGAGAACTGGGCTTGGACTCTCATGCATAGTCTTTGAAATGGGCCATCATTAGATTTCATTATTTTATGTTATAGGCCTATGTGATTGGTAAGTAGGCCTATATTATTTGACGGATCTGATATTTAGTGTACGACTATGCCAGGTTGTGTGGTTCTTTGCAGCCTGAAAGCATGCAGAGGTAGGGCTAGAGGATTTGGAGGTGTGCTAGGCTTCATAATGACCTGTTTTGTATAGAAATTGTTTACAGACTGTTAAAAACCTTTGGCGACACCGACCTTGGCAGTTTTTACATCATAAATAATTTTCGGGGTGTTGTTAAAAAGCCTGCGGACATTTTCTTGTTTTTTCTGGACATGAGGAATATGCAAATGATGTTGATGTTGTTGAAAATACAAGGTTGTCGGTAAAAGAGGACCGTGGGCTCATTTTCAACATTTTAACTAAGTCCAAAAATATATATATAAAAATGTGGTTTGTTTAGACTCTCGATGCATGAATATTTGCCATTGCAGGTAAGGTTGAAATCCCATTTGTAGTAGTTGGCTTGAGGTTACACCGAAACAACATTTTTATTTTCAAAGCAGGTAGGACTGAAGCACTGGAATTTGTTGAATCTGTAATTTGTTATGACACTTACCTGAGAGGCCATCAGTGGGCTTAATCTGGGCAGACTTTGAGGCTACGTTATGGTGCTTGTGTTTTTGCTGGGATAGCAGTCCATTGTTAGTGGATTAGTTTGCATGTTCACAGGAAATTGACAAGAATAGTCTTCACATATAACTTTCCACCAGACATGAAATCATTATAGCTAAATACTTTCCATTCTTTAATTACAAGCTATCAAGGTAATCCGCTTCAGTAATTCAAGAATCACATGAACTCCTGCTGTCATGTTAAATCAACATGCGTCTGAGTCAAGCTGAGATTCACCATATCAAAGGAATATCTCTGTGACTGAGTGGCAGAGGTAAACCTGTGGTTGATGCTAGGATAATATTTTGAAACATACAGTATCACAGTCCTGCATTTGTGTGAATCATCAGCTCTTTCAAGCCAGCAAAACACGGTGTCACGTTTTAGTGTTAAGAGTCTGAAGCAAAGCATCTATTTACGTTCTCTGGCTTACAAGGCTATAGTTGAGGTTAGGTAGGCTGTGGTGTCACACACACACACACACACACACACACACACACACACACACACACAAGCACACACACACACACACACACACACACACACACACACACACACACACACACACACACACACACACACACACACACACACACACACACACACACACACACACACACACACACACACACACACACAGCTGGTTACAGTCTGGCAGGCTCACCTTGGTTTGCCTTTCCCCAGCCCCCTTCACTGTAAATCAGAGGTTGGATTTACGACCGAGGCCAGTCACTCAGTTCATCATCACTTTCCTCTCTGTCTCTCTCTCTCCCGTATGTTACTATAGGGTAGTCAAGGATATTGCCTTTTAATGTCCACCTTATTATTTTATTATGTTGGAATGTCAGGGCTGTCTAGTAATCTTATGACAGTTGTTTTTTCCCCCTTAGCACAGAGAGGCTACACCTGCCTGGTACAGATGTAGCCTGGAGACATCAGCATCCTGCAGGAAAGTCTGTTGGACAACAACAGAAGTTTGATTTGAATGAATTGGAAGGAGGGAGTTTAAGCACACAGATTGTATTGATAGAGACAGCATGCCGCGTATCCTTCTCATTGCAGATGTGACCAAATGCATGTTTCCAGATGAGAAATCCATCCCATATCTGTGGTAGCCTGTCAATTTCTGTCTGGCAGAGAGGCAAACATCTTCTGGTTGAGTCCAATAAAGATTGAAAATATTGTGCTTTTGGCAGAGATAAAGATATTTGGTTAGATAATGAGGGGGTAAATTCAAAGTTTATATAGTCTGTCTATGATACATCTGCAGTTCCCAGGCAATGTGTGCCCTGTGTAGGGTGCTGTCTTTCGGATGGGACGTTAAACGGGTGTCCTGACTCTCTGAGGTCATTAAAGATCTCATGGCACTTATCGTAAGAGTAGGGGTGTTAACCCCGGTGTCCTGGCTAAATTCCCAATCTGGCCCTCAAACCATCATGGTCACCTAATAATCCCCAGTTTACAATTGGCTCATTCATCCCCCCTCCTCTCCCCTGTAACTATTCTCCAGGTCGTTGCTGCAAATGAGAACGTGTTCTCAGTCAACTTACCTGGTAAAATAACGGTAAAATAAATAAATAAATAAAAATGTGGTAAACTGTCTTGTAAGCAATGAATTGGAAATGGACACAATCACTATTAGTATACATATAAAGTACAATAGATGTTGATCCTTAAGCTTTTACACGCATGGGAATTGGCCTATATGGCTAAATTGAAATGTTTCTCACAGAGGAAATTTGAAATGCATAAGCATGGTAGCAATTGAAAGGAAACCGTTTGGAGCAATGGGGAAATGATTAGGACAAAGTTGAGGACAAAGCAGTTCACCTGAAACAAGACTAAATCCAAACATTATACGGCTTTCTGCTGCATTTGTTGATAACGAAATCTGAAAATACTCTGGATACGTTCAATAACATGGTAACAGTATTCCTGGAAAATGTAGGGTAGATGCAACATACGACAAAGAAAATGGTTTGAGTGAGAGGACTACCTGGTGTCTCCACAGTTCCTACGTAATTTCAATGCACTTTTATGACTCAAAGAAGAGTCTTCACCTATAAGGTGTTTTTTGAGCTCTCCTAGCTGTGCTGTTGAGGATCTAGAGCAAGCACACTTGTAGTTGTTTTGTTTGGATCACAACCCTGCATCCCCTGCCATTGCACAATAACTATTGGTGTTTTCGCAATCCAAAAATGGACCATTATAAATCAGAATCTGGGTCAGGTGGGCATCATTTGAAAGCTTGATCCATTGCCAACGCGACAAGTTAAGTTATACAATACGGTATTAGGCTTTCAAAAGGCAATTCAGAGAAACAGATGATTTTGGTGCGCATTGAATGGAGACATGAGTGAATTCATGCAGCAAATTTTCTTCACACTAAGACAAACAGGCTCATTCTGTTAAGAACAACCCAGGGTATGAAGCCATGTCATCTTGTAACTGTACATCAAACATAGTGGTTATAAAGGTTGACACTGTTTATGACATGGGTTTTATGATATGGAAATGTAAAGTGCACATTTGGCTTGCTAGTATGACATCAAAGCGGTATTTATTATAATCCTGAACGTCTCATATTTCCAAATACATCTAGTCCTCTTAATTTATAGCATTTTCTTTACTCAGACACCAAAACATTTGCAAAAGTGGCCTAATTAGCGGAGGGATGGGGGCAGCTTCTTGTCGCGTGAGGTGCTCAAGTTCAGAACGGCTGTCAGTCAAAACCCATACAACGCTGTGAAGCGCAGAGCTCTGACGTAATGTATAGCATGTTACTGTACAGCCACTGTGTTCCAATTGATGCGCTTATCAGTGTCCAAATTTGCCATTTTTAACACGTACAGTATACAGGTATTCGTGTAAAGTCCTACGGTAATGCCATCAGCTAGCTTTTACTTGAAGATTTAAATCATTTCTGTCTCTGACCAGCCTTTGGGTAAACCCACAACAGTAAAGGTGTTTGACTGTTCCTGTCTGTTTGTGTGCTGACCCCGCAGACAGCCGTCTGCTCTACAGAAGCCCGTTCCTCTGTGAGCTCCTGTGTGTGACGCCTGACATCATTCCTGTTGGATCTTCACGTCTGTAATTTTCAAACATGGCAGTCAGGCTGCTAGTAAAAATACACAGCTGCTAGTACTGGGTCATCTATGTTGATGCTGTAAACTACTTCTGTTGTATCACTGACCCAAAAACAAAATGACCAGGATGTTTTTATGAGGAGTTATATTAAAATGGTTATGCACTTATTGTAAAAGAGTCAACACCATGCTTTTTATCATACTTATTAACATCTGACATATCGCTTGTCTTTTTGAAGTCTAACAGCGGAAATATTGTTCTCGCAGGAGTGCCAACTCCTGGAAGTGCAAAATCGTCACAGGTTATCCCTAATGAGTCACCACAGTTCATTTGCATCAGGGCACATTAATTGGTATATCCCATTCAGCCATATCAAGAGGAAGCTGTTGTGTGGCACACACATTATATCCAATAAGGTTAAATCCCCTGAATTATTCCTGTTCACAGGAAGGAGAACATATTTATTGTCACGCCACTAATGGGCAGTGGGGAGGTGGAAGTGCAGTTTTAATTACTTGTCATCTGTGCATCCTGTTTCCCCATCAAATCAACATCTTCAGTCCTTTGATGCCAACATCAGAGGGCCAAAGATAGCAACGTATCCACAGGTTGTGGGCGACAATCTCCCTTCCTTGCCTCACCAGTTATTATCTCCCTCGTTTAAATGAAAGAGATCTGTGGTGATGTCCTTACTCATACAGTAGTTTATATTACATACACTTATATTGCTTACAGGTGAGTACGTTCTTGGAAAATAACAGCCTAGCAACATCCTCATTCAGTAATAGGCAAGGTAATGGAGTAACCCCTACCCATAATATCTACATATGTTACACCTGCTTTGGGTGCAACCAAATGAAGTCGTTAGAGACTGGGGTTTGTGCACTTGAACTCTTCATCTCCATTAAAGAGATGAGGGTTGCAGTTGAATGTTAATACATTCCATGAATAAGCCAAAGGTTCCATCAAGAAGAAAGGTTCTAGGTGAGCAAGTGGACTACGCTGATGGCCATCTTTAAGTTTCATACTGTAGATGTTTAATGATTTGTATTACAGTTGCTTGTGTGTGTGTGTGTGTGTGTGTGTGTGTGTGTGTGTGTGTGTGTGTGTGTGTGTGTGTGTGTGTGTGTGTGTGTGTGTGTGTGTGTGTGTGTGTGTGTGCGTGCGTGCGTGCGTGCGTGCGTGCGTGCGTGCGTGCGTGCGTGCGTGCGTGCGTGCGTGCGTGCGTGCGTGCGTGCGTGCGTGCGATCACAGATCCATTTACATTTTAGCAGATCAACTCACAATCCCATATAAAACACATACAGTATATAGAACCACGTCTTGTCCTCAACATCCAGGTCAAGGAGAAACACAGGTCTGAATGTGTGAGTTTAAAAGCACATGCTTTACCAAACACAATGCCCATTTCACGTAAATGTTTTGGTGTTTTTCTAACTCTGTTTGTTTGCAAACCTCCTGTTACTTAACTACTCTTTATGAGGGGGTATTTGAGGTAGTCTGCAAACATTCTCACTGTTGAGGAGAGGCGAATATGCTATTTTATTGTATTGCACTGCACAAGAGGATTCACGCTGAATGTTTGCAGATTAGCTATGAGTGTAAACCAGCAACATGTACTAAAAAGGGTTCCCTTTTCCTTCAGACATTTATATCAAACAGCAAGGCCCTTGTTTTAAAACTCTAAAGATGCCAACTCTTTCCCTCAAAGAATTAGCTGTTATACTGTATGTCTAGTGGGTCATTTAGAGTTTTCTCCTCACCATTGTGCTATATGAGATTCCATCCACCGATGTTTTGGGTCTTCCCCACCGCCGTTGATGGTCTCGACAAAAGCAAGGGGAAGCCTCTCTAGTACTAGCTGATGCACATGTGTGGGAAGAGGACAATTGCAAACTGTATACCCTGTGCTTTGAAATGCCTACCCCTCTGCTTTGTCACGCTTGACACCTTGAAGTAAATACTCTTAAACTCTGCAGTTCCTCGTTACCTATAAGGCGGGGGACACACAAAGAAAGTCAAATGTTGCATACTGAAACAACAAATGCTTGAAAGGGATGGATGTTTTGTGCACTATGTAATGGGAATGCGGAAGTATGTCCATTTAATGCATTGCCTCTTTAAAATGTAATTCATTTGTTCTGGCATCAGGCAAAGCTTGTACCCACGGTACGCTTGTGGTCTGGGACAAGCATGACGACACTATCCCCACACATCCCTCACACCTCCCTGCAAGTTCAGAGTTCAACATCAGAGTTCACTTGGCTATCTGACTAAGCTGGGAGTTAGACCCAAGCCTCCATGTGTTAGTTAGGACATATGGTTCTTCTGCTCAAGATGACCAGGCCAAAGGGAGTGTGGTGAGCCTCTCACCTCGCCTCAACCTTCCCTAGAAGTCACTGTCTAAAACAGCCATATGGCATGCAGGAGTAGCAATGGGACTGGTTCTTGTGTACATCAAATTATTCAGCTCACTACAGTGGTTTGATGTTAGGATTTGTAAAATAAAGGAACGTATCACGGTGATTCCCATATGGCCTAATGCATTATTTCCATAAAAAGTAGCGTTTTAGAACTGTAGCAATATGCATCATTAGTTATAAATGTGGTGTATACCTTGTGTCATGTTACCTTGCAGTAGGTCATGTTTTGGAATTGGTCAGACTAATGGAACATGATTACATGCAATTACAAACATCCATCTTGGCCATGTACTGTTATAATCTCCACCCGGCACAGCCAGAAGAGGACTGGCCACCACTCAGAGCCTGGTTCCTCTCTAGGTTTCTCTATAGCACTTTGTGACATCGGCTGATGTAAAAAGGGCTTTATAAATACATTTGATTTGATGCAATAATGTGCCAATTATTTCATAAGACAGTTAAATATTTTAACACTCTTTTATTTCAAATAAAAATATAAATTTATATCAGAATCTATATAAACTTGTATAAATCACAGTGTTAATACATTTACAATAATGTGATAACAGCATAAAGAGCACCTTCTCTTCGAATAGTTGTGACCCAAAAATAATTAAGTGCCATTATCTATAAGTTATGTACAATACAGTAATTTACCGTAATAATCATATATGTCAAGTTCCATAGAGAAACAATCACAACTCCTCTGCTATTTTTGAGTGACAAAATCAGAAGACCAAAACAAAACGGTCCCCCAATAGTAAACTCTTTCCTTTCCACTTCACTTGTCAGAAATCACATCAGTCCTTCAGTTAGACTTTCTGAAAGGCTACCGAAATCCATAGATTGCTGCTGATTCAATGTCTTTGGCAAGTGTGCAGACTTCGAGTTGCCTTGCTGTTGTGCTCCCCTCTCTGTGTTCTGCAGGACAAACCGTCTCCACAGTCACACCGCTGGAATATCTCTAAACCTTGTGTGCCTTTCCTTTTGTGCTTGGTGCAGACCTGACCCTCTTTCAACACTGGCTTGCAGATCTTGGACCAGAAATGACGCGCACAGCAAAGTCCCTCTGTGCAATCTGAAGACCTCAGGCAGTGCTTTCCTTCCAGACCTGGACAAATAAGTTAACCACATTAGCATATTGTTGGCTTTGTGTATAACAAGACATATATCACTCGGAGTCCATTTACAACAGTAAACTTCAGAACTGATTTGGTACACACCTTTTGGGGTTTGTGAAAGATCTTGTGTGGGCAACTTGGAGTTCAGTTCCACTGTAGAGTTTTTCTCCTGTGTATTGCTGAGTGTCACTATGTCCTCCATTCTGATGTGCTGAACCATGTCAGGATCGACGGGTAAACACACACCTAGGAAGGTAACAAGAAGATCAAACATGAGATGATGTGCTTGAAATTACACTAAGTCGTTCAACACGCGTGTTGAATTGCTTAAATTCAACTGACTGCACTTCTCTTCAAAAGTTCAAAGCAGTGAGGAACGGCTTTAGACACATCTTCTAAGGCTCTATTGAACAGATTTGACGGTGTAATTTAACATGAAAGAGCTGGGACTTGTAGACTACTCGCCATTGCTGCACTGGTTGCCCGGGCAACACATAGTGTCCCGGATACAGCGCTTCCTGCGCCTCTTGCACGGGAGACAGGCGCCTCGGGACACAACGCATAAACCATGGTCACCGCACTCGTCATCCGTGGAGCAACTCAAAGACTGAAAGAAGCGAGGTAAATGATTAATGTATGCATTTAACTTTTTAGAATACTATCCAATTTAAATAATAGGCATATTGCTGATGGTAAACTGTTCAATTTAACGGAGGGAATCTATGGTCCATTTTTAAACCTCCAATTTCAACACAATTTATAGCCTAGTTTGATCAATATAAAATAGTCAACTTTTATGACAAATTGATGCTGGGCTTACCTGTATGGTATCAATTGCCATATTTTGGGTCCCGCTGTCAAATGAAAAGTCGTCAGGGCTCGCGCTTATCGGGTGACTCGGACTCGCCACTAAAGGTATGTTCTTGATGGCATTTGAGCTGAGAAGCACGGATCCAGCGCATGCAGAATCAAAGTATCCGACCAGCATGTAAAAGACAGCGGAATAACCGAATGGCAGCATCATTGCTATTGTAGAAATGGTTGTTGTATGTAAAAAAAAAATGGTACCAATTCCAAGATGCAATAGTAGCCTACAACTCGAGGGCAGATAGGTGAACTAGTAGGAGGAGTAAACTACCACTGTAATCCTAGGATTCCTGATGCAAGATTTATACATACCGAGTTGTTTGCATCCCGCCCCCAGCTATGTGTAACAAAGGGGTGGATGACATTTCAAAGGGCTCAACTCATGATGCATCCCACAGCAAGTACCCATTGGCCGGGAACCCTATTCCAAAACATGTCAAAAATGTTTGCGTACAATTACTGTCAATGACTTTTCACGAGATGACACACCGACACATTTTTCCTCTAATGGACACGTTGCCCCTATTACGATTATGCAGCTACAGTCTTTCATTTGACTCATATTTTGTTGCGCCTTAACAGCATCTGGTCAGGTTTATTGATAACACTGGACATTTGCAGCCTTTTTTATCCCAGAAAGGCGTCGCTGGTTGCACTTAAGTCAGTATTTCGAGATGATGAACATAATGGGGGCTCCATTGTGTATATTGAGTAGTTTTTCGTTGTAAGCCTATAGGCTACTGTTAATATATGTTTATACCTTTTTATAACTGAGGTTTATCAGGGGTCATCAAATGCCCCTGCAAATAGTTGCTCTTACTGACACCAGGCGCCCCATGGTTTTTCTAATGGGTGATCATTAAAGACATTTACTCCCCATTAGCGGCATTTGATCCGTAATTGTACTGGAGGAACTTTGAAATGCTGGCGGGGATCAAAGGGGAATATGCAAATCGTGGAGAATGAAAAGTTTACTGAATTACTTATAAATATGGGTTGATTGGCACCCCGCGACAAAAGAATTCGCATCGGTCTCTCTTTCACATCGGTCTCTCTGAATTTCTTATGTAGCCTGTAAAACAATTAGACACAGAAGTAGGCCCTTCCCCTCGGATAAAGCTGCTGTCAGCCTAATTACCCATACAGCACCTCTCGAAGATGTAGCCGATTGTGAAAATTCCAACATTGTGGCATGATAATTACGTTTCAATACATCTGTACAGAGAATTGTAAAAACTGTTGCTTGATATCGGGTTATGAAAGAAAGCCTGTCCAGTTTTTAAAAGTAGCCTGCTCTTAAATTAGGAATAGTGGATTAGAAAAAGAGTAAAAAAATTATAAATTGCAATAGCCCAAAACATCTAATTTGAAATAAGTTTAAAAAGGGGAAAATTAACTACATATTTAAAATACTATAGGGGCTTGTATCACGATTGAATAAAATACAAAAATATATTAAAGTTGTATTTTTCAAATCTTAACCATAGCCTAAATAACCGAACTAGATAATTGAGTGAAGTATTCAGGAACAAAATACGATTTAACAGTTTCAAAGTGCATGTTTGCCAAAAAGCCTAGGCAAAGCCTCTGAAATAAATGGCTTTGATGTTGTTGACAAAGGTTAGTTAGGCTATAATAGGCCACCACAAGACAAACGTTCAATACACTTCATTAAACGTCAATTGGCAGCATTCATCCCGATTCGTTGGTCTTTAGGCTTTGTTTTAATTGTACATCCAAAGCCTACAGTGGTGTAAAATAAAGCTTGTGTGAAGGCCCCTTTGATGGGGACAGATCGAACAGTCCTGAACCCCCATGTCTTAATCAGACTCCGGCAGCTATGGCGTTTTTACAAACAGTCCGTTTGCTCGGCTTTTAGCGGGTTTTAAACAGACATTGTCCGCTACTCAGCAAATTAATTTGGTAGGATGCCAGGTCCGTTTTGAAATACCTGGTTGCGGCCTAATCCATTCATGCTACAATAGCCCATGTCCCTAAAGTGTTAAATAAACACACAATCCGGTTTGTGTTCGATTTAAATAATAAACGGGCAGAAAATGCATTTTATAGTTGTTAGATAAGGTAATCTTTCGCCTGGAGGGTCAGGTGTTCTGAAAGCTCCCTCCTGTGGTCAGAGTGGTTATCAAAGGAAGTAATAACAGTGTATTTAACATGTAATTCTATCAAATAAGCTGCCTTGTAGTTACAGACCCAGTACAAAATACCAGTAAAGATCAGGGAGTAAGTAACCAGAGAACAGCTTCACCAAATCAAATAAGGAGCATCATCTTTCATATTGATTGAAAGTTACATTTTATTGTAAGAAAACGGCATATAAATAGCTGGACCATTAAAAAAGCAGCAAGCCAAGTAATGACGACCGTTTAAGTTGTTTGATCTTGTCATGCAGCATTAAAACAAATATTGAAGATATCTTTTGGATGCCATCGAGTTTAAGGCACTTTCAATAATGCCAAAAGCCATGTAATGATGTTCAGAACTGGGGTGAGCGACTTCAGTCATTCAGTGGATGATGGTGATAACATGAAAAGATCATTCAAGCTTGAGAAAATATGTCAAGATTTAATTTGACAAAACATATCCCAAATATTCAAATTAAATAATAAAAGTATAACCTATTTATACATACATACATACATACATACATACATACATACATACATACATACATACATACATACATACATACATACATACATACATATATATATATATATTTTTTTAAATCAGCACTAAATATTGATGTACACAAATATTTACTTCTGGTCCTAAAATAAATAATATTCATTTGTTTTGAAGCGCAATATAAAAGTTAGAAATTATGATAATATATGTGAGGCCTGTAGAATAGCAGCCATCTTGCCTTTCATTTAGAAATTCTAATGTTCTAAGGTCCATTTTGATGGGAAATTAATAATGTGAATAGTAGAATAATCTCTGTATGACAGACTGATTGTATTTAGCCATGTATCAAAGTCCACTTGCTGCCTCCCTTTAAATTGTCAGTGTATTGACATCACCTCCTGTGGGATGTTTACATGGGATACAGCTTTTGTCAAGTTGACATCAAAAGTCGATTATTTAGCCTTTTAGCTAACCCTTACCCTAACCCTTTTCTTAACTTTAACCTAATTCTCCTAACCTGATATGTTAATTATCCTAACCTGCTGAGTAAGTTCTGCTAAACCTACAACGAAAAGTACATTTTGACAAAAGCTGTGTCCTTTCTAGACAAAACCCCTGCTGTGTCCCTGTCTGGTAAGCCTGTTCTTGTACAAGTACCAGTTTGCCCTCTAGTGGTATACACTGTTCTTTGCTGTTTCCCCACTCAATGGTTGAATCATCCCTTTGTGCCCCCCCCCCCAAGGTCGATGCCCGAGCCCCCGGGAAAATCTAATTAGCATAATTCAAAAATCCCCATAAAAGAAATCGGTCATGTTTAAACTAGAGATATCTGTTTTTTTGTTGTTGTTGCATCGGATGCGTCTCAATCCACCTCATCCGCCTATGTCGCACTACTTCATCTGCTGAAAGGTCACAGAGCTAGAGCTGTGTTTGTCAGACCATGAGACATCCCGAAAATCGGTCTACTCACAAAATCGGTCTGTAGGGTCCGAATGGTTTGGCCTGCAAACTATTATAACCCCTCTATGAAAATATGAGACTCTCACGAACATGTCAATTGTTTTTCTCTAGGATGCCCACAGGACTCACAAGACTTGTCTGAAGGTCCCCGGTACCAGTAAAAAAAAACGAATAATAATAATAGAAGTACTGTGTTTATGGAGACTGTTTAGTGCCAAAAATAAGGGGTTAAATACATGTTTAAAGAATAATTATTGTATATTTCCAGATCTCTCATATCTCTCTCAGACACTCCCGAACAAACTTCCTTTTGAATTTTTTTGCAGGGGACTATCTGTTGTTCCTGTAGTGAATCTGTTATTCAATGCGTTTGTATGGGCTAATAGCAGTAAGGCCAAATAAAATGTTTAATCAATGATTATAATTTTTTTTATATACTGCAATGGGTCTTAAAATTCTAAATCAAATAGCTAAATGATCCTTGGTGTGACCTCCTTAAAGCAATTCCATATAGCTTATAGAGCCCCCCCCCCCACCACCCTTTTAAAATATATATTTCCGCACTATTAGGTTGGAATAATACTGTGAAATTGTGAAAATGACGATAAGAGCTGTTTGAAAATATCGGCTGAAATTTCAGCCTGTTCTGGTGGGATGGAGTTTTGGCCTGCCTGGTGACATCACTAGGTGGTAATTTAGTTAATAGACCAATAAGACAGTTACAAACCTTTCTCCCAATATAAGCTAGTTTTCAGTTTTCCCCTCCCCACTCAGACCACTCCCTGACAGTCCTAGCTAAATTCTTGCTTGAGAATGTGCGCTTTGCTAAGAAGCTATTTTTATAATTTTTTTACAATTTTAATTTAAAACAACCAGAGTAAGGTACTTCATTGTTACCCAGAAATGATTTGATATTGATATTTAAAAGAAAAACGGCTGCATGTGACCTTACATGGTAACTAACTACATGTAAATACATTGAAAAGTCCAATATGTCTTTGCAATTTCTTAACACTGTAGGGCTTTAGAAAAGATCTGAACGGTGAAGGGAAGGCCAAAGTAGTTTTTATCAATCAAACAACTTTGCGCTTATAAATTGTGTAATTACATGTGTGTAATTGAAAGTGGCGTGTGTGTGTATGTGTGTTTTTCCCCCAATGGAATACAGTATGCATAATAGACAATATATCACCTTTATGTGCTGTAATCATGTGTAACATCCAAATGTATAATATGATACAAAGGAACTTGTAAAAAATAACATTTTGAATATTGATGACAAGTGTTTAAAAGAGTCAACCCCCCCCCCCCCCCCCCCCCCCCGTTGGAATTGTGGTCCATAAACGCTACAACAGTGAGCAGGAATCTCTCCCTCTCAGTCTCAATCCACTCAGTATCACAAGTAATCACTGAAAACACTGGTATTGTAAGTGCTAACAGCCACAACAAATACATAAACCTAAATATACAAATGTGTGACAAAAATAAATCAAAACCCTCTCCATGAGGGGATCCAATGGGGGGCATGGTTGACGATGGTGGTGAGAGACTGAAGAGGACTTTTGTCGTTCTAAAACGTTAGTCCCAATGCCACCTCGGTGGAGAGTGGAGCAACATTGGTGAAGGCATCTTGGTGACCCAAAGCGGTACGACTGCCCCATTCACTGTCACTGTCCATTCACAGCATCATCAACTGTCTGTCTCGCTGTTCTCTGCAGGCAACCCCTTAAAATGGCATCCCCAGAAATTCAATTATGAGGCAGGACTAGGGAGCTACTGGAGAGGCTACTACACATGGAGGGAGGCGTTAAAAATCTGTATCCCAGCCAGACATATCATCTGGAGGAGGGTCATCGTTGTCCTCTGGGAAACTGTCAAAGTTGCTTGTGTCAGTTGAAGACGAGACCTGATAGAGAAGAGGAGGGGCTGGATTAATTGCATGTAATGGTTTAATAAAGGAAGTCATGCTAACACTGGCATGCTCTTCAGATGCATCATTTTAACATGAAACCAACATCTGTTTACTTACTTCAGGGATGATTGGAGGAGTCAGGGTTCCTTTCCTCAACCCTTCCCAGTTAAAGCCTTCAAACCATCTGAGATTCAAAGAGAGAAACAGAGTTATCTTTGAAAACAGAGTTATCTTTGCTGTTGTTTTTTTTTGGTCTAAAGTGCAATCATGGCCATTAGCCAGGCAGGGTAAAGTACTTAATTGACTTACTTGTGCTTTTGGATATCTTTGACTCCATTTTTCAAGTTTCCAAGTCTTTCCGAAGGATTGTCCCTGCATAGTTTCTTAATCAAATTGGCAGCATTTTTGGTAATCTTCTTTGGAAATTCAATCATGTCGATTCCTCTCAGAATTATATTGTACGTCTTCATTGGATCTGGCCCTGAGAATGGTGGGCTGAAAAAGAAGCAGGAGCATTCATTTAAAACAAATATGTGGTAATTTAACCCTACATGTAGATGTGGGTGGGGTTAAAGGTATGAGAGACAGAGCAGGCATTCCTTCTGATCCCAGTCACTTATTCTATTGGATATACAATAAAACCTCCTACAGCCATATCCACAAACTTCCTCCCTCACCTTCCAGTCAGGAGTTCGTACATGAGGATTCCCAATGACCAGTAGTCAGCGGAGATGTCGTGCCCCTTGTTCAGGATGATCTCAGGTGCCACGTACTCCGGGGTCCCGCAGAAAGTCCACGTCTTTTTCCCAAACCCAATCTTCTTGGCAAAGCCAAAGTCCACCTGTGAAAAGATAGGAGCGCCAATGAGATCTCATTGACTGAACACCCTTTCCCGCAGCTGCTGTAGGTCTTGAGCCATATTATTATACTGCAGGTGTGAAGGTGTCCTCAGGTCTCTGTCCACTCACCAGCTTGGCATAGCCTCTGTGATCCAGAATGAGGTTCTCGGGTTTGAGATCCCTGTAGATGATCCCTTTGGAATGTAGGTAAGCAAAGGCCTCCACCACACAGGCTGTGTAGAACCGCGTGGTCGAGTCTTCAAATGAACCTCTGCAATGTTGAAGACAATATTCACGCAAGTTAAAATGATGAAGGCAGGGGAAAGCAAGGCAACATGGTATCTTTTGAAAGTGAATTGGTTGAGATGCATTTCCCATACCTGTCCCTAAGTATGGTCCAGAGCTCTCCCCCAAGGCAAGCCTCCATCAACATGTAAAGATACTTGGCATCTTTGAATGTCCGATACAGCCTGAAACACACATCAAGAACATGTCAACTGTAAATTGCGTCCTTTTCTTGAGGATAATGAAGTAGTCTATCGGAAGAGATATCAGTAGAGACACCTGGCTGAGATATCTCTACATCTAGCTAGTATCTGACATCTCTACATATACAGTGCCTTCCAAAAGTATGCATATCTTCAGAAAGTATTCATACCCCTTGACTTATTCCACGTTTTGTTGTCACAGCCGGAATACCTTTTTTTTATACACACAATACCCCATAATTATAAAGTGAACATTTTTGCAAATGTATTGTGCATGAAATACAGAAATATCTCGTTTACATAAGTATTCAAACCCCTGAGTCAATACATGTTAGAATCACATTTGGCAGAGATTACAGCTGTGAGTATTTCTGGGTAAGTCTCTAAGAGCTTTGCACCCCTGGAGTGTACAATATTTACACATTATTCTATTTAATATTCACATTGACGGGATGTAGTGGAGTGGGTCGAGAGCTTCAAGTTCCCTCTGTGTCCACATCACTAAGGACCAATCATGGTCCAAACACACCAACACAGTCATTAAGAGGGTATGACAATGCCTCTTCCCTCTCCGGAGACTGAAAAAATTTGGCATGAGCCCTCAGATCCTCAAAAAGTTTTACAGTTGCACCATTGAGAGCTTGAATGGCCCTATCACCGCTTGGTATGGCAACTACAGAGGCGCTATAGAGGGTAACGCGTACACGCTCCCTGCCATCCAAGACCTCTATACCAGGTGGTGTCAGAGAAAGGTCCTACAAACACAAATTGTCAAAGACTCCAGCCACCCAAGTCATAGACTGTTCTCTCTGCTTCTGCATGGCCAGTGGTACCGGAGTGCCAAGTCTGGGACCAGAAGGCTCCTGGACAGTTATACCCCAAAGCCATAAGACCGCTGAAGAAAGTTAATGAAATGGTTACCCAGACTATTTACAGACTATTTACATTGGTGCAAATTTTTCGCACTGACATTTTATGCACACACACACACACACACACACACACACACACACACACACACACACACACACACACACACACACACACACACACACACACACACACACACACACACACACACACACACACACACACATTATTATCTATCCTAATTGCTTACACCTACTTACAGTACACGTACATACTGTATTACCTCAACTACCTCATACCCCTGCGCATTGACTCGGTACCGGTAATCCTTGTATATAGCCTTGTTATCATTATTTTTTTGTGTTACTATTGCCTTTAGTTTTTCTTATTTGCAAATTTGTATACATTTTTCATACTTTTTAAATCTGTATTGTTGGGAAAGGGCATGTGAGTAAGCATTTCACAGTAAAGTCTACACCTGTTTTATTCAGCACGTGACAGCACGTTTTAGGTTATTGTCCTGCTGAAAGGTGAATTTGTCTCCCAGGGTCTTGTGGAAAGCAGACTGAAACAAGTTTTCCTCTAGGATTTTGTCTGTGCTTAGCTTTATATGGTTTTATTTTTCCCTGCTGATGACAAGCATACCTACAACATCATGCAGTCACCACCATGCGAAAACCTCCCCTGACCTTTGTGGTTGAATCTGTCTTTGAAATACACTCCTTGATTGAGGAACTGTACAGATGTATGTGTGGGGTACAGAGATTATGTTGTCATTCAAAAATCATGTTAAACACTATAATTGCACACACAGTGAGTGCATGCAACTTATTATGTGACTTGTTACCCAAATCTTTTCTCCTGAACATTATTTAGGCTTTCCATAACATACTTATTGACTCAAGGCAATTTGTAAAAAAAAATCCAAAAACATAATTCCACTTTGACATTATGTATTGCGTGTAGGCAAGTGACACAAAATCTCAATTTAATCTATTTTTAATTCAGGCTGTAACACAAGCAAATGTGGACAAAGTCAAGGGGTGTGAATACTTTCTGAAGGCACTGTATGTAGCTACCTGACAATGAAGTCTGAGTGGGCCTCCTGCATGATCTGCTTCTCGGAGCGGATGTGCTCCTGTTGCCGAGTGTCCACGATGTGCCTCTTCTTCAGGATCTTCATCGCAAAAGTTTTGATCTCATCGCTTTTTAGCTGCACCTGCAGGACACAGACGACGCAAGATATACAGCATCTCAAGGTCAACGACCACTAAAAGCGAAGTTGTAAACATGTCCTGGCTGTGCAGATCAAGTCTTAGTTGAGCCATTTTTAACATTTGTTCTGGGACCCAGTAATAGCAGATGAGTCATGGGTCTATTCGTAACTCCGGAGGACCTGAAAATAGTATGACTGGGAGCAGACATTCTTCACATTGCCTATCTCAGGGAGCACCTACATTTCCAGGGTCATTTAATCCCCGGGATGTCTAGCAATGTATTGCACTACAGTGAACACGAGGACTGGAGGCAGGCGAAAGGCCACTTGTTTTTACTGAGGATGCCGCAGTGCCGAAAATAGGACAGGGCAGGGGATTCCTCTTTAGGCCAAGCTACTGGGCTTTTCCTTTGCCGCAACTCTGAGACCCCACTGGTCCGCATTGCTCCATTCTAGCACTCACTTGATCAACCCTCACTTGCTCTGTCTATCTGTTTACATGCTTTCAAGTCTTTTATGTGTCAGTTTAAGTGTATATTCATTTTTATTGACAAAATTCAAATTGTGCATTACAATATACAGATAGCTGCCAAAATAAAGGAAACACTTGAGTAAATGAGGGATACAAATTATATTGAAAGCAGGTGCTTCCACACAGATGTGGTTCCTGAGTTAATTAAGCAATTAACATCCCATCATGCTTAGGGTCATGTATAAAAATGGCCAGTTGCCCATTATTTTGGATACTATGGCTAGAAGAAGATATCTCAGTGACTTTGTAGAGGGGGTTCAAATGAGCATAAGGGGGTGTTCTGGCAGCTCATGGTGGCACAGTGCTTTATTTTGGCAGTTACCTGTACAATGAGTCAAAAGTTGTTTCTATATTCATTCAAAATATAAATCATGAGTGTGTTTTGTGTGTAATTATAAATCAATCAATGTTACAACTAGACATAGTTGAAGTCTGGGCCTAGATTTGGTGTAGTTAATCTCACAATTCTATTAGGCCTGTACTACAAGCAGACTGAAGTTGGAAAGTTTCAGAGAACTCCTATGCTATGTAACACTGTGGGTCACATGGCAGGGCTCCATTACCTCTTCTGCCCTCATAGTGGAAAGTTACTTCAAATAGCCCAAAGACATTCTTGCTACCTGACCTGAGACTGCTCCGTTACAGGACAAGAAGACCACGGATCCTTCCTGTCCTATATCTCCCAATTCAGTTCAAGATCTCTTTGCTCTTTATTCCCTGACAATGGTTTATAATGAAATAGGACATGTGTCTCAAGAACTGTCTGGAAATGTAGAGCTCCAAAAAGAAGCTATTCGATGATTCAACGATGTCTGCATCTAATTACCTTCCATAGAAAATGAAATCACTCGACTACAGTAATCGTGTTCACTCTTGAGGACCTCTTAGCAATTTTACCACCATGGAAAAACTGACATCATCATCCATGGGCAACCTTGACTATTCAGTCTACCCAGTTGATACAGTTTCCTAAAACATTGGGATTGGGAGTGAAACAGTGTACAAAGAGACAAAGACGTTATAAAACATATAGTACATACAGACAAACAGTACATACTTTATTTAAACATCCTACCAGCTCCACACGTCCGAAGCCTCCGACCCCCAACGTGTCAATTATGTTGAAGTCCAACAGCTTCAGGTTGCAGAAGAAGGCATTTTCCGCTTCATATCTACATTTTTTGAAGTGGAAAAAGGGAAACTTCTTAGAAGTCTGGATGGAGTAGGAGGTGATAAGTAATGACAATGGCGGGGAGGGAGCCGGGAGACTGTTCTGGCGCTCCCTCTCTTTCCGCACTGGGATAGGTAAGATCAACTCACGCATCTTGTCCACACCTTGGTCTGACCAAGTAGTGAAAAGCAATCAATCAATTGGAGCCCTCTGATAATAGTCAATAATATGGTCAATAGAACGGAAGTTATATGCCTTGCAGGACACAGTTATTGATCTGTTGCTTCACCAACACTTTCTACACAGCATCTGTAAGAGTTCTTTCTCGAAAGTGGAGTTAAGACGCCATTTCCAGTTCACATTTCGAGGATTCGAATATAGCGTTATCTGGGTGTGGAAGATTGGTGAATTAGCCAGATCTTCAGATTTTGTCTGCATGTAATCGCAGTCCAAACACGCTTTCTCAGAGTCCTCTGTGTGTGTTGAGTTCAGAGTCCAGCAATTACAACCCTCAAGGTAGAAATCCTGACTTTGAAGAAACCACCCAGAGTATTGCAAACAAAGCATAGAAAATAAACAGGCATAAACTTCTGGTAGAGGTAACCTTCTAAAAGTTCAATCCAAAGAAGATCAATCCAACACTGAAACAACTCTGCAGACAGTCAATGAATTAACTTTACAATACGTCCACTTAGACCACAAGGTAGGGAGAGACTAAAGCCTTGAATCCAGATTGCAGGACAGCGACTAAGGTGGGTGTCCGTGTCAAAACAAAAAGCCAAGTGTACTCGGCTCCAAGTACCAGTGACTACAAATACTGCCTGGCTGATCCCACTGGTATTAATAGCATTTGGACATTGCTTGAGGTTCACCCAGTTAACATAGCTCTCACACCCCTACGCCATACTGCCCAACTGAGACTCCATCATCTGCAAGGCCTTACACCTCACTTATAAACTTGGAATGCAGATCACACCTCCATATTAAAGAACCATTATAGGCAGGATTTGGTCCCTCGCTGAGCTGAAGTGGAGAGTGTCATTTGACTGATTCCCTGATCAGTTTGAACCAACTTTGTTGTTAACTACAGTCATGAAGGATGGTCTTCGATTCAGCTAATTGGTGAATGAGTGAATATAATAATCCTGTATGGAAAATCTGACAGATAAGCAGGCCTGAAAATATCCTGTGAACCAGGCTATCAGGTTGTTTCCCAGACATCTGAGCTACTGAGTGATCCCCCAGAATCTGTGTTGGGACATGTAACTGAGTGTCTGCATCATCTGTCCCATATGCTGAGAATTATCGCCCATCTTCAATGTGAGTTTGAGGTGAACAAAACAGGAAGCGCCCATGTCATTTTAGTAGTATGAACTCACAGCACACCCTCTTTATCACACTTTTTACCCCACTGCATCACACTATGCTGGTGGGACGTGAGTCCTCAAAGACAGGGAGAGGGGAGTTGCTACTAGCCACGTCTGTTACAAACTTCATGTTATCCAAGGATATAGGTGTCACCTTAATGCTTTCTGGCAGTGCGTAGAAACGGACACCAGCCAATCAGAGAGGACCATTATGGGGTGCTGTCAAGGAGCAAAGAACCGCATCGAGTAAGCCTTGACTGAGGCCAAAGTCACATTACCAAACGCACATCAGCTGATCGCTCATCGGACTTAAGTCTGGTGACCCACCGTTGAAGCCCTACGTATTATGACGAACCATAGGTTCTGGGTTTATAGGTCTACTCTCAACTGAGACTGTGTAGGCGGGTATAAAGACTTTACTAAACGCCACACAATAATTATAAACTTTTACAAGACCAAAGATCTAGTCAATGTCTATATAAATGCTCAACTCATGTAAATGGTATTTTTACAGTTATAATGTGTCATATTCGTAATTGTTGAGTGTATAGCCTAGTGTATTTGTTTTCTGTTTCTATAGTAACGGCTTAAACACACATCTCCCCCATCCCCTCATTTGTGGCCCCCTGACTTGTCGTGGAGTCCATTTCACCAATCAACTCTCTCGAGGCCTTAAGAGGAAAAAGTTTACGGATGGGGTGTCACATGATGTAATTGGTGAGCTGCTGACAGAAGCTATGCTGAATGATGCCTCCAGTAGACCAGACTGTCAGAGGCCTCAGCGGTGTGGTGATTTTCCACTAGGTCGTTCTTCAATCCAGTCGTTTGTCCTAGGGTAGCCCGTGACTCTGAGAAGCAGTTGGGACGTTTAGGTTAACAGTGACCTTCTCATGAAGCAGGACTGTGAATGTAAAAATCAGATCGAGTTCCAGACACTTAAACCCTATGTATTTTGTTTCACAGCCCATATGAGGCATTAGTAGCCTACTGACTTAAGTCAAGTGACTTTCTTATGTAAGTGTACAAGCCTATACACAACGCCATATAGCCTACAATGCTTGTAGGCATTGTAGGCTAGAAAATATGTGTATTTAAACCACAACATTGCACCGTATGGATAATGAATACTATAGCTACACAATGTCCTGTTATGAGACACACTTATATAAAAATTTGGGTTGAAAAAAAATCCTTACTATCCAATCGAATTTCTCTCGGCTCCGCCCCAGGCCCCTCAAAATACCAGAGCTGCTGCTGAAAAGCGTGCTCACGACAAAACAGTCACATTCCTCCATTCTGACATGACTACTTCCAATATCTGCACTATTGCTGCCGTGGCAGCTGTCAAAATATCTGCTAAGTCCCAACCTGGAGCTGAATGAGGCCGCTCACCTCAGGGGTCAATGCACAACTAAGACCGACCTATAGGGGTTTGACCCCCCCACCTGTTTCACAATACAGCCACCACAGGGGCAGAGATGACCAAAAATTATCCCGATAGAAGTGGGCTACCAGGTGTTAATGCACAATGCAGCAATTTGACACGATTATGTCCCCTTGACCTGAAGACCTGACAACTCAAGCCTAGGTCAGTTCAACTTGGTGTTATCCTTGTCTCATTGTGTTTCATTCATTTAGGCTACCTTGCATCTTATATTTTAAGAAGGCACATGTTCATCAATCGTGTATCCTTTGATGTTGGGAACTTCTGATGATTTTAAACTATTTCACTCGAACCATGTACTCGTAATTGTACCTTTAATTTAATTTGCCCTATTTTCTATTAAACTAATATTAAAGCTGCACTATGCAGAAATCGCTCCGCCATTCCCTGATTGCTAAAGTTCTAATCGTTTTAATTTCAGTTTATGTGACAAAACAAAGCACGAATAGTCTAGACTAGAGAATCATTGTACCATCTAAACCACTGAAATATATTTTCCTTACCAAAAAAATATTGTATTTTCAGCTGTTTGAAGCTGGTGTACAAAACCGAAAGTCAAAGACGCAAAAACGAAACTTAACGGGAAGCATAGGAATAGCCCACATAGCAGATCTACCGCTTCTTAGACTTGCTTTCAAATGAGAATGACAGATCTATAGCTCATATTTCTACGTGAATTTGGTTGGGTCACCAAAAAGTTACATATTGCAGCTTTGCCACCATTAAATGACTACTCTACAAATACAGCTCCATATCTGTGCAGTTCTGTTGTGATCGTGTAGCCGTAAATGTCATGGCCTTGGGATGCTTCTGGTTCCTGATTCCATTCTCAGAGCTAAGCACGAGGTCTAACAGTCAAACATAAATGCTTTACTACAGCGCTGACCTCCCATCAATCTCATCTTTGTTCCCTGCCAGTCATATGGCAGTAATGGCAACTGGTAATCTGTGGGAGAGCTCGCTTCACATAACTCATGTCCACAAGAACAGGGATAACATTCAAGTACGGTTGTCTTTTAGGTTGAACACGGTCAATGTAGGAGTAACTAAAACATAACATCTCGGACAAATAATGCATTGCACATTTTTTGTCTAATTGTTTTGCAATATAAATTCTGTTGATCCTCCAAAATGGGCCAAATGCTAACTTTTATGCAAAAGTCTGAGCTACACATAATATTCAGCCTAAGGAGAGACCACATGACTCCACTATATCCATATAAAGTAGCCTATTCCTTATTTGGAAGTGCAGCATTTACATTATATGGTTTCGTGTCATTGTTCCAAAGCACAATTAACCTTGTGAATGCAGTGGTACTATTCTTGAGCTGTCAAAGAGACACTGCCTAGGCTAGAACTAAAGGTCAAACACAAAAATAAACTCCTCTTGCCTAAGTGTCTCTCAATATAGTATTTCAGCAGTCAACAGGTCACAAACCCATTTGATTTACCAATAACATTACAGATAATGTTTATGAGTTGATCAGGTATTAGAAATGATACTTTTTGAAGACAACTGTACCACTCTCTTAAAGAATGTGATTATAAAATAAGAAAACACAATGAAAAGTTTAATCTCCACAACAAAACAGGGAGACTGAAAGGAGTTTAAGAAGTCAATCACACACAAGTAGAAACCACAAGATCAAAGCTTCTGGCCTGGCTGCCCTGCACTCTTAAGACTGTGTCACATGAAGCAATTTGGACTACATTTCTGTTACAAATGCAAATTGAAAATGACATCATCTCACGCAAATTTTCTGATACATGAAGCAATTCAAACACAATTGAAATTGCATGCAACATCCAATCCTGTCATACATCACATCATGGTTTTATAAATAATTTGTTTATCAAACCGGTTGGTAATTGTAACAGCATTGATATTGAAAAAATACTGGATGTACAATATATCTAACTAGCCAAAACGTTGTCTATTTGCCTTTCTTTTTTTTTTTTTCAAGCTAGCTGGCTAGCGTTTGTTTCCCATGCTAGCAACGAAATAAGCTAGCTAGCTAGTGCAGTTCATGTTGGACAATTTCAGTTGAAACTGTACAGGGAAAGGTTTGGGTTCACTTATAAAATGCAATTTATTGACTGCCAGACCATGTACATAAACCATGACTAGAAATGACGTATAGAATTGTTGATACATTTCCCATGTCTCGTCTGTCGCAGTTTTTATCAGCACTGACAGCTGTGTTGACATGACAACAGAATGATATGACGAGTCATGTCAACTTTTTTCTGCTCATTGATTGGACATTGCATTCAGTCAGTTGCAGGAAATAGGATAGATTTGTATCTCTTGCGGTCCAATACAACTAGGTTGCAGGCAATTATGTTAGGGTGACACGCGGAGCAACCCAGATGCAACTTTGTTTCAAGCAACATCAATTGCATCCAGATTGCTTTGTGTGACATCGGATTTTGAAAAAATGGTTCCAAAAGGGTTCTTCGGCTGTCCCCATTGGATAACCCTTTTTGGTTCCATGTATAACTCTTTTGGGGTCCATGTAAAACCCAAAAGGGTTCTACCTGCAACCAAAAAGGATTCTTCAGATGGTTCTCCTACAGGGATAGCCAAACCTTTAAGGTTCTAGATGTAACCTTTTTTTCTAAGAGTGTGTTGCCACATAGAGGCTGTTTATACCCCCTACTACCCCTCTACCCCCGACTGTCCACAGAAGAAAACATGTGTTTACAGGGACCTAGAAACAGCTGCCCAGGAGTTCTCCTGCCCTCTAACGTTTAGAAACATAGGCCCTGCTTCGCCAAGGTAGGCAGAAAAATAAGAAAGGAGTCCAGGGAGAAGGCACAGTAGCCTACAGCCAGGGAACATAGGGAACCCTAGGGGCACGGAGGAGGCAGGTAGTGGGGTAGGGGATACTAGCCTGAACCCAAGTCCTACAGCCCTCCCAGTCCCCCTTGTGGTGCAACCTTTGGTGTGAGAGACCCTTGGGGTGTAAGATACTGTTCAGTTTCAGCCTCTGGGCACATTGTGTCCCCACGGTTGGGGATGCAGTCTTCCCTTTGCATAGAGTAAGCCCTTCTGGCTAAGGTCCGAGTCCGAGAGAGAGAGAGAGAGAGAGAGAAGGCCAGGGACATAGGGCCAGCTGTAGGATTAGGATCCTGATCTGCAGGCTGACTGATGGGATTGCTGGAGCTGAAGTAGTAGCGAGTGTATTACTCTACAAGGAACATCTGTCAACTAGCAGCTTGACATCAGTTTGTTGGCATATTAATGTTTCTACTGTAGATGTCAATGTTACCAAGACAACATAATACATAATTGAGAACTGCGCTTACTTAACATGGGAAGCGCTTGCTACCACGACTGCAAACTCCAGACCCCAAAACGAGGAAATTAAAGATTTCCTCTCCTGTTGTTTCCTTCAGATAAGGCTTTATTTTTGACGTTTTTGTGTGCTCCTCATAAATCAGACAACCTAAAATAGAGTTTGTTTTCCCAGAAACAACACAAAGCCCATTTTAACAACTAGGCCTACAGTTCTCTTAGTAACTAATGAACGTCATTAGACCCCATGGACACAAATAGAGTCTGGTCTCTATCCTTGAAAAGTCAATCATACACAAGTGGAAACCGCAAGGTCAACGCACACACCTTATTGTGAGTTCTGTATATTTCATTGACCCAACCGAACCGTGAATTACGTGCTCTCTATACTCCAGCCCATTGATATGCAAGAGGACTGATGAAGGCATGAGAGGCCGGTCTGTCTCTATAGTAAATACATTATGCATCAAGATGCACACAACAGTAAAAGTGACTGTTGTTACTATACCATGACAACAACAGTTGCTAGTGATAAGAGGAATCACAAAAGGATATTGAGGGGTAAGCACATTGATATATCTCCTTAGTTACTAGTCTATGGCCTGTTTCATTGTCAATGAAAATATATCTCAATTTAAGAGATGTCCATGTGTGACTGTGAACAGGCTTAGACAGCAATGAAGCATTTCCTGTAATAAGGATCACTAACCATTAGAGGGGGCACTTGCAACATTTTCAAATGACAGTAGAAAGGCAATACAGAGAGTGCTTTAGCCTACAATACAAATGAATTGTACATTCATAATGAATCCTGTTGCTATGTTATGCAGAAGATGGCAGAGGAATAAGGCATGTGATACAATACACTAGGATCTACAGGACACCCACATAACAGATTTAGCCAAATTAAATATGCTGTCTGACACACACACACACACACACACACACACACACACACACACACACACACACACACACACACACACACACACACACACACACACACACACACACACACACACACACACACACACAGATGTATAATAAATAATCCTGCAGAGGAGGATTTAAATATCTGTTGGTTTTTTTTGAATCGCCACCAGGGGGCAGCTGGAAGCGGTGTTAGGGTACAATGCACACAGTACCTAACCTCAGCAACAAAAAAAAACAAGACCCTGTCTCAAAGATATTTCGAGAAAAAAAACATAACTTCACAGATCTTCATTGCAAAGGTTTTAAACACTGTTTCCCATGCTTGTTCAACTAACCATAAACCAATGAACATGCACCTGAGGAATGGTCGTTAAGACACTAACAGCTATTAAGGTCACAGCTAGGACACTAAAGAGGCATTTCTACTGACTCTGAAAAACACTGAAAGAGAGATGGCCAGGGTCCCCTTATGCATGAGCGTGCCTTAGGCATGCTGCAAGGAGGCATGAGGACTGCAGATGTGGCCAGGGCAATAAATTGCAATGTCCGTACTGTGCAACGCCTAAGACAGCGCTACAGGGAGACAGGACGGCCAGCTGAACGTCCTCGCAGTGGTAGACCACGTGTAACAACACCTGCACAGGATCGGTACATCCGAACATCACACCTGCGGGACAGGTACAGGATGGCAACAACAACTGCCCGAGTTACACCAGGAACGCACAATCCCTCCATCAGTGCTCAGACTGTCTGCAATAGGCTGAGAGAGGCTGGACTGAGGGCTTGTAGGCCTGTTGTAATAAGGCAGGTCCTCACCAGACATCACCGGCAGCAACGTCGCCTATGGGCACAAACCCATCATCGCTGGACCAGACAGGACTTGCAAAAAGTGTTCTTCACTGACGAGTCACGGTTTTGTCTCACCAGGGGTGATTGTCTGATTTGTGTTTATCGTCGAAAGAATGAGCGTTACACCGAGGCCTGTACTATGGAGCGGGATTGATAGGGAGGTGGAGGGTCCGTCATGGTCTGGGGCGGTGTGTCACAGCATCATCGGACTGAGCTTGTTGTCATTGCAGGCAATCTCAACGCTGTGCATTACAGGGAAGACATCCTACCCCCTCATGTGGTACCCTTCCTGCAGGCTCATCCTGACCCTCAGGACATGACCCTCCAGCATGACAATGCCACCAGCCATACTGCTCGTTCTGTGCGTGATTTCCTCCAAGACAGGAATGTCAGTGTTCTGCCATGGCCAGCGAAGAGCCTGGATCTCAATCTCATTAAGCACGTCTGGGACCTGTTGGATCGGAGGATTAGGGCACTTTTTTGGTTCCTACATTATTCCGTATATGTTATTTCATAGTTTTGATGTCGTCTCTATTATTCTATGTATGTAGAAAACAGTAAAAATAATGAAAAACCCTTGAATGAGTAGGTGTGTCCAAGCTTTTGACTGGTACTGTACTTCAACAGCAAAACCCAGACAGTGGAATGTTTACAAACTCCATTATGCGAATAATATGTGACCCAATTTAGGAAACTAGGCGTTTGTCGCAAGTCATTTTCTTTTTATTAAAATGCATTTTTTGGGCAGAAATACCTTTTCAAACATTTTAACTTTCATGTGCCTTAATAGCAAACGTGTATGCCATCTGTAAATATGAATACATTTGTTACATTTCGAGCTTTGTTGGTTAAACCACAGAAAAAGTGAGCAACCTTCCCACTAGCCATGATTGGCTGAGATAATGAGTGGGCTGGACCTGCCGAGGGAGGAGTTCAGATTGGTCTGCCATATAGAAGGCTTCTGTTTATTTGAGCTTGTCAGTCTGTGTTGGTAATCCTGATGAACGTGGCTTTAAAAAAAATGTATTGTGTTGTGGAGCTGCATAAGTGTTGCTCTTCACTTTCTGGAGGATCAAGTTTTGAAATCAGAGGAATTAGAGTATGATAGCTAAAGAGATGGAGAAAACACCTGTCTCCAGATTACATCTTCAAACTAAGGGAAACCGTGGTATGGCATTCCTGACAGGGAGACGCGTCCATCATGCATGATGATGTATACAGGTAATATAGTCTAGCATTAGCTAGCTACATTTTCTAGGATCTCCATTACACATTTTTAATTTTGACAGAAAGTGGTTTCATTTCAAGCTAAAGTGTACTATTAGCTAGCTAGCTAATGTTAGCTGGCTGGCTCCCTAACTGATGTTATTATTCGTTTCCCAGAGCCCGTTGCTATTCTAGTTAGAGCCTAATGTTAGTTAGCTAACATTGAACCTGGTTGCTTAGTGGCATTGTTGGCACTTTGTTCATTGTTGTTTAGCTAGCTAACGTTAGCTGGCTGGCTTGTTATCTAACGTTACGTGACATGTGTGAACTTACACTTTGTTTACCTAGCTAACGTAAACTCACCCCATTCCGTACAAATGTGTGCAACCGCAACATTCAAACGAGGCTACAAAGAAAACGAATGGGACTGTAGCGACTGTGTTGACTTCAAAATCCGGGGTGTGAACTAGGTTTCTATTCAAGCGTTGATTGACATGGTAATGGCTCTATAGTATAAAGTTGAAAAAACAGACCCTCTGTTATAGCTAGACGTGTCATGTCGTAACGTACAGCACGCATAAAGCAACTATTTCTGTCTTACAATCTCTCTCCACCAGGTGTAGCACTTCTCTCATTGTTTAAAAACAAGAAATGGACAGTGACGGGGGTAAGGGGGATACCTAGTCATTTTTTTCGTCATCACTGCATGTGATCATCATTCTCAAAGCCGTTGTTTACTTCTAAGATCACTTTAGCACCGCCCTAAAAACCCGATTCAAATTCGACACAAACCTTCAAATAGGTATGTAATGACACATTATATACTCTGTATAGTGTTTTATTTAAATTTTAGAGGCGATAAGGTGATAAGTTGGACAGATCGAGCGAATTTTTTTTTCTTCCCACACAACATCTCTCCTTCTCACTATCACGCATTTGTTTCGCTTCCCCACCCGTCATTTTTAAAAAGACCCGACGGGGCTCATTGCCTTCTTGAATTATGCAGAAACGGGCAGCGTGGGGGTCATGTAATTGATTCTGTTGCAAAGGGGAGAAATTGTGCTTTACAATGGTATTGACATTACAGTTGACCTGGAAGTATTACGTTTTTGGGGCGCTAAAATAAGGTCAATTGTACGGACCAAGGCGATGTACAAAAGAGTGAGTTTACGTTAATTGTCACGCCCTGGTCTTAGTATTCTTTGTTTTCTTTATTATTTTAGTTAGGTCAGGGTGTGACATGGGGAATGTTTGTGTTTTTGTCTTGTCTTGGGTGGTTATATGGTAAAGGGGGTGTTGGGTTTAGTGTATGGGGTTGTGTTTAGTAAATGTGTCTAGGTATGTCTATAGTTGCCTGAGTGGTTCTCAATCAGAGACAGCTGTCTTTCATTTGTCTCTGATTGGGAGCCATATTTAAGGCAGCCATAGGCATTATGCGTTTGTGGGTAATTGTCTATGTAGAACGTTTGTAGCTTTTGTATTGCACTTACGTTTGTAGCTTCACGGTCATTTGTTGTTTTGTTTCGTTTTGTTATAAGTGTTTGTTTCGTGTTTCACTCGTCTCTAATAAAAGAGCATGTATTTTTCACACGCTGCACCTTGGTCCACTCTTTATCCCCAAGACGATCGTGACATTAATGTTACATCAAAGCAGGGACCGAGAGACTGAAAAACAGCTTCTATCTCAAGGCCATCAGACTGTTAAACAGCCACCACTAACATTTAGCGGCCGCTGCCAACATACTGACTCAACTCCAGCCACTTTAAACAATGCCACTTAATATAATGTTTACATACCCTACATTACCCATCTCATATGTATATACTGTACTCTATATCATCTACTGCATCTTGCCATCTTTATGCAATACATGTACCACTAGCCACTTTAAACTATGCCACTTTATGTTTGCATACCCTACAGTACTCATCTCATATGTATATACCGTACTCTATACCATCTACTGCATCTTGCCTATGCCGTTCTGTACCACCACTCATTCATATATCTTATGTACATATTCTTTATCCCTTTACACTTGTGTGTGTATAAGGTAGTAGTTGTGGAATTGTTAGGTTAGATTACTTGTTGGTTATTACTGCATTGTCGGAACTAGAAGCACAAGCATTTCGCTACACTCGCATTAACATCTGCTAACCATGTGTATGTGACTAATAAAATTTGATTTGATTTGATTTGATTTTAGCTTGCAGGCTCGTTAGCTAACGTTAAGTGACGTGCGTACAACACCTGTTGAATATGGCCGGTGTCAGTAAATGTCTGCAAAAAAGCGTAATGAAATTGTTGCCAGCAGAGCTGGTTAGGCTGTTTTCATGTTATCCAGAGGTAAACAAATCATCGGCCAGAGCGTCAAGTGTGCGCTCCGAGAGTGAAACGAGATGGGTGGGGTTAAAGCTTAAGAGGGTGTGAACGAAAAAGCGTAATGGGTGTAAACAAATAAGAGCTCTTCACTAGATACCAAATCATTCAAAGGCCATTTTCTCAAAAGTGAGTTTGTAAGTGGATCACCTTTCAAAGCAGAATTACTTTCCCATTGTTCCTCATATGCAGTGTATGATGTACCATTTTGTAGCTCTGAGTCTCTACCTTTTTCCAATGTAAAAAAACACAATTAAAAATGTTGTTACATTAGACCGAAACCAGGTGGTGAGTCACATATGTGCTAGTACAAATATCAGTTTTCAAGATCAATATGTATCCTTATCCTACTTACTAACCAGCTACGAGATGTTTAATTCCACAATTGTAAATATGTTCTAAGGTCAGTGAAATACAAACCAATGTGTATTTTCTAATTAAATATGTAAGCTGAAGAAGGAACAACTAAAACTGAATTACTATTATCAGATAGATTCTTCACATTCCTCATATTCCCACCAATCAGCAAATCAAGAAAGCATTCTAAACCCCAGAGCTCAATAATTGTAATGGGGACTAGGGTAGGATTCAATATGTAACAAAGCCATTGGGTTGGATAAAGTTTCTCTTTCCTGAAAGCCGGTGCAGCTTGTAACAGTCCTGACCTATTTATGTTAGTTTTTATGTGTTTATGGTCAGGGCATGTGTTTTGGGTGGGCAGTCTATGTTATCTGTTTCTATGTTGGTTTCGGTTTGCCTGGTATGGCTCTTGATTAGAGGCAGGTGGTTTGCATTTTCCTCTAATCAAGAGTCATATTTAGGTAGGGCATTCTCACTGTTTGTTTGTGGGTGATTGTCTCCTGTGATGTCTTCGTCTTCGTCGTTATGTCGATGTAATTCACTTTCGGAGCTGTTTGGCTGTTCGTGTGTTTTGATGTAACGTTCCTGTTCGTGAGTTTACGTTTGTCTATGTAAGTTTATGTTCAGGTTCCGTTCGTTACGTTTTGTTATTTTGTAAGTTTTGAAAGTGTTTTGTTTTGTTTAGTCGACGTCTTATTTGTAATAAAGATGGCATATTTCCCTGAACCCGCATTTTGGTCAGAAGATCCTTCTCTCCTCACCTCATCCGAGGATGAGGAGAGCGACAGCTATTACAGAATCACCCACCAACAAAATGTGACCAAGCGGTATGGGAAAAATAAACGGAGTAAGGGACAGAAGAAGGAGCAATGGACATGGGACGATGTTCTGGATGGAAAGGGTGTCTACACATGGGAGGAAATCCTAGCTGGTAGAGATCGCCTCCCATGGGAACAGCTGGAGGCACTGAGGAGAGCGGAGGCTACCGGAGAGAGGAACCGGAGCTATGAGGGAACGCGTCTGGCACGGAAGCCGAAAAAGCCCGTGAGTAACTCCCAAAAATTTCTTGGGGGGGGGCTAAAGGGTAGTGGGCCAAGGGCAGGTAGGAGACCTGCGCCCACTTCCCAGGCTTACCGTGGAGAGCGGGAGTACGGGCAGGCGCCGTGTTACGCAGTAGAGCGCACGGTGTCTCCTGTACGAGTGCATAGCCCGGTGCGGGTTATTCCACCTCCCCGCACTGGGAGGGCTAGATTGGGTATTGAGCCAGGTGTCATGAGGCCGGCTCAACGCGTCTGGTCTCCAGTGCGTCTCCTCGGGCCGGCATACATGGCACCTGCCTTACGAATGGTTTCCCCGGTTCGCCTACATAGCCCGGTGCGGGTTATTCCACCTCCCCGCACTGGTCGGGCAACCGGGAGCATTCAACCAGGTAAGGTCGGGCAGGCTCAATGCTCAAGAGAGCCAGTACGCCTCCACGGTCCGGTATTTCCGGCACCACCTCCCCGCCCCAGCCTAGTACCTACAGTGTCTACACTACGCACTAGGCTACCAGTGCGTATCCTGAGCCCTGTTCCTCCTCCACGCACTCTCCCTGTAGTGCGTGTATCTAGCCCGGTGCCTCCAGTTCCGGGTCCACGCACTAAGCTACCTGTGCGTCTCCAGAGCCCTGAACCCACTGTATCTTCTCCCCCTATTAATCCTGATGTGCTTGTCCTCAGCCCGGTGTCACCAGTGCCGGTACCACGCATCAGGGATAGAGTAGGCTTTGAGAATACAGTGTGCCCTGTCCCTGCTCTACGCACTAGTAGGAAGGTGCTTATCATTAGCACGGTGCCTCCAGTTCCGGCACCACGCACCAGGTCTACAGTGCGCCGTATCCGGCCAGAGCCATCCGTCTCCCCAGCGCCATCTGAGCCATCAGTCTCCCCAGCGCCATCTGAGCCATCCGTCTCCCCAGCGCCATCTGAGCCATCCGTCTCCCCAGCGCCATCTGAGCCATCCGTCTCCCCAGCGCCATCTGAGCCATCCGTCTGCCAGGAGCCTGCAAAGCCGCCCGTCTGCCATGAGCCTGCAAAGCCGCCCGTCTGCCATGAGCCTACAGAGCCGTCAGCCAGACAGGAGCCGCTAGAGCCATCAGCCAGACAGGAGCCGCTAGAGCCGCCCGCCAGACAGGATCTGCCAGAGCCGCCAACCAGACAGGATCTGCCAGAGCCGCCAACCAGACAGGATCTGCCAGAGCCGCCAACCAGACAGGATCTGCCAGAGCCGCCAACCAGACAGGATCTGCCAGAGCCGCCAGCGAGCCATGAGCAGCGAGAGCCGTCAGCCTGCTATGAGCGTCGAGAGCCGTCAGAGAGCCATGAGCAGCCAGAGCCGTCAGAGCGCCATGAGCAGCCAGAGCCGTCAGAGCGCCATGAGCGTCGAGAGCCGTCAGAGCGCCATGAGCGTCGTGAGCCGTCAGCCTGCCATGAGCGTCGAGAGCCGTCAGCCTGCCATGAGCGTCGAGAGCCGTCAGCCTGCCATGAGCGTCGAGAGCCGTCAGCCTGCCATGAGCGTCGAGAGCCGTCAGCCTGCCATGAGCGTCGAGAGCCGTCAGCCAGCCATGAGCATCGAGAGTCGTCAGTCAGCCATGAGCTGCCCTTCAGCCTGAAAAGGCTGGATACCCAGAACTGCCCATCAGTCCAGAGCTGTCTCTCTGTCCGGAGCTGCCTTTCAGTCCGGAGTTGCCCCTCTATCCTAATCTCCCTCTCTATCTTCATCTATCTCTATAGTCTTATCTATCCCTCTATCTTGATTTATCTCTCTGTCCCGGTGTTATCCTTATTAAATATATTATTAAGAGAATTGTGTGGGGGAAAAAAGAGGGTGGACATTCTTTGTGGGAGGAAGTTAGGATGGATTATGGTGGGGTGGGAACCGCGCCCGGAGCCTGAGCCACCACCGTGGTCAACTGCCCACCCGGACCCTCCCCTGGACTTTGTGCTGGTGCGCCCGGCGTTCGCACCTTGGGGGGGGGGTACTGTAACAGTCCTGACCTATTTATGTTAGTTTTTATGTGTTTATGGTCAGGGCATGTGTTTTGGGTGGGCAGTCTATGTTATCTGTTTCTATGTTGGTTTCGGTTTGCCTGGTATGGCTCTTGATTAGAGGCAGGTGGTTTGCATTTTCCTCTAATCAAGAGTCATATTTAGGTAGGGCATTCTCACTGTTTGTTTGTGGGTGATTGTCTCCTGTGATGTCTTCGTCTTCGTCGTTATGTCGATGTAATTCACTTTCGGAGCTGTTTGGCTGTTCGTGTGTTTTGATGTAACGTTCCTGTTCGTGAGTTTACGTTTGTCTATGTAAGTTTATGTTCAGGTTCCGTTCGTTACGTTTTGTTATTTTGTAAGTTTTGAAAGTGTTTTGTTTTGTTTAGTCGACGTCTTATTTGTAATAAAGATGGCATATTTCCCTGAACCCGCATTTTGGTCAGAAGATCCTTCTCTCCTCACCTCATCCGAGGATGAGGAGAGCGACAGCTATTACACAGCTGAGATCAAACGAGCAGATCAAATGAGACACTAATTAATTTTATGCATAGACTAGAACCTCATCAAGCAGAATATATCCACAACAATCAAGAAAATAAAAAAACATGGGGAAAAAACAGGTTTCGCAATGGCTAGTGGTGTTCAGCGTTAATGAGGGGTGTAGTGTGTGTGGAGGAAAGCAGGGATAATTTGGTACTACTGTAATGAGGTGTGTTTGAAACATTTGTGTGTGTGTGTGTGTGTGTGCGTGTGTGTGTGTGTGTGTGTGTGTGTGTGTGTGTGTGTGTGTGTGTGTGTGTGTGTGTGTGTGTGTGTGTGTGTGTGTGTGTGTGTGTGTGTGCACGACTATGTGTGTGATGCATGCATCAATGCAACGGAGTGATATAGTTCATAACAAAATTCAGGTATGAATTTGAGTTGTACAGTACTTTATAAAGAGTGTAAAGAGTGAGCTACTTACTTGGCTTTGGCCCCTGCATCTTCATAACCTTTGTTTGAGACATCCTCCAGGCCCCCAATCAAGTGTTTAAATGAGCTGAGAGAGATCACAGAGTAACACTAAATCATTAACTTGCTCAACACCTTGAACACCAGGTCACATATGCTGTTATTGTCACAGATCCCCATTGAGTTCAGTATTAGTAATGCACGGGACATAGGAGGGCAGTGAATCACCTAAAACATCTGTCACAAAAATCTGTCTAGGAAAAGTGCCGTGAGTAGAGTGCGTTGACATTAACATGATGATGTTGAGACAATGTTTAAGAATCAGTGAACATCATTCATCTTTGTGCTGTGAGACCAGTGCAAATCAAGAGCATTATGTTAGGGTGGCTTCCATTTCGGTTTCAAATGAATCACACCATATGTTCAGTTGAAAATGTAAAAGAAAAACTACTGAGAAGATACTGTTCTTGAATGGTGCTGTCCCTCCCCATCAACTGAAGTGTTGATTATAACCCATCTGAGAAAAGACTCACTCTACAGACTAGATTGTTATTATTATGAGACTATGCATAGAGTCTAAGATGGCGCTGCAATGGATAGCAGCCGTCTTACGGACTCCTGACCAATTCTGCTGTTTTATGTCATTTTTTTACCGCTGATCTTAACTTTTTTTGTACATAATGTCTCTGCCATAATTTCCTATGACCGAAAATAGCGTCTGGACATCAGAAAACTAACTTCGATATGGACGTCATTTTGTACTTCAACAAGTCGGCAGCTCTGGACTTTCTGCATACTCTGGGCCAGGCCCTAATCCCCAGGACACGGAAGAGGAAGCGGCAGCGAAAGAGATGCAGGCGAACCAGCATCCTGACCAGAGTACATTAGCGAGCAAACGGACTGCCATTTCCCTCTGCTCTATTGGCGAACATGCAATCCCTTGAGCAAATTGGATGAGCTCCATTTCTAGTCTATCCTATCGATCCAACCCGCCCAAAAAATCCAATGTTTCTCAGTCGTGGCTGAACAAGGACATACATCTTGCTGATATACATCTTTCTGTTTTTTTCTATGCATTGTCAAGACCGGAACGGTAGACTCGGGTAAGACGAAGGGAGGAGGGGCATGTCTCTAATGTTAAGGAACTCTTGAGTTTTTCTCGCCTGAGTTAGAATACCTCATAAGCTGTAGACCATACTATTTACCAAGACAGTTTTAATCTACATTTCTCGTAGCTGTCTATTTACCACCACAAACCGATGCTGGCACTTATACCTCCCTCAGCAAGTTGTATAGGGCCATAAGAAAATAAGCATTCAGAGGTGGCATTTATTTTTTGTATGAGCATGTCACCTGTGCAACTAGAAGCAACACACACAGAAATGCATAGAAAGCCCTCCCTCGCCCTTTCTTTGGCAAGTCAGACCATAACTCTATCCTCCTGCTTCCTGCTTACAAGCAAAAACTCAAACTGGAAGTACAAGCTCAATACGGAAGTGGTCCGATGAAGCGGATGCTAAGCTACAGGACTGTTTCGGTCGCAGACTGGAATATGTTCCGGGACTCATCCAATAACATTGAGGAGTTTACCACATCATTCACTGGCTTTAGTAGCCTTTTCCTGCAGTCAATGACCAAAAGTGCCCTCTTTGGCTTCATGGGTGGAATGTTATTAATATTTTTAATAATTTCATAATTTATAAAGATTTATTTTTTTACAACAAAAATTTGGTGTTTCTATGTTAAACAGTTTTGTTTTATTTCAATCTTCTGTGATGTATATAAAGTCTCTATTGAGATGCAAACTCAAAATGTTATACATTTTAACTCTATATCTGACATGGTACAGGTGTCTTACTTTTTTTAAGCCCATAACCATGTGTGTGAGGTGTATACTTTTGTTTCAAAGTAGATTTGTTAAGACTACCAATTACAGGCAGCATCCGCACGGAGCTAAAGGCTAGAGCTGCCTATTTGAAGGAGTGGGACACTAATCCGGACGCTCATAAGAAATCCCGCTATGACCTCTGACAAGCCATCAAACAGGCAAGGCATCAATACAGGACTAAGATCAAATCCTAATACGCCGGTTCTGATGCTCGATGGATGTGGCAGGGCTTGCAAACTATCACGGATTACAAAGGGAAGCCCAGCCGCGAGCTGCCCAGCCACGAGAGGCTACCAGGCAAGCTAAATGCCTTCCACGCTCAATTTGAGGCAAGGAACATTGAACCATGCATGAGAGCAGCAGCTGTTCCAGAAAACTGTGTGATTTCGCTCTCTGTAAACAGGTCAACATTCCCAAGGCTGCGGGGCCAGACGGAATACCAGGACGCGTACTCAGAGCATGCGCTGACAAGTGTCTTCAATTACATTTTCAATCTATCCCTGACATGGTCTGTAATACCAACTTGTTTCAAACAGACCACCAAAGTCCCTGTGCCCAAGATGACAGGTAACCTGCCTAAATGATTATCGCTCCGTAGGACTAACATCACTAGCCATGAAATGCTTTGAAAGGTTGGTCATGGCTCACATCAATTGCATTATCGGATACCCTTGACCGACTCCAATTTGCTTACCACCCCAACAGATCCACAGATGACACAATCTCTATTGCACTCCACACTACCCTCACCCACCTGGACAAAAGGAATACCTATGTAAGAATGCTGTTCATTGACTACAGCTCAGCATTCAACACCATAGTCCCCTCCAAGCTCATCACCAAGCTCAGGACCATTGGAACTGAACAGCTCCCTCTGCAACTGGACCTTGGACTTCCTGATGTTCCGCCCCCAGGCGGTGACGGTAGGCAACAACACATCCACCACACTGACCATCAATAGGGGGGCCCCTCAAGGGTTTGTGCTTAGTCCCCTCCTGTACACATGAGTAAAAGACAAAAAATAATTTGGTTCTAAATATACATAAAAGTAAAAGTATGAATAACAAAAAAGTCCTTATATTAAGCAAAGCAGACGGCACCATTGTATTGTTTTTAAAATGTACAGATAGTCAGGGGCACACACTCAAACATCATGTACAAAAGATACATTTGTGTTTAGTGAGTCCGCCAGATCACAGGCAGCAGGGATGACTACGTGTTCTCTTGATAAATCTGTGAATTGGACCATTTTCCTGTCCTGCTAAGCATTCAAAATATAGCGAGTACTTTTGGGTGTCAGGTAAAATGTATGGAGTAAAAAGTAGATTATTTTATTTCGGAATGTAGTGACATAAAAGTAAAAGCTGTCAAAAAATATAAATAGTAAAATAAAGTATAGATACCCCCAGTAACTACTTAAGTAGTATTTTAAAGCATTTCAACTAAGTACTTTACACCACTGTAGGTAGGTTAGAGACCTGGCATTGTGGTGCCAGGACAATAACCTGTCCCTCAACATCAACAAGACAAAAGAGCTGATTGTGGATTACAGGAAACGGAGGGGCGAGCACACCCCCATCCACATCGATGGGACTGTAGTGGAACGGGTCGACACCTGACCGCAAAGCATTAGAGAGGGTGGTGAGTATGGCCCAGTACATCATGGGGCCAACCTCCCTGCCATCTAGGAACTCTATACCAGGCAGTGTCTGAGGAAGGCCCAAGACTGTTCTCTCTGCTACCGCACAGCAAGAGGTATCAGTGCACCAAGTCTGGAACCAACAAGACCCTGAACAGCTCCTTCCCCCAAACCATAAGACTGCTAAACAAGCTAATCAAATGGCTAGCCGGACTACCTGCATTTACCCTTTTTTTATTACTAACTCTCTTGCACTGACTCTACTCACACACATACTTAAACTGACACCGCGCCACGTAATGTACCAGTCAAAAGTTTGGATACACCTACTCATTCCAGGGTTTGCTTTTGTTAAACCATTTTTTACATTGAAGAATAATACTGGACACATCAAAACTACGAAATAACACATATGGAATCATGTAGTAACCAAAAAAGTGTTAAACAAATATTTGTATTCTTCAAAGTAGCCACCCTTTGCCTTGATGACAGCTTGGCATACTGTTGGCATTCTCTCAACCAGCTTCATGAGGTAGTCACCTGGAATGCATTTAAATTAACAGGTGTGCCCTCTTAAAAGTGTAATTTCCTTCCTTCTTAATGTGTTTGAGCCAATCAGTTGTGTTGTGACAAGGTAGGGGTGGTATACAGAAGATAGCCCTATTTGGTAAAAGACCAAGTCCATATTATGGCAAGAAGAGCTCAAATAAGCAAAGAGAAACAGCAGTCCATCATTACTTTAAGACATGAAGGTCAGTCAATCCATAACATTTCAAGAACTTCAAGAAAGTTTCTTCAAGTCCAGTCGCAAAAACCATCAAGAGCTATGACGAAACTGGCTCTCATGAGGCCCGCCACAGGAAAGGAAGACCCGGAGTTACCTCTGCTGCAGAGGACAAGTCCATTAGAGTTACCAGCCTCAGAAATTGCAGCCCAAATAAATGTTCAAGTGACATACACATCTCAACATCAATTGATCATAGGAGACTACGTGAATCGGGCCTTCATGGTCAAATTGCTGCAAAGAAACCACTACTAAAGGACACCAATAAGAACAAGAGACTGAGTTGGGCAAAGAAACACAAGCAATGGACATTAGACTGGTGGAAATCTGTCCTTTGGTCTGATGAGTCCAAGTTTTTGATTTTTGGTAGGTGAACGGATGATCTCCGCATGTGTGGTTCCCACCATGAAGCATGGAGGAGGAGGTGTGATGGTGCTTTGCTGGTGACACTGTCTGTGATTTATTTAGAATTCAAGCCACACTTAACTAGCATGGCTACCACATCATTCTGCAGCGATACGCCATCCCATCTGGTTTGCCCTTAGTGGGACTATTATTTGTTTTTCAACAGAACAAAGACCCGAAGCACACCTCCAGGCTGTGTAAGGGCTATTTGACCAAGAAGGAGAGTGATGGAGTGCTGCATCAGATGACCTGGCCTCCACAATCACCCGACCTCAACCAAATTGAGATGGTTTTAGATGAGTTGGACCGCAGAGTGAAGAAAAAGCAGCCAGCAAGTGCTCCGCATACAGTATGTGGGAACTCCTTCAAGACTTTTGGAAAATTATTCTTCATGAAGCTGGTTGAGAGAATGCCAAGAGTGTGCAAAGCTTTCATCAAGGCAACACGTGGCTACTTTGAAGAATCTCAAATATAAAATATATTTGGATTTGTTTAACTCTTTTTTTGGTTACTACATGATTCCATATGTGTTATTTCATAGTTTTGATGTCTTCACTGTTTTTCTGCAATATAGATAGTAAAAATAGTAAAAATAGAGAAAAACTCTTGAATGAGAAGGTGTGTCCAAACTTTTGACGGGTACTGTACATACACCCACACACACACATAACATGTGCACATATCCATACAGTATTGACGACACACACACACACACACACACACACCTTAATTACCTTGAGCTCCTGCACATCAACTCGGTACTGGTACGTACACCCTGTTATATTTCCTCAAAATCTATTTAAAAAAATCTAAAATTGTATTCGGTCACATGCTTCGTAAACAACAGGTGTGGACTAGCAGTGAATTGCTCACTTAAGGCCCTTCCCAACAATGCAGAGAGAAAGAAAATAGAGAATAATAGAATAGTAAAACACATAATAATAATGTGAGTAACGATAACTTGACTATATACACAGGGTACCAGTACCGGGACCATGTGCAGGTGTACGAGGTCATTGAGATAGATATGTACATACAGTATAACTAGGAATAAAGTGACAGATAATAAACATTAGCAGTAGAATATGTGATGAGACAAAACAAGTTAGTACAAAAAGGGTCGATGCAGATAATCCGGTGCAGATAGTACTGGTTATTGTTATTCACTATGTATTTATTCCTCGTGTCACTACTTCCATTAATCTACTTTAAAAAAAAAAAAGTTTTGCATTGTTGAAAAAGTAAGAAAGCGTTTCACTGTCAGTCTACATCTTTTGTTAACGAAGCATGTGACAAATAATATATGATTTGGTTGATTTTATTCTATGCAATCGAGAATTCCTTTTGATGAAAGCATTTTGCTGAAAACTCTCACACTGATGAGATGCATGGGAGGAGAGCAGACGTGCTCGTCTTAGTTTGATTGAGGAAATGCATTAAAACAATCAACAGATCTGACTGTCCATACTAGATTGAATTGACGTTTCATTTCTGTTCTTTCCGAAATCAAGAATATATGTCTGCTGGCATGCTTTGAACATTCAAAAGGCAATCCTAAATGTACTGTCACGCACAAGATTTGGTGGATGTTAGCTGTTCTGGAGAATAAATATTGTCATCAATGATACTGTCAAGGTTAACAAGGCAGACATGTTGCCTGCAATCAAATTTATTTACCTGACAAGGTATGGTAAATCATTGTCTTTTTTAGATGCAATCTTCTATTGTCTATTTGAGTTTGTACATAAACCGTAAGCTCTAATAACACCATTTACTTACAATTTAGTATGGAATTGGCAATTTTAAAGTAATGACACATTACTGTCAAAATGTGATAATGGAATACATTTAAACATGATAAAAATAGAAAGGACTGACAGGTAAACCCTGATATCATAGCTGAGACTTTCTCTTATCTCTTATAGAAGAAAAACAAGCTAAAGAAGTAGACACATGTCTGGTTATATAAAAATAACCAGATTATGATGGAGCGTCCTCAAAATGGATCATTTTTCCCATTTAGCGTATTCAGGTTTTTGTCATTAAGGGTCCTTCTGTGCTCTTTTTAGCCATCTGTTTCAAAGCGCCTGAAACCATTAGAGGGGCTAAGAGGGGTCTGATTACCACCCTGCATTTCAGTGAGAGGGGGCAGGTTGGAGGAGTGGCCATTTAAATGTGACACATCGGAGCTCTGTCTGTGGAGTGTTGCTTCTGGGGCATTTTCTCCCAGCAGGCAACAATGCTGAAAAGCGTGTGTCTGGGCCCTCGGGCACTGAGGGGCAGCCTTGTGTTCCAGAACAGAATACTCACTCTCCCATGTGCCCCCGATCACTACACATATAGATAGATATACTGTAGACATCAGGAGTTATTTCTGAGGTTTATGAGTCTGCTCTCACCGGGGTTAGATTGAGGTGTCAGACTGGTACAGCTCTTTACAAGGATCTTTGATGAAATTGTTTTCAGAAAAAGTAATCACACAATCAACATTATGTATGGTAAGTGGTAGAGAATAACTGACGTCCAGTGAGGTTAGCCAAGAACTGTCACAACCTCCTGACAGTTGTGACTTCATTATGTGTCTAGACTGAAGGAATGTATTATCATTTCATGACTGCAAAAACATTAGATATCATCCAGGAAATATGACCATTAAGGCCAATGAAAGGGCATTTGAAGTGTGAACTGCGTTGCTCTAACTATAGAATTCACACCCACTTAAAGTTGCATTCTTAGTGTGCCTCTCCTATAAAAGCCCATATATAAGTTGTCCAATCACACTGGATAAGGCCGACTTGCCATATAAATGTGTTTGATATTAGTAATGCAGAAGAGATAAAAAGTTTATAGCCTAGACTTATCGTAAAGTTTATAGACTACGCCAGATAGCTATACGTAGCAGCCAGAGCAAATCCAACTCCTAAACTACACTACTAACAACCGCCACTGTGAAGAGCCAGACAGAGCACAAAAAGTAGTCTCATCAAGCCTGATATACAGTATGTTCCTCTATTAGCACATCTGAGGAGACGGAATCAACTCAGTTGACTCTCCCTGACCACCGTGTCCGAGTGTAGGTTTGGTACCAGGTCTGCATCTCTATTTAGTGCACTACCCTATGCGCACTGGTCAAAAGTAGCACACTATATAGGGAATTGGGTGCAATTTCAGACAACCTCCCGGAATCCCAATCCACAACAGTGATCATATCATTAAGTGCACGACAACGGCATGATGGCGGAGGGAGCGCAGCGTGGCAGCCAAAACAAGCCCTCTTTAACAGACTCGGCCATAAAGCTTTCAGGCGGCCAACACGGTCAAATGAATGGCGGATTTCCTACAGAGAGCGAATAGAAAAATGTTCCTCTCTTGCCTCCAGCGTTTGTGTGCTACGTTTGCCTTTTTTTAGCCCTGCCTCTGGCTCTGACAGAGACACACAGAGACCCAGGCCCACACAGCGCTGATGAGGTCTATGGGGAGTAGAAGAGAACAGGCTGTCTACCATGCAGTGCACAGTGCTCCATCCCCAGTCCCGCTGTTTTACCATGCTGCTTGTCATTCAAAACAGGAACTCTTCTCTATGTTCTTTGTATGGCGTTATGTCATGATGTAGTTGTAAAAACTTTTGAAATGTGGGGAAGATATTTGGTTCGAGTTTTAGAATAAATTGCATAATACTGATGAGTGATGAATGATCTATTACCAATGATATGGATCAACACAGCAAACCTTTGTTAAAACATACCAATCCTATAATAGTCATGCTACTGTGATGTGTGGTTTATGCTCTGCACTACAATTGCTTTTTTTTCATGGCAGTAAAGGGTTAATCAACTTACAACAAACTGCACACATTTAAAAGTAAACCTTTAGATGACACAGGGTACTACTCACTCTCTGTCAATGACCAGGCAGGTGACGGCATCCGCAGCAATGACATTAGCCGTCCTGATGTCCTCTCTGTGGGGACACAAATTGAAAACAAAATCAGTCAAACACATCCCCCAAAGACACTAATGTAGGACACTAACGTACGTTTCATATATACGCCATTTAGCAGACGCCTTTATCCACAGAAACCTACAGTCATGCATGCATACATATTACATACACTACGGTTCAAAAGTTTGGGGTCATTAAGAAATGTCCTTGTTTTTGAAAGAAAAGCAAATTTTTTGTCCATTAAAATAAGATCAAATTGATCAGAAATACAGTGTAGACATTTTTAATGTTGTAAATGACTATTGAAGCTGGAAACTGCAGATTTTTTATGGAATATCTACATAGGCGTACAGAGGCCCATTATCAGAAACCATCACTCCTGTGTTTCAATGGCATGTTGTGTTAGCTAATCCAAGTTTATCATTTTAAAAGGCTAATTGATCATTAGAAAACACTTTTGCAATTATGTTAGTGCAGCTGAAAACTGTTGTGCTGATTAAAGAAGCAATAAAACTGGCTTACTTTAGACTTGTTGAGCATCTGGATTTGTGGGTTCAATTACAGGCTCAAAATGGCCAGAAACATTTTGAAACTCGTCAATCTATTCTTATTCTGAGAAATTAAGGCTATTCCATGTGAGAAATTGCCAAGAAACTGAAGATCTCGTACAACGCTGTGTACTACTCCCTTCACAAAACAGCGCAAACTGGCTCTAACCAGAATAGAAAGAGGAGTGGGAGGCCCCATTGCACAATGTCACATTCTGATTTAATTAACTTTGCCATCACACAATCCTTCCTAACACAGAAACAAATCAAGAATAAGAGATGATAGTAACAACCATACTCTCTACAGCTGTCTACTTCATCATCAAATCCCCTTCACGGTAACCTGAAGAAGTTTCTTCCAAATCACCTGAATCTGCAAACGACTCTGAATCAGTGGTTTCCATAATGACCTGTGATCCATCTGTGAAAACGTCCACACACTCTCTCTCTCACTAACGCGCGGCATTAGTGGCTTTGTATTGACAAAGACAACAATGGGACCACTTCCCTAGACTATTAGATGAAGTTCCCATTAGTAGATTCATGCAATTTATATCACAGCAATGAATGGTGAATGTCCAGATGATTTCATCATGAAATAAAATAGCACAATAGTAGCCCATCACCTTGTTAGTAATGCCATACAGTATACTGCATCTCTATGTGTTACAGGCATCCCTGTAATTGACATGAATTCAATATGGTCATGTAACAGCAGTATCTACAATGCATTACGGAATAAACTCTCCTCCATGTGTCGTAGGTTACCCAGATAGCCCATCTGATACCCCATCTGATACCCCATCTTCCATGAAATCAGCTGCCTGCCCTGAGCTGTCCAGTCCAGGCTGTCTCCGTGGGCCATGCCAGTGAGACCAGGTGTGTTTTTAGAGTAGAGGGGATGGGAATCATCTAATTTGACAGAACTATCTGGTGACAGGAGGAGAGAGTGTGAGGGGAGAGGGACGGCTAGATGAATACGAGAGGAAATCTATCCATCCAGCCCAACTATTACATTTGAGCCCCCTAATAGACAGACCAGGGAAAACAGCTGTGATTTCCCCCTTGCTGATGGATGAAGCAACAATTCCCTGGATATCACAAGAACACCATTTGGTTCTGAAGACGCAGGCTGAGGTGTCCATTTCACACGGATATGTCACTTACAGCAATACAGCATTAATCCCAGTTGTTACTATTGGACCACCCAACTAGCAGTATACCTTCATTTCAGTGTTTGGTTACACAGCTGATACGTGTAAGCAGATATCTCCCGTTGAGGGAGCAGGATGCCATTCTTCAAGCCAATTAGCACATATTATGGCAGGGAGATGGAAACATCTACGGCAGACTATAGACCTGCTATATCCCCAGATATCTCCCAGTAAAATGAAAGGAGAGCTTTCTAGACATGCCACCTCTTCAAACCAATTACCACATATCATGGCAGGAACAGGGAGAGATAAACATGGAAGGTAGCCACACTGGGACTGTTATCTCACCACATTATACTGCTAGCAAAACATATCACCCATCAAATATTACATAACTACTACATGAGAGAGAGAGAGAGAGAGAGAGAGAGAGAGAGAGAGAGAGAGAGAGAGAGAGAGAGAGAGAGAGAGAGAGAGAGAGAGAGAGAGAGAGAGAGAGAGAGAGAGAGAGAGAGAGAGAGAGAGAGAGAGAGAGAGAGAGAGACTTGAGCCAGGCACAGCCATGCTCCACAGCTCAGTTTGAGCATCAGTAGGCCATGCCTCCACCAATGCCAATCACAACCAGTGAGAGAGCAGCTTGGAGGAAAGGTTATGGTTAGTCTCAATGGAAACGTGTGCGCAGTACAAAGACTAGGAGGGGAAATATAATGCCGTAGGCATTTAACACCTCGGTTTATCACAACCCAGCCAAGAAAATCCATGTGTGGCTCTGTTGGTAGAGCATGGTGCTTGCAATGCCAGGGTTGTGGGTTCAATTCCCATGGGGGACTAGTGTGAAAATATATGCAGTTGCTCTGGATAAGAGTGTCTGCTATATTACTGAAATGTAGATTAGGAGAGATGGCAGATTTCTGGGGGGGGCTTTGTTAAGCAGCAGAGAGCTGCCTAACTCTGGTGACATTTACAGCTCGGCATCTGAAAGGCTCTTATGATGAATCGAGCACTGCTTGGTGTACAACATCTTTGGGCAAAGTTCAGGCATGTATGCGTACCCATGTATGGCTGAGAGGGAGAAAGAAAGATGTTTGTGGGTGCGTGTGTCACGAGTGAGCGAGAGTCCTGACATCTCCCTAATAGCTAATAATTAGCCTTAATGTGAGGGAACAAGGTGTTTTGTGTTGGGCAGATATGAAAGTGCACTTAGCATACAGCCTCCTCCACATCAAAGCCAGTAAGCCACTGAAACCTTTTTAACCACAAGGACTATTGTGCAGTGCTGTCTGTAGTCAATTCTTCACGGCTCCATCATCTCCTCCCCGAAAACCATGCTAACAGGGCTAGCATGTAAATATCGCTTGGGTAAACAGCACACCGACTTTTTTAAAGCAGTGATTGATTTGCTTGATGTAGTAATGGACATAGGAGAGGAAACTCCAGTGAGATACAACACATTTATTGCGTTTCCAATTATATTAACCCAATTCAATGAGGTATGAGTCTAGCAACAAAATAAATCTATCTTAACAGATCTATCAAAACAAATGCCTTTATGAGTTTCATTATTTTATTGTCTACATTATTCAGTAGAACAACATGAAACTGTTTACACCTTCGGGTCTCATCTTTATCACCCTTTAGTTGGACTTTTTTATCATTCATGTTGAATTCATTACGGAGAAAACAACCGGAGCGTGCTAATTAGGACAAAGGAGAGGGGGACAGATCAAACAGAGAGAGAGGCAGATGAAGAACACACATTTGGAGATGTGGCGCCTTTCAAAGTCTAACTAATACACCACCCGAGCTTGTTAAAGCCTAGCTCTTCATGGCTATGGCTGCTACTCTGGTGAACATCAAAGCAGCGTATAACAAGATCTCTCTTCCTTTGTTTGCTGTGGAAAACAGAAGCAAGAATTTTAATGCTATTAACTCAGGAGAGGAAACTCCAGTGAGACGCAAGACATTTATTGCGTTTCCAATTATATGAACAATATTTCAATGATATACGTGTCTAGCAACAAAACAATCTTAATAGATTTATAAAAACAAATGCCTGTATGAGATTCATTATTTTATTACCTACATTATTCAGTAGAACAATATGAAACTGTTACCCCTTCGGGTCTTATCTTTATCACCTATTAGTTTAACTTGTTGTTTTTTTCTTGGTGTTTTATTCATTACGAGGAACAAACTGCACACTGTTGTAAACGTTAGTCTGGCCCATTGATTGTATACCATTGATATACAGTACCACTGTACCACCACCATACGGTTTACAGTGCCTTCAGAAAGTATTCACACCCCTTGACTTTTTCCACATTTTGTTGTGTCACAGCTTGACTTTTAAATGGATTCAATTGTGATTTTGTGTCATTGGCCTATACACAATACCCCATAATGTCAAAGTGGAATTATGTTTATTTACAGATTGGCTATGTACAGGTACAGTGATCGGTAAGCTGCTCTGACAGCTGATGCTAAAGGTTAGTGAGGGAGATATGAGTCTCCAGCTTCAGTGATTTTTGCAGTTCGTTCCAGTCCTTAGCAGCAGAAAACTGGAAGGAAAGGCGGCCAAAGGAGGAATTGGCTTTGGGGGTGACCAGTGAAATATACCTGCTGGAGCGCGTGCTACTGGTGGGTGCTTCTATGGTGACCAGTGAGCTGAGATAAGGCGGGGCTTTACCTAGCAAAGACTTATAGATGACCTGGAGCCAGTGGGTTTGGCGACGAATATGTAGCGAGGGCCAGCCAGCGAGAGCATACAGGTCGCAGTGGTGGGTAGTATATGGGGCTTTGGTGACAAAACGGATGGCACTGTGATAGACTACATCCAGTTTGCTGAGTAGAGTTTTGGAGACTATTTTGTAAATTACATCGCCGAAGTCAAGGATCAGTAGGATATTCCACTTTACGAGGGTATGTTTGGCAGCATGAGTGAAGGAAGCTTTGTTGCAAAATAGGAAGCAGATTCTAGATTTAATTTTGGATTGGAGATGCTTAATGTGAGTCTGGAAGGATATTTTACAGTCTAACCAGACACCTAGGTATTTGTAGTTGTCCACATATTCTAAGTCAGAACCATCCAGAGTAGTGATGCTCGTCAGGCGGGCGGGTGCAGGCAGCAATTGGTTGAAGAGCATGCATTTAGTTTTACTTGCATTTAAAAGCAGTTGGAGGCTACGGAAGGAGTGTTGTATGGCATTGAAGCCCATTTGGATGTTTGTTAACACAGGGTCCAAAGAAGGGCAAGATGTATACAGAATGGTGTCGTCTGCGTAGAGGTGGATCAGAGAATACCAGCAGCAAGAGCGACATCATTGATATATACAGAGAAAAAAGTCGGCCCAAGAATTGAACCCTGTGGCACCCCCATAGAGACTGCCAGAGGTCCGGACAACAGGCCCTCCGATTTGACACACTGAACTCTATCTGAGAAGTAGTTGGTGAACCAGGCAAGGCAGTCATTTGAGAAACCAAGGCCATTGAGTCTGCCGATAAGAATGCGGTGATTGACAGAGTCGAAAGCCTTGGTCAGGTCGATGAAGACGGCTGCACAGTACTGTCTTTTATCGATGGAGGTTATGATATCGTTTAGGACCTTGAGCGTGGCTGAGGTGCACCTATGACCAGCTCCGAAACCAGATTGCATAGTGGAGAAGGTACGGTGGGATTCTAAATGGTCGGTGATCTGTTTGTTAACTTGGCTTTCGAAGATTTTAGAAAGGCAGGGCAGGATGGATATAGGTCTATAACAGTTTGGGTCTAGAGTGTCTCCCCCTTTGAAGAGGGGGATGACCGCGGCAGCTTTCCAATCTTTGGGGATCTCAGATGATACGAAAGAGAGGTTGAACAGGCTAGTAATAGGGGTTGCAACAATTTCGCCGGATAATTTTAGAAAGAGAGGGTCCAGATTGTCTTACCCAGCTGATTTGTAGGGATCCAGATTTTGCAGCTCTTTCAGAACATCAGCTGTCTGGATTTGGGTGAAGGGGAAGTTTTGGGGCTTGGGCAAGTTGCTGCAGGGGGTGCAGAGCTGTTGGTCAGGGTAAGGGTAGCCAGGTGGAAAGCAGACGTAGAAAAATGCTTTTTGTAATGATCGATTATCATAGATTTATTGGTGGTAACAGTGTTAACTATCCTCAGTGCAGTGGGCAGCTGGGAGGAGGTGCTCTTACTCCATGGACTTTACAGTGTCCCAAAACCTTTTGGAATTAGTGCTACAGGATGCAAATTTCTGTTTGAAAAAGCTAGCCTTAGCTTTCCTAACTGACTGTGTATATTGGTTCCTGACTTCCCTAAAAAAGTTGCATATCGCGGGGGCTATTCAATGCTAATGCAGAACGCCACAGGATGTTTTTGTCCTGGTCAAGGGCAGTCAAGTCTGGGGTGAACCAAGGGCTATATCTGTTCTTAGATCTACATTTTTTGAATGGGGCATGCTTATTTAAAATGTTGAGGAAAGCACTTTGAAAGAACAACCAGGCATCCTCTACTGACAGGATGATGTCAATATCCTTCCAGGATACCCGGTCCAGGTCGATTAGAAAGGCCTGCTCGCTGAAGTGTTTAAGGGAGCGTTTGACAGTGATGAGGGGTGGTCGTTTGAACGCGGACCCATTACGGACGCAGGCAATGAGGCAGTGATCACTGAGATCCTGGTTGAAGACAGCAGAGGTGTATTTGGAGGGCAAGTTGGTCAGGATGATATCTAAGAGGGGGCCCATGGTTACGGATTTAGGGTTGTAATTTTTGTGAGATTGAGGGCATCTATTTTAGATTGTAGGATGGCCGGGGTGTTAAGCATATCCCAGTTTAGGTCACCTAACAGTACCAACTCTGAAGATAGATGGGGGGAAATCAATTCACATATGGTGTCCAGGGCACAGCTGGGGTCTGAGTAGGGTCTATAACAAGCGGCAACCGTGAGAGACTTGTTTCTGGAATGGTGGATTTTTAAAAGTAGAAGCTCAAATTGTTTGGGCACAGACCTGGATAGTATGACAGAACTCTGCAGGCTATCTCTGCACTAGATTGCAACTCCGCCCCCTTTGGCAGTTCTATCTTGTCGGAAAATGTTGTAGTTGGGGATGTAAATTTCAGGATTTTTGGTGGCCTTCCTAAGCCAGGATTCAGACATAGCTAGGACTTCAGGGTTGGCGGAGTGTGCTAAAGCAGTAAATAAAACAAACTTAGGGAGGAGGCTTCTGATGTTAACATGCATGAAACCAAGGCTTATCGCTGTGCAGACTGGCAGGTATTGACCGAGCTGAGGCTGGCCAGTGTCCGAGTTAACGGTGAAGAACGCTAGCAGTGGCTAACTAGTAGCTAGTTAACTGGCTAGCTTCTGATGGGGGTTCCGGTTCTAAAGTATAAAAATAGCAGATCCGTACCACATTGGGTGAGGCGGGTTGCAGGAGAGTATAATCAGTCCGTACACGGAACGTGAGATTAAAATATACACAAGAAGAAGAAAAAAACGAGGAAAATTATATTTACACGGGACAAGACGAAACACACGTTCGACTGCTACGCCATCTTGGATAACTGTCCTCACACCACACTGACTCAATGACTGACTGACTGAGTGAAAGAAGGAGCCCCAGGTCTTCATTGATAGACTGTTCTAATCAGTGTGATAGCTGCTGCTTTCTACACCTTAGGACCAATGACCATAATAGCATTGTTCCACAGCTATAAAAGTACAGAGAAGAATGGCTGAACTTCAAGTAGCGATAGACACACAGTGTGGTGGCCTGATCACCTCTTCACTCTTATCCTAACCCTCTTTCTCAAACTCTTCCTCTATCTCACTCTCTCTTTTACTCTCGACCTTCCACTTGGTCCCGATGAGGTGATCTTGGACTGAATATGCAGAGTGAGGTGTTACATACCGGTATTACATATTCCAATCACTTACATACTATATCTGTAGGAGATTGGAAAGAAGTAGGTTTCACTCAGTATTGAAAAATCTTTATATGGCCTTTTCAGAAATAAATCAACATACCCCTGCAGGGCTTTCTCCCCAAACCAGTCTCCTTTGCCCAGGGCTCGCAGGTACACAGGCATGTCATTGGGCAAATCCTCCCTGGTGACATTAACCTGTCAGAAAAGAGATCAGCCGTCATTCAATGCTTTAATAGAGGGGCCTCATTCCGAAACCCACACGGAAGGGGAAAGACAGCTTAAAATAGCAACAATTCCGAATTAACAGCAGAGAGTTCCATCACAAATCGAGCATATACCCTCAGGAGGATAAGATCCCCTCTTAATGACATTGAACTAACCTCTACTGTAATCACCATAGTAGACATTCCTTGGCTAGCCCCACTGACGCCATGCACCTCTGCTATTAATACATGCACCTCTGCTATTAATACATGCACCTCTGCTATTAATACATGCACCTCTGCTATTAATACATGCACCTCTGCTATTAATACATGCACCTCTGCTATTAATACATGCACCTCTGCTATTAATACATGCACCTCTGCTATTAATACATGCACCTCTGCTATTAATACATGCACCTCTGCTATTAATACATGCACCGCTCTTCATAAAATGGAATGGTTGATCTACGTGATGTTGATGGTGTCCTCCCTCACCTTCCCCTTGCTGATGATGAAGAAGGTGTCCCCTCTGGCTCCTTGTCTGATGATGTACTCCCCGTCCCCGTAGTGCGTCTGTAAGGAGAGGAAGAGAAGTGTCACTCAGCACCGCCCTGAACTGGACAAAGAGGTCTGGCTGAAGACGGGCCTCTGTCAGACACGCAACTACCATGTGGAATCATCACCAGTTGCTACAATGAAGAATAGCAGTTAGGAAAATCTAATCGCTGTGTACACACACACCATGTGCTGACAGACGAGACCAAAGAAGACAAGAATGACATCAATATCAGTTTGTGATGTTAAAAATGATACATTCTCGTTTCCTGCATTTGATCAGACTGGGACTGAAACAGAGTTATAAGGCTGCTGCTGCTTCACATCAGACCGGCAGGAAGCAGGGCTCTTATGTGAAGTGTTTCCCTTTCAAGCATTGACATGTTTCCAATCATTACCCCCTCCTTCCCTCTGCTCAGATGTGTTCAGATGAAGAAGGATAGATTTCAACGTCTACTGCTGGGTGATAAGTAGATCAACTAGGAGCCTTTTAATTTCATGTTCTGTTAACATATAATTTATGTTGTCATTCATTCTCCCCCTGACGGCTACTCACTACTGTGTATCACTGAGCAATTCTAAAGGACCAATCAGGGACTACCCTCAGAGTTCCCTTCCTGACATTTCATTGAGTTATTTTAATCTTGCACCTTGAAAGTACATCTTGGAGAACATCAATCTACTACTGGACGTCAAGACATCACCTCGCCAGCTGCGAGACGCTTCATAGAACAGTAGAACATTCTATGAATGAATTACGTTGCGTCTTGATTGAAAAAGTATACCCACCACTTAGAGGTGGTAACTATGACAACAAATGACTCCAAAGAGAAGCCATGTGGATCTATACATTACATTCTGTATCTCCACACGGTTTGAACAAAGAATAGATTTCACCTCCATCCTATAAGCCACATTTAGATTGTTACACAAGAAGCACTGTCCATATCAGATGTTGCATATCGTTTATGAGTTGGCCCCACATATTTATGAATGGCTTTGTCTGATGTCCATTGCGATGGCTATCTCATGAATTGATGTGATGTATCTAGATGAGCGGACACCTGCGCAGATTGATTTGTGAGTTGGCCTTCGTGCCCGCTCCCCTACGTTTCTGTATATCTTCGTGACTAATTTGTATACAGGTAGACCAGAAGAGCCACGTCCCTGATTGGCCGATGAGTGGCCACCCTGATTAGAAGCACCTGCCTCTCTACTGTAGTTCTTTACAAAATGCTGTTTTGAATGAAAGAAATTGTACCTACACACTGAAGAAGGGTGTAAAGGCGAAACATCTGTGTGCACAATCCCTGACGCAGTAAAAAAAGTTAAACATTGAATAATGAAGTAAGCTTTATGCAATACATTTTTGAGTGCGAACTCATTACACCTCTTTGTAGGCCGGGGAGGAAGAAAAGCACACAGCAACAGCTCAGGGTCAGGTCCCTCAGGCTATAGGACTCCAGACACGCCTTAGCTGCTCTTCGCCCACTGTTCGGTTTTCAGAGTGGCAGGAAGTCACCTGAGCTCCTATACAGGTAGCACTAGATTAACGCGGACTTTGGTGGAAGGTATAATGAAACACAGTAGGGGTGATTGTGTTAAAAAAAGTACATTAGCCATGATAAATAAATAGGTCTGAGGTAAGAGTAGATAATAGCGTGTTTTTATGGATTGGTGGTAACCAATAACTTTGACTCTTCATGCATCAAGAAGAAAGAGATCAACTGGAGCTCGAAGCCCCCATATTAATTTAAAATAGACAGCAGCTCCATTTCAATAAATGGATGGAGTGAAGGGAAGGGTCATGAATCGGAAATGAGATTCCTTGGTATAATGGGCAGGCTTATCAAGGGGAAATGATGGCCTGTAGTGTATGTACCATCACTATGCATTGCATTATTTCCAATCTTCTGTATTCAATGATGATTGACAGGTTGTGGTAACATTCCTTTTTCATTCCTCTTTAGTTTTACATGTGACCTGTCTGCCACCCATCGATTGGTGATACAGGTGTAGCGTCTTAATTTGAGCCAGTTTGCTAAAGCAGGAAAATAATCCCGCAGCAAAAGGAAATGTGAATTATTAAGTGGATTAATTGTCTTTTTTTTGTAGGGATTTCTAAGTGGAAAATGGAAACTTCACAAGCCTTCTTAAACCTCAAATACACTACAAGTTTTACATTTCCTGCAATGCAAGAAAGTTCTCCTGCAACAGTGCGATCAAATGTTGATTCTACATCTGTAGCTGCTTAATTACCCTCACACATCAGATGGAAAACAGTGAACTATTGACATGCTCTGCTCTGTATGGGCCAGAACAGAACAGTGTGGGAACGGGGAATGGCCGCCCACTACCCTCGCTGACCAAGCCCAGATGTCTGGAATTAAAAATAAACCTCTACTCCCAATTCAACTGCTGCCTGCTTGGACACACATCCATAGTATGATTCTGGGGGTTTGATACCACCATGATTCATATCTACATTGTTAACATTCTTGATACTGTACAGTTTCTTCATACCAGGCACCATGGCACTGTGTGTACTGTATGTTTCTCCAGCTCTGGAATGACTGTACAGTAAACAATGTTAAACAAACACAGCTCACCAATTTCTTTTTTTTTTTAGAGTAAAGCATGTTTATCCTAGTCAGTATTTATTTACCAGTTAGAGTAGGTCGGGAGGATCAGTCATCAGCAGTGACAAAGGTGAACTGTCTTTCAACAGCTCTTTCTAGTTTATTTCTCTGCTTTAGTGTATTTTTAGGCTTGGGAGAAAATGGCAACAGAATTCATTGAAACTGCATGGGAAAAATCCATGAAGATGGAGAAGAACAAAAATCAATAGCTAATTTAAGGGAACATGACTTTTTGGCCTGACCCAGACTTTGTTTTTCTTTCTCCCAAATTGAAATAAACCACCTGTGTCTAGAGCGGTTTCTGCTAAAGAATGGGCATTCCAATGAGTAGTAAACTCAGCAAAAAAAGAAGCGTCCTCTCGCTGTCAACTGCGTTTATTTTCAGCAACCTTAACATGTGTAAATATTTGTATGAACATAACAAGAGTCAACAACTGAGACATTAACTGAACAAGTTCTATAGAAGTGTGACTAACAGAAAGGGAATAATGTGTCCCTGAACAAAGGGGGGGGGTCAAAAGTAACAGTCAGTATCTGGTGTGGCCACCAGCTGCATTAAGTACTGCAGTGCATCTCCTCCTCATGGACTGCACCAGATTTGGCAGTTCTTGCTGTGAGATGTTATCCCACTCTTCCACCAAGGCACCTGCAAGTTCCCGGACATTTCTGGGGGGAATAGCCCTAGCCCTCACCCTCCGATCCAACAGGTCCCAGACGTGCTCAATGGGATTGAGATCCGGGCTCTTCGCTGGCCATGGGCAGAACACTGACATTCCTGTCTTGCAGGAAATCACGCACAGAGCGAGCAGTACGACCATCACCCCTGGTGAGACAAAACCGTGACTCGTCAGTGAAGAGCACTTTGCCAGCCCTGTCTGGTCCAGCGACAGTGGGTTTGTGCCCATAGATGACGTTGTTGCCTGTGATGTCTGGTGAGGACCTGCCTTACAACAGGCCTACAAGCCCTCAGTCCAGCCTCTCTCAGCCTATTGTGGACAGTCTGAGCACTGATGGAGGGATTGTGCATTCCTGTAACTTGGGAAGTTGTTGTTGCCATCCTGTACCTGTCCCGCTGGTGTCATGGTCGGATCTACCGATCCTGTGCAGGTGTTGTTACATGTGGTCTACCGCTGCGAGGACGATCCTGGCCACATCTGCAGTCCTCATGCCTCCTTGCAGCATGCCTAATGCACATTCACGCAGATGAGTAGGGACCCTGGGCATCTTTCTTTTGGTGTTTTTCTTTTTTTTTCTTTTGGTGAGTCAGTAGAAAGGCCTCTTTTTAAAAAGTTATAACTTAACAGAAGAATCGTAAGAGTTTATTTTCATTATGAATGGTGGTTAAACATCAAACAGTAATCTTGGAGCGGAGGTAGTGGGTATTTCTCATTATGTAATTGGCAAGTCATTAAAGGAGAGGAAAGGCATGGTTGAAGTGCCATGATGAAAAGGTGCTCAGGCACACGCAGAACATTCTGCTTCACAACACTCAGTTACTTCTTGACTTTACGTATCTATCACTTTAATTTGACAAGAATCAGTTCCTTTCTTACTTGGGTGCCAGTCTCCTTTTATTTGCATATGGAATGAGAATCCAAGACCTACTCTGCTGTGCTGTTACAGCTGATATGGCTCGTGACATAATTCATTTGTTTCTCTTTCCAGTGTGCTTGAGGAGCCTGTCATCCGTTTCAGAGTAACACCATAGGAGGGTTAACTGTGAATGAACTTGTAGATGGGGTGCTGTCAAAGGCTCTTATTGCGTCTGTCACTTAATCTAAGTGTGAAGACAGAGTAAGAAAAAAAAAACGATGCCGTTTTGTACAAACACAATGTCTTCTTATTATACTAGCCACTGGCCACACTGTATACCCAGGGGATTCCACTGCAGTTGTGTTCTAAAGTAGATTCTCCAGTTATCATGCCTTGGTGTTCTGCTCCCACAGGAGAATTTTCCTTATCCTATACTGCAAGGCTTTAGGAGCTTGCAATAAGAGCCTTTGACAGCATCCCATCTACAAGTTCATTCAGTTAACCCTCCTATGGTGTTACTCTGAAACAAAGAGATCTTCTGTTGAATCTGACAATTAATCTTGATGGTTGTACAGTCGTCTCAAATAAAACTGTGAAGGACCTCGGCGTTACTCTGGACCCTGATCTCTCTTTTGACGAACATATCAAGACTGTTTCAAGGACAGCTTTTTTACCTCTACGTAACATTGCAAAAATCAGAAACTTTCTGTCCAAAAATTATGCAGAAAAATGAATCCATGCTTTTGTTACTTCTAGGTTAGACTACTGCAATGCTCTACTTTCCGGCTACCCGGATAAAGCACTAAATAAACTTCAGTTAGTGCTAAATACGGCTGCTAGAACCCTGACTAGAACCCAAATATTTGATCATATTACTCCAGTGCTAGGCTCCCTACACTGGCTTCCTGTTAAGGCAAGGGCTGATTTCAAGGTTTTACTGCTAACCTACAAAGCATTACATGTGCTTGCTCCTACCTATCCTTCTGATTTGGTACTGCTGTACATACCTACACGTACGCTCTGGTCACAAGACGCAGGCCTCCTAATTGTTCCTAGAATGTCTAAGCAAACAGCTGGAGGCAGGGCTTCACCTATAGAGCTCCATTTTTATGGAATGGTCTGCCTACCCATGTGAGAGGTGCAGACTCGGTCTCAACCTTTAAGTCTTTAATGAAGACTCATCTCTTCAGGAGGTCATATGATTGAGTATAGTCTGGCCCAGGAGTGTGAAGGTGAACAGAAAGGATCTGGAGCAAGGAACCGCCCTTGCTGTCTCTGCCTGGCCGGTTCCCCTCTTTCCACTGGGATTCTCTGCCTCTAACTCTATTACAGGGCCTGAGTCACTGACTTACTGGTGCTCTTCCATGCCGTCCCTAGGAGGGGTGCGTCACTTCAGTGGGTTGAGTTACTGACGTGATCTTCCTGTCTGGGTTGGCGCCCCCCCTTGGGTTGTGCCGTGGCGGAGATCTTCGTGGGCTATACTCGGCCTTGTCTCAGGATGGTAAGTTGGTGGTTGAAGATATCCCTCTAGTGGTGTGGGGGCTGTGCTTTGGAAAAGTGGGTGGGGTTATATCCTGCCTGTTTGGCCCTGTCCGGGGGTATCATCGGATGGGGCCACAGTGTCTCCTGACCCCTCCTGTATTTATGCTGCAGTAGTTTATGTGTCGGGGGGCTAGGGTCAGTCTGTTATATCTGGAGTACTTCTCCTGTCTTATCCGGTGTCCTGTATGAATTTAAGTATGCTCTCTCTAATTCTCTCTTTCTTTCTCTCTCTCGGAGGACCTGAGCCCTAGGACCATGTCTCAGGACTACCCGGCATGATGACTCCTTGCTGTCCCCAGTCCACCTGGCCGTGCTGCTGCTCCAGTTTCAACTGTTCTGCCTGCGGCTATGGAACCCTGACCTGTTCACTGGATGTGCTACCTGTCCCAGACCTGCTGTTTTCAACTCTCTAGAGACAGCAGGAGTGGTAGAGATACTCTTCATGATCGGCTATGAAAAGCCAACTGACATTTACTCCTGAGGTGCTGACTTGTTGCACCATCGAAAACTACTGTGATTATTATTATTTGACCATGCTGGTCATTTATGAACATTTGAACATCCTGGCCATGTTCTGTTATAATCTCCACCCGGCACAGCCAGAAGAGGACTGGCCACCCCTCATAGCCTGGTTCCTCTCTAGGTTTCTTACTAGGTTTTGGCCTTTCTATGGAGTTTTTCCTAGCCACCGTGCTTCTACACCTGCATTGCTTGCTGTTTGGGGTTTTAGGCTGGGTTTCTGTACAGCACTTTGAGATATCAGCTGATGTAAGAAGGACTATATAAATAAATGTGATTTGTTCCACAATCCAGCCTCCATGTCACAATGAAGCCCTTTGGCTTCCTTGGAGGAAAACATGACTACTTGAATGCCTAAGTATTAGTTGTCTGCACGCACGCACACACAGACAGACGCTACAACACTCCGCTGGATGCACATAGATAGATCTTTGCAGATTTTTGACTGAAATTATGAGTGACAGTAAGTAATGAGAAATCTCTGTGAGTCTTCAATGAAATGCCACGCGTCACAGATGTCGTTATAAAAATGGCTTTGCCTGAGGTTCCCGAATGTTCTCATTTGTAACCTTCAGAACTGAGTTTCCTCATTTAAATCAAGATAAATACCATCTCTGAGCCTGATGTTAGTACAATGACTGTCTATTCTTTCAGGAAACACTGAAGCTAAACACTACTGTAGTTCGAGGCACAACACAGCACACATCCAGAGAGGATGGTGTTAACACTGAGGTTCAATAAGGAACGATTGATAACTACGCAATTAGCGATATGCCATTTTTACAATCACATTTTCATGTCTCGGCAAATCCCCATGACAACAAACAAACTGGGCAAGGGGATTGTCTGCATTGTGTTGTTCCATGCTGAATACCATTCTTTGATCGTTCTGCAGGTGCATATAGTCTGATTGATTCTAGTGTATTCTGGTGATGTGTCCACTCTTTAACTAAACGCACCCGCACCCGCACACACACACATACACACACATTCGCAGTAAGCCAGCAGGCGTGGGTTATCTGCAAAGACCGAGCAGGCAGGATTACTGTCGATGTGCAGAGGAAGGGGGATCAGAGAGGGAGCCTGAGGGGAGAGGTTGGGCTGCCCTGGGCACTTCATGCCTGGGAAGAGCCCCTGCTCCCACTCCTACAGGGTAACCCAACTCCACCACGCTGCATGGCAGCACATTTATCATCAGCCCTCTTTGGAGCTCAATGCACTCAACTGTTTGAACATTCTGTGTTTTCCTCATGTTTTATTTCAGTCAGTCGGAGGGATAGTGTCTTGGTAACCAATAGGGCATTCTGTGTCTGAACATAGAAACAGAATATAAATTCTAGTTGTATGCATCTGAAACACCTAGGGAACTATGGAGTGGATTGTACGATTGTGATATGACTGCTCCCCAAATACTGTTTTATCATATGAAGTATAACTCAGACTTGTGTTTGCCCTTCGCATGTAATTCCTTTGTGGTTCTTTAAGGGCTGGGGAAGTCAGGGTGACAATGAAAAACACTTTAACAAACAAAACATGGCAAGATAAATGCTATTGGTTGGTTTAGAAATAAGGCTGTGTGTTCGTAATGGAGCTAATCCTCTATTGATCCAATACACTAAGATAACCATGACATAATGTATTTGATTCCAGGTTGCATCACATCCGGCTGTGATTGCGCTGCCCTATGGGACTCCCACAATTGGCCCAGTGTCGTCTGGGTTTGGCCGGGGTAAGCCGTCATTGTAAATAAGAATTTGTTGTTAATTGACTTGCCTAGTTACATAGAAGTTTTTTTTTTTTTTTTTTTTTTTAAATACAAAAAAGAAGAAGAAATCCCCCTGTGATTTTTGTGCTTATACTTCATTTGACTTTGATAGAGAAAGCATGCCAGAAATGTATTTATGTGGTTTTCATTACCAAATGTTCTTTGGAAACGAGATACTGGAGGTCAAGTCATCCAATTAAAAACGAACATCAGAGATCTCATTTGCTTGTTCTGAAATGAACAAGCTTAAAAATTGGAGGTGAAAGACTGTAGAGATACATTATTGCATCCCTAATGTAATATGTCTGAGGTGCTCGAGTGGTCCCGAGGACCCCTTACCACAGTTTTGGGAACCATCTGCATGCCAGTAAATAATAAGAGGCTTAGCAATCTGCTCTGAGGATGGGATTACAACTATAATTGTTCCCTCTTACTCATAGATCTACGGCAAGAGGTCATTTAGAGTTAACAACCAGAAACTAGACACACTGTTGATAGCATTCTGATATTCTGATCAGAGCAAGAAAGATTTTCCGGTCCATGTGACCTGACTAGGAATACTGTAAATCTGGGCTCTGATTATAGTATAATTTTGATATCTTTCCTGGTCATGTAACGTGGTCTCCTAATTATACACAGATATTATTGCAGTCAGAGTCAGACCAGAGATTGTCAGACCAGAGGTTGTCAGGTTGACAGACCAGAGGTTGTCAGACCAGAGGTTGTCAGGTTGTCAGACCAGAGGTTGTCAGACCAGAGGTTGTCAGACCAGAGGTTGTCAGGTTGTCAGACCAGAGGTTGTCAGACCAGAGGTTGACAGACCAGAGGTTGTCAGACCAGAGGTTGTCAAACCAGAGGTTGTCAGGTTGACAGACCAGAGGTTGTCAGACCAGAGGTTGTCAGACCAGAGGTTGTCAGGTTGTCAGACCAGAGGTTGTCAGGTTGTCAAACCAGAGGTTGTCAGACCAGAGGTTGTCAGACCAGAGGTTGTCAGACCAGAGGTTGTCAGGCCAGAGGTTGTCAGGTTGTCAGACCAGAGGTTGTCAGACCAGAGGTTGTCAAACCAGAGGTTGTCAGACCAGAGGTTGACAGACCAGAGGTTGTCAGACCAGAGGTTGTCAGACCAGAGGTTGTCAGACCAGAGGTTGACAGACCAGAGGTTGACAGACCAGAGGTTGTCAGACCAGAGGTTGACAGACCAGAGATTGACAGACCAGAGATTGTCAGACCAGAGGTTGTCAGACCAGAGGTTGACAGACCAGAGGTTGTCAGACCAGAGGTTGTCAAACCAGAGGTTGTCAGACCAGAGGTTGACAGACCAGAGATTGACAGACCAGAGATTGTCAGACCAGAGGTTGTCAGACCAGAGGTTGTCAGGTTGTCAGACCAGAGGTTGTCAGACCCGAGGTTAGAGGTTGTCAGTGAGTTTTTACCTCAGGTTGTGTCTGGTGAGCTACTGTCTACAGATGAGACCTCAAATCAATTAAAATGTCTGTCAGCCCAGGACAGGAGACCTGAAAATCCTTGCCACTAGTATGAACATTGCAATGACTACAAATTGCTGTGTAGTTACATTTCCAGATAAACCTATTTTAAAAAGTGTGAATATCCACAGTATAATAATCATTAGGAGTTTTCCAGGACATCAATTCCTCATTATGTAATGATGTGGTTTATAAAATAATTGCTCAATTACACAGTCAATGAAATAGACGTAAATCATCAGTACCCATTGCCACAAACACCGCTAATTTCAACCAGGACACCTTGGAAACTCACCTCTTCCATAACGTCGGCTAGCTTGCTGAGTATTTCTTCTGAAAGGCCTTGGAATGTTGGAACACTGTTGGGGAGAGGGAGCGAGAGTTAGCTATTTTGGAGAGTTCAGCCAGAAGGTGAAACCAACAGTTCACGCTGTTCTCGCCTGGTGAACAGAACTAGGTGCTGTGGTGCTTTATGACTCACAAAGCACCGGTCACAACTGATAAATACGGTGTATTCACGAGGTTCACATCATCAATACTCTCTCTGTTGCCTATCTATCTCTTTAAGTAATCCAAAAGACCAATGTACTTGCAGAGCATGTATGCAGAATCTATGTAAAAGCCAGCACAGCAGGTTGCATGAAAGAGTGGAATCTGTATGACTGACAAAAGAGAGAGAAGATAAAACGGGTACATACATTTCACAGGCGTATGTATATAGGCACAGCTGTGGCGGCATACCAATTCTCGCACGTGCTTTAACCCTCCCCTAACACCAGCATCCTCTGAAGTGGGGAGAAGTTTGTGCAGAATCACCACAGTCGTAAGCCACAGCTCAATGTTCACATGTGGGTGACGTTAGTTTGTTTTTCTTTTCCTCTTTTACAACAGGACAGGGTTTTAGTTCAAGGTTGAGCCTGAGAGCAGCTGCCAATTATACTAAGCCTTCCTGGAAGCTCAAGGAGGCTTTCTTGGCAGATTCAAAGATATTTACATACCTCTGGCATGCTCTCTCCTCAACGAGAGAGACTTCACTCACACACACACACGTGGGCGGGCACATGCGTGGGCGCACACACACACACACACACACGCGCAGGCGCACACACATGCACACACAAAAAAGAAAACAAAGATGCGGGAACGCACACGAGGGCACAAACAAACACACACACAATCTGTCAGTTTGACAACCTCCGAGTCTCTTCGAAAAACACTGTTGCTTGTTACCACGGAAACGATTCCTTCCGAAATGGATGCGTTTGATATTTGACATTCTATATTGAAGAGATGCACTGACAGCAGCTACTTCACAAATATTGTGACACCAAAGGTATCTTTTCTTACAAATTGAGTGCATTTTCAGAGATCACATTACAGGAGCCATTAAAAGTCAAACCACTTGATTGATTGTTTGAGACTTCCTCCCCTGTGCACCAGTCGGCTGTAGCTGCCAGTGCATGGGGAGAAAGGCATCTTATTTTACCACTAAAAGCCAACTTCATCCAAATCAATTTCCTCTTTCCCTGCATGTGATATCATCGGGTCCAGAACTTCCAGTAAAGGGCACCGCAGGGCCTCTGGCAGGAGAGATAGGTGCAACATTCTTCCTCAATTTCCTATTTCATTATGGAGACTGGAGGAAATTCCATCCCTGGTCACTTACAGGCATTTTAAGGAGTCTGTGTATGAAAATCAGTACTTAAGGATGTGTTTGGAATGTGTTGTCTGAGTATTTGCGGTCAAACAGCTGTTGTGGACTTTCCATCTGAATCACTACAGTTGATCACTGGGTGGGAAATCTTCATTCGGGGATGACGATGTCCTTTGTTATTGCTACGGCACGCTAAGACTTGCCTGCTCGGAAAATGTCTACTGAGAGTAAATATATTGGTCTGAGAGGGACGTCATGCTGTTTGTTGAAGAGCAGAAAAACCCATTGGTAAGCCTACTATATATTAAACACAAAAACGAAGTTAAAAGTAGGCAGGTCTGAAGCTGAGAAAGAAAGGAAATGTGAAATCAATATGTAAAGTCTCAGCCAATGGGTTAGCATGGATTAGACTCAGCTGTGTGAACAGAAAGAGGAGAGTGATATCAAACATAGTATGATATTGATCAATAAACTGGTGTTTTAACAGTTCCAAGTGGTAACACATAGATTTAGTATAAAAGACCTGAAGTGCACAATCACCTGATGCTCATTTGAACATGCATCCAGCAAGTGTCTTTGTTGAACAGTGCACCCAGACATCAGTGACAGGAAACAGGAAGAGGGGGAAGGTGATTCTGTGACTGTCAGGGACAGTCACTCAAACCTCAGTCCTCGCTCGAATGGCATCTCAGGGGAGGTAGAGGACAGAGAAAGAGAGGGAGAGAAAGAGAGAGAGGGAAAGAGAGAGAGAGAGGAGCCCACCTCTTTAGAAACTCCATGTATTCGGCATGTTTGATGAGGCCCGTCCTCATCATAATGGTCTGGAAACACTGGCGGTCGATGGCCCATAACTTCACATTAGTGAGGGCTGAGAAAGAGACAGCAAAAAGACATTAGATAGAGAAAATAACAAGCTTTAAATGTCAGGATGGAATACCTCTCTTGGGTTGCCCCACAAACAGTCTCATATAATGGCAATATTCCATTTGCTCATTAACATTAAAATGTGAATCTAATTAAAAACCCGGTGCACTTGTATCACTTGATTACCGAATCTACTATATCTGCTAAACAAGATCATCAGACATACAGTATCCATGGCAACTCCTGTGGCTAAACCCAAGTCCAGCTATTTGGAACCTGGAGCAATAATCAAATCATACCATGATTTCCATGGCTAAGCATTGTCCAGTGAGTCAACAGGTAGCCTAGCAGTTAAGAGGGTTGGACCAGTAACCGAAAGATCGCTGGTTCGAATCCCCGAGCCAACTAGGTGACCAAATCTACCGATGTGCCCTTGAGTAAGACACTTAACCCTAATTGCCCCTGTAAGTTGCTCTGGATAAGAGCGTCTGCTAAATGACTAAAATGTAAAACATGGGTATACTCTCAAATCCTCAGCATGATTTAACACTGAGCACACAGAGAGATACCAAACTCCTAGACACCAACAAAAACTTCTGTTGACTGCTGTGTTAAATTGTATCAGTGAACATTTACATTTACATTTAAAGCCAAATTGATTTCCCTTAATGGATCATTATCTACGGGACACAGATTAAGGAGTCTTAGACTGGTTGAAGGACTAGAATAGCTGACAAACTATATCATTATTCATTACTCCGGTACAGCGATGGGAATATATAATGGGAAAGTTCAATGCACTTAGGGGGAATATCCCAAGTCCCCTTGGACCCTTGCAGTGTGACAAGACAAGGCATTTGCATGATGCGCCATCAGACTTATTGAATTGTTAATGGTTCATGTGACTGGTTGCTAGTAGCAAAATCCCCATTCATGTCTAAACTCATCATTTATCTTTATTAGTTACATATCTATTAGGGCATATCTTGAGTTACAACAAATATGGTAATATTAAAACATTTGAATAAAGTGAGTGAGTAAAAGTCCTGCTTATACGAATTGTGTAAAAAAAAAAAAACCAGGACAGCCTACTTCACCATTGATTTATGAGTGCTCTGTGCAGTTCGCTTTATATCAAGGCCAGTAATACCACACGGGAGTACTGTATCTTACTATAGATGAGAGAGAGCTGTAGTGTCCTAGTTAAGAACAGTGTCAGTGATTCCCACCGAGTGAATGTTTCCCCCTCTCCAACTACAGTAGTTTGCATCTCCGTATCAGTTACTTCTAGCCATGTCATAATATGTATGTCGTGTATAGTATGTACCTTCACTCATACATTTCTCCATCTCTATGGATCAATTGTTGGGTAAGTAGAAGATTACTCACATTATGTAAATAAGTCTTCATCCCAGGTTGAACAATTGTGTTATAGCTTTAAACCCCCCCCCCCCCCCCCCTCAGTGCTCCGTAAACCTTCACACTCGCTGAAGAAAGCACAATGTGCAGTGATGGAGGCGTTGATTATGGAACGATCATTGTGAGTTGCGTGCTGGAACATAACGTGTGTTCAGGAAAGCAACGATCCTGGCGCTTACTGCATAGGCATTGTGCCTCATAGACACACCGTCAACGACTGACAGACAATTCGTTCACTTGTTTGTTCCAGTTCACAGAACGCCCGTGGCCTCCGCTGTTTCACATTCCTAACACCGTTAAAAAACGTAGAGAACACAGATGCAACATCAGTAAAGGTCAGCAAGGTGCCATCTCTGACCGTATGTCTGAAACTCTCCCAACAAACAAACAAACAAACCAGTTCCAAATTTGACGTTTCACATTACTCATCAAGGCAGTGGAATATGTTGCTTATTATACGAGCGAATAAAATAGAGAAATGACGGCGTAAGCAGCTTAGCCCCTGATGATCATCAAATGGCAGGTTTATAAATAGACCACAGCTACATAAAGACCTCCATAGAAAATAACAACCCCTGACAGACATCAACAAATGCCAGCAATATGGCATAAAACGATTTACCCCACGGTTCGCTCTCATCTGTAATTTCAATTAGGTTTTCAGACATGATAGAGCTGGGGAGTTCTGAGGTGCACAACCTGACCCGGACAGTGCCAATTAAAATGTCCAATTAGCATGCACCAAATAGCACAAAGACCCAGCTAACGTATTCAAAATATCACAGCGTTATTGAAATAAACCATACACAAACACACAATCAGCTCATTCAGTGCAAAGTGAAAACCTGACCTTGTGTTAAGACTGGTGTTTCATCTGCAGGGGAGTTGGCAAATTCAAAGTTCAAATTCAACTCATTTGTCAGGATCAGAACAGAAAGCGTTCCATCTGTCAACAAAGGCACTTGATTAAACTTGACAGAGGAAACCCTGGCATTGTTCTCTGTCAACACCTATATATATATATTTCTCTCTCTCTCTCTCTCTCTCTCTCTAAAGAATGGGAGACAGAATTTTAAATATTCAAAGACAACGGGAACAGGTTGCCTTCTCTTCATCCCTACAAGGTTTCTGTCAGGGACTGATTCACCTCTCCACCTTTCATTCCCAACTCTGCTTCATCCAGCATCCTCTGCAACAGATGCGATGAGGTCACAATTAAATATACTAAAATGTTGCTTTTCTTCCTGGAGTCAGCCTCCACTGCAATTTGTAAAGAATTAAAGAATAGTACATTCTGCTAAGCAGGAAAGGATTAAAAACAGAAGAAAAAAAGACCGGAACCAAGGCGTAACAAAAGGTTTGGGCCACATAGAGGTAGACTATTATAATATTTATGGTGGAAAAAAATTGCTAATGGATGGTAATCACTATGTGCTTTGACTTGAGGTCCTATTCAAATGCTCTTCTCTCCGCCGAGCTATTGGAGAACGTGCCTTCATTCTGAGAGATTATCATTGTACTAACAAAGAACTTCATCAGCAATCAGCGTGTAATTAACTCCACCCGGTTTGTTTGTAGTAGTTGGTAGTTTATTATCCGTACAAAGAAAAATATACAAATACCCAGGCCCCTGACAAACAAAATAACTTAAGCGAACAAAAAAACAATGCAAGCACAAACTGTAGCTTTAGTCCCCTCATTTTGAGTATGGAAATGAGACAAAATCAAAACAAAGTGATAGTCAAAATATAATAGAACTCTTTCAGTGCACTTAAGCCAAATACGGGTATTACTAAGACTTGTGTAACGAAAAAGAAGGAAATGTAAATTTCAATGAGACATAGAAGCAACAACTAAAATTGGGACTTTGGCAGGAGTAGCTGTCTGCATGATAGATGATAGGGGTCAAACACCATCCTCTGCTGAGGTCCATCTCACTGCAGCTCCCTATCCCGGCCCACCACTGTCAGGCCCGGGATAAGGAGCTAGGGGAGATCCACTACACATGTGGCCCAAGCATCGTCCTCTAAACCCCTGACTTGGCATGTGAAACTTGTTTTTGTCCCTTGGTGTCAGAGAGGAATGATGGAGAGGAGGAGGAGGGGCAGAGCAGGGTCAATGACTCTCATCTGGATGTGATGGGCTGCTCTCACAACTCTCAGAAGAACTCTCAGAACAGCAGATGCTCCATAGAGGATTGTTTGAAAACTCTCACAATCTTCCATGCAGAGTCCTGTCCTGGGAAGACTGCCTCTGAGAGGGGGAAAGCTCTTCTCACAAACAGTAATAAGGGGAAGGGATGTGTGAATGTGATGATGGCCAGGAGATATGGACTTCCAAACAGCCCCAGTGGAGGGTAGGATAGTGAACCACGGTATGTCCCTCTGGCTGGTCCACTAAAAACAGAGGGACCAGAAACATTTCACAGTCTAATCTTTTAGCTGCAATAAAGTAGTATTATTGGGAATAGTTGAAGAATATTACAAAAAAAACAATAATCTGTGTATGCTCATCAAAGGAATGACAAATATTACATAACACAACCTAACTAGCTGTGATTAATATTCATCCAATTCCTCAAGGAGAGAATGATGATTGACATTGCCTTGTGTTGGTAATAACAAAAGCCTCGTGCATGTTTCCATGTTTTACCTTTAAATCTCCATACGTCTCTACAACAATCTCCCAGACGATGGGTAAAGACACTGATTATGCGTGAGCAGGGTGGGTGCGTCCGTGTTTTCAGACAGTGGAAGGATTTCACTCTGGAAGTAATTACAACTGTCTCATTACATTTTTCTGCTATGATAAACACGCTCTCTACCATAATAATAGTGCTGGCTAAGAGCGAGCACAGAGTAAATGTGCATACATCTATTATCATCTGTACCGATCCAGGTCATGAATATTCTACAGTGGTGATCATAAAAACTGAGGTAATCTTGCAGATTCTAAGCCTCACAAAAAAAAAATGAAAAGAATGACAGCGACGCCCAAGCAGTCAACTTTTGATGTTGCCGATTGCTGACATTTGACCTTTTTTTGGAAGTCTAGGGAACTACAACGTTTACCCAGATAAGCACCACATTCCCATAGAAACCCGGTAGTACCAGCATACTTAAAAAACGTACGCAATCTTAAATGATGTTTCCAGTATACCTTGTTAGGTATCATCTCCATACTCATATGCTACAACATGCTGGAAGAGAGTAGCAGACATTGCTACAACACTAAATGATTCAACTGACTTAACATTAAAGCACCTCATTTCAGACCAGACGTCTAAAAAGTCAGAGTACAAACCACAGCAAACCTAAGGACAGAGAGAAGAAGAGAAAGACAGAGAGTGATCAGTTGAGTTAAAATCAGGGCACATCCCTCTATTGATCGTTCCTCTTGTAATGTTATTCTTGGCTGAATACAACAAATTACTGCAGGACCCCTGGCAGTCAGATAGCCAATTCGTCATCCTTATTAAATAGGACGTCAATTAAACTGTGAGCATTTAACTACCTGGACTTTTCTATTAGCAGTTTCTATTAGCTGGCCAACGTTTGAGAAAGCAAGTAGCTCAAACTTCAATCAAACATTCTTCATGAAATGGGACTTAAACAATTAAAGCCTATGAGCAGGAAAGAGATGTGACGTACAGTACCAGTCAGAAGTTGTGACACACCTACTCATTCAAGGGTTTTTCTATATTTTGACTATTTCTACGTTGTAGAATAATAGTGAAGAGATCAACACGATGAAACAACACATATGGAATCATGTAGTAACCAAAAATGGGTTAAACAAATCCAAATATATTTTATATTTGAGATTCTTCAAAGTAGCCACCCTTTGCCTTGATGACAGCTTTGCACACTCTTGGCATTCTCTCAACCAGCTTCATGAGGTAGTCACCTGGAATGCATTTCAATTAACAGGTGTGCCTTGTTAAAATTAATTTGTGGAATTTCTTTCCTTCTTAATGCGTTTGAGCCAGTTACGTTGTGACAAGGTAGGGGTGGTATACAGAAGATAGCCCTATTTGGTAAAAGACCAAGTCCATATTATAGCAAGAACAGCTCAAATAAGCAAAGAGAAATGACAGTCCATCATTACTTTAAGACATGAAGGTCAGTCAACGCGGTAAATTTAAAGAACTTGTAAAGTTTCTTCAAGTGCAGTCACAAAAACCATCAAGCGCTATGATGAAACTGGCTCTCATGAGGACCGCCACAGGAAAGGAAGACCTAGAGTTACCTCTGCTGCAGAGGATAAGTTCATTAGAGTTAACTGCACCTCAGATTGCAGCCCAAATAAATGCTTCACAGAGTTCAAGTACCTCAACATCAACTGTTCAGAGGAGACTGTGTGAATCAGGCCTTCATGGTCAAATTGGTCAAGAAGAGACTTGCTTGGGCCAGGAAATACGAGAAATGGAATTAGACCGGTGGAAATCTGTCCTTTAAGTCCAAATTTGAGACTTATGGATCCAACCGCCGTGTCTTTGTGAGACGCAGAGTAGGTGAACGGATGATCTCTGCATGTGTGGTTCCCACCGTGAAGCATGGATGAGGAGGTGTGATGGTGCTTTTCTGGTGACACTGTCTGTGATTTATTTAGAATTCAAGGCATACTTAACCAACATTGCTACCACAGCATTCTGCAGCGATACGCCATCCCATCTGGTTTGCGTTTAGTGGGACTATCATTTGTTTTTCAACAGGACAATGACCCAACACACCTCCAGGCTGTGTAAGGGCTATTTTATCAAGAAGGAGAGTGATGGAGTGCTGCATCAGATGACCTGGCCTCCACAATCACCCAACCTTAAACCAATTGAGATGGTTTGGGATGAGTTGGAACGCAGTGAAGAAGCATTCCAGGTGAAGCTGGTTGAGAGAATGCCAAGAGTGTGCAAGGTGTCATCAAGGCAAAGGGTAGCTACTTTGAAGAATCTCAAATATAAAATATATTTTGATTTGTTTGACAGTTTTTGGTTACTACATGTATTATTCCATAGTTTCGATGTCTTCACTATTATTCTACAATGTAGAAAATAGTAAAAAATAAAAAATAAAAATAAACTTGAATGAGTAGGTTTGTCCAAACTTTTGACTGGTACTGTATATGATACACTAAGTCAAGAACACACCTTTTACCTTTTACCTATGGTTTAAGAGCTACAGATAACATTCTCACAGTCAAGGGATTATACACGAGCAAAAGCGGGTATAATCCCCGGTCCCGGTAGCCCGTCATAAATAAGAATTTGTTCTTAAATGACTCGCCTAGTTAAATAAAGGTTACATTAAAAAAAAATACATACATGAAGGGACAGGGATATGCATCTGCCAGTCTGAGAGGAATGTCAAGGTGAGAGTCACAGCGACAACTCCACGCTGACATCTGGAGCAGTTTGTTTACTGTCACTGAGGGACCACGGGCACGACAACCTGGGACGACAACCTGGGACACCTCACAGTGCTCTCGAATTTAATGGTCACGTTTAGTTAATGGTGCTGCTTAGAATATCCATAAGCCACAGCGTAAACACGGACGGAAAAACACACGTACGTGCACACAGACTACACACAGACTACAGACAGACAAACAGACACAGATTGAAATTCTTGGAGAAGCTTGTGATGGGCTTACCTTAAAGGAAAATTCCTCCCCAATTTTATGGTATTTGTTTCAATAGTCCAATGTTGATATAGTTCCAAAATATTTTGAGCAGAGTTGCTTTGATTTGCACCCACTTTTGCCCTCAGAACAACCTCAATTCGTCATGGCATGGACTCTACAATGTGTGAAAAGCGTTCCACAGGGATGTTGGCCCATGTTGACTCCAATGCTTCCCACAGTTGTGCCAAGTTGGCTGGATGTCCTTTGGGTGGTGGACCATTCTTCATACACACGGGAAACTATTGAGCTTGAAAAACACAGTTCTTATCATTCTCAAACCGGTGCGCCTGGCACGTACCCTGTTCTAAGGCACTTCAATCTTTTGTCTTACCCTCTGAATGGCACTCATACACAATTCATGTCTCAATTGTATCAAGGTTTAAAAATCCTTCTTTAACCTGTCTCCTCCCCTTCATCTACACTGATTGAAGTGGATTTAGAAGTGACATCAATAAGGGATCATATCTTTCACCTGGTCAGTCTATGTCATGGAAAATACAGCTGTATTTCTGTATTTTTAAAGGTATATATCTTGACAACTTGATTGCTGACATGCAAAACATTTAAGGACTATATCAACAATGGACTACTGAAACAAATGGCAAAATATAGTTTTTGGGAGGAGTTTTCCTTTATCTCAATAGGAAAAGTTTACCTCAATAAACAAAAGTTTGATTTCTTTGTAAAGGGAGCTCATCCAATCATCCCCGTGCACTGAGAGTGAACCTCACTGTGGCGAAATGTAACGAGCGTCACAATAAGCCTCAACATACACATCCGAGAGAGTAGATGTCAATTTAGTCCAACAGTCATATCAGATCAATATGTCCTCAAATATTCATTTTCACAGAGTCGCGGAATATTATAGAAACGTCTCAAAACGGCCGTTTCATTCCATTCACTTTCTAATGAATGCTATTTTTCAATTAAAAAGAGAATACCAGACCAAAGCTATCACTTTGAGAGCAGACGGTGCAGAACAGAGGGAGAGAACTGGGGACTAAATTCAATTCAGAGGGAATTACTCTCCCCCAAAGACAGACTGTGCTTCTGTGGGTGACGTGCTCCTCGTCTCTGAACACAAGCAAACAGGTGACACAGACACAGCAGAAGACTTCTTTTACACAAAATGACTTCCCTTCAAAAACAAAAACATTAAACAAACATTATCTCCTACGAGCATGTGGAAGGAAGTGATACTTTATGTCCTGTGGTGAAACAGAAAAACAAAGAACTGGAAACATAGAAATGTGAAGTATAGACTGGAGAACATACTGCATCTATGGAACTCCTGTGTAAAAGGACTTTGTAAAGAAGTTTGTAAAGGAATTTCAAAATGTGTCAAATGAAGAGGTGTAAATGAAAAGGATAGTGTAGACATTTGTTTTTAAGGACCACCAAGGCCCTCTATCCTGTACTGAACATCACCCATTTCCTTGCTTTCGAAGAAGTCATTGAAAAGCTTTGGGGAAATGTCTTGTGACAGGTGTGACGATAAGATGGAGCATTTCATCAAATGACCATTGGTCAGGGTTGACGTCTCTTGAACAGGTCAATGACGAGTAGGTAAAGGTAAGGTGCTTATATGAAAGAAACATGCACAATGCTTAGTACTAAGCAACAAAATCCCCTTACATAACTTGGCTTTTTCACAAATTCCTTACCTTCCCTCAGGCCTGCATGCCCTTATTCAATAAGCAAAGTCAAACATGGCCTCTTAACTGAGTCCCGTTCTCTTAATTCCTTAAAAGACATCTAATCCGCGTAGGCCACCCACATACCACTGGCAAATCACTTGGCAGCAACATCAGTAGCTAGCCTTGGCTAGAAAGGAGGCCATGCTCCTATGCCAGGAGTCTTAAGTGTATATTATACTGTGGTGTGCAGAAATGGAGTAAAGTTCAGGACATTACTCAAGAGGTGAGGTGACTGACATTATTAATAATCCAACTAGCATACTGTGAATGTAGAGTACTTTAGAGCACATTTCAACCCTGTCACATACTTCTGACTTTTTCACACCAATTCTCTCAGTCTCTGTCAATTTGTCTCTCGAGCTCTGTCTTTCCTCACAGTGTGTTCTGTCTCCAACACGCACATGTGAGCGAGTCAGTGCACGCGCGCACAACCTGCTACTCCAACCAGACCTGCGACTCCAACCCCAATTAGGGACTGTCAGTCTTCTCAGACAGAGGCATCGGCTCTCTTCCCATATGTGACTCCCCACAGTACGGAAGATGCTGCAGCCTGTATATTTTCAGGCCCAGGCATTCCTGGATAGGGACTCATTGAATTGTGAAGGCATCAAGTGATGAGCGCTGCCTGACAACTCTCTGTTCTAACTGTGAGAAAACTAGAATCAGACTGGAGTTATTCTGACCAATCCCACGTGGTCACCCATTACCCCTGGCAGGCTAGGATCCAACGGCTTCTCGTGGTTAGAGAAAGGAATCATCCATAGAAATAATGTTTTTAATAAGGGAGAAATGCCTTAATAGCCACAGGAGATGACACTTCCACAGGAGATAACACTTCCTGAGATGTTTCATTTAAAGTTACAGATACAAGGCCTCCCGGGTGGCGCAGTGGTCTAGGGCACTGCATCGCAGCACCAGCTGTGCCACCAGAGACTCTGGGTTCACGCCCAGAGGCTCTGTCGCAGCCGGCCGCGACCGGGAGGTCCGTGGGGTGACGCACAATTGCCTAGCGTCGTCCGGGTTAGGGAGGGTTTGGCCGGTAGGGAAATTCTTGTCTCATCGCGCACCAGCGACTCCTGTGGCGGGCCGGAGAACGCATGGCTTTCGACCTTCGTCTCTCCCGAACCCGTACGGGTTGTAGCGATGAGACAAGATAGTAATTACTAACAATTGGATACCACGAAATTGGGGAGAAAAGGGGGTAAAATAAAAATAAAAATAAAAAGTTACAGATACAGAAATATTCAAATAATTTCTGATATTTCTAAGGTTTAAAAAACATGCACTACCTGATTAGGGGTTATGTCTTTGTGGACTGTATGTATCCACTGAATTGCTGGAATAAGGAGGTCTGAACTAAAGTATAGTCATTCTGCCACCGATAAGTAGCTGACAAACTTAGCACAACATTCCTCAGCCTACAGAGTGCACTGTAAAAAATGCTGGGTTGTTAGGTTGACCCAACTGGTGGGTTGCAGGCGTTGGGTCACTTCGTTGGGTTGTTTTCTATAAAAACTGCTGGGTTAATGATGCTGGGTTATTGAGATATGACCCAGTGGGTCATGTCAGAAGACTGGAGGTGTAGTTTTGTAGGGGCGTGGCTTTCAGAGAGTTTTTTTTTTGCCAGCCATGAGAGTAAATGTCATTCCTGTTCATCTGTTCTGTTGTATAGCTATCACACGTTAAGGTCGAACATTGACATTTTTGTAGCTTCTATTAAGCTTACAAAAGTGTATGAGTTCCATAAAAGCCTATGTAAATCCATTGTGGGATATAACACGGTGGTGTACCTTATATAATATGTAATTAATAAACTTAGTATTGTAGAAGAATGTGTAAAACACAACAAAAACATAAGGAAACTTTGAATTTGCAGTATGTAAACTTAACACGATAAACAGGAACGACATGTATTACTCGCAGGTGGCCAACAAGATAAATCTTGTAAAAAATAAACCCTAATAAAACACACCTCCTTGAAAGTAACTTAAGGATGACATTAAAAAAGACCCAGCTGCTAGGTCCATCCAGCATGAGAGTATAAAATATGCAACTGATGTTAAATTAACCCATGTTTGGGTAATCCCAACAACCCACTATGTTGGGTTATTCACACTGGCTGGATCAAAACACACAGAGTACAGACCATTCTGTCAGAAGGACTGTATCAGAAGAACAGTATTGCCATAGATATTTTCCTTATTTAATTGCTGTGCGTTAAGTGGATCAAAGGACTCTGTAACCAGGTAACCCTTTCAAAAATCCAAGGAAATGAAAGCTATAAACCCTCTACATGTTAAAGAGAAATTTCCATCTGATTTCATCACTCACAGCTCTTCTAAAATCACATATTCATGACAAACTATCCCCCGCCCACACTAACCTTGCTTAAATGAACACTTGAAAGGGTTCCTCCCCAGAGGGGGAAGGGTTGATAACACACATTCACACATCCATGCATATATCACCCCCCCCCCCACCCTCACCTCACCACCTCGCAAAATACGTCACAGCTTCCCCCCTCACCGACACAAGCATCCAAGCTGTCAAGAGACACAGCCTAACCACGATCCTCGCCTTTCTTTGGCACCTGTGGCCTGAAGAGTCAGCCTGAAATAACTAACAATCACTGTTCCTCCATTAGCTGGGAATTGGGCCTGCTCTTATCTGTGGTTGAATATAACCTGAGAGAGTCTGTGACTGCGTGTGTAATTCCTGTGGCTAAGGGGCCATCTCAGCAGAGGTGTGTGTTTGACAGTGTGTAATGCAGAATCTGTGACTGTGTTACTCCTAAGCCTGCGGCTAAAGGGCCATCTGTGTGTGCTGGAAGTCAGTGTGTGCTCCATCTCCTGCTTGTCAACCCTTTCATCCCGAACGAACACACCATGTGTGCTCTGGAGCCTTCCTGAGGATCTCCATGGCAACTAATTGAAATGGTTCAGCACACCTCAAAAATCACAAGACAAACGATTTCATCATCACCGTCACCTAATAATCCCCAGTTTATAATTGGCTCATTCATCCCCCTCCTCTCCCCTGTAACTATTCCCCAGGTCGTTGCTGCAAATGAGAACGTGTTCTCAGTCAACTTACCTGGTAAAATAACGGTAAAATAAATAAATAAAATAAAAAATCATGTCCTAAAATGATTTCTGTGTTTAGAAACAGATAAGAAAAGCATTCCTGCAACATTATTTTGTTGAAATATAATTTGATCTCTGAGAAATTAAGCTAATCAATTGCACCCAAATTGTCAATTTTAATGTGTAGGGTCAATAGTTAGGTTTCCATTGAACTGGCGACATATTTTCATGTGAATATTCTAAAATCCGCACAAAGAAAATATGCACATTTTCCCACCAGTGTGTTTCCACCAAACTAAGTTGTTGCAGATACAAATCATTGCGTGATGCGTAGTGCACAAAATGTACCATTTCACTTAGGTTTTAATGTACCAAATAAAAACCTAAAGTTCAATGTGTTTTCATCGGATTTTCAACTCAACCGATAGTTTTGTCACAAAAATGTTGCGTTAAATCGCAAATGTGTCCATAAACTGCTTACAGGGAAAGGAAACCATGTAATTCTGTAATTTGGGTGAACTATCCATAAAAAATAAAATAACTAACAGCAGGAACAGCACCATCTAGTGGTCAGAACCTGGTAATATCAGCATGTAGGATGGGACATAAACCTAACAACTTCAATGACTAATTTCTCTGAAGAAGGACAAAAAAAAACACCACCAAATTCACTGAGAATACATTACATAGGATAAAGAAACAATACTGGGAGCCACAGCTCCACACTACTTGTCAGACATAGAGAACTGATACTGTATACTCGTTGTGGCTTTTGACAATTTCGTTGGATTCCTCAGGTCCTAAAGTTTGGTCCAAATCAGATGTTAGGTAATATTTTTATGGAATATTATATGAATCCCATCAATTAAAATAGCCAATTTGGGTGCAATCAATTAGCTTGATTTCTCAGAGATCAAATTATATTTCAACACAATAATGTTGCAGTAATTCTAATGTTATCTGTTTCTAACTACAGAAACGATTTCAGAACAATCTGAGATGGTGGGTGTCATGGTTTGCTGAAATGACATGGAATGACCCGACTGGGGAATAAACAAGGAATATCTATCTATTCACTCCACTGAGGGTAAATATTACATTATCTCATTAAGAGCACTTAACAGATAAACATAGTCATGTAGCTAAAAGGATCGGTGTTGCGAGGAAAGAGGAAAAAGGGAGGAGGGAGTTCAACAGGGAGATACAGCGATGCAAAGGTAATCATCATCTAATCTGAGCCTTGAGGGTGTACTAGCTAATGAACTAGCTAATGAACTAGCCTTGAGGGTGTACTAGCTAATGAACTAGCTAATGAACTAGCCTTGAGGGTGTACTAGCTAATGAACTAGCCTTGAGGGTGTACTAGCTAATGTACTAGCCTTGAGGGTGTACTAGCTAATGAACTAGCCTTGAGGGTGTACTAGCTAATGAACTAGCTAATGTACTAGCCTTGAGGGTGTACTAGCTAATGAACTAGCCTTGAGGGTGTACTAGCTAATGAACTAGCTAATGAACTAGCCTTGAGGGTGTACTAGCTAATGAACTAGCCTTGAGGGTGTACTAGCTAATGAACTAGCTAATGAACTAGCCTTGAGGGTGAACTAGCTAATGAACTAGCCTTGAGGGTGTACTAGCTAATGAACTAGCCTTGAGGGTGTACTAGCTAATGTACTAGCCTTGAGGGTGTACTAGCTAATGAACTAGCCTTGAGGGTGTACTAGCTAATGAACTAGCTAATGTACTGGCCTTGAGGGTGTACTAGCTAATGAACTAGCTAATGTACTAGCCTTGAGGGTGAACTAGCTAATGAACTAGCTAATGTACTAGCCTCGAGGGTGTACTAGCTAATGTACTAGCCTTGAGCATTCACAGTGATGTGGTACACTGTATGAAGCAAAAGCCAGTTGGATGGATACATGAACAGTAACATTTTCAACAGCTTTAAAGTGCAAACATGTTCAAACTTCTTACACCTGGAGAGAAAGTAACGTTCTGAAGGAGGGAGAGTAAAACAAATGGAAATTTAAGCCCAGATGTTACCTCTGACCTCTCATCCAGGCAGCATCCACTGAGCACAGACATCAATTCAACGTCTATTCGACAACGTTGGTTAAACGTAATTTAATTGAAATGAGGTGGAAACAACGTTGATTCAACTAGTGGCCGTGTCCGAATACCCACATACTATTTAGCACGCACCATATGCAGCATGCCACAGCCGCAAGTCAGTCGCAGCTCCTGATCGGCTGAGTAGGTGGGTTGGGGCCGAGTGCAGGTGGATTTTTTCAAATTCAACAGACATGCATCGCATTAACCAGCTTGATAATAGCTAATTTCCAATTTAATTAATTTCCCTAAACTCTGAATAGAATAAGAATGGAGTTATAAGCCTAAGGCTGGTTATAGACAGAATATCACATTCAACCTATACCATAGTAGACCATATAGCCCATCTATCCTAGACAGAAACAGATTATTTGGTTCCATTTCAACATATTTATTAGTCAAACCAAAGTGCTGTAGCATATATACAGTAGCAGTCTATCTTCTGTACACCACCCCTACCTTGTCACAACACAACTGATTGGCTCAAGCGCATTAAGAAGGAAAGAAATTCCACACATTAATTTTAACAAGGCACACCTGTTAATTGAAATGCATTCCAGGTGACTACCTCATGAAGCTGGTTGAGAGAATGCCAAGAGTGTGTAAAGCTGTCATCAAGGCAAAGGCTGGCTACTTTGAAGAATATTTTTTGGTTACTACATGATTCCATGTGTTATGTCATAGTTTAAATGTATTCACTATTATCCCACAATGTAGAAAATAGTACAAATAAAGGAAAACCCTTGAAATAGTAGCTGTCCAAACTTTTGACTGGTACTATACATTAAATAAAATAACCTACACAAAACAAAAACTTTTCAAGTGTTCAAATCAAAAGGCTATTGCACAGAAAACGTGGAAAGTCGGATGCATCGGATATTCAGAACCGCTGGACAGCAACATTATAAACTATAGCATTGATCATTGGGAACGAGATCAGAATGACTGCTAAAGCTTGATACATGAATGAAATAATTAAAGAGGTAGCCTAGCATACAAAACTAAAACAATCCATGTGTTCAAAACAAAAGGCCTGATTAACTTAACATTAATATCGCAGCCACCTCCCAAGGTCCCGGTGCCTTACACATTCAAAAATCAAACGATGGTTTAGTATTTAGTCTAAACGCTGTGAACGAGGACCAAGAGAACAAGAAACAATTTTCAGTGAGAAAACCATTTAGGGAAAATAAAAAATGTGTTTTTAAAAATGTAGCCTAATATGCAATATTCTTGATCATATAAAGGAGAACAAAAACTACTTTTTGAAAACATTTGTTTCTAATGTGAACACCATCGCAGAAACTTCGGGAATCTTCCCAATTAAGTAGCCTAATTTTGTTGTTTAGCTACTTGAAGAGAAATCACACGCAGCCCTATCACGGCCTATCACACGCAGCCCTCTTCCAATGCCTTGTGGAAAAGTGTGCATCGAATTTGAATAGATGAAAAACCAAAATCAGTATAACATCCTGGCATTTAAACAATACTCCCCCCCCCCCCCCATAATATTAAAAAGGCGTTGTTACCCGCTATTTGTTGATTTCGGTAGCGCATCCCCATAACTAATTGATCAGCTGTTGTCAAGGCCTAAATGAGTATGACATCCGGGCATTTAAAGTACACTTGATTTTTGAAATGTTGGAGATTATTAAATTGAATTTCTTCGCATACTGAAACAGCCTACCATTTAGGACGCAAGTACCTGTATTCGGACACAGCCAGTGGGTAGTATGTGCTGAAGAGGTCCCTAGTGTGGGCTAAACCAGTCATGTGTGATTTTACCACATACTGTATCTTTCACTGGACAATAAAAAACCTTTACCATGACCATCAGGTCATGCCCTCATGTGATTGCCACCTGAGAGGCCATTGATTGTTATTTCACAATCTACATGTTCTCAGACATGAATCAATCTTTTCTGAACTGTCTACTGCTGAGAACCACTACATTTCAATTCTGCATCACCACACTGTTTTATGCAGGTTTTACGAGGGCATCAAAGAAATCAAGCAGCTAATGTGACTTGATGGTCATTACGCATTCAAGCAGCTAGAGGTCAGAAACAGGTGAGATGGATGTCTCCAATGTCTTTACCAGTCATAACCAGTCAATCGATAAGAGACATTACTCTGCAGCCGTATTCATCGATCTGGCCAAGGCTTTCGACTCTGTCAATCGCCACATTCTTATCGACTGATTAAACAGCCTTGGTTTCTCAAAAGAATGCCTCGCCTGGTTCACCAACTACTTCGCTAATAGAGTTCAGTGTGTCAAATCGGAGGGAGGGCCTGTTGTCCGGACCTCTGGCAGTCTCTATGGGGGTGCCACAGGGTTCAATTCAAGGGGTGACTCGCTTCTCTGTATAATGTTGCTGTTGCTGCTAGTGATTCTCTGATCCACCTCTATGCAGATGACACCATTCTGTATACTTCTGGCACTTCTTTGGACACTGTGTTAACTAACCTCCAGACGAGCTTCAATGCCATACAACTCTCCTTCCTTGGCCTCCAAGTGCTCTTAAATGCAAGTAAAACTAAATGCATGCTCTTCAACCGATCGCTGCCCGCACCTGCCCGCCCGTCCAGCATCACTACTCTGGGCGGTTCTGACTTTGAATATGTGGACAACTACAAATACCTAGATGTCTGCTGAGACTATAAACTCTCCTTCCAGACTCACATTAAGCCTCTCCAATCCAAAGTTAAATCTAGAATCGGCTTCCTACTTCGCAACAAAGCATCCTTCACTCATGCTGCCAAACATGCCCTCGTAAAACTGACCGATCCTCGTCGATGTCATTTACAAAATAGCCTCCAACACTCTACTCAACAAATTGGATGCAGTCTATCACAGTGCCATCCGTTTTGTCACCAAAGCCCCATATACTACCCACCATTGCGACCGGTACGCTCTCGTTGGCTGGCCCTCGCTTCATACTCGTCACCAAACCCACTGGCTCCAGGTCATCTACAAGTCTCTGCTAGGTAAAGCCCCACCTTATCGCAGCTCACTGGTCACCATAGCAGCACCCACCCATAGCACGCGCTCCAGCAGGTATATCTCACTAGTCACCCCCAAAGCCAATTCCTCTTTTGCCGCCTTTCCTTCCAGGACTCTGCTGCCAATGACTGGAACGAACTGCAAAAATCACTGAAGCTGGAGACTCATATCTCCCTCACTAACTTTATGCACCAGCTGTCAGAGCAGCTCACAGATCACTGCACCTGTACATAGCTCATCTGTAAATAGCCCATCCAACTACCTCATCCCATACTGTATTTATTTATTTATCTTGCTCCTTTGCACTCCAGTATCTCTACTTGCACATTCATCTTCTGCACATCATTCACTCCAGTGTTTATTGGTATATTGTAATTACTTCGCCACCATGGCCTATTTATTGCCTAACCTCCCCTATCTTACCTCATTTGCACACGCTGTATATAGACTTTTTTCTACTGTATTATTGACTGTATGTTTGTTTATTCCATGTGTAACTCTGTGTTGCTGTACGTGTCGAACTGCTTTGCTTTATTCTTGGCCAGGTCGCAGTTGTAAATGAGAACTTGTTCTCAACTAGCCTACCTGGTTAAATAAAGGTGAAATATATATATTTTTTAAACATGGGGGAAAGTGTTGCTCTGAATCTAAATAATGTAACTTAAAGAGGGAAAAACAAACTATACACAAACATACACACACTCACACATCCACACACGCATGCAAGCACACCAGAATGGATTTAAGACAGTCCATCTGTTTGTAAAACAGTCTAATTTGCCACACTTTTCCAAGTTTGTGACATCTGAGAAGATCAGTCGACAGATAATGGTACATTTTTTGTGTCGCACCACATTCTCACTTCAAACTGCTGCAATAGTTTGGCACATTCATTAGTATTGTTTTCTCTTCCTTTTGACTCATCCACAACATCAGGTTCCCACATTTCTCTGGCTGCAGAAAGATGAACATTTCTATAACAGAATCAGATTAGTACAGCTTCCCTTAGTTCCTCGCTCGGATGACCTCGCTGGGAACCTTAAGCTAAAAAATGCTGTACTATATAGGGAATAGGGTACCATTTGGGACGTAGCCCCAGCACAGCAGAGAATAGGCCTGCGGGGTAAGGTCATGATATTTCACACAATGAACTTTCCAGCTGTGTTTTTGCTACATCAATATCAATAATGTATCATGGTGCTGAATAGCCACTGTTATACTGTAATCCTCCAAACTTTTGTCAACTATTGTGCAAAGGAAATAGCACATTTATAAGTAATGGGATATGTGTGTTACAAAGAGTTAGCCTATCCATCGTCAAAAGGGAAATATTCATGGCCTTATACGTACAATTGCTGCTGTTCCATCCAAATTTGGTGGATGGCAAAGATCAAATGGTGCGATTTCTGGGTCTCCTATACGAATCAAATAATACATTTCCTGGAGACTGTTACTCATTTTGGACAAACATGACTGGAAGTAGGTTACACCCTACTTGTGGGATGAGGGGAGGGGAGGACTGACTGTAGAATGGAAGTCATATATGCCCTACTTCTTGTTTCTCCTCTGTATGCCTGCCTGCTGTCATAATACAATGGAGATCTCCACAGTATGATAAATTACCTGCTAACGGGTTCATTTGTATAATTTGTATTCCTGACTAAATGGACATTCTTTCTTATACACTGAACAAAACTACAAACTCAACATGCGACAATTTTAAACATTTTACTGAGTTAATGTTCAAATAAGGAAATCAGTCAATTGAAATCAATAAATTAGGCCCTAATCCATGGATTTCACATAAATGGGAATACAGATACGCATCTGTTGGTCACAGATACCTTTAAAAAATGTAGGGGCGTGGATCAGAACATCAGTCCGTATCTGTTGTGACCACAATTTGCTTTATGCAGCATGACACATCTCCTTCACATAGAGGATGTTGTCCGACTTCTCTTCAATGACTGTGCAAAGTTGCTGGATATTGGTGGGAACTGGAACACGTTGTCATACCCATCAATCCAGAGCATTCCAAACATGCTCAATGGGTGACATGTCTGGTGAGTATGCAGGCATGAAAGAACTAGGACATATTCAGCTTCCAGGAACTGTGTACAGATCCTTGCGACATGGGGCCGTGCAGTATCATGCTGGAACATGAGGTGATGGCAGCTGATGAATGGCACAACAATGGGCTTCAAGATTTCATCTTGACCAGTATCTCTACGCATTCAAATTGACAATTATAAAATGCAATTGTGTTCGTTGTCCGTGGCTTATGCCTACCCATACCATAACCCCACCGCCAACATGGGGCAGACTGCTCACCAGACATGACGCCATCTGCCCGGTACAGTTGAAGCCGGGATTCATCCGTGAAGAGCACATTTGTGCAGCATGCCAGTGGCCATTGAAGGTGAGCATCTGCCCACTGAAGTCGGTTATGACGCCGTACTGCAGTCAGGTCAAGACCCTGGTGAGGACAACGAGCACGCAGATGAGCTTCCCTGAGACGGTTTCTGACAGTTTGTGCAGATATTCTTTGGTTATGCTAAACCACAGTTTCATCAGCTGTCTGGGTGGCTCGTCTCAGACCATCCCGCAGGTGAAGAAGTCAGATGTGGAGGTCTTGGGCTGGTGTGGACATACTGACAAATTCAATAAAATGACGTTGGAAGTAGCTTATGGTAGAGAAATGAATTTCTCTGGCAACAGCTCTGGTGGACATTCCTGCAGTCAGCATGCCAATTGCACGCTCCCTCAAACCTTGAGGTATTGTTTTGTGTGACAAATTCCACATTTTAGTGGCCTTTTATTGTCCCCAGCGCAAGGTGCACATGTGTAATGATCATGTTGTTTAATCAGCTTCTTGATATGCCACACCTGTCAGGTGGATGTATTATCTTTGTAAAGGAGAAATCCTCACTAACAGGGATATAAACAAATTTGTGCACAAAACTTTAGATAAATAAGCTATTTGTGCGTATGGAACATTTCTAGGATCTTTTATTTCAGCTCATTAAACACGGGACCAACACTTTACATGGTGCATTTTGATTTTTTTCAGTATACATAGGCTACAGTATAATGAATGAGGCACCAATCAGTCACTGGAAAGCCGACATCTGGAAGCAGAATAAAAATGCATTAACTCCAACGAATTACAATCCTCCCTGCCTGCAGCTACTGGCGGTTTGATTTGTTTGACTCCTTTAGTGCGTAATTAAATTGCCCCAGGCAGTAATAAAAACATTCCACAGAAAAATCTGTATATTTCTTTTAGAGCAACAGAACTATATACTATAGTATAGTCAGCTTCCATTGTTAGGTTGTGTCTGAGGAATGCTGGGAACATTTCCTGTTCAAAGAATAAGGAATATCTCTTATATTTCCTGTCAGGGCTTTGGTGCTCCCAGACAGACCAATAGACCTTCCCAGTTGGCCAGCAATCCCATGTCTCTTATTAAGGGCCTTGTAAACAGCTCTTCAGACGTCACCACAGCCCATTTAAAGATGCAGGTGGTTCAGGAGAGGAACAGCAGTGAGGCAGAAACTAGTGAGTCAATTCTCAGAGTACACTTCTGTGGGTATTTACAAAGGGTATTACCAGCCTCATGCGAAATCCTACTGACACTTCACTTGCCCCATTTACGTCACACTCCAGTGAGTAACTCCAGTGGGTGACATTCCACTCACAGATAATTCATTTAGGTTTGTTTCTTTATCAAATACTGTTCAATTTTGGCCTGCTGCTATACATACAGAGGATGTCATCACTCACTATATTGTTTTGGGGGACAGTGGGTGTGATGCCTCTATTTTTTACATTTGTCAGAGAAAATGACCATTTTCGTGGTATTGCTTTGTGCACTGACTTTACTGAACTCTGGAGAAAACATTGTCGCTGGGTGAGTACATCTGACAATGTGCTCTCCCGTCCATTAGGCATTTTGTCTGCAGGAACTCGCTCTTTTTCACTCGGTCCACTCGTCCAAGTGCCGATGGATTTGTGGCATGATGTGAACAGTACGAATGTGTCACTACCAAAGTCTAATGGTTTTAAATGACTGTTTTGTATTGTCTGGAAACTCACTTGTTGAATTCGCTTGCAGTAGGTCTCTTAAAAAAGAGAAGCCGTGCAAGGTTATTAAACAGAGGTGCCTAGTTATTCTTCTGTTGTTGATATCAGGTAACGTGCAACCGAACCCTGGCCCTGATATGCAATGTCTCCAAACCCCCTCTGATTTTAAATCAAGATCTGGTTTTGGTATTTTTCCTTTAAAATGTACTGTTGTCAAAAATTGATGGGGTTAGGATTTGGGCTAAATCAACTGATGCAATTGTGTTTCTGAAACCTGGCTCAGCAAGTCTGTTTTTGATAAGGATATTTGTATAAGTGGTTACAATGTTTACATTTACATTTTAGTCATTTAGCAGACGCTCTTATCCAGAGCGACTTACAGTAGAGTGCATACATTTTATTACATTTTTACATACTGAGACAAGGATATCCCTACCGGCCAAACCCTCCCTAACCCGGACGACGCTATGCCAATTGTGCGTCGCCCCACGGACCTCCCGGTTGCGGCCGGCTGCGACAGAGCCTGGGCGCAAACCCAGAGACTCTAGTGGCGCAGCTAGCACTGCGATGCAGTGCCCTAGACCACTGCGCCACCCGGGAGGCCAGTTTATCGCACTGATCGGGTTAAGAAGGGTGGGGGTGTGGCTATATATGTAAAATCTAAATTCCATGTAAGTGTGGCAAAGTCTGAAACTATTTGTAAACAGTTGGAATTTCTTGCTTTGAATATTGACGTTTCAAAGGGCCTCTCTATAACTGTGATTGGCTGTTATAGACCCCCCTCTGCTCTCGGTGATGCATTTTCTTCTTTGACGCACCTTATGTCTAAACTTCTTTACAGTGAAATGATCTTGATTGGTGATCTCAACTGGTGTTGGTTAAAGCCGGTGTCTGATGATTTAAAAATGTTTTGTAATTCTATGAATCTTACGCAGTTGATTAACTCACCCACTCGCCCAAATCTTAAATGCCCAGATAAATTCTACCCTGATTGATTTGATATTAACAAATGTTGCACATAAATGTTCTGCGGTTGGTGTTTTTTGTAATGATTTAAGTAACCATTGTGCTGTTGTTGCTGTTAGAAATACTAAGGTTCCTAAGACAAACCCACGTTTTATTCGTAAGAGAAATTTGAAGTGTTTTAATGAGCAGGCTTTCTTTCATGATTTGTTTTATTTTGACTGGAGCAAGATTGAGCTTATCCCCGATGTGGAAACTGCCTGGATATTCTTTCATGATGTTTTTTTCCAAATAGTAAACAAATATGCCCCATTCCTCAGGTTCAGGGTTAAAGGGCGGGATAATCCATGGTTTTCTTCTGAGCTGTCTTGTATTATTCACGACCGTAATCTAGCCTGGGCTAAAGCAAGGAAATCATGTTTTGATGCTGATTGGGAGTTACGAAACAAGTGTTATTTTCTTCTCAGGAAGGCCAAGTCTGAATATATTATGTCTGTTACCACTGATAACCTGAATGACCCTAGAACGTTTTGGAAGGCTATTAAGTCTATGTCTAAGAATTACCGTCATGTGTTTTGAAGGACTCTGTTGCTGTATATGACAAAACTGAAATGCTGAATTTTTTCCACAATCCACAACCCTGTGTGGATGAACCAGTGTCCTCTGTCTCTGTACAACCAGTGAGTGAGAGTGAGTGAGAACCAGTGAGAGCTGGTCAAACTTTTAGCTTTTTGTCAGTGCAGGTAGTACATAAAGCCCTGAAATCCTTAGATCAGAGAAAGCCTGCAGGTCCTGAGCTTTTGGATCCCTGCTTTTTAAATCTGGCAGCTGATTTCATAGCTGAACCACTTACATATCTGTTCAATCTAACCTTGGAATGTAATAAAATTCCCAAAAATCTGGAAATCAGCATTTGTCCTACCACTTTTAAAAGGGGGAGATCCAACTCTTTTTATGCTGATGATACTGTTATTTACTGTTGTGCCTCGTCTCTTCCAAAAGCTTTCCAGAACTTGCAAACTGCTTTTTATACTTTCAACATACCTTGTGTCAATTGAAGCTTATCCTCAATACTGACAAAACTAAACTAATGGTGTTTTCTAATGCAAGAAATAGACCTCTGAACCTTTCACATATTACTACCTGTCAGGGCAAAGAGATTGAGGTTGTAACCTCATAGAAATATATTTTAATTGATGACAGCCTCTCTTTTAAATTGCATATTCAACAACTTACAAAAAAATGTAAGCTGAAATTGGGATTTTATTTTAGGAATAAGGCCTGTTTTTATTTTGAAGCCAGAAGGAGGCTAGTATCAGCTACATTTATGCCTTTACACGACTATAGGGATATTTTATATATGAATTCCGCTCAGTGTTTGAGATCAATTGACACCATGGCACTTTGAGATTTATTTTAAACTGCAAAACCCTTACGCACCACTGCACTTTGTATACCAGGGTTGGCTGGCCTTCTCTAGTCACTTGTAGGCTCAGTCACTGGTATACTTTGATTTATAAAGCCATTTTGGGTTTACTACCTTTTTATTTGGGCATTTCTATTGTTCAGAAATGTGGTGGGTACTCTCTTCATTCGCTGGACTTTCTCCTGCTAACTGTTCCAAATGTCCAAACTGAATTTGGTAAAAGGGCTTTTATGTACTCTGCGCCATCGTCTTGGAACGCCTTACAAAATACTTTTAAACTGGAAGAACTTGTCCCGATTGGTATTTTTAAATCACTGATGAATGATCTTGAGACTGATTCCCTGACCTGTCAATGTTTTTAATTAGCTGTTTTTGATTTTTGTTATACTCTTGTGAATTCTATGGTTTTTACTAGATTACTTGTAGTTTTTCATGTTGTTTGTCTGTCATTTTTGTAATGACTTGGTGCTACCTATCTTGGTCAGGACGCTCTTGAAAAAGAGATTTTAAATCTCAATGAGCCCTTCCTGGTTAAATAAAGGTTAAATAAATAAAATTAAATAAAAATGTGTGATGTGACAATCCAGTATGCGCTGTGGCAGGGAAGGGGCAATGGTCTGTTAAAGTATTGGAGTATTGGTAAGGAGGAAACGGTATGAAGAGTAATCTGTTTTGGAAAGTTCCCGGTGCGTTCATGCAGACCAGGCAAGTTATTAAAGCTATGTCCTGCAGATATTACTCAGCAAGAGACGAAAAAGCTTTTAAAGCTCTTCAATGAGAAATGTCACTTTTGGGCACAGGGGGCTTTTAAGTGATTCTTTTGTTGAAAATGTTCCAACTTACTGGGTCCTGGCAGCATATGGCCAATATGTAATTTGTGTAAATAAAATAGTCAACCAAAACCAGATGTTATGACTCAGTCTTACAGATGTCGTCCTGTAGCTCCGGACGCACCATGTACAGTATTTACTCTTGAATTCCTATAGGATTTTGAGCCGCAAATATTGACACCACCTGACACTCCCCTTTGAAGTGTCGTCACCAGAGCAAGCAGATCATTTTTACAACAATCAATCAAAAAATACCTTCTGGCACCTTCTCTTCCAAAAAAGTTCATGGGCCCATTTTCATAAAGCATCAGAGTAGAAGTGCTGATCAGTTTGGCGTTTTAGATCATAAAAGAGTAACATGACATGGGCAGCAGGGACATGATCCTAGATAAGCACTCTTACTAGGTGTCACTAAAAGAAAAAAACACAAAGAAAAATGGATGCAAAGATCTATAGACTCAGCAGTATAGGTGAGTGTCTGGTTACATTATGGAATGCTGCAGTCAACCTAAGACAAGGCAGTGGCGTATAAACAGTGTTAGTTAATGACTTTAAAACAGGCCAAATTACACATTGTTAACTTCTGACTCTAGAGTGATCTGTTCTTTCAATTTGTAGTCTGACATTTCAGATTTAAATATGATCATTTTAACAGTAGTAGTTTCAATTTAGTGAACTACTTTTTCAAAGTACATTTAGTTAAGTCAACAATATTATTCTTAAGGGTAGTTGTTACTGTAGTTTAACTTCTTCCAGTGTGAAGTAATTGGTAGCTTGGTAAATTGTATTTTCAGAGTAGCTTCCCCAATACTACCTGTAACCTTGGAGACAGGAAATTCCTCCTGAATGAGAGGGTAGCTGGTAGCTCCATCTATACCAATTAGCCAAAAATGTGTCAGGTCAATGTTTTCCTTTAGAAGGGGAAACCATGGTAAAGTGCTATCTGTCTGTCAGGGGAGGGTAAAGCGGTCCTCTTTGTATGCTCCATATAACACTGTATCATTTCACAGGGGCCTGGCCTGGCAGGTTGAGGTGACATGTGGGGATCTGGTTTGTGTGAGTTTAGTCTGGCAGGAGGGAAGGGAGGAAGAGAGAGAGAGAGAGGGTAGAGAAAGTGAGAGACATAGAGAGAGAGAGAGACAGCAAGAGAGAGGGAGACTGCGAGAAAGAGAGAGACAACGAGAGAGAGGGCGAGAGAGAGATAATGAGAGAAAGCGAGACAGAGAGAGAGAGAGAGAGAGAGAGAGAGAGAGAGAGAGAGAGAGAGAGAGAGAGGGAGAGAGAGAGAGGGTGAGGGTGAGGGTGAGAGAAAGAGAGAGGGGGCAAGAGAGAGATCTCTGTATAAAGCCTGTTAAATTGAATTGAGAGAGACAGCGAGAGAGAGAAAGAGAGACGGCAAGAGAGAGAGGGTGAGAGGGAGAGAGGAGACCTCCTCTTTAGAAAGTACATATATTTGGCATGTTTGATGAGGCCAGAGAGAGAGGGAGGAGAGAGAGGCATATTTATATTTAGCACAGCAGTCAGTCTTTTGACTTGTGGCTACAGCATGGTGAGGGCTACATTTGTTTTGAAGAGATCTCAGGCATGAAAACACATGTATTTATATTATCTTTCTTTCTTCTTCTTTATAAGCAGAACAACTTAATACACTACCCTAAAATGTCTATCTTCTTGTATTGATGTACAACAGCTGTTAGAGAGTGTAAGTCTCTATAGAGCGGAGTGGAGTGACGGAATGGTGCTTTAGTAGAGAGTGGCATGCAGACTCGCCCGCACTACCCGATCTCATTCAATTTAACCATGTCGCCCTGGCTCCTTTTAGCTGTGGCCATTCGTTGTGTTCATTAGATCCAATCAGATTCTTTGAAGCTTTTTATTATTTGTTGTATTTATATAACAAACATGAGTTTGGAAGGTTAACACGATTAAGTATTAAGGCATTAAACCTCTCACTTAAAGCCTCCAACATATTGTTGGCAATTATATCTAAATCCAAACAGGTTTTCGAGCAGGTAGTGCTGAGCGATTTATACTTGAGGTTGGTTTGGTTTTGGTCCAATTATTGAAAAAATTCTCACGGGTTTTTGATTTCGATCATTTAAAAAAATATTAAATGCATTATAAAATAATGGCATTACAATGATTAGAGAGCTTTTAATAGAAATTCCAAAAGTCAAAAATAGTGAACATTCAATTGCCAAAACATTGCAAATATCACATTGTCTCTGTCAGGTCCACATTGGGTAGACATCAATAGAAAAATGTGAAATTATTATGAAATACAATATTTCAGCTGTGTTTTATAACTTAGTTTTATTTGATTACTTTATTATTTGAATTCCTTTAAAGTGCTCATATCATCTCTGCTCAGCCAATAGCAGCCAGCCAGCCAGACCATCTAAGGCTATCCATATGCTGCAGAGCTGTCTGACAGAATCATTTTACTACTTCTTCAAAGTACATAAGGCATACTTTCACGAACAGTCTCTGTCCCTCTTGACGTGCTGTGTACATTCCTCTCTCGTGTGGTCTATGCAGTCTGTGTGTGTATGTATCTAACCCAGGGTTTCCCAAACTCGATCCTCGGGGGCCCCAAAGGGTGCATGTTTGGGGTTTTGCCCTAGCACTATACAGCTGATTCAAATGATCAGCTAATCATCAAGCTTTGACCATTTGAATCAGCTGTATAGTGTTAGCACAAAAAACAAAACGTTCACCCCTTTGGGTCCTGAAGACCGAGTTTGGGAAACGTGGATCTAACCGAATCTAGCAGGCTGTCCAGAGATCTGTATCTTTCCGACCCCCAAAAAATTGGATTATGGTCATTGTAGTTTATTGTACAGTTCAAAAAGTACTCGCAATCAAAAGCATGAAAAGGAATAACCCAAGGTGGCTGAGATGCAAAATGCATAATATCATGAATTTAATCCATGCTCGAAAGAATACAAAGAGTGAAAGTGCAAGGTGCTATATAAAAATGAGTTTCGGCCTTATGCCTTCATCAGTGCTGTACAAACAAATTAAGAAGGCGTGTACTTAAGACACACCTGCTGTGCATAACAGGCGCAAGCAGATAGTTGATTAGAGACTGTCGAATAGGGAGTGCATATTAACAAGGAATACATAGAAGAGTATCAAAAATTGACAATTCAAATGTCACATATAATTGGAAAGGGGGGGGGGGAGACTGCTGGTACGTGTGGACAACACAACAAGAAACATACACGGTCCAATTCCTCATTAAGCCCTTGGCGGTGTAGAGTTTTTAATTACACTGGAGAAGGCGCTCATCCGTATTGCGTCGTCTGCAGCTTGAGAAAACACAGTCAATGGCACAGATCAGTCACAGCATGATTGTAGTTATTTACCACGTTTCTGCGCAGAACTAGGTTGAATATTTGCTTAATGAAAACTACAACTACCCTCAGCCCAGCATCCCACATAGTTCCTTCCTTGATTTATCTCTAGAGAAACTGCACGTTAAGCTCAAATTAATTAAACTGACGACGTCAGTCAAGAAGTTGTTTAACCTGTTTGGGCTGCAGGGGCAGTATTGAGTAGCCAGATAAAAGGTGCCCATTTCAAACGGCCTCGTACTCAATTCTTGCTCGTACAATATGTATATTATTATTACTATTGGATAGAAAACACTCTCTAGTTTCTAAAACCGTTTGAATTATATCTGTGAGTCAAACAGAACTCATTTGGCACAAACTTCCTGACCAGGAAGTGGAAAGTCTGAAATCGAGGCTCTGTTCTACTTCCTGCCTATAAATGGGCATGATACGTATTAGTATACGTGCACTTCATAGACCTTCCCCTCGATGTCAAGAGGCGGTGAGAGAAGAAATTTAGTGTTTATCGTGGTCTGAAGTGGAATACAAGCTCTTTGTATGACGTGTCCCCCATTTCTTGTTTTCTGGAGAGCGCGAAGAGGGACTTGGATTTGCCTTCTGTTTAGCTGCCGTTATAGGCGACTAATATCTCCGGCTTTGATTTTATTTGATACATGTGACCATATCATCGTAAAGTATGTTTTTTCAATATAGTTTCATCAGATGATTGAATTTTTTTTCGGGAGTTTTGCCGTGTTCCGTTCTCTTCCGTTTGTTGACATGGAGAGATTTGTGCCACTTGGCTAGTGTGCTTGCTAAATCGAGAGGGAAAATGGACGTTCTAAATCCAAACAACGATTGTTCCCGACAAAGGACCCCTTGTCCAACATTCTGATGGAAGATCAGCAAAAGTAAGAAACATTTTATGATGCTATTTCATGCATCTGTCGTACATGTGAACTAGTCGCCGACGCCCAACTTTGGGGTACTCTAGCTATACCGAAGCTGGATGTCGTAATGAAGTTATTTTTTTAGAATTCTAACACTGCGATTTCATTAAGAACTAATGGATCTATCATTTCCTATACAACATGTATTTTTTAGTTATGTTTATGAATAGCTATTTGGTCAGAACATGTGTGTCAGAAAAAGTGTCAGAAAAATATCCGGACGTTGTGGAAAAAGTAGCTACGATAGCAACATGTATAACCACTGATTTCAGCTCTAAATATGCACATTTTCGAACAAAACATAAGTGTATGTATAACCTGATGTTATAGGACTGTCATCTGATGAAGAATATCAAGGTTAGTCAAAAATTATATATCTTTTACTGGTTTGTTACGATCGCTAACTTTTACTGCTGGGAAATGGCTTGTCTTTCTGGCTATTGTGGTAAGCTAATATAACGCTATATTGTGTTTTCGCTGTAAAACACTTAATAAATCGGAAATATTGGCTGGAATCACAAGATGCCTGTCTTTCATTTGCTGTACACTATGTATTTTTCAGAAATGTTTTATGATGAGTAATTAGGTATTTGACGTTGGTGTCTGTAATTATTATGGCTGCTTTCGGTGCAATTTCTGATTGTAGCTGCAATGTAAACTATGATTTATACCTGAAATATGCAAATTTTTCGAACAAAACATAGATTTATTGTATAACATGTTATAAGACTGTCATCTGATGAAGTTGTTTGTTGGTTAGTTTGGTTGGTTCTTGGTTAGTTAGGTTGGCTTTGTGCATGCTACCTGTGCTGTGAAAAATGTCTGTCCTTTTTTGTATTTGGTGGTGAGCTAACATAAATATACGTGCTGGTTTCGCTGTAAAACATTTTATAAATCGGACATGTTGGCTGGATTCACAAGATTCATTTGCTGTATTGGACTTGTTAATGTGTGAAAGTTAAATATTTAAAAAATATATATTTTGAATTTCACGCACTGCACTTGTGCTGGCTGTTGTCATATTGTGGGCGGAATCGGGCTGCAGCCATAAGAAGTTAATAACTGGGGGGGGGAAACGAAATGACGTTTAACCGCTCAGCACTACCAACAGTCTACTAAGAGAGTCATATCCAATGTTCAAAAAGGGGTCTCTTACACAGATTAAAACCAACCATTTACAGTGGATGGACAATGGAACCCTGTTTAAAGAATCCTCCTTTCCCAATGTTATCCTCCAGAAGATGCAGAACAAATATTACAGCAAATAATATGGCCAAACTTCAACGTACTGATAGACTTAAGACCAATTTTCTTTGAAAACATTTTAAAGTAAGGTATCCTGTTTATGAATGACATTGTAAATAAGGACAGCAAAATGTTGAGTCGCTTACATGCTCTTAAGGAAATCATGAATATCATGGATATATTGGAACTAATGAATATATGGAGGCTTAAATATCATGACCTAGTGAGATATACATGGCGGAGGCTCAATCAAGCTAGTCATCTTGACTACTTTCTTATGTCATTTTCGTTGGCACAAAAGGGTAAAAAAGTGTTGATAGGGGACTGAATTTCCACATGGGTGAGGATATTGGAAAGTTTATAAAAGCCTAATGTCACGATCGTGTGGCGGATTGATGGACCAAAACGCAGCATTTGGAAAGTAAGCCATCTTCTTTTATTTTAAAAAAAAGATGACGAAAAAATAAACACGAAACACTTAATACAAACTAACAAAAAAAACAACAAACGATCGTGAAGCTAATAAACGTTGTGCACATACACACACAGGCTACAAACGTTCTACATAGACAATTACTCACAACCAATGAGAGCCTATGGCTACCCTAAATAAGGCTCCCAATCAGAGACAACCGAAATCAGCTGTCTCTAATTGGGAACTCATTCAGGTAACCATAGACTCTCCTAGACAACTAAACATACATAGACAACACTAGACACATGTACTCCACACAAACCCATATCCTATACCCAACAACCCCTTTACCATAAAAACACCCAAAACCAACAAAACACAAACATTCCCCATGTCACACCCTGACCTAACTAAAATAATAAAGAAAACAAAGAATACTAAGGCCAGGGCGTGACATAACCCCCCCCTTGAGGCGCGAACTCCGGGCGCACCATTACACAGTCTAGGGGAGGGTCTGGGTGGGCTTCCATCCACGGTGGCGGCTCCGGCTCTGGTTGTGGTCCCCACGTCACCACAGTACCTAACCACCTCCTTGGCTTCCTCCAAACGACCCCCCTCCACATTAACCCCATTGCATGAAGGGGCAGTTCCGGACTAAGGGGCAGTACCAGGGTAAGGGGCAGTACCAGGGTCAGGGGCAGTACCAGGGTCAGGGGCAACACCAGGGTAAGGGGCAGCACCAGGATAAGGGGCAGCACCAGGATAAGGGGCAGCACCAGGATAAGGGGCAGCTCCGGACTGAGGAATGGCAGCTCTGGACTGAGGAATGGCAGCTCCGGACTGAGGGACTGCAGCTCCGGACTGAGGGACGGCCCATGGCTGGCTGACAGATCTGGCTGCTCATGGCTGGCTAACGGATCTGGCTGCTCATGGCTGGCTGACTGATCTGGCTGCTCATGGCTGGCTGACGGATCTGGCTGCTCATGGCTGGCTGACTGATCTGGCTGCTCATGGCTGGCTGACTGATCTGGCTGCTCATGGCTAGCTGACGGATCTGGCTGCTCATGGCTAGCTGACGGATCTGGCTGCTCATGGCTAGCTGACGGATCTGGCTGCTCATGGCTAGCTGACGGATCTGGCTGCTCATGGCTAGCTGACGGATCTGGCTGCTCATGGCTAGCTGACGGATCTGGCTGCTCATGGCTAGCTGACGGATCTGGCTGCTCATGGCTGGCTGACGGATCTGGCTGCTCATGGCTGGCTGACGGATCTGGCTGCTCATGGCTGGCTGACTGATCTGGCTGCTCCTGTCTGATTGGCGGCTCTGGCAGATCCTGTCTGGTTGGCGGCTCTGGCAGATCCTGTCTGGTTGGCGGCTCTGGCAGATCCTGTCTGACGGACGGCTCTAGCGGCTCCTGTCTGGCTGGCGGCTCTAGCGGCTCCTGTCTGGCTGGCGGCTCAGTGGGCTCATGGCAGACGGGCGGCTTTGCAGGCTCATGGCAGACGGGTGGCTTTGCAGGCGTACTGGCTCCCTTGAACGCCGAGCCTGCCCAACCTTACCTGGTTCTATGCTCCCCGTCGCCTGACCAGTGCGGGGAGGTGGAATAACCCGCACCGGCCTATGTAGGCGAACCGGGGACACCATGCGTAAGGCTGGTGCCATGTACGCCGGCCCGAGGAGACGCACTGGTGACCAGATGCGTTGGGCCGGCTTCATGACATACGGCTCAACGCTCAGTCTAGCCCGGCCGATACGTGGAGCTGAAATGTACCGCACCGGGCTATGCACGCGTACAGGAGACACCGTGCGCTCTACTGCGTAACACGATGTCTGCCCGTACTCTCGCTCTCCACGGTAAGTACAGGGAGTAGGCGCAGGTTTCCTACCTGACTTCGCCACACTCCCTTTAAGGCCCCCCCCAAGAAATTTTTGGGTTGTACTCACGGGTTTCCAGCCTTGTCTCCGTGCTGCCTCCTCATATCGCCTCCTCTCTGCTTTAGCTGCCTCCAGCTCTTCACGAGGAAGGCGATATTCTCCCGGTTGAACCCACGGCCCCTTACCATCCAGTATCTCCTCCCATGTCCATGAATCCTGTGTAGGTAGGTCCTGTTGCCGCTTTCCATGCCGCTTGGTCCTATGGTGGGTAATTCTGTCACGATCGTATGGCGGAATGACGGACCAAAATGCAGCAGTTGGAAAATAAGCCATCTTCTTTATTTAACACCACGAAGATGAACACGACACAAAAACACTTTACAAACTAACAAAACAACAAAACGATCGTGAAGCTACAAACGTTGTGCACATACATACAGGCTACAAACGTTCTACATAGACACTTACCCACCCAATGAGAGCCTATGGCTACCCTAAATAAGGCTCCCAATCAGAGACAACCGAAATCAGCTGTCTCTAATTGGGAACTCATTCAGGTAACCATAGACTCTCCTAGACAACTAAACATACATAGACAACACTAGACACATGTACTCCACACAAACCCATATCCTATACCCAACAACCCCTTTACCATAAAAACACCCAAAACCAACAAAACACAAACATTCCCCATGTCACACCCTGACCTAACTAAAATAATAAAGAAAACAAAGAATACTAAGGCCAGGGCGTGACACCTAACTAGTTTTTAACTAGGACAGAGGAATTTATAACTGCATTTTTCCGACATAACATAGGTACAGCAGATCCCGTTATTGAATGGGACACTTTTAAAAATGTGGCTTTAGAGGCCATGCAATTCGGCACTCAGCTCTTAAACAAAAGCAATTTAGGTCAAGAGTCCATATTAACAAAGAAAATGGCAATAAAAACTGTACCATAGAGGCTCAGACTAAGTTAGAGGAAAAACAAAAAGAAATGGAGAAACTTATTCAAGAAAGATCAAGTGTAATATATTATAAAAAATTAACCAAATTGGATGGAATATGGGGGGGGGAATTATATATGTTTAAATGCTACGAAAAACAATTGACTGAATCTTGTTACAACTGACCCATGAGTCACCCATGAGTCACAAAATAATATTTTGAAAGAGGAAGCAAAGTACTTTAAGCATATGTTTTTGTTTGTCTCCTCCATCTTCTCTAACCGAAGCTAATTGTATGGATTTTCTTTCTATTAATAAAGTAACATTAACAGCTGTACAGAAAGACTCATGTGAAGGCGAAATTACAGAGGAGGAACTTCTTGATTCAAATAAAGTCCTTAAGTCCGGGAAAACTCCAGGGCTGGATGGCATACCAGTGGAGGTATACCAAAGTTTTTTGATACACTCAGAGGACCGTTATAAGCATGTTTTAACCACTCCTATGTAAATGGTAGATTATCGGACACCTAACAAGAAGGTCTGATTTCATTATTACTGAAACAGAATAACAAGTGGTAAACATAAAGATCCAGTCCATTAAAAAAATTGGAGGCCCCATACACTTCAGTGATGCAAAAAAATCTAGCAAAATGTATAACGCATAGAATTAAAAAGGTTTGTCAGATATTATTAATTCTAATCAGACAGGTTTTTTTTACATGGACGATACATTGGAGATAATATAAGACAAGTAGTGGAAACAATAGAACACTATGAAACATTTGGGAAACCAGGCCTGCTACTCATAGCTGACTTTGAAAAGGTTTTTGATAAAGTACGACTGGAGTTTATATATAAATACCTGGAACATTTCAATTTTGGAGAATCTCTTAGCATAGTAAATCATGGCTACTTCTCAGAAAGTTTTAAACTGTCAAGAGGAGTAAACAAGGTTGTCCACTATCGGCATATCTCTTTATTATGGCCATAGAAATGTTAGCTATGAAAATCAGATCCAACAGTAATATCAAGGATTTCAAAAATCCAGGGCTTAAAAACAAAGGTATCATTGTACGCTGATGATTCATGTTTTCTTTTAAATCTACAACATCACAACACAGTTGAAAAATATATGGCAAATATAAATACAATATGGATGGTTTTAAGAGACAGATGGGGACGGTTGAATGGAGCTGAAGGTTGGGAATAACAACAACAAGATAACTAATGTAAAACATACTGTGTCCATAAAACATATATAGGTTCAGAACTTTTGTGAAAGAAATAGATGGGAGAGGTTGAGGTTAGAGGAAGGACAGGAGTAAAAACAAACAAAATATAACTATTGTAAAGTAGACTGTGCCCGTAAAATGAAGCTGGTCTAGAGAATGCCAAGAGTATGCAGTGCTGTCATCAGGCAAAGGGTAGCTATTTTGAAGAATCTCAAATCTAAAATATATTTTGATTCGTCTAACACTTTCTTGGTTCCTACATGATTCCATATGTGTTATTTTATAGGTTTGATGTCTTCACTATTATTCTACAGTGTAGAAAATAGTAAAAAATTAAGAAAATCCCTGGAATAAGTAGGTCCAAACGTTTGACTGGTACTGTATAGTATATGTGCATATATATATAATGTGTGTGTGTGTGTGTGTGTGTGTGTGTGTGTGTGTGTGTGTGTGTGTGTGTGTGTGTGTGTGTGTGTGTGTGTGTGTGTGTGTGTGTGTGTGTGTGTGTGTGTGTGTGTGTGTGTGTATATATATATATATATATATATATACAATCTGCAATATTAAAGCTGATCTACCTGCCCCCAAAAAATATTTAAAAAAATCATATTAATTTTTAATCAATAGATCCCCTCTTTTGGTACTGTCCTTCAGTGACTCACTTTTGGAGTCAGGTCCAGGAGGGGTTGTTGAGTCATAATGTCTGTGTTAAGATGGACCTACAAACAGTACTGTTAGGAGATCTGAAAAACCACGATCAATCAATGGGAAATAGGATTATACTTTTAGGTAAAGTATTTATTTTTAGGGAAATCTTGATAATAATGGTACAAATAGAGCAGTTTCAAGACCCTCGTGAGACATCAAAGTAAAATAGAAGGAAAGAGTCAAATGCTAATGGGGGGAAATCAGAAATGACGCAAGTAATGTTATTTGAAAGAATAATCCGTCTGCTAGTTTCAGAGCTGATCTAGTTTAGGTTACACAACCAAGGTCCAGCTCAGTGACCTCTGTCATTGTGCCTGTGTCTAGAGATAAAAACAAATATCCAACAATACCTGGAGGAATACAGTCCCACTAACCTAGATGATGTATTCATTGCAACCGTGTGGCATAAATATCAGTTTCAGGATTATTTGCAGTTACGTAATAATAGCATTTATATTCAAGACCAATCTCCCCTATATCATAACATATTTGCGATCTACAGAGTCGTGCACGCAATCGTTTGGCATTGCTGTTGCCAGGTCTTTCCCTAAAAGTTTGTTTGCTATGCACTAGTTACATCTTGAACAAGGTTCAACCATAGCTGTGGGAAGTAGAGATGCTGCAGCAGCCCCTAATAAAAATCTAAAACATAGGTGCTCCTACACCTGCATTGCTTGCTGTTTGGGGTTTTAGGCTGGGTTTCTGTACAGCACTTTGAGATATCAGCTGATGTACGAAGGGCTATATAAATCAATTTGATTTGATTTGATTTGAAAAACAGCACATCCACCCAAAACATTTTCCCCTGGGACATGGTTTCAACCCCTATAGGCAACAGTTGCATGGTATTTCACCGTTATTTAACATAAACAAGTTTCCCATCTCCAGGCTTCCACACATACAAGCTGCATATTTTAGAACGGAATATGAGTTGGCCTACTCTATGTTAGCTGGCTATGCGCCATGCCATAGGCTGTAGGCTTGTTCATTTAGCAGACAAGATCCCGTGCCGTTATTTTATAATACACTGAACAAAAATATAAACTCAACATGTAAATTGTTGGTGCCATGTTTCATGAGCTAAAATATCCATACGCACACAAAGATTATTTCTCTCAAATTTTGTGCACAAATTTGTTTATATCCCTGTTAGTGAGCATTTCTCCTTTGCCAAGATAATCCACTTGCCAGGTCTGGCATATCAAGCAGCTGATTAAACAGCATGATCATTACGCAGGTGCACTTTGTGCTGGGGAAAATAAAAGGCCACTTTAAAATGTTCCGTTTTGTCACAACACAACATGTCAAATCAAATCAAATTCTGTTTGTCACATGCTTACTTACCAGCCCTCAACCAACATTGCAGTACATAAAATAACAATAACAAGGCTATATACAGGGGTACCGGTACAGAGTCAATGTGCGGGGGCACAGGTTAGTTGAGGTAATTGAGATAATATGTACATGTATGTAGGGGTAAAGTGACTATGCATGGATAGAGTAGCAGCAGCGTAAAAAAAGGGTCAATGCAAATAGTCAGGGTAGCCATTTGATTAACTATTCAGCACCTATAGCTTGGGGATAGAAGCTGTTAAGGAACTATTTGAACCTAAACTTGGTTCTTTGGTACCTCGTGCTCGCCCCTCGTTTCCTGTAGTCCACGATCAGCTCCTTGGTCTTGCGTACCTTGAAGGAGAGGTTGTTGCTCCGGCATCACACTGCCAGGTCACTGACCTCTTCCCAGTAGGCTGACTCATCATTGCCGGTGATCAGGCCTACCCCCGTCGTGTCGTCAATGAACTTGATAATGGTGTTGGACCTGTGCGTGTCCACACAGTCTTGGGTGAACAGGGAGTACAAGAGGGTACTAAGCACACACCCCTGTGGGGCCTCTGTGTTAGGGGTCAGTGTGGTGGAGGTGGTATTGCCTGCCCTCACCACCTGGGGTCAGTAAGTCCAGGATCCACTTGCTGAGGGAGGTGTTTAGACCCAGAGTACTAAGCTTGGTGGCAAGCTTGGAAGGGATAATGGTGTTGAACAACATTCTCATATAGGTATTCCTCTTATCTAGGAGGGTGAGGGTTGTGTGGGGAGCAATTGAGATTGCGTCATCTATGGATCTGTTGGGGCGGTATGCAAATTGGAGTGGGTCTAGGGTGGCTAGATGGTGGAGTTAATGTGTGCCATAACCAGCCTCTCAAAGCACTTCATGATTACATATGTGAGTACTAGAGGGTGGTAGTCATTGTGGTATGAAGCCTTAGAGTTATTGGGAACAGGGATGATTGTGGTCATCTTAAAACATGTGGGGATTACAGACTGGGGCAAGGAGAGGTTGAAAACTACTGTGAATATGCCTTCCAGCTGTTCTGTGCATGCTCTGAGAACGCGCCCTGGAATACCGTCGGAGCCTGCGGCCTTGCAGGTGTTGACCTGATTAAAGACCCTTCTCACGTCGGCCTCGGGGATTGAGATCACCCAGTCCTATGGGTCAGTGATGGCCCTCACACCAGGCTTGATGTTGTTGTCATCGTCAAAGCATGCATAAAATGCATTGAGTTCGTCTGGTAGAGAGGCATCGTTGGGCAGATCATGGTTGTGTCTTCCTTTAAAATCCGTAATAGACTGAAGCCCCTGCCACATGCGGCCGGTGGTGGAGCCTGTGTAATATGATTCCACCTTATTCCTATATTGTCCTTTTGCTCATTTGGTGACTCTGCGGAGGTCATAGCGGGCCTTCTTGTACTTATTCCTGTCTTTGGCCATAGCATCAGGGTAGTCTATGATAGCTCTGTGCGCGGTAGCCCTGCTCTTTAGTTTAGCACGTACCTCAGTGTTAATCCAGGGCTTTTGATTGGGGAAGCAGTAAGCCCTCACTGTGGGTACAACGTCGCCGATCCATTTTCTAATGAAGCCGGTGATGAAGGGGGTTAGCTTGTTGATGTTATAGACGGAGTCTCGAAACATATTCCAATCAGAGATAGCAAAGCAGTCCTGAAGCATTCCCTCTGATTCTGTTGAACATTTCTCAATTCCAGCGAATCGCGGGTACTTCCTGTTTTAGTTTCTGCTTGTAAACAGGAAGAGAGAGTACGGAGTTGTGACCTGATTTGCCCAAATAGTGGATGAGGGAGGGCCTTGTATGTTTGCTTTTGGGTAGAATAGCAGTGGTCTAGGACTTTATCGCCCTTAGTGGCGTTGTAAACTTGTTGATGGAAGTTGGGCATCACGTGTCTTAGTGACAGCAAATTAAAATAGCCGGCAACCAGAAAGGCAGCCTCTGGGTGTAGTGTTTCCTGTTTGTTGATTGTACAGTTTGTTATGCGCCAGCTTGTTATTTTTATTGTCCTGAGGTGGAATGTATACAGCAGTCACGATAACAGCTGAAAACTCCCTCGGGAGGTTGAAGGTTCAGCATTTGGCCATAAGGTATTCCAAGACTGGTGAACAGTGGGTCGACACTTCCACCGCGCTGGAATTAGCACACCAGTTGGAGTTGATGAAGAGGCAAACCCCTTCCCTCCTTCGAATTCCCCAACTCCACTGTCCTGTCCGCTTGGTGAATGGAGAATCCATCGAGTTGGATAGTCGTTGGAGGTATCATGTCTGAGAGCCATGTTTCTGAAAAGTAAAGAATATTGCAATTCCAAGTGTCCCGTTTGTATCGAATCCGTGACTGTACATTCGCCAGTAGAATTGTGGGAAGAGGTGGCCAGTTTATCCTTTGCCTTAATCTCACCAGGATCCTCCCTCTCTTGTCAGCATTTCTTCTTGGGTAGCCTGAAAATTGGGTTGGAATTTCAGAGAAAGCCTAGGGCAGATGAGTCGAAGTAAAAGCCAGAATTGGGGTAAGTAACTCCCGATCTGATGTTCAAGACATATTGTCGGTTGTAAGAAATAATAGCGGATACATTACGTGAAAATAGACTAAAAATAAAACACAAAATAATCACAAAATAGCAAATTGGGTCGGAGCTTGCAAAACGGCGGCCATCTTGTACGGCGCAATCTTGATCACGTTGAGGGAGAGGTTGTTTTCCTGACCTCCACCCTATAGGCTGTCTCGTCGTTGGTGACCAGGCCTACCACAGTTGTGTTGTCGGCAAACTTAATGATGGTGTTGGAGTAGTGCTTGGCCACGCAGTCATGGGTGAACAAGGAGTTCAGGAGGGGACTAAGCAGGCATCCCTGAGGGGCCCCCGTGTTGAGGATCAGCGTGGCAGATGTGGCAGATCCAGTTGCAGAGGGAGGTGTTTAGTCCCAGGATGCTTAGCTTAGTGATGAACTTTGAGGGCCCTATGGTGTTGAACGCTGAGCTGTAGTAAATGGACAGCATTCTCATGTAGGTGTTCCTTCTATCCATGTGGGAAAGGGCAGTGTGGAGTGCAATTGAGATCGGATCTGTTGGGGGCTGTATGAGAATTGGTGTGGGTGTAGGGTTTCTGGGATGATGGTGTTGATGTGAGCCATGACCAGCCTTTCAAAGCACTTCATGGCTACATACGTGAGTGCTATGGGTCAGTGTCTCAAGTTTTGAGGGAGCGTGCAATTGGCATGCTGACTGCAGGAATGTCCACCAGAGCTGTTGCCAGAGAATGTAATGTTAATTTCTCCACCATTAGCTGCCTCCAATGTTGTTTTAGAGAATTTGGCAGTGCGTTCAACCAGCCTCACAACCGTAGACCACAGCCCAGGACCTCCACATCTGGCTTCTTCACCTGTGGGATCAGCTGGCGGAGGGGGAGGGGTGCTGAGGTGTATTTCTCTCTGTAATAAAGCCCTTTTGTGGGGAAAAACCAAGTATGATTGGCTGGGCCTCGCTCCCCAGTGGGTGGGCCTGGCTCCCAAGTGGGTAAGCCTATGCCCTCCCAGGCCCACCTATGGCTGGGACCCTGCCCAGTCATGTGAAATCCATACATTAGGGCCTAATGAATTCATTTCAATTGACTGATTTCCTTATATGAACTGTAACTCAGTAAAATCGTAGAAAATGTTGCATGTTGTGTTTATATTTTTGATCAGTATATATTATAGTAAGAAGAATATAATTGAGCTTAGCTGAATAAAATGGAAAATGTATTTTTTCCATTCCCGAGCGAGAGTGCACGCATATAAAGTGGCTATGTTGAGCGTAAAATGTATCATTTGAAACAGGTCCTATACACTAGATTTAGGGTCATTTGGCAACTTTAGTTGTGAATGATACAAACCTTAGAATCGGCATGATGCGACTATAGGCTTTGATGATTTGATAAAGTCGGGGGGGAAAAGCTTGCACTCTGTACCTTGTCTCAGGCTATATATAAGTTGTTCCCTCATCAAGTGATCATATTTTCACCCATCAGACTATTCTCAATTTAATCTTGTCTTTACTAATATGTAACATTTGTTTTGATTTAGAATGGCCCATTATCAAATGGGCAGGAACGGGCGCAAGACAAAAAAATACATGTCATCCGTATGCACTGGAATAGCGAATGGAGAACACTTTCCCGCCAGTACGGTAATTTCGCTGTGCAGTGAGTGAGTTTTAAAAATACATACTGTTTTGATGATAAGTGTTTGATGCGATTTTCGATAGCATTCGCATTGATGTCAGAGTGGTTAGAGGGACAATAGAGCCCCGAGTACCACACCATTAGCAACCTGATGATCGTTAGTGAGTTGGTACAACTAACGCATGCCCAGAGTGCACAAGACGAGATCACCGTGACTCAATGGTCACACAGAATTTTACTGAGGTCATGACTCATGACTGCTGGTGTGGCGGTAACACGGTCACCGCAACAGCCCTAGCCAGTAGGCTTTTAGCACATAACTGCCAGTCTCACAAGCTCACAGAAAGCCAATACTAAGTCCACAGCATGCTACAAAGCTAAACAATCCACTGAAGTACATCTAAACCATGGCAACAACATAAACGCACATAGCGACGTCTCTATCAACCTTCAACTTCGGGAAAAATATGAAGCATCAGATGAGTGGTTTATTATATTTCCCTGCAGCAACCATTTACCTTGAGTTACAGGCAGGAGCCCTAAGGTAGTTTTAATTAAGCAATATGATTGGCTGTGCCTGCTCTTTGTGGTTATTAGCGGCATACAAGGGGGTGAAACGCATTTTCTCCCGGGACTCAGTATAAATAGTCAGGATAGAGATGTCTCTATGGCAACAAGCTATTCAGCCAACATAACACCTGGATGAAAACGAGAGAGGGACAATGCAGCACCCTCCAAAAAACAGACAGCCCCTCTTAATACTGGTAATGAGTTTATGTGTGAAAATATACAGGGGTGCAACTTTGGTTTTAAGTGGGGGGGACATGATTATATATTTTTTTATCCAGTCAGATAAACACTCCAAACAGCCTACCTGACCGCTCGGAGGTGTCCACATGGTCCTAAAGCACACCGTGGCATCGTTTTGTATCACATTCCAATAATAAAATTGTGGGGGACAAAAATGCAATTTCAGAATGGGGGGGGGGGGGGGGGGGGGGGCTTATCCCCCTGTCCCCAGTGAAAGTTGCGCCCCTGAAAATATATAACAGAAATAGAGAGAGAGGGGGATCACCTTATGCTAACACTCCAACACAGCAGAAGAGAGAGGACAGACATGTTGCTGGTGAAAAATGCTGAACGGCTGCCATGTCAACTGGCTGCCAATACCTATAGACGTGGGTGTGCCATTACTTTGAAACACATTACCGTTTCACTGCATGAAAATAATCCCATGAAAATATAAGTATACTAACAGATGGCTGATACATTGGAGGAGAGTGATATAGAGAGGTTTGTCATTGACTCCTAGGGGTTCTTCTGTCTGTACATTCAAGGCGAAGCGTTTCAGGCTCTGGCCAGTCCAGCTTTGAAAGTACAGAAAGCTCTTTCTCCAATAGCAGCCCTTTTCAGTCACATACTATATCCCTTTTTTTTCTTTTACGCTGTACAGGCCCTGTCATATTTCCAAAGACATCGGTTATCGTGAAGGACTGAGATCTTCTCGCAAACTGCAGCTAGATTTGTCCCAGAAGGATCCTAGACATCAGAACTCTTATGACCCCATTACATTGTTGCAATCCTAATGAAGTACTGCTTCTATTACCACAGTCAGTGAATGAAAGAGGGAATCTAAGTCTAAGCAAGTACCATCACACCTCAATTTAAAAAATGCAGTAAACAAATGAATTGATAACGCTGCTTAATGTTACAGTAATTGATTGTTTAATTAATCTCTTCATTTATTCGAGAAAAACACAGTAATGGTGTTTGTGTGACTCTCTGTAGAGACAACCACTAGTTCAGAGCGAATGCTCATTACACCTATAGCTGTAATCAGGCAATCTTTTGCTGGCGGACTCATCAAAGCTGCATGTGAGGGAAGCTTTTGATGTGTTTCAGAGGAAAAGAAACAAAGTGATTTCTTTACACATTCTTTGTGGCTAAAGAAAATGTGCATAATGTGTGTCCTTTGATAGAATCAAAGTAGCTGGAATCAATTAAAGCTAACATAATGAGGATTTGAGCCGATTTTGACATGTTGTTTCAGCTAGGCTGACTCATTGGGCTATTTACACAATCAAATCATCTTCTCTTCTTGAAAGTATGAACAGGGTCTAGAAAAACATGTTGAAATCTTTGTGATGATCTGTGTGTGTGCGTGTGCGCAGGTGGGTTGTGTGGTTACACAGACCTAAATGAACGCGTGGGAGTGCCTGAGTGGGTGTATTCACTGCGCTCTAAACCTTCCCCGAAAAACTAGATTTGATATATAAAAACAATTGAAATGGATGCGGTGCATGAGATAGCCTAATCAGATTTGTTTTCATCAACAGCTGCTACTCTTACCATTTACATTGGCTTCAGAGCAAACTGAAATATATAGCTGTCACTACAAAGAACTGCGGACATGACAAGATAATGGCTGCATTTGCTTTCGGTCATGTTTCCATACTTACGTAGATTAATCTAAGTGTAAAAATAGAAAGTGACTCTCTTCAAGATAGACACGTTCATCTGTGTGTGTGCTTAAGTTCTCTCTCTGTGTTTGACAAAAGCAGAAATGTAACCTTCAAAGCACAACAAACTACTCAGAGGCTGTTATCAGTATCTGGGAGGTAGAATTAGTCAAATCGACCAGTGTGTTCAGCTGGAATTAATTTATAAGAGGGGGAATAATTTGTCCGATTCCATGCCGTGTGGATATTTATAATTGAGTCAAACAAAGCTCAGAGAATGAAAATGTGTACTTTACACGTTAATCACCTCAGCTCAACTCACTGCTGCTGAAAGGCCAGTAAGTTTGATTTACTAAGCTTGGATAGGGATTTCTTTCTTACCTTCTGAAAATAACATGTGCAAATGCTTAGTATATCAGGTCCAGGGAGTATATGGCAGATAAGCTTGTGGACAGTTATGGTCAAGCTTATAACTGAACTCAACTATGTGGTGTGCAGTGCTTGGGCAACCCACTGCCTCTATTACACTGGTCAGACTTACTCTTGACGGTGGCCGTCCTGGTGCAGTTGTAGAGGATGGCCAGCTCCCCAAACACCTTCCCAGGACCCATGGTGCACAGCTTCATGCTCTCCTTTGTCACCTCCACCTTCCCATCTGCAAGGGAAAACAACAGAGCAGAGCACACTTTTTCATTTCCACCGCTGATGCACGGTCCGTGAAAGTGAGCATGACAAGCTGGAAATGTCACCGTGCAGCTCCGTGCTGCTGTTGCCCAGATTGGGGAGAAGTCAAAGCTAATGCACTACAATACAATTCTAAATTCATTACTTAAATGGGACATGAGAGAGGGATAACAGCAGAATGGTATGCAGACTCCACAATAATGGGCTCAGCGGAAAAATGGGACACTGGCTAGAAGAAAAATATAGGGGAAAGGGAATAGCAAAACAGACATTAGTTTTAAGTCATTACGAAGTGACAGATGGGGGAGATTGAAAGTATTGCTGGAACGTGAGGGAATGAATGTCGCTGAATGTCCAGCAGAGACCTGCAGGCTCCAAAATCCCCATCTCTGCATTGATGTATCTGATTCTGGCAAGTGGTCGATTCACCAAGCAGCAACAACTCACAGTTTACAGACTGCCACCAGATGAATGACTGCCATTCTCTAATCAGAGCAGATTGGTCATTCCCCTAGGAGGGGGGTTCCCGATAGTGATGGAACTTAAGCCTATGAGCGTTTGAACAATACATCGTTCTCCTAACGGCCGAAGGTATAACATGCATTTACCAAAATGCCACAGTGAGAACGTTTTCTAAGTGAGTCATTGGAGCATATGTCAATACTGACACACTTTTAGAAATAAGGGTACGCTATTGTTCCCTGGGGTACAAAAATATTAAAATACACATAATGTACCTTCAAAAGGTACACATAATTATCTCACGTAGTACTGTTCAGTACCTTTTAGGGTACATGTGCGGATAAAGAATATAATGGTACATTTTCTTACCCAATATTTTGAAAATTAAAAAAAAGGTACAATAATCACATTCTCACTCTCAAAACAAGGGGTAAGGTGGGGAGGTACATTTCTGTTTCTCAGGGTACAAACATGTTTTGTGTACCCTCAATACCCACCATAAGGTACAATGATGGATTTTTGCACCTAAACGGAACTAACAGCTTCATCACTGGGGTGGTACCCTAAAAGGGCATATTTGCACCATAATCAATATCATTATCATATTTCCGAGCATGCTCTACTTCAGGTTTAAAGAAAATATAATTGTATTTCCTATTTGTGTTTTTGCACGTACATAGAATGATTGATTAATCTTATGCTCCACAAAGATAAATAACATACATTTTTCTAAACTAATCCAATCAATGAGTTATATTTTTTGCACCCGTACCGGTTGTTCCAGTTTAAACGGCTTAGATAGTCTCATCACAAAGTTCCTTGCCCTGGCAGTCATTATGAATAAATACAAATTCAAAATGTTGAATATCCTAATTCTGTCTGGATTCCAATAGGAATTACACATCACTTAGCAAGCCAGCATAATGTGACTTGCTTGTAGGGTTGCAAAATCATGTTTGGAAGATTCTTGGAAATGGGAGGGAAACTTTGACATTGTGGGGTATTGTGCGTAGACCAGTGACAAAAAAACTCAATTTAATCCATTTCAAATTCAGGCGGTAACACAAGAAAATGTGTAAAAGGTCCCACTTTCTGAAGGCACTTTTTGTCATACCATTCCAACAATTCCGAACAATTCTTTACCACGGGCCCATCCTCCCAAATGAAGGGATCACCAACCTCCTGTGGATTAAGCTACATATTTCCCTAACCTATACTCTCTCTTATCTCTTGTTTAACACCTTCTTAACTTTTCTTTTCATTTTACAATCCTGGTTCCGTTGTGTTCACTGAACACCAAACATTTGCCAAATAACTTGAGCCTTTCCTTCCAAAAGCACCTCTGCAAACAAAGGCAAAACACTGTTGATGTGGTTTGATGGTACCCTGTGGTGCACTGACTACAGCTGTGTGGAATTGATCTAAACATTGGATCTAGGCAAACGCAGTGTGGAACTGACCCAAATGGTGACAGCATCAACAGCCTCTCTTCCATCTACGGCTTCTGGAGGGAGAATTCTTCTTCAGCACTGTTGGCACCTCCTTTATCAGCTGCAGAATGAAATGTACACATATCTACTCCCTTCAAACAAGTTCGGATATTATCTTGACTGTTCCGTAATTCACCTTCAAAAAACAAAATGTGAAAATGGGCCATAAGAATATACTGGGGTTTTAAGATGACAGCACCAACACCTGCGACTGCAAAAAGTATTGGTCTTCACACACAGAGCGAGTTATCTCACTCTGCCAGCCCACCTTCCTTCCCAACACTTGTATTAGATATCCATCATCCCCTGACAGCTTTATCTGTGATGGAGTGGCAGCCCAATAAGATAAACGGGATGGAGGACATGGAGGACAATAGGATACAGTGTTAATCTCAGAGTCACGTTTGCATTTAAGTCCATGCTGCTTCGATCACGCGGATTGGAATATGTTCCGCATTGCGTCCAACAACAACATTGAAGAATATGCTGATTCGGTGAGCGAGTTCATTAGGAAGTGCATTGACGATGTCGTACCCACAGCAACGATTAAAACATTCCCAAACCAGAAACCGTGGATTGACGGCAGCATTCGCGTGAAACTGAAAGCGCGAACCACTGCTTTTAACCAGGGCAAGGTGACCGGAAACATGACCGAATACACACAGTGTAGCTATTCTCTCCGCAAGGCTATCAAACAGGCAAAGTCCCAGTACAGAGACAAATTAGAATCGCAATTCAACAGCTCAGACACAAGAGGTATGTGGCAGGGTCTACAGTCTATCACGGATTACAAAAAGAAAACCAGCCCCGTCGCGGACCAGGATGTCTTGCTCCCAGACAGGCTAAATATCTTTTTTGCCCGCTTTGAGGACAATACAGTGCCACTGACACGGCCCGCTACCAAAACCTGCGGGCTCTCCTTCACTGCAGCCGAGGTGAGTAAAACATTTAAACGTGTTAACCCTCGCAAGGCTGCAGGCCCAGACGGCATTCCCAGCCGCGTCCTCAGAGCATGCGCAGACCAGCTGGCTGGTGTGTTTACGGACATATTCAATCAATCCTTATCCCAGTCTGCTGTTCCCACATGCTTCAAGAGGGCCACCATTGTTCCTGTTCCCAAGAAAGCTAAGGTAACTGAGCTAAACGACTACCGCCCCGTAGCACTCACTTCCGTCATCATGAAGTGCTTTGAGAGACTAGTCAAGGACCATATCACCTCCACCCTACCGGACACCCTAGACCCACTCCAATTTGCTTACCGACCCAATAGGTCCACAGACGACGCAATCGCAACCACACTGCACACTGCCCTAACCCATCTGGACAAGAGGAATACCTATGTGAGAATGCTGTTCATCGACTACAGCTCAGCATTTAACACCATAGTACCCTCCAAACTCGTCATCAAGCTCGAGACCCTGGGTCTCGACCCCGCCCTGTGCAACTGGGTCCTGGACTTCCTGACGGGCCGCCCCCAGGTGGTGAGGGTAGGTAACAACATCTCCACCCCGCTGATCCTCAACACTGGGGCCCCACAAGGGTGCGTTCTGAGCCCTCTCCTGTACTCCCTGTTCACCCACGACTGCGTGGCCATGCACGCCTCCAACTCAATCATCAAGTTTGCGGACGACACTACAGTGGTAGGCTTGATTACCAACAACGACGAGACGGCCTACAGGGAGGAGGTGAGGGCCCTCGGAGTGTGGTGTCAGGAAAATAACCTCACACTCAACGTCAACAAAACAAAGGAGATCATTGTGGACTTCAGGAAACAGCAGAGGGAGCACCCCCCTATCCACATCGACGGGTCAGTAGTGGAGAAGGTGGAAAGTTTTAAGTTCCTCGGTGTACACATCACGGACAAACTGAATTGGTCCACCCACACAGACAGCGTTGTGAAGAAGGCGCAGCAGCGCCTCTTCAACCTCAGGAGGCTGAAGAAATTCGGCTTGTCACCAAAAGCACTCACAAACTTCTACAGATGCACAATCGAGAGCATCCTGTCGGGCTGTATCACCGCCTGGTACGGCAACTGCTCCGCCCACAACCGTAAGGCTCTCCAGAGGGTAGTGAGGTCTGCAGAACGCATCACCCGGGGCAAACTACCTGCCCTCCAGGACACCTACACCACCCGATGTCACAGGAAGGCCATAAAGATCATCAAGGACAACAACCACCCAAGCCACTGCCTGTTCACCCCGCTATCATCCAGAAGGCGAGGTCAGTACAGGTGCATCAATGCAGGGACCGAGAGACTGAAAAACAGCTTCTATCTCAAGGCCATCAGACTGTTAAACAGCCACCACTAACATTTAGCGGCCGCTGCCAACATACTGACTCAACTCCAGCCACTTTAAAAATGGGAATTGATTGAAATTATGTAAAAACGTACCACCAGCCACTTTAAACAATGCCACCTAATATAATGTTTACATACCCTACATTACACATCTCTTATGTATATGTATATACTGTACTCTATATCATCTACTGCATCTTGCCATCTTATGTAATACATGGACCACTAGCCACTTTATACTATGCCACTTTATGTTTACATACCCTACAGTACTCATCTCATAGGTATATACCGTACTCTATACCATGTACTGCATCTTGCCTATGCCGTTCTGTACCATCACTCATTCATATATCTTTATGTACATATTCTTTATCCCTTTACACTTGCGTGTATAAGGTAGTAGTTGTGGAATTGTTAGGTTAGATTACTTGTTGTTATTACTGCATTGTCGGAACTAGAAGCACAAGCATTTCGCTACACTCGCATTAACATCTGCTAACCATGTGTATGTGACTAATAAAATTTGATTTGATTTGATGGCAGGGCATCATGACGTTCTGTATCAGTCATCATTGTATTTCCTGACAGAAAAGCATGGGATTCATTTCCCTCTCAGGAAAGTCTGTTTAACTGTGTAACATCATGAAGGGCATAAATAAGAGCAGACACAATCTGCCTCTAGTAGACAATAGCCAAATTGACTAGATAGGTATTTTAATCAAACTGGTCTTCTGTCACTGAATCCCTCCAAATAATACACTCATATGAATCAAATCGCTACTACACTAGAGGGGACAACTGGCATAATAACGCCATGGGTATAGAAACTAGGCATTTACAATGGGTGTTAGTTGTTTAAAAGGAACTTGTTGAGATCTGTCTAACTCATTGTCCATGATCACTAATGGGATTAATACTGTATCAGTAGCAAAGTACCGCTATTCAGCACTTCTACTGTAAGTCCAAAAACACAGAGTGAGAACACATTTAGTAGAGTGTCACTCATCAACAACCCTGGCAGCAATCTCAGTGAGAGTCTGGAGATGCTTTCACACAGGGGAAAGATTGCTCAGGGCATCCCGTAGCGCCGCAGTAAGAGGAACCCCAGATAGATTCACACATGAAAGTGCCTGTCTGCTATATCTGGAGAGAGTTCATCTAGGAGCAACCATTGGATCGATGGCCCAGCCATTCATACTCTCAGTGTGCACTGCAGTCAGGCATATTGTACTCCTCCCGCCGCTACTCACTCCCCCATCGCCAACGACTAGATCTCTAGATTATATAGACCAATCACAGAGGAGATACTGGTGGGTGGGTTATGGGGGACCACATTCTATTACCCCACAATACAATGCAGGCTTCATCTTGAAGGCTTTTATCAGTGGACTAACAGAGCCTCGGGGAGGGAGCCCTGGTAGTTATGAGAGAAAATGAAACCGTCTTTGTGGTGTTGAGATGCTTTAGTGTGCCATCCATTGTGGTTACGCTTATAGCCTACCTATTCATGTGGGACATTTACCTAATAGGACCCCTGACTTCAGTCTGATTTAGAAATGAATCACTGTGGGTGGTCAGACTGTAGCAGCTAGGCCTAATGGTTTTATCCACCAAGGAAAGGCTCACATCGACCAAGCAGGAACCGTTTCATGTTCTTAGAACCTTGGATTTTGATGAGATCCCAAATATAGGACTATGACAAGAAACATTTTACAACTCAGGAAGACGAAGCCATAAATAGATAGAATCTGTTAGGCAAAATTTGTTGGTCTGAATCCTCTCTGACACATTGTTCAGGTGTTGCGTGAAACAAAAAAGAGAAAGCTGTAATATACAGCAGAGTGAGATAATATCTGGATCTGTGCCTGTTTTGCACACATGCAAACTACATCCAGCTCAAATCAAATGACGAACGCAGCAACAATGACCTAGTAGAAGAGACAGCTATTGTATAGCAGGCGTCCAACAGCCCTGCTAAACGGGGTCAGTCTCCTGCCTGCAGCTCTGTGACTGCCAGGCGGTCATGACACACATTGGCAGCGCTACACACCTTCTTAAGGCTTGTCAACTCTTTGCTCCGGCTGTAATGAAGATGTAAGACCTCTGACAGCCAGCGCCACTCGCAGGTGTCACCATGCAAGGCCATGAAAGCCACGCCAAACGTGTGTCCACTGTTCCATTTCATTCAGCTCAATACACTTTAGATTACAATGCGATTACAGAGCGGTCGCAGAAATAGAATGTAACGACCTGTTAATTACATGTCAATAAGATGTTTCTCCTGAGTGTTACAGTGTTACTACACAGGTATTAAAGCAACTTCAAGCGTTACCGTGGTAATTGTTGAAGAAAAAAACACCCACCAGGGCACAACCACTCACTATGTGAGCAGTAAAAGTAAGCCAGCTCCCATGTGCCCTCTGACCTCTGTGTATAACAATCAGCTTACATTACGGTCAACGTTTAATCAACCATGTAATAACCACCATGGCGACACTCTCTTTCATTATCAGCTGATTCATTTGCTGTCGTGGTTGTAAATACCTAATATTGATTTGTCGGCGACATCCACCATGCTCTTTTTAATCTGTTGAATCAATCAACATAATAGACTGTTGGGGTTGAAAAACCAACAAATCAACCGGAGTACGATCATGTTGTTGAGGCGACACACAGAGCGATAGTGTATTTGGGGATGTCACCGGCAATAAATCCTCTGTGAGTAATGTTACCATAATTGCTTAGTCACTGACTGCAGCTGCCACAAACTCACACATCTATAATTTTTCTAGTAATTCCAACACTGACGCCAATGTCCCTGATTTCCATTTCAAGACCTTCGTAGATATTGGCAGTGAAATGTAATCTGCATATTCACTCTGCATGTATCCTCATTGGCATTGGTGCAATATCTGACAATAATCTGCCAATTGCGTAAGTGTATGGGCTTGTTATTAATACATTTAATTGCAGCATCATTTCCTCAACAGAAAAGAAGATAGTCATAGTTACACAAATGTATGTGGACACCCTTCAAATTAGTGGATTCGGCTATTTCAGCCACACCCGTTGCTGACAGGTCAGTTCGCAAAATTTCTACCCTGCTAGAGCCACCCTGGTCAACTGTAAGTGCTGTTATTATGAAGTAGAAACATCTAGGAGCAACAACGGCTCAGCCGCAAAGTGGTAGGACACACAAGCTCACAGAACGGGACCACTGAAGTGTGTAACACATAAAAATCGTCTGTCCTCGGTTGCAACACTCACTACCGAGTTCCAAACTGCCTCTGGAAGCAACGTCAGCACAAGAACTGTTCGCCGGGAGCTTCATGAAATGGGTTTCCATGGCCGAGCAGCCACACACAAGCCTAAGATCCTCATGCACATGCTTCGGCTGGAGTGGTGTAAAGCTCGCCACCATTGAACTCTGGAGCAGTAGAAACGTGTTCTCTGGAGTGATGAATCACACTTCATCATCTGGCAGTTCGATGGACGAATCTGGAATTGGAGGATGCCAGGAGCATAGTGCAAACAGTAAAGTTTGGTGGAGGTGGAATAATGATCTAGGGCTGTTTTTTATGGTTCGAGCTAAGCCCCTTAGTTCCAGTGAAGGGAAATCTTACAATGACTTTCTAGATGATTCTGTGCTTCCAACTTTGTGGCAACAGTTTGGGGAAGGTCCTTTTCCTGTTTCAGCATGACAATGCCACCGTGCACAAAGCGAAGTCCATACAGAAATTGTTTGTCGAGATCAATGTGGAAGAATTTGACTGGCCTCCACAGAGCCTTGACATCTTTGGGAGGATTTGGAACACCGACTGCGAGCCAGGTCTAATCGCCCTACATCAGTGTCCAACCTCACTAATGCTCTTGTAGCTGAATGGAAGCAAGTCCCCGCTCAATGTTCCATCATATAGTGGAAAGCCTTCCAAGAAGAGTGGAGGCTGTTACAGCAGAAAAGGGGGACCAACTCCATATTAATGCCCATGATTTTGGAATAAGATATTCGACGAGCAGGCGTTTACATACTTTTGGCCATATAGTGCTTTTTTTTGCAAATAAGCCTAGTGGCAAGGCTTATATGCCAGATGTTCAAAAGCCAAACATTTCAAATGTCACGTTTATCCCTTATTGTGAATGAGCCAAGTCAATAGTAATTTACCTTTGAGGATAATGGCATATATTCAAGCACAAATAAGCAATGACAGGGAGGCATAGAGTTCATTCTGGACAATTGTATATGTTTGCATACACAAGAAGCTACAATGAAATCAATTTACTGAACTCCCTCTCTGCCGTCAATAGGCCATTAAATCCACTCACAAAGCCGCCCCTATGGGGGGGGCGTCTTCATTTACTGATTGTGACTTGCCAATGGGCAAAGAAAAAAGAAGAAGAAGCAAGTCAAGTAAACCTCCTGCTGTCAGGTAACTGGCTTCTTTCTCTATGTACCAAAGAGAAGAGCCATTTACAAAAGCTCTTCTTTGATGCTTTTGCTGTACAGTTACATTTATTTCCCTCTGATTCCACCTGTCTCTCCTTAAACCTCCGTCAGTAGCAGTGAGTGGGTAAAATCCCTGGGAAAACCAATTGGTAAGAAGTCATATTACAACCCGAGTTGTGATAATTGCGTTGTTTGCTATATAACCTGTTAGTTCATATGACTTGACACCGTGATACTGTATACAGTGCCTTCGGAAAGTATTCAGACCCCTTTTTCTCCATTTTGTTATTTTACAGCCTTATTCTAAAATGGATTAAATTGTTTTATTTGCTCATCTATCTACACACAATACCCCATAATGACAATGCAAAAACAGGTTTTTCGAAATTTTGCTAATTGATCAATTTAAAATAGAAATATCACATTTACATAAGCAATCAGACCCTTTACTCAGTACTTTGTTGAAGCACCTTTGAGTCTTCTTGGGTATGAGGCTACAAGCTTGGCACACCTGTATTTGAGGAGTTTCTCCAATTCTTCTCTGCAGATCCTCTCAAGCTCTGTCCGGTTGCAGGGGGAAGCGTTGCTGCACAGCTATATTCAGGTCTCTCCAGAGATGTTCGATTGGGTTCAAGTCTGAGCTCTGGCCGGGCCACTCAAGGACATTCAGAGACTCGTACCGAAGCCACTCGTGCTTTGTCTTGGCTGTGTGCTTAGGGTCGTTGTCCTGTTGGAAGGTGAACCTTCGCCCCAGTCTGAGGTCCTGAGTGCTATGGAGCAGGTTTTCATCAATTATGTCTCTGTATTTTGCTCCGTTCATCTTTCCCTGGATCCTGACTGGTCTCCCAGTTCCTTCCGCTGAAAAACATCCCCACAGCATGATGTTGCCACCACCATCCTTCACTGTAGGGATGGTGCCAGGTTTCCTCCAGACGTGACGCTTGGCATTCAGGCCAAAGAGTTCAATCTTGGTTTCATCAGACCAGAGAATCTTGTTTGGTCTGTACCTTTCCAAATTATGTCCAATCAATTGAATTTACCACAGGTGGACTCAAGTAAAGTTGTAGAAACACTTCAAGGATGATCAATGGAAACAGGATGCACCTGAGCTTAATTGTGAGGCTCATAGCAAAGGCTCTGAATATTTAGTTTGGACACACTCATTCCAGGGTTTTCCTTTAATTTGACAATTTTCTACATTGTAGAATAATATTGAAGACACTAAAACTATGAAATAAAACATATGGCATCGTGTAGTAACCAAAAAAGAGTTAAACAAATCAAAATAGATTTTATATTTTTTATTCTTCAAAGTAACCACCCTTTGCCTTGATGACAGCTGTCGTGTCTGTGACTATCATCAAATGTGAATACTGTTATTTTATCAAATCAATTCTCTATGTGTAATTATTATTACGTGATTAAACTAATCATGTAAATTTTTATTAACTTGGACGTTGAGGCACCACGGGAAAATGTTGATAGTAGGGATGCACAATATATCGGTGAACATATCGGAATCGGCCGATATTAGCTAAAAATGCCAACATCGGTATCGGCCCAATGTCTAGTTTAACGGTGATGTTCAAAACCAATGTCAAAGCTGACGTGCATACCTACTGTATATAACGTAGGTACATGAAGTAATGATGCCACGTAAAATTTTGCACTACATGTGCAACACAGCATTCCTAACCTAGCCCACAATGTCTGCTGTGTGGATTGAGCAGTCAACAAGTCGAGCAGTCATTTGAAAGAGTAAGAACACTTCAGCAAGACAACTCAGGAGGCAAATCCATTAACGCCAAGATAATGGAATTCATTGCCGTTGCCAATCAACCGTTCTCTGTCGTGGCTGATGTTGGCTTTCGCCAACTGGTCGAGCACCGGTACACACATCCCGCTCTCCCACTATCCTGAAAGGAAGAGAGATGACTAGAAACGATTTGGTTGACCGTCTTATGTGTGGACAAATTGTCAGAGTACAGGACCTTGTGCATTTCAGGTAAAATAACTCAATGTTTATATCCCAGGACAAATTAGCTAGCAACGTCAAGCTAGCTAAACAGGACAAATTAGCTAGCAACTGCAAGCTAGCTAGCTAAATTGGCAAAGATGTTTAATGCTCTTCGACCTGTCCCCACCCGCCTCCCGGGTGGCGCAGTGGTTTAGGGCACTGCATCGCAGCGCTAGCTGCGCCACCAGAGACTCTGGGTTCGCGCCCATGCTCTGTCGCAGCCGGCCGCGACCGGGAGGTCCGTGGGGCGACGCACAATTGGCCTAGCGTCGTCCGGGTTAGGGAGGGTTTGGCCGGTAGGGATATCCTTGTCTCATCGCGCACCAGCGACTCCTGTGGCGGGCCGGGAGCAGTGTGCGCTAACCAAGGGAGCCGGGTACACGGTGTTTCCTACGACACATTGGTGCGGCTGGCTTCCGGGTTGGAGGTGCGCTGTGTTAAGAAGCAGTGTGGCTTGGTTGGGTTGTGTTTCGGAGGACGCATGGCTTTCGACCTTCGTCTCTCCCGAGCCCGTACGGGAGTTGTAGCGATGATACAAGATAGTAATTACTAGCAATTGGATACCACGAAAATTGGGGAGAAAAGGGGGTAAAAAATAAAATAAAATAAAAATAATAATACTATATTGGTTCAGAGTTTGTTTTGATATTTTAACCTGCGTGTCGTGATCGCATTTGGTGTGGGGTAACAAAATCAATTTTCGCACGATAGCGCATGCACGCAGCCGGTTTGGGTACGGTGTTAGTTACCAAAAGTCGCAAAGAAAACACCAGCTGCCTCCACTGTTCCAGCAACATTTCAACATCATCCAATCACCTACAGTTGAAGTCGGAAATTTACATACACCTTAGCCAAATACATTTGAACTCAGTTTTTCACAATTCCTGACATTTAATCCTGGTAAAAATTCCCTGTCTTAGGTCAGTTAGGATCACCACTATGTAAGAATGTGAAATGTCAGAATAATAGTAGAGAGAATGATTTATTTCAGCTTTTATTTCTTTCATCACATCCCCAGTGGGTCAGAAGTTTACATACACTCAATTAGTATTTGGTAGCATTGCCTTTAAATTGTTTAACTTGGGTCAAACATTTACATTTACATTTAAGTCATTTAGCAGACGCTCTTATCCAGAGCGACTTACAAATTGGTGCATTCACCTTATGACATCCGCCCGTCTGCCATGAGCCTGCAAAGCCGCCCGTCTGCCATGAGCTTACAGAGCCGTCCGCCAGACAGGAGCCGCTAGAGCCGGCCGCCAGACAGGAGCCGCTAGAGCCGTACGTCAGACAGGATCCGCCAGAGCCGCCAACCAGACAGGATCTGCCAGAGCCGCTACCCAGACAGGATCTGCCAGAGCCGCCAGCCAGACAGGATCTGCCAGAGCCGCCAGCCAGACAGGATCTGCCAGAGCCGCCAGCGAGCCATGAGCAGCCAGAGCCGTCAGCCTGCCATGAGCGTCGAGAGACGTCAGCCAGCCATGAGCGTCGAGAGCCGTCAGCCAGCCATGAGCGTCGAGAGCCGTCAGCCAGCCATGAGCGTCAAGAGCCGTCAGCCTGCCATGAGTGTCCAGATTCGTCAGTCAGCCATGAGCTGCCCTTCAGCCGGAAACGGCTATATACCCAGAACTGCCCCTCTATCCTGATCTCCCTCTCTATCCTGATCTACCTCTATATTCTGATCTATTCCTCTGTCTTGTGCTATCCCACTGTCTTGATCTATCCCTCTGTCCCGGTGCTGTCCCTGTCATGGATGTTACCAAGAGGATTTTGTGGGGGTAAGATATGGGTGGACATTTTTAGGGGAAGATGGAGGCTGGGATTGACTATGGTGGGGTGGGGACCTCGCCCGGAGCCTGAGCCACCACCGTGGTCAGATGCCCACCCAGACCCTCCCCTAGACTTTGTGCTGGTGCGCCCAGAGTTCGCACCTTATGGGGGGGGGTTATGTCACGTTCCTGACCTATTTCTGTTAGTTTGTTATATGTGTTAGTTGGTCAGGACGTGAGTTTGGGTGGGCATTCTATGTTTTCTGTTTCTGTGTTGGTTTTTTGGGTTGCCTGGTATGGCTCTTAATTAGAGGCAGGTGTTTGGCGTTCCTCTAATTAAGAGTCATATTTAGGTAGGCGTTTTCACAGTGTTCGTTGTGGGTGATTGTCTTCCGTGTCTGTGTATATGTTTGCACCATACGGGACTGTGTACGGTTTGTTCGGTTTGTGTAGCCTATGTTTCCTATTCGTGCGTTCTTCTTGTTTTATGTAAGTTCGTCGTCTAGGTCTGTCTACCCCGTTTGTTGTTTTTGTTAGTTTAGTCAAGTTCGTGTTTTCGTTAATAAAATTATGTCATTTCACTACGCTGCGCCTTGGTTCAATCCATGTTCCTCCTCTTCAGATGAAGAGGAGGAGGACTGCCGTTACAGCTATTTTGTGAAGTGCACCAGTCCCTCCTGCAGCAAAGCACCCCCACAACATGATGCTGCCACCCCCGTGCTTCACGGTTGGGATGGTGTTCTTTGGCTTGCAAGCCTCCCCCTTTTCCCTCCAAACATAACGATGGTCGTTATTGCCAAACAGTTCTATTTTTGTTTCATCAGACCAGAGGACATTTCTCCAAAAAGTACGATCTTTGCACCTATGTGCAGTTGCAAACCGTAGTCTGGCTTTTTTATGGTGGTTTTGTAGCAGTTGCTTCTTCCTTGCTGAGCGGCCTTTCAGGTTATGTCAATATAGGACTCGTTCTACTGTGGATATAGATACTTTTGTACCTGTTTCCTCCAGCATCTTCACAAGGTCCTTTGCTGTTGTTCTGGGATTGATTTGCACTTTTCGCACCAAAGTACGTTCATCTCTAGGAGACAGAACACGTCTCCTTTCTGAGCGGTATGACGGCTGTGTGATCCCATGGTGTTTATACTTGCGTACTATTGTTTGTACAGATGAACGTGGTACCTTCAGGCATTTGGAAATTGCTCCCAAGGATGAACAAGACTTGTGGATGTCTACAATTGTTTTTTTATGTCTTGGCTGATTTCTTTTGATTTTCCCATGATGTCAAGCAAAGAGGCACTGGTACACCGGCAAAGAGCCACAGGTACACCTCAAAATGACTTAAATTATGTCAATTAGCCTATCAGAAGCTTCTAAAGCCAAGACAATATTTTCTGGAATTTTCCAAGCGGTTTAAAGGCACAGTCAACTTAGTGTATGTAAACTTCTGACCCACTGGAATTGTGATACAGTGAATTATAAGTGAAATAATCTGTCTGTAAACAATTGTTGGTAAAATGACTTGTGTCATGCACAAAGTAGATAGATCCTAACCGACTTCCAAAACTATAGTTTGTTAACAAGAAATTTGTGGAGTGGTTGAAAAACAAGTTTTAATGACTCCAATCTAAGTGTATGTAAACTTATGAATTCAACTGTATGCTTAGTCTAATAAAGTGACAACTAAAATATACCAAAATCGATTTAGTCCAATCAATGTAAGCTAAATATAATGTGGCTGTCCGTGTTACTGCTTTATGTGTTTTTTGTGTGTGTGTGTGGTGTGTGCATGCGTCCAAGCAGAAAAAACATGTTGACTCACCTTACTTGTAGAGAAACGCCAATGCCATCCTCCGCGTATTAGTTTTTGTTGTCCTTGGCTACCCGGGCAAAAAAAACTTGCTAGCTACATGTTGAGAATTAAGTAAAACCACAAGTCCAAATCCCTATCTCCATCCATGGATAATTTAGGAAAGAGGCCAATTTTAGATAGATGCAACAATTCAAGTTTTTTTCTGTCACTAATGATGTTTGCTCTGAAGCCAAATCCAAACTTTCTTCCTTTACACTTTTTTTTGGTGTGCCAGGACCATTCACAGCCGAGCTCACTCAGTTTAGCTCAACGCTGATTGGAAAATATTTTATTTTTTATCTTGGGAGGCCAAATGCTCGCTGGCTTCCCTTGCATTCAATGCTTCAGGCGGCAACAATGTCATACTCTTTCAGACCAGACAGCATTAGATAGATGGCCTACACATACAGAGACAGTGGGAGGGTTTGTGGGTTTCATTCACTCTGATGCTTTCTCCGGTGAGATACATTCAGTAGCCTCTTGCGAATTGGAAGAAATGTATTGAACACAGAAAGACAAAAGATCAATTATTTTGTATGTTTTTTCTTGGTAAATGTTTTGGGGAAACCTGGCTTCCCTTAGCACCCATGAATACATGCCACTGGCATCCGTTCAACTCAAGCCAGTGACTTGACATTTGTTACATTTTAAGCAAAACAGAGAGAGCCTAGATGCATATTTTGGTCCAAGTAGCCTACAAGATTCTCTGAAATACAGTAGCTCTCTCAATGGCCTCTTTGTAAACGTATCTCAGCAGCAGCCAGCAACATGTAAAGTGTGTCAACAACTGAATAGTAACAGCTGTACATTTTATTCAGCATTCATTTACATATGGTGCCTAGAAGGAGAAAAGGATCATTGAGGACAGACATGAGGTCATTACTTATCTACTGATGTCTGATGACTGTGGCCTCAGTCTAAGAAAATGCTAAACATGGCGTTTAGCAATTTAACACCTGCCAGAGGCAAGTAGATGACTGAAAAATAATAAGGAGAAAAACACAAATCATATCCAGCAGGCTAGGGATAATTATCCGTAATTACTAATTTATCTAACTGATTAACTACTTTTGCACCTGTCAAACAGAAAATATAATACCGCTATATATACTGAGTGTAGAGTAAGAACAAACAGATCTGTAGCGCGTAAAAATCGTCTGTCCTCAGTTGCAACACTCACTCCCGAGTTCCAAACTGCCTCTGGAAGCAATGTCAGCACAATAACCGTTCGTTGAGAGCTTCATGAAATGGGTTTCCATGGCCGAGCAGCTGCCCACAAGCCTAAGATCACCATGCGCAATGCCAAGAATCAGCTGGTGTGGTGTAAAGCTCGCCGCCATTGAACTCTGGAGCAGTAGAAACGTGTTCTCTGGGGCTGTTCTAGGGCTGTTCTTCATGGTTCGAGCTAAGCCCCTTAGTTCCAGTGAAGGGAAATCTTACAATGACTTTCTAGATGATTCTGTGCTTCCAACTTTGTGGCAACAGTTTGGGGAAGGCTGTTTCAGCATGACAATGCCCGTGTGCAAAGCGAGGTCCATACAGAAATGGTTTGTCAAGATCGATGTGGAAGAACTTGACTGGCCTACACAGAGCCCTGACCTCAAACCCATCAAACACCTTTGGGATGAATTGGAACGCGAGCCAGGCCTAATCGCCCTACATCAGTGACCGACCTGACTAATCCTAGTGGCTGAATGGAAGCAAGTCCCCGCAGCAATGTTCCAACATCTAGTGAAAAGCCTTCCAGAAGAGTGGAGGCTGTTATTGTAGCAAAGGGGGGACCAACTCCATATTAATGCCCATGATTTTCGAATTAGATGTTCAGCGAATAGGTTTCCACATACTTTTGGTCATGTAGTGTACTTCTCAGTCTGTGGGATGAGTCAAGTTTATTTTTTTTATATAGCCCTTCGTACATCAGCTAATATCTCAAAGTGCTGTACAGAAACCCAGCCTAAAACCCCAAACAGCAAGCAATGCAGGTGTAGAAGCACGGTGGCTAGGAAAAACTCCCTAGAAAGGCCAAAACCTAGTCGAGTCAAGCAAAGTCTTTAAAACGCCTGTAAGTCTAAGCCCTTAGATCACAATATCTACTAAGCTAACATATGGATTTGTTTTAAGATGGTCATAAAATGTATAATTTAACCATTTGATTAGAACTTTAGTAACCGTGTAGGTATGAAAATATATATAAAAAATGTATTTGATGAAACATTGAATTTGGCCTTTACTGCTAAAGCCAATAGAAATGCATTGAATAACATTTGTACATGGCAAAACAGACAGTCCAAAAATAAATAATAAGGTTTGGACTGTCCTATATCTGAGCGATATAAAAATAAAAAAGTTTGGTCACGTTATTCGTGGCACATTTGAACCCTATGCACTTTTTCAATTTTTATACGTATGGTACTGGTTTACCTTCAGAGAACTCCTATGAAGCTTGTGAGAGTGAGTCTCCTCTTTCGATATTGGTAACATATTTTTGTTAGACTTCGGTGTGGCTATTGACATTATCGATCATTGTCTTCTGCTGGGAAAACATATGTGTTATGGCTTTACACTCTGTTATATTGTGGATAAAGAGCTTCCTGTCTAACTGAACACAGAGTGTTCTTTAATGAAAACCTATCCAACACAATCCAGGTAGAATCAGGAATTCCCCAGGGCAGCTGTTTAGGCCACTTACCTTTTTCAATCTTTACTTATGACATGCCACTGGCTTTGAGTAAAGCCAGTGTGTCTATGTATGTGGATGACTCAACACTATACACGTCAGCTACTACAGCAACTGAAATTACTGCAACACTTAACAAAGAGCTGCAGTTAGTTTCAGAATGGGTGACAAGGAATAAATTATTCCTACATTTTTCAAAAACTGAAGCATTGTATTTGGGACACATCATTCACCAAACCCTAAACCTCAACTAAATCTTGTGGAAATTGAGGGGACTAAACTGCTTGGAGTAACCCTGAATTGTAAACTGTCATTGTAAAGTCATGTTCATACAACAGTAGCTAAGACAGGGAGAAGTCTGTCCATAATGGGAATCAAACTCACAACCCTGGTGTTGCAAGCGCCATGTTCTACCAACTGAGCTACTCGGGATATGTGGTGATGTGACAGTGTAATATCATGTATCTTTTGTTTTATGTGTAACTTAAGTGTCTTAATGTGTTTGGACCCCAGGAAATGTAGCTGGGGATCTTTAATAAAATACAAATACAAAAATGAGTTTGTAGCTCCAATGGCTCGGTCTGGACAGACGGTTTTCTGAAAAGACCTCTTAGAAATGAGGATGACCGCGACAGAAAGTTCAGGCAACTACCTTAAAGTTAGTGGATGTCGTAGAGGCAAACAACCAACATTATTGTGTTTGTGAGTATCATCTTTCGATGAATAGTTTGTAGCTCACATAGTTCAGGTTTTACAGACGATTTAGTGGCGATTTTCTTGTTCGGATGAGTAGAAAGTTTTTTGACAGTGTTTTGAAACATAGCATGAATAAGAAACTCTTAACCCGTCTGGGCACGTTTCTCAATCAGAAAGGCTGTAACCGTCTCTGTATTTGGAATCAATCTCTACATGAGTGCTGCTGCCTAAAGGTGGCTAGATCCACTCTTAATTGACACTTGAGTTTGGAGCATTGGGGCTGACACCTTCCAATTAAAATGGAGCCTCAGAGCTAACAGCAGTCTGGCTTGGAGCCAGGGAGGGTAAAAACAGCTAGCACCCCTACAACTAAAATCACCAGATGCAAAACACAGCCCAGATTTACAGTTGGCCCACATTTTTCAATGATATTTGCACCTTAAAACAGGGCTCAGAGTGAAACGTCTGGGCAGCATTTATTGAAATGGACCCAATTAGGATCAGATGTGGCAGCTTGGTAAAGTACATGCCATCCAAATGCTAAAATACCAGCATCTCATTTGATCAAAAAGCAGGCATGTGGAATACAAATAACAAAACATCCCCTTTCACAATCCCATTTAGCTCATCAACTATTAGAACATCAAATAATGAACAGTGCGACACATCTCAGTGGTATTTCAAGCCCTAGGTAAGTTCTCATTCCATGTTCCATTTCTACCCTACCTTTTACCAGACCCAGCCTGGCCTTGTCATGTATATGCTTGATGGTAGCATTCTCTTTCGGCCTCCACCTCAATTTTATTTTGAACGCTATTATTTTCCCAGGGGAGTCAAGACTCTCACTGTACCTGTAGGTCAGACCTTGATATTTCAATGACCCTCAAACTGAAAGCCATTGGGTCACACTAGATACAGTGTACATTATTTTCTGTCCCATAATACCTCATTTCTATTGTAGGCTACATTATATTTCTTGCTAGATGTATGGTCTTGGCCTGGTTAAAATGGTCAGCTTGTACACCTGAGAGAGAAGGTGGTATGTGTCACGTTCGTCTTCCTCCTCGTCGGGGAGGAGCAAGAATCGGACCAATATGCAGCGTGGTATGTATCCATATTTTATTTCTTTAAGTGACGTAATGAAGTGTTCTCTTAAACAAAATAACAAAACGACGTGAACAGACCTGAACTTGAGATACATACATATACATATAAAACATGAACGCACGAACAGGAACATACGAACGAACGAAACAGTACCGTGTGGCTTACAAACACAGACACAGCAACAATCACCCACAAACAAACAGTGAGAACAGCATACCTTAATATGGTTCTCAATCAGAGGAAACGTAAAACACCTGCCCCTGATTGAGAACCATATCAGGCTAGTTGACAATGAACCTAACATAGAAACACATAACATAGAATGCCCACCCCAACTCACGCCCTGACCATACTAAATAAATACAAAACAAGAGAAATAAGGTCAGGAACGTGACAGTATGAAGGAACATTAATATATTAATATCCTTGCTCTATTAACTCTATTAACTTGCTTGCTGAATGTACTAACCCTAATTTTAAAATGTGGGGAGAGATTTGTTCAAGTGAGTATTATGTGCTTTATAGGTCAAATATTTTCATATTTTTTTTCTAAATGGAGAATATGCATTGACTAATATAATATGCGTTGTTATCTCTGCTCACTCTCCCTAACATGTCTGCATTCTCATAGTAGTTTTTAGCATTTTTATTTATTTATTTATTTTACCAGGTAAGTTGACTGAGAACACGTTCTCATTTGCAGCAACGACCTGGGGAGTAGTTACAGGGGAGAGGAGGGGGATGAATGAGCCAATTGTAAACTGGGGATTATTAGGTGACCATGATGGTTTGAGGGCCAGATTGGGAATTTAGCCAGGACACCGGGGTTAACACCCCTACTCTTACGATAAGTGCCATGGGATCTTTAATGACCTCAGAGAGTCAGGACACCCGTTTAACGTCCCATCCGAAAGACGGCACCCTACACAGGGCAGTGTCCCCAATCACTGCCCTGGGGCATTGGGATATTTTTTTTAGACCAGAGGAAAGAGTGCCTCCTACTGGCCCTCCAACACCACTTCCAGCAGCATCTGGTCTCCCATCCAGGGACTGACCAGGACCAACCCTGCTTAGCTTCAGAAGCAAGCCAGCAGTGGTATGCAGGGTGGTATGCTGCTGGCAATATATATATTCAGCTATATATATTTACCCCACCAGCTTCTGTTTACAGTTACTCAACCAGAGGAAGTCCCTACCCACTGGGCACACCATGTCATTTCAACACGGAACTTTGGGTAATATTTGGTTGAGACGGTGATCAATGAGATTTCAACCTTTATTTACCAACTCAAAAAGACAGCCAGAGGTTTGTTGAACTCCCAAAGTCTTATCACTATGCTTTATTCAACGATCTAAAAGCACAACCAAATTCCAATGGAAAAACCATCTCGGATTTTTGGCTGACCTGTCATCTACATGTGTTATCACTGTGCTTTATCTAATAGCACAACCAAAGGGCCTGGATTGCAGTTGAGATTACATTAGAAGTACATGGTGCAAGTGATCAATGTTGTTCAAGATTCTGCACAGATTATTACAGCAATTGTAATAATAGACCTGTGACCTGTGCATGCTATCTTGAACATACACACTTTCTATGATTACATAAAAATACATTTAAAGTTACAATAGGCTAACCTCGAAATGTGGTCATGGATGTGTTCCTCATTTAAATAAATATGTTTACATTAGTTTGTAAGATGGCCTTAACTTTAGGCTATTTAATGTATTATATTATTATTGTATTATTGAATTGTGTTTGGTTGACAACGCAACCAAATCTCAACATTTAAAGAATATCTCATGCTTGGAAAGTTTCATCTGAGCCCCTGGCTTAAACCTATTCTTTAACATGTATTTTTAGTTTAGTTGGAGACATGAATCCAAAATGTTAAGTTAATAGGCTTGCATTAAAGTAAGTAATGCAAAAGTGATATTGAATTGTGTTTGGTTGTTCACAAATTCCAGATTGTCTCCAAATGAACCATTTATATGTTGGATGCACATCTCGTCTGCATCTCAACCAAGAATCAAAGTTAAAGAATAGGACTAAATCAAACTTTATTTAAAGTTTGAATGGATTTAGTCATATTCTTTAACTTAGATTTTAGTTGAACTTAATATAGTTGAACCCTGGGTTGAATTGAAACAATAGCTGTTGATGACTTTGCAAATGCTACATAGACCTACATAGTATCATTGATGATATATCCTACCGATCCTCGACTTCGGCGATGTCATCTACAAAATAGCCTCCAACACTCTACTCTGCAAACTGGATGCAGTCTAATATAGTGCCATCCATTTTGTCACCAAAGCCCCATACACCACCCACCACTGCGACCTGTATGCTCTCGTGGGTTGGCCCTCGCTACATATTCGTCGCCAGACCCACTGGCTCCAGGTCATCTATAAGTCTTTGCTAGGTAAAGCTCCACCTTATCTCAGCTTACTGGTCATGATAACAACACCCACCCGTAGCACGCGCTCCAGCAGGTATATCTCACTGGTCATCCCCAAAGCCAACACCTCCTTTGGCCGCCTTTCCTTCCAGTTCTCTGCTGCCAATGACTGGAACGAATTGCAAAAATCGCTGAAGCTGGAGACTTATATTTCCCTCACTAACTTTAAACATCAGCTATCTGAGCAGCTAACCGATCGCTGCAGCTGTACATAGCCCATCTGTAAATAGCCCATCCAATCTACCTACCTCATCCCCAAATAGTTTTTTTATTTACTTTTCTGCTATTTTGCACACCAGTATTTCTACTTCCTCATCATCATCTGCACATTTATTACTCCAGTGTTAATTTGCTAAATTGTAATTACTTCATGCCATTTGCAACCACTGTATATAGACTTTCTTTTTTTCTATTGTGTTATTGACTGTATACTTGTTTATTCCATGTGTAACTCTGTGTTGTTTGTGTCGCACTGCTTTGCTTTATCTTGGCCAGGTCGCAGTTGTAAATGAGAACTTGTTCTCAACTAGCCTACCTGGGTAAATAAAGGTGAAATAAAAAAATACAAATAAACATGACTAATAAAGTATGGTAACATTTGCTCTATTAACGTGACTTTGATAGCAACAGTGAATACATTTTGTTATTAAGAGATCTCCCAATAATCATTCTCACGATGGCATATTTGGTAGTAATCAGCGACAAATATAAAAGCTAAACAGGGCTGGGTTTGGTTAAAACCCTCGATGTGAGACAAAATTAATAGCTGTAGATCAACTCTCCAGTAGGAGGTGCTGCCCAGCCTATATATATATTTTTTTTATAGTGGATATAACGTTGAATATCTGACATTATTTCAAAAGGTACAAATTCACAAGATTTGGCTATTGAAAATTGGTTACTATGATGACATAATCCAGTGGTTTGAAATGTCACTATAAAAACAAGTTTATATTGATAACTTTTTCAAATTATTATCCACAGGTTCCACATCACAATATGTTGACAAATTACATTGAAACAACATCGATTCAACCAGTTTGTGCCCAGTGGGACTCTCTCCTTCCCTCAACATCAGCTTTCTCCAAGTTACCTTTACTCGAACACTCTTTTGCGATATCATGAAGTAAAGATTAGAATGTCAAAATGTATTACGTGCTAATGCAAGATGTTCAAATGGTAGAACCAACGTGCAGGAACAACAGTCAATAAGAACCTGAAAAACTAAATGAAAAGATCCTTTGCATGCTAATACAGTGGAGACGTTGACAGGCAAACAGTGCATCCGGAAAGTATTCAGACCCCTTGATTTTTCCACCATTTGTTATGTTACAGCCTTATTTTTATCTACACACAATCTACACACAATGTCAATCTACCCTCATCAATCTACACACAATACCCCATGATGACGAAGCAAAAACAGGTTTAGACATTTTAGCAAAGGTTAAAAATAATGAAATAACACATTTACATAAGCATTCAGGCCCTTTACTCAGTACTTTGTTGAAGCACCTTTGGTAATGATTACAGCCTGGAGTCTTCTTGGGTATGGCGCTGCAAGCTTGGCACAACCTGCATTTGGCGAGTTTCTCCCATTCCTCTCAAGTTCTGTCAGGTTGGATATGGAGCGTTACTGCACAGCTATGTTCAGGTCTCTCCAGAGATGTTCGATCGGGATCAAGACCGAGTTCTGGCTGGGCCACTCAAGGACATTCAGAGACTTGTCCCGAAGCCACTCTTGCGTTGTCTTGGCTGTGTGCTTAGAGTCACTGTGCTGTTGGAAGGTGAACCTTCGCCCTGGTCTGAGGTCCTGAGCACTCTGGACAGGTTTTCATCAAGGACCTCTCTGTACTTTGCTCCGTTCATCTTTCCCTCTATCCTGACTAGTCTCCCAGTGCCCGCTGCTGAAAAACATCCCCACAGCATGATACTGCCACCACCATGCTTCACCGTAGGGATGGTGCCAGGTTTCCTCCAGACGTGATGCTTGGCATTCAGGCCAAAGAGTTCAATCTTGGTTCTCATGGTCTGATAGTCTTTAGGTACCTTTTGGGAAACTCCAAGCGGAATTTAATTAGCCTTTTACTGAGTGGCTTCTGTCTGGCCACTCTACCATAAAGGCCTGATGGGTGGAGTGCTGCAGAGATGGTTGTGCTTCTGGAAGGTTCTCCCATCTCCACAAAGGAACTCTGGAGCTCTGTCAGAGTGACCATCGGGTTCTTGGTCACCTCCCTGACCAAGGCCCTTCTCCCCCGATTGCTCAGTTTGGCAAGGCAGCCAGCTCTAAGGAAGAGTATTGGTGGTTCCAAACTTCCTCCATTTAAAAATGATGGAGGCCACTGTGTTCTTTGCGACCTTCAATGTTACAGAATTTTTTTTGGTACCCTTCCACAGATCTGTGCCTCGACACAATACTGTCTCGGAGCTCTACAGACAATTTCTTTGACTTCCTGGCTTGGTTTTTGCTCTGACATGCACTGTCAAATGTGGGACCTTATATAGGTGTGTGCCTTTCCAAATCATGTCCAATCAATTGAACTTACCACAGGTGGACTCCAATCAAGTTTGTGACATCAAGGATGATCAATGGAAACAGGATGCACCTGCGCTCAATTTCGAGTCTCATAGCAAAGGGTCTGGATACTTAAGTAAATAAAGTATTTCTGTTGTGTATTTTTAATACCTTTGCTAAATTTTCTAAAAACCTGTGTTCGCTTTGTCATTATGGGGTATTGTTTGTAGATTTATGAGGAAAAACATGAATTTAATCAATTTTAGAATAATGCTGTAACGTAACAAAATGTGGAAATAGTCAATGGGTCTGAATACTTTCCAAATGCACTGTATATTTTTATTTTTATTTTATTTAACTAGGCAAGTAAATTAAGAACAAATTCTTATTTACAATGACGGCCTACCCCGGCCAAACCCTAACACGGATGACGCTGGGCCAATTGTGTGCCGCCCTATTGGACTCCCAATCAAGGCCGGTTGCTATAACGCCTGGAATTGAACCAGGGTCTGTAGTGACGCCTCTAGCACTGAGATGCAGTGCCTTTCACCGCTTCGCCACTCAGGAGCCCAAAATATAAAGTATATCCATTAACTGAGCTATTCACATGTAATATGTGCAGTCTTCTATGTCTTCTCTCCTGGACAGGGCTAATTTGCACATAAATGACAAAATATTCTAACTCGTATGCAATGGTACAGTGTGAGTTGGGTAATAGCAGAACATTGTAATTTATATGGTAATAGTTGCCAATTACTAGACAAGGATGGAATCCTTAAGAGTGGAACTGTTTACTTCAAAGAAAACATATTAATGGGTTTTGCCTCATGAAAAACCCCTTTAATTTTCACTGTACTACAGGCCAGGGAACCAGGGTGTGTTCATCCAAACGGTCTTTCTAAGGAATTCAAGGTGACATGTCGTCTACGCTAAGCTGATAAAGTAAGGTGGATGTCCCCTTTGATATGTCACCTGTTGCTAATACGATGGTACTCCCAATGTCATGCTCTGGCGACATGCCCCGTTTTGGGAATCAGCACACATCGATCAAGTCCTTATTACAGTGAAAAGTCCCCCTACAGGAGCCGCTCTCTACTTAAAGAAAGAGACAAAGGACAGGCATCTAAGACAAGGAATACAACATGAGACTTAGCAGACAGTCAAGCATGTCATGAAGACTGGAGAGGAGAGCGAGTTGGAGAGGAGAAGAGAGGCGAAGGTAGAGAAGGGGTAGAGTGGAGGGTAAGGTGTGCTTTTCTTGTTTAAGCCCCTGAGCAATCTTTTTTTTATTTTTAAGTCATCATTGTATGTCTAATAAATCACTGTGTGTGTTTATTTCGTGACAATAACTCCAAATCTATGTTTAACCATTTATTTCCCTGAGCCTCATTTTACCATTGAAATGCTCTGTCTGATGGTGTGGGCGTGTTGACACAAATGTAAATATAGTTTTATGCACAGCCCTGATAGGCGAATAGGATCGTCTAGTAGGAGGATACATTATGCAAATAAAAGCTGACTGGACATTGTTCAGAATAATCAGCTCAGATTGTGATGTCATGCTGTAGGTCAAGACAGGCTGAAATTCAAGTATTAAAAAAAAAAGCTCTTACCCTAAAAGGGCAGTATCATCATTTTCACGATTTCAGAGTGTTAGTTCGACCTCATAGTGTGGAAACGTTTCGTTTCTCTCTGGCTTACATCAGATTGCAAAAATCTAGTCTCGCACGCCTGCTCCAATGCCAATGATTTATTAAAAGTAACAACCTGCTTTTGTCAGTTGACAAGCTGACAAGCTGCATTTGTCACACACTGTTTCTTTATCAGCTAGCTGCCAAAACACCACTGGCGGTAACTTTTAATGAATCCTTTGCAACGGAGCAGAAGTGTGCAACTGCCAATCTGCATAGCACCTGGCCAATTCAGGTGTGGGTGGTCCTCAGTCTAGAAAATTGCATCACCTGGCAGCTGTCCTAGTAGTCACTTCTCTAATAGCAAATACTTTATATGGGTAATTGATGTGACATGTTAATAACAATACAAAATATTTTTACAGCACATGTCTACATGTTCTGCCCCGTTTGGCACCATATCAATTTATCACAAAGCATTACACAGTTTTACAGTTTTGACATGTCAAAGGGTGAAAATGTCATAGGGTGCAACTGTCCAAGGTTGAACTGGAACAACAAAAGTGTTGTGAAATTGGTGTAACCCTTAAGAAAACTGCTAATATTTTACTTTGCCATCAGGGGCACCATGCTCCCATTATTTTAGATCGGGCAGGAAGAATGTGAGGGGGCACAAATGACGTGCATTTTTTAAATACATAAAACATATTTTCCCAGCAATCTAGAGCTATAATAATTAGGGACGAATAGAACATTTTCAGAATGGTTACCTTGATGAAAATGGCTTGATTGTTCAATTTCAGTCAAGGGGAGGGTTTAGTATTTGTTCAATCTAGTCCAGGGGAGGCTCATGTCATTTGTAATTAATAAAATGTCAATATTTCTCAGTGTTCTAGAATTGCTTTCTTATTAGGCTATATATCGATGTGTGCTCGATGCCGCCCCTCATCTCTGATTCTCCACTGGGTGCGCAATATCAAGTGCGTCTATAGGCTATTTAGTGTGGTCACAATAAAATGATCCATAGTCTTTAGGCTATGAAGTGCATGCTCAGAGAAGAAAAGAAAAATCAGCGTTAATTAAAAAATAGTAAAAAATGTAAATAACAAATCATTAAAGAGCAGCAGTAAAATAACAGTAGCGAATCTATATACAGGGGTTACCGGTACAGAGTCAATGTGCGGGGGCAAAGGTTAGTCGAGTAATTGAGGTAATATGTACATGTAGGTAGAGTTAAAGTGCCGTGCGGTAGCAGAGAGAACAGTCTATGACTAGGGTGGCTGGAGTCTTTGACAATTTTTAGGACCTTCGTCTGACACTGCCTGGTATAGCAGTCCTGGATAGCAGGAGGCTTGGCCCCAGTGATCTACTGGGCCATACGCACTACCCTCTGTAGTGCCTTGTGGTCGGAGGCCGAGCAGTTGCCATACCAGGCAGTGATGCGACAAGTCAGGATGCTCTCGATGGTGCAGCTGTAGAACTTTTTGAGGATCTGAGGACCCATGCCAAATCTTTTCAGTCTCCTGAGGGGGAATAGGCTTGTCGTGCCCTCTTCACAACTGTCTTGGACCAAGTTAGTTTGTTGGCGATGTGGATGCCAAGGAACTTGAAGCTCTCAACCTGCTCAACTACAGCGCTGTCGATGAGAGTTCTAGAGTTTTTTTTCCCTCTAGTGACATGCTGGTAGAAATTAGGTAAAACAGATTTAAGTTTGCCTGCATTAAAGTCCCCGGCCACTAGGAGCACCGATTCTGGATGAGCATATTCTTGTTTGCTTACGGCCTTATTGTCACGTGGTATCAATTATTGGAGACAGGCGCAGAAATATGTAATAGGGGGTTTTAATACTCCACCCAAAATACAACATGCCATGAAAGGCACGGGGACGAAGCCCAAAACAAACACGTATACAAAAACACAGGGATGTAACCCAAACAAAAGAGCGAGGTTGTCACGATCGTCATAATGATTGGACCAAGGCGCAGCGTGTGTAGAATTCCACATGTTTAATAAATAATAAACTCACCAAACAAAACAGAAGAAAAAGGAAATGTGCCGTTCTGGGCTGCTCATAGGCAGCTACACAAAAACAAGATCCGACAAACTAAAGGTGGAAAAGGCTGCCTAAGTATGATCCCCAATCAGAGACAACAATAGACAGCTGCCTCTGATTGGGAACCATACCCGGCCAACAAAGAAATAGAAAAACTAGAATGCCCACCCAAATCACACCCTGACCTAACCAAATAGAGAATAAAAAGGCTCAGGGGGATTGGGAACCAAGTGTATGTAATGAAACAGTTCAGTGAGGACGGTGATGTATACCTCCGGAGCTGGTGCATGGAATGAGCAGCAGTACCGGGGGAATCTGTGACACTTATATAGCTGGTTGAGTGAGGTCTTAGTGCCTGCATCGGTTTGTGGTGGTAAATAGACAGCTACGAATAATATAGATGAGAACTCTCTTGGTAGATAGTGTGGTCTACAGCTTATCATATGGTACTCTACCTCAGGCGAGCAGACTTCTTTAATATTAGACATCGCGCACCAGCTGTTATTGACAAATAGACACAAAACCCACCCCCCGTCTTATCGGACGTAGCTATTCTGTCCTGCCGATGCATGGGAAATCAGGCCAGCTCTATATTATCCATGTCGGCGTTTAGCCACGACTCTGTGAAACATAAGATATTACAGTTTTTAATGTCCCGTTGGTAGTGTAATCTTGATTGTAGGTCATCCATTTTATTTTCCAATGATTGCACGTTGGCCAATAGAAGGGACGGTAGTAGGAGTTTACTCACACGCCTACGAATTCTCAGAAGGCCGTCCGACCTTCACCCCCTTTATCTCTGTCTCTTCTTCACGCAAATGACAGATATTTGGGCCCATTCCCGAGAAAGCAGTATATCCTTCGCATTGGACTCGTTAAAAAAAATATATTCTTACAGTTCGAGGTGGGTAATCGCTGTTCTGATGTCCAGAAATTATTTTCGGTCATAAGAGACGGTAGCAGCAACATTATGTACAAAATAAGTAAAAAATAAGTTACAAACAACACGAAAGAACTAACAAAATTGCAGTTGGTTAGGAGCACGTTAAACATCAGCCATCCCCTCCGGTGCCATTCTACTAACATAGCCATTAGTTGACAAGTACAATCAGGTGTGCTTGTCTGGGGCTCCAATACAAATGCGTACTACATTTACATTTACATTTAAGTCATTTAGCAGACGCTCTTATCCAGAGCGACTTACAAGTACATACATTCATACTTTTTTTTTGTACTGTTGAGGGTACTCAAGGCCTGTAGTTGAAAACATTGCCTTAAGATCTGCTTCAATAGCTTTCAAAGCTTGCCCTCTGGAATTAAAAAGGTCATCTGAGATTGGTTCAAAACATGATATCATGATTTCACGGATGATCAATCATTGTGTCCATAGTTCTGTTGATGAATTTGAGAGTGGTTACCTTTCTCCAGCTCCAGCCCACAGCTGTTGACCAGAAAAAGTGGCGGAGGGACTGCTTTGTTGTTGTTTGAATCCTAGATTCCCTCTTTAAACCTTGTTTCATAGCATTTCAGTCAACATGGTATAACTTACTTCTATTATAAACTGGGTGGTTCGAGCCCTTAATGCTGATTGGTTGACAGCCGTGGTATATACCACGGGTATGCCAAAACATCTATTTTTACTGCTCTAGTTACGTTGGTAACCATTTTATAATAGCAATAAGGCACCTCGGGGGTTTGTGGTATATGGCCAATATACCACGGCTAAGGGCTGTGTCCAGGCAATCTATTGCCTGGACACAGCCCTTAGCTGTGGTATATTGCTTAATTAGCCATTCCCAAATGCAATATCGTTTCCCCCCCCAAAAAATACAATAACGATCTCATTTATTTTTGTGTTTTTATTTTTTTACAGAAACTTCTATATAGACAGTTCCCAAAAAATAGTGTTGCCAAGTGAGAATCACAATATGGCTGCTTGCAATATATCATTAATTAGCATTTCTTCTGAAATAGTTTCTAAATTATAATATGACAATGTATTTTGTGAGACAATTACAGAAATAATAAATATAGAAAATTATAGTGGTCACACCACATGACATTTACAGGACTAAACATGGGGATCTTAAATTAAACACATCATTTCACTTTTAAACAGTCAAGCTCAAAGATAACACTTATGTGAAGATACTTTTTTTTTTTTTTTTCAATGTTAATTCATTAACTTTTTCTTCAAAACCCGTGATTGGGAGTCCCATAGGGCGGCGTCTAATGGCCCAGCGTCATCTCGGTTTGGCCGGCGTAGGCTGTCATTGTAAATAAGAATTTGTTCTTAATTAACTGACTTGCCTAGTTAAATAAATGCTACATTTATCAGTTGCCCATACAATATATTGATCCATTGCATTAGCCTTAGTTGTTTACCCCAAACCCTCTCAGATCATTGGATCTATAGCATGAAATCCCAGGTCTCAGTTCATCTGGAATCTTGTATATTAATGTAGATGTAGATAAACTACATACTCACTGTAGTGTTTTTGCAGACTTTACTGTTGTATTCACTGTAGTATTAACTGTAGTGCATACTGTAGTATTTACAGTTAACTATAGTAAAAATGCTATACTAAAAGGAAATGGTATCATATAGTACAGTAATTAATGTAGTGTTTTGTGGATTGTAGTACACTGTCGTTTTTCTGTGGATTTACTGTAGTGTTTTCACAGACTGTAGTATTGAAAAATATAGTCATTTCTATAATTAAAAAGGTGTAGTGTTTTTTGCAGACTATTGTTTTTTAGTATATTACTGTAGTATTTACTAGAATATTGTACAGTATACTACAACATTCTATAGTAAGTACTACTCATAATCAAGGGATACTACAGTATGTAGTATTGTATTTCATGTGGGTTGCCAAAGGGTGAGAATCCAGCAGGTTGCTATGCAACCAAATCCATGTTGAGACAGCTTGGGCGCATTTGGTTTATGACTGTAAAGTGTAACTTGTTGGCTGACGGAGCCAATTTCCATCTGTGCCCATTTCAAAAACAGAATTGATGAGTTTTTCACAGTCATATCCTCTTTTAAAAAACACCCAAGCACAGTATAGCGCCCTGTCATCATCAGAATCTCATTCGGGAAATTATCTCTTCCCGTTTACATCTCACATTATATTTGGAGTCCATCTGTGGGTTTAACAGGGCCATGGAGAAGACTGTGAAATGTTGGAAAAGGCTGAGAATGTTTATCCCTGCCCAAAAGTGTTAAACACTCACACACATAAATTCTCTCCAAACACATTTCGCTCCTCAGTGAAGCAATCACGTCATTAGCTATCTGTACTGTGTTAGAATATCAATGGGTTTCTCAATTTTTCCTGGTTATTTATTTGTGTCCAGAACCAGATAGGAGTTGTTGGGAGCGCAGGCACATTAGCCAGGGTATTTCTTCCCATTAACATTCAGCAATAGTGACAGGGTCATTATTAATTGACAGCAGTAGTGATGCTGAATCTTGTTCTCTGCTCCATAGAGTCTAATGAAGAGACCGCATGTGTTAAACCTTGACCCTTGTCATCTCTAGGAAGATGTCAGAGGTGTTGTGTGTCCATGGTAAATACATAACTAATCAAGGATGCATGTGATAGATTGAGTATTCAGAGAGACCCTTCAATCCCCACACAATGATTTATACAACATTAACCTCATTAATTCAATAAATGATGGAAAGCGAATTATGGTTATGACATTATGCAGATGTCAATGAGATCATGTTAGGTTGGTGACTGTGCTGTGTGAGAGGAGACACAGAAAATGACTTTCTAGTGTTGTCACTAAACCTATATTCTCTCAAAGTGCAGCTGTATCAAGGACCAAAAGGCTCGTGAACAGCTTCTACTCCCAAGTTATAAGACTGCTGAACAATTAATCATATGGCCACTATTACATTGACCCCCCCACACAATCAATTTGTTTTGTACACTGCTGTTTATTATCTTTATTATCACGTCACCCCTACCTACATGTACAACTTACCTCGACTAACCTGTACCCCCGCACACTGACTCGGTACCGGTACCCGCTGTATATAGCCTCGCTATTGTTATGTTATTGTGTTACTTTTTATGAATTTTTTATACATTTTTTTTAACTTTAGTTTATTTGGTAAATATTTTCTTAACTCTTCTTGAACTGCACTGTTGTTTAAGGGCTTGTAAGTACGCATTTCACGGTAAAGGTCTACACTTGTTGTATTCGGCACATGTGACCGATACAGTTTGAGTTGATTGTTTTGTATTACAGAAAAAAAATCGTATCACATCTTAACACTAGGATGCTGTAGGTCTGTGTGTAAACCATGGGGCTTTAAACACCAGACCAAGCATTGGGGCAACATCGTCAACAATAATAAGAAACACCAAAGATGATCAATTATATTGACAGTCAAGTGACCTCTCTAACAATAGAAATACATGTCCTCAAAGATGGAAGGCAGGTGGGAGGAGCCGAGATCAGGTGGGACCATTCTAGGAAATGAGAGATACGCGTGTGAACAACAGGCCATAGAGATAGAGTACTCATCTTTGTGTCTGTGCCATTATAGTGTCTGTGACAGCATGCGCAGTGCCATTGACGCAATCTCCATTTTAAAGTAGTACATTTTCTTCTTCTTCATTGGCTGATTGCTCCCAAGTCATAGGTATCCCCGCCAGTTGACTACTTTAAAAATAGTGGAAGGCCTCAATGGCAATGTCCATGCTAAAACAAGTTATATCCATGATGAGTCCTGTATGACAAGTTGCCAAAATGCCACGTGCCCCCACTTACTGTATGTCAGTGCATTCGTATCAACCTAACCATTACGAAACCTATATTCGATCAAATAACCCTCATGTAGAAAATTAGCAATTCTATGTTTTGTTAACCAAATTCGACATGCTCTCATTGCTAGTTTATTATGCTTGTTTTTAGTAACTCACCTACCTAGACTTTATGTCATCTCCAGGCCTCCCGGGTGGCGCAGTGGTCTAAGGCACAGTATCGCAGTGCTAGCTGTGCCACAAGCATTCTGGGTTCGAGTCCAGGCTCTGTCGCAGCTGGCCGTGACCGGGAGACCCATGGAGCGACGGATAATTGGCCCTGTGTCGCCCGGGTTAGGGGAGGGTTTGACCGGCAGGTATGTCCTTGTCCCATCGAGCACTAGCGACTCCTGTGGTGGGCCGGGCACAGTGCACGCTGACACGGTCGCCAGGTGTATGGTGTTTCTTCCGACAAATTGGTGCGGCTGGCTTCCGGGTTGGATGGGCATTGTGTCAAGAAGCAGTGCGGGTTGTGTTGGGTTGTGTTTTGGGGGATGCACGGCTCTCGGGAGTTGCAGCGATGAGACAAGACTAACTACCAATTGGATACCACAAATTTGGGGAGAAAAAAACATCTCAGACCATTTTCTTTTAAAGACAGTTGTATTTAATGGATTACATCAATTGGAACCAAAGAAAATAATAAGATAGGCTAAATTAGTTTTCCATTCATACAATGTGTCAGGTAATTGCCACAGAAGATTTGCAGTGGAAAACGAGGAAATACTTTGTTTCAGTTACACGGAACGATTGTCAAATAGATAAATAGATGGTCTGCTCATAAAGTTGTTCCGATGATAATACCAACCAGAGGGCAAAATAGTCTTGGAAAATGTTGGCTGTAATGGTTGGAACCGGTTCAGGGAACAGAACAGAAAACAATATTTGAAGAACAGAGCCCGGAAACTAAGTGATCTATACTGTTCTGGGACAGAAACATTATTTTAAAACATAGGAACCGTATAATAATGTTATTTTACATTCCAGGCATTTTTTTTCCAGTCCCACAAAATCCTAACAAAGGTCCTATGCAAAGCCCTCACTCTTGTCACTCAGAAACGTGTGTGTGTGTTTAGGCTACCTGCCCCTCCCCTTTGAAGCATAGGTTACTGTAGCTTACTGACAATTTACCTACCTCATCCCCATACTGTTTTTATTTATTTACTTTTCTGCTCTTTTGCACACCAGTATCTCCATTTGCACATGATCATCTGATGATTTATCACCCCAGTGTTAATCTGCTAAATTGTAATTATTCGCTCCTATGGCCTATTTATTGCCTACCTCCTCATGCCTTTTGCACACATTGTATATAGATTCTCTTTTTTTCCCCCTACTATGTTATTGACTTGTTTATTGTTTACTCCATGTGTAACTCTGTGCTGTTGTCTGTTAACACTGCTATGCTTTATCTTGGCCAGGTCGCAGTTGCAAATGAGAACTTGTTCTCAACTAGCCTACCTGGTTAAATAAAGGTGAAATAAAAATTTTAAATAAATAAATTCAGATAATGCATGTCTTAACAAGCTGCCCAGTGCTAAAAGGCAAGTTTCCTCCATCTTATCACCAGCAAAATTTCAGTTGCATCTCGCTCCCTACACTGTGGCTGGCATTATGATTAAACCATGCTGTTACGACAAAATTGAATTTGTTCTTAATGACTTTCTTATACAGATTAAATCGCTTTCCCGCTCCATAGCAAGCTGCTCTAATCACACTGATTGGTGAAGTCATTTAATATTGAGCTAAATGGGGGGGGGAAACTAAATGATTTCAGAGGTTTAAAAACGAACAGAAAGAACCATATAAACCAGTACTTTTGGGGGGTTCAAACCGGTTCAGAACTGTATTTTGCTGGTCGGAACAGTGGAACGGGAAAAAAAAAAAAAAATGTTCTGTTCAGAACGAAACGATTGGAATATAATTTCTGTTCCAACCCCTGGTTGGCAGCAATCAAGACAAAAAGATAACCTCAACATCCGCGTTAGGGAGTGGTAAATTGCTGGCTAATGTTGGTTGCAATTGAGATCCGCTGTGCCTGTGATTTTAGCATGTACTGATGGTTTAACCTGTTGAGGATGGGGGCGCTGTTGTCACTATTTATGCTAATCGTGTAATTTTTGAAACGGCTTCCCACAAAATTCTTGATCGTACAATATGCATATTATTATTATTATTGGATAGAAAACAGTCTATAGTTTCTATAGGAGTTGAAATTTTGTCTCTAAGTGGAACAGAACCCATTCTACAGCAATTTCCCTGACATGGAGTCAGATTTCAGAAATGTTGGCCCCTGATCTGGAGTCAGTTAAAAGGGCACTGTTATTGCTATGAGTATACGGACACTGCTTACGTCTTCCCCTGGATGCCTTTACGTGATGACGATTTGAATGGGGTCGATTGCGCGTTCACAGGCACTATAAATTAAAAAACCCTGTAGCTAGCAAGTCTTTTCTTGCTGCGTAATGCGCCTGGAGGACATCGACCCGCACTTGTTCCAAGCATTAGTGGAGGGAGTAATATTACTCTGGTCATGTTTCTACTCGTTATGGGAGTTAAAAACATCATAAGGTAGTTAATTTAAAGCGTTTTATAGCAATTTATATCCGTTTAGTGCGATTTTGGGACATTTATTTCTGAAACGCTGTGAATTGCTGGGCACGCTTCCAGTTCATCCCGAACGCAGTTGGCATTTCCACATGGCAAGAGGACAGCTTTCCACCAAAAGACGATTAGACCCAAGAAAGGATCCTTTGCCCAAGATACTGATGGAAGAACAGCTCAAAGTAGGAAATTTTTATTATGATAAATCGTGTTTCTGTCGAAAAATGTTAGTGGCTTAGGACGCCATGTTTTTTGACGTAGCTTCGCTTGGCGCAAACTGTATTGAAAAGTAAGGATAATTTAAAAAATGTAATTCCGCGATTGTATTAAGAATTAAATTGTCTATCAATCCCTGTCCACCCTATATTTTTTAGTCACGTTTATGAGTATTTATGTATAAGAGTAGATCACTGTCTAATATGGCGCACGGACATTTTCTCACCAGCTGGGCTACATTTCACATTGTCTAACCATGATTTTGATGGCTAAATATAAACATTTTCGATCAAACTCTATATGGATTGTGTAATATGATGTTACAGGAGTGTCATCTGAAGAATTCTGAGAAGGTTAGTGAAAAAATTTATATATTTTGGCGATGTTGACGTTATCGCTCACTTTGGCTAGAATCAATGCTGGGCTGCTATGTGCTATGTGCTATGCTAATATAACGATTTATTGTGTTTTCGCTGTAAGACACTTAGAAAATGTGAAATATTGTCTGTATTCACAGGATCTGTGTCTTTCGATTAGTGTATGCTGTGTATTTTTACGAAATGTTTGATGATTAGTAAGTAGGTAAACACGTTGCTCTATGTAGTTATTCTAGTCCATTTGTGACGGTGGGTGCAATTGTAACCTATGCCATCTACCTGAAATATGCACTTTTTTCTAACAAAATCTATCCCATACCATAAATATGTTATCAGACTGTCATCTGATGAGTTTTTTTCTTGGTTAGGGGCTATAAATATCTTAGTTTACCCGAATTGGTGATAGCTACTGGTGTTGGTGGACAAATAAAAGATGGTGGATTATGCTAATGTATTTTAGGTAATAGATGTACATCTTTACATATTGTGTCCTCCCTGTAAAACATTTTAAAAATCGGACATGTTGGCTGGATTCACAAGATCTGTGTCTTTCATTAGCTGTATTGGACTTTAATGTGTGAAAGTGAAATATAAAAAAAAAAAAAAAAAATTGAATTTCGCGGCACTGGTTTTTCAGTGGGGGTGGGGGGGGAGTGCCGCTAGCGGCACCCTCATCCTAGACAGGTTAATGAGAGATCAGATGGCGATAATCTGTTGGCTTTTGATGGTTGCAATTGACTCAGACTACCAGACAAGAAAAGTAAAAATGCCCAAACTTGAAACGCTCTTCCTGTGGATGAATATAGTTATTACTTGACGTGAATTCAACTTACATAGGCCCTTACAAACTATAAATACAGTATGTTGCCAGAAGGTATCTCACAGTGAAGTGAGTCTTCTGTACAGAGCTTGTCAATACAAAACACATCATGCAGAGAGAGACCACCTGGTGGGAAACAAGTAAGTCCATCAGTAGTAAATGAACCAGTCTGCTAACACAGCAAGATACTCTCAACAAGTCAATGCCTACACTGAACCCTCACACGAATGCAATATTCCTACAAATTAGTTTTTATCATTTTAATTTAATTTTAAGAAATTCCCTTTTGTCAGCGAACTTGTCCTCAGACTTTACCATTGTGTGTATTCAGAATAGAGTAGCGGGAAGGGGCACATTCAAGGTGAATGCCATCAGACGGGAGAATAACTTCTCTAAGAATAAAATGTTCCTCCCATTGCCAGATCCTTCATGGCTCCATTGACGAGGACACCTTGAACCACATCAAGGCAGCATCCCTACGTGCTAATCTCTGCCCGGCCGTGGTGGGCACCTGTGCTCAGATTAGGGAATTTGCCTTGCTTACTCATAATCAATGGCAGAGTGTGGCTCAATGACAGCTCACGCCAAGACAGGTTCTCTGAAATCAGCTTGAGCAGCTTCCTCAGGACCACTCTGAACCACCCGGCAGCACGGTGGAATACAGAGCCACAGTAACAGAGTGACTAAGAACCACTCATGGCATTCAGTAGACTTGGAGATGGATTTTCAGTCATTTCTGTCAAGTACATAAAGCATGTTATCAGATTCAAATAAAAGTGGAGTGCTCCTTGTGGCATAAAGTTAGGCTACAAGGAAATGACAAGGAGCCGGGAAGAAACTGGTGTAAACAGGCTTTTTAAGTCTTATTTTCAACAGCAAGACAGTGACAGCATGTCCTGCCAAAAAAATGACCCAGGTCCTCTGAGAACAGGATCTTGCAGTCAAGTTCCTGACAATGTTCTATAACTACTGGACCATTTAATATTTGGGACAAAAGCAATTTGGAACAAAAACACACACTGCTTATGGCTAAAGTCAACATTGACCAGAAGTGCAAACGGAAGTTGCTCTTAACTGTTTCAGTTCAGTTTAGACATTTGGCTATACATAGACTGGACATGAAAAAAAGCTTGCAATAACACACTTCACAAATCCCTCTCCATTCTCCATGTTTTGTTCTGGTTCTGCTGAACTAACACGGCATAAGATGTAGGGTGTAGATGTGTAGGGTGCCGTCTTTCGGATGGGACGTTAAACGGGTGTCCTGACTCTCTGAGGTCATTAAAGATCCCATGGCACTTATCGTAAGAGTAGGGGTGTTAACCCCGGTGTCCTGGCTAAATTCCCAATCTGGCCCTCAAACCATCATGGTCACCTAATAATCCCCAGTTTACAATTGGCTCATTCATCCCCCTCCTCTCCCCTGTAACTATTCCCCAGGTTGTTGCTGCAAATGAGAACGTGTTCTCAGTCAACTTACCTGGTAAAATAACGGTAAAAAAAAAAAAAAAAAAAAAAAAAAAAAAGATAGCATTACATTTCGGAGTGGTTATGAAACTGTGTTGCAACAAACAGGAAAGGAACAGCTGACAGCAATCATGGCAAACGCTACTCTATTCCATCTGGCATCAATGGATTCACTCCATTCCTTCATGAATGTCTTTTTTCTCATAGGGAGTCAAAATTGTGGATAACAGCTCAGCAGAGGACCATTTATTCACTTCCTTGGAAATGCATCTATAGGTCAAGCCAGGCGATCACTGTTTCCAGATCTGCTCCTAACTAAACTGGTGACGAATAACAGGGATGAGAACAGAAGGTCTTAACCATGAAGATCCCACAGTAGATACACTACACGGCTTTCCGTTTGGGTTAATTCCGCTCTTTCTTTAACTAGACATCAGGTACAACAGGGGGTCAACACATAGGGGGATCTTTCAAAACGGAAAGTGCAGTCTACAGAACAAGGGGGTCTTGTCTATTAAGTGAGTGAAGTCATAAGCACAAAAAAGGTTTCCTCTGTGAGATGTGAGAGGACTCAACATGCTTGAGTTCTCTTCAACATGGGGAGGTTAACATGACATTTGCACAATGCCTTACCTTCCATCACATACACCAAGGAGCCCACATCTCCTTCTTTGATAATGCAGCTGTCTTTGCCATATTCTACTGGGTACATTGAGTCAACGATCTCTTGGATCTGAGAAAGCTCAAGGTTCTTCATGAAGTCGTTGTCAAGAATGGCCTCCTTGATTAAGTCCTTGGACCTGTGAATTGAATGGAAAGAGATGTGTAAGCAAAGTATAACGTTCTGTTCCTGAAGCTAGAATGAAGTGCGGGGGAAAGTCACTGAATTGAGAATGATTAGCAAAATGGAACCGTTCACATGAACAAATCTCGTCAAAAATGAGTGGCTCAACGTCTGTTCTGTTTTGACAGACTGCTTTCACATGACGCTTTCTCTATATTTCCACTTGAAAAAAGGTCCACAAACTTCAATCGATAAATAACGCTATGTGAGCATCCAGTCAACAGTTTGGAAAAGGCACTTAAAGGCCAGATTGGAGAGAAGTGTTGCATAACCAGTAATTTGAGGCAAAAATCACCATACTGTTTCTCCACACCTTAGGGCCTGTGAATATAATCAGTTGTTATCTGTACTCCAGTCCTCCTTTATAGGCTGGGAGGCTGGATTATACGGCCTTTCTACTTCCCTGCATTTTACTTCAGAGGCCTTGTTATGACTACCCAGAACTGCCTCATCCAACGATTTGCTGTAAAAGACCAGCTTCAGAAGTACTTTGGCTTCACTATACCATATTCATCCGTACTGTGCTGATAATAGAGAGAGTGGGCACTTTAAAAATCATATGGCCTTATTCTTTGGGATTGGAAATTATATTATTTTGTCTCATGTTGGAGGATGGTTCGCGATAGGGCATCGGTTCCAGCGAATCCTAGCTGAGCTGGTAGATTGGTGCTGTTGCCCTTCGGAGGTACGGAGAGCTGAGAGATGACACTCAGAGACAAGGCATTAGCACTGTGCCACTGGCACCACTTGAACGCTGGTATTGTGATTCAAGATAAGCCCCCCTGTACTCAGTCTGTCCTAACAATGATATAACAAGTTCATAGCCAGTTCTGAGTTCCTATTTCACTTTTGATAGCTTTGTTTTTCTACGAAGCCCAGAAGAGAGAGTCACACAGCATAGTGTCAGATAGGGCATTCAGGGGCACTGAGAGTTTAAATCTGTTATTTTTAAATGACATGATCTGCTGTAGCCTACTGTATACATTCACATGCATAGATTTTAGCTAGAAAGGGAGGTGGGTGGTGGATACATCAACCAAAATCCACCTAGCTCTGTACCTGTCAAATCTGGCTCTGAAACGCAGGTTGGCATTAATTGCGTTGACTTGTGTACTGTAGACAGCTCTGCAGTGGTCACTAGCTGGCACAGCCACAAAGTAATACAATCTTTATTTTAACCCTAACCACACTGCTAATCCTAATGCCTAACCCTAACCTTAAATTAAGGCAAAAAGATAATTTTTACAATATAGCCAATTTTGACTTTGCAGCTGGCCTATCTAGCGGAAACCGCTCAGTTCTGTCTCCAGGGCAAGACTCATGACAATAAACGTCTAATCTATATCATGCTATTCTACACATTTTACCATGAGGCTGAGAGAAAATGCTGCTATTTTAAAGCAAATTTCCTGCAATTCTACACATAATGCCATGGGGCAGAGAGAAACATGTGCAGTTCTATAGTTCATGCCATTTTTGAAAGCTAATTTCATTCTGAACATTTTCACCATGGCTTATGACAGGGTGTTGAACTCATTTTTCCCCGGGGGATGCATTCGGTGATGTGTTCATATGCTATCTGGGGAAGGGGCCCGACCTCGAGGGGGCCCACAAAAGCCTCGCACATGGGGTATGCCAGTGGTCAATGGCATCATGAAGAAAGTACAAGGATATTTTAGACAGAAACCTGGTTGCCTTTGCCAGGAAATAAATGGTTAATTGACAGCAAAATCAACATTTTGCAACGGCCATCTCAGTCTCCGGACTTGAACCCCATTGAAAAGCTGTGGTTTGAATTGAAGAGGGCAGTCCATAAGCGCAGACAAAGGATATCAAGGATCTGGAAAGATTCTGTGTGTAGGAATGCTCTAAGACCCTTCCAATGTGTTTTCCAATATCATAAAACATTTTGGAAAAAGGCTCATTGTCGTTATCCTCGCAAGGAGAGAGTGACGGATTATTGAAAACAGGAGATAATCATTTTTACCCCCATCTTGTTGAGATAATCTTTTAATACTTGTTTAACAAAATCTATATTAGTATAAAATAATGTTGCATACAATATAAATATAAGCTCAGCAATTGTATTATTTCTTTTATAGTCTTTTTTGTTTATCTTTATCAAGGGATCCAATAATTCTGGACCCCACTGTATATCCATCCTCTAATCATCAGAGGAATGTCAAAATTCTAAGTCTCTATTACAACGTTCTTTAAATGAACAAATCAGCGGATAGAAAAGTCAAATGTTTCTTTAAGAAACCAAATATAGACCCAGCAAATCCCTGGAGTATACTCCTTTCGACTACAATGACTCATCTCCAAAAAGTCAAAAATTATTCTGGGAAAAAGCACAAAAAGAAGAGAGCGAAACCATTCGTTCCTTTGGAGATATTGAACTCCAGGTGGTCGCTAGTGTCAGAGGACCGACCCCCCTTGGTGGCCGGCCAGCCTGTCCTTTTGAAGAGTGTTTGGGGAGAAGGGACAGAAATACCACTGCTCATAAGGCTGCTTCAAGTTAAATCAGAGCCTTTGATATTCTGCATTAATAGGGTGCCCTGGCATGCTTTTCAGGGGAATACTGACGCGATATATGGCCAGATGGAGACAAAAAGGGGCTTTGGTTGGAGTCTTTTAAATAACATAACTTAGACAAACTTGGATGGACATTATAGGGCTCCGGAGTGATCCAGTGGTCTAAGGCACTGCATCTCAGTGCAAGAGGTGTCACTACAGTCTCGTGTCACTACACACTCGTGATTGGGAGTCGCATAGGGCGGAGCACAATTGGCCCAGTGTCGTCCGGGTTTGGCCGGGGTAGGCCATCATTGTAAATAAGAATTTGTTCTTAACTGCCTTGCCTAGTTAAATTAAAACATAAAATTACAAGACTATGGTAACTGGTGTCACATGTAATATTTTAACTGAAAGTCAATAGATTCCAGTTTGACCTGTTGCGTTTGTATGTCTTCGTTTCGCTTTTCATTTCCTTTGCTTCAGAAAACGTGTCCCTGTCAGAGCCCAGAGATAAGCATAGCGGTTCCCATATAAGGATAAAGTATGCTCCTTTAGAGCACAGCCAGATGGATAGACAGCATTACTACAGACTTTATAGGGCCTTCGGACGACGGGTGCAGGAATCAAACTCTTGTTCCCAATGCCCCCCTGTACTATACCGTCCAACCTTAGTTTCAATTAGGAGCTCAGACAGAAAAGTGCTTCCATAATGGATAGCATATGTTTCTCCAGACTGAAGCAGGACATTTCCATGTAAAAGGACGCATGACCACCAACATGTGAAGTTCATAAGAGCAAATCAAACTGGGTGTTAAAGGAAAGCTAAGAGCCTATATTTTGGGGAAACATTTTAACCATTTTACATCTTAGAAATTAGGCATAAATTACGGCTTTGATTTCTGGTTAAAACAGATGGAAAAGGGGTCTTAGAAAACATTTCCCATAAACAGTCTTAAAAAGGTATTTAGAAATACATCAAAACATAATAATGTTGAAGTAAAGATGCCCGCCAACTAATATCAACACTTATATTTCGTTTTGGAGAAGTTCTGTAAGCTTCTGTAAGATATTTTTCTAATCCCTCCATGAGGATAATGAAAGTTCACAGAAGTAACAAGAAAAGGTAGACCTACCAATTTAGTTTATTCATTATTAAGTGATAAAAACTTGTAATTCTGTTACCAAATCGGTAACAGAAAAAAAAAATATATAAATAAAATCGGTAAAAGGAATTACTGCAATTGAATTGGCTACAATGGGAAAACATAGCAGCAACAAACCCCGGTTGGGTTACCTGCTACTGTCCTTCCTCCCACTGGCATACTGTTATGTTCAGCTCATAACTGTTTTCTTTCTCTTTCTGTTGTCTGGTGGTCAAAGTGAGCGTGAAAGCAGTCTACACTAGTGTTGCACGGTATACCAAACTTCTGTACTTTTTCGATACTAGAACACAAAACAACGTAAAATGTGTCTTACATATCAAGTCTGTCTATCAGTGCAGCCGATGTCCCCCTTAGAGCGCGAGTGCACTGTGCCTGCTCCACTTAGCCTGCACTGGGAGTCTGGGCTGCATCATGCTGCACAGAAGTTAACACACTTGAATAATGCGACACGGCATGTAGATTTTTTTTTTACTGTTAATTACTGTTTACAAAACGCTGTCCATGAATGATTAAAAAAAAAACTTTACAATGCAAGAAGATACTGGTAGCTTCCAGCTTTGTTAGGCTACCTTTCCTTGCTAGTTTAAAAATATCTATATATATTTAACCTTTGTTTAACTAAGCAAGTCAGTTAAGAACACATTCTTATTTATAATGACGGCCTAGGAACAATGGGTTAACTGCCTTGTTCAGGAGCAGAACGACAGATTTTTACCATGTCAGTTTAGGGATTTGATCTAGCAACCCTTCGGTTACTGGCCCAACGCTCTAACCACTTAGGCTACCTGCCGCCCCGGTTAGAGCGCTAGCTTAAGTTTACAGCTGAAGCTAACATCAATTCACAAGTCTAGTAATATGTTTGTGATATTTTGCACTATGGTTTGCATGTTATGCTGATTTCAAAGCTGATTGCCACCAAAACGGTCTTTCTGTTATGCCTCTCACAAAGATGATCTATTACCTCTGGGAACTGACTGTGTGTGTGAATAGGGGTTCAATGGGCTGCCCCCCCCTCTTGCCTTGTGAATAACGTCATTACTGGTTAAAGCACACACCTTTATAAAATAAGCCGCTTCTATGCAAATGTTGTTGATCCATAAAATAAAATAAGTCCCAAATGGAAGGGATTTGTCTGTCATCTGTAGCCCTGTGAAATCAGCCAAAACAAGCTCAATAACTCAATGCATGCACACACTCCTATTGAATATGCATCCATCTGTATTGTGAATAGGCCTAGGCTACATCTTGATTCACCTTGTTTATCAATAGATTTACTATTCAAATAAATGATTAACATTATGTTGTTATGGAGTTAGATTGTTTTTACCAAAGTCAAATTGATTGTAGGATTGTTGAATTGATTCATTAAAAAGTGAATGCCCTAAAAACCAACTAATCCCTTTGAAAAGGCTTGTGTGGCATTAATGAGTCAGAAACATTTATTCTGATGTCAAAATGGACTGCAAAAAGTCTAAATAGGATCATTTTGGTCATAAAGTCAGTCTCGTCTAAAACAGAGTTTTGAACATGAGTACGTCACAAGTAAATGAAGGTTGGGTTTGGATTACAATTATGTCAACAAATCATACCCCCTTTTGCCAAGACCAAGATCACCCCTCCGCCCACTTCGGTTCCCTTCATTGAATGGGGCTGCATTGTAGTGATGGGCATTCCGGCTCTTTTAGCTCCCAAACGGCTCTTTAAAAAAATGTATGTTTTGTATTTTTTCAAGTCAAACAGTTTGCGATAGTTTGACTATGATTGGTGTTAAAAGAATTCTAATTAAATTATTAAATGAAATCATACTCTACCTTAACCACAATGTATTTAAAAATGCATTGGTGTGTTATGAAAATGAGTGCTATTAAACATCTGCATTTAAAGTATAACTTTTTAATGTATATAAACAAAGTGCATGTAAATCTAACCATTCAAAACGAATACCATCTGAACAGCATAATAGAATATTGCACCATATCAAAGAAAAATAAATAACAATGTGCAAAACTGCAGCATCCCGTTTAAAACATTAAACTGGTCCCTCTTTTCTCTCTTCTTTATTGCCATGTTATAACCAGCAGCACACGGCAATGCTGGCCATATTTTGCTTTTATGAGAGATTTGCATTCAGAAACGCAATCTGCCTCACTTGAGGGGCTGATCGGGTTTCTTCTCTCAGTAATTATTTGTCCCGTTTTCGAGAAGACCCTCTCAGAGGGAACGGATGTGGCCACTATGCAGAGTCTCTCGATCATGACTTTAGTAAGCCGTGGGTAGACAGAGGCCTTGTTCGTCCACCAGCTCAGAGGATCTGCAGATCTTTGGAGGGGCTCCTCCAAATAGGATCGGACCTCCATTATGGCATCTGCTGAGGGATTCCTCCGTGCTGCATCCCCAGTTGCTCTCTCGTCAAACAGCATCCAAACAGCAGATGTTTGTGGCACTACTGCTGGTGCTTCTGCTCCATCTGATCCCTCTTCTTCCTGTTGCCTTGGTGCCTGAACCAGCTGACTGCTGGGGCTGTCCCTCCCTGCTGCTGAGGTTATTCTTTGAAGAGCCTCATCAATCGCTCTGGCATCACTGAAGGCTAACTTCGTAAACCTGAGGTCAAGTGCAGCGGTTTCTGATAGCACGTGATTATATTCCATTCGGTGGAACTTTCTGTCGATTAATGAACATAGGGTTTCCATCAACTCTGTCACATGTCCTGTGGTTATATTTGATTCTCTCTGGTGTGACTGTGTTAGTTGGCTCGGCCCTCCCTCACTCATCTTTGGTTCATTGGTTGACACTGCGTGTCTGATTGACAGGAACAACAGGTGAGGCTGTTAGTCTGAGCAGACAGTCAGAAAGAATGTGTGTGTGCTTGAGCATTTAGGCCTATATTATTTTATTCATTTTTTCGTTCTTTGAAATAGTTAATTCTATTCATTTAAATCTTTTGATAATTCATATCTTAATTTTTTATAAATAGATTTGGCTCTTCTGATATGCGAGCCGGCTCCCAACGTTCACCTACAACTCGTTCGCAAACGACCCCATCACTACTCCATTGTTTCATCGCCCCCAACCAACGCGTTCAAAGGATCATGGCTATTTGAGACTGAAAAGCCATATACCGATTGACCATGCAATGCATGCTTCCAACACGATGTACAACCAACAACTATGGTTTGCATGCCCTGCCAAATGACCCTATCATGTAGACCATAAGTGGTTGGAGTTCATTGGTCCCCAGTGGTTGTGAGTATACCGGTAGCTAGACCATAGAATGCTAGTTATGTATCTGGTTATGTATATTTTGATCATCATTATCATCGCTAGCATAGCTGACGTTAGCTAGCTAGCTACCTAGCCAGCTGGCTAATGTTAGCCTACCTTAATGCAACTCAGATTTGGCTTGCTTGACTTTTATGGTTGCATAGTGTAACTTCGTCACCGGCCTGAATCTAATCTAATCTAGAGCCAGTCAGTCAACATCTGTAAAGAATAGAATTTAGCTTCCAAACAAGATTACGCTCTCTCTAAAGCTATGTATATAATTGAGGGATGATGACAATCGTTGACCCTGTTTTTCTGTTAGACAAAGTGCACAGTTGGGTGTCATTCTGATCCCCTGGTCTTGAACGGATGCCAGGACCTACCACAAGGAGCAACGGTGGGTATCATAACATGTTCAGCAATGTGTTATGTGAAAAGTTGTATTAAAAACACCAGGCTTGATAAATAGTAGGCTAATTCCCCAGCCATGCAGATACAACAAAGAGTAATTTTGGTTGTGAAGTGCAGTAGCAAAAATCTTTGTCCTTTCTTTAAAACAAAATGTGATTTACCACTTTGCGGTCTATTACACTGTACACCCCGCTACTACAGGCCCTTCCAGTCAACACCACCTCATAAGATAACGGGCTGCAGTTGTTCAAGATGTCCAGTTTGCAGCCAAACATGCAGCATAGAGAAGACCAGCAAGGGGGCGCTCATCAGCATCATGCAGACATGCCTTCGCTGTGAGTATTACTATGAATGGAACAGTCAGCCATATGTTGGCAAGTATCCAGCCAGCAACCTTCACCTGTCACAGTCTCATTATATGTACAAATACAGAAGTTAACCCACTTCATTACTTTGATACATTTCATAACCCAATTGTGAAACATAATTTATGTAAACGGACATTATTTGTTGCTTATTCTCTACTTATTAGATGCATTTAAAGTCCAGAACATGTGGAACCAGCCTGATCGACATTCTATTTCACTTCACATATCATGATATCTGAAGTGAAATAAAAAGGTGAACGCTGTCACGACTCTGACCGAGGCAGGCTCTCCTTCCCGTTCGGGTGGCGCTCGGCGGTCGTCGTCACCGGCCTATTAGCTGCCACTGATCCTTTTCTCCCCCTCCTTATGTGTTTATTGGTTACACCTGTTTTCATTTGTTGGTAATTAGTTGGGCTTATCAGTCAGCCGGCCCGCCCGGTTCTTTGTGCGGGATTGTTAGTTGGTAAGCGTGGTGTCTGTTTTGAACTACGTGTCTACGTGGTTACTGGACTGCTTTCATTCCCCCCGTGTCTGGGGTAGTTTTATGTGAGCACCCAGTGTATTAGTAGGGTGACTTTAGTTTCTCAGTGTTCATTAAAAGGAACATTTGTTATTGCACCCTCTGTTTCCTGCGTTTGACTTCGCACTCCGACAGCCAGTCCTTACAAACGCAGCGATCAGATTGGTTCCACCATGCTAATCATAAACACCATGAATGGATAACGCACCAGTGCTTGTGCATTAGTGTGTGTGTGTGTGAGACAGACCAGTATCTTTGATGAGGGGCCAGGAGCTGATCTACGCTGCCATGCCATAAATGGGGCTCTGATAAAGACCTCACCTCTTGCCTGCTCACCAACAGTCGTCGACGGGGAGAATAGAATTAGGTAGGTTCAGTCTGACTTGTTCAAACTTCAGCATAGTAGCTGTTTGTGTGTCAGATATCACCTATCCTACCTGCTATTGGTAATAGAACAGTGACTATGTGTGTATGTGTTCACAGAGGCATCTATGGAGCCGGCACATGGAGACTTGCAAGATGATGTGATGAAGTCCAGACTGACAGAATGGCTTGATACGGATGTCTCTGAACGGAGAGCCCTGGCACTCAGCATAAACATTTTACTAGAAACAACTTTTACTTGTGTTGTCAGTTATTGAATTGAATGGTATTAGTCAATATAGGGAGGGAGAACATCTGTGTATTCTGCACCAGGATCAGGGAACTCCTTTTGCATACAGGACACCACACAGAAAGGTATGACCACTCTGACATGTTTGCCAAGGTAGCCCCATTACCACCAGACAAAATGCCAATAGGCACAGTATCCTTTTTTCCCCATGGTATCGTTTTGGCATCGATTTGGTATTGAGTATCATGAAGGTATCGAGTTAGGTAATTGTCATGACTTCCGCCGAAGTCGGCTCCTCTCCTTGTTCGGGCGGCGTTCGGCGGTCAACGTCACCGGCTTTCTAGCCATCGCCGCTCCTTTTTCTCATTGTTCCATTTGTTTTGTCTTGTTCCCTGCACACCTGGTTTACATTCCCTAATCACACTGCATGTATTTATTCCTTTGTTCCCCCCTGGTTTTTCCCCGGGTATCGTATTTTGACCCGTTGTATGCATTTGTATATTTGTGACTGTTTTTGCACTTATTGGCTTTTACCTGTGGCTGGAGGATTTTGGGCGCAGTTGCGTCTGTCTTTTGTGCTTTTGACAAATAAGTGCGCCTGATCACAACTCACTGCTCTCCTGCACCTGACTTCGTACCAGTAGCGCACAACCTTGACAGTAATACTAAACCTGGTATCGGTATCGAAGTAAAAATTCTGGTATCGTGACGACACTAGTCTGGACAACCCCTCTCTCTCGCTCACTGCCTTTCTCTTCTCTCTCTCTCTCCGGTGATACCTCTCCCGGCTCTTACTGACACCTACCGAAGAGCCCATTCTCTTTCCATTTACTGTAACCAGCATCCGCACCCACCGAACAACATCGGACGTCCATAGATGTTGAAATTTGGTAAGTCCACCATGGCCTTGATTTCAACGTCCACAGACGTCGTTTTCTGGGCTGATTAAGACCGGCCTTAACGTCTATCGACTTCGATTTTTGGGGGCATTGATTTGGCCCAAACATAAACGTCCATGATTGGTGAACGGACCAAATCTGAAACAATCATAGACATCTGTTTCTCAAGTTTGGACAGCACAGCACAGTGCAGTGAAGCACAGCAGAGTACAGTAGCGCAGTGTTTCCCAACCGGGGGTACTTGGCCTATCCACAGGGGGTACTGAGAAGAGACCATAGACTTACTGGTAAAATACACGAGGGGGTACTCCTGGGGTATTCTGGGCAGAGGAAAATGTACTTGGTAGTACATTAACCGAAAAAGGTTGGGAACCACTGCAGTAGAGTACAGTACAGTAGAGTCCAGTATAGTACAGTAGAGCACTCTAGAGTACAGTACAACGTATTGTACTGTACTGAACTATACTGTGCTCTACTGTGATGTCCAGACTTGTGAAACAGACATGATTGGTTCAGATTTGGTCCGGACTGACCAAATGTGGTCTTGTTTGGGGCGGAGATCATTAGAATAATAGCCAGTGTGTAGAATAATACCCATATGCAAAGGATGATATTGCATATTTCTACCTTTCTCTAAACTATTCAGGATTTTATTTATTTTACCTTTATTTAACCAGGTAGGCAAGTTGAGAACAAGTTCTCATTTACAATTGCGACTTGGCCAAGATAAAGTAAAGCAGTTCGACACATACAACAACACAGAGTTACACATGGAGTAAAACAAACATACAGTCAATAATACAGTAGAAAAATAAGTCTATATACAATGTGAGCAAGTGAGATGAGATAAGGGAAAGGCAAAAAAAGGCCATGGTGGCGAAGTAAATACAATATAGCAAGTAAAACACTGGAATGGTTGATTTGCAGTGGAAGAATGTGCAAAGTAGAGATAGAAATAATGGGGTGCAAAGGAGCAAATTAAATAACTAAATACAGTAGGAAAAGAGGTGGTAGTTTGGGCTAAATTATAGATGGGCTATGTACAGGTGCAGTAATCTGTGAGCTGCTCTGCCAGCTGGTGCTTAAATCTAGTGAGGGAGATAAGTGTTTCCAGTTTCAGATATTTTTGTAGTTCGTTCCAGTCATTGGCAGCAGAGAACTGGAAGGAGAGGCGGCCAAAGGAAGAATTGGTTTTGGGGGTGACCAGAGAGATATACCTGCTGGAGTGCGTGCTACAGGTGGGTGCTGCTATGGTGACCAGCGAGCTGAGATAAGGGGGGACTTTACCTAGCAGGGTCTTGTAGATGACCTGGAGCCAGTGGGTTTGGCGACGAGTATGAAGCGAGGGCCAGCCAACGAGATCGTACAGGTCGCAGTGGTGGGTAGTATATGGGGCTTTGGTGACAAAACGGATGGCACAGTGATAGACTGCATCCAATTTATTGAGTAGGGTATTGGAGGCTATTTTGTAAATGACATCACCGAAGTCGAGGATTGGTAGGATGGTCAGTTTTACAAGGGTATGTTTGGAAGCATGAGTGAAGGATGCTTTGTTGCGGAATAGGAAGCCAATTCTAGATTTAACTTTGGGTTGGAGATGTTTGATGTGAGTCTGGAAGGAGAGTTTACAATCTAACCAGACACCTAGGCATTTGTAGTTGTCCACATATTCTAAGTCAGAGCCGTCCAGAATAATGATGTTGGACAGGCGGGTAGGTGCAGGCAGCGATCGGTTGATCGGCATGCATTTAGTTTTACTCGTATTTAAGAGCAATTGGAGGCCACGGAAGGAGAGTTGTATGGCATTGAAGCTCGCCTGGAGGGTTGTTAACACAGTGTCCAAAGAAGGGCCAGAAGTATACAGAATGGTGTCGTCTGCATAGAGGTTGATCAGAGACTCACTAGCAGCAAGAGCGACATCATTGATGTATACAGAGAAGAGAGTCGGTCCAAGAATTGAACCCTGTGGCACCCCCATAGAGACTGCCAGAGGCCCAGACAACAGACCCTCTGATTTGACACACTGAACTCTATCAGAGAAGTAGTTGGTGAACCAGGCGAGGCAATCATTTGAGAAACCAAGGCTGTCGAATCTGCAGATGAGGATGTGGTGATTGACAGAGTCGAAAGCCTTGGCCAGGTCAATGAATATGGCTGCACAGTATTGTTTCTTATCGATGGGGGTTAAGATGTCGTTTAGGAACTTGAACGTGGCTGAGATGCACCCATGACCAGCTCTGAAACCAGATTGCATAGCGGAGAAGGTATGGTGGGATTCGAAATGGTCGGTAATCTGTTTGTTGACTTGGCTTTCGAAGACCTTAGAAAGGCAGGGTAGGATAGATATAGGTCTGTAGCAGTTTGGGTCAAGAGTGTCCCCCCCTTTGAAGAGGGGGATGACCGCAGCTGCTTTCCAATCTTTGGGAATCTCAGACCAAATCAAATGTATTTATATAGCCCTTCGTACATCAGCAGATCTTAAAGTGCTGTACAGAAACCCAGCCTAAAACCCCAAACAGCAAGCAATGCAGGTGTAGCAGCACGGTGGCTAGGAAAAACTCCCTAGAAAGGCCAAAACCTAGGAAGAAACCTAGGAGAGGAACCAGGCTATGAGGGGTGGCCAGTCCTCTTCTGGCTGTGCCAGGTGGAGATTATTACAGAACATGGCCAAGATGTTCAAATGTTCATAAATGACCAGCATGGTCAAATAATAATAATCACAGTAGTTGTCGACGACACGAAAGAGAGATTGAACAGGCTAGTAATAGGGGTGGCAACAATTTCAGCAGATAATTTTAGAAAGAAAGGGTCCAGATTATCTAGCCCGGCTGATTTGTAGGGGTCCAGATTTTGCAGCTCTTTCAGAACATCAGCTGACTGGATTTGGGAGTAGGAGAAATGGGGAAGGCTTGGGCGAGTAGCTGTGGGGGGTGCAGTACTGTTGACCGGGGTAGGGGTAGCCAGGTGGAAAGCATGGATACATGCATTGTTGGGAAGGGCTCATAAGTGAGCATTTCACGGTAAAGTCTACAACTGTTGTAATAGGCCCATGTGACAAATAAAATTAAGAGAATGACATTCATATCTATAATTATTCATTTCTGTGTAGGGACCCATGATGTAATTCTGTTACCATAATATTGTTACCGTGTGTAAATCCACTTAACTTACTGTAGTTAAATAACCAAATTATATATTTTTTAAACTAAAGTTGTCATGTCATAACTGACACCCCCTATGAGAACAAGATGGCGCCGACAGAGAGGGCTGCCTCGCTTCTAGTCCTTCTAGAACCTTTGCACAAGCATTTTGCTTCACTACAAGCATTTCGCTACACTCGCAATAAAATATGCTAACCATGTGTATGTGACCAATAACATTTGATTTGATCCTTTCTGTAGTGCAGACATCTTTGAATCTTAATTCGGAGCAGATATTTAACAAGAGTTTTTGGAAAATGTGGTCACATAAACTGAGGGAGATTTTACCTTAATTCTGCTACCAAACTTTTAATCTGCACATTTCTTCCAGTAAAATTGTTTTGGGTCAAATGTTCTGTGTAAATCGTTAAAAGTAGTCCATGTACATAGATTTGTATGGTTTGTTTGGCATACATTTTAAAGTGAAAAGTATTAGTCTTAGCGTAATTCCGTGACCGTGGAATTGCTCAGAAGTAGCTTGTTCTAAAGGGCAAGTATTGGGGTTGAGGGAAATTGGGCCACCACAACCAACCAGATACATGGATGAAGTCTATAATTATGAGATGTACTGAAAAAACTATTTCTCTTTGAGACAAGCAGGACTTCTGTAACTGGCTTATAAAACACAAACAAGGAAGTATCATATGGATATTTACTGCTCCCAAGAATGCCATTTCAAGACCAAAACAGAAGCCTGAGAAAGGCTCAGTTTCAGAAATATAGTTTCCATGAGATGTAATTGAAATAATGTCACATCAGTGCACACATGGAGTTCCTAACAATTATTATAGTATTGCTGCTGTGATCAAACACGGGATGAAAGTGGTGATGGAAGAAGTATGACCGTAGATCCACTAGTGAGATCAAGCTTTTAGAAGTCAAATATGAGGCAGGCAACCATTCGGTAAAATAACACAACATTGTTTCATAGATATGAACATCCTCACAAAAATCCATTCCTTGGGAATACCCCCCTACCACACACACACACACATACAATATTGGCGAGAGGGAGAGAACCTATTCGTTTTGCTGAAACAAACAGTCTATCTTGACAGTGGATTAAATAGGCCTTAGATTGTATCAAAATGCAAAGCCAGCTGGGAGACAAAAAATGGCTGACTACATAAGAAATCTTTCTCCTTTGACTGAGCTTTGACAAACAAAGTGCTGTAATAGAAAGTTATGTTCTGTACTCTGAAGGGATTAACATATACATTTTAATTTTTTTACAATACTGAAATTCCTAACCTAATATTTCGTTTTATGCAGATATTGTATCTCTTACACTGAAACTGTTATCTGTCCAAAATTAATTGCAATTGGATGTTCTGGTGCCGCTCTGGGAATTGAAAGTGTTGATTGAAGACCTAGTAGCTGAGGAATGTAACTATTTTTCTTTAATATTGTGTTAAAAAAAATTCTACTTTACATTGCATTGATTGCTGTTTGGTTTCACATCGTATATATATATATATATATATATATATATATATATATATATATATATATATATATATATATATATATATATATATATATATATATATATATATATATATATATATATATATATATATATATATATATATATATATATATATATATATACACACACACACACACACTACCGTTCAAAAGTTTGGGGTCACTTAGAAATGTCCTTGTTTTTGAAAGAAAAGCACATTTGTCTGTTAAAATAACATCAAATTGATCAGAAGTACAGTGTAGACATGGTTAATGTTGTAAATGACTATTGTAGCTGGAAACGGCTGATTTTTTATGGAATATCTACATAGGCGTACAGAGGCCCATTATCAGTAACCATCACTTCTGTGTTCAATTGTCACGTTGTGTTAGCTAATCCAAGTTTATCATTTTAAAAAGCTAATTGATCATTAGAAAACCCATTTACAATTATGTTAGCACAGCTGAAAACTGTTGTTTTGAGTAAAGAAGCAATAAAACTGGCCTTCTTTAGACTAGTTGAGTATCTGGAACATCAGTGGGTTTGATTACAGGCTCACAATGGCCAGAAACAAAGTACTTTCTTCAGAGACTCATCAGTCTATTCTTGTTCTGAGAAATGAAGGCTATTCCATGCGAGAGATTGCCAAGAAACTGAAGATCTCGTACAACGCTGTATACTACTCCCTTCACAGTACAGCGCAAACTGGCTCTAACCAGAATAGGAAGAGGAGTGGGAGGCCACGGTGCACAACTGAGCAAGACAACAAGTACATTAGAGTGTCTAGTTTCAGAAACAGACGCCTCACAAGTCCTCAACTGGCAGCTTCATTAAATAGTACCGATTAAACAGTCTCAACATCAACAGGGAAGAGGCGACTCCGGGATGCTGGCCTTCTAGGCAGAGTTCGTCGGTCCAGTGTCTTTGTTCTTTTGCCCATCTTAATCTTTTGTTTTTATTGGCCAGTCTTAGATATGGCTTTTTCTTTGCAACTCTGCCTAGAAGGCCAGCATCCCGGAGTCGCTTCTTCACTGTTGACGTTGAGACTGGTGTTTTGCGGGTACAATTTAATGAAGCTGCCAGTTGAGGACTTGTGAGGCGTCTGTTTCTGTTTCCAGATACTTGTCCTCTTGCTCAGTTGTGCACCGAGCCTGCCACTCCTCTTTATTATTAAAGTAGAAAGTTTAAGTATTTGGTACCATAGTCCTAGCAAGTAATGACTACATCAAGTTTGTGACTCCACAAACTTGTTGGATGCATTTGCAGTTTGTTTTAGTTGTTTCAGATCATTTTGTTCCCAATAAAAATGAATCATAACTAATGTAGTGTGTCATTTTGGAGTCACTTTTATTGTAAATAAGAATAGTTTGTGTCTCTAAACACTTCTCGATTAATGTGGGTTTGAGCAACAAGTAAATTAGAAAATGTCAGGCGTATGCTGTCAGAGGCTGACTATTACTGTAACATGTAAAATGTTGAATGGATGTGCATTATTTGGGTTTACTGAGTCTCCATAACAGTGTCAAACTCAAGTAAAACAAATGTTTATGTTGAGGCTTGAGGCAAGGCTAGTTTTATCATATATACTCACAAACCATACTGTCACTGCACAACTAGCATCCATTATGCAAATATATCGTGGCTGCCTGATATCATATTGCCATTAAGACACATGCACGCACACACACACAAGCGTACCTCATTGCAAATGCAAACACAGGCAAATCTAAAGCCATCGTGTTGACATTCAATTAGCTTACTAGACATCAATGTTGCTTTCATGGGATTCACTTTTGGTACCATTTGACTCATACTCTAACAGGGAAATGGTGATATAAAAACAGACACACAGCCGTAAGCACACAAGAGACAATGAACAAAGATGGTCATATGACACCTACTGTGGGCTCTTGGGGTAGAATGGAAGAGTGACATGACTGAGTTCATGAATGTCAAAGGCGGTGGGCTCTCCTGATATCGCCTGTCTCTTGGTCCTGTGCTGCTCCTGTAGTACGCTTGCCTTGTGGACTTGTTGCGTCGCCGGTTTGATAACGGATCGGTATTTATCCAGTTCATTTTGAAGCTTTTGTATCAATTCGTCCTTTTGATCTAATTCCAGCTCCAGTTCGTCAATAAGGGCGTCTCGTTGTCGCAACTCCTCAATCTTCTCCTGTAGTGCGTATTGGAGATCGCGTAGAGTCCCCATAGTTTCCAGAGAAGTCAGGATCACAAGAGCGCAGCAAACTTTGCGAATGATATGAGTGATGCACAGATATGGAAGGCAACCTCCCAGTTCAGTGCCACTACACAAATTTAACACTTGCTCCAGATTTCGGGCAGAACAATTCTTGCGCTTGATTTGAAGCTCTCAGGTGAGTGAGGTTGGTCAAATGTGACGAGCAATACGTTTCATTTTATTGCTCACATACGTCAGTACCCAGAGTGAGCATCAGCGCTCGCAGGATGCCAAAGCACAATCATCCATCCCACGAGTGTAATAACCCAGTATGCACGGACCGACGCAGATGTCTTTTGGACGTTTTTTTTTTGTCCTGTCCAGACCGGATGTATTTTTTCAATCTTTTTTTTGGTGCGGTCCAGACCGGCCTTGAGTTCAACGTCTATAATTGGTTCAGATTGTTTATGGCCCGACCAGCCTTGGATTTAGCCCAAACATAGACTTCTATGTTTGTTTCAGATTTTAACGAATCATACACATCTATGTTTCACAAGTTTGGACAGCACTGTACAGTTTAGAACAGCAGAGTACAGTACATTACAGTACAGTAGAGTACAGCAGAGTATAGTTAAGTGATAATGCCTTCAAAGCCGGTGTTTGGGGGATATATTGGCACGGATGTTGTTTGGCCCAAAATGAAGTCGAGGGCCAGAAAACCGTGTCAATATATCCTCCAAACACCGGCTTTGAAGGCATTATCACTTTTATACAACAGGTTACCAACAAATTCAAATAATGATTTAACATTTTAATTAAAAATGTTATTTTCATAAATGTATTCAACCTATTTCATCCTTCCACAAGATATAGTCCCCACACAAATCTAAGGTTGCTACCCAAGCTGGCTTGTTGTTCGTTCTATCGGTTCAGTTGCCAGAGACACAACCCAAGTCTTTTTGTTCTGTATTCTGTTCGGTTCTTTTTGTTCTATTGACGTTCCTTCGTTCTAAATGTTCTATGGCCATACTGGCTGGCAACGTTCTTATCCCTTGCTTGCTAGCTAGCTAACTTACAGTCACGTCAAACAGTGCAGCCAGAATAAGAACAAAGTATTTGCATTTGTTTAAGCCGTTTTCTAGTGACATTTATTTGGATACATCCATAACAATGAGCTAATGAGGCGCAATTTCACCTGGCTTAGAAAATGTGCTCTCCCGTCAGGACACTGTTGTTCAGATCAGCTAGCCAACAACACAGCTAACACAATCACTTCAAACTGACGCTGCGAAGACCGCAAACTAGCTTTTGTTTGACCTGTTTATTATTGGTATTTCTTTGTATCTGTCCATAAAAATTATTCATGATTTTGACTGGCTGAGAAAACCTTCATTACTATGCGACAGCTGGAGATCCAATTTGAATATTGAAACAATGTTGCAAATGTCAGACAGCAAGATGTATACAAATCTCCTCTGTTTAAAAGTACATGTTAGTCTAAAAGAAATGTAAGATAATGTCTAGATGCTTTTTATAGTGGAGATCAAGTTCATAAATTGCCTGGCTGGGCTAATGAGACAGTGGATTGCGCAGTCAGATGGAACAGAGTTAATAGCCATTTTAATGTCATAGATTTAGCCGGTGGTAACTTGTGGAATAGATGCCAGCTGGAATGTGGCTTTAACCAATCAATATTCAGGATTAGACCCACCTGCTGTATAATACATGATAATGTATTTTATACACAGCTTTGCTGAATAGTCGTTTCTGATTTCTAGAGATGCCCTTCTAGACATGGACATTAAAACCAGATAAATGAACAGTTGGGAAGGATATTGGAACAGTTGGAAAAGATATCGGTACACCTTGCAATCATGACCCAGTATTCGCCTGCACATGATAACCGTACTTGTTACACAAAACTAAATCAACAACCACACAAACCGAAATTGGATACATTATAAATGTAGGTCCAATGAGGAAAAACTTAGCTAGCTACCTAGCATTGACTTATTTTTGGAGCATCTGCTGACCTAACGTGGTGAGTGATGAAACATGAATTTCTCTGATCCCTACTGTTGCAGTCATGACGCAAGTGGAGCAATGACGTCAAATCCTCTCACATATTTCTAGCTGTTTTCAGCAACTGGTATTTTTGAATTCGGTTTTGTGATGTTGGCAGGTTTACTGGCAACAAACTATTTAGCTAGTTTCTAGCCTAGTGTTTAATATGCAATGCGATCTCCTCGTAATGAACAGCGTTGAGTGTTCTGACGAGAAGGCAATTTGTTTTAGCTATGCCAGGCAAAATTGGGCATTATCAGCTCATTGTTTTGATGTATCCAAATGAATGTCAATAGAAAACAGCTGAAAGAAGAAGAGTAGGTGGCCGGTACGTTGCAATAAACTTTGGAAAACAGCTTAAACAAACACAAATGCAAATACTTTGCTGTTATTCTGTCTTCAGAGGTTGTGACTGTGTTAGCCGTAGTTAGTTGATTAGCTAGCAAGGGACAAGAACATTAGCAGCGAGCATGGCAACAGAACATATAGAACAAACAACTCGGTCGCTTCCATAAATATTGAACGAATTGAATTAATGACTGGGTCGAGTAGCAACCAAAAGATGAGTGTGAATTATCTTATAAAAATTTTAATATCAACAATAACATTTGATTTATACCGGTAAGTGTGTGCTTTAGTAGTGTTTTGTTTGGCAACTGTGGTTTAAACAGGATAAACGCCTCCGTTCTGTACATTACTTTGGAAAAAGGCTCCGCCTCATCCCGCTGCGTCGTCCATTTCCAAGGTACGTCGGTGTTTATGCCTTACGTATTGTAACCTGGTTTACTTTAACGTATTCTACTCTTCTGAACTTAATTGTACTCTACTCTGGTCTATTGTGCTCTACTGCAGTGTTTCCCAAACTCGGTCCTAGGGCCCCACCTGGGTGCACGTTTTGGTTTTTGCCCTAGAACTACAAAACTGATTCAAATACTCAAAGCTTGACGATGAGTTGGTTATTTGGATCAGCTGTGTAGTGCTAGGGTAAAAAACTAAAAACGTGCACCCATGGGGGAGCCCCAGGACCAAGTTTGGGAAGCCCTGCTTTACTGTACTGAACTGTACTATGCAGTTCATACAGTTCAGACATCTATGAACCGTTCAGATTTGGTCTGTTCCAGACCGACCAAATTTGTACTTGTTTGGGGCTGGAGATCATTAGAATAGTTACCAGCATGCTTTGTAAGTGTTTGTTTTATATTTACATTCTGTTTCTTCAGCAGATGCTCTTACCCTTGTGACTTACAGTCAATGCATTCAAGTAAGGAAGATAAACAACCACACATCAGTCATAGCAAGAAAAACTTTTTGTAACCATTACTGAGAATGTTTTTTTCTATATAGGTCTGAATAATAAAATATTCCTTACTGCAAACTTCAGTTTGCTCCATTTTTTAAATTTGAATTGAAATTCATAATATTGAATGTGATATAATGCTTTCTTCATTGACATGTCGATATACACAGAGTATACAAAATATTAAGAACACCTGCTCTTTCCATGACAGACTGACCAGGTGAATTCAAGTGAATGCTATTATCCCTTACTGATGTCACTTGTTAAATCCACTTCATTTCAGTGTAGATCAAGGGGAGGAGACAGTTAAAGAAGGATTTTTAAGCCTAGAGACAATTGAGACCTGGATTGTGTATGTGTGCCATTCAGATGGTGAATGGGCAAGACAAAATATTTAAGTGTCTTTGAACTCGGTATGGTAGTAGGTGCCAGGTGCACTGGCACCTACTATGCTCAACAACTTTCCGTGTGTATCAAGAATGGTCCATCACCCATGCCAACTTGACATAACTGTTGGAAGCATTGGAGTCAACATCCATGTGGAACGCTTTCGACACATTGTAGAGTCCATCCCCCGAATAATTGAGGCTGTTCTGAGGGGTGCAACTCAATATTAGGTATGCTCAGTGTAAGTGAATGCGTGTATGGTTGAAATTTGGCCATAGAAACAATGATGTCCATAAAGACATATTTCCAACACTCAGAAAATAAGTATTTTCAACATCCATAAGTTAGGGAAAAAAAATATTTTTTTTTCAACGGCCAGAAAAGAGGTATTTTCAACTTTCATGCAGAGCCAAAATCGTAACAATTTCAACTTCTGGGGGAAACCATGATGTAAGGTTGAGCACCTGTCGGTTCCAAGTGGAAAAACATCTACTATTTTCGATATAAATTACACCATTATCCATGCACTGTAATGTGTAACTGATAAGAGCTAGGTCAATGAGTAATCTGTTTGGAGAATGGGACTGTAATAACAAATATAATTCTGTTTTATTTGTTCCTTATGATCGCTGGAGACTAACGTGAAACCAGTCATATAGAAGAAAACGGAATCATGTCAACATGACGGATAGGCTATGAGTGCCTTTGTTTCACAGTGAAGTATATGAAATGCTGTGCGGTTAAGCGTAATAAAAATGGTATGGTCTTATAACTTTCATGGATGAATCTTGGAGATGCAAGCCAAATCCGTGCAGAGTGACAGTCGAGACCGATAACCTTTGTGCACTCTAGAATGTTTTAATTTCAACGCAGACTTTTTAAACTATTTTTATCGTGTTACATATTATCCACTATCGGTAGCCACCATCAGTAATCAGTCCCTCCAGGATTCTGCGAACGTACAATTCTTTGCTAAATCAACAATTCCTGCATATTATGCAAGGCCTTGTAAATTTGACTAATCACTGCACTATTTCCGCATAAAACAAACAAATCAGAATATTATCGCATTAAACTGACCCATTGCAAAAAGAGGGCTCGTATTTTCAATCATCACACATTTACTGCATAATATGGTTCAATCAAGCCACACGTCAATCTTTTTTCCCTCATCAGAGCATTTTCGCGATAAATTGAACATAATGTCAGGATTTCCGCAGCAAAAACAATGATTTTAGCCCGCAAATATCACAACAAATCTTTAACTGTCACTTTTTCAATTTGTAGCTTACATTTGGCATCATTCCATGACATCATTAGTTTCCTTATCTATCCTTTGTTACATCCGTGTGGTTGATCCTGAGTGTCGCTAGCAATAGTGGATAATATTTAACAAGTTCAATAATTGGGACATGTAGCCCACTTTCCCTTACGAAAAAAGATCGCAGTTAGAGTGCAGTATAACTTCAGTACATCGCAGTATTCTGCACTTTCTGCGTCCAAAATTCCACACCTGGCACGTCTGCTCCCGCTCTTCCCCCCTCCGCCAGGCTGCCCTGCATCACTCACGCCTATCATCTATTACGCACACCTGCCGTCCCTCGTGACGCGCATCAGCGATATTGGACTCACCTAGACTCACTCATCAGTTTATTGCCTCCCCTATATTTGTCAGTTCCACGCTGCTGCATTAATTGTTTTTTTTGTCTGTATTATGACTTTGCTGATGCTGTTACTGTCTCGTTCCATGTCCGTTCTATGTTAGGCTGGCAGTGTAACCCTGAAGCCTAGCGCACCGTTTATGATGACTGGACCGTTGTCATATCAGTTCCATGATCAGCGAGGATTCGGGTAGAATTATAGGACTATTGATCAAACCTTATTGTTACACAGACCGCATAGAGCCCCTCGTTGATGATCCCTTACGTATTTTATCCCATTTTGTAATCAATTACTTTGCACAAAATATTGCATGGTTTCAATAGTAATGTGCAGATACGAACTGTATGCAGTAATGTGAATACGTTTACTCCCATTCCCACTATTAGGACAATACTCATTATCATGGTTTGAGACCGATAAAAGATGCTGACCACTTCTAATTATGATCAGGCAGGATGACAATGATGATGGTATTCACCCCTTTGAGGCAGCATGGGTTGACCCCAAAACACTGGGATAACAATTGTTTTGCAAACACTGATTAATAGTTTGGATAGATCGTTCTGTTTGAGCTAATGTCTGTGACAAGTCCCAGAAACGGAGAAAGTACAGATCAAAAATAACAATCTCTTCCAACAGGTTCCCTCTCTTATGGCTCTATTTGACATAAATGAGACCATTCTTTCTGTGTTATCATTGTTCCCTTGAGTTTAAGACGATATTTTTCCTAATCTTCTTTTTTAACCCAAGCTTCATTTGGTAGCTTATCTCACTTAGCCACAGACTTGATGACGTTTGTAATAGTGATGCCAAATAAGGACACGATTCTGACTAGGGTCTACAGCTCCATCCTGTGACCAACTCATAGCACACGTAGCCCAGAATCCTATTTAGGTTAAATTACAAAGCCAGACAAGCAGCAGTACTAGATACTGAACAAATGTTTCAGATTTATATACATTTGGGATTACATTTCCCCCCCCAATTTTCAACAGTACAGTTTGTGGTACATTTTCATCCCACTTAGTACAAAACTCAAAACAGATCATCAAAAAGGCAGTTGTTTCAAAACTCTAAGCACATTTTTGATTGACTAAGTATAACACAACATCCTATAGTCACTTGTTCACCAAACTTAATGAGTGTTTCACTTTGCAATAAATGTTCATAAAGTCATTGCTTTTCACAGTGCAATTGTCACAGTACTTTAGACATGATTGGAATCTCATCTGTTAAAATACATTTTACTATTACTTAAGCCGACTGCTCTAAATTGATAATCAGTTAACCGTTTGGTATCCCTATAGATTTTAAACTGGTTTGATGAGGACTATTATGAAGAAAAAAAGTACTGTATATAACAAGTACTGTATATAACAAATGCATCCTTTGTAAAGTAAACATGTATCCAAAATGAAGTTTCTGGGGTCACACTGCTTTACTGAAATTGCGGGGGGGTTTTATCCAAAGTGACAACAGTATCCACACATTTTTGTATGTGCCCGCAGTATGAATCGGACCAACAACTTGCTAGTGACATGCTCTCAAACTGTGTTGCTAGTGACATGCTCTCAGAAACTGTGTTTCTAGTGACATGCTCTCAGAAACTGTGTTGCGAGTGACATGCTCTCAGAAACTGTGTTGCTAGTGACATGCTCTCAGAAACTGTGTTGCTAGTGACATGCTCTCAGAAACTGTGTTGCTAGTGACATGCTCTCAGAAACTGTGTTGCTAGTGACATGCTCTCAGAAACTGTGTTGCTAGTGACATGCTCTCAGAAACTGTGTTGCTAGTGACATGCTCTCAGAAACTGTGTTGCGAGTGACATGCTCTCAGAAACTGTGTTGCGAGTGACATGCTCTCAGAAACTGTGTTGCTAGTGACATGCTCTCAGAAACTGTGTTGCTAGTGACATGCTCTCAGAAACTGTGTTGCTAGTGACATGCTCTCAGAAACTGTGTTGCGAGTGACATGCTCTCAGAAACTGTGTTGCTAGTGACATGCTCTCAGAAACTGTGTTGCGAGTGACATGCTCTCAGAAACTGTGTTGCTAGTGACATGCTCTCAGAAACTGTGTTGCTAGTGACATGCTCTCAGAAACTGTGTTGCTAGTGACATGCTCTCAGAAACTGTGTTGCTAGTGACATGCTCTCAGAAACTGTGTTGCGAGTGACATGCTCTCAGAAACTGTGTTGCGAGTGACATGCTCTCAGAAACTGTGTTGCGAGTGACATGCTCTCAGAAACTGTGTTGCTAGTGACATGCTCTCAGAAACTGTGTTGCTAGTGACATGCTCTCAGAAACTGTGTTGCTAGTGACATGCTCTCAGAAACTGTGTTGCTAGTGACATGCACTCAGAAACTGTGTTGCTAGTGACATGCTCTCAGAAACGGTGTTGCTAGTGACATGCACTCAGAAACTGAGCCCGCACTGGACCACTACAATAATAAGTACAATACAATACATGATTTCAATACAGGTGAAAGGTGTATGATTGCCATCCCCAAATGCAGAGAATAGTCACTCTGTTCTGCATGCGAGCACAGGTCACTGGTAACACAAGGGCCTTTTTGTCTGTCTCAGCAAAAAAAAAAACTTTCCATTCTGGAGTGCTTTTGAAGGAGCTTGTTGATTATATATGGAGTTTTAAATGAGAAACATTGGGTGCAGACAGTGTAAGCCATGTACAACAACCTATCAAATTGGGCCTCTCATCCCTTATGTGTTTGCATGTACAGCATAGTGTCCATACTGGATCGAAACAGCTTAAGTGGATCCATTTACTACTCGCCTTGTTAATCTGGATTGTCACAGTGTATACACAGTGAACTAAAACATGGTTACAACCATAGCTGCAGGAAGGAGGGGTGTTGCAGCACCCCCCAGAAAAATAAATAAATAACTGAAGTAGTGTACTGGGCCTTTACTAGTCCTTTAGAGGACTAGTCCCTTGAAACTCAATTCTTAGCATACCCATTCATATGCTGCCATATCGTAGACTGAAAAGCTGAAAAAAGAACACTAGCCATTTGACTCCCAGTCTGCCTCGTGCTTATGTTTGCAATGATGTAATCTTCGAAGATATGCTGACAAGATAGCTGCGTGCACCTCCCAAACCTGGAAAAAGAATGTTACATTAAATCGCTATTTAGACTGCCTGTCTGTGTCCTGCTTATGTTTGTAATACTGCAATATGTCATTATAGTTACAACAGACAACGGATATTTATTTGTAGGCCGCCTACGTGTTAATCACGTCGTATATTAGTTACAACAGAAGTTTGTAGGCTAAATCATGTCGATGTTATAGTTACCGCAGACATCGTTTGTGTAACATTCCTTTCGCCGAAAAGTAGCACATACACGGGAGGTACAATTGTTTACCTATTGGGAATAGGCATCAAGAGAATCCGGTCACACAGCCACTCCCATTCACAAATGGATTCAAACCATGAAAAAGCATTCTGCTGCCATCATGTGGCTATTGTTATTACCTGCAACTAGAGGAGAATATCTGGGACAGTGGTCACTTTTGTTATGCCTGCGTGTGTCTGTGGAGAAACTGCCTTGGGGTGTTTATAATTGTCACACATGGCTCACAGTGCACACATTGACATCTTTAGGAGTTTCAAACTGTGTAGTGTTAACACTTGCAATGAGAGCTGAGGATACCTAGGTTTAATAAAAGGGAATGGCATGCGAGTCAAACGCAGATCCCGTGAACACGTTTGACCGTCACATCTTTAAAACCATTTAACCAAAAAGCAGAGAGTGCGAGAGAGAGAGCAGAAGGTGCTGACTGACTGTGAGACCAGTGAATACATTAACGATTCAGAGAAAGGTGCCAATCCACCCTATCAGAACTGTGAATCAAGCTCCTCCGTGACATCACCCACTCACGTGGAATTCTGCATTTCAGAAGATCAAAGCATGGCACGTTCTGAGCCAACAGTGAGCACAGACAAAACGTTAGTATCTGTAGAGTGAGAATCGTAGCGGCTCCGATGCACACTCATAGTAAGTATACTCTGAGTCAGGGCACTCAATATTGTATTGGAGGGTGTGTAAGTACCCAATAGTGCTCTCGTTCTATCAATCAGTGATAAAAATACACTTTCACAAGAGTCAATATCAGTGGACCTCTCAGTCAGTGCACTCAACGCAGGCCTATATGTTAGTGTGAGTGCCATGTAATTACCAAAAGTGGGTTCAGTTCCACAAAGCTTGTTTATAACTTCAGACGATGCATTGGTGCTCCTTAGCAATGCATCAGGACACATCTGTAATCAATGGTGCCCAAAAACAACAAGAGCTGAGAGGACATTATGTACAGTTGACGTCGGAAGTTTACATACACTTAGGTTGGCGTCATTAAAACTCGTTTTTCAACCACTCACAAGTGCCTTGTTAACAAACTATAGTATTGGCAAGTCGGTTAGGACATTTACTTTGTGCATGACACAAGTACTTTTTCCAACAATTGTTAACAGAAAGATTATTTCACTTATAATTCACTGTATCACAATTCCAGTGGGTCAGAAGTTTACACTAAGAATACACTAAGTTGACTGTGCCTTCAAACAGCTTGGGAAATTCCAGAAAATTGTCATGGCTTTAGAAGCTTCTGATAGGCTAATTGATATCATTTGAGTCAATTAGAGATGTACCTGTGGATGTATTTCAAGGCCTACCTTCAAACTCAGTGTCTCTTTGCTTGACATCGTGGGAAAATCAAAAGAAATCAGCCAAGACCTCAGAAAAATAATTGTAGACTACAAGTCTGGTTCATCCTTAAGAGCAATTTCCAAACACCTGAAGGTACCACATTCAGCAAAGAAGAAGCCACTGCTCCAAAACTGCCATAAAAAAGCCAGACTACGGTTTGCAACTACACATGGGGACAAAGATCGTACTTTTTGGAGAAATGTCCTCTGGTCTGATGAAACAAAAATAGAACTGTTTGGCCATAATGACCATCATTGTGTTTGGAGGAAAAAGGGGGAGGCTTGCCAGCCAAAGAACACCATCTCAACCGTGAAGCACGGGGGTGGCAGCTTCATGTTGTGGGGGTGCTTTGCTGCAGGAGGGACTGGTGCACTTCACAAAGATGGCATCATGAGGGAGAAAAATTATGTGGATATATTGAAGCAACATCTCAAGACATCAGTCAGGAAGTTAAAGCTTGGTCGCAAGTGGGTCTTCCAAATGGACAATGACCCCAAGCATACTTCCAAAGTTGTGGCAAAATGGCTTAAGGACAACAAAGTCAAGGTATTGGAGTAGCCATCACAAAGCCCTGACCTCAATCCTATAGAACATTTGTGGGCAGAACTGAAAAAGTGTGTGCGAGCAAGGAGGCCTACAAACCTGACTCAGTTACACCAACTCTGTCAGGAGGAATGGGCCAAAATTCACCCAACTTATTGTGGGAAGCTTGTTGAAGGCTACCTGAAACATTTGACCCAAGTTAAACAATTTAAAGGCAATGCTACCAAATTCTAATTGAGTGTATGTAAACTTCTGACCCACTGGGAATGTGATGAAATAAATAAAATCTGAAATAAATCACTCTGCTATTATTCTGACATTTCAAATTCTTAAAATAAAGTGGTGATCCTAACTGACCTAAAACAGGGGATTTTTACTAGGATTAAAAGTCAGAAATTGTGAAAAACTGAGTTTAAACGTTTAACTGTACAAGCAACTTAAACCGTTCCAATTCTTTTCTGGAGCACATTCTATCAAATCAAATCACAGTTTAGCAGATGTAATAGCGGCTGCAGCGAAAATGCTTGTGTCACTATCTCCTACAATGCCGTACAAATGTCAAACAAGTTCACAAATAATAATCAAAAACAAGAAATCATAAAGGTCAGGAACATATCCAGTTAACTACCCAAATAACACTATCAGTAATCCAAAAGCAATCTATGCGTATATATACTAAAAAAAAAGTATGTGGACACCCCTTCAAATTAGTGGATTTGGCTATTTCAGCGACAGGTGTATAAAATCGAGCACGCAGCCATGCAATCTCCTTATGCAAACATTGGCAGTAGAATGGCCCATACTGAACATCTGAACCTTTCCAACAAGTCAGTTCATCAAATTTCTGCCCTACTAGAGCTGCCCCAGTCAACTGTAAGTTCTGTTATTGTGAATTGGAAATGTCTAAGTGCAACAACAGCTCCGCCGCGAAGTGATAAGCCACACCAGCTCACAGAACGGGACCGCCGAGTGCTGAAACGCGTCTGTCTTCGGTTGCAACTACCAAGTTCCAAACTGCCTCCGGAAGCAACATCCGCACAAGAACTGTTCGTCGGGAGCTTCATGAAATGGGTTTCCATGGCCGAGCAGCCTCACACAAGCCTTAGATCACCATACGCAATACCAAGTTTTGGCAAGAGTGGTGTAAAGCTCGCTGCCATTGGACTCTGGAGAAGTGGAAATGGGTTCTCTGGAGTGATGAATCCCGCTTTACCATCTGGGAGTCCAACGGATAAATCTGGGTTTGGCACATTCCAAGAGAACGCTACCTGCCCGAATGCATAGTGCCAACTGTAAAGTTTGGTGGAGGAGGAATAATAGTTTGGGGCTGTTTTTCATGGTTCAGGCACCTTAGTTACAGTGAAGGGAATTCTTAACGCAATAGCATACAATGACATTCTAGACAATTCTGTGCTTCCAACTTTGTGGAAAGAGTTTGGGGAAAGCCCTTTCCTGTTTCAGCATGAGAATTCCCCCGTGCACAAAGCAAGGTCCATGCAGAAATTGTTTGTCGAGACCGGTGTGGAAGAACTTGACTGGCCTGCACAAAGCCCCGACATTAACCCCATCGAACACCTTTGGGATGAATTGAAATGCTGACTGCGAGTCAGACCTAATCGCCCAACATCAGTACCCGACCTCACTAATGTTCTTGTGGCTGAATGGAAGCAAGTCCCCGCAGCAATGTTCCAACATATGGTGGAAAGCCTTCCCAGAAGAGGGAAGGTTGTTATAGCAGCAAAGGGGGGACCAACTCCATATTAATGACAATGATTTTGGAATGAGATGTTCCAGTATATACACTACCGTTCAAAAGTTTGGGGTCACTTAGAAATGTTCTTGTTTTTTAAAGAAAATAACAATTTTTGTCCATTAAAATAACATCAAATTGATCAGAAATACAGTGCAGACATTGTTAATGTTGTAAATGAGTATTGTAGCTGCAAACGACAGATTTTTTATGGAATATCTATATTGGTGTACAGAGGCCCATTATAAGCAACCATCACTCCTGTGTCAACAGTCAAGTGGCGACTCTGGGATACTGGCCTTCTAGGCAGAGTGATAAAGAGAAAGCCATATCTCAGGCTGGCCAATAAAAATAAATGATTAAGATGGGCAAAAGAACACAAACACTGGACAGAGGAACTCTGCCTAGAAGGCCAGCATCCCGGAGTCGCCTCTTTGCTGTTGACGTTGAGACTGGTGTTTTGCGGGTACTATTTAATGAAGCTGCCAGTTGAGGACTTGTGAGGCGTCTGTTTCTGAAACTAGACACTCTAATGTACTTGTCCTCTTGCTCAGTTGTACACCGGGGCCTCCCACTCCTCTTTCTATTCTGGTTAGGGCCTTTTTGCTCTGTTCTGTGACGGGAGTAGTACACAGCGTTGTACGAGATCTTCAGTTTCTTGGCAATTTCTTGCATGGAATAGCCTTAATTTCTCAGAACAAGAATAGACTGACGAGTTTCATAAGAAAGTTATTTGTTTCTGGCCATTTTGAGCCTGTAATCGAACTCACAAATGCTGATGCTCCAGAAACTCAACTAGTCTAAAGAAGGCCAGTTTTATTGCTTCTTTAATCAGCACAGCTACTTCTTTAAACAGTTTTCAGCTGTGCTAATATAATTGCAAAAGGGTTTTCCAATGATCAATTAGCCTTTTAAAATGATAAACTTGGATTAGCTAACACAACGTGCCATTGGAACACAGGGGTGATGGTTGCTGATAATGGGCCTCTGCTCGCCTATGTAGATATTCCATTTACAACATTAACAATGTCTACACTGTATTTCTGATCAATTTCATGTTATTTTAATGGACAGAAAATGTGCTTTTCTTTCATGAAACAAGGACATTTCTAAGTGACCACAAACTTTTGAATGGTAGTGAATAGGTGGTGAATATAAACAGTGCAACAAAAATGCATTGCAATGCAGTAGTGGATATTTTCGAAAGAGCTATGTGAAGAATACAGTATATGAATAAGAATCCGGTATATAATCCATTATATCAAAAATAAATCCAGCATATAAATACGCAGTGTTTATAAACAGTGTAACAAAAATTCTATAAGTAAACCAATCGTAGGGGCCACTCATTGTTGCACAACAGAGTTAGGTGAACATGTCTAATGAATAAGTTACTGATCACAACAGACATAACAGTATCCCCTCACTTCTCTCCAGGTTACATCCCCATGGTGACTGTCTGCATAAAATGACAACCACAGCTTTTAGCTGAACAGCCCTGAATGAGGCTACAGTAACGGGCTATTAGCAGTACCCAGTGGAAATTGCTCTGAAGCAATTGAGGGACATGAAAAGTGACATCTGAAAAGCAAAGCACAGATTAGATGTTTTATGGAGTAGCCTGTATTTGGCGAAATATGCATAAATAGGCCTATGCATTGGACTCTTTACATAAAACAGTATTTGCATGAAAAAATCTGCTAGTGTTAGGGACATCCTTTGTGCGTAATTCCCCCCTAGGAGTTTGAAGATGGAGCCAATCAATTAAAATCACGAGACTGCTGTCCTTCCATCTAAAAGTTGCCACATCCCTCCATGATGAAATTACTAATTGATTTGTGACCACATCCTTCTTTATTTTTTGGATGTCTGGTCTATTGGCTTATCCCACATCCAGGAATTACGCACAATATAATTTGTTTACCAAATGCATTATTTGTTAGGCTAACCGTAGGGGAGACTGAGTTTTTTTGTCACACTTTTTACTATTTCTCAGCACCAGTATATCTTACAAGATATATAAAGACCAAGGTGTTGGGTTGAAATAGGGCACATTTGTATCCTCATATCTTATTCTGACATGGAGTCATAAGCCATCTTGTAACAACTAGCCCCAATGCAGGGTTGGTTGTCACAATGTTTGATAGTAGCTTATTCCTTTTGTAAAAGGAAATTAAGCAATATGGCATATACACTCGTAGAAAAAAATGTTCCCGAAAGGGTTCTTCGGGTGTCCCCATAGGTGAACCCTTTTTGGTTCCAGGTAGAACCCTCTGTGGAAAGGGTTTTACATGGATTCCAAAATGGTTCTACCTGGAACCAAAAAGAGTTCTTCTAAGGGTTCTCCTATGGGGACAACCAAAGAACCGTTTAAGGTTCTAGATAATACATTTTATTCTACGGTTCTAGATAATACATTTTATTCTAAGTGTGTAGGGTCGGGACAATACCAGTATCACAATATTTTTTTCCATGGCAAAAATGAACACACAAGCAGACCAAACTCTTTGGTCCTTCAAAAACCTCAGTATGTAAAATATTGTGTGCTAAAGAAGTTATATTTGCTTCGCGACACTGGGACACATCTTCCCGGTTCTAATAGCATACAGTCTTAAAAATAGCCACGCTTTATATTGATTGAACAATATTCGTAACAAAATTCAGCATTTTATGCCTTGAAAACAACACTGACATTTTGAGTACGTTTTCGCATGTGCTTGTGTGACCGACAAAATGTGTGAGAGAGAGGCAAGAAACCCAGATTGCACAGATACCTCTGTCCAACGGATGTATACATGATGCGTCGGGAAGATGCAGTTTAGACGCTGTTTGCTAATTGGCCAGACATCTTACAGAGGTGTTAGGAATACCTATTCTAAATGCTACAGTTCTACATCGTTTATACGTCGGCCAGGCACCAGCATTCTATTCTGATGTCTCGGGGACATCTTCCCAATGTGCAAACGCTCTCCACACTACATATTCCCAACACATTTTGATATGTCGGCCAAAGGTGTTTGCGTTTACTGGGAAGGGAGTTCTTTATAGCAACAGCAGAAAAGAGCTTGGGATTTATTGTATACTGGTGGCCCATACATTATTGTATACTGGTAGTGACAATGTCCCTGAAAAATATGGTTAACACAAATAGTAATAACACAAATAAATAATAAAACAAATAACACAAATAGTAACACAATCACCCGACCTCAACCCAATTGAGGTTTGGGATGAGTTGGACCACAGAGTGAAGGAAAATCAGCCTACAAGTGCTCAGCATATGTGGGAACTCCTTCAAGACTGTTGGACAAGCATTCCTCATGAAGCTGGTTGAGAGAATGCCCAGAGTGTGCAAAGCTGTCATCAAGGCAAAGGGTGGTTACGTTGAAGAATCAAGTATAAAATATATTTGGATTTGTTTCATTATTTTTTGGTTACTACATGGTTCCATATGTGTTATTTCATAGTTTTGATGTCTTCACTATTACAATGTAGAAAATAGTAAAAAATAAAGACAAACTCTGGAATGAGTAGGTTTGTCCAAACTTTTGACTGGTACTGTATATCCATTGATTCTTAAAGAATATAACTTATAAATGCCTCATGAGCTTAGTTCAACTGTCACACACTACATTGTAAATGTAAACAACCACTGTATAGCCTCATAACATGGCTAACACTATAATTGTGATATCATGGATGGTCAGGCCTTGCATCCATAGCTCTGTCTATTAATCTGAGAGTGGTTATATTTCTTCAGACCCATCCCTCAGCTTTTTACCAAAACTGAAGCAACCATTTTGTTATTGTTTCATCTGTGTACTTGCCCTTTAAACAGCTGCATATCATGTTTGATATCAAGATATCAGAGTGTCGCCAACAAAAAGGTAAACAATAGGCCTATTGCAAATGCAGTATATGGTATTCATTTTTCACATGCATTTAGCACTTTTCAGGAGTGCTCAAAGCATGCCATTCCATGAGCACAGCATTTTATTTTATTTACTCGAATCAATGAGCCAAATTAGTCCTTCATGACAACAAAATCATAAACAACAGAGTAGGACTAGCTAATAAATCCTTCGTTTTGGAGTCATGCTCAGGTAAAACAACTTGGCTAATCTATACTTACATATTTCTAAGTCCTATTCTTGAAGATCAAGGGGTATAATGTATTGGAATGACTGGAATTCTGATAGACTTTGGTTTTTAATGTGAAGATATAATTTAATCATTATTATATGTAGTCGAAAGCGATGGTTTGGAAGAAGCCTACATAACCAACCCATAAAGTAACATTTTACATCCATATATGGCCAGCTTTGTAAACTTTAACATTGATTTATCCTGCAATAGATGTCGTTCAATTGGTAACATACATTTTTGTCTTCTTCTAATGCCTCTAAAGGGGAAAGTCATCTAAAAGTAACTGAATGTAATCAGATTACGTTACTGAGTTTGGGGTATTCCAAAAGTTGCTTTACTGATAACATTTTTGGACAGGTAACTGGTAACTGTAACGGATTACATTTAGGAGTAAAGTAACCTACCCAACCCTGGTGCCCAGTCGATAAACAGTAATTGGAAACAGGAAATGAAGGAACAGGAAATACATGAATTATGTTGAATTAACAATAATAAGCTATGTGGGTACCTGTCAGACTTGGAATGTTTCCGAAATGCTTCACTGTTCAACTCCTGGAAGGTTCGGTAAGCTTGAGGTTCTGCTGAGATGCCTTGAGCACGCCTGGTTCTAGGTCCAATTATCTGCGCGCTGGGAAGAACGGATTGACATTTGTGCAGTTTTCGTTTTAATTCGTGGATCTCTTCTTCCTTCTCGACGAGACGCCTCTCCATGTCCTTAATTCTCTCCTCTTTTATCAATAGGATCTTTTTGAAGTCTTCTTCCAAATCACTCATGTTTGAATCTGCACAAACTTTCTCTATGCGGGAATGAAATGCTATACGGTCCAATGCGATCCGCTACTAAAACGAAAAAAAAATATTTGGTAGGAATATGGAGATCAAATCGTGTCGAGGCTCCTTGGCACTCCAAAAGGTTCTGTTCACAGTAGATGGTGGACAGTTGAGTAACGGCGATTGGGAATGCTGGGTGTTGCTTTTCCTCAGTCCCTCCCGTGGTGGGACTAATGGTTATATTTCATTGAGAAACCAATTAGGGTCTGCTGCCCTTTCTCTCCAGAGAGTTTGCGGTATGCAGAGGAAACAGCCGTCCAACGTTGAACAACAGCAACTAAACACAGGACATATTTCTAAAATCATGCTCACTCTCAACCCTAAACTATTTGCCTGAAATAGCATAAATTACCATACGAGCCGGTGGATGACGTAGTTTCATGTAACTTGATCCAGCACTTGAAAACAATAGAGCAGTGCAATAAGTTATGTTTCCTGGAGATCTTATATGCAGAATTGTCTGAGGCTCTTAGTTACCCCTCAGTCTGATTGACTGCTTGCTCATCAATGAAACCTTTGAGCCAATGTAAGTAGCCCCAATGTGTGTGTGAGAGAGAGAAATAAAGAGAGAAATAGAGAGAGATGAACTGATGAAAATAATTTTGGTCATTGGATCAGAGACATTATTGCTCAAACTCCATTTGCTGAAATGATTCAAACGTTTTACTCTTTAAACGGCACTTATATTTAATATATTCCAATCCACATACTGTGGAGCCAAAATAATTGCAAAAAAGGGAGGTGTCATGTGATATGGGTGGTGAGTCACCACACACAGGGTAGTGATTATTTTTCTACCCAGCTGTGTTTATGGTTTATTGATCCATCACTTCTATCAATTATCACCTTGTGTTGTTATTTATCAAAGGACATAAATGTCACTGTTTTCTGTAAAATTGCACCACCCAACAATTTCACTTAGAGGCACCTTTTGAATATGCAGGAATGTCCAGTAGCATCTCAGCATTACCAAAAGTTAATATTTTATTTGCAAAACAACAGATGCAGAGCCTGTAGCATTTTGTAACACAGTGATCTGTAAAACTTTGTATAGGCCTACTATATATTGTAATGTCCTGACCAGAGTTCTTATGTCTTTTGCTTGTTTAGTGTTGGTCAGGACGTGAGCTGGGTGGGAATTCTATGTTGTGTGTCTAGTTTGTCTGTTTCTGTGTCCAGCCTAATATGGTTCTCAATCAGAGGCAGCTGTCATTCGTTGTCCCTGATTGAGAATCATATATAGGAGGCTTGTTTTGTGTTGGGATTTTGTGGGTGATTGTTTCCTGTCTCTGTGTTTTGTCTGTACCAGATAGGGCTGTCTCGGTTTTCACATTTGTTATTTTGTTACTTGTAGTAGTGTTACCGTTTATTCGTCTATTAAACATGTTGAACACTAGCTGCATTTTGGTCCTCTCCTTCATCCCAGGAAGAAAACCGTTGAACACAGCTGCATTTTGGTCCTCTCCTTCATCCCAGGAAGAAAACAGTGACATATATAAAGAGGTGTGCGCACGGATGCACGCGCACACACACCCAACCTGAGTTCAAAGGCTATTTAGGGTATTTCATTTACTTTCAAAGACATTTGGAAGTAATAATTTGGATATTGTTTCTTTGAAAATACAAGTGGTTGAACATTGAAATGGATTTGGAAATACACTTGGGAAGTATTAGCATGTATTTGAAACCCTTGAGCCAATGTAAGTAGCCCCAATGTGTGTGTGTGTGAGAGAGAGAGAGATGAACTGATAAATCATTTGGGTTATTGGATACTGAAATACACAAAAGTGTATTTTAAATACAAGTAATTGAATACTGTCACGTTCCTGACCGGTTTTCTGTTATTTTGTATGTGTTAGTCGGTCAGGGCGTGAGTTTGGGTGGGCAGTCTATGTTATGTGTTTCTATGTTGGTAAAGGGTGACCTGATATGGTTCTCAATTAGAGGCAGGTGGTTTTCATTTCCTCTGAGAGCCATATTAAGGTAGGTGTTTTCACATTGATTGTTGTGGGTGGTTGTCTCCTGTGTCTGTGTTTGTCGCGCCACACGGGACTGTCTCGGTTTGTTTGTACGTTCGTTCTTTTGTGTAGTCTGTTTTTCCTGTTCGTGCGTTCTTCGTTGCATGTAAGTTCTTACGTTCAGGTCAGTCTACATTCGTTTTGTTATTTTGTTTAGTATCAAGTATAGTTCGTTTTTTGTCTTGTTTAAATAAATATAATGTCATTTCACAACGCTGCGTTTTGGTCGAATCCCTGCTCCTCTTCTTCGGATGAAGAGGAGGAGGAAATCCGTTACAAATACTCCATGCATTTGAACCCAGGTCTCTTTGGTCCAAGGGGTATTTGAAATAATGTATTTGGAAAAAACTATTTGAAAATAGTGTCAAATAGTAGGCTATATTTATAGTAAATTGTTAAATACTTTCATATACTTTAAATGGAAGCAGTGGATTCTGACAAATTATTTTAAATACTCACATACACAGAAAATAAGTATTTAAAATCTCTAAATAAAAATATCCAAATACACATGTATACTGAGCAAAAATAAGGACTTTACAGAGTTACAGTTTTTAGAAGGAAATCAGTCAATTGTAATAAATTCATTAGGCCCTAATATATGGATCTCACATGACTGGGCAGGGGCTCAGCCATGGGTGGGCCTGGAAGGGCATAGCTGCACCCACTTGGGAGCCAGACCCAGCCAAGCAGAATGAGTTTTTCCTCACAAAAGGGCTTTATTACAGACAGAAATACTCCTCAGTTTCATCAGCTCTCCGGGTGGCTGGTCTCAGACGATCCCCAAGGTGAAGAAGCCGGATGAGGATGTCGTGGGCTGGCGTGGTTACATGTGGTCTGAGGTTGTGAAGCCGGTTGGACGTACTGCCAAATTCTCTAAAATGACGTTGGTCTGGTCGACATTCTTGCAGTCAGCATGCCAATTGCATGCTCCCTCAACTTGAGACATCTGTGGCATTGTGTTATGTCACAAAACTGCACATTTTAGAGTGGCCTTTTATTGTCCCCAGCACAAGGTGCACCTGTGTAATGGTCATGCTATTTAATCAGCTTGTTGATATGCCACACCTGTCAGGTGGATGGATTATCTTGACAAAGGAGAAATGCTTACTAACAGGAATGTAAACAAATTTGTGTGAAAAATCTGAGAGAAATAAGCTTTTTGTGCGTATGGAACATTTCTGGAATCTTTTTTTTCAGCTCATTAAACATGAGGCCAACCCTTTACATGTTGCGTTTATATTTTTGTTCAGTATATTTCAACCCAGGTTTGAAACACATTATCTCCCCAACATTGCTCAAATGTAAATATCCACTGCTAACAGTGCCATCACCGGTCGCAAAATGTCCTTTCATAGGATATCTGGAGGCAAAGTCATTCATATTCATGAGTTACATTGGGTGATTGGTTGAGCCTTTTTGGGTGTATGACATCAGACAGATGTGCTGCACAGCCATCTGTTTATCTTGCTCGCTGGCATGAGCAGAAAGCACGGAACGACTTGGGAAACCCAGCTTCAGCTTAATCAGAGAGCAAAGGGCGAAGCGAGAGGGTTTATTTACTCCACCCAAAATCTGTCCACGAAAATAAGACCACGAAGTAAGGAAATTTTGTATGGAGGTCAATGAGAGCATGTCGAATTTAATGAACAAAAATGGAATTGCTCATTTGCTACATGAGGCTTATTTGATCTAATAGAAGTTTTATAGTATTTAGGTTGTTACAAATGCACTCATATAAGTGGGGACACATGGCATTTTGGCAACTTCAAATGTTTTACTTTATATCAGAGTTGTTCACACGTGCATCTGCACTCTCATTGGCTAGCATGGTCCCACCTGATCGCGCTTTCTCCTGCCTGACTTCCATCTTTGAGGACATGTATTTCCATTGTTAGAGAGGTCACATAGGATTAATTCATTGTGAAATAAATGAAAGCCTCACCAGCTAGCTACCAATCTATTTAGTTTCACTGTCCAATCATTCAGAAAACGAGTCTCTAATTCTTATTTTTACCTTTCCACAAATCTGTTGCTTGATATAAGCAAGTTGACCCAAATGTATCAAAGAACAGGAAATTCACAATTAGTTGACAAGTAGTGGCAAGTGCTGATCGATTTGTGCTTTTTGAAGTCTGTTCAATTTAGGTTAGATATACACTGCTCAAAAAAATAAAGGGAACACTTAAACAACACAATGTAACTCCAAGTTAATCACACTTCTGTGAAATCAAACTGCCCACTTAGGAAGCAACACTGATTGACAATAAATTTCAAATGCTGTTGTGCAAATAGAATAGACAAAAGGTGGAAATTATAGAACATTAGCAAGACACCCCCCAAAACAGGAGTGATTCTGCAGGTGGTGACCACAGACCACATCTCAGTTCCTATGCTTCCTGGCTGATGTTTCCAGATGGCACATCAATGCGAACTGTGGCAAAAAGGTTTGCTGTGTCTATCAGCGTAGTGTCCAGAGCATGCAGGCGCTACCAGGAGACAGGCCAGTACATCAGGAGATGTGGAGGAGGCCATAGGAGGGCAACAACCCAGCAGCAGGACCGGTACCTCCGCCTAAGTGCAAGGAGGTGCACTGCCAGAGCCCTGCAAAATGACCTCCAGCAGGCCACAAATGTGCATGTGTCAGCATATGGTCTCACAAGGGGTCTGAGGATCTCATCTCGGTACCTAATCGCAGTCAGGCTACCTCTGGCGAGCACATGGAGGGCTGTGCGGCCCCACAAAGAAATGCCACCCCACACCATGACTGACCCATCGCCAAACTGGTCATGCTGGAGGATGTTGCAGGCAGCAGAACGTTCTCCACGGCGTCTCCAGACTCTGTCACGTCTGTCACATGTGCTCATGTGCTCAGTGTGAACCTGCTTTCATCTGTGAAGAGCACAGGGCGCCAGTGGCGAATTTGCCAATCTTGGTGTTCTCTAGCAAATGCCAAATGTCCTGCACGGTGTTGGGCTGTAAGCACAACCCCCACCTGTGGACGTCGGGCCCTCATACCACCCTCATGGAGTCTGTTTCTGACCGTTTGAGCAGACACATGCACATTTGTGGCCTGCTGGAGGTCATTTTGCAGGGCGCTGGCAGTGCACCTCCTTGCACTAAGGCGTAGGTAGCGGTCCTGCTGCTGGGTTGTTGCCCTCCTACGGCCTCCTCCACGTCTCCTGATGTACTGGCCTGTCTCCTGGTAGCGCCTGCATGCTCTGGACACTACGCTGACAGACACAGCAAACCTTTTTGCCACAGCTCGCATTGATGTGCCATCCTGGATGAACTGCACTACCTGAGCCACTTGTGTGGGTTGTAGACTCCGTCTCATGCTACCACTAGAGTGAGAGCACCGCCAGCATTCAAAAGTGACCAAAACATCAGCCAGGAAGCATAGGAACTGAGAAGTGGTCTGTGGTCACCACCTGCAGAATCACTCTTGTTTTGGGGGGTGTCTTGCTACTTGCCTATAATTTCCACCTTTTGTCTATTCCATTTGCACAACAGCATGTGAAATTTATTGTCAATCAGTGTTGCTTCCTAAGTGGACAGTTTGATTTCACAGAAGTGTGATTGACTTGGAGTTACATTGTGTTTAAGTGTTCCCTTTATTTTTTTGAGGAGTGTATATATTTTTATAATCACGGTTTTCTATTTCAATGTTTTATTTAATTTAATGTTAAATGCACAATGAATTATGTGGGTTGACTACTGTAACAACACAGAATAAAACAAGTAATAAATTCCATTATGGTAATGACTGCCCATACTGCTTATTACTTATCAACCATCATTTATTCACTTTACTTTACTTCAATAAAATATTTCAGTTGTTGTGTATATTACATTTGTTTTATTTGATGACTTTATTATTTCATTCCAAGACATCATCTCTACTCATCTCAACCGAGCTGCTGCCTATGCTGTGTGACAAAATCACTATTTTAAATCACTAATCACTACTTCAAAGTAAATAAGGCATTATGACTGCTGAATACTAACTATCAATCACTTAGATCATGTATTTTCAGATAGATACCCCGTGAAGCAGCTGCTCTCTATCCCTCTCGATCCTGCATTTTTCTGTCTCTTCTCTTCCTCTCCGTGTCTGCGTGCCCTGCATAGACCAGACAAGTAGGTGAGCAATGGATTATGGTCATTGTAGTTAATTAGCACGTTTTCTGCGCTAAACTAAATATCCCTAAAACTTTGCACAATTTGGGCTTGATCTGATTTATCTCTAGAAATACTGCGCATTGAGCTCAGAAGAAAATGAACGAGATGGAATTCAAATAATTGAACCGACGTCGGTCAATTAGTTGTTTCTGAAAAACAAATGTTGGTTAATCATGCAGCACTAGTCATGGCCACCGCCTAGCCAGTAAGCTAGGTAGCTACATTTAAGTAATTTAGCTAGCCTTCTAAATGCGGTGGTCCGTGGATAAACTAACAATTAGTTGAACATATGTCTGAAAATGAACTAGTTGCCAGTTATTGTTGCCCAGAGTCTAGCTAGCGGCGTCATTTGGCGTCCACAATTAGCTAACTGTTAGCTTGCTAGTTGGCTACTGCCTGGCCAGTGTGAGACAGCATGCTGGCTAGCTACATTTCAGTCAGTAGCTATCTTTCTAAATAATGCGGTGGTCACTGGATAAACTAGCTATGAGTTGAAAATATTTAGGTAAAAACAAACTAGTAGCCAATTGTTGTTGCCATTGGTGGAAATGTATCTAATCAGCTGGCTCTGAAGCCTATGTGAAATGTCTATGTATGTGCCCATGAGCGTCCGAATCTAGATGCAGTCTAGCTAACGCTAGCTAGCATTGCTAGCTGAGCTGTTTTATAAGAAAACGTCTGAGGTGCCTAGATTCCTGTAGCTAGCCGGGTCGGGGCGAAGGGACGTACTAAAGTTATACTGTTACATTGATGCTGTTGACCCGGATCACTGGTTGCTGCGGAAAAGGAGGAGGTTGAAAGGGGGGTGAGTGTAACGGATGTGAAATGGCTAGCTAGTTAGCGGGTACGCGCTACTAGCGTTTCAATCAGTTACGTCACTTGCTCTGAAACCTACAAGTAGTGTTGCCCCTTGCTCTGCAAGGGCCGCGGCTTTTGTGGAGCGATGGGTAATGACGCTTCGTGGGTGACTGTTGTTGATGTGTGCAGAGGGTCCCTGGTTCGCGCCCGTGTCGGGGCGAGGGGACGGTTTAAAGTTATACTGTTACACTAACAAACCCTCCTCTGCAACAATGTTATTGGGGTGCGGGAATATTATTTATTTTCATTTTAAGATAACTGTCATTGAAGTTGGTGGTTACTACTGGTTTTAGATCCGAGGGGAGATAAATAGTCTGTCATTGTTTTGTGTTTTGAAGTGCTCAGAAGGATGCCACACCCCCAATAAGGCTCAAACAATCACCTGAAGGATAATAATGACTTTGCCTCTGGGTATCCTGGTAAAGAAAATTTCATTCACTGGTCAACCTGACTTTGTCATTCAGCACATCTAACAAAGGGGATCCTACTATGATTGACAAAATGGGAGCATAAGGCAGTTATCACTCCAGAATAGATCATCTGGTCCATCCTTATCTCCACTGGGAGTATTGTGTTTCAGAGGAGTCAGGCAGGGCAGACATTAGTCACCTCCTTCCTGTAATGCATACAGATTCTCTCATTGAAACCAGAGATGGTCTCTAAGGGAACACAGGATGTTTCAAAATCAATATTGTTTGCCTCAATCGCCTGGCCAGCAGAAATTATGGACCGATGGACTGCAGAGCAGAGCAGAGCACTCACGCCAAGGCCCCATACTGTTGGACAGACAAAGGAGCAAAGAGGTTAAAGTTGTGGTACAGGTCAATTGTTTTAATGGAGCAATGGACAGGACAAAAATAAAGTATACACACAATACAGGACAAAACAATGGACACCAATACAGTACATACAGAGACAATAAAGTAAAGTGATGGACACACATGGATCATCCCACCAATAAAGTGCCTTTTGGGAAGTGTAATTATTTTTTTCATTTTTTTTTCAGAAAATGTTTACATTCTGTCATAAAGAGCAGATGTTCAACTTCATAAAAACATGTGTCTATCTGCTAATTAAGCACCAATTAGTAACAGGGCTGACTCTAACAAGGTTGCCGATTTCATCTTAAATCAGCCATAAATCCCCTTGTAACATGGGAATAGTTTGACCATATTAAAATTAGTTCAGGTACAGGGTTGACTTTAAAATGAGGGACAGACAAAAATGTATCACATAAATTAAATAAATAAAAAATCTCCAGAAATGACTATGTTAAAGCAATAGCATAATTGGGGCTTTACAATGATGCTGAAAACTTGCAGACATAGTGGTCAAAGGGACGCAAAAGGCACTATGTGGAATAACCCACATATTATCGGTACATACACAATTCACTTTACACATTTTGAGGAAATTGGTCAGAGGTTATTGGAAGGTGTTTATTTTTAGGACTGTTCTCTCACTTTGTCTTCTGAGCTGCAACAGATTTACCTGGTATAATTACTGTGCCAGGGGATGAAACAGATGCCTCTTCATCACTTCTCCCCATATTGCTAAAGCTCTTGAAAAACTTGATGTTATTCATGCCTGGATGTCTGCTATTCTCACAAGGCTTTGAAGAGAGTAGAGACAGAAGCCTGGAGATTCAAAGCCACAGCCAGACATTGTCCAGATTACTGAAATGTGGCTCTAATGCCTTTTTAACTAAACGTGGCGCACATTACTAAACATTTTTCTAGGCATTTTAAAGCATAACTGTTAGAGTAGCTAGACCTTCTGTAGATTGAGAGGAATTATTCTCTGTCAGCACTGTGCAGTGACTGATGGGCACTTTTCCAGATGGTCACTGAAGGAGATCTCTCAAGGCAAATGCTTAAAGGTCCAATGCAGCCATTTTTATCTCAATATCAAATCAGTTCTGGATAACAATTAAATACCTTACTGCGATTGTTTTCAATTAAAATGGTCAAAAATGAGCAACAATAGCTTCTGAGCAAAGAGCCATTTCTCAAGCAAGAATTTTGCTATGACTGTCTGGTTGTGGTCTGAGTGGGGAGGGGAAAAATGAAGACGAGTTGGTATTGGCAGAGAGGTTTGGAACTCTCTTTCTTATTGGTCAATTCACTAATTTACCGTCTGATGATGTCACCAAGCAGGCCAAAACTCCATCACACCAAAACAGGCAGAAATTTCAGGCACACCTTTCAAACAGCTCTTGCACTAGAAGGGCAAAATTATCATACATTTTAAATTTTCGCCGTATTATTCCAACCTCGCAATGTGGAAATATATCTTAAACACAGGAAAATCACGTTTTTGACGACAAACGGTGCCTGAAACCATCAGCAACCTATCCCGATGATGGGGTTTTGGATCAAATTAGATCATCCCTCCCTTAGTTCTCCTTTTCCATCTACCACTGTCTTTCTGCCTCAATTTCTCTATCTCCGTTTTATTTTTCCCATCCTTATCTGGCTCTCATCTCTCTCACCCTCTATCTTTCTCTTTCTTGTGTCTTATACCCTTCTCACTCTCTCCCCTCTCTCTCTCACTCTCTCTTTTCTTTGTCCCTCTCACTCTTTCTGTCTGCGTGTAAGGAGTGGGTCACAGCTGAAAAGGTCAGAGCACATGTATCATATTATTTTAGATGTGGCAATAAGAAATTGTCAAGGAGGATAAGCTGCAATGTGTAGCTCTCTAGGAGAGGGGGGGGGGGGGCGAATAAAATAAGAATTGTGGGCAGGCAGCCATAAAATGTAAGATGAATTTGGAGAAATTCAGAGGGAGAAATTATTATCGCTTGAAAAATAGAGAACAACTCTTGGAGAAGCTGCTGAATCAGGAGTGTTTTCAGATTTTTTAAATAATAAACAAAGATTTACATATTGAATACTTGAATATAGGTTACTGATATCCTTGCTGATTCATGTAATACAGTGTTATTATGCAGAGTCATGTTTTCCCTTTCATATTGGTAATCGTATTTGAATGCATAAATTATGATTATGACTTTAATTTTAGCACCCAACAACCTTATAAAGATTTAGCTCTATGCTATATTATGTAAGGCGTCCCTGTTGAATTATCAATCGGAAGAAATGAACCACAAAATTGAAACAATGTGCAATACATACTGTATTTGCATTGTTACATACAGTAATACAGTAATAGTGTGTGTGATAAAGAAGGGTGTGCCACCCTGAGCCCAGACTCACATCACAGTGTTCAGTCAGGCAGAGCTCAATAATGGTGCCACCCTGTCTCGCCTTCCTATAATATACTCTCCACACGCTCTATTGAGAGGAAGGGCTGGGCGGCCTGCCATGTGATCTATTCCACTACTGCCCATTCAACAGTGCTGCAGCTACTTTGAAGTCATTAGGACCCTACTCAGCCTACAATTGACTTTTGTCTGAGAAGTGCATCAAGAAACAACAACCCCATCATTTGTACTGTACGTATTAAGGCTTTTTGAGGAGAGATGCTCAACACTTTTATCACACTACTTATAGGCTACTAACCTTGCTTTCTATATTTTTGATCATGCTGCTTTTTTCAGTCTGCTTTTGAGTCACTTGTTTTTGGTTGTTGGTTTGAACTGCATTGATAGGTCTTCAGTACAAAATATGAGTGTTTGTAGATAATATCTTATGATTAGATAATATCTCATGTTTATGTCTGCATAGAGCTCTCTACCACTAGGTATGATCATATCAATAGAGTTAGAGAGATTTCCAAGCACACAGTTTGTCTCACCCCCATCGAAGAACCATTATAGGATAAGTAGCAGCCAGCCATTATGTCATGTATAATTTATTTACTTAAATGACAGCCCTTCTGGTGTTCAATGTACTCACACACTATCACCTATGACCCATTAATACCCATGTTGTTTTACTGCAGTAATTGAGAACCAGACTTCTCTTGCAATTAGCAACCATCCTCCCCTCTACCACTGCTTCAGCTGCTCACCAGTGAGATATTGCCTAAGGCATCAAACGCATTTCATCATCCTCCTATTTCACTGACTCACTCTGAGGCAGGCATATGATATGAAGTTTCCTTTGGCAGATTCACCCCAATAAATCAAAAGAGTTGTTTTGTAGCTTACAGTATGATTGTCTCCTCTTTCTCAGAGGACAGGGATGACACAGAGAGAGGGAGAGAGAGAGAGGAGAACTGTTTCACATCACTACAGGGGCCTCCTCCAGTCAATAAACATCAGAAAAAAGACCAGCCTTCCTCTCACTGCCTTTTCAGAAGAGCACATTAATATTCAGAGATGCCTCAAGGAGCAGAAGTAGAAACACGCGGAGGAAGCTCAATAAAGGAAAGCTACCTCAGTGTCCCTATATTGCTGAGCACAACGGGGGACTGATTGGTTGCTGATACTTTTAGACAAGTTGTTGTGACATTTGATGCCTTGAACCTACGCTTGAGGCACTGTACCAAGCATGGCACTCTGTTACATTTTGAATACAATTCTAGTTGTTTTGTAGGCATTATCTGACATAAATAGGCAGCATGTCCATGAGATTGAAACTTTGTATGAAAACTGAAATAAGTGTAAGTCTTGATTACATCTGCTCTGTACAGACACACGCATACATACACAAACGCTAAAATGTGCACGCTGCACCCATGTACATTGTAATATTGCTGTATAGTGGCATTATACCTGTTGTATTGTAGTGGTGTAATTATGTTATACGATGTACTGTTTTAGCTTTTGTTTTATGTGTGATGTACTGTAAGTGCCTTAATGTGTTTGGACCCCAGGAAGAGTAGCTGCTGCCTTGGTCGCAGCTAATGGTTATCCCTAAAAAATACAAATACAAATCTGCTCTACCTTTGGGTTCAAACGAATGTAATTGTCTCAAACTAACCTCATTATTTTACCAAATTACAGTAAAGATGTTCATCCTGAGTTAATTAATCCCGTCGGTCTGCTTTCTGACCCAAAGTCATCAGTATGTTCCACACAGCATGGGCTTGGCTTTCAAAACCTCATTAAACAAGCGGTCTTTGGCCAAAGAGGATAGAGCTGACTGAGAGAATGTAGCAAATTGCTCCATTCGGCCACGGTGGATTTCTCCATGTCAGTGTTTCAGTGCGAGGTTGTCATTCCAGCTATCACCCAGAGCAGCTGAGACCAGTCAAGGGACACCCTACAACAACCCCCTCAGACTGGACACCACAAATGGTTAACCTTATGAATGCAAAATGTCAAAATGCATTTAACTGTCGCACAAAGTGCAACAACACAGCAGTGCTTTATGTTACGAGATAAGTGATGAATGGAAGTTTTTTTTTAAAACAAACGTCTGATCAAATGCTGGACAAACTTTATTAAATACACCTTACCCTTGTTAGTCTCAGAGTTTCCTCTCAGGTTGATTCATGTGACCTGGGTTCCTCACACCCTAAATCAGATAACAGTAATTAAGTGTCTATCAGATAAGTGATTGGCTATCACCGCCAGAGAGTCACACTGCAAGCCAACCCAGTTTCTTATCTATAATGTTCATATGCAGGAAAACATTTTCCAAGGTAGGGACACTCTGGAATGACTGATTTGTTTCTTTAGCATTTTCCATGTGTGTCAGAGCCGAGATGCCCAGTAGATATGCTTTACTGGGACATACAGACACGAAGTGTTCTGACGTATTGTGACAGGCCAGGAGGGAACCATTATAGCCATCTGTCACACAGTACCTTAATAAACAGGAAGCTGTCATCTAACATCCTGTTGACTTCCTCCCATGCCACTTCCTTTTGATATCAGCTCTGCCCTGTGATGGATGGCTCCATTTTGGTATATATGTAACATCAAACAAAAATATGGATGAAACACACATGGCCTTTTTTCTGAGGACTTTAACAATTACTGTATGCAGAATTCATAGTATCTCAATGACGATGTTTTCCTAAGCGTATGAAATGTTGAGATGTACACAGCATTCATGGATGTTATATGTCTAACTACATGGTTGAGTTGATAAACAATGCCTGGTCAGGGATGTCTTTGTGGTTTTCTGTTTGAATGAGCATGGCGCCAGAGGAGGTCACCCAGAGTAATAATGCCACAACCCTATAGAGACAAATGTTCAGTAACACCAAGTGGAAAACAACAGACACTCCAAAGGACAGATGGGATCTGGGATCTACAGAAGGGGCCGAATTTCTCGCAAGGCTGCCTCATTATTACGTCATTCAGATTAATGAGGTAATGCTGAGGAAATGTTTACGGCAGTTTTCTCACTTTTTGGTTCAAGTGAGCCACCAGTAAAGGTCCCACCACTCACTACTTACGGGCGTATCTGTTCAACCGCACGGGGGCGCTAGAGAGTCAATAAGACGTGACAGACTGCTGGAGGTCTGGACAAACAATGTGACATGCAATGTTTTTCCATGTCTACAGGATAACACTGACATGCACAATTTATTGAATGCATCAGTAATGGAATGAGTGGCACACAGCCTTGGGAGACACAAACCAATTATTTGTGCGGAAATGAAAGTCTGCCAGTGGAAAGAAATGGGCAAAAGCAATTATGCACAAAACATAGATCAAAGACACTGCCAATGTGTCATTAAATTCACAATTGTTGAGGCCAAATATGGATACCAATGTTTGGCACGAATAATAGGTTTCTTATAATTACATATTGTACCAAAACCTGGGTTATGTGACATGATATTAGGGGAGACCGGGATGGTTGCAACACCATTTTTGTCAATTTCTCAGAGATTGTTAGAGCTACGTCATTCAAAATGTGATAGGAACAACTTCCATCTGTCTGCTCCAAATTGGTATTGGTATTATCACTAAATCCAACAGACAAGGTGTGACTTTGTCTCAAATGCAAGGAGAGTTCAATTGTAACAGGGCTTAGGGTGAAATGTAACACTTTGAAAAAATGCTTGAATCATGACATGCAACAAGATATTGAAAGCGTTTGAGAACATGAGAACAACATTGCCATGTTAAACATTTTGTGTGGCAGAAATAATCATTTGAGCTGTTCAAACTTTAGCATTGCTAACTTACGCCAAGTATATCTACACAAACTGGTTATATACCTGAAATAAGTTTGGTGAATCTAACTACAAAGCAGGTGATGCCATCACAAAAAAAAAATACTTTGTTACTTCAAAATGTGATTTTTGTCAATCAAATTTGCAGAGTTATTCACAGGGTATCGCTTCGTCACATGAGGGTTGCGGACTAAACTGAACATGTGCAGTGAGTCACATGATGTTAGCTTGTTCCTGATTGGAGTATTTGAGAGTGTTACAACTATCCCGTGTTACAATCATGCCCGGTCTCACCTACTTCTTATTCATCCCAGCTAGGAGGCCAACTCTGATTAGTGGTGTGGATGTGAACAGCTAGACAGAGAAACACCTGGTAAAAACCCTGAGAGGGTAAAAGCGTACTAAGCAGGGAGACTCTGCCTGCCTATGTAATCTAGGTGATATGTCACTCAAACGAACAAGACGAAACAGCAAACACCGTGGCACGACAACACGGCATCTCAGAAGCTTGTTTACCTGCAGTCTATCACTGACAAATGGTGGATAATGTGTCACACTACGACTTTGGTGATATTATTTTTGCGGAATAGAATAACAGAATATATAGCTCTCGCTATCAAAGTACTACACATTCATTTAATTTACATTTACATTACATTTAAGTCATTTAGCAGACGCTCTTATCCAGAGCGACTTACAAATTGGTGCATTCACCTTATGACATCCAATTTACTTTATACCCATGTAATTGTGGCCCTATCTCTTAAACAGGAAAACACATACAGTACCAGTCAAAAGTTTGGACACCTACTCATTTAAGGGTTTTTCTTCATTTTTACTTTTTTCTACGTTGTAGAATAATAATGAAGACATAAAAATTATGAAATAACACATATTATGGAATCATGTCGGAACAAAAAAAGTTTTAAACAATAGATTTTAGATTCTTCAAAGTAGCCACCCTTTGCCTTGATGACAGCTTTGCATGCTCTTGGCATTCTCTCAACCAGTTTCATGAGGTAGTCACCTGGAATGCATTTCAATTAACAGGTGTGCTTTGTTAAAAGCTAATTTGTCGAATTTCTTTCCTTATTATTGCGTTTGATCCAATAAGTTGTGTTGTGACAAGGTAGGGGTGGTATACAGAAGATAGCCCTATTTGGTAAAAGACCAAGTCAATATTATGGCAAGAACAGCTCAAAGTGGTGCAGTCGCAAAAACCATCAAGCGCTATGATGAAACTGGCTTTCATGAGGACCGCCATAGGAAAGCAAGACCCAAGTTCATTAGAGCTACCAGCCTCAGAAATAAGTTCAAGTAACAGACATATCACAACATCAACTGTTTAGAGGAGACTGCGTGAATCAGCCCTTCATGGTTGAATTGCTGCAAAGAAACCACTACTAAAGGACACCAATAAGAAGAAGAGACTTGCTTGTGCCATGAAACACGAGCAATGGACATTAGACCAGTGAAAATCTGTCCTTTGGTCTGATGAGTCCAAATCTGAGATTTTTGATTCCAACCGCCATGTCTTTTTGAGACGCAGAGTAGGTGAACAGATGATCTCTGGATGTGTGGTTCCCACCATGAAGCATGGAGGAGGAGGTGTGATGGTGCTTTGCTGGTGACACTGTCAGTGATTTATTGAGAATTCAAGAAACACTTAACCAGCATGACTACCACAGCATTCTGCAACGATATACCATCCCATCTGGTTTGCGACTATCATTTGTTTTTCAACAGGACAATGACCCAGCACACCTCCAGCCTGTGTAAGGGTTATTTGACCAAGAAGGAGAGTGATGGAGTGCTGAATCAGATGACCTGTTCTCCACAATCACCCAACCTCAACCCAATTGAGATGGTTTGGGATGAGTTGGACCACAGAGTGAAGAAAAAGCACCCAACAAGTACTCAGCGTATGTGGGAACTCCTTAAAGACTGTTGGAAAAGTATTCCAGGTGAAGCTGGTTGAGAGAATGCCAAGAGTGTGCAAAGCTGTCATCAAGGCAAAGGGTGACTACTTTGAAGAATCTCTCAAATATAAAATATATTTTGATTTGTTTAACACTTTTTTGGTTATTAAGTGATTCCAGAATATGTGTTATGTCATACTTTAGATGTCTTCACAATTATTATACAATGTATAAAATAGTACAAATAAAGTAAAACCTTTGAATGAGTAGGCGTGTCCAAACTTTTGACTGCTACTGTATTCCTGAGTCAAAAGTTATGGTTAATACCGTGATTTAATATTACAAAAAATAATATTGACTTGAAAGTATATAATGTGGTGTTTTAGTTAAGTGAGCAGTGAGTCTGTGTCTGGCTGAGAGCACCATGATCTTGTTGTCCCTGGTCAAAGGGCTCCTCTCTCTGCAGGCAGAGAGGCAGAGAGAGAGATAGGGCTGGTTAAAGTTTAACCCTGCAGGCTCATAAAGCAGCTGCGGGACAGTGAACCTTTGGAGTTTGATATGATGTGATGACAGAATCACCCCAGTGACACGTTGCTAAATTCCCCAGAATGAAGGACTGAGTCTTCCGGGTGTTGATCTCTGGAATTGCTCAGGTAAGCTTTGCTCCCTAACTCTTACTTGCTGTGTGTCTGCTGCTTTGGAGTCTTGTAAAAAAAAATAAGCTCCCCTTGGAGATCTGCTCTCTTAGCACTGGGGATGTTTTTCATGTGACAGATCTAACTGATCACCTGTGGTCAAATGTTGTGTTTGGTGACTCGTATGGTTCTGAGCACACGGTCAAGGTAAGAAAGCAGAGGGAGAGGGAGGCACGGTTAGATGGTTTCATGCAGATGTTTGGAAACATCTTTGATTCAAACAGTGGGGTGTCATTTTCTGTTAATCGTGTTGATGTTGAAGGTGTCACATGTGTGGCGGGGAAAAGACACGTTTGAAATGGTCATTTTAATTCAGTCGTTTATAGCCGGTATATCATTTTTATTTGTCAATTGTTGATTCTATGACAGTAGGGCATAGTGTTCACAGTACAGTTTCAGATAAGACAAACTGATTAACAGTAGCTCTTTCAACTGAAATGTAATCCTATTAAATACACCTACCACTACCTACCACATACATACCGTAAGGTATGGTATGTAGGCCAGATGCCAATGAACATATGGAACCTTAGTCATAGCTCCATTTTAACTTCGAAGTCCAGTGGAAAAAACACATAACCCAGTAAACATTAAAGGGGCTTTTCTCAAAAGGACAGATAATTCATAAAACGTGTGACTAAAGACTCCAAAAGGGATATAAGTCTGAACTATTTGATATCATTTGTATTATAAATCTTTTCGGACTAATTTTTCCAGCAGCAGCAGCGGCCAACCCAGTGGCCTTCAGCCCTGTGTGTATTTAGCCTCAGTCAACAAAGCTCCTAAAAGCAGGTACTGATCACTGCCAGATAAGCCTCCGTCTAGTTATCTTGTTTACGCAAACGGTAACCAGGCTATCGTGAAGAGAGCCCCAGACAGAGTGAGAATAAGAGAAAGAGAGAGAGTGTAATGGAGTTCTGTAGTATTATGTTCACTCAGGGCCTACCCTCATAACAACGCCTTCTCTCCAAGCCACCCAGAACATAAATAGAACATAAAGACCGTTTTCCTCCCCAGGTGTTTACCTAGGCTTAAAGTGGCACCCGCGTAACCCAATACCTCATATTTGACAGTAGAGATTCATTGAGGGTGTTTCTTGGTCAGGGAATAGAAGAGTGATGTTGCCATGGCTGGCTGCCTACGCTAATGTTCTGCTAGCGAATGATTAGGCAATAACTCATCTCTCTAGACACAGGCCTGGAGAGTATCATAATGGCAGCTAATACTGAATTCACAGATGAAAATACATGACCTGGGTCCCAGTATTGTTACTGATGACATTGTGAACAAACGATCTGAAATCTGAAATGAGAGAGTGAAACCATATCACCTCTGGCTTGACTGTCGGTGAAGGATGGTGCTCGACCCGAGAGCAGGTCTACTCCAGTATTTTATATTTTGCCTGGTGTCTTGACATTTACAACAAAGCCTTCCAGACAGCCGTTGAGGAGAGTGATGAGGAGTGAACTGTGAAAACAAAGCCATCTGTGGGCTTGTGTGTGTTGGCAGAATTGAATTGCTTTGACTGTATTTGGAAACATTTCAAGGTGAAAAAGACAGTGTGTGCATGACATCATAATTTCCGTCATGATTGGCACTTGAGAACGTTTGAAGATCGTTTGAGTGGCCGTCACCCCTCACGTACCCTTTGACCCCTTCTGAGTGGAGCCTTGTCGTCAGACTGGAGCCTTGTCGTCACTAGCAGGCCTCTCTTTGATCCATATGTGTAGAAAGAAACAGAGACAGGCCTCTCAATCAGGATGGAAATGATTGCAACACTCAGAGTTGCCTGTTTACTGTATCGTCCTGATAATTTAATCAACCTCTTACCAACAAAAAAGGATTGTCTTGAGGTAGCCTATAGTGTGCTAGTGTTGGGCGTCTTGTGTCTTGTGATTGGCCATTGAAAATCAAAAGGCTTGATTAAGGGACCCTTATTCAAAGCTGTTGCATAAATACTTCATGTATGTCTTATGTAACAGTACATGAGTGAGTGGGGTGGATATAGATTGAGACAAAAGTGGCCTCAGTGGTGGTCTGCTGTTCCTGTGGTTGGCTGAGTTTCGTTAATAATTACATAGCTGTCCTTGACAGGGAACTGAATGAAATAGGCTTCTCTACATGTCGTCATGACATGGAGCAATGGCATTAGTGCATAACAACTGAGTACATGTTGAAGGTGCTATTCAGCCAAAATCATACCTGATCATTCTGTAAAGGTAATCATTCTGTAAAGGTGACCATTCTGTAAAGGCAATCATTCTGTAAAGGTTACCATTCTGTAAAGGTAATCATTCTGTAAAGGTAATCATTCTGTAAAGGCAATCATTCTGTAAAGGCTAAATTGTACTTATGAGCAAATGTATCTCACAATACAGAGCACAATTGTCTTGCTATAAGTGTGATACATTACTGAAGGTCTGAACCAGTTCAAGAGATTATGCCTAAAAAGTGAAAATAGTAACAAAAGAAGGCTTAGGCATGGTAACAGTGTGATTTGGTGACCTATTGAGCTCCAGTTCAGTCAGGTAACTGTATGGGTTGTTCAGCGATGTCACTGATGTGTTCTGAATTGTGATTTAATTTCAGTGAGCACCCCTAATTTTGCTGATTTATTGCTGACAATCGCTCTCAATGGAATCTAATCAAAAATCCGGGGATGGACTGACGGGCATGCAGAAAGAGGTGTCGCTGCGTGCACTCATTCAGCGCACAGGATATCAATTATTGCAGGTAGGAACCAGACCCCAATCATTTAGGCCTTTCACCCAGTATATGGCCAATGCACAGTGTTGGATACTATCATATGGCCCCCGCACAAAAGTCATCCTTCTTTATGGAGTTTGTGTGCAATGTGAGGAAGTGGGGCTCTGATAAAATCCAACGCCTATCCATCAGTTTCAAACCTATTTTCGCTTGGCCTCGGTCATGACAAGTGATAATGGGGCACCACCCTGTGGTGGAAGAGACAAACAACTGGATCCCTTTGGCCGTTATTGCTGCAGTCTGGCCCCTGGCAATTTAATTTGATTGGTGATTCTACAGCTCATACTTTATTGCTATGCGGATTGTCTGGGCAATTTGTGCACAACTACAAGATCATACCAAATGAAGATATCAGGGAGATTTCTATATGAATGCTCCAATCTCTCATTCGGAATGAAACCTGCATTACAAAAGGGCTTTGAAGTGGTAGGAAATCCTTACAAACCCTGTGCTACTGGTTACTCATTACAGTTTTGTCCACAGGAGAATGGTCAGAGGAGGTACGGCGGGCCCCCTCCAGGCTGGGAAGGCCCTCCCCCAGAGAGGGGCAGTGAGATCTTTGTGGGGAAGCTACCCAGGGACCTCTTCGAGGATGAGCTGGTCCCCCTCTGTGAGAAAGTAAGAGATGTTTGCCAACTTAAAACGGTTGCCAAAGTGTAACCTGTTGTATGTCCTTGTTTTCAAAATAAATCCCCTTTCTACTCACAGTTTGGGAAGATCTATGAGGTCCGGATGATGATGGACTTCAACGGCAATAATAGAGGATATGCATTTGTTACCTTCACCACCAAAAATGAAGCTAAGACCGCCATGAAACAGCTCAATAACTATGAAATCAGGTAAGCAATCACATGACACAATGAAATGAAATGGAGAAAAAGCCCTGTGAAGCCTAATGGTCAGCTACCAGAAACATATGCCCGAGTCATGGAAAACTCATTGCAGGACTACGAACACTCTCTTCATCAGCATGCAGCAACAATATCGGATTTCATTGTGTACATTGTTGACAAACTAAATCAATCTTCCCATTCAATTCAATCTGTTTCCTCTCCAGGAACGGAAGGCTCCTAGGAGTGTGTGCCAGTGTGGACAACTGTCGTCTTTTTGTGGGGGGAATCCCCAAATCCAAGAAGAGAGAGGAGATCCTGATGGAGATGAAGAAAGTGACAGATGGGGTGTTGGAGGTGATTGTTTACCCCAGTGCTGCGGACAAGACCAAGAACAGGGGCTTCGCCTTTGTGGAGTACGACAGTCACCGTGCTGCAGCCATGGCCAGGAGGAAACTACTGCCAGGTACTGGGCCCTTATTTTATACTATTAACAGTCATAGTACTGAGAATCGCAGTCAGTCTAAAAACAGCATCATTGTAACATAATCCTATGGAAGGATATACACTGCTCAAAAAAATAAAGGGAACACTTAAACAACACAATGTAACTCCAAGTCAGTCACACTTCTGTGAAATCAAACTGTCCACTTAGGAAGCAACACTGATTGACAATAAATTTCACATGCTGTTGTGCAAATGGAATAGACAAAAGGTGGAAATTATAGGCAATTAGCAAGAAACCCCCAAAAAAGAAGTGATTCTGCAGGTGGTGACCACAGACCACTTCTCGGTTCCTATGCTTCCTGGCTGATGTTTTGGTCACTTTTGAATGCTGGCGGTGCTCTCACTCTAGTGGTAGCATGAGACGGAGTCTACAACCCACACAAGTGGCTCAGGTAGTGCAGTTCATCCAGGATGGCACATCAATGCGAGCTGTGGCAAAAAGGTTTGCTGTGTCTGTCAGCGTAGTGTCCAGAGCATGGAGGCGCTACCAGGAGACAGGCCAGTACATCAGGAGACGTGGAGGAGGCCGTAGGAGGGCAACAACCCAGCAGCAGGACCGCTACCTCCGCCTTTGTACAAGGAGGTGCACTGCCAGCGCCCTGCAAAATGACCTCCAGCAGGCCACTTGTGTGGGTTGTAGACTCCGTTTCATGCTACCACTAGAGTGAGAGCACTGCCAGCATTCAAAAGTGACCAAAACATCAGCCAGGAAGCATAGGAACTGAGAAGTGGTCTGTGGTCACCACCTGCAGAATCACTCCTTTTTTGGGGGTGTCTTGCTAATTGCCTATAATTTCTAGCTTTTGTCTATTCCATTTGCACAACAGCATGTGAAATTTATTGTCAATCAGTGTTGCTTCCTAAGTGGACAGTTTGATTTCACAGAAGTGTGATTGACTTGGAGTTACATTGTGTTGTTTAAGTGTTCCCTTTATTTTTTTGAACAGTGTAGTATATCATATTGGATGATAACTCTGAGACTTTTGACTATGAAAACCAATTTGGGTCTTACGACTTTGGGTGGGCTGATTGGCTGAAATGTTGAACTTCCTGATCTTCTACCCCAGGGAGGATCCAGCTGTGGGGACACGCCATCGCTGTGGACTGGGCGGAGCCTGAAGTGGAAGTGGACGAGGACACCATGGCAACGGTGAAGATTCTCTATGTGAGGAACTTGATGCTGGCTACTACAGAAGAGACCATCGAGAAGGAGTTCAACAGCATCAAACCAGGCAGGTTCAGTTACAGTACAGCCAGACAGTGTGTCACGTTTGGGTTCAACAACGAGTTTCTGTACGTGACCGTGTGTTGTAATGGGGTTGATAAGCGGATGTATGTTAACGATCCACAGGTGCTGTAGAGAGAGTGAAGAAGATCAGAGACTATGCCTTTGTCCATTTCACCCAGAGAGAGGACGCGATAAGCGCCATGGACGCAGTGAACGGAAAGGTATAATCTCTAACACTTTCTCTCTCACGGGCCTCTCTCTCGCACCGGTCTATCCCAGGACATGTAATGTTATGACGACACGTGCTTCTATCTAAAGTGACTCCCAGTTAACCATACACGCAATATCAATACATGCAACTCATGTGGGAATCAAACTCACATCAGTCAGGCTCCAGCCACTCAGCCACCAGAACCAAGCAATATCACACAACAATGCACAATCCAGCCACACAACCATCCTCTACACTGAACAGTTACTAAATGTCAACTCCTCCCCTAGCTGGTGGATGGCTCTCCCGTGGAGGTGACCCTGGCCAAGCCGGTGGATAAGGACAATTATGTGCGCTACACCCGGGGTACAGGTGGCCGAGGTGGGGCCCTGCTCCAGGGGGAGTACACCTACACACTGGGCCAGGTGTATGATCCCTCAGCAGCCTACCTGGGTGCCCCAGTGTTCTACGCCCCACAGGCATATGCTGCTATTCCTAATCAGTTCCGCTTCCCCAGTGCCAAGGGGCATGTGGGTGGCCGTGGCCTGGTGCGCACACCCTCGGTTAGAGGTGGGTACCCTCTCTCTGCTTCCTCTCCACAGACAATCAGTGAGAGACAAATATATATGGCAATTTATCTACCAATCTTTGTCTTTGAGTACCTGACTTGATCAATGATATCTGCTATAATCACTTGAGAGATCCAAATCCAACCAGCCTCGATGGGTAGATTCCAACATCAGCACTTCACTGAAAGATTAAACTGAAATGACTTTGGTCTAAATTGCAATGAATGGTTTTAATCACAGCATGTTCTAAAATACTTAATTCAAATGTTAAACAAGGCTGGAACCAAATACACATTTGCAATGATACAGTATATTTTCTTTCATTTATGTCTACGTTTGATCTCCTAATAGAGATAAGTTACCCATTTTCATGCATTTAGCACTGTGCTGTACTGCTTTATTTATAGTAAGGCACATTTATAGTAAGACACCTCTAAGGAATACCTAGGATAGGATAAAGTAATCCTTCTGACCCCGCCCCCCCCCCCTTTAAAAGATTTAGATGCACTATTGTAAAGTGGCTGTTCCACTGGATATCTTAAGGTGAATGCACCAATTTGTAAGTCACTCTGGATAAGAGCGTCTGCTAAATGACTTAAATGTAAATGTAGTAGAAATAGATTTGGGATGTCTGACTCATTTAAAATGTGCTCTCCATGGCTGCATATTACAGTCTAGTATGACAAGTGCGATCATTCAATTAAGTTGGATTTGGGGGGAATTGAACATGTTGAAAATGGAATCATTGAAATGAATGACGACCCCCCAAAAATAATCAAAATAACGCCACAGCTTTAAGCGGTGAAAATGAGAATCGCTGTACTGTGCCGGCCTGGATGACACCATAATCAGTGTTTACATCGTCTTGATGGCCCCCAGGTGATTTCTGGTGATTTTGATTGGATTTAATGCCTTCTTGCATTCCTAGAAATTTACATGAATGTACCTGTAGGGGCAGCGGGGGTGCGCGGAATGGGTGGTCGCGGATACCTTGCCTACGCAGGTGTAGGCCGAGGCTGTGCCACCTACCAACTAAAGACAGACAAGCACCCCGACGACAAGCTCTTTGACCTGCTGCCGGGCATGGAGCTCACGCCCATGAACCCTGTGTCTATGAAGCCTCCCGGTATCAAACATGCGCCACAGGTACACACCTCCCGGACGAGGCAATGCATGAGAACTGCATGATGAGGAACAAACACACACACGCACCCACACACTTACTTATTAGCCCTAAATAAGGTATACAGAATTCTGCTCACTCAATAATTGAATGATGCAGAAAAACAATGTCATATCATTGAATGATCTATGGATATGTATCGATTCGTATACTATCTTCCAGATCTTGGAGGATGTGTGCCAGAAGAACAACTGGGGGCAGCCAGTTTACCAGCTTCACTCTGCCATCGGACTTGATCAAAGGCAACTGTTCCTCTACAAAGTCACCATTCCGGCTCTGGCCACCCAATACCCTAATGTGTAAGAAACACAGACATACTTTGGAGTCTACTGTACACATCAGTTATGTTTTCAGTAGTGGCTTCCTATATCGAAGGACCCCTTTGGATAACATAACCTTTAAAAGAAGTTCACTTTTTTGTATTTTTTTTTACCAAATCTGTATTTTGGATGTAAATGGCATGTTACAGAAGTGCCCAAACACCTTCTTTGCGATTCCACTTGGTTTTGACAAACGTAATCCACCAGCAATAAAACTATTCGTGCTAGTTAAGAAGTTGCAAGGGCACAGATAAAACATGAACAAAGACTCCGAATACACCCAAACATTGTCATTTTAGAAACGGCAACGCTCTCAGTATAGCGATGCAGGTCTTTAGATGTCGCACACATGAAATTGTGTCATTCCCAACTTTATCCGCAACGTTATATTCCATGTCAGGCATGTGGTGCGTGCGACTCGAGCGATACTTCTTCCGTGTAGCTCGCGCATGCGCACACAGAAAGGTAGGCTCTAGCTCCTGGGTGGGCGACTCCAGTCCTCCAGGGCCTGATTGGTGTCACACTTTTTCTCCATCCCTAGCAAACACAGCTGATTAATCAAATTGCGTTCTAAACTGAAGATCATGATTAGGTGATTATTGGAGTCAGGTGTGTAAAGCTGGAGCTGGGGAAAAACTGTGACACCAAATAAGGCCGTCGAAGGACTGGAATTGCCCACCCCTGCTATAGCTCGAGTCACACAACATGGAAAAAACGTTGTGGATAAAGATTGTAATGACACAACCGCTGAATAAGCATGAGGAAGTCTATCGCTAGTGTGGTCAATTTCTAAAGCCAAGTGAAATCGCAAAAAGAGCAAGTGTCTGGGCTCTTCTATTACATACCATTTACATACATACAACATCAACTTCTTTAACCTTCTCTCCCTTCTTTCCTCCAGGCATCCGTTCACCCCAGCCAAGCTGTGTACAGCTGTGGATGAGGCCAAGGTTCATGCTGCGGAGCATGCCCTGCAGACCCTGGGGCTGCAGACAGAGGGCGCTGAGGCCTCCTCTGCAGCAGTAGCTGCATTCTCAGGTATGTTGTAATTTATTTATTATTTACCTTTATTTAACAAGCCACGTCAGTTAAGAACAAATTCTTATTTACAATGATGGCCTAGGAACAGTGGGATAACTGCCTTGTTCAGGGGCAGAACGACATTTTTACCTTGGCAGCTCGGGATTCCATCTAGCAACCTTTTGGTCACAGACCCAACACTCTAACTACTAGGCTACCTGCCTCCCCCAAAGGTCAATAAGACTAACCATCATCCAACCCTTTCTCTAGAGTAGGTCGCTAGCCTAGAACCACATAATGGTATACACTACATATACTAACCAAACCAAAAGGCTATCCGGCCTTCGCCGTGACAACCCGTGGAGACGGTTATGGAGTGTTCTAAGTTCTAGTGCCACCCTGGAACCTCATTAATGACATTCTGGCAAGTGCTAGTTTGTGATAGGTTCTAGAAAATAGGTATCATACAGACACAATAACAGCAAGAAATGAGATTAAACTACTTAAATGTACGTAATTTCTCCTGATCTGCAGGTTACACAATAGCGAACACCTCAGCCTCAGTAGCTGCCTCCCAGCTCAAACAGGCTGTCACCCTGGGCCAGGACCTGACAGCATACGCTACCTACGAGGGCTATCCGGCCTTCGCCGTGGCAACCCGTGGAGACGGTTATGGAGTGTTCTAAGTTCTAGAGCCATCCTGGAACCTCGTCTCAGTCACCAGCATTCTTTCTTAGTATATACATTCTCAGTCTGTGTAAAACTTATGTAGTATCCATTATGTCAATTTCATTTGATTGTGTTGATCTATTTAGTGGTAGAGGACCACAATTAGATGTTGTAGAGTTAGCAAATTGTCAGAAGTAGATTGCTTATGATGTATTTTATCATTATTTTGACTGCCAATTCTTTTTTTCCCAAATCATATTTTTTTATGACACAGCTGCTGGTTCATAGTGACGGACTAGTGACTTCCTTTGACCCAATAGAGGTTGTAGTGTCCCTTTCAAGTTTGTTCAATTGTCCCTAAAAGTCTTTATATTTCCTCATAAATCATTGATAGAAGTAGAGTTTGCAGATGTCAGGGATACCCATTCTGCCATAGTTTCAATGGTGACCTTTACTTTCTACTTAAATCTGCTGCAGGTGCCTTTTGATGTTGTTGCACAGTTGTACATTGTTAAACTGAAAACACTGGCGTAGTTCAGCCACTTTTGATGGTGAGATGTGTGGAAAAGGGGGTTTCTTTTCTGCTATTTGTGTCTCAGTATTTACAGATGCATACAGAGAATTTGTTTCCCTCTCTTTTCCGATGTTATAGTGTGCAGAAAATGAAAACCATCCACAAGCTGTGAAGCTGAACTGCCTATTTTAATATTTTAAGGGTTTGTTGTCTATGGAAGTCTGTGCCAACGTGTCTGTTTTAGCCATGGGATATTTATTGTAAAAAAATGTCTTTACATTGGAGTGTTAGCTATGGACGATCATCTTGAACAGAGATCGACGTCATTCTGTTTTGCTTATTCCCCTTATTACCTTACACCCGACCTAGACTTGTGAACATGGACATTGGAAGTGTTAACACACTTATCAGGGCACGAAACGACACTGATAAATATGATAATGCCTAAGCAGTGACAGTATTAAAGTGTGTATAGCACTTAGAACGTATTTTTATACCAGAAATCCAACACTATTTGTATAGTTATATTGTTTTTGGATATTTCAAATTCTCTGTGCCTCAATAATTTATCTGAAATCCCATAAAAGCAAATGATAAAGGGTTGAAATAAATGCAAATCTGAAATTTAATTACAATTTAAGTACATTTTTGTGAAACTACATGTGGTACTGCTTGGGTAATAAGAACGTGTCATGAACTGCAATTGCCCATGATGAATAAACCAGCTGCATTTTGAGAACTGCTTTCTTCACTTTATTACAACTCTTTCTTTCTACATATAACTAAGAAATGTGTCACAATACTTCAAATCATTTCATTCTATAAAAGAATTAGGACTGCACATAATTACATGTGAATAAACTGATCATTAACAAATTATCTTAACTTCCATGGGAGATGAAATATACACTAGCAATGAAGCTGCTCTCATTCAAAATCACACGTATTTTCCCCTCACACCTTGTAGAGTGTAGAGCCCATTCGACACATGGGCTTTTTGCATGTCAACCCAAAGGCCGGTTTTGTTTAAGCATGGGTCTTGTTTAATGCTTTAGTACTGTACGTGCATTGTATTACATTGAAATAGAGAACATACAATCTTTATCATATCAGGGCCACTAGAAGTGTACACTATCGTCTGCCTTATTTCCACTGCTGGTCTTGTCGTATTCAAATGATCAGTGGTTAGTAATTATACGTTATTTTGGAGACTCTGAAGACATCCGACACACCCTCATACGCCATGATCACAGTCTCTAGGAATCCCTTCCGCTGTTTGTAGTGTCCAAAGTGTCGGATCCTGTAGGAGCCAGCCTGGGTTGACAGAGGGATGTGCCACTCAATGGTAGCATTGCTCTCCGCTCCATTCTTCACCCAGTGAAACCTATTGGGAAAGGAGACGAGAGGAGAAGAGAGGAGAGAGAAAAGAAAACAAGAACATGGGGGACATGAGGGGTCAGTGTCACCCTCCATTCACACCTTCCATTGAAACCCTCCCCCCACCTCCACCCCTGATGTCGTCCGGATTATGTTGATTGAGCTGTTCAAAGAGACTGTGACCTCGTTACTGTCACACAGATATATCAGGCTTTAGATTAGACTCATCATGACCACACCATGGAGGTCAGTGGACCAATGCTGACCCCATTGAACGGGGGTTGAATCTAACCCTAATTGTGCTATACAAGCTCTAAAGACCCCCCCCCAACCAATCATCCTGCCCAACCTACCAATGCTCCTCTCAAAAATACATGTTATGCTTTCAATTAACGTCGCAGCCGAACTCTGCCAATGAACGACCTACTCGGCCATCAATAATCTCAGTCAATTAAAATACACTGTCTACATCCTCATGATTTCTTTAGACGCATCTTGTGCGTCATTGTGAACCTGGATTTGAGCCTGTGTTTAAAGAGATACTGCGAGATTACCCAGAGTCAGATGAACTGGTGGATACCATTTTTATGTCTCTGAGTGCAGTATGAAGGAAGTTAGTGGTAGTTTCACGAGACAACTAAGCCAACGCTAACTAGCATTAGCACAATGACTGGAAGTCTACATGTACAGTAGCAATGCCAGCGTAACAGTAGACATCCAGTCGTTGCGCTAACGCTAGTCAGCATTGGCTCGGAAACTACCGCTAACTTCCTTCATACTGCACGAGTTCATCTGACTGGGTAAGTAGAATAATGGCTTAAAATGCCAGAATCTCACAATATCCCTTTAATAGCAGCCTGTGTGTTAAGCTGTGGTGATAATCAGATACAAGGTGCTGACTCAGCACAACATTATCAACGAGTGGTCTTTGAAAGATAAGGCCCGATGTGAATAATGCCCAATAAGCATTCTGTGCTTGTCAGATAAAATAATCAAACTGAACAGATAGTTTTACCAATGCTCCTCTCAAAAATACATGTTATGCTTGCAATTAACGTCGCAGCCGAACTCTGCCAATGAACGACCTACTCGGCCATCAATAATCTCAGTCAATTAAATAATTATTACAGCGGCCATTAAAATTATATCAAGCTCTAACAAAATGGATTATGTCTGATAGAGTGTTTATGAAATAAGAAATTTGAATAAACAGTGCTCTACCTTGTCTCCCAAGATGCATCTGTGTGAACGACGTCCCAGTATGCTGTGCTGTTATGATACTTTTCCACAGTGACAAAAGTCTTGTCCCTCTGAAATGACATGGTATCAGTGATGTGCTACATACTATACAACCAAGGTATCTAAAGAAGCATAATGCCATCAATGATACTAGTTAAGTGTAAGATTGCGGGCTCACCATATCTCCTGAGTGTCTTGGATTCCCTGCAACAAATGTGACAGAAGCAACATCCCCCTACAGAATACATTAACATCCCTTGAACTACATTCATATGCTGAGGAGATTCAGTATTGATGTTGTAAACAAGTTTAAAAAAACATCAGCTCATAGCATTTTGACCAAGTCAGACTTACAACCGTGTACTCTGGGTCCACTTGCTCTAAAACCTCTCCAAACGTGGTGTTGATTGGCTTTTTGTCTACAGCCGCAGCAGGAAGCAAGCTGAACAGCTGACTGTCCTTGAAGAACGGGGGCTCAGGACCCTTGGGCAGCTCCTGCTCTTTACCCTGTGAGCATAGGAGAAGTTGAAATGCAGTCAGCTGGAAAAGGACATTCACTGTAACAGGAGCCGGTACATGTACTGTACAGTATGTGGTCCTCACCTCTGCAATGGCCTTGGCCAGGCCCCTAAACTTCTGAATGTATGCAGAAAGTGTATGAGGCCCGTAGATGGTGGAAGCTCCTTCATAACGCTGGATCTGTAGAAAACAATACTCATCAGTGACTATGGGCCCTTTAGTGATCAGATCAGAAGCAGTGATTTGATATCACTCAAAATCGCTTGTTCTCTCGTACCTGGTACTCCTCATAGGTGGTGATGTAATGAGTGTAGATGTTGCACAGGCCAGCGACGACCACCTCTGCGTTACTGAATGTTCCCTGGGCCTCCAGTTCCTGATCAACAAACACATACACAACCGTCATGTAATTCACAACGATGGGGCTGAAGTGGAGTAGGTCGAGAGCTTCAAGTTCCTCGGTGTCCACATCACTAAGGATTTAACATGGTCCAAACACACCAACACAATTGTGAAGCGGGTACGACAACGCCTCTCCCCCTCAGGAGGCTGAAAAGATTTGGCAAGGGCACTCCGATCTTTAGGACCTCTATAACAGGCGGTGTCAGAGTACGGCCCTAAAAATTGTCAAAGAACCCAGCCATCCAAGTCATAGACTGTTCTGTCTGCTACCGCATGGCACGCAGTACCAACAGGACCCTGAACAGCTTATACCCCCAAGCCATAAGACTGTTAAATAGTAAGTTAAATAGTTAACCAAATAGATACTCGGACTATCTGCATTGATCCTTTTTGCACTAACCTTTTGGACTCATCAGTGGCACATACACTGCTGCTACTGTTTACAAGTGGAGGCTCCTCAGAGGAGCAAGGGGAGGACCAACCTCCTCAGAGATTTTAATACAAATTAAAATGATTAAAAACGTTTAAAAAGATATCCATTTTAGATAAAACTATAGTAAATATATTCACGTCACCAAATAATTGATGAAAACATACTGTTTTGCAATGGTATGCAGTAGCCTCAACAGCACTCTGTAGCGTATCACCATGGTGTAGCCAGAGGACAGCTAGCTTCCGTCCTCCTCTGGGTACATTGGCTTCAATACAAAACCTAGGAGACACATTGTTCTCACCCCATTCCATAGACTTACACAGTAATTATGACAGCTTCCAGAGGACGTCCTCCAACCTATCAGAGCTCTTGCAGCATGAACTGACATGTTGTCCACCCAATCAAAGTATCAGAAAATTAATCTAGTACAGAAAGCATAAGCTACAGCCAGTAGCTGTAGCTAAAAGCTGAAATAAATCATTCTCTCTACTATTATTCTGACATTTGAAGTGGGAAGTTTACATACACCTTAGCCAAATACATTTAAACTCAGTTCTTCACAATTCCTGACATTTAATCTGAGTAAAAATTCCCTGTCTTAGGTCAGTTAGGATCACCACTTTATTTTAAGAATGTGAAATGTCAGAATAATAGTAGAGAATGATTTATTTCAGCTTTTATTTCATTCATCACATTCCCAGTGGGTCAGAAGTTTACATACTCAATTAGTAATTGGTAGCATTGCCTTTAAATTGTTTAACTTGGGTCAAACATTTCGGGAAGCCTTCCACAAGCTTCCCACAATAAGTTGGGTGCATTTTGGCCCATTCCTCCTGACAGAGCTGGTGTAACTGAGTCAGGTTGTAGGCCTCCTTGCTCGCACTCGCTTTTTCAGTTCTGCCCACACATTTTCTATAGGATTGAGGACAAGGCTTTGTGATGGCCACTCCAATACCTTGACTTTGTTGTCCTTAAGCCATTTTGCCACAACTTTGGAAGTATGCTTGGAGTCATTGTCCATTTGAAAGACCCATTTGTGACCAAGCTTTAACTTCCTGACTGATGTCTTGAGATGTTGCTTCAATATATCCATATCATTTTGCTTCCTCATGAAGCCATCTTTGTGAAGTGCACCAGTCCCTCCTGCAGCAAAGCACCCCCACAACATGATGCTGCCAACCCCGTGCTTCACGGTTGGGATGGTGTTTTTCAGCTTGCAAGCCTCCCCCTTTTTCCTCCAAACATAACAATGGTCATTATGACCAAACTGTTCTATTTTTGTTTCATCAGACCAGAGGACATTTCTCCAAAAAGTACGATCTTTGTCCCCATGTGCAGTTGCAAACCATAGTCTGGCTTTTTTATAGCGGTTTTGGGGCAGTCTTCCTTGCTGAGCGGCCTTTCAGGTTATATCAATATAGGACTCGTTTTACTGTGGATATAGATACTTTGTAATTGTTTCCTCCAGCATCTTCACAAGGTCCTTTGCTGTTGTTCTGGGATTGATTTGCACTTTTCGCACCAAAGTACGTTCATCTCTAGGAGACAGAACGCGTCTCCTTCCTGAGAGGTATGACAGCTGCGTAGTCCCATGGTGTTTATACTTGCATACTATTGTTTGTACAGATGAACGTGGTACCTTCAGGCATTTGGAAATTACTCCCAAGGATGAACCAGACTTGTAGAGGTCTCCAATGTTTTTTGTCTCCAAGGTCTTGGCTGATTTCTTTTGATTTTCTCATGATGTCAAGCAAAAAGGCACTGAGTTTGAAGGTAGGCCTTGAAATACATCCACAGGTACACCTCCAATTGATTTAAATGATGTCAATTAGCCTATCAGAAGCTTCTAAAGCCATGACATCATTTTCTGTAATTTTCCAAGCTGTTTAAAGGCACAGTCAACTTAGTCTATGTAAACTTCTGACCCACTGGAATTGTGATACAGTGAATTATAGGTGAAATAATCTGTCTGTAAACAATTGTTGGAAAGATTATGTGTGTCATGCACAAAGTAGATGTCCTAACCGACTTGCCAAAAGTATAGTTTGTTAACAAGAAATTTGTGGAGTGGTTGAAAAACGAGTTTCAATGACTCCAACCTAAGTGTATGTAAACTTCCGACTTCAACTGTGTGTTGCAAACTTTCATTCATATGCTAGGTTGTAGAAACCTCATGATTGGGTATAGGGAAAATTAGAGTATCATGTAGTAGCCTAAACCTATCGATGTTACATTGAGCTGGGTGAATGGAATATGAATGACAGTCATCCAATATGCTGCATTAGAAGAAAAAAAATACTGGCCTCCCAAATCTTGAACGGCACCGTCCACCCATGCTGTTTACTATCCATTATTTTATTCCTAGTTACAGTGCATTCTGAACGTATTTAGAGCCCTTGACTTCTTCCACTTTGTTACTTATTCTAAAATTGATTACATTTCCCAACCCCTCATCAATCTACACAAAATACCCCATAATGACAAAGCAAAAAAATAAAATATAACATTTACATAAGTATTCAGACCCTTTACTCAGTACTTTGTTGAAGCACCTTTGGAAGCAATTACAGCCTTGAGTCTTTTTGGGATGATGCTACAAGCTTGGCACACTTGTATTTGGAGAGTTTCTCCCATGCTTTTCTGCAGATCTTCTCGATCTCTGTCAGGTTGGATGGGGAGTGTCGCTGCACAGCTATTTCCAGGTCTCTCCAGAGATGTTCAATCGGGTTCAAGTCCGGGGTCTGGCTGGGCCACTCAAGGACATTCAGAGACTTGTCCCGAAGCCACTCCTGCGTTGTCTTGGCTGTGTGCTTAGGGTCGTTATCCTGTTAGAAGGTGAACCGTCACCCCAGTCTGAGGTCCTGAGCGCTCTGGAGCAGGTTTCATCAAGGATCTCTCTGTACTTTGCTCCCTCAATCCTGACTAGTCTCCCAGTCCTTGCCGCTGAAAAACATCCCCACAGCATGATGCTGCCACGATCATGCTTCACCGTAGGGATGGTGCCAGGTTTCCCCAGACGTGACACTTGGCATTCAGGCCAAAGAATTCAATCTTGGTTTCTTCAGACCAGAGAATCTTTTTTCTCATGGTCTGAGAGTGTTTTTGGCTAACACCAAGTGGGCTGTCATGTGCCTTTTACTGAAGAGTGGCTTCCGTCTGGCCACTCTACCATAAAGACCTGATTGGTGGAGTGCTGCAGAGATGGTAGTCCTTCTGGAGGTTATCCCATCTCCACAGAGGAACTCTGGAGCTCTGTCAGAGTCACCATCGGGTTCTTGGTCACCTCCGTGACCAAGGCACTTCTCCCCCGATTGCTCAGTTTTTCCGGGCGGCCAGCTCTAGGAAGAGGCTTGGTGGTTCCAAACTTCTTCCATTTAAGAATGATGGAGTCCAATATGTCCTTGGGGACCTTCAATGCTGCAGACATTATTTGGTACCCTTCCCCAGATCTGTGCCTTGACACAATCCTGTCTCGGAGCTCTACAGACAATTCCTTTGACTTCCTGGCTTGGTTTTTGCTCTTACGTGCACTGTCAACTGTGGGACCTTATATATAGACAGGTGTGTGCCTTTCCAATCATTTGAATTCACCACAGGTGGACTCCAATCAAGTTGTAGAAACATCTCAAGGATGATCAATGGAAACAGGATGCATCTGAGCTCAATTTCGAGTCTCATAGCTAAGGGTCTGAATACTTATGTAAATAAGGTATTTCTGTTTTTTATTTTTAATGCATTTTCGAAAACCTGTTATCCCTTTGTCAGGGTGTAGACTGATGAAGGAAAAAAATATTTAATACATTTTAGAATAAGGCTGTAACGTAAAAAAAATGTGGAAAAAGTCAAGGGGTCTGAATACTTTCTGAATGCACTGTATATGTACACACCCACCTCAATTACCCCGTACCCCTGCACATGGACCAGGTACTGGTACCCATATAGCCAAGTTATTGTCACTCAGTGTTGTCTATTATTACATGTTTTACTTTCTATTATTTCTCTATTTTCTTTCTCTCTGCATTGTTGGGGAGAGCCTTAAGTAAGCAATTCACTGTCAGTCCAAACCTGTTGTATACGAAGCATGTGATTTGATCAAATGTGATTTGTATGACATACATTCAAATTTAAAACATAAAGAATGCTAAAAGAATATTTGCCTTAATAAGTGGGTGTGCGTGCATGTGGTGTGCATGTGCCTACATTTGTATGTGTGTGATATTTGATTCTCACCTGCTTGACTGCCTCTCTTATCCTCCTTCCTGACATCGTCCTGCAACACATGGGTAAACAGAATTCAATCAATGTCTTTTAACACGTCAGCTAAACTGTAACAGTCCTGACCTGTTTTATGTTGTTTTTATGTGTTTATGGTCAGGGCATGTGTTTTGGGTGGGCAGTCTATGTTATCTGTTTCTATGTTGGTTTTGGTTTGCCTGGTATGGCTCTTGATTAGAGGCAGGTGGTTTGCGTTTTCCTCTAATCAAGAGTCATATTTAGGTAGGGCATTCTCACTGTTTGTTTGTGGGTGATTGTCTCCTGTGATGTCTTTCGTGTTGTCGATATATATTCACTTACGGGACTGTTTGGCTGTTCGTTTCATTTCGATGTCGTCTGTTTTCCTGTTCGTGAGTTTACGTTTCAGTTATGTAAGTTTATGTTCAGGTTTCGTTCTACGTCGTTTTGTTATTTTGTAAGTTTTGAAAGTGTTTTGTTTTGTTTCGTGTTGCCATCAGTTTTGTCGTTTATAAATAAAGATGGCTTATTTCCCTGACTCCGCATTTTGGTCTGAAGATCCTTCTCTCCTCACCTCATCCGAGGATGAGGAGAGCGACAGCCTTAACAGAATCACCCACCAACAAAATGTGACCAAGCGGTATGGGAATGCTCGACGGAGCAACAGGAACTTCTGGACTTGGGAGGAGATCTTGGACGGTAGAGGACCTTGGGCTCAACCAGGGGAATATCGCCGTCCAAAGGAGGAATTGGAAGCAGCGAAGGCTGAGCGGCGCTGGTATGAGGAGGCAGCGCGACGACGCGGTTGGGAGCCCGTGAGTCAGACCAAATTTTTTTTTGGGGGGGGGCACACGAGGAGTGTGGCAAAGCCGGGTAGGATACCCGAGCAAACTCCCCGTGCTTACCGTGGAGGTAGAAGGCGTCGTACTGGTAAGACACCGTGTTATGCGGTAAAGCGCACGGTGTCCCCAGTACGCGTGCTTAGCCCAGTGCGGGCTATTCCACCTTGCCGCACTGGGAGGGCTAGGTTGGGCATCGAGCCGGGTGCCATGAAGCCGGCCCAACGTAGCTGGTCTCCAGTACGTCTCCTCGGGCCGGTGTACATGGCACCAGCCTTACAGGTGGTGTCCCCGGTTCGCCTGCATAGCCCAGTGCGGGCTATTCCACCTCGCCGCACTGGCAGGGCTACGGGGTTCATTCAACCTGGTAGGGTTGGGGAGGCTCGGTGCTCAAGAGCACGTGTCCTCCTTCACGGTCCGGTAGACCCGGTGCCACCTCCATGTACCAGTCCTCCGGTGGCAGCCCCCCGTACCAGGCTGTCTCTCCGGGTTCTCTCTCCTGCTGTTTCCTCCTCTCCAGCGCAGCCGGTGCCTAGACCACGCACCAGGCTGTCTCTCCTTCTCCTCCCTACAGAGCTATCTGTCTCCCCAGCGCCATCTGAGCCATCCGTCTCCCCAGCGCCATCTGAGCCATCCGTCTCCCCAGCGCCATCTGAGCCATCCGTCTCCCCAGCGCCATCTGAGCCATCCGTCTCTCCAGCGCCATCTGAGCCATCCGTCTCCCCAGCGCCGTCTGAGCCATCCGTCTGCCATGAGCCTGCAAAGCCGCCCGTCTGCCATGAGCCTGCAAAGCCGCCCGTCTGCCATGAGCCTACAGAGCCATCCGCCAGACAGGAGCCGCTAGAGCCGTCAGCCAGACAGGAGCCGCTAGAGCCGTCAGCCAGACAGGATCTGCCAGAGCCGCCAACCAGACAGGATCTGCCAGAGCCGCCAACCAGACAGGATCTGCCAGAGCCGCCAACCAGACAGGATCTGCCAGAGCCGCCAACCAGACAGGATCTGCCAGAGCCGCCAATCAGCCATGAGCAGCCAGAGCCGTCAGAGAGCCATGAGCAGCCAGAGCCGTCAGAGAGCCATGAGCAGCCAGAGCCGTCAGAGAGCCATGAGCAGCCAGAGCCGTCAGAGAGCCATGAGCAGCCAGAGCCGTCAGAGAGCCATGAGCAGCCAGAGCCGTCAGAGAGCCATGAGCAGCCAGAGCCGTCAGAGAGCCATGAGCGTCGAGAGCCGTCAGCCTGCCATGAGCGTCGAGAGCCGTCAGCCTGCCATGAGCGTCGAGAGCCGTCAGCCTGCCATGAGCGTCGAGAGCCGTCAGCCTGCCATGAGCGTCGAGAGCCGTCAGCCTGCCATGAGCGTCGAGAGCCGTCAGCCTGCCATGAGCGTCGAGAGCCGTCAGCCTGCCATGAGCGTCGAGAGCCGTCAGCCTGCCATGAGCGTCGAGAGCCGTCAGCCTGCCATGAGCGTCGAGAGCCGTCAGCCTGCATGGACCTGCCAGAGCCGTCCAGCCAGGACCTGCCAGAGCCGTCCAAACAGGACCTGCCAGAGTCCTTCAGCCGGGATCTGCCCCTTGTCCCGGTGTTGCCCCTTGTCCCGGTGCTGCCCCTTGTCCCGGTGCTGCCCCTTGTCCCGGTGCTGCCCCTTGTCCCGGTGCTGCCCCTTGTCCCGGTGTTGCCCCTTGTCCCGGTGTTGCCCCTTGTCCCGGTGCTGCCCCTTGTCCCGGTGCTGCCCCTTGTCCCGGTGCTGTCCCTTATTCCGGTGCTGGTCCTTATCCTGGTGCTGCCCCTTGTCCCGGTGCTGCCCCTTGTCCCGGTGCTACCCCTTGTCCCGGTGCTGCCCATTGTCCCGGTGCTGCCCCTTGTTCCGGTGCTGGCCGTTTATTTAGGGGAGGGTAGTGTTAGGGTGGTCATTAGAAGGGGTAGACAGAAGAGGGGAGTGACTATGGTGGTATGGGGACAGCGTCCTGAGCCGGAACCACCACCGTGGTCAACTGCCCACCCGGACCCTCCCCTGGACTTTGTGCTGGTGCGCCCGGCGTGCGGACCTTGAGGGGGGGGTACTGTAACAGTCCTGACCTGTTTTATGTTGTTTTTATGTGTTTATGGTCAGGGCATGTGTTTTGGGTGGGCAGTCTATGTTATCTGTTTCTATGTTGGTTTTGGTTTGCCTGGTATGGCTCTTGATTAGAGGCAGGTGGTTTGCGTTTTCCTCTAATCAAGAGTCATATTTAGGTAGGGCATTCTCACTGTTTGTTTGTGGGTGATTGTCTCCTGTGATGTCTTTCGTGTTGTCGATATATATTCACTTACGGGACTGTTTGGCTGTTCGTTTCATTTCGATGTCGTCTGTTTTCCTGTTCGTGAGTTTACGTTTCAGTTATGTAAGTTTATGTTCAGGTTTCGTTCTACGTCGTTTTGTTATTTTGTAAGTTTTGAAAGTGTTTTGTTTTGTTTCGTGTTGCCATCAGTTTTGTCGTTTATAAATAAAGATGGCTTATTTCCCTGACTCCGCATTTTGGTCTGAAGATCCTTCTCTCCTCACCTCATCCGAGGATGAGGAGAGCGACAGCCTTAACATAAACAAACACTGCGGACTGTCTGTTTTGTGTTGTGTGTTCTCTCTAAAGGTTGATTTGCATTGTTCTTCCAATGTGTGCCTGAATGCGTGACCAGCAACCCCAGAGTCACAACCTGTTCCATCTCAAGTCCATCTCTAACTCATTGTTGCTTAATCACATTTTCCATGACAGCATTGTGACGAAAATCTAATTAGGGTCTATTAGGGTAAAAAAAAAAAAAAAAAAAAAAACTACAGACTGTAGTGGAAACTCACGTCATTTCTCCAGGGATAGCCACAATGGCCACAGGTCCTATGGTGATCATCTGAACGTCCACAATGCTTGGGTGCCAGGGGAGGGGCCAGGTCATCTAAGGCAGAGAACAGCACGGTTACAGTCACATTACACCGATGGTGACATCATGTACAGTATACTGACACACAGCTCTGGCTATGGAAACACAATTTGCCTATTGTAACGACACAGTTCAAGCCCATGGAAAGTCTCTGGCCGCACTTGGACCGCAATGGAAAAAGGCAGAAAGAAGACAGTGCCCACCTCTCCAGTGCTAAAGAGAATAGGTTTGGGTTGGTGGCAGTCCTGAGTCTCATTGGAGGGAGCTCCAAGCAGTGCATCTCTAATTCCGTCCCAAAATGGGTCACCCTCAACAGCTCCTGGATACATACAGCATGTACATTTCAGAACAATTCGGTACATTGAGGAGTGATTATCTACCTGACAATTATCTTAATATAGTACAATAATATACACTGAGTGTTCAAAACATTTGGAACACCTTCTAAATATTGAGTTGCACCTCAATAACGTCGGGGCATGGACTCTACAAGGTGTCGAAAGCGTTCCACAGGGATGCTGGCCCAATGCTTCCCACAGTCGTGTCAAGTTGGCTGGATGTCCTTTGGGTGGTGGACCATTCTTGATACACACGGAAAACTGTTGAGCGTGAAAACCCCAGTAGCGTTGCAGTTCTTGACACTCAAACTGCACTTAAATACCAATATCAAAACCAAATACCAATCTACACTGATTGAAGTGGATTTAACAAGTGACATCAATAAGGGATCATAGCATTCACCTGGATTTACCTGGTCAGTCTATGTCATGGAAAGAGCATGTGTTACTAATGTTTTGTACACTCGGTGTATAATGGACATTAAAAAGCAGAGAAAGGTTTCTAACCTTGTGTGAAATTGAGGTCGCCTCCTCCGTCTGTAGTCCCTGCGGCGAAGCTGTGGCCCAGGGCTGGTTTACAGGTTCTGCCCTGATTGTGAGAGACAAGCGTCAGAATCACAAAATTCAATACATACTGTATCAAAATGAACTGGGTCAAACTTCTGCAGTTATAATAATTATAATAATAATGAGGTGGGTGCTTATATTTGTCCTATTTTATACATGTACAAGTGTGTATTAATACGCATGTGTGAATTGAAAATGTGTTTTTTTGCACATCCCAACTCTTCCTGAGACACCCTCAGAGAGTGCGGTCACGGCCAGTGCCTGCCATAATCGACGGCGACCCTGGAGCAATTAGGAGTAAGTGTCTTGCTCAAGGGCACATCGGCAGATTTTTCAGTTATATCACACTGCTGTCGACATCAGGGAATTATATTACCCTTAATACTTCCAGCATTATCTCTGATGTTGATAAAGCAAGGCACCATAAAAGTCAATGCCTAGAACATCCTCTTAGTGTTTCAAGATAAAGAGTGAGGCAGAGGTGAGAAGTTGAATCGAGGGCATTCTTTGTTACTTGCGACACACTTTTTGGTTTGGCTTCCTCTGTGCTCTTACAGGTCCAGAGGTTAGGTTTAGAATTAAGGTTAGGGTTTCTCACTGTGTGTGTAGAGTTTAGCTGGACGGTCACGTCAGTCATATTCACCCACTGATGGGCTGCATGAAGGGGCCCACGAACCTCCTGTCTGGCCTTACCATACAGATCCTTCAGGGGGCAGACAACAATATAACAGGCATTTACAGTTTAGTCATTTAGCAGACACTCTTATCCAGAGCTACTTACAGGGTAATTAGCATTACGTGCCTTGCTCAAGGGCACATCAACAGATGTTTCGCCTAGTTTGCTCGAGGATTCGAACCAGCAACCTTTCGGTTACTGGCCAACGATCTTGACCCTTAGGTTACCTAGATATGGATCATCAACTCAACTAATCTCTTGATGGAGAAGATAAACATCTATCCACGTAATTGGGTTCTCAGCGAGGCAAAGTTGTTTCACAGATCATGGACTTGAAATGGGCATATCACTCATAGTGACCGGTAAGATGTCTTACCTTTGCCCTTTTGAAAATGTTCTCTCCTATGATCTTGGTGTTGTTGAACATGTCAGATCCTGCCGGACCCAGCGCAACACACATTTTTAGCTGGAAAACATCACACAAGAGGTGGTGTACATAGGTTGGAGCGGTAGTGTTTTTTTGCTATGGATTCTATGCGAACATAAACTTTGAATTTGCACAGAACGTAAACATGCTGATGCTGTTCAGTAAACATCTGCTACAGTATTCCATGGAGAACTCCTATTGTTTTGTGTCTGCCGTACACACCCCTCCGATGGGACAGGAGCTGTTGAGGTAATCACAGGGGAGTCCAGTGTTGGCACAGAATGGCCCTCTGATGTTTGGGCTGGCGTCTCCCAGGTTAGAAGAGGCAAAGGCTGCCACAAACGGCCCCTGGAACAAGACAGTGTCACACATACAAATGGAGTAAGGCGTCCTTCACATACAGTACCAGTCAAAACTTTGGACACACCTACTCGTTCGTTTTTTGTTTTTTTTGTGACTATTTTCTACATTGTAGAATAATAATGAAGACATCAAAACGATGAAATAATCACATATGGAATCATGTAGTAACCAAAAAAGTGTTAAACAAATCAAAATATATTTGACATTTTTCAAAGTAGCCACCCTTTGCCTTGATGACAGCTTTGCACACTCTTGACATTCTCTCAATCAGCTTCACCTGGAATGCTTTTCCAACAGTCTTGAAGGAGTTCCCACATATGCTGAGCACTTGTTGGCTGCTTTTCCTTTCACTCTCCGGTCCAACTCATCTCAAACCATCTCAATTGGGTTGAGGTCAGGTGATTGTGGAGGCCAGGTCATCTGATGCAGCACTCCATCACTCTCCGTCTTGGTCAAATAACCCTTACACAGCCTGGAAGTGTGTTGGGTCAATTTCCTGTTGCATCCCCACATCGTCACACCTCCTCCTCCATGCTTCACGGTGGGAACCACACATGCGGAGATCTTCCGTTCAACTACTCTGCGTCTCACAATGACACGGCGGTTGGAACCAAAATTCTCCAATTTGGACTCCAGACAAATTTCCACCGGTCTAATGTCCATTGCTCGTGTTTCTTGGCCCAAGCAAGTCTCTTCTTCATATTGGTGTCCTTTAGTAGTGGTTTCTTTGCAGCAATTCGACCATAAAGGCCTGATTCACGCAGTCTCCTCTGAACAGTTGATGTTGAGATGTGGCTGTTCCTTGAACTCTGTGAAGCATTTATTTGGGCTGCATTTTCTGAGGCTGGTAACTTATCCTCTGCAGCAGAGGTAACTTTGGGTTTTCCTTTCCTGTGGCGGTCCTCATGAGAGCCAGTTTCAACTTAGTGCTTGATGTATTTTGCGACTGCACTTGAAGAAACTTTCAAAGTTCTTGAAATTTTCCGGATTGACTGACCTTCATTCATCATGAAGTAACGATGGACTGTCATTTCTCTTTGCTTATTTGAGCTGTTTTTGCCATAATATCGACTTAGTCTTTTACCAAATAGGGCTATCTTCTGTATACCACCCCTACCTTGTCAAAACACAACTGATTGGTTCAAACGCATTAACTTCTTACGGCTGAAATCCCGTTAACGGGATCAATATGACAACAGCCAGTGAAAGTGCAGGGCGCCAAATTCAAACAACAGAAATCTCATAATTAAAATTTCTCAAACATACACGTATTATACACCATTTTAAAGATAAACTTGTTGTTAATCCCACCACAGTGTCCGATTTCAAAAAGGCTTTACGACGAAAGCATACCATGCGATTATGTTAGGTCAGCACCTAGTCACAGAAAAGCACAGCCATTTTTCCAGCCAGATAGGAGTCACAAAAAGCAGAAATAGAGATAAGATTAATCACTAACCTTTGATGATCTTGATCAGATGACACTCATAGGACTTCATGTTACACAATACATGTATGTTTTCTTCGATAAAGTTTATATTTATATCCAGAAATCTCAGTTTACATTGGCGCGTTATGTTCAGTAATGTTTTGTTTCCAAAACATCCGGTGATTTTGCAGAGAGCCGGATAATAATAGACATTGATAAAAGATACAAGTGTTCTGCATGGAATTATAGATAAACTTCTCCTTAATGCAACCGGCTGTGTCAGATTTAAAAAAATCTTTACGGAAAAAGCACACCATGCAATAATCTGAGTACAGCGCTCAGGCACCAAAACAAGCCATACAGATACATGTCATGTTGTGGAGTCAACAGAAGTCAGAAATAGCATTATAAATATTCACTTACCTTTGATGATCTTCATCAGAATGCACTCCCAGGAATCCCAGTTCCACAATAAATGTTTGTTTTGTTCGATAAAGTCCATCATTTATGTCCAAATACCTCCTTTTTGTTTGCGCGTTTAGTTCACAAATCCAAATTCATGATGCGCAGGCACTTAGTCCAGACGAAAAGTCAAAAAAGTTATATTACAGTTCGTAGAAACATGTCAAACGATGTATAGAATCAATCTTTAGGATCTTTTTAACATACAACTTCAATAATGTTTCAACCGGACAATTCATTTGTCTTTAGAAAGGAAAAGGAACGCAGCTAACTCTCACGGAGAGTTAGCTGCGCCTGACTGAGCTCATGGCATTCTGCCAGACACCTGACTCAAACAGCTCTTATTCTCTCCCCCTTCACAGTAGAAGCCTGAAACAAGGTTCTAAAGACTGTTGACATCTAGTGGAAGCCTTAGGAAGTGCAATCGGACCAAATTTTACACTGTATATTGGATAGGCAAAGACTTGAAAACCTACAAACCTCAGATTTTCCACTTCCTGGTTGCATTTTTTCTCAGGTTTTTGCCTGCCATATGAGTCCTGTTATACTCACAGACATCAATCAAACAGTTTTAGAAACGTCCGCGTGTTTTCTATCCAAATCTACTAATAATATGCATATCTTAGCTTCTGGGCCTGAGTAGCAGGCAGTTTACTCTGGGCACCTTATTCATGCAAGCTACTCAATACTGCTCCCCAGCCATAAGAAGTTAAGGAAAGAAATTCCACAAATTAACAAGACACACCTGTTAATTGAAATGCATTCCAGGTGACTACCTCATGAAGCTGGTTGAAAGAATGCCAAGAGTGTGAAAAGCTGTCATCAAGGCAAAGGGTGGCTACTTTGAAGAATCTAAAACATATTTTGATTTGTTTAACACTTTTTTGGTTACTACATGATTCCATAATATTTGTTATTTCATAGTGTTGATGTCTTCACTATTATTATGTAGAAAATAGTAAAAAATAAATGAGTAGGTGTGTCCAAACTTTTGCCTGGTATTCTATATATTCCATATATACTACACAATGTAATATACGTAATACATTTCATATACATATTTATTTTGTTTTCATGTCCCATGAATGTAATTTTCCAAAATCACTTTATTAATCAATACTTGAAATGTTCCCAGCTCTAATGAACTCATACCCCAATTTAGCTTATCAAAGCCAAGTTTTGCATATGTAAGCAGTCTGAAAGTTTTGATTTTGTTAAAGAAAGAAATCAAAGCTCAGCTCTCGAGTGATTGTGGAGAGCTAGGTTTAATTAACTTGCATAACGGAGAACTGCATTAACATGATTTAATTACAGAAGTTAAGTTTATTACACATTCAGCCCAAAAGTGCAGAAAAATAACATTTAGATTGGCTCTATTTATTTGTTCCACACAGGCTCTCAACAGACTCGAGTCACTCTCCCAACACACACATTCAATCATTCTGTAGTTGCAATGGGGAAACGGCCAACAGCCACCACGTCTCTATTATACTAAATATGAAAATGTTGATTGGACAAGGATAATGAAACCTCACCTCTCCAGGCAAGAAGCCAATGTTTTTCTCCTGCTCCAGTAGGTAAGAGGCATAGCCCATGTTATCACTGCTGACCATCTGATTGGTGTAGTTCATACTGACAGCATGGACAGCGAACCAGCTGAAAGTGACAGTGCCATATGTCAATGGGTCTGATAAATGTGAACCAACGGGTCAGAGGGCCTCAGAGACATGTCACTGCCAGTCTCATAAGTCATTATAGCCAGATTTTGGCCACCAACAGGCCACAGGTTGGTTTTGTATGATGCACATAAGAGGTGGAAACGTGTTTCCTTTTACCTGAGCATGCCCATACCATCTCCATCCAGGTCTGTGAACTTCAGAAGTGTGACCTGCTTGTCTGTGTTGGATTTATACCTGTAAAAGGTTGTATGATTGAGAGTCTACAATACAAACCCATTTCTGAAACATTCATTAATATGAACAAGCCTGGTCTACAAGCTATATCCTGTATTTATACTTTGTGAGCTACAGTATAAAAAAAAAAAATGGTACAAACATACTTGTTCCTCTCCTCTGCAGGGTTGTTGAGGTAGGAGTGAGGACTTCTGTTTAGGTTGCTCTCCTCGAGCTCTCCTTTGCTCATGTAGATTCTCCCAGGTTTTATATTCCTGTGTGCTATAGCAATGCTCTAAGTGGACACATAAGGTTTTATTGTCAAACCGCAAACTCCAACAGCATCTTCACTAGTTCATCCATTTTATTGTATTAGATACCATATATAGTGAAGTAATGCAACTCAAGTACTGTAATGCATAAAACGTGATCAATATAGTCAACTTGAGGCAGTACGATACATGGATTTTTATATTGCAGTCAGGAGTGACATAGGGACAGGCACCTTGACAATTCCATTGACGATGGCTTTGATGGAGGGTTTGATGTAACCTTTACTAGTGATCATGAAGAGGGTGTATTGGAAGTACCCACCCAGACCAGAGTGTGTGTGGGTGCCGCTCAGAATCACGTTGTCCTGTCTGTACAGGTTACCATATTTCACCTCAAGTTCCTTCAGCACCTAAAACACATTGCATTGGATGAGACAACACTGACTACTAATTCAAACGTATGCATTTTTTGAGTGTGTTTTATAGTGCATATGCATTCTCCATTTCCGTCAGCCTCCTCCTTGATTCTGAAAGCTAATAGAGCTTAACGTGTGTGTGTGTAGTTCGGTACACTGTAGCTCACCTCCAGCCGTAGCCTCTGAGAGACCATGCCGATGTCTGCTGTCACAAACACCACCCTCTTGCTCCCATTATCCACAATAAAGGCCCTGCTGAAGAGGCGTGTGTGGATACCCGCAGCAGTCTGCTCCAAGTTCGCATAGCCCATCTGGAATGAAGATATACCATTAACTTCCCTGGTTTATGGCATTGTAAATGCAAACTGTAAACAACTAAAAACGAGGACTCCTTATCATAGATCTCATCTCATTGTCTCATCATAAATGCTATTACAGATTCGTATCAGGTATTTCTCAATGTGGGTGGGTCAATCTCAGCCACATCTCCATGACAATGATTTGTGAGCATACAAGAGGTAATGCAAGAAGCATGCATGACTTTTTATGAAATAGTCAAGAAAATACAAAAATAAATAAAACTTCAGTTCCGGGGTCCTGAAGGACCTGTTGCCACTCACCAGGGGGACATCCCCAGGGGGTCCTGTGCAGTCTGCTCTGCCCACCCCTATGAGGTATGGGTTCTCATGTGGTCCTGCAGTAGGACTTACTGTAGGCTCTGGTTCCTCTGTAGTCAAAAAACATTACACATCAGTTGTTCATACCATCAAAAATAAACACATGTTTCTGAATTAGACTTTTATAAATAAAAGGAATGTAGATTTCATTTTTGGCAGTCATGTGGTCAAGGAACGTTTACTCGTATTCGTAAATAAACAACATGATAAACCCCTGCTATCTCGCACTAAAATAACAAACTGCCCACATGCGCAAAAGCAGACAAGCGGACATGAACTCTTACGCAATCGGTCTTCCCAGTGGACGGCCATGACTGAGATGAGCCCCACAGATACTGCGGTCATGACCACAAACAGGACCATGAGGGTGACTTCGAGGGTGCTCAGGCCACAGCACACCGTTTTCCCCCGAGCCATGGCCCAACGCTAAGCATAACAGACATTGTGGTAAGAATGTTAATAGAGGCACTTAGAAATGTGAGAAGTGCTTCATGAACGAAAGTCATTCAGCTTAAAGCTTGACAGAAGCACACTAATAATACGCTTGTATTAGAAAATTATAGCAAATAGAAGAAAGAAACGGTTATTGAAAAACGTAATAAAATCTGTTAATGCTGCATCATTTCATTCCGTTTTTTTGCATGGATTTATTTTGCAACTGGACAGAAAAGTGGAAACTGTCTAAGTTGACAATATTCCCCAAGCAATCACAACTGTTGAAGCTCCAATTCTTTCAAACATTGAATGACATTCCAAGATAACAACAGTCAATAGCAGAATCATTTCTAGTTCACTGCAGAATGACACGTCATAGCACACCACGAGAGCATAACGGGTGTTTGTCATGGAGTAGAAAATGCCATTACCCGTACATAAGAATCCCATTTCAACGTAGCAAAGCAACATGGTAAAAGCATGTCATACTCACATATTGTTTACACGCTCCTTGAGCGAAGGATCAATATCTTCAGGAGAAAAAGACAACACAAATGGAATTGTGTCTAACAGACCGACAAGGTTATAGTGTACAGTCCTGGAACTAAGGTAACATGACTTGACTGATATTTTTTTTACAGCCTGTATTGAAAACAACCATTCGTACAATAAAATAAATCTCAGCCTTGTCCAAGGGTGGCTTTGTTACATAACTATTAGATATCACTTAGAAGTATTTTTCATTCCAAAGGTCATAGATGCATATGGTTGATTACATAGTGAAATAATATACACGTGACCAAACTGAGCAGAGAAAGATCACTTCTTCAGTACATACATACAACAATCACAGATTAAGTGTGCTACATAGGATTTATTTCCTATCGGATACATTTTTCCCATGGTTACACCACAATCAGCTCTTCTCATTGGGTGGTTAACAGGACAGTTCTGAGGTATACATTTCATTTGAGGAGAGGGGCATTTGGGTCAGTCTTCATCAGTAAGCAGAGACATTGTCATGACCCCTCAATAAAACCTCACTGTGTTAACCTCTCTCTCCATCACACTGACCTACAATTTGGTCAAAGGACAGCCCACACAATGCAGCTATTTGGCATAATAGGCAAGAAATTACATGACATAGTCTAATATTCCCCTAACAGAGAAAAACACAAGCAATAATCAATGTAATAAATAAATCAATAGAAAATAAGAGTCCGAATTTTTTTTTTCAAACATGATTGCCTTGGAAAGACACTGAATGGATTCAAAGAATTACAGGATTCTTTACATTCAGAAACAAGGAGAAAATGTAATGGAGTCATAATTGTTCAAGTGTGTGCGTGCTATATCGGTGATCAGCATCAGGATAATTCAAGTATCGTCCTATCTGTTCCAGTCTAAACACTGATGTATAACTTTAAAACGGTCATTCAATTCAACATGAATACATTAGTGAGGACACTGCTACACTTACTATACAATCATAACAAGAAAGGCACTGAGGAACATTGTTACTAATTCTTATCTCCTTTTCACTCTTTTTTGTCTCCCAACTGTAGAAATCTAAAGCATTAATTTGAAAAATAAATCTGTTATATCAGACTAGTCTCATAGACTAGACGTAACATAGTAAATGTAAATCTGGGACACGGAAATTAGTGGTTAGTTAAGGAAAAATGAAAGGAGGGTGCTTGGTCGGGGTGGATGGATGGGCTTTTAACGTGAACATCTAGCATTGCGTGTTTTAGTCTCATCACGGACAACTTTAGCATTCTAGCTAATTAGCAACTTTGCAAGTACTTACTACTTTTAGCTACTTTGCAATTACTTAGCATGTTAGCTAACCTTTCCCCTAACACGTTAACCTAACTCCTAACCCTACCCCAAATCTTAACCCCTAGCCTAGTTAAGGTTAGCCAGCTAGCTAACTGTAGCGTTAGCAACCTTGCCACTTGGCTAACGTTATCCACAACTAATTGGAATTCGTAACATATTATACGAATTGAAATTCGTAACATATTGTACGAATTGCAATTTGTAACATATCATACGAAATGTAATTTGTATCATATCATACGAATTGTAATTCGTAACATAATACGAAATGGATAACGAACATCCACAAAAAAATGCGCACCATATGAAACGTAAAATAGCATACTAAATGGAGTGTCTTGGATTTACATACAGAATAATACGAAATGCTCTGAGACCACGTTGTTTATATACTTGGGAAATGGTTTGCACTACAAAAAGCGCCTCCTGCTTCATGACAGGTCAGTTCTCAATGCTACAGCACGTCTTTTGAACCAAAACTTGGTAAAACAGTTGAGCATGAAAGACTAAACATTTGGAACAGCCCAATTGCCGTGACAAACATGATTGTTTCGTTCAATTTCAGCAACAGAGTATCTGTAACAATTACAGAGAGAGATATTGGTGTTGACATATATAGTTACATGTCCTATTGTTAACTGAACTAGATCTGGACCTGACAAAGAAAATGCTTGTGATCCACTCACTGGAAACCCTTATAGCTTTCAGATTAGATGATAGACTGTTTTCCAATGTGAAATGTTTTGGCTGAAGCGATGGTTGGTCACAGTGCTAGCCAGTTGGACTGGAGAGTGTGTTACAGGAGAACACAAAAGGGAAATGGAACAGCTACAGAGCTTGACTGATAGGGCATCTTCTTGTGATTAGATATGGCACTTTTAGGAGTGTAGTTAAGAGTCCTACACCATGTCCTTCTAGGGGGGGGGAGGGGGGTGTCAATTCCTCCTCTCACGGGCACACAGTGTCGATCCGGCTGTACTTCACTTGACTCCACTGGGCCGATCGCCATGACAGCGGCATCTGGTAGTTCCGAGGGACGATGCCGGTGACATTCTGTTCCAGGTACTGGAAAAATCGGTACCACCACACCCTTGAGAAAAAGTTGCTCTGCGATGATTCCTTTAGCGCCTGTGAAACAAATAAAAATGTTCATGAATAACACCATTCCATAATTGTTGCACATACAAGTGATTATAGTCCATTATAGGGTAATTACATTGGTTATTCCACTAGTAAGTGTGACCAAATATAGACTTACTTGCTGGTTGGCCATGGTGTGGTACCACCAGAATAGGCGTGTGGTGATGAAGTAAGCCACCGCCACGTCTATAGAGTAGTGGTCATGAGCCAGGAGAATGCAGAAGAGTCCCACAGCACAGAGCAGCCAGCAGATCCAGTGGTACCACCATAATTTTTTGGGGGAATCTATAAGAAACAGAAAATACCTTTCATTTCATGCAACCAATCAAACGTGTTTTTTCAACAGTCAGATATCAGATTGAATCATTCTTACAATATACCACCAGGTGTCTCTGTTGCTCCAAAATAAACATTACGGGCAGGTTTTTACTAAGAGAGGCTATGCAGTAGTTTTGTGTAGCCTACTTACACTCTTTAATGAAGAGATAGGTGAGTGTCAGCATGACTGTGTGGCCACTGTAAAGGTAGTCCCCACACATGTGGTGGGAGCCAGTGATGGTCATGCCTCCTCCTGCAATCATCTTCATCACTCGGCTCATTTGGGACGCCCAGTCACCAAACAGCTACAACAGGAAAAAAACATCACAAAAGTGTGTGAAGTTAGTGTGCTCCAGAAAGGCATAAGCACATGAAATCAGACTTATTCAACAACAATACAGTAACAGTTGTATCTGTGTAAAGGTTTCAACAGTATCGCTAATTATAGTTAGATTCACAGGAAATTATAGTTCGACTCACCCCTACCATGTTCACTAGGCCTATACCGTATGACTCACACTAACTTTAGGGGGGAGGGGAACTCTCATGAGGAACTCACTGATTCACCACTGCTTCGTGATATCACTGAACAGACGTGCTAACGGTCGGGAGCATTGAGGTTAGCCACAGTAGGCGAAGTCATCATGTGCAGTCCAACAACAAAAAAATCCAGAAGTTGAGTCTCGAAACCGTTCCAAACATTGGCTGCAGATATATTGACGTCTTAAATGGGGGGGCATACAGTAGATCAGCTTTTACTACAGCATGGCTGAGGTGAAACTGCTGAAGAAATGGGTCTACAGTCATATTGACAAATGCTGTCTACTATCCATTAAAATGGGACCAACGTTGCCACAAACGAAAAATAAACCCTCCAAAGAGGCATACATCGTCTGTTGTCGTTTAATGTGAGAACGTCTCCGGTTCTGTTTTAACCGACACTAGCTATGTTTCCATTAACTTGTAGAGTGAATTTGTTGTTGACATTTAGAAAGTTTGCATTGAAAATAAATGCGACAATTGCATGCCACGGTGCATTTCCATTTAACTAGCTTGTCGATCAAAATTGCTAGATGTAACAAAAGAAACAAAAAAACAAACCTACAGTGTCTAATAAAAAATAAAGTGGTTGAAGTGTTTCCATTTCCCATTTAGGCAAATTGCGCATTAGGCCTAATAAAATGGCGACAGCCTGAAGCCTATGCCATCCCACCTATTTGTTTCATGTCTCAGGTAGTTTGCGAAAGCCAGCATGGATAGAATGCAATAATTGACTAATATTTGCCATATTCTAAAAATTATCATGTGTCAACATAACGCTACAGTCATGCCATGGTGAAACTTGCTCTCCTATTGATCTAAAATAATTGGATGGGGAAACTTGACAGCCAACCAGAAAAGCAAGGTGAAGCCATTCAGGCATTATTGAAAGTCAGGACAATCCTTGTCCTGCAAAAAAACATACTTTTTTATAGTTGAAAAAAATATATATTTTGCAAGCAGTAGGCACTTAGAATGATTCTATGGTATATTGGCATTCGCACAATTTAGTGTGCATCCCGCTACCTACTGTGTGGGATGTGCAAACTACCAAAAAAACAAACAATAAATAAACCAAACAACTGTTTCGTTAAAAATAAAAATAGATCTGATCCCTACACAGGCTCAAGATGAGCCTGGGAGGGCGGGCCATCTTCCGGCGCCAGTACCGCTTGCAAGTCTTCAGATGCAAAATCCTTGAGTCCCCCCAAAAATTCTGCTGGAGCCACAATAATGTCCAGCTTCTTTGAGACGTAAAGTTTATAACTGTGGCAATGCACCCCACAAATCTACCCTTTTAACACAAAGTATCTTTTAACTGGCAGCAAACATTTACTACAGGCTGTGGTGCATCCACTACTATATGTTAACTAGCGTCACTTGTTTTCTCAACTCCTTTAAATCGCCTCCGCATAGGAGATTTGATTGACCAATAACTTTGCTCTAAACTTGTTTCTGAACAATTCACCATGCTGCCAACATGACCGAGTGGCGCAGATTACTGTTCAATTTGAGAAGGGCGGTCCTCCCTCACCTCTTTTTCCCCCATTCACGTCACAGCAGAGGTGGAAAAAGAACCCAACTGTCATACTTGAGTAAAGATACCTTAAAAGAAAATGACTCAAGTAAAAGTCAACCAGTAAAATTCTACTTGAGTAAAAGTCTAAAAGTATTTGGTTTAAAATATACTTTAGTATCAAAAGTAAAAGATTAATAATTTCTAATTACTTATATTAAGCACCATTTCTTGTTTTTTTAATTTACGGGAAAGCCAGGGCCACACTCCAACACTCAGACATAATTTACAAACAAAGCATTTGAGGTTAGTGAGTCTGCCATATCAGAGGCAGTAGGGATGACCAGGGATGTTCGGTTGATAAGTGCGTGTTTTTGACTATTTTCCTGTCCTGAAAGCATTCAAAATGTAACAGGTACTTTTGGGTGTCGAGGAAAATGTATGGAGTAAAAAGTAGAATATTTTCTTAAGGAATGGAGTGAAGTAAAAGTAGTCAAAAATATAAATAGTAAAGTGAAGTACAGACACTGAAAAAAAACTACTTAAGTAGTACTTTAAAGTATTTTTTACTTACAATTGAAGTCGGAAGTTTACATACACCTTAGCCAAAAACATTTAAACTCAGTTTTTCACAATTCCTGACATTTAATCCTAGTAAAACTTCCCTGTCTTAGGTCAGTTAGGATCACCACTTTATTTTAAGAATGTGAAATGTCAGAATAATAGTAGAGAGAACGATTTATTTCAGCAGTTTACATACACTCAGTTAGTATTTGGTAGCATTGCCTTTAAATTGTTTAACTTGGGTCAAACATTTAGGGTAGCCTTCCAAAAGCATCCCACAATAAGTTGAGTGAATTTTGGCCCATTCCTCCTGACAGAGCTGGTGTAACTGAGTCAGGTTTGTAGGCCTCCTTGCTCGCACACGCTTTTTCAGTTCTGCCCACACAATTTCTATAGGATTCAGGTCAGGGCTTTGTGATGGCCACTCCAATACCTTGACTTTGTTGTCCTTAAGCCATTTCCCCACAACTTTGGAAGTATGCTTGGGGCCATTGTCCATTTGGAAGACTCAGTTGCGACCAAGCTTTAACTTCCTGACTGATTTCGAGATGTTGCTTCAATATATCCACATAATTTTCCTCCCTCATGATGCCATCTATTTTGTGAAGTGCTCCCTCCTGCAGCAAAGCACCCCCACAACATGATGCTGCCACCCCCGTGCTTCACATTTAGGATGGTGTTCTTCGGCTTGCAAGCCTCCCCCTTTTCCCTCCAAACATAACGATGGTAATTATGGTCAAACAGTTCTATTTTTGTTTCATCAGACCAGAGGACATTTCTCCAAAAAGTACGATCTTTGTCCCCATGTGCAGTTGCAAACTGTAGTCTGGCTTTTTTATGGCAGTTTTGGAGCAGTGGCTTCTTCCTTGCTGAGCGGTCTTTCAGGTTATGTCGATATAGGACTCGTTTTACTGTGGATAGAGATACTTTTGTACCTGTTTCCTCCAGGATCTTCACAAGGTCCTTTGCTGTTGTTCTGGGATTGATTTGCACTTTCGCAACAAAGCACGTTCATCTCTAGGAGACAGAACACGTCTCCTTCCTGAGTGGTATGACGGCTGCGTGGTCCCATGGTGTTTATACTTGCGTACTATTGTTTGTACAGATGAACGTGGTACCTTCAGGCGTTTGGGAATTGCTCGCAAGGATGAACCAAACTTGTGGAGGTCTACACAATTTTTTTCTGAGGTCTTGGCTGATTTCTTTTGATTTAACCATGATGTCAAGCAAAGAGGCACTGCGTTTGAAGGTAGGCCTTGAAATACATCCATAGGTACACCTCCAATTGACTCAAATTATGTCAATTAGCCTATCAGAAGCTTCTAAAGCCATGACATAATTTTCAGGAATTTTCCAAGCTGTTTAAAGGCACAGTCAACTTAGTGTATGTAAACTTCTGACCCACTGGAATTGTGATACAGTGAATTATAAGTGAAATAATCTGTCTGTAAACATTTTTGGGAAAAATGTTTTGTGTCATGCACAAAGTAGATGTCCTAATCGACTTGCCAAAACTATAGTTTGTTAACAAGAAATTTGTGGAGAGGTTGAAAAACGAGTATTAATGACTCCAACCTAAGTGTATGTACATTTCTGACTTCAACCGTAAGTACTTTATACCACTACGTCACGGGCCATAGAACGGTCCCAGCATAATCGAATCCGCCCTTTGAATGGCGCTCCGGTGTGTAACGACCAGTGGTGGTGAGTATGACCAGATATTGGAATATAATGACTTAGGTTTTAGAATTAGGTTTGTCCCTACAAAAGGGCTTTATTACAGACAGAAATACTCCTGAGCACCCCAGTCCAACTAGGGCAAAACAAAATAATGGATGCAGGTATGGTAGTAGCCAACTAATATCTGAGTCTGACTAATACAGTGAACTAGAATCAAGAACCGTAATGGCATTGCCAGCCTGAATCTAATCCAATCTGGAGCTACAATCAGTCTAATGCATCTGTAAAGCATAAAATTAGGGTTTCCATTAGTTACCACAGTTAAAAAGTCAAAAATGTATTTAAACAAGAATTTGCTTTTTGGTCTTAATTTAAGGTTAGGCATAAGATTAGCGGTGTGGTTAAGGGTTAGGGTTTATCACATTTTAAGAAGAAACATTTTAGAAATAGGGGGCCTGTATGACTTTGTAGCTTGACCCGAGTCACTTCCTTGATGACACAGACAGCTTTATCAAAGGTAATGAGAGTTCCGTGAAAAGTGAAAAAAATACCCGGTTTGATAAATCAATTTCCCAGCCAAGCAGATACATGTAGTAATCATTTTGGATGTGAATTGGATATTAAAAAAGCTTTGTCCTTTCTTGTAACAAAATGCAATATTCCACACCACCTCATAAGATGAGGAAGTACATTGTTTGTAAGGATTGCCTGCTGTAATTGTTTCAGAGATATCCAGTTTGCAGCCTAACATGCACCATAGAGAAGACCAGCAAGAGGACCCTCAGCGGGCCAGGAGCTGACCTACGCTGTCATGGGCCAGGAGCTGACCTACGCTGTCATGGGCCAGGAGCTGACCTACGCTGTCATGGGCCAGGAGCTGACCTACGCTGTCATCGGCCAGGAGCTGACCTACACTGTCATTGGCCCGGAGCTGACCTACGCTGTCATGGGCCAGGAGCTGATCTACGCTGTCATGGGCCAGGAGCTGACCTACGCTGTCATGGGCCAGGAGCTGACCTACGCTGTCATGGGCCAGGAGCTGATCTACGCTGTCATGGGCCAGGAGCTGACCTACGCTGTCATGGGCCAGGAGCTGACCTACGCTGTCATGGGCCAGGAGCTGACCTACGCTGTCATGGGCCAGGAGCTGACCTACGCTGTCATGCCCCTTAATGGGGCGACATAATTGGGTAGGTTTAGTCTGACCTGTTCAAACTTCAACATAGTATATGTTTGTTTGTCAGATATCCTAACTGCCATTGGTTATAGAACAGTGACTATGTGTGTATGTGTTCACAGAGGCATCTATGGAGCCAGCACATGGAGACTTGCAAGATGATGTGATGAAGTCCAGACTGACAGAATGGCTTGATACGGATGTCTCTGAACGGAGAGCCCTGGCACTCAGCATAAAATTTTACTAGACAACTTTCACTTGTATTGTTTTTTAAATTATTGAATTGATGATATCAGCCAATATGGGGAAGGAAAAACCCTAAGTATTCTGTACCAGGATCATGGAACTCCTGTTGTATACGGGACACCACACAGGAAGTTATGACCACTCTGACATGTTTGCCAAGGTAGCCCCATTACCACCAGACAAAATGCCAATAGGCACAGTATCTGTATCAGCTGGGAATGACAATGACAGGTGTACATTGATATATTAGCAAAACACTGCTTCTATGGTATTACTACATTTGAAAGTTATCAAAACACCTAGTTTAGAACATCTACATAAATTCAGCAAGTCACCATACATCTACCTGTAGTTATTGAACTCAAACTGCAGGAGTTTGGTTTGTTGTAATTGAGTGGGGGAAAATGGATACGGGCAAGGTTCTGACATATGGGTGCGTCTTGGTGGTGGCAAGGACATACCCAAGAAACACCCACATCAAACCACATCCTCAACCCAACACGCGTTTGGCTTCTGTGACTTCTGCAAGCATTTCCTGAGGAGCAAGCCAAAGAAATGAGGCCAAATCAAAGGGTGCAGTTCCTCTCTCTAAGACATAAGGCTACTTACTACACAGTCATGTAATGCTAGTATGCTATGTTTTTGCATAATGGAAAAATGCAACAAATATGGCATATTTCTGAGCCCAGGGAGAGGTGGTAAGTACCTTAGGAGAACACTTGAAATGCATCCCTGGCACGGGGAGTGTGGTGATGTACATGGTGATACACCTGTAGAGGTAGAGTGTGCCAACGATGAAGAAGAACCGCCGACCAACGATGGACCTGAGGATGAGAACGTTGTACATAAAGAATCGAGACCTGCTGGAGTGCTTAACCAGCACACTACTAGGGCTGTTGCGGTGACCGTATTACCGCCACACCGGCGGTCAAGAGTCATGACCGCAGTAAAATTCCACATGACCGTTGAGTCATGGCAATATCCTATTATGCTCTCTGGACATGCTTTGGTAGTACCCAAATGTAACTCAGTGCTCTATTGTCCCTCTAACCACTCTGAAATCAATGCAAATGCAATCAAAGATCACATCAAACACTTACAATCAAAACAGTACCGTGATTTTAAAACTCACCTCACTATGATCAATCAATTTGGAGAAGTTCAACAACAGGTTGTACCCGAGTGAAAACATGGTTGTTGTGTATGTTGTTTTAAAGCCTAACACAACTAAATGGACGACGCATTCGAAGGTGAATGCTTATGAAGGTAGAACTTGTGAATATGCATAGGCCTATATGAGAATAATTCAAATGATGATCGTGCCGATATACAATACATAGCCTAGTATCCTACTGCATACTTAAGATGTCTTTGGTACATAATTGGTCTAGTCTATACTCCAAAATTAAACAAATTCTAGTAATCCCCTTTGAGTGTGGACTGTATTATTATGCATACTGGATGGACTGGTTACATTATGCTACGCTCCAAACGTTCTATCCACACGTCTGGGAGAGAACATATAGGCCTAGGCGATGCTGTTGGTTCATTGATTATGTAGGGCGGCTTAGAGTTGGCCTACAATTATAGTGAATTTGTATTTGATTTTGAATAGCCTAGTAATAGGCTGCTGACATTACCTTTAGCTACAGAATCTCACCAACATGCATTTCCATCTCATTTCTCGAGCGCACAGAGAGAGGAGCTGTCAACAGTTTAATTTAATGTTTAGTTTTTACCACTAAAAAGAGGAAGATCCCAGCTGCTACTATTTATATTTTTCTGCTAATATTAAGCACATTCTCCATGCTCCCCTATAAAACCGGAGTAGCCTACCCGGCATGATTGAAAAACGAAGATATGATATATGATATGCATACGGATGATATGTCTTTTTTCCCCTGACCCTAAATCAAAACTAATTTTACATATTAGTAAAGACCAGATTAAATTGAGAATAGTCTGATGGGTGAAAATATGATCACTTGATGAGAGAACAGCGTGTGCAGCCTGAGGCAAGCTTTTGTTGCAACTTTCTCACATCACCAATAGCCTAAAGTCACATTACGCAGCCCATATACGTATGATTTCTAAGACATTTTAAGGTTTGTCTCATTCACAAATTGCCAAACAACAAAAAAATCAAGCATATAGGACCTGTTTCAAATGATCACTTATACACTCAACATAGGAACTTCATATGCGCACTCGATCCGGAACAGGAGAAATATAATATCTATTTTATTCAGCTAAGTTGAAATATATTCTCCTTACTATAAAATCATATCATGTAAAATAATGGCACGGGACTTAAAAGTATATCTTGGTCATTTACCTATATTTTAACAGTGCCCACTGTAGAAGCCACAGGACGACCAGTAGCATGCCGTTGATTTCGCATATAGAAAAAGCCCAGTCTACTCGCCCGAAAAAGTCAAAGAACTTGTCTGGCAGGGGTGGAGTGGCCTCCTTGGCAGGCACACGTTCGTGGACCACGGAGATCATAATGGTGGTGAAGATGAAGCAGATCATGGCATAAACAAAAGCCACGCCCGTCTTCCCCCACTCCTCAGGAAACGGAGAGCGGGTGATCTCAGGCATGGGGATCTGGATCCGCTCCTTGTGGAACTCGTTGACCACACCGTTCCTCTTGGGCTTGTTCCCATTAACCTCACTGTTGACGGCCAAGATGGCGTGTCCGTTGGCATGCCCGTTTTTATAGGTTTCAATGTGGTGCTCTATCCTGAGAGTCTCCATCTTGTCCAGGAGCTTTCTGCCTCCATCCAAGGTGACAAGGGCCAGAGGAGCCATCTGGAAGTCCGCTTTAGAGAGCTGCAGGAGGCCCTTGCCGTTCAGGTGGCGTAAGGCCTCTGAGTATTCCTGCATTCCCACATCAGTCAGCCACAGGAGCACGTCCTTCGTTGACCAATGGACCACTTTCTTCATGTCAGACCCTGTGCCGTACGCGTTGCAAACAGAGGGAGAAACAATGGAGGGGGAGTCCAGAGGTGTTCACGACTAACAAATCCTGAGCCCTCCTGAAGTCACATATCATGTGGCAAGCACATTGGGTGCTGCTGACAAATGGAGTATCCAGTCAGGTCTATCTAGAGGTTAACCCACCAAGGTGGGATTGAATTTTCAGCTGTTCGATGCAGTGACTTTTTGTACTAAAATGGGAGAAAAATAAAAACGTTTGAATAAATATTAAAAATAAATTTGCATCACTTTGACATATTAGGCTTTATGTTCCCCTCAAACAATCAAGTATATCCTATACTGTATGTAATCTATTAAATAGTGTGATGACTCAAAGAAGAAAATAATTTTAACTATACAAAATGTATAGTATTATAATATTCTTACATTTAAAAAAACTTTTATAATTGTAAAAGTAAAATATTCATAATGAGCGGACTAAAATTCGTCACCCATTCAACATATTTCGAAATGTATGCACACACACACAGGACCACAGAATGTTGACACTTATGCACGCGCTCTCGTTCAAGAGGGCATGAGACTTCTATGTGGGAAGACAAAGCCAAAATTATCCGTTAAAATACCCGTTAAAAGAGCATTCAGGTGAGGAAGTAGCCCACAGCTACGTAGAACAGTTATTTCATAAACACACCGCGTCAAAGCCACAGTTATCCGTTAAAATACCCGTTAAAGGGCATTCAGGTGAGGAAGTAGCCCACATCTACGTACAACAGTTATTTCATAAACACACAGCGTCAACGACTAGCTACTTCAACCATGTCTGATATTGTTCTTGTATCAATACAGTATAGCAGAGAAAGCAAATTCCGTTATGAGTCAAATACGTTTAAAATGTTTCACGCTCTGTGGAATAATTTTAAACAAATAACATTTTACCTTGTTGCTACTGTGTCTATGTTGCCGAATGAACCCCGATACGAAAATAGTTACGCTATACTATTCCTGGTAAGAAATGAACAAATAGGCAAATTGAGGCAACTTTATGTTAAGCGCGGGAGAGGTAACTTCCATGCTAGCCATTCGAAGAACTCGGGAGGGTGTGCTTACAGGGTGTGGCAACTGTATTTACAAATCGGTTCTCTCTTTCACCTCATGTGCTTTACATTAGCAAAAGGATCAAACGCCCATCGGAGCCATTTCTTCAGAAAAAATAAGTACGTCTTTTGACGTAATTCTAGTTACTGCTACCCGGTATCCTTGGGACGTCCCCAACCTAAGAGGGGGTTCCCGAGTGGCGCAGCGGTCTAACGCTTCGAACACACCGACTGCGTCATTGCATCACTGCTGCATAACATTTTGCGCAGCTAGGCAACTATACTGATGCATGTACCTTTTGCAAATGGTCGCATGCGGTTGGACACATGGAGGAGAGAATCATTTTCGCAGTATCCTCAAAACCGTGTCTTTTTGACACAACTGCTGACAGCTACAGGGACATAAACGCAAAAAATGCTGCTTGGAGACAAGTGTCCACGATAGTAGGATTGCCAGGTCAGTTTAGTAGTGAGCTTGTGTTAGATGTGGCTAGTTAGCGTTAGCTAGCTAGCTAACCTAGCTTGCTAACCTAGCCAATGAGGTGTGTGTGAAAGAAATAGTCATACCACCTTCCACGTTGGTCTCATTGTTGAAAGAGCCTACTCTGCCTATCTTGACTATTTATTATTGCATTTCGCTCCAAAACTGCATATTGGGGGGAAATTATATTATAGGCTCTCACAATTAATTTGAGGATGTCATCGAATAAATAATATACTTGGCAAATAAATAAATAAAAAATGTAAAGAAATTATGCAATTAAACTGTTTTTATGTAATCCCAAATGTTTACTGAATGTGTGCAAAAAAAAGATCTACATTCATATTTTGCTACTTTCTGTCAAGTCCACTCATACAATTTGATGCATACTATGCACCACACAGAACGCACTGCAACTGCCTCTGCAACGCAATGCTGCAAGGCAAATGCAGCGTTCCATTGGAAATGAATGTACTTCTGGTGTATCGAAACGCAATGACGCAGTCGGTGTGTTCGAAGCGTAAGGCGCTGCATCTCAGCGCTAGAGGCGTCACTACAGAACCTGATTGAGAGTCCCATAGGGGGGCGCACAATTGGCCCAGCGTCATCCGGGTTAGAGTTTGGCCGGGGTAGGCCGTTATTGATATAATAATTCGTTTTTAACTGACTTGCCTAATTAGATTAAGGCTAGGTTTAGGGTAAACTAAAATTGTCCCCGACGCGAGTCGAGCATATCTAGCTACAACCAGGCGTGCCCTGAGAACCGTCTTCGTTTCTACTAATGCCACTCAAGCGCGGTACCACAGGAAACAATGGTATTTCAAATGTGAGCAGCTCTCTTGTGGTTAGGGTTAGTGGTGCACGACTTAGTGGCGAGTCGACTCTGACTCCTGTGATTGGAGTCGACTCAGACTCCTGTGGTTTGAGTCATAGGAGTCGACTCCCAAAACGGATGCGCACACATACACACCTCATTAAACATTATATTTGATTTATTTAACTAGGCAAGTCAGTTAACTTCTACAGGATCGGTGGGTCCCTTGCAGGTCGTTGAGCTAACATATGCTAATCGCATTAGCCTGAGGTTGTAAGTAATAAGAACATTTCCCAGGACATATACATATCTGATATTGGCAGAAAGCTTAAATTCTTGTTAATCTAACAGCACTGTCCAATTTACAGTAGCCATTACAGTGAAATAATACCATGCTATTGTTGAGGAGAGTGCACAGTTTTGAACATGAAAAGTTATTAATTAACAAATTAGGCACATATGTGGAGTCTTGATACAACATTTTGAACAGAAATGCAATGGTTCATTGGATCAGTCTAAAACTTTGCACATACACTGCTGCCGTCTAGTGGCCAACATCCAAATTGACCTGGGCTGGAATAATACATAATGGCATTTCTCTTGCATTTCAAAGATGGTAAAAAAAAAATGGTTGGTTTGTTCTTTGTATTATCTTTTATCAGATCTAACGTGTTATATTCTCCTACATTCCTTTCACATTTCCACAAACATCAAAGTGTTTCCTTTCAAATGGTACCAAGAATATGCATATCCTTGCTTCAGGGCCTGAGCTACAGGCGGTTATATTTGGGTATGTCATTTTAGGCGAAAATTGGGGGAAAAAAGGTGAGTATCCATAATTGCTGCACTCTGATAAATTTCCCCAGTGAATTTCTTTGGTTTAGAGATTGTGCCTCTTTTCTCATTGTTTTTTTAAATATTCGCTTCCTGATAGTTTTTGTCTCTTAGATTTGAAACAATTTGCTACCATGTCTCTATAGATTACTTTTAGCTAAAATTATATCCACTAGTAGTAGCTAGCTAACTTTAACAGGCTAGGCTACTGCCTTAATCACTAATCGTTTTCGTCACACACAAACATAAAAAAAATCTATCATTTAATTGGCAGATTCATTTTTATTAATGTTTCACAATTGGATAATCCCATATAAACACACATCACCATAGCTACCAAGGATAGTGGGAGTGAACTTGGGGAGAAGCGGGAATGGAGTGGGGGCGGGAACTGCAGCAACGCTATGAGCTGGTGGCTGGGGTACCGTGGGCGGTATAGTAGCCGATCAGGGGCGCCAGCCAATTGTCAAAAGTTTTTAAACGGTTTTTAATTGTAGGCGTGAATATTTTTCAACGTCATATCTAGACGATAATAGGCTACACTGATAACTCGTGCTTGGCTGCCAAATATATAGGTCTCCCCATAATATTTAAATTGATGAAGTGTGATCCTAATCATCATTTTAGCGATCCATCCATGGTAGACGTCCTTCCTAATAACAATGCCCCACATCCTGCTGATTTGAGCTGCTTAACCGTATTTGCACTTGACTGTGTTTATGGATGAGAAAGTGAACTTGCCATTTCCAAAAAGTTTAGTGGGGATGGTGCTTTGCAATGTATTGTCTAGGACAGGGCTCTCCCTGATTTAGTGCATCTGATTCAATAATTAATTGGTTGATAAACTGAAACAGGTTAGCTACAACTGGGGTTGGAGTGAAAACCTACTGGAAGGTAGCTCTCCAGGAACAAGGTTGGAGAGCCCTGACCTAGGACATCAACAGCCAGCCAGGGTTAGGACCTGCCTTGTTGATAGTGTTGTTAAGAAGGCAGAGCAGCGCTTTATTATGGACATACTTCTCCCCATCTTAGCTACTGTTGTTTCAATATGTTTTGCCATGACAGTTAACAATCCAGGGCTACTCCAAGCAGTTTAGTCATTTCAACTTGCTCAATTTCCACATAATTTATTACAAGATTTAGTTGAGGTTTAGGGTTTAGTGAATGATTTGTCCCAAATACAATGCTTATAGTTTTAGAAATATTTAGGGCTAACTTATTCCTTGCCACCCAACTTGAAACTATCTGCAACTCTTTGTTAAGTATTTCAGTCGCTGTAGTAGCTGTATAGTGTCGAGTCATCCGCAAACATAGACACTCTGGCTTTACTCAAAGCCAGTGGCATGTCGTTAGTAAAGATTGAAAAAAGCAATGGGCCTAAACAGCTACCCTGGGGAATTCCTGATTCTACCTGGATTATGTTTGAGAGGCTTCCATTAAAGAACACCCTCTGTGTTCTGTTACACAAGTAACGTTTTATCCACATTATAGCAGGGGGTGTAAAGCCATAACACATACATTTTTCCAGCAGCAGACTATGATCAATAATGTCAAAAGCTGCACTGAAATATAACAAGATAGCCCCCACAATCATTTTATCATCAATTTCTCTCAGCCAATCATTTGTGTAAGGGCTGTCCTTGTTGAGTGTCCTTCCCTATAAGTGTGCTGAAAGTCTGTTGTCAATTTGTTTACTGTGAAATAGCATTGTATCTGGTCAAACACAATTTATTCCAGAAGTTTACTAAGGGTTGGTAACAGGCTGATTGGTCGGCTATTTGAGCCAGTAAAGGGGACTTTACTATTGTTAGGTAGCGGAATTACTTTTGCTTCCCTCCAGCCCTAAGGGCACACACTTTCTAGTAGGCTTAAATTGAAGATGTGGCAAATAGGAGTGGCAATATCATCTGCTATTATCCTCAGTAATTTTCCATCCAGATTGTCATTGTTGATAGACAACACCATTTTTTTGATCTCTTCCACACTGACTTTATGGAATTCCAAATGACAATGTTTGTCTTTCATAATTTGGTCCGATATACTTGGATGTGTAGTGTCAGCGTTTGTTGCTTGAATGTCATCCCTAAGTTTGCTCATCTTGCCAATAAAAAAGTCATTGAACTTATTGGCAATATCAGTGGGCTTTGTGATGAATGAGCCATCTGATTCAATGATTGATGGAGCCGAGTTGTTTTTTCCCCCAAAAATGTCATTTAAGGTGCCCCAAAGCTTTTTACTATCATTCATCTTTGTTTCATAGTATAGCTGCTTTTTATTTAGTTTAGTCACATGATTTCCTAATTTGCCAATCAGTTGGGCTGCCAGACTTACTTGCCACACCTTCTGCCTCATTCCTCTCAACCATACCGTTTTTTCAATTCCTCATCAATCCACGGGGATTTCACAGTTTTTACAGTCATTTTTTTAATGGGTGCATGCTTATTAATAACTGGAATAAGCAATTTCATAAATGTGCCAAGTGCAGCGTATGGTTGCTCCTCATTACACACCAGCAAATATTCTTTACATCAACATATGAAACACTACAAAAAGTATTGTATGACCTCTTATACACTATATTAGGTCAAGTCTTTGGAACTTTGGTTTTCCTAGATATGGCTATTATATTGTGATCACTACATCCTATGGATTTGGATACTGCTTTAAAGCAAATTTCTGCAGTATTAGTAAAGATGTGATCAATACATGTTGATTATTTAATTCCTGTGCTGTTTGTAACTACCCTGGTAGGTTGACTGACAACCTGAACCAGGTTGCAGGCATTGGTTACAGTTTGAATTTTTTTCTTGAGTGGGCAGCTTAAAGAGGGCCAGTCAATATTTAAATCACCCAGAAAATATACCTCTATTGATATCACATACATTATCAAGCATTTCACACATATTATCCAGACACTGACACATGGTGGTCTATAGCAGCTTCCCACAAGAATGGGCTTTAGGTGAGGCAGATAAACCTGGAGCCATATTACTTCAACAGTTTTTAACATTAGATCGTCTCTAAGCTTTACAGGAATATGGTTCTGAATATAGACCGCAATACCGCACCCGTTGGCATTTCTGTATTTTCGGTAGATGTTATAACCATCTATTGCTACCACTGCATCATCAAAGGTATTATCTAAGTGAGTTTCAGAGATAGTCAGAATATGAATGTCATCTGTTACAAGCAAGTTATTGACTTCATGGACCTTGTTTCTCAGGCTACATATGTTAATATGAGCTATTTTTAGCACTTTTATGGGTTGCTTGATTGTTTTTAATGCTTTACTGGGAAGCTTATCAGAAGTAGACTTGCTCATGTGAGTGAGCTGCACAAAGTGGTCTTCCTACTAGGTCACACTTCCTCAGTGCTAACAGTGTAACTCTGGTTCATAGGCTCATGATTACTGCATACAATAGCTGTAGGATAAACAGAGGTATTCAGTGTAATTAGGGGCACATAAATTATGTTACTTACATTGTGTTTGCCAATGCCCCTAGGATCATGTACATTTGATGCAGTATTAAGACGACTCATTGTCACAATGGTAGGGATTAACTGAGCTGTTCTTGAATCATTGAAAAGTAATTGTTACAATGCAGCATTGAAATGCGTGGACAGAGTCCAGGAGCCAAGATGATTTGGATGGACTCCATCAATCCTGTAGAGTATCTTTGGTTTCCAGAAGGTGACAAAGTTATCTACAAAAGTGACTCCAGCAGAGCTAAAGTAATCTTTTAGCCAGATGTGTAATGCCAGCAGTCTTCTGAATCTTTCACACCCACGGCCCAACGATGGTACTGGACCCGAAACGATTGGCCGTATTTCTTTTGTCTTTTAATGCTAAAATCAGTTCTTTAAAATCCATTTCCAAATGTTCTGAGCTAGCCGTCGTGATGCCATTTGACCCCACATGGACTACAACAGTGTCAGCTCCCGGCATCTGTCGTAGAACAGTCGGAAGCAGCCTTGTGATGTCATGTACTCGTGCTCCTGGGTAGCACAGGGTTTTTGCCTTGGGAATTGAGATGTTTCTCACCATAGAGCTGCCTATGATGACAGCTGGTGATGTTGAATGGGCCGGTCTCTCAGGCAGCCTTCCGGTCTGATGAGGGTGGGAGCTCCAAGAATTTGAACCTGAGGTAGAAGCCACCAGAGAGGACGAAGACGCAGGTACCTCCGAATCCGATCTTGAATGGGAAGCCCTCAAGGAAGAAGGCGCCAGAACCTCTGGATCTAGGGCGGCAAAGCTGTTTCTGGTCTGTGTCAAATCCGAGCTCAACATCTCCATGGAGACCCCCGTTGCCAGAGGATGCTTTCTTCGACGAGTGACGTACCTCCATGGCTGGTTAGTTGGGTCGAGAACAGCTCTGTTCTCCAGGGAAGGGGGAGACCCCTTCAGGGATGGAACCCTGCCTAGCACCGGCCAGTCGGCTGTGGAGAGCTGACATGCCAGCAAAACTTCCACCAGACCAGAGCGGCGTCCGGCTACTGGGGTGAAAGAAAAAGTAGGCGGGCGTGGATTCCCCAGTAGCTTGTATAGGTTTGCTACTTGCTTGCTAAGAGTAGCCACTTCGCTCTGGTAGTCTTCCGAAAGCAAGCCTACATTGAAAGTCAGCGCGGTTCACATTGTCCTGGAACATAGCAAAGTCAACACAGCTCCTGCAGCACTGAAAACGTTCAATAGCGACCTCCATTTGAGACCGCCGAGCCAGCTAGGCTAGCTGGGCTTTAGTGTCTCTCCCCCTATGCGGAATCTGGCAGGATCCCAGGACAGACAGCAGTGCTCACAGCAAGTAAGCCAAACAGAGCTGCAGGATCCAAAATGAAATAAAAGTATATAAAAACACTGTCAACTTTTAAACAGAGGTCTCTAGTTCAGGTTTCAGCGCTCAACAACATTCAACAACAAACATACGTCAAACATCGATTCTCAATTGGGATCCAGTTCTAGAAAGAAAGCCATTTACTTTCATATCAGATCAAAATCATTTCACAAGTGAAAAATGTACATTTACTGTTTACACTGTTATAACTGGCTTTGTCACAGTTGCAGCCGACAGTATTTTACAGTTACGACACGTTTCTGGCGGCCTTCTTCCATTACATATTGTTGTTTGGAGCATGCTGCTAGATAGCTAATTAGCACAGGTGGTTGCCTCGGTCTTTTGTCTATTTTTCGTAAACATGCGCTGTAACATGGAAATATGATGCTCCACGACTCGACAGGTAACAAACCCCAACCCTATAAAAAGGCGTTGTAATGTAACACCCCCCCCCCCCCCCCGCTGATATGAAAGATACCTTACTTATGTTTCCAAAGCCGTACCACAAGCAATGAGTGTTCACGTTCAGACCGAACATCGGAGCTCTTAATGTCCCTCGGAAAGAAGAGTAGCCAAGAGCACGAATCAACAAAATGAGACTAATTTAAAACGTCATCATAAAGCAGAATATAAATTGTGGGCCTATTGTGACCATGACGTGGCCTATTTAAAATTGTACGTGCCACAACGTAGAAGTGCTCTCAAATCAGTGTGAATGACAGAGCCATAGAGAGGAACCGTGGGAAAGAAACCTGAATGCCAAAAAAGAGTCTGACTTAGCGATGTCCACCACCATTGAAATCAGTAATAACATATTGGCCTACAACAGGGAAAGTAGTTATCTTTCTAAACATTAGGGGTGGCCCAAGTGTCCTGTCATCCATTGACAGATGTTAAGTCTTCAACCCTGTAGGTCTCATAGGCCAGTGCATTGGACCGTACAACAAATGAGGATATCAAAGAATGAAGTCACACCCCTTGTTGAATAGTTATGTGAGGCAAGAGTGATTGATTTGGGATATCTAGGAGGCTAATTCTTGCAACTTAGTGATTACAGTATCAGTCTGAGCCACAGTCTATATTGAACATCTAAAAGATTTAACACAGTCAAGCAGTTTCACAACATCATTCAAGATAACAGTCAAAAATCACATGATGAGCACTGATTGCGTCATATGATGAATCAGTCGTCACAGGAAGCCTAAGCCTAATGGTACAGACACTGAGAAATCTGACTGCCGATAGGTACTTAGCACAGTAAGAGGCCGTTCCTTCTCTTGCTAGAACAAAATACGTCCCTGCTGTGAACCGACCTGGTACCGACAAACCTGTAGTTTCTACTTGTAGAATCGCAATGCTCATCAGTGGCCGAGAACTTGACTTTGAGACAATCAGAGTTAGGTTCAGTTTGCTTGCTAGCTATCTATCGTTAGCAAAACGGTTAGCGTCGCCATTTAGGACAACATAGCTACCCACTGGGCACAGACGTCAATTCAACATCAATTGCACGTTGGTTCAACGTCATTTCATTAAAATGACGTAGAAACAACATTGATTCAACCAGTGTGTGCCCAGTGGGTAGCTAGCTACTCCACGACTCGACAGGTAACATGCAGCTGCTTCATTCAAAAACAAATCCATTGTGATGTAATTATGTTGCTAGTTATCTAGTTGTGGCCATCTGGTTAGTATCTAGCTAGCTAGCAACAACATTAGCACAGCTTCCTAGTTAGCTTACATTAGCTACAGTAGGCACATGCCAAAAATAATCTACTGCCACCTTGTGGCCTGGAGAATTTAAATGAATCAAATCAAATCAATTTTATTTATATAGCCCTTCTTACATCAGCTGATATCTCAAAGTGCTGTACAGAAACCCAGCCTAAAACCCCAAACAGCAAGCAATGCAGGTGTAGAAGCACGGTGGCTAGGAAAAACTCCCTAGAAAGGCCAAAACCTAGGAAGAAACCTAGAGAGGAACCAGGCTATGAGGGGTGGCCAGTCCTCTTCTGGCTGTGCCGGGTGGAGATTATAACAGAACATGGCCAAGATGTTCAAATGTTCATAAATGACCAACATGGTCAAATAATAATAATCACAGTAGTTGTTGAGGGTGCAGCAAGTCAGCACCTCAGGAGTAAATGTCAGTTGGCTTTTCATAGCTGATCATTAAGAGTATCTCTACCGCTCCTGCTGTCTCTAGAGAGTTGAAAACAGCAGGTCTGGGACAGGTTGCACGTCCGGTGAACAGGTCAGAGTTCCATAGCCGCAGGCAGAACAGTTGAAACTGGAGCAGCAGCACGGCCAGGTGGACTGGGGACAGCAAGGAGTCATCATGCCAGGTAGTCCTGAGGCATGGTCCTAGGGCTCAGGTCCTCCGAGAGAGAGAAAGAAAGAGAGAAAGAGAGAATTAGAGAGAGCATACTTCAATTCACACAGGACACCGGATAAGACAGGAGAAGTACTCCAGATATAACAAACTGACCCTAGCCCCCCGACACATAAACTACTGCAGCATAAATACTGGAGGCTGAGACAGGAGGGGTCAGGAGACACTGTGGCCCCATCCGATGATACCCCCGGACAGGGCCAAACAGGAAGGATATAACCCCACCCACTTTGCCAAAGCACAGACCCCAAACAACTAGAGGGATATCTTCAACCACCAACTTACCATCCTGAGACAAGGCCGAGTATAGCCCACAAAGATCTCCGCCACGGCAGTGAAAGTTAACATTATGTTTTCGAATGACATCCCCAAGAGGTAAAATATATAGTGAAAACAATAGTGGTCCTAAAACGGAACCTTGAGGAACACCGAAATTTACAGTTGATTTGTCAGAGGACAAACCATTCACAGAGACAAACTGATATCTTTCCGACAGATAAGATCTAAACCAGGCCAGAACTTGTCCGTGTAGACCAATTTGGGTTTCCAATCTCTCCAAAAGAATGTGGTGGCACTAAGGTCTAGGACCACGAGGACAGATGCAGAGCCTCGGTCTGACGCCATTAAAAGGTAATTTACCACCTTCACAAGTGCAGTCTCAGTGCTATGATGGGGTCTAAAACCAGACTGAAGCATTTCGTATACATTGTTTGTCTTCAGGAAGGCAGTGAGTTGCTGCACAACAGCTTTTTCTAAAACTTTTTAGAGGAATGGAAGATTCGATATAGGCCGATAGTTTTTTATATTTTCTGGGTCAAGGTTTGGCTTTTTCAAGAGAGGCTTTATTACTGCCACTTTTAGTGAGTTTGGTACACATCCGGTGGATAGAGAGACGTTTATTATGTTCAACATTGGAGGGCCAAGCACAGGAAGCAGCTCTTTCAGTAGTTTAATTGGAATAGGGTCCAGTATGCAGCTTGAAGGTTTAGAGGCCATGATTATTTTCATCATTGTATCAAGAGATATAGTACTAAAACACTTGAGTGTCTCTCTTGATCCTAGGTCCTGGAGTTGTGCAGACTCAGGACAACTGAGCATTGGAGGAATACGCAGATTTAAAGAGGAGTCCGTAATTTGCTTTCTAATGATCATGATCTTTTCCTCAAAGAAGTTAATGAATTTATTACTGCTGAAGTGAAAGCCATCCTCACTTGGGGAATGCTGCTTTTTAGTTAGCTTTGCGACAGTATCAAAAATAAATTTCGGATTGTTCTTATTTTCCTCAATTAAGTTGGAAAAATAGGATGATCGAGCAGCAGTGAGGGCTCTTCGATACTGCACGGTACTGTCTTTCCAAGCTAGTCGGAAGACTTCCAGTTTGGTGTGGCGCCATTTCCGTTCCAGTTTTCTGGAAGCTTGCTTCAAAGCTCGGGTATTTTCTGTATACCAGGGAGCTAGTTTCTTATGACAAATGTTTTTAGGGGTGCAACTGCATCTAGGATATTGCGCAAGGTTAAATTGAGTTCCTCAGTTAGGTGGTTAACTGATTTTTGTCCTCTGGCGTCCTTGGGTAGGCAGAGGGAGTCTGGAAGGGCATCAAGGAATCTTTGTGTTGTCTGAGAATTTATAGCACGACTTTTGATGCTCCTTGGTTGGGGTCTGAGCAGATTATTTGTTGCGATTGCAAACGTAATAAAATGGTGGTCCGATAGTCCAGGGTTATGAGGAAAAACATTAAGATCCACAACATTTATTCCATGGGACAAAACTAGGTCCAGAGTATGACTGTGACAGTGAGTAGGTCCAGAGACATGTTGGACAAAACCCACTGAGTCGATGATGGCTCCGAAAGCCTTTTGGAGTGGGTCTGTGGACTTTTCCATGTGAATATTAAAATCACCAAAAATCAGAATATTATCTGCTATGACTACAAGGTCCGATAGGAATTCAGGGAACTCAGTGAGAAACACTGTATATGGCCCAGGAGGCCTGTAAACAGTAGCTATAAAAAGTGATTGAGTAGGCTGCATAGATTTCATGACTAGAAGCTCAAAAGACGAAATGTCTTTTTTTTTTTGTAAATTGAAATTTGCTATCGTAAATGTTAGCAACACCTCCGCCTTTGCGGGATGCACGGGGGATATGGTCACTAGTGTAACTGTCACGTTCCTGACCTGTTTTCCTTTGTTTTGTATTTATTTTAGTTGGTCAGGGCGTGAGTTGGGTGGGTTGTCTATGGTTGATTTTCTATGTTGGGATTTTGTGTTCGGCCTGGTATGATTCTCAATCAGAGACAGCTGTCAATCGTTGTCCCTGATTGAGAATCATACTTAGGCAGCCAGGGTTTCACTTGTGTTTTGTGGGTGTTTGTTCCTGTGGAGGTTTTGTTGCCACACAGGACGGTTTCGGTTTTGTCACGTTGGTTGTTTTTGTATTTTGAAGTGTTTTGTTGATTTTCATTAAAAGAATGAACACTAACCACTCTGCGTTTTGGTCCCCACCTTCTGTCAGCGAGGACAGCCGTAACAGAAACACCCACCTTAAGAGGACCAAGCGGAGTGGAGAAGGGCAGCTACAGCAGCAGAGACAGACAGAGGAATGGACATGGGAAGATGTCTTGAACGGCAAGGGTTGCTACACATGGGAGGAGATCCTGGCTGGAAAGGATCGCCTCCCATGGGAACAGCTGGAGGCAGCGAGGAGAGTAGAGGCAACCGGAGAGAGGAACCGGAGGTATGAGGGTACGCGGCTAGCACGAAAGCCCGAGAGGCTCACCCCAAAATTTCTGGGGGGGGTGGCTAAAGGGGAGTGTGGCGAAGCCGGGTTGGATACCTGAGCCAACTCCCCGGGCTTACCGTGGAGTGAGAGGGCGTCGTACTGGTCAGACACCGTGTTATGCGGTGGAGCGCACGGTGTCCCCAGTACGCGTGCTTAGCCCAGTGCGGGCTATTCCACCTTGCCGCACTGATAGGGCTAGGTTGGGCATCGAGCCAGGTGCCATGAAGCCGGCCCAACATATCTGGCCTCCAGTACGTCTCCTCGGGCCGGCGTACATGGCACCAGCCTTACAGGTGGTGTCCCCGGTTCGCCTGCATAGCCCAGTGCGGGCTATTCCACCTCGCCGCACTGGCAGGGCTACGGGGACCATTCAACCTGGTAAGGTTGGGGAGGCTCGGTGCTCAAGAGCGCGTGTCCTCCTTCACGGTCCGGTATATCCGGCGCCACCTTCCCACCCCAGCCCAGTACCATCAGTGCCGACACCACGCACCAGGCTTCCAGTGCATTTCCAGAGCCCTGTTCCTCCTCCACGCACTCTCCCTGTGGTGCGTGTCTCCAGCCCACTGCCTCCAGTTCCGGCACCACGCACCAGGCCTACTGTGCGCCTCAGCAGGTCAGAGTCGGCCGTCTGCCCAACGCCGCCTGCGCTGCTTGCCTGCTCAGCGCTGCCCGAACTGTCTGCCTGCCCAGCGCTGCCCGTCTGTCCCGAGCCTTCAGAGCCGTCCAGCCAGAACCAGCCAGTGCCGCCCAGCCAGAGCCGCCCAGCCAGGACCAGCCAGAGCCGCCCAGCCAGGACCAGCAAGAGCCGTCCAGCCAGGACCAGCCAGAGCCGTCCAGCCAGGACCAGCCAGAGCCGTCCAGCCAGGACCAGCCAGAGCCGTCCAGCCAGGACCAGCCAGAGCCGTCCAGCCAGGACCAGCCAGAGCCGTCCAGCCAGGACCAGCCAGAGCCAGCAAGCCAGGAGCTGCCAGCCAGCCAGAATCCGCCAGAGCCTTCCGCCAGCCAGGATCCGCCAGAGCCTTCCGCCAGCCAGGATCCGCCAGAGCCAGGGTCCGCCAGAGCCAGCCAGCCAGGGTCCGCCAGAGCCTTCCGCCAGCCAGGATCCGCCAGAGCCTTCCGCCAGCCAGGATCCGCCAGAGCCTTCCGCCAGCCAGGATCCGCCAGAGCCTTCCGCCAGCCAGGATCCGCCAGAGCCTTCCGCCAGCCAGGGTCCGCCAGAGCCTTCCGCCAGCCAGGGTCCGCCAGAGCCTTCCGCCAGCCAGGGTCCGCCAGAGCCTTCCGCCAGCCAGGGTCCGCCAGAGCCTTCCGCCAGCCAGGGTCCGCCCCTCAGTCCGGTGCTGCCCCTCAGTCCGGTGCTGCCCCTCAGTCCGGTGCTGCCCCTCAGTCCGGTGCTGCCCCTCAGTCCGGTGCTGCCCCTCAGTCTGTTACTGCCCTTTGGAATAGTGGGATTGACATGGAGGGTGGATATTGGGAGGAGGCCACGGAAGCGGGGGTTGACTATGGTGGGGTGGGGACCACGACCAGCGCCAGAGCCGCCACCGTGGACAGACGCCCACCCAGACCCTCCCCTAGACTTTGTGCTGATGCGCCCGGAGTTCGCACCTTAAGGGGGGGGTTCTGTCACGTTCCTGACCTGTTTTCCTTTGTTTTATATTTATTTTAGTTGGTCAGGGCGTGAGTTGGGTGGGTTGTCTATGGTTGATTTTCTATGTTGGGATTTTGTGTTCGGCCTGGTATGATTCTCAATCAGAGACAGCTGTCAATCGTTGTCCCTGATTGAGAATCATACTTAGGCAGCCAGGGTTTCACTTGTGTTTTGTGGGTGTTTGTTCCTGTGGAGGTTTTGTTGCCACACAGGACGGTTTCGGTTTTGTCACGTTGGTTGTTTTTGTATTTTGAAGTGTTTTGTTGATTTTCATTAAAAGAATGAACACTAACCACTCTGCGTTTTGGTCCCCACCTTCTGTCAGCGAGGACAGCCGTAACAGTAACCAGGAGGTGAGGCCTCTTTTAACACAGTAAATTCATCAGGGTTAAGCCATGTTTCAGTCAGGCCAATCACATCAAGATTTTGATCAGTGAATAGTTCATTGACTATAACTGCCTTTGAAGTGAGGGATCTAACATTCAGTAGCCCTATTTTGAGATGTGAGGTATCACGATCTCTTTCAAAAATGGCAGGAATGAAGGAGGTCTTTATCCTAGTGAGATTGCTAAGGCAAACACCGCCATGTTTAGTTTTGCCCAACCTAGGTCGAGGCACAGACACGGTCTCAATGGGTATAGCTGAGCTGACTACACTGTCTGTGCTAGTGGCAGACTCCACTAATCTGGCAGGCTGGCTAACAGCCTGCTGCCTGGCCTGCACCCTATTTCATTGTGGAGCTAGAGGAGTTAGAGCCCTGTCTATGTTGGTAGATAAGATGAGAGCACCCCTCCAGCTAGGATGGAGTCCGTCACTCCTCAGCAGGCCAGGCTTGGTCCCGTTTGTGGGTGAGTCCCAGAAAGAGGGCCAATTATCTACAAATTCTATATTTTGGGAGGGGCAGAAAACAGTTTTCAACCAGCGATTGAGTTGTGAGACTCTGCTGTAGAGCTCATCACTCCCCCTAACTGGGAGGGGCCCAGAGACAATTACTCAATGCCGACACATCTTTCTAGCTGATTTACACACTGAAGCTATGTTGCGCTTGGTGACCTCTGACTGTTTCATCCTAACATCGTTGGTGCCGACGTGGATAACAATATCTCTATACATTCGCCAGTTTTAGCTTTAGCCAGCACCATCTTCAGATTAGCCTTAACGTCAGTAGCCCTGCCCCCTGGTAAACAGTGTATCATCGCTGGATGATTAGTTTTAAGTCTAATACTGTGGGTAATGGAGTCGCCAATGACTAGGGTTTTCAATTTGTCAGAGCTAATGGTGGGAAGCTTCGGAGTCTCAGACCCCGTAACGGGAGGAGTAGAGACAAGAGAAGGCTCGGCCTCAGACTCCGACTCGCTGCTTAATGGGGAAAACCGGTTAAAAGTTTGTCAGCTGAATGAGCGACACCGGTTGAGCATTCCTACAGCATTTCCCTCCAAAAGCCATGAGAACGTTGTCCGGTTGCGGGGACCGTGCGATGGGATTTATACTAATGTTACTATCTGTACTTACTGGTGGCACAGACGCTGTTTCATCCTTTCCTACACTGAAATTACCCTTGCCTTAAGATTAAGAGGTTAAACTGTTCTTTGTGAACAACAAAACGTTAACTGCCGACACTGGGCAGAGGTGCAAAGTAGCCTACCTATCGGCAGTCAGATTTCTCAGTGCGTCTGACCCATAAAACTAAAAACTAGACTCAGAACAAAGTTAAAGTACTACCCCCTACAAATGTCAGTTTATTTCCTACTCAGGTCTCTTCAAACCATAATAAAAACACTGAACATGTGTATTGCATACTGTAAAGGCAGTCATTGTTGTTCTCCCCCTTAGACGAGGAGGAGCATGGATAGGACCAAGATGCGGATTGAGGGAAATAAGCCATCTTTTAATGAAAACAGCAAACAAGACACTACAAAACAACAAACGTGACTAACCTTCAACCGTCCATGTGTGGACACAGGAACAAACACCCACCAAACCCCAGTGAAACCCTGGCTGCCTTAGTATGACTCTCAATTAGAGACCAACGATACACACCTGTCTCTAATTGAGAATCATACCAGGCCGAACACAAAAACCAACCTAGAAATACAAAACGTAGACTACCCACCCAACACTCACGCCCTGACCAATAAAGACATACAAAACAGGTCAGGAACGTGACAGAACCCCCCCCTTAAGGTGCGAACTCCGGGCGCACCAGCACAAAGTCTAGGGGAGGGTCTGGGTGGGCGTCTGTCCACGGTGGTGGCTCAGGCTGAGGGCGAGGTCCCCACCCCACCATAATCAATCCCCGCTTCTTTATCCCCCTCCCAATGACCACCCTCCCACTAACACCACCTAAATGAAGGGGCAGCACCGGGATAAGGGGCAGCACCGGGCTGAGGGACTCCGGCAGGTCCGGGCTGAGGGACTCCGGCAGGTCCGGGCTGAGGGACTCCGGCAGGTCCGGGCTGAGGGACTCCGGCAGGTCCGGGCTGAGGGACTCCGGCAGGTCCGGGCTGAGGGACTCCGGCAGGTCCGGGCTGAGGGACTCCGGCAGGTCCGGGCTGAGGGACTCCGGCAGGTCCGGGCTGAGGGACTCCGGCAGGTCCGGGCTGAGGGACTCCGGCAGGTCCGGGCTGAGGGACTCCGGCAGGTCCGGGCTGAGGGACTCCGGCAGGTCCGGGCTGAGGGACTCCGGCAGGTCCGGGCTGAGGGACTCCGGCAGGTCCGGGCTGAGGGACTCCGGCAGGTCCGGGCTGAGGGACTCCGGCAGGTCCGGGCTGAGGGACTCCGGCAGGTCCGGGCTGAGGGACTCCGGCAGGTCCGGGCTGAGGGACTCCGGCAGGTCCGGGCTGGACGGCTCCGGCAGGTCCGGGCTGGACGGCTCCGGCAGGTCCTGGCTGGACGGCTCCGGCAGGTCCTGGCTGGACGGCTCCGGCAGGTCCTGGCTGGACGGCTCCGGCAGGTCCTGGCTGGACGGCTCCGGCAGGTCCTGGCTGGACGGCTCCGGCAGGTCCTGGCTGGACGGCTCCGGCAGGACGGCTCCGGCAGGTCATGGCAGGACGGCTCCGGCAGGTCATGGCAGGACGGCTCCGGCAGGTCATGGCAGGACGGCTCCGGCTGGTCATGGCAGGACGGCTCCGGCTGGTCATGGCAGGACGGCTCCGGCTGGTCATGGCAGGACGGCTCCGGCTGGTCATGGCAGGACGGCTCCGGCTGGTCATGGCAGGACGGCTCCGGCTGGTCATGGCAGGACGGCTCCGGCTGGTCATGGCAGGACGGCTCTGGCGCTAGGCAGACGGCAGACTCTGGCCGGCTGAGACGCACTATAGGCCTGGTGCGTGGTACCGGAACTGGAGGTACCGGGCTGAGGGCACGCACCTCAGGGCGAGTGCGGGGAACAGGAACTGGGCACACTGGACTCTCGTGGCGCACTCTAGGCCTGGTGCGTGGTACCGGAACTGGAGGTACCGGGCTGGAGACACGCACCATAGGGAGAGTGCGTGGAAGAGGAACAGGGCTCTGGAGATGCACTGGAAGCCTGGTGCGTGGTGTAGGCACTGGTGGTACTGAGCTGGGGTGGGAAGGTGGCGCCGGATATACCGGACCGTGAAGGAGGACACGTGCTCTTGAGCACCGAGCCTCCCCAACCTTACCAGGTTGAATGGTCCCCGTAGCCCTGCCAGTGCGGCGAGGTGGAATAGCCCGCACTGGGCTATGCAGGCAAACCGGGGACACCACCTGTAAGGCTGGTACCATGTACGCCGGCCCGAGGAGACGTACTGGAGACCAGATACGTTGGGCCGGCTTCATGGCACTCGGCTCGATGCCCAACCTAGCCCTCCCAGTGCGGCAAGGTGGAATAGCCCGCACTGGGCTAAGCACGCGTACTGGGGACACCGTGCGCTTTACCGCATAACACGGTGTCTGACCAGTACGACGCCCTCTTACTCCACGGCAAGCCCGGGGAGTTGGCTCAGGTATCCAACCCGGCTTCGCCACACTCCCCTTTAGCCCCCCCCCCCCAAGAAATTTCTGGGTGAGCCTCTCGGGCTTCCAGCCTCTCCTACGTGCTGCCTCCTCAATCCACCGCTCCTGGGCTGTGGCTGCCTTCTTCTCCTCCTGCGAGCGGCGATTCACACCAACCTTAGCCCAGGGACCTTCTCCGTTGAATATTTGTTCCCAACTCCATTCCTCTTCTCTCCATTGATTTAGTTCCTTTTCTCTCTCCTCAATCCGCTTGGTCCTGTTGTGGTGGGTGTTTCTGTAAAGGCAGTCATTGTTGTTCTCCCCCTTAGACGAGGAGGAGCATGGATAGGACCAAGATGCGGATTTAGGGAAATAAGCCATCTTTTAATGAAAACAGCAAACAAGACACTACAAAACTACAAAACAACAAACGTGACTAACCTTCAACCGTCCATGTGTGGACACAGGAACAAACACCCACCAAACCCCAGTGAAACCCTGGCTGCCTTAGTATGACTCTCAATTAGAGACCAACGATACACACCTGTCTCTAATTGAGAATCATACCAGGCCGAACACAAAAACCAACCTAGAAATACAAAACATAGACTACCCACCCAACACTCACGCCCTGACCAATAAAGACATACAAAACAAGAGAAAACAGGTCAGGAACGTGACACATACAGAGTATTCTCAGAATCTCACATGGCCAGAGAACTATTGATGACAGAGTGGAAAATCAGTGGGGAATCAATCCTTCGTACTAAAACAGGTGTGTGTGTGTAATAAAAACACTACTTGTGATATCCAGGGTTTGCTCTGCCCGCCATGGCCTTTTTTCCCCCCACACACCATCTCTATCAGAGGCGCTGCAAAAAAAACTCTGAGAAAAATCTCTGTCCTCACCAGCCAGAAAATGTTAATCACTCACTCCCCTGAATTTCCCCTGGCTGTGATGGCCTGCAAGGCTAAGCAGAGCACTTCAGCGAGTCCTGCCCATCCACTGCGGACTAGGGAGTTTTTGCTGAACAGTCACCATCCTAAGTGTTGAAGGTTTTTTTTCTCAAGTTACCTTTGTCCAAACAAAAAAAACAGTTCAGTGTAAACTTTAAACAACTAAAACCAGATATAAAGTATGTAGATAAGATAATGGACACAACCAAAAAAAAGTCTTAAACAACTCAAAATAATTTTATATTTGAGATTTTTCAAAGTAGCCACCCTTTGCCTTGTTGAAAATTTTGCACACTCTTGGCATTCTCTCAACCAGCTTCACCTAGAATACTTTTCCAACATTGTTGAAGGAGTTCCTACATATGCTGAGCACTTGTTGGCTGCTTTTCCTTCACTCTGTGGTCCAACTCATCCCAAACCATCTCAATTGGGTTGATGTCAGGTGATTGTGTAGGCCAGGTCATCTGATGCAGCACTCCATCACTCTCCTTCTTGGTCAAATAGCCCTTACACAGCCTGGGAGGTGGTCCTGTTGAAAAACAAATGATAGTCCTTCTAAGCATAAAACAGATGGGATGGTATATCGCTGCAGAATGCTGTGGTAGCCATGCTGGTTAAGTGTGCCTTGAATTCTAAATAAATCACAGGGTCACCCGCAAAGCAGCCCCTCACCATCACACCTCCATGCTTTATGGTGGGAACCACACATGCGGAGATCATATGTTCACCTACTCCGCGTCTCACAAAGAGACGGCAGTTGGAACCAAAAATCTCAAATTTGTACTCATCAGACCAAAGGACAGATGTCCACCGGTCTAATGTCCATTGCTCGTGTTTCTTGGCCCAAGCAAGTCTCTTCTTACTGGTGTCCTTTAGTAGTGTTTTTTTGCAGAAATTCGACCATGAAGGCCTGATTCATACAGTCTCCTCTGAACAGTTGATGTTGAGATGTGCCTGTTACTTGAACTCTGTGAAGCATTTATTTGGGCTGCAATCTGAGGTGCAGTAAACTCTAATGAATTTATCCTTTCCGGATTGACTGACCTTCATGTCTTAAAGTAATGATGGACTGTTGTTTCTCTTTGCTTATTTGAGCTGTTCTTGCCATAATATCGACTTGGTCTTATACCAAATAGGGCCATCTTCTGTATACCACCCCTACCTTGTCACAATGCAACTGATTGGCCTGAAACGCATTATGAAGGAAAGAAAAGGCACACCTGTTAATTGAAATGCATTCCAGGTGACTACCTCCTGATCCTGGTTGAGAGAATGACAAAAGTGTGCAAAGCTGTCAAGGCAAAGGGTGGCTACTTTAAAGAATCTCAAATATAAAATATATTTTGATTTGTTTAACTCTTTTTTTGGTTACTACATGATTCCATGTGTTATTACATAGTTTTGATGTCTTCACTATTATTACCGGTATACAACGTAGAAAATAGTAAAAAGAAGAAAAAGTAAGAAAAACCCTGGAATGAGTAAGTGTGTCCAAACGTTTGACTGGTACTGTACAGTACCAGTCACAGTACCAGTACATAAAACCGTGTGTTTCCAGCTGTGAATCTTTGTTGGTACGTTTAAGAACTTTCCACAGCTGGATTGTTTAAAATTTGCCCATTATTATTTTCAAAACTCTTCTAGCTCTGTCACATTAGTTGTTGATCATTGCTAAACAACCATTTTCAGGTCTTCCTATAGATGTAAGTATATTTAAGTCAAAACTGTAACTCTGCCACTCAGGAACATTCACTGTCTCCTTCGTAAGCAACTCCAGTGTAGATTTAGCCTTGTGTTTAACGTTATTGTCCTGCTGAAAATGTGAATTAATCTCCCTGTGTCTGGTGGAAAGCAGACTGAACCAGGTTTTCCTCTACGATTTTGCATTTGCATTCCATACCCATGACATGATGCAGCCACCACTATGCTTGAAAATATGGAGAGTGGTACTCAGTAACGTGTCGTATTTACCCCAAACATAACCCTTTGTATTCAGGCCAAAAAGTGAATTGCTTTGCCACATTTTTTGCAGTATTACTTTAGTGCCTCGTTGCAAACAGGATGCATGTTTTGGAATATTTCTATTTTGTACAGGCTTCCTTCTTTTCATTTTGTCAATTAGGTTAGTATTGTGGAGTAACTACAATGTTGTTGGTCCATCATCAGTTCTCCTATCACAGCCATTAAACTCTGTAACTGTTTTAAAGTCACCATGGCCTGGTGAAATCCCTGAGAGGTTTACTTCCCATCCGGCAACAGAGTTGGGAAAGAAGCCTGTATCTTTGTACTAACTGGGTGTATTGATACACCATCCAAAGTGTAATTAATAACTTCACCATGCTCAAAAGGAATATTCAATGTCTTTTTTTCTCTTCTTTTTGGAAAACCTGCCTGGTCTTTTCTGAAAACATAATTCCACTTTGACATTAAAAATGGGTATTGTGTGGAGGCCAGTGACAAACAATTTTTAATTCAGGCTGTAACACAACAAAATGTGGAAAAAGTCAGAGGATGTGAATGCTTTCTGAATGTGTAATAAGCAACTGCTTTGTACGAATGACGTAGGAATACAATCAGAAGACCAAGAAAACAAAGCGATATGACACGTAGGCTTTAGATGTACATTTCAACCCTCCTCTCTATTCACATTCAATGGAAATAGGCCAATGTGCATTCAAAGAATTTGCCTCTAGCCACCCAACAGGTGAAATTTACTCACTTGGCCCAAATCATTTTTGGATAAAAAATCCGACTAGAGTCCACAAAGAGACAGCACGTTACTTTAGAGAGTGAGTCATTTTCTCCTCGAAATGTGATGAGAAGTTTCCACTGTGGTGTCTATTAGAGCAGCACATTTGATTTCACAGCAGCTTCTGGTGACTCAACTCAATCTAATAGCCATTAGACATACTAAGATCATTGAGACAGGAGCAATAGACCATTTTGCGGCAATTAAAAAACTCAGCTTTTCACCAAGAAACTGCCCTCTTCAATTACCCTCATACCTGACTTGTGACCTCTTTTACTCACGAAAGACAACGTGGGCCATTCCTCTAAATTTGGCCACAGCATCACCACATTGCCGTTAGACAGCCACACGATTCGGCTTTAGTAAAGCCACGTCGAAGGAGAGGCGGCAGGAAAGGATTAGAACAGGGGACATGGGTTTGTACGGTCTAGGTCTGGTGACCAGCTGGCATCATTTATCGCTTGATGATCACTTCATTCCCCACTGATCTGATAACACCACCGCAACCACGCTGGAGCGAGAAGAACCATAGCTCAGGCCAAAAAGTTGTTGACTGGTTTGGACCATTCAGCAGTGGCGCTGGTGCACCAAAACACTGGCTTTAAAGAACTTGAATATGAGACAGATGTAGAGGATCTAAACCCATTACACTTCGGAACCGATAGGCTAATACCTAGAAATAATTATTGACAATGTTCTTCGCAGAGAAGATATTAAAAAAGAGAAGTGGAGCAGCCGTACAAATCATTATGCAACTTCACAAGGTCTACAAATGATCTGCTCTCTCTGATACAGTTCATTACTAACGTTAGGATTGGGAATGAAGTATGCTGTGAGATAACAAGTTGCCTATCTCTGCAGTGGCCTTTCCAGTTGAACGGAGGAGGACCATTGCATGCTTTTCAGACAGCTGCCAGTGCACTTCACACAGGCATTTCTTTGTAAGCAAACAACTGAATGTTTGACTTCGGGACACACTTTTTTGTTGGGGGGAGATTATCCATTTCACATTATATGTTTATAAAACATGTACCAGTAGGCTGCCACTCAAAATAAATTAAAAACAGTAAGAAATACAGTTTAATTGGTAGTAAATTCAATATATAAAAAAGAAATGGGCCTGCACCCCCAACCTCCCATCCCCACCCAGCCAAAATGTCTTTATCCAGAAAACCTCCCTGGCCTTTGTGGTTGAATCTATGTTTGAAATTCACTGCTCGACTTAGAGATAATTGTATGCGTGGGGTACAGAGATGAGTTAGTCATTCAAATATCACATTAAACACTATTATTGCACACAGAGTAAGTCCATGCAACTTATTATATGACTTGTTAAGCACATTTTTACTCCTGAAGTTATTTAGGCTTGCCATAACAAAGGGGTTGAATACTTATTGACTCAAGAGACTTCAGCTTTTAATTTTTAATTAATATCTAAACATTTCAAAAAAACATAATTCCACTGACATTATGGGGTATTGTGTGTAGGCCAGTGACAAAAATCTAAACTTCATCCATTTTAAATTCAGTCGGTAACACAATAAAATGTGGAAAAAGGGGTGTGAATACTTTCTGAAGGCACTGTAAAGTACATATCCTGTATATTGTTTGTATGTATGTGTTGGGCTTTATGAATTGTTTATTTGTATGTGTTGGGCTTAACTGATATGCTTTACAGAGTTAAGTATATTTGTCCATGCCTCAACTGTTCGAAAATTCTAACGTTAAAACTTCTAATAGTAACTGTATCCACTGGCGAATTGGGAGAGTGAGATGATTGCTATCTAAGAGACATCATTTTTTTGCGGCAGTGCTGCCTGCCAGTAATAGTCTCTGATTGAGAGATTCAAGAGCTATCATAGTTAATGTAATAGATGCAAAGCATTGAATATTTGCATTCATGCACATACATGCAATTTCGTAATTTTTCCCCAGAAGCATTTAACTGAAGGTCACTCACACATCATATGGAGAAATGTGCCTACCTGATTTAGGGGACACCGTGAACAGTTGGGAGTTAGGGCCAATTTCATCGTAAAATGTTTTCTTGGCATAAAATATAGTGTCACGTCCTGACCATAGAGAGACTTTATTTTCTATGGTGGTGTAGGTCAGGGCATGACTGGGGGTGTTAGTCTAGTTTATTATTTCTATGTGGGTGTTCTAGTTTTCATGTTTCTATGTTGGTGATTTGTGTGATTCCCAATTAGAGGCAGCTGGTAATCGTTGTCTCTAATTGGGGATCCTATTTAAGTATTGTTTGTGGGATATTGTATTTTGAGTAAGTGTATGTAGCACTGCTGTAGTAACGGTTCTTTGTTCATTTATTGTTTTTGTTAAGTTTCACTATTAAATAATTACGTGGAACTTTAATCACGCTGCGCCTTGGTCCGTTTCTACAAACGATCGTGACATATAGTCTGAACAAACTTCAAATGTATAAATTGATGGATTGGATTTCAAGGTCATATTTTTCCATACTCTGTTCCAGTTAAAGGGTTGTTCAGATTCAATTAGATCTGTGGACCACACCTTTTTAATGGCTAGCTTAGCATATGAGCTTTCCAAAAGTTGTTTATATATTATAGAGATTAGTTCAAACTTGTCTCAACTTCGGTCCACACAGTTTGGACCCCTGGTTTCAGGCCACAAATGAGCCATGACATTATTGCAATACAAATGGGTGAATTCAAACTTCTCTTAATTTCTTCAACAAACCGTGGTGCTTTAGGCACTACTGTTGCACAGATGGAAATTAAAACAATGACTTAACTGGACCAAGATCAACTTATTTCCATCCACAACTGGTTCAACCAGGACACCTCCTGGTAGTGTGATTCATAGGGGAAACTACCAACAGACACGAACCGTGTGTTTCAGGAATTCTCTCAGTCCATTCCCCCGATTTGCACTAACCAGTGCTTCATCAGCAACAAAAGCAGTTAAATATCAGCTAGATGAGCCAGGACAAAACTTAACGATTGCAAAATCTAAAGGCCAAAAGTGTGACCTCTTTTAAACAGCCAAGCTAATTTATCAGTGCTCATTTGGTCATGACAAACAATATTGATGCCTACAACACAGCAGTGTGTGCTTTGGCCTTTGACTGACTGTGAAATTAAATTCAATGAATCTCCATCTCAAACCACATCCATCTGAAAGACATATGTCACGCCCTGGCCTTAGTATTCTTTGTTTTCTTTATTTTAGTTAGGTCAGGGTGTGACATGGGGAATGTTTGTGTTTTGTCATTTTGGGTGGTTATATGGTAAAGGGGGTGTTGGGTGTAGTGTATGAGTTTGTGTTGAGTGAATGTTTCTAGGTATGTCTATGTCTAAGTGTTTAGTGTCAGCACTTATGTTTGATTAGCTTCACGGTCGTCTGTTTTGTTGTTTTGTTTAGTTGTATAGTGTTCGTGTCGTTTTCGTCTTCTTTCTTTAATAAAGATGTACTTTCCACACGCAGCATTTTGGTCCTCACTCTCTTCGCAAGACGATCGTGACAACAAACCAGCCTGTGGTGGATGAGAGAGTTGAGGAAATGAAACATATCAAGCTTGTTTGGTTAAATTTACCGTAGGCTAAATTGTGAAAAAGATCAGGTCATTTTCAGCCAATGGAAGGAATTAAGACTATTACTGATGTCAGTGAAAGCCATACACAGCTACAATCAAATCCAACCCTCATCACTGTGTATACATTTCAAAGCATAGTAGCCTACCTACCAAACAAAGGCATTGCCTTTCAGCCAGTCTCTTAGTAGCCATTATCATTGAGAAAAACTAATTGCACAACAGCCACAGGTAATGAGAAACTCCTTCGCCCATGAGTGCAGTCTACTCAATCCAATACAGGGATAAATTACCACAATTTAGAACCTCTCTCTCAAAAGTGGCACTGAGGTTTTCCTAATGAGGCCCGTGAATAATGCAGGAACACAACGGGAACTTCTGCCAGACACAGATATCACCTCTATTTACAGTTAGTCTGTACCCAACCAGGGACATTGAGTTCAACCTTCACTGTCATGCAGGTCTTGTGTTTATCCATCAGTCAAGCCTAAGAGACCCAATGGTAAGTGTTATTGGCACAATTAGAATTACAATAGGCCGTTTACATATGCAGGTTCATTTACCCATTCAAACTGGGATTAACCACTAAGAGAAAGAAAAAATATATATGGTTAGGCCTAAACCTACCAAGTACAGGACAACAGCCTACCGATGCTGTGTCCATTTGAACAACGTCCAAGTGTAACAGTATAACTTTAAACCGTCCCCTCGCCCCGACACGGGCGCGAACCAGGGACCCTCTGCACACATCAACAACGGTCGCCCACGAAGCATCGTTACCCATCGCTCCACAAAGGCCACAGCCCTTGCAGAGCAAGGGGCAACACTACATCTAGGTTTCAGAGCAAGTGACGTAACTGATTTAAACGCTACTAGCGCGTACCCGCTAACTAGCTAGCCATTTCACATCCGTTACACAGGGTAAAATTTTCCATCCAAATTGTCAGACCCTGGTGGCTTGTCATTGTTGATAGACAACAACAAAAAAATTCACCTCTTCCACACTTACTTTAAGATGTAAAATTACATAAAAGGACTTAAATCATGGATATAAATTGTTCACCAATTCCCATACGCCGTAGAATAGGCCATAAATATTTCCACTCTAGGCAGTAAAAAGCTTCTTCTTAAAAACAAGTAAAAAAAAAAAAAAAAAGGCAATGCAAGTAATGTAGATCTAGGGCTACACCATACAGCTTTACTAATACAGTGATCCCTCGCCACTTCGCGGTTCACTTATCGCGGATTCGCTATTTCGCGGATTTTCATAATGCATTTTTTTTTTTTTTTGGTGCATTGTGCTCTGCATTCTGATTCGCTAAAAACTCACTCCCGCTTCTTGTATCAAAACATGCTACGAATTGTGCTATCATTTTGTCGTCTCGTGCAGTTATGTGTACGTACATAAAACAGCTTGGCAAATTTACATTAAGTTGGCCAAATTATCTTGTAATTTCGAACATCTCCTAAACCCATAATGTCGACGAAACGCTCTGAAGAGCAGTGAAACGGCCTACACGTGAGTCACTGTATTTGTATACATGTAATAGTTGCTAATTGTAAAAAAAAAAAAAGTTTTCTATTTCGCGGATTTCACTTATCGCGGGTCATTTTCGGAACGTAACCCCCGCGATAAACGAGGGATACCTGTAAATAATATATATCTCATGTGATATGCATATCATTGCATGATTCATTCTTTATAAACAAGAACAATAAAGAAGTGCAATCTTCCATTAGAATTTTTCACTGCACCTGTGCAATTTATCTCTGGAGATGTACACAGCTGCACCGGGGATTTTTTTTGCCTAGAAAATGAAGGTACGGAGTGGTCCTCTCTATCAAGAATACCTGGGAGAATTCTAATGGGCTATGAATAGCCACAGGCTCCTGCATAATGCTAGCATTTTCAAATAGACAGTAAATGTACTTAAACATTATACCATCTATTAACGAAGCCGTCTGCACGCAATAGAGATTTGGAAACATTTGGAAATTAGCTTGCAACTGAGCAAACAGACCAAGAAATCGAGTGTGTGGCGTCTGGTAGGAAAGACCTTGCCTCCGAAAGATGGAATGTGCAAGGCACCTGAAATTCCTTCAGCAATTTCACTAATGCAAAGCCCTTTTGTAATTGTCTTACTGCTCCGCTGATGAATAACTACGGAACTATGCAATCCTGGAATTTCGCAAATCTCGGGATATAAAAGAAAATATGTGTCTCATGCTTAGGCACATAAAAAGCAGTGATAAACCTTTATTGTATGGTAGTCGCCCTCTGGTGGGGAGAAGTGATATTTTTCTGATAGAAACCAAATGATGTTGAACGTCTATCTGCGTTTGGGATGTTTGATTGATTTTGATATCCCACAGCCCTGAACACGGTTTGTTTTATTATCTTGATTTCTGTCCAATTTCTACACCGATTATAACTAAGTCATGCAGTTTAGTGTGGGTCCCTTGTCACACGAAAACGCAGGGATATAATACGGTTGGCCGGCTGGTGAAGCTCCATTTTTATTGTTGTTGCCAAGTTCAAAGTTCGCAGCGAAACAACAAACAAAGCAGACGGCAATGTACTAGCTAACTTAGTTTAGTAGTTTGTAAGTATCAATTATTACTACCTCAACTAATTTTGACGAAATGACATCTGCGTTATCTAAACAAACGTTGTTGTTCACGACATTTAGTCTAGCTTTGACCCGGTTTTCATACTGCTCAGTTGCAAATGCTAACGTTAATTCAAGCATACCTGCGATTGCAAATTATTTCGGAACGAAAGGCAGATATGAGGAAATAAACCCTTATCTCATTAATGACATCCTCTCGGTGAACAAATCCCTTCTAAAACCGGGATGTACCGATTGCACTGCTATTCATGTGACCGCCATAATTCGGCATGGAACACGATATCCAACGACCAAAAATATCAAAAGGATGCAACGGCTTTACGACCTTGTTCTAAACGACGCAATGAACACCGATAAATGGCTGACTGAGATAAAAACCAAGTGGGAAATGTGGTACACTGAAGACATGGATGGGAAGCTTGTGGAAAAGGGGAGAGATGACCATCGACATCTGGCTGTCAGGTTGGCAACATTCTTTCCATCTTTGATGTCAGAGGAAAACCTCAGGAGCCATCGTATCCGTTTCATCACTAGCTCCAAACACAGATGCGTGGACAGCATTGTCGCTTTCCAAGAAGGCCTCCTCAACCTTTGGAAAGTAACAGGTGAGTTTGTAGAGTAAAGCTAGTTTAGTCGTTTTCCTATTCTCTGAATTATAAATAGGCCTGGGGGTATCACACTCAGTCACTCACACTGATCACCAGTGCTTTTTTTTCTCTCCTCCCGCTCCCAGAAAGACGGTAATGTAAAAGCGCGGTGATCCTTCAGCGTATTCATCCTATCCTGCCACACTGATTCTAAATCGAATTGTATTGGTCACATACACATATTTAGCAGACGTAATTACGGATGCTTCTGAGAAATAATACACACACAAAAACCAAATACTTAAAAGTTGCTTAGGAGCTAGAAGCAAAGCTGTTCCGTCTGTCGACACCATAGACATGAGCTGTGTTCGAAAACTACTATTTGTGACGTACATTTAGTATGTTGTATGCTTATTGGTCATTTAAGTAATAATGCCCGAGAAGCCGGTGTTTGGTGGATATATTGGCAAAGGTGTTGTTAGGCCCCTGTAAATGTTAGTCTAAAATAAATGTGAGAATATCTAGATGCTTTTTATAGTTTATAAATTGCCTGGCTGGGTTGATGAGGCAGATGGAACAGAGTAAATAGGCATTTATGTCATAGCAGGTGGTAACTTGTGGAATAGACACCGTCTCGAATCCGGTTTTAACCAATCAGCATTCAGGATTAGACCCACCCATTGTATAAAGTTAGTATGCCAAAAGTTCCTGGATGTCTTACTACAGTCGCCAAAATTCGAAGTATACAACAGTGGACACTTTCTGTGCTTTTAGGGCCCATAATGCAATTCTTCAGAAATGAGCATGGCTTCACAACAATTTCAGATTTTGAGAAATGGTGGAAAATATGCAGCCGAAGTCTGACGAGAGCGGATACAAATGTAAGTACAGAAAGTTCATTAGTTAAATTAGTTAACTAATTATGATAAATGTTAAGAAAATGTTGAGCAATGTAATAAAAAAAAGTAAATACTTTTCAAATAAGTTACATGTGGCTGACAATTTGTTTTGCTACGCTAGCCTTATGAAACGCATAGCATATCATTACAGCAGTTGCTTGTATGTATCGGTATGTTAGCTAGCTACCTAAATTTACTTGGCTACTAATAAATCGACAGTTTATTGACAGTTTATTAACTATATGCTATCTAACTACCCAACGTTTATGGACTTGATTATTCACGTCATGCTTAGCTAAGTGGTATAGTCGTTGTTCGTTCTCAATGGACATTGTTAAAGAAGTCGTAAGATGTCTAGCTAGTAATTTGTTATGCTAACATGCTGGCAAGAAGTTGCATAGCAACAGCATCAACTTCCAGTAGACAGGCGGAGCGTAAGTACACTTAACTGAAAGGATACCGTTCGTTTACAGTATACTCAAATTTACTTATACTGTATACTACATACTTAATGAGTATATTTGTATTTTTTTATTTCACCTTTATTTAACCAGGTGGGCAAGTTGAGAACAAGTTCTCATTTACAATTAGGCCCTGGCCAAGATAAAGCAAAGCAGTTCGACACATACAACAACAGAGTTACACATGGAGTAAAACAAACATACAGTCAATAATACAGTAGAAAAATAAGTCTATATACAATGTGAGCAAATGAGGTGAGATAAGGGAGGTAAAGGCAAAAAAGGCCATGGTGGCGAAGTAAATACAATATAGCAAGTAAAACACTGGAATGGTAGATTTGCAGTGGAAGAATGTGCAAAGTAGAAATAGAAATAATGGGGTGCAAAGGAGCAAAATAAATACAGTAGGGGAAGAGGTAGTTGTTTGGGCTAAATTATAGATGGGCTATGTACAGGTGCAGTGATCTGTGAGCTGCTCTGACAGCTGGTGCTTCAAGCTAGTGGGGGAGATAAGTGTTTCCAGTTTCAGAGATTTTTGTAGTTCGTTCCAGTCATTGGTAGCAGAGAACTGGAAGGAGAGGCGGCCAAAGGAGGAATTGGCTTTGGGGGTGACCAGAGAGATATACCTGCTGGAGCGCGTGCTACAGGTAGGTGCTGCTATGGTGACCAGCGAGCTGAGATAAGGGGGGACTTTACCTAGCAGGGTCTTGTAGATGACCTGGAGCCAGTGGGTTTGGCGACGAGTATGAAGCGAGGGCCAGCCAACGAGAGCGTACAGGTCGCAGTGGTGGGTAGTATATGGGGCTTTGATGACAAAACGGATGGCACTGTGATAGACTGCATCCAATTTATTGAGTAGGGTGTTGGAGGCTATTTTGTAAATGACATCGCCGAAGTCGAGGATCGGTAGATGGTCAGTTTTACGAGGGTATGTTTAGCAGCATGAGTGAAGGATGCTTTGTTTGCGAAATAGGAAGCCAATTCTAGATTTAACTTTGGGTTGGAGATGTTTTATGTGAGTCTGGAAGGAGAGTTTACAGTCTAACCAGACACTTAGGTATTTGTAGTTGCCCACATATTCTAAGTCAGAACCGTCCAGAGTAGTGATGCTGGACGGGCGGGCAGGTGCAGGCAGCGATCGGTTGAAGAGCATGCATTTAGTTTTACTCGTATTTAAGAGCAATTGGAGGCCACGGAAGGAGAGTTGTATGGCATTGAAGCTCGTCTGGAGGGTTGTTAACAGTGTCCAAAGAAGGGCCAGAAGTATACAGAATGGTGTCGTCTGCGTAGAGGTGGATCAGAAACTCACCAGCAGCAAGAGCGACATCATTGATGTATACAGAGAAGACAGTCAGCCCAAGAATTGAACCCTGTGGCAGCCCCATAGAGACTGCCAGAGGCCCGGACAACAGGCCCTCCGATTTGACACACTAAACTCTATCAGAAAAGTAGTTGGTGAACCAGGCGAGGCAATCATTTGAGAAACCACGGCTGTCGAGTCTGCCGATGAGGATGTGGTGATTGACAGAGTCAAAAGCCTTGGCCAGGTTAATGAATACGGCTGCACAGTATTGTTTCTTATCGATGGTGGTTAAGATATCGTTTATATACTACATATTATGTTAGTATGGGTATTCAAAAACAGCTCTGCTCTCTTATTTGTACATAGAGGTTATGGGGAGGGCCGTTAGAGTAAGCAACTGATCTTGACACAGGTCTTGGTAGTGGTGGTCAGCTAGTGAAGAGTTCCCTACTCAATCACATCACGTAGCATAGGCTAGTCTGAATTTGAAACGTGGGAAAGGCAAATAAATAAATAAAATAATAAGAAAAGGTTAATCGAGTTTGGGGACATTTTTCAAGCCCAAAAATCTAGAGAAAGATGGTGAATCGAACCCAGAACCAGCCAGAGGACTATCAGTGCCGGAGGAGAGGTGTGAGGGGCAATCTGTTCCTGATGGCAATGCCTTAGCTAGCAGCACTGCTAATCCTGCAGTGCATCCACTGACAAAGTGCTCGGAGCAGGTGCAATTTGTAGTTCAAGAATACGCAAACGTATAACCCCTTGCTTGTCATGCAGAATTCAAAGTTGGGCTGTACAACATGCAAAAAAGGTTGGGAGCTTGGTCCTAGAAACGACTAGAGGGATTAAACTAGCAAAAGAGTGGGTGGAATGTACCCGTAACATCCTCTGCCTCAGAAAAAGGTTTTTGAACATGCCCGACCCATGGTGCATTTAATGGTGGCAGCAAGCCTTGTAGACAAGGCTAAAGAGGACACCCAGGTGATAGTTAACACTCAAAGAGAAAATAGACACTACAGCCAGAGGAGTCTAAACGTCACAACTCATGGCTTTGAGGAAGAAGTTGATTGTCAGTAGTTAAATGAACTTGACATAGGGAGAATCATTGTGGGAGGTTTTGAAAACTAAGGTAGGAAAAAATAATTCCTTTACAAACTTGTGCTGTGAATTTAATCTGAATATGTGCTTAATTTTAACACAAAGGCAGGAGTTCTATATATTCTCATGTGTGTTCTGCTGTAGCCTACATTGATTTATTTTATTTGAAGTTATATTCCGATATTGTGATATTTGTTCTACTGCTACATTGATATCTTGAAAATGATATGAAATTCGGGTCGTGTAAGCCCCACAGCTGAGTATGTGTGCGTATGCATATGGCTGGTGTTCTACAGTGTCGTGTCTTTGGCATTGCCGGATTAATTGCTATGACATGCTATTCTATAAAATAATTTCTCCGTAATTAATATTACCTGATTGAACTAATCATGTAAATGTAATTAACTTGAGAGGGACACCACAAAATAATATTTATAGAGCTGTTATCTTCCGAATAAACTCAAAGATTTAGTAATATTTTACATCCATAGCAGTCAACATTAATCGTCATCTTATTCAGTCTCATCTGAAAGTTGTAAATCCTTGGTTATCTGCAAGAATCCTGGCTAACAAGTTGAATCAGCAATACAAAATTGTATTATTTATTTACTAAATACCTAACTAATTACACAGAATCACACATACACAATTAAATCATAACTTGATTACAAATTGCCGTCATAAACGAAAACGTCCCTAGCGGGCGGAATAGATATGACAGCTTGTTACACAAAGGAAAGGGGCTGGGTTTTAGTGAAAGAGCGGGAGACTGGAACAGAGGCGAAGCTGTGCTATCGTAAATACAGTATCTTATGCATTCTAAATTACCGCCCATTTGGAAAAGGAAAATGCAATAAATATTTACTCTGAGCTGCGCTTCAGTAGGTTGGTGGTAGATGGAAGACCGTGTCGCCAACCCGAGTCCTCTGTCCTTTGAAGAATGTCTCTGGTGGTCACTGGATACGTTGTAGTAACGTCGTTGTGTAGTAGACGGGATACTCTGACTGTCCTTCCTAACCTGCGTTTGTAGCAGCTGTTGCTAACTCAACGGCTAGGAGGTATCACTTCTGTAGTGAATACGAGTTCAAAGTTCATACCATTCACAACCAAAGTTCATGCTGATGTTGGCTTAGGTCTGTAGTTATTATCTGAACCATTCTGACATGGGATCGTCACCCTCATCTCCTCGGAACAGAAAGTTATATTTTTGTCAATGGCTTTATATAGTGGAGGGAGAGGGGTGTGTCTGAAAAGTTTATTACCCATGTCTCTTCACAGGGGCGGGCCACTGGTTGAGCAGAGGCCCAAATTTATGAAAACCCAAATCTCTCATTTGGAAGCTAAAATTACATTTTATCTCTTCACAAATAATTTCATATTCAAACATTTGAATTAAACAACAATTCCATGTGAATCCGATACCTCTGATGTTTAGACTTTCCACAGTAGAGTTTATGTCATTCTATCATTGATGAGAATGTGTCAGAGGGCAACTGAACTGACATAATATACCTTAAGTACCACCGCATATGTTCAGTTGGTCGGATTACCAGAATATAGTTCATTTCCCCCCAACTTCTGATGTTCCCAGAATCTCTATGTTAACCAAAGGGGCTTTCTAATGTCACATCAGTAGGGAAGGGGGAGGGGGGAAAGAGGTATTTATAACTGTCATAAACCTACCCCCAGGCCAACGTCATGACAACAGTGACGTCAAAAAATGTTGCTGTACATTGATGTCTACAAAAGTAGGCTATAAGAAATTCGGACTATACTCAAGTATGTGGCCTTAAAATGCATTGAATTAATCAGCACCTTGGAGAGTGTTGTCCATTTCACCACCATATAACAGTAGCCTGCTATACGTTTGCTCTGTCTGCTGCGCTGCAACATTGTTTGAAACCTTTTCTCTCAATGTAATCCGGTACCTCAGAGCCCCCCGCATAACTCCCCCCTCTCTCACACTCACTATGTGTTCCGGGACCTCCCGATTTACAAATGAAGCACTGCTGATCACCATTAGTACAGTCTGGTGGGGGTGAGATCAGCAACAATAATATACAATGTTTGGAGTCTCTTTTTGTCTTGTTACAGAAGTTGGACCCAGCCACGAAATCAATGATGAGTTGATGAGATTCTTTGACCAGTGCAAAAAATTTGTTGACGATGTGGAGAACAACAAAACTGCCCTCGAAGAGGTCCACCGCTTCAAGGCCTCAGCAGAGATGAAAATAGTGCAGATGAAGATGGCTGACCAACTGCAAGTTCCATACAATCACATCACACCAGGTTTTTAAAAATATATTTTATTTCACCTTTATTTAACCAGGTAAGCTAGTTGAGAACAAGTTCTCATTTACAACTGCGACCTGGCCAAGATAAAGCAAAGCAGTGCGACACAAACAACAACAGAGTTACACATGGAATAAACAAATGTACAGTCAATAATACAATAGAGAAAGTCTATATACAGTGTGTGCAAATGGCATAAGGAGGTAAGGCAATAAATAGGCCGTAATAGTGAAGTAATTACAATTTTTAGCAAATTAACGCTGGAGTGATAGATGTGCAACTGGACTTGTTGCTTGGTTCCAAATCGTAGCCACTTTGTGTAGTTGAGGGAGTTCATCATGTTACGGCTGAAACTTCCCATCCTCTTATGCCAGTTGAATTCATTCAATAATTCTCCCTTTTTCTCACCAGATCTGGTGGAGGCTGCATTCTTCCTGTGCTCATACGAGTTTGCCATCAAATCTTTGAACTCCCCCTGGTGCAACCTGTTTGATGAGACTGACGCCCAAGTATGTACACAGCGGGAGAGCTATTGCCTCTGCCTCCATAAACAATGAAGAACCCAGTTCAGTCATACCGTTCAAACCGGTCCTTCACATTATCATTAACACAATCACCTGTGCCTTTTCAGGTGCTGGAGTACAAAAATGACCTGAAACAGTACTGGAAGAGGGGCTATGGTCATGACATCAACCGCAAGTCCAGTTGCACGCTTTTTCATGACCTGTTCAATCGCCTTGATAAGGCTGCTCATGAGATCAGGTGAGTCGGTTGTAAAGTTAGTCCACAGTCATTTTGACTACCGTGGTCATATCATTTAAACACAAGTGCTTAAATAGGCCAATCATTGTTATCAAGCCACTCGCCTTGCTTGTTATTGAGAAACTATTGGGTCCCTGAGGGTATATCCACCGCTTCCTCTCCCATTTAATTGTTACACCTGTTTTAAAAATGGGCTCTCTACAATGGGGAAAGTCATTGAGGTAAACTGCTACATGGCAATTGATTGTTTCTCCTTTGTTTCCCCCTCTGATGCATTTCACAGCACTTCCCTTAGTAGTTATAACATTGTAATAACATAGTAAGTGTGGCTGGTTATTATCATGATTATTGAATTGTGGATTATGTCCCCTTTTTTTCTGTTCAGGTTTGGGCATATATCTGAGGCTGTGACCATTCAGGTGGGCCATGCCGAGACCCTCCTGCCCCTGTTGGCCCTCATGGGCTTTTTCAAAGACGAGACGCCCCTGACCGCTGACAACTTTGACCTGCAACATGGCCGCACCTTCCGCACCAGCCGCATTGTGCCTTACGCAGCCAACTTGGTCTTTGTGCTGTATGACTGCAGTGAAGGCCTCCGGCTGCAGTTCCTACTCAACGAGACACCTCTGAAATTCCCCGGTATAAACCACCAGGCTCCACTGTACAATACGGTCAGAGAGACCTACAGAGAGTTGCTGCACGGCTGCAATTTCGAGAAGGAGTGCGAGCCGTCCAGACCCAACAGAAACTGTGAGCTGTGAGCTTGGGGCATGTGAAGGTGGGGGGCTCTTTCTATACAAGGGTTTGAAGACTCAAACGTCTGTGTCATGCAAGAGAGGGGGTTTTAAAGGTTTTGTCTGAACCAGTTACTTTTTCTTTATGTTATCTTTTTAGAAGTAACAGGTTTTACAGATAGCTTTTACTCCCTTTTTTGTCAGGTGTCACTTTAGCACAAGTTATCATGATGCTTGCTTTGTTTTCTAGGGTCATCCAGGGTCTTAATTGAATTCACTCTTTTTAGAGGAGGGAGAGCTTTATATTTATGCTATTTCACGGTTTCATATTGATTTATATTATATTGCAGATTTTCCAGGTGCCTTTTTGGGTTTTCATACAGTGTGCATTTTCCAAAAGCAGAAAGAAACAATGAGTAGAATATAATGTCTGCCACTGGATAGATGCAGTGGGTTGGGTTTCCTTGCTGAAAAACTCTTTGCAATTGTTTGTGTTTGTTACATTTTTTTGCTCTGTAATGAGTCATTTTGTGTGTTCTGATTTTATATTTGCACTCATTTATCAGAGACATTTACTCCAAAGTTTGCCTTTTTTAAATATGGACTCGAACATTATTGGACTGCATTGTGAACAAAATATACCTTTTGAACAATAAGCTTTTCATTTGGGGTTACCTTAGCTGAGTTACTTTATTTCATTATTTTCTACATTGTCATTTGATTTGTTTGTGAAATATTTCAGATGAAAGTAAATGCCTTGAGATTTTGACATATTTGCTTTTGTATCAAATGCAAATTGAGCAACCCATTTCAAAATCAGTAAATTACGTCATATGGTTCAAACGTTCCATGACAGTGGTTATTTGTAAATGCCGTTCATGGGTTCTCTGATTACATGGTTTTCTTTCGATTTTGCAACGGATCAGCAAATTACCTATGGGAACTCCTTCCCCTTCACGCGATGCGATTGAGATTAATATTAAATATTGTAGCGATCCGCACAGACAGCGGTGTGTTATGTGGTAGGCTATTAGTGGGTTGTGTTGTACTTACCAGTGTTCGCGGGGTCCGACATGCCAATCAACCTGCTATCTGCCAATCACGGGGATGCCTGGAATGTTCTGATGCCGGGCATCCTGGTGGTTGGCGGAGTGGCGTGGAGGGGGGTTGGGCAGGGGGATGGCGCATTGGAAGTTAAGACCAGGTTTAGCCATTGTTCTCTCTCTTACGTCTGGGCTTCACAAGAGAAGGTCACGGTTGGCTTGTGGGGTACCTTTTGTTTATTTGGCGTGGGCTATGACCAAACAGTAGCCTGTGTAAAGTTGGGTTAATAAACCGTCAATTCGCAAACTCAAGCCTCTGTCTGGACAATTGTTCCTTTATGATCTAGTCAGGTCATTACAATATGTTTACTGTTACGCCACACCCTTACTGAACCCACGTGACCCGTCACTGCAAAAGGCAGTGTGACGTGACCTTCAGCCTTTTCTTCACTTGCACGTTTGTGTTTTACATTACGAGACTGCTATTAATAGTCTTTAGATTACTTTCGTACAGAATTACGTATTTTTCAACGACTCTGAGGTGCTGAAGTTTATTTGTTATCTAATCTACAATCTCCCCACGTCTCTCGTTATTGTGCCTGCCCATACTAGCTAACTTTTTAGCTTTTTGTCTAGCATTTCCATCCTTGTGTGTTGGCTAGCTAGTTAGCTTCGAGTCTATCCTATTACCTCAGAATTTTGCTCGTAGCTAGCTAAGTTAGCCATACATAGCAACTATAACTAGTTAGCTTGTTGTACCTGTTGTTGGCGCTTGTAGACCCGCGGTGTCGTGCCAGTCCCCTCTTGACTGCCACACCAGCCCGTTGATCCAGCATTACCACTCCCTCGGTTGGAGTATTGCTGTGATCAAGGAGCTCAGCAGTGATGTAGGCTACCGGTCCTTGCTTGACAAAGACAGTCCACGCTTGACTGCCAGTCAGATGGCTTCATATAAGTGGGAGTTTCGAACCCGGACCTTGATACATATTTAGGAGGGAACCCCTTCCTCCTATAGCTCCTCCCACCAGCCTCCTCTGATTCCAAGGCAGGAAAAATGACAGCACTGCTTCAGCCGCCAGGCTTAGGTCAGTATCGCTGCTGAATTTCTATCAGAAAAAGCTGCAGGAACTCTCCGCAAACTACGATGCTGAGACCATAAAATAACTGTCTTTAGTTACAGACTTGCTCATCCAATGCCTTCAGGGCAATACTCAGATGGTTGAGAAATCTTTAGCAACACTGTGTTGCATGGCACCACCTATGGTTAGCGCAGTCCAAGCTCTCTAACAAAGAGAAGGTTCCACTCCTAGGTGTACCCATATCAACTGGCCAGACATTTGGCCCAACAGCGGCCCACCTCCTCCAAGTGTCTAAGGAAGACAAGACAGAGAAGCACAGATGGAGCTTCAGCTCCTCATTCCAAAGCCTAGAATGCATCAGCCAGCAAACCATTACTCCCGTCCCAGAGCCACAACTTGGGAAGCCAAGAAACCAGGCTCGGACTCACGCTGTACTAGGGCCTTCCGAGTGGCGCAGTGGTCTAAGGCACTGAGTCGCAGTGTTAGCTGTGCCACTAGAGATTCTGGGTTCGAGTCCAGGCTCTGTTGCAGCTGGCCACGACCAGGAGACCCATAGGGCGGTGCACAATTGGCCCAGCGTCGTGCGGTTTAGGGGAGGGTTTGGCCGGTCGGGATGTCCCTGTCCCATCGCGCTCTAGCGACTCCTGTGGTGGGCCCGGGCGCATGCACGCCGACACGGTCGCCAGTTGTACGGTGTTTTCTCCGACATATAGGTGAGTCAAGAAACAGTGCAGCTTGGTAGGGTTGTGTTTCGGAGGACGCGTGGCTTGACGACCTTCGCTTCTCCCGAGTCCATACGGGATTTGCAGCGATGAGACAAAACTGTAACTACCAATTGGATACCACGAAATTGGGGAGAAAAAGGGGTAAAAAAAATGTTTTTTAAAGACTCACACTGTACCTGCTCAAGAGTGGAGGAACAGACACTCATGGCCCTACCAAAGAGGTGGAGCGCAGCATCCCCAAAGAGGCAGAGGTGCACCATATGCAGGCTGTGTCCCCTATGCATCACATCACGCAGAGAGCCTCTGTCCTGATGGGACTAACTCGCTAGCACAACACTGTTTCCTCGAGCACCACATTTCCAGCTAGAAAAAGGTCAGTACAGTGGACCTGAAAGACGTATACTTCCATATCCCCATTCTGCCAGCACTCTGAAAATACCTGAGATTTGCCTCCGAACAACGTGTTATTCAGTTTGAGCCCGTCTTCACTTCACAGTGCCTTCGTGAAGTATTCAGACCCCTAGACCTTCTCCACATTTTGTACAGCCTTATTCTAAGTATTAAATCGTTTCCCCCCCCTCAAATCTACACACAATACCCCATAATGACAAAGCAAAAACAGGGTTTTATAAATTTTTGTTAATGTATTCAAAATAAAAAACATATCATATTTACATAAGTATTCAGACCCTTTACTCAGTACTTTGTTGAAGCCCCTTTGGCAGCAATTACAACCTCAAGTCTTCTTGGGTATGACGCTACAATACATGTTTTTTAATTTACTTCCCTATTGGACCCACCGCTATGCCAGTTCTATTGGTGTGTCATTCTGTTTTACTTTTTAAGATGCAGCCTGTAAGATGCAGCCTCTGTGGCGGTTGGGGCAGACAGACAGAAAACGTTCTCCTGCTACACTGTATCAAAAACATGTAGGCTTCGTGTGTCAATCATAGAGATACTTTGGAGTCGATTCTGGCATTGCTTCTTGTCACAGCTGTTTGGAAAAAATATAATGGAAGAATCATTCTTACCTGCGTTTCTGAGATTTTAATTACAGTAGCCTACACAAGAAAGTGACCCAGTTTCTGCCACAAATCAATGTTGGGGGTTCAGTAGACCTGTGGATTGACTCAACACTTGCCTGTCTGGAAATCACTGCAATGCGAAACTGATTCTTGGCAAAGAAATTCCTTTTCAATTAGAATAAGAATATTAAACATCCACATTAAATAATATGCCACCCATGTTATACACTGAGTGTACAAAACATTAAGAAGACCTGTGCTTTCCATGACATAAACTATGATCCCATATTGTCACTTCTTAAATCCACTTCAAACAGTGGATTGAAGGGGAGGAGACAGGTTAAATAATTATTATTAAGCCTTGAGACAATTGAGACATGGATTGTGTGTGTGCCATTCAGAGGGTAAAAAGGCAAGACACAAGATTTTAGCGCCTTTGAACGGGGTATGGTAGTAGGCACCAGGAGCACCAGTTTGTGTCAAGAACTGCAACGCTGCTGTGTTTTTCAAGCTCATCAGTTTCCCGTGTGTATCTAGAATGGTCCACCACCCAAAAGACATCCAGTCAACTTGACACAACTGTGGGAAGCATTGGAGTCAACATGGGCCAGCATCACTGTGGAACGCTTTCGACACCTTGTAGAGTCCATGCCCCGGCGAATTGAGACTGTTCTGTATAATATCAACACAATGAAGGTTATTGTATAGAATGTATTATGATTTACATTTACATTTAAGTCATTTAGCAGACGCTCTTTTTTGTACAGGCCCCCCGTGGGAATCGAACCCACAACCCTGGCGTTGCAAGCGCCATGCTCTACCAACTGAGCCACACGGGGCCTTTACTATATGATATGATAGTGTATGATGTGTTTAACTGTTTCAAATAGCTGAGATGTGTGCTATTACAGGTTGTGGCATATTTAGTGACAGGCATCTAGGCTACACACCTGGATCTGGGTTATGGCTGCTAAACAGTGCGCAAAGTTGTGCCAGTTGAACCAGTTTTGATTAAGCTTATCCATGTCCCTAACAAGGGCTCATTGACGAGTTGTGTCTAACAGTTTTAGTGAGCCGCTATGTACTATGGGAGTCACTGAGCCCATGGGCCAAATGAATGAAGCTCATTCTGGGCAGACCTGGGAGAAGCATATCCAGGCCTGTGTGTGAGGGGTTGCAGCCAGCGAACAGTGGGCCTGACTGCCACACTGCAGGAATGTATCAATGAATAGCCCTTTTTGTTTTCCCCCTGTCCCCCTGCAGCCCCCCACCAACCTGGTCCGCCTGCACACAGCGTGCGAAGCCACAGAGATGCACATAGGGAGGCTGGACAGAATAACTAGAAAAGGCTGGAGCGACATTAGTGTACCTTGTTATTTCCAGATCTGAAAGACTTTCATTCTATCCAATTAAAGCTTCCCTGGGTTTGGGTTATCTATGTCATTCTAGTCTCTGCCTGGTGGTCAGTAGTCGTATCCTTTTAACTTCTAACAAGGACCCGATGCGCTGTGAACTCTTTACAATCCTTCCCATTGCATTCAGAGTAATAGTAGCCTGCTGTACAGGTTCAGAGTAGTGCAGCTCACTGTAGCGTGGCTTCTTTCAGCTATTTCACATACATAAGCTTATAGATGGATCATATGACATTCATCAGGTGTCACTCACCACTTGCATTCTCCCACCACCTTCTCATTTATCCATAGGGCCCTCTCCAAAGTAACAACGAATTGCTATTCTCTAGTTTCTCTTATCAAAACTAGACAAAGACAGACATATTGTTCTGCTTGGAAATGAAACATATGTGAAGGTATACTTGTGTTGGGAATTACTTAATGCACAGGTAAGCAAAGAAATACCCTCTCTCCAATACTACACTGCAGAGTTTCACATAAGCCTTGTTGGATAATGGATGTATTGTCAATATTGACTATGTCACTGTGTACTAAGGGTTTGTCAGGTGCTGGAAAGAAAACCGTTGGCTTTGCCCTGGACGAGTACTTGGTATTCCCCGCTACTCCTTGGACGGGGATAACATCCGACAGGGACTGGATAGTAACATAGGCTTCACCTCTGTGGACAGGGAGAACATCAGGCGCGTTGCTCAGGTGGCCAAGCTGTTTGCAGATGCAGGATTGATCTGCGTCACCAGTTTCATTGCTCCATTCACGAAGGTGAGTGAGTGAAACAGATAAACAGACACTGTTCAGTTTGCACTTGATATGAGATACTTAGTTAGAAACTTATCAAAGGGCCATCTCTAAATCATCCATTGTGATGGATCTGAGCTCTGGCTTGTATAGCTGCTATACTGTGTATCTGCATTCACTTCTGTTACTATCTGGTTTTGAAAACCTGTTTTTGTTATAGAAGTAAAATCAAGATACCAATCCTGTTGATTTTTGCTACCCAGTCTCTTCCTCTTGTGCGTAGGAACCGAGATGAAGCTAGGAAAATCCATGGGTGCTCTGGGCTGTGGTTCTTCGAGGTGTTCATTGGCGCTCCTCTGGGGGTGTTTTAGAGAAGGGATGTCAAAGGCCTCTACAAGAAAGCCTGTGCTGGAGAGATTAAAGGTCTGGATCAGACTGACTGTGTGTGTCTTAGTACCCTGTTGATCCAGGTGGTGACTGCGTCCTCAGTGTCGTAGGGCAGATCTTCCGGTCACAACTTGTGGAATTGTTTACGTGCTGCTGTGCGGTTTGTTGCCAACTTTACGGTTTTTACTTAAAACATTTTTAATAACCGGTTTATATTTGCATTTTTCCCTCAACTTTTTCCACATTGAACGTTTTATCTGGACATGGTTCTACAGGACATCCACCAGCCGAAGCTATGTAGTAACATTAACATTATGCCGTTTAATTGCAGTCGCTGTACTCATAATATACAGGAGACCTATCGCCTTATGGTGACGATAGCCGTGCTGCAAGCCCAGCTTCAGACGCAATCGTTAGGCAAGGGTAATTTAAGTGTAGGAAAGGATGAAACAGCGTCTGTGCCACCAATAAGTACAGATAGTAGTATAAATCCCCACGCACGGTCCCCGCAGCCGGACAACTTTCTCATGGCTTCTGGAAGGAAATGCTGTCGGAATGCTTAATCGGTGTCGCTCATGCAGCCGACAGAAACTTTCAACCGGTTCTCCCCATTAAGCAGCGAGTCGGAGTCTGAGGCCGAGCCTTCTCTGGTCTCTCCTCCACCCGTTACGGGGTCTGAGCCGCCAAAGCCTCCCACCATTAGCTCTGACAAATTGAAAACCCAAGTCATTTGCGACTCCATTGCCCCGCAGTATTAGACTTAAACAGAATCACCCAGCGATCATACACTGTTTACCAGGGGGCAGGGCTACCGACGTAAAGGCTCACCTGAAGATGGTGCTGGCTAAGGCTAAAACTGGCGGGTGTAGAGGGTATAGGGATATTGTTATCCACGTTGGCACCAACGATGTTAGGATGAAACAGTCAGAGGTCACCAAGCGTAACATAGCTTCAGCGTGTAAATCAGCTAGAAAGATGTCGGCATCGAGTAATTGTCTCTGGCCCCCTCCCAGTTAGGGGAAGTGATGAGCTTTACAGCAGTCTCACAACAATCGCTGGTTGAAAACTGTTTTCTGCCCCTCCCAAAATATAGAATTTGTAGATAATTGGCCCTCTTTCTGGGACTCACCCACAAACAGGACCACGTCTGGCCTGCTGAGGAGTGACAGACTCCATCCTAGCTGGAGGGGTGCTCTCATCTTATCTACCAACATAGACAGGGCTCTAACTCCTCTAGCTCCACAATGAGACAGGGTGGAGGCCAGGCTACAGGATGTTAGCCAGCCTGCCAAATTAGTGGAGTCTGCCACTAGCACAGTCAGTGTAGTCAGCTCAGCTAACGTTATCCCCGTTGAGACCGTGTCTGTGTCTCGACCTAGGTTGGGCAAAACTAAAAATGGCGGTGTTCCCCTTAGCAATCTCACTTGAATAAAGACCTCCTCCATCGCTGTCATTATTGAAATAGATTGTGATATCGCACATCTCAAAATAGGGCTACCTAATGTTAGATCCCTCACTTCCAAGGCAGTATAGTCAATTAGCTAATCACTGCTCATCATCTTGATGTGATTGGCCTGACTGAAACATCGCCGTAAATGAGGAGTGGCGTCATTTACTGTGTTATGAGGCCTCTCCTCCTGGTTATACTAGTGACCATATCCCCCGCGCATCCCGCAAAGGCGGAGGTGTTGCTAACAATTACAATAGCAAATGTCAATACAATTTTAAAAAATGACTGCGTTTTTGTCTTTTGCGCTTCTAGTCATGAAATCTATGCAGCCTACTCAACCACTTTTTATAGCTACTGTACAGGCCTCTTGGGTCATATACAGCATTCCTCACTGAGTTCCCGGAATTCCTATCGGACGTTGTAGTCATGGCAGATAATATTCACATTTTTGGTGACTTTAACATTCACATGGAAAAGTCCACAGACCCACTCCAAAATGCTTTCAGAGCCATCATTGACTCAGTGGGTTTTATACAACATGTCCCTGGACCTACTCACTGCCACAGTCATACTCTGGACCTAGTTTTGACCCGTGGAATAAATATTGTGGATCTTAATGTTTTTCCTCATAATCCTGGACTATCGGACCACCAATTGCAACAAATAATCTCCTTAGACCCCAACAAAGGAGCATCAAAAGTTGTGCTATAAATTCCCGGACAACTCAAAGATTCCTAGATGCCCTTCCAGACTCCCTTCACCTACCCAAGGACGTCAGAGTACAAATATTGGTTAACCACCTAACTGAGGAACTACATTTAACCTTGCGCAATACCCTAGATGCAGTCGCACCCCTGAAAACTAAAAACATATGTCATGAGAAACTAGCTCCCTGGTACACAGAAAATACACGAGCCCCGAAGCAAGCTTCCAGAAAATTGGAACGGAAATTGCGCTCCACCAAACTGGAAGTCTTCCGACTAGCTTGGAAAGACAGTGCCGTGCAATATCAAAGAGCCCTCACTGCTGCTCGATCATCCTATTTTTCCAACTTAATTGAGGAGAATAAGAACAATCCAAAATGTATTTTTGATACTGTCGAAAAGCTAACTAAAATGTATTCCCCAAGAGAGGATGGCTTTCACTTCAGCAGTGATGAATTCATTAACTTCTTTGATATAAAGATCATGATCATTAGAAAGCAAATTACGGACTCTTTAAATCTGCGTATTTCTCCAAAGCTCAGTTGTCCTGAGTCTGCACAACACTGCCAGGACCTAGGATCAAGGGAGACACTCAAGTTCTTTAATTAATACTATATCTCTTGACACATTCATGAAAATAGTAATGGGCTCTAAACCTTCAAGATGCATACTGGACCCTATTCCAACTAAACTACTGAAAGAGCTGCTTCCTGTGCTTGGCCCTATATTGAACATAATAAACGGCTTCCTATCCACCGGATGTGTACCAAACTCACTAAAAGTGGCAGTAATAAAGCCTCTCTTGAAAAAGCCAAACCTTGACCCAGAAAATATAAAAATCTATCTGCCTATATCGAATCTCCCATTCCTCTCAATAACTTTAGAAAAAGCTGTTGTGCAGCAACTCACTGCCTTCCTGAAGACAAACAATATATATGGAACGCTTCAGTCTGGTTTTAGACCCCATCATAGCACTGAGACTGCACTTGTGAAGGTGGTAAATTACCTTTTAATGGTGTCAGACTGAGGCTCTACATCTGTCCTCGTGCTCCTAGACCTTAGTGCTGCTTTTGACACCATCGATCGCCACATTCTTTTGGAGAGATTGGAAACCCAAATTAGTCTACACAGACATGTTCTGGCCTGGTTTAGATCTTATCTGTCAGAAAGATATCAGTTTGTCTCTGTGGATGGTTTGTCCTCTGACAAATCAACTGTAAGTTTCAGTGTTCCTCAAGGTTCCATTTTAGGACCACTATTGTTTTCACTATATTTTACCTCTTGATGATGTCATTCGGAAACATAATGTTAACTTTCACTGCTATGCGGACGATACACAGCTGTACATTTTGATGAAACATGGTGAAGCTCCAAAATTGCCCTGCGTTTCAGACATAAGGAAGTGGATGGTGGCACATTTTTTACTTTTAAACTCAGACTAAACAGAGATGCTAGTTCTAGGTTCCAAGAAACAGAGATCTTCTGTTGGATCTGACAATTAATCTTGATGGTTATACAGAGTTCGGCATTACTCTGGATCCCGGTCTCTCGTTTGACGAACATATCAAGACTATTTCAAGGACATCTTTTTTCCATCTTCATAACATTGCAAAAATCTGAAACTTTCTGTCCAAAAATGATGCAGAAAAGTTCATCCATGCTTTTGTCGCTTCTAGGTTAGACTACTGCAATGCTCTACTTTCTGGCTACCTGGATAAAGCACTAAATAAAATACAGTTAGTGCTAAACACGGCTGCTAGACTCTTGACTAGAACCAAAAAATTTGATCATATTACTTCAGTGCTAGCCTCTCTACACTGGCTTCCTGTTAAGGCTATGGCTGATTTCAAGGTTTTCCTGCTAACCTACAAAGCAGTACATGGACTTGCTCCTACCTATCTCTCCGATTTGGTCCTGCCGTACATACCTACACGTACGCTACGGTCACCAGACGCAGACCTCCTTATTGTCCCTAGAATTTCTAAGCAAACAGCTGGAGGCAGGGATTTCTCCTATAGAGCTCCGTTTTTATGGAATGGTCTGCCTATCCATGTAAGAGACGCAGACTCGGTCTCGACCTTTAAGTCTTTATTGAAGACACCTTTATTGAAGACACATCTCTTCAGTAGGTCCTATGATTGAGTGTAGTCTGGCCCAGGGGTGTGAAGGTGAACGGAAAGGCACAATGAACCGCCCTCTCTGTCTCTGCCTGGCCGGTTCCCCTCTCTCAACCCAGGATTCTCTGCCTCTAACCCTATTACGGGGGCTGAGTCACTGGCTTACTGGTGCTCTTCCATCCCTAGGATGGGTGCGTCACTTGAGTGGGTTGAGTCACTGACGTGATCTTCCTCTCCGGGTTTGGCGCCCCCCTCGGGTTCGTGCTGTGGGGGAGATATTCGTGGGCTATATTCAGCCTTGTCTCAGAATAGTAAGTTGGTGGTTGAAGATATCCCTCTAGTTGTGTGGGGGCCGTGCTTTGGCAAAGTGGGTGGGGTTATCCTGCCTGGTTGGCCCTGTCCGGGGGTATCGTCGGACGGGGCCACAGTGTCACTCGATCCATCCTGTCTCAGCCTCCAGTATTTATGCTGCAATGGGTTTGTGTCCGGGGGCTTGGGTCAGTTTGTTATATCTGGAGTATTTCTCCTGTCTTATCCGGTGTCTTGTGTGAATTTATGTATGCTCTCTCTAATTGTCTCTCTCTCCCTTTCCCTTCCCTCCCGGAGGACCTGAGCCCTGGGACCATACCTCAGGACTATCTGGCCTGATGACTCCTTGCTGTCCCCAGTCCACCTGGTCATGCTGCTGCCCCAGTTTCAACTGTTCTGCCTGCAGCTATGGAACCTGACCTGTTCACCGGATGTGCTACCTGCTGTTTTCAACTCTCTCTCTCTACAGCACCTGCTGTCTCTAACTCTGAATGCTTGGCTATGAAAAGCCAACTGCCATTTACTCCTGAGGTGCTGACCTGTTGCACCCTCTACAACCACTGTGATTATTATTATTATTTGACCCTGCTGGTCATCTATGAACGTTTGAACATCTTGGCCATGTACTGTTATAATCTCAAACCGGCACAGCCAGAAGAGGACTGACCACCCCTCAGAGCCTGGTTCCTCTCTAGGTTTCTTTCTAGGTTCCTGCCTTTCTAGGGAGATTTTCCTAGCCACCGTGTTTCTACATCTGCATTGCTTGCTGTTTGGGGTTTTAGGCTAGGTTTCTGTATAGCACTTTGACATCAGCTGATGTAAATAGGGCTTTATAAATAAATGTGATTGACTGACTCTGCCCTCTAGTGTTCCAGTTCTCTTTTACATTACATTACAGAGCTGCATTTAACAGTATAGATCACATGGCTTCAAAGTCTACTACTTTACATGCTATGCTATTAAACAAGCAAAGAGAGTGCGTCATAGACTGTACAGCTACAGCACTAATGTAGTGTCAATTATTGACAAGGTGCTGAACATGTATCCTAATCCTCTCCCCTGAGGCTTTAAGGGCATCGATTCACCCTTGGAGAAGCCTGAGTTACCTGAGCTTGTGCTGAAGGCCGGAGAGATCTCAGCGAATGAGTGCATCCAGCAGGTAGTCGAGCTGCTGAAGTAACAGGATTGTCTATCTATGGTCCCTGAGACCTTCTTGGGCCTCGTCTGTCTGTGGTGTAGCTAATTCAGTATTTTCCCATTACTGGCACTACCCTATCTCTACCATGACGAAAATGTCCTAGTCATTGGACGAAATTATTCAAATGAGTATTTTCAGGCTCCTTTGAACAGTGTGAACTTGTTAATGTACTAACACATTGATCCCTTTGATTCGTATTGTGCCAACTAGCGTGACAGAGGAAGTTAATGAGCTCTTTGTGCCAGAGAACAAGCTTGACTTGGCACTGAGCGACGCCAAGACGCTGCCCACCGTCAGCATTATCAAGGTAACAAATCCTTCTCGTATGCATGTTTTTGGGTTTGATACGTACAGTCTTGAGTAGACTTAACTGCTGACCCTTCATGTTGAGTAGTTAACACCTGATTTGACCCTCATGGCAGGTTTTTGTTCTGTATTTCCTGTAGCTGGACCTCCAGTGGGTGCAGATGCTGGCAGAGGGCTGGGCCAGCCCCCTCAAGGGCTTCTGGAGGGAGAGGGAGTTCCTGCAGGTTCTGCACATCAACACTCTTCTGGATGGTAATACTGCCTGTACTAGTCCCAGCCAGCACCATCGTGGCCATATTCCCCTCCCCCAGGATATACGCTGGACCCACTGAGTAGAGTAATGGTTTCCACCTGCACTACATCTTAAATATATTTGAACTTACACTGTTTGTACTTACCGGACACTAATCTCTTAAGTATTTCTAAGCATTGTTTTATTTAGTAGAATCAGGTCACATCAGTTGAGCACCACTGCCGGGCACGGGTGATAGCTGGTGCCAACTTCTACATCGTGGGTCGGGCCCCTGCGCTCATGCCTCACCCAGAGACCAAACAGGAGCTTACCATGGCCCCTGGCCTCACTTCTGTGTAGATCATCCCCTTCAGAGTGGCTGCCTACAAGACTCAGAGCTGTGTACTTCTATGATAAGGAGAGGTTCACTGACATAGACATTTTCTTGGGCCATACGTTTTTCCGGGCTACTGTATGTGGCCTGACCAGGAAAATTTCTGGGATCTAGTTGTAAGCAATAACTAGGGCTCACGAAAAACGTTTCTATCCCTGAGAGTCAAGCTGCTTCACTTTTTTTTGTCTTACCTTCCTTTCCAGACACCAGGAATTTGAGTTAATCTCTGTGACCAAGATGAGGATTGGGGAAGCGCAGTGGGGAAAACCCTCTGGGTGCCAATAAGGCCTGGAAGGTCCTCAGAGTACTACAGCTCCCTGCAGAAGGACAAAGGAACACCTGCACATCCTGGTTTGAACAGAGGGATCACTCCTTATTTTATATTCCCATTTTCAAACAAGTACTGTAGAAATCTAGGCATAAATGGAATACATGCCTGAGAGCTTTAAAAACATATATTTTTTAAATAACTATATCATTTAGTTTTATGAGTGGGTCAAAGGGAATCGGTAAGCACAGTAAAGTACTTAAGTGAGAGTTGTGGAGAAATCAATATGAATATTTTATTAACAGATCACTTTTGTTACCTATCTATGCATTTTAACTGCATCTGAACAGCCAAGGTAGTAACTAAAAACATTTATGATAGATGTTTAATAAACTGTGAGAAGACAAATTATGTAATTCCATAGATGAGTGACCAAGAAGTTTGTGGTATGTGAGTGGAATGGGTATATATCAAGTGATGCCATATTAACTCATGTTCTTATTTACCTTTTTATATTTCAGAATACTTTTCAGAGTATAGGAAATGTCAAGCAAATACATTACATGACATCAAAATATGTATTTGTGTAATATATTTTAGCAGACACCAGAATGCAGGGTAATACAAAGGAAGCGCATTGGACGATTTGTTAACTGAAAAAACATTATTCAATTAACATATTAGTCACAATCAGGAACACCATTATTTAAAATTAAAAAGAAAAGCAAGCATATTTTATCGAAACAAAAGTTAAAAAATAAACAAAACTATTTCCACCAATCCCCAAAACTATATGTCCACAGAACTTGTCATTCAAGTTAACTATGAATTGGCAATCACACATTCAATAAATTTACAAGCTCCAATGGCTGTTGCTTGTGGGAGATACTAGAAGTTTGTCATGAATAAATAATCAATCACCCAACAATTAAGCATCCTGTTCATCATAAGAGATAAACAGAAACTATAATGCTGTGTTCACGTGCTAGTCAGAACTAGGAAACTCTTGACATTTCCGACTTGCTGTTTTTTTTATTTTACCGTTATTGAACACGTTCTCATTTGCAGCAACGACCTGGGGAATAGTTACAGGGGAGAGGAGGGGGATGAATGAGCCAATTGTAAACTTGAAGGCGGCACGTATATAACTACAACCAGTTAGCAAGTCTGACATTTCCGAGTTTCCTAGTTCCGACTAGCACATGAATGCAGCATAAGAGACACGACAATCAGCACAGGAAGTATTCACAAGCAGTTTCTATATTCTGTTTATGAAACCTGGACTGAGAAGGGAACATAAAAAGGACCTGAAAGCACAGACACACACACAACCTGTCACACAGGTTTCCTGATCTATTGAAGTTTTAAAAACAAAAGTAAACTCAAATAATAAATGAATAATAAATACCTTAACATTAGCAGCTCACGATATTACAGCTCTAACCTACTCTTATGTATTTACTAGAAAGAAATGGAAGGCCACGACACTAATCTTTACCCCAAGCATCTTTGCATCGTGTTCTCTTCACAACATCCACAGCGATAATTGACTTTCGATGAAAAGTTGAATTGCTCTGTCGGATATAGAAACTTTTATCATGCATGATCGAACTCATAATTCAGACATCCGAGAACCACTCATTGTATAACATTTAGCTAATAGTCAAAGGATGACGGTGCCTACTAAAAGTAGCACATTTTATTACAGATGTTACACTAGCTAGTTTGATAAAAAATAATCTGAATAGCCCAAAAATATACAGTACCAAAAGAAATGATGCTCAGATAAAAAATGGAAGATGAAAGGCCAAGGCTAAATCAATATTGCTGTGTGTGTAATAAGGACGAGCATGTGTGCTGTCAAACCTGAACGGATCCAAAGCTGTGCTCATATTTTGCAGTCTGAGAGCATGCTTCGGTGAGACCTTGGTTGAGCAGACATGGATAAGAAACTAATACCAACATAAGTATCATGTAACACCTAACTTCAAGATAAATAAATTGCATTTTGACCAAAATATTTAATGTAAATGCAATGAACCAAATTGTTCTAAATTAATTGTTGAAGTAAAATGTTACAAAGTGATATTATGATAGACTTTACATTATGTGTATCTCTTAATGATTTCTATCAGTACTCTTTATACATAGGGAAAACATAGCCAGAGGCTTAATAGTTCTCTTTTGCACATCAAGACTCAATCCATAGCAGCATGCATCAGTACACTCTGTCCCCCTGCAGACTTGGACTTCCTCATCTTCTGGATGGCCCTCTGCATGTCTTGCTGCTGGATGGACCGGATGCAATCCTCTTCTAGACTAGAAGGGGGGTGGGAGGGAGCCAGGAGACAAAAAAAAGGTCAGTATATTGCTGGTAACTGCAGAAGGCACTGTAATTGTGTGAAATCTCATATGTAAAGCCAATTTAAGACCGTGGTAATGGTCATCGAGTAAGGGCTCAATAAGGGGCGTGGTACCTGTCATTGGCATGGGTGTTATGGACAAAGTCCCGCACACAGAGCAGAGCAGCGTCCCTACACAACTCTCTGAGGTCACTCCCTGAGAATCCATCAGTCTCCTTCGCTATCTCAACAAAGTCAACAGTGGGCTCAACCTGGGAAATGCATGGGGAAGTTAAGTGAAAACACACACTGTGCCCAAAGCACAACTTAATTAGCATGACTTACATGTAGAACTTACATTTTCATTGTCCAATATGAGTTTCAAGATTTCTTCCCTCTGCCTGACATTCTGCAAAAAACAATACTTGTTAGCAGGAATTAAATACATTTCAGGTAATCTCATATAGTACTGCATAATCATATCATAGAACATATTCATTGTACTGATAAAACATGTGTACAGTTCGTGAATATACTCACAGGCTGATTAATGTGAAATCTTGTGGGCATTCTCCTCAGAATGGCAGAGTCGAGATCCTGTGGACGGTTAGTGGCCCCCATAATGATGACCTGCATGTGGAAAAGGTGAGGCAAGTGAGAAACAGACTCAACCATACAGGTGTCACGTGATCCTTGTATTTTATTCATGATAGACCCACCTGGCAGTTGTAGTCAGTTTCCAGCCCATCCCACAAGCTCATGAACTGAGCCTTCATCATGGCTGTGGCCTCGTGGTCAGAGCTGGAACGGCTTCTCAGGAAAGAGTCTGGAACAGAAAATTACAAGATCAATAGGAGGTGGTTATGATCACTATATAACTGGCTTAACTGAAGTACACAGACAAGATTTCAAAGTACTGTATACCAACTGAAGGGCAATGGTAAAATAAGCATTTACCAATTTCATCGATGAAGATGATTGAGGGCTGGAGCTTAATGGCTAAAGAGAAGACGGCAGCAGCCAGTTTCTGGGACTCTCCATACCACTTGTCTGTGAGGGTGGAAGGCTGCAGGTTGATGAAGCGGAAGCCAGCTTCCTTGGCAGTTGCTTTGGCAATCAGCGTCTTTCCACAGCCAGGTGGTCCATACAGCAGCACACCTGTTATCATAATGAATAGGTACGAGGAGTGTTAAAGACTGACGGTGGTCTGTTGAACCTTCATATGCATTGTGTCTATCATTAACGGTCTCAATAAGCTAATATTTTATGAAACAAGACTCACCTTTTGGTGGCTGAAGCAGTCTGGATCCCTCAAACAAGTGTCTCTTCTGTATGGGAAGTATGACAGTGTCTTTCAGCTCAGTGATGACCTCATCTAGGCCAGCAATATCACTCCATGTGATCTGTAGAGAGCATCACATTGGTTAGTTGTGAGGCATAAACACACACTGAGTGTACAAAACATTAAGAACACCTGCTTATTCCATGACAGACTGACCAGGTGAATGCTATGATCCCTTGATTGATGTCACTTGTTAAATCCACTTCAATCAGTGTAGATGAAGGGGAGGAAACAGCTTAAAGACAGATTTTTATGCCGTGACATGGATTGTGTATGGGTGCCATTCAGAGGCTGAATTTAAAAAGATTTAAGTGCCTTTGAACGGGGTATGGTAGTAGGTGCCAGGTGCACCGGTTTTTGTCAAGAACTGCAATGCTGCTGGGTTTTTCACACTCAACAGTTCCCCATGTGTATCAAGGATAATCCACCACCCAAAGGACATCCAGCCTACTTGACACAACTGTGGGAAACATTGGAGTCAATATGGGCCAGCATCCTTGTGGAACGCTTTCGACACCATGTAGAGTTCATGCATCAACGAATTGTGGGGGTACTCAATATTAGGAAGGTGTTCTTAATGTTTTGTATACTCTGTAGAATATTGTCATGAAGTTTTGGGTTCAAGAAATTGTGTATTGATGCAGCTCTTTTACCTGCATGGTCAGTGGGTCCACCAGATGTGCTGCGATGCTCATCTCATACTCTGAGAGCTTGACATTCTGCACACCGATCTGCTTCATGAGTTTCTCTGCCTAAAAACCCCAACTGTAAATAGCCATCTACCTTTGCACATTACAATACAGTCCCAACAAACATGATACATAATCCACAGAAGATTCTCAGAATCAAACAGGTCAAACTTGTCTATATTTGAAAACTTCACCTGTTTCTGTGCTTCCATTTTCTGTTTCCTTGTGGGATCAATGGCATCAACCATCCACTTTATGGTGAAGTAGGTGACTGCACCAAATATAGTCAGTCGGAAGAGTAAACCAATAACTTCATTCCGGCCCAAGGGCCGGGCAACACCTTCAGTTGGAATCTCCTTCAATACCATCTTCTTAGATGTCTGCAGGATGGGGGGGAAAAATACATTCTCCCAACTTAATCACAGTTGAAATTGAACAATAAAGCTTGGCTAGTAGCTACTATGGCCAAAACTCCATCCAACCAAAACACCAAAAGGGCATTAGCATCCTTTTCACAATTTCACAGAATTATTCCAACCTCAGTGTGGAAATACACTGGGTGTACAGAATATTGAGAACACGTGTGCATTCCATGACAGACTGACCAGGTGAAAGCTATGATCCCTTATTGATGTAACTTGTAAAATCCACTTCAAAACAGTGTAGATGAAAGGGAGGAGACTGGTTTAAGGAGTATTTTTAAGCCTAAAGACAAGTGAGACATGGATTGTCTATGTGTGCCATTCAGAGGGTGAATGGGCAAGACAAAATATTTAAGTGTCTTTGAACAGGTTATGGTAGTAGATGCCTGGCGCACCGGTTCGAGTGTGTCAAGAACTGCAACGCTGCTGGGTTTTTCACGTTTAACAGTTTCCCGTGTGCATCAAGAATGGTCCACCACCCAAAGGACATCCAGCCAATTTGGCACAACTGTGGGAAGCATTGGAGACATTCTCTCTTTCTCCCCTGACCCATCTGTCTATCGCCTCCTTTGAATTCCATGCTGTCACAGTTACCAGCCCTTTCAAGCTTAACATCCTTATCATTTATCGCCCTCCAGGTTCCCTTGGAGAGTTCATCAATGAGCTTGACGCCCTGATAAGTTCCTTTCCTGAGGATGGCTCACCTCTCACAGTTCTGGGTGACTTTAACCTCCCCACGTCTACCTTTGACTCATTCCTCTCTGCCTCCTTCTTTCCACTCCTCTCCTCTTTTGACCTCACCCTCTCACCTTCCCCCCCTACTCACAAGGCAGGCAATACGCTTGACCTCATCTTTACTAGATGCTGTTCTTCCACTAATCTCATTGCAACTCCCCTCCAAGTGTCCGACCACTACCTTGTATCCTTTTCCCTCTCGCTCTCATCCAACACTTCCCACCCTGACCTCACTCGGACGGTATCGCGCCGTCCCAACCTTCGCTCTCTCTCCCCAGCTACTCTCTCCTCTTCCATCCTATCATCTCTTCCCTCTGCTCAAACCTTCTCCAACCTATCTCCTGATTCTGCCTCCTCAACCCTCCTCTCCTCCCTTTCTGCATCCTTTGACTCTCTATGTCCCCTATCCTCCAGGCCGGCTCGGTCCTCCCCTCCTGCTCCGTGGCTCGACGACTCATTGCGAGCTCACAGAATAGGGCTCCGGGCAGCCGAGCGGAAATGGAGGAAAACTCGCCTCCCTGCGGACCTGGCATCCTTTCACTCCCTCCTCTCTACATTCTCCTCTTCTGTCTCTGCTGCTAAAGCCAATTTCTACCACTCTAAATTCCAAGCATCTGCCTCTAACCCTAGGAAGCTCTTTGCCACCTTCTCCTCCCTCCTGAATCCTCCTCCCCCCTCCTCCCTCTCTGCTGATGACTTCGTCAACCATTTTGAAAAGAAGGTCGACGACATCCGATCCTCGTTTGCTAAGTCAAACGACACCGTTGGTTCTGCTCACACTGCCCTACCCTGTGCTTTGACCTCTTTCCCCCCTCTCTCTCCAGATGAAATCTCGCGTCTTGTGACGGCCGGCCGCCCAACAACCTGCCCGCTTGATCCTATCCCCTCCTCTCTTCTCCAGACCATTTCCGGAGACCTTCTCCCTTACCTCACCTCGCTCATCAACTCATCCTTGACCGCTGGCTACGTCCCTTCCGTCTTCAAGAGAGCGAGAGTTGCACCCCTTCTGAAAAAACCTACACTCGATCCCTCCGATGTCAACAACTACAGACCAGTATCCCTTCTTTCTTTTCTCTCCAAAACTCTTGAACGTGCCGTCCTTGGACAGCTCTCCTGCTATCTCTCTCAGAATGACCTTCTTGATCCAAATCAGTCAGGTTTCAAGACTAGTCATTCAACTGAGACTGCTCTTCTCTGTGTCACGGAGGCGCTCCGCACTGCTAAAGCTAACTCTCTCTCCTCTGCTCTCATCCTTCTAGACCTATCGGCTGCCTTTGATACTGTGAACCATCAGATCCTCCTCTCCACCCTCTCCGAGCTGGGCATCTCCGGCGCGGCCCACGCTTGGATTGCGTCCTACCTGACAGGTCGCTCCTACCAGGTGGCGTGGCGAGAATCTGTCTCCGCACCACGTGCTCTCACCACTGGTGTCCCCCAGGGCTCTGTTCTAGGCCCTCTCCTATTCTCGCTATACACCAAGTCACTTGGTTCTGTCATATCCTCACATGGTCTCTCCTATCATTGCTATGCAGACGACACACAATTAATCTTCTCCTTTCCCCCCTCTGATAACCAGGTGGTGAATCGCATCTCTGCATGTCTGGCAGACATATCAGTGTGGATGACGGATCACCACCTCAAGCTGAACCTCGGCAAGACGGAGCTGCTCTTCCTCCCGGGGAAGGACTGCCCGTTCCATGATCTCGCCATCACGGTTGACAACTCCATTGTGTCCTCCTCCCAGAGTGCTAAGAACCTTGGCGTGATCCTGGACAACACCCTGTCGTTCTCAACTAACATCAAGGCGGTGACCCGTTCCTGTAGGTTCATGCTCTACAACATTCGCAGAGTACGACCCTGCCTCACGCAGGAAGCGGCGCAGGTCCTAATCCAGGCACTTGTCATCTCCCGTCTGGATTACTGCAACTCGCTGTTGGCTGGGCTCCCTGCCTGTGCCATTAAACCCCTACAACTCATCCAGAACGCCGCAGCCCGTCTGGTGTTCAACTTTCCCAAGTTCTCTCACGTCACCCCGCTCCTCCGCTCTCTCCACTGGCTTCCAGTTGAAGCTCGCATCCGCTACAAGACCATGGTGCTTGCCTACGGAGCTATGAGGGGAACGGCACCTCCGTACCTTCAGGCTCTGATCAGGCCCTACACCCAAACAAGGGCACTGCGTTCATCCACCTCTGGCCTGCTCGCCTCCCTACCTCTGAGGAAGTACAGTTCCCGCTCAGCCCAGTCAAAACTGTTCGCTGCTCTGGCACCCCAATGGTGGAACAAACTCCCTCACGATGCCAGGTCAGCGGAGTCAATCACCACCTTCCGGAGACACCTGAAACCCCACCTCTTTAAGGAATACCTAGGATAGGATAAAGTAATCCTTCTAACCCCCCCCCCCCCCCCTTAAAAGAGTTAGATGCACTATTGTAAAGTGGTTGTTCCACTGGATATCATAAGGTGAATGCACCAATTTGTAAGTCGCTCTGGATAAGAGCGTCTGCTAAATGACTTAAATGTAATGTAAATGAGTCAACATGGACCAGCATCCTTGTGGAACGCTTTCGACACCTTGTAGAGTAAACTTTGTAGGGCGGGGACAACTCAATATTAGGAAGATGTTACTAATGTTTGGTATACTCAGTGTATATATACTGAACAAAAATATAAATGCAGCAATGTCAAAGATTTTGCTGAGTTACAGTTCATATGGGGAAATCAGTCAATTGAAATACATTTATTAGGCTCTAATCTTTGGATTTCACATGACTGGGAATACAGATATGCATCTGTTGGTCAAAGATAACTTTTATTTTTTATAAATTAATATTGTCATGGTAATCCTGTGCATTCAAATTGCCAACGATAAAATGCAAATGCCTTCGTTGTCCGTAGCTTATGCTTACCCAAACCATAACTCCACCATGGGGCACTCTGTTCACAAGATTAACATCCGAAAAACCCCTTATGGCAGAGAAATTAACATTCAATTATCTGAAAACAGCTTTGGTGGACATTTCGGCAGTCAGCATGCCAATTGCACGCTCCCTCAAAACTTGAGACATCTGTGGTATTGTGTAACAAAACTGCACATTTGAGCGGACTTTGTGTGTCCCTAGCACAAGGTACACCTGTGTAATGATGCTGTTTAATCAGCTTCTTGATATGCAACACCTGTCAGGTGGATGTATTATCTTGCAAAGGAGAAACGCTCACTAACAGGGATGTAAACAAATGTTTACCCACAATATGAGAAAAATAAGCTTCTGTGCGTAAGGAAATTTTCTGGAATCTTTTACTTCACCTCATGAAAAATGGAACCAACACTTTACATGTTGCGTTTAGATTTTTGCTCAGAGGAAAATCAAGGTTGACTGCTCTGGGCCTTTAAAAGTCTATCATTTTTTTTTTTTTTTTTTTTTTTTTACAATACAGACTAATGACAACCTAAACTGTGGAAAGACGACTTGCTAGCTCGTAGTTTCACTTTGCGTGTTACAAAATCGAAAGCTTGGCTTGACCTAACTCATTCATAGACGCCAACTACCTTTTCGCCTACTGATGATAGTATCTTCTGGGTGTTTTGGTGTTCTTCGGCTTGCAAGCCTCACACTTTTTCCTCCAAACATAACGATGGTCATTATGGCCAAACAGTTCTATTTTTGTTTCATCAGACCAGAGGACATTTCTCCAAAAGGTACGATCTTTGTCCCCATGTGCAGTTGCAAACCGTAGTCTGGCCTTTTTTATGGCGGTTTTGGAGCAGTGGCTTCTTCCTTACTGAGCGGCCTTTCAGGTTATGTCGATATAGGACTCGTTTTACTGTGGATATAGATACTTCTGTACCTGTTTCCTCCAGCATCTTCACAAGGTACTTTGCTGTTGTTCTGGGATTGATTTGCACTTTTCACACCAAAGTACGTTCATCTCTAAGAGACAGAAAGCGTCTCCTTCCTGAGGGGTATGAGGGATGCATGGTCCCATGGTGGTCATACTTGCGTACTATTGTTTGTACAGATGAACGCGGTACCTTCACGCGTTTAGAAATTGCTCCCAAGGATGAACAAGACTTGTGGAGGCATACAATTTTTTTCCTAAGGTCTTGGCTGATTTCTTTCGATTTTTCCATGATGTCAAGCAAAGAGCCACTGAGTTTGAAGGTAGTCCTTGAAATACATCCATAGGTACACCTCTAATTGACTCAAATGATGTCAATTAGCCTATCAGAAGCTTCTAAAGCCATGACAATTTTTCTGGAATTTTCCAAGCTGGTTAAAGGCACAGTCAACTTAGTGTACGTAAACTTCTGACCCACTGGAATTGTGATACAGTGAATTATAAGTGAAATAATCGGCCTGTAAACAATTGTTGGAAAAATTAGTGTCATGCACAAAGTAGATGTCCTAACCGACTTGCCAAAACTATAGTTTGTTAACAAGAAATGTGTGGAGTGGTTGAAAAGCGAGTTTTAATGACTCCAACCTAAGTGTATGTAAACTTCCGACTTCAACTGTGTGTGTAAAAAAAATAAAGAATAATATATATATATTACAGCTCCCGAGCAGGGCAGCGGTTTAAGGCACTGCATCTCAGTGCAAGAGGCGTCACTACAGTCCCTGGTTAGAATCCAGGCTGTATCACATCCGGCCACAATTGGGAGTCCCATAGGGAGGAACACAATTGACCCAACGTCGTCCGGGTTTGGCCGTCATTGTAAATAAGAGGTAGTTCTTAACTGACTAATTAAATAAAATTAATTAAATAAAAGGTTAAAAATAAGAAATATATAAATAAAACAAATATAAAATCAATTACATATTAAAAAATTAATAAAATCTATATTTTTTTTAAAATAAGCTGTATTTATCTAGTTAAGAACAAATTCTTATTTACAATGATGGCCTACACCGGTCAAACCCGGACGACGCTGGGTCAATTGTAAGCCGCCCTATGGGACTCCCAATCACGGTCGGTTGTGATAGTCTGATTTCGAACCAGGGTGTCTATAGTGACGCCTCTAGCATTGAGATGCAGTGCCTTAGTGCAACTCGGGAGCCTTAAGATATATATATAACAGTGGGGAGAATAAGTATTTGATTTTGCAGGTTTTCCTACTTACAAAGCATGTAGAGGTCTGTAATTGTTATCATAGGTACACTTCAACTGTGAGAGACAGAATCTAAAACGAAAATCACATTGTATGATTTTTAAGTAATTAATTCTACAAGAGTTAGAAGTGGGCGAAGCTAATGGCTGAAAACTGTAAAGCAGAATGACTCAGAGTTTGAAAGCTAGGTTCGTGTTATGCTGCGTTTAGACGAGGGACGCAAAAACCATCATACCTGTTGGCATAGCGGATCAAGCAAGTAAGAATGAGAGTGACAGCCAAGCCAACACAAGGCACGTGTTGCTATAGTGATTTCAGTAAACAATCAGCAAATCAACATCGGTAGAAGTTAAATATTTGAACTTTGGCGGCAAGTCCAGTCTACGGTTGCGGCTGACGGGATTCAATACCGGCATTTACAGTCGTGCTCTCATTGAAAACAATGACATCCGGTTTACCATCTACTACCATGTAAACACGGCATTCGTATTCCCACATGGCCATATCTTCACGTTACATCGCTTGTTTAAGGTAGACATAGGCGGCCACCTGTGCTAATTAGCTATCTACCGTGATCCGAACACCTTTGTGAATACCCAAGTTAGTTCGTCAACTGGAGGCACACACAGCTTGTGGCTCTGTGCAAAACTGCTACAGTAAGTATAATTTTTATTTGAATGATTCTGTCTTGCTGATATGAAAGATGAGTAAATCTACTGATATGCCCCTTTTCTAAACGTTAAGCACAGCGTCGGAATTGTAGTTCACATGTGGGCGAATGTAACCGCTGAAAACCCTACAAATGGAGAAGGGTTTTCGAGAGCTAGCTTTGACCTTCCAGTTAGCATGCAGCCTCGTGACAAAAAATGTGTCGTTACTTTGTAGGGAAAAAAATACTACTAGCCCGGACACCTTGTGAAATGTGTTGGATTAATCCATCTATTTCTAATAAGAACATTTAACATATTTAGAAAAACAAATAAACCATCACAGTTTGCTCATGTGGACTGGTGTGACACTCACCTCGCGCTTCCGACTCTTACTCTTGTCCGGGGGTTGTCAGCATGAGGCTCGGCGTGGTAGGTGCCCCCTACTGTTTTGGAATAGACACAAAAATAATTTCCTCAATATTTCTGTGGCATGGGACTGATGGAAAAGAGTACTCAATAGGTGTATGAATTGGGCAATTTTCCTGTCAAAATGTAGAGTAATTTTGGGTACCATGGAAAATGTATGGAGTAAAAAGTACATTATTTTCTTTAGGAATGTAGTAAAGTAAAAGTTGGCAAAAATATAAATAGTAAAGTACAGACCGATGCAATTTAAGGTAAATAACGGCACAAGTTAAACTAGATTTAATGAGGTGGCTACAACCCATATTGTGCAAATGAAGGTACTCCCCTCTCATAAAACGTAATTTTTTATTGTTACTTAATGTGTATGTAGGTACTTTACATCATGTTCCATGCAAATCTGACAGGAGGCGCCCTAACACAGCAAGCCCAGTGACCACAACCAGTACTTGTCATCTACACTGGCTTACAAACTCCTGTCCGGGTAGAGAACTAGGAAAAGTCAAGATACTCACACTGCAACAACTGTGTTTATTTTTGTTTCCTAGTCTGTAATGCATTGTGAAAAAGATGCATAATGTGCAACAACTCTGAAGTTGTCAAGTATCAAAACATTGAAATGGTGAGAAGCGCAATGCATAGTGAGTGACACGTACTGTTTATTTTTTATTTCCTAGTCTATGCATAGTGAAAAGGCAACAGACAATGTATTTATTCCTCATCAAATACACCTGCAATTTGCTCCATAGACATCTAGTTTATACAATGCCATGAGAAAATGGAATTTACTTATTTAAAAAGGCTACATCAAATGCATCCAGCACATCGAGTATATAGTTTCACAACGCAAAGTCTCTGATTTGATTGTATACATATCAATGTCATGAATCCTAAATTAAATATTGGTAACTTCCCCAATTACAGTGCCCATGTCCTTCCAACACCGATTAAAACAATTCATTCTAAATTAAATTATTCGATTAGACATTTAATGATAGCTTTGTCAATGTATTCTACACTATTTTACGTTTTGTCGGAGAAACGTCTTTGATGAACTATTTTACACTGCGGCATAACGTTCTGTCCAATCGTAGCCTTTTTCAATTGGAACGGAACTTACGGAAGCCATGATGGAAGTTCGCGAGTGCAGCCTGGGGCTGGGAGAAACGAGTCAGTACTGGGAAAGGGACGTTTCAGGGAAGGACGGCAGGCGTACTAGAAAATAAAATCGAACACATTTGTAGTCTTTGAACTGGAGGCTGTCAATTTTCCCTCAAAAAAATTTGTCGGATGACTGATTCTTTTTTGTTTTGTTTAAGAATTGACATGCTATGCGCTAGCCATATCTAGCTACGTGTGTGCTGAGATCGAGTGTGTCAGTCACTTTTCTGGGCAAGGAACATCGGGGAGATTTCTCTCCGCTTTTCTGGCATAATCACGGCGCTTTTGGCGAAATCAGATACTTGGTATTCTCTTGAAATACAACGCTCCGAGGGCTGGATAATTAATCACCTATTCATCTGGGGGATTTTATGTGAAATTGTGGGACCAGTGAAGCCGGGCCTGTGGTGGAACGGAGTGAGGCCCTCCTTTATGACCTATCGGCAGCAGAAACTATTCTAGCTAGCTAGCACGGCTAGCTTAGCTAGCTGTCAACGTTTGACACCAACGGGATAGAGAGGGAGAAAAATATTGGCAACATTTCATACAAAGGCAACGATACTTTCTCTTAATTTAAAAACGTTAAAGACTCCTGCCACAGATATGGCTGCAATCATAAAGGAAATTGTCAGCCGAAACAAAAGGAGATACCAGGAAGATGGGTTTGACTTGGACTTGACTTGTATCCTTTTTGTTCAATGTCTGTAATATTAGCTAGCTACAGTAATTTGTCTGTTCATCTTTGTCTATATTAAATTGTTAGCTACTGTATCCAGTTAGCTAGCTACTGTAGCTAACACATGAATGCCTATATTGATAACTTAACCTTTATCCATAAGATGATTAGCTGGCTAACGTACTAGTAGTCGGTGAACATTACTTCGAATATATATATATAACGGTAGCTAGCTAACGTTTTGAATATATAGTGAAATAATAACTAGCTAACGTTAGGGAGCTAATGACACTAACCTACTCTTTGCTAAATTGCCATTTGATAAAGGTGTCTGTCCTGTTAAATTAAATGCAGTCTTGATAGCTAAATATATCCCATAACTTGCATAACGTTAGCTAGCTAACTAGTAGTTTGCACATCATCACGATTGAATGAGAGATTCAACATCATAACATAAGGAAAATGTAGCTAGGCTAGCTAATGCCGTGGTGGTTAATGTTATCTAGTTAATTGATGTTGATAATGTGAAGTCTTGATGAATTATTTGGTTGTCAACTGGTTAGTTAGCTAATATAGCCAGCTAACTCCTGGATGGGGAACAAAGAGATCAACCTTTTGCGACGCATTATTGCAGTTCTCTGGCCTACAAAATAATCTATCAACTATAGCTAATGGATTAACGTTATATTCACAATCAGTGTTGCTGCTGCTAGCCACACAAAGACCAAAAGCATTGAATCATTATCAGCGTGAGGGCAAATGGTAATAGTACTTGCTCATTAGTGGGATGTACCAATTTCATGGTGCTAGAATGAACGTAATCAGTAGACCTTTGGTTTGCTTGTCTTGATGTCTTAATGAGGTCAGCTTGTTTGTATTGATTTGAGCAGTGTTAGGGATAAAGTGTTTAGTTACGAATGACCGGAGAAGAGCATTCTCTAAAAGACAAGTGTTCAGATGCTAGATTTGTCTGAAATGGGTCACCTAACCAAGGTATGCAATCAAATGGTGAAAGTAAAGGTGCATATAGAATGCACAAATAAAAGCCAGGTAAAGGTTATGAGTGTGATTGGAGGAAGTGCCTCGTACTACTGTAGTACAATATTGGCATGTTCAGTTGTCATGTCTTCACGTCTTGCACTTGAAATGGTCAAAGCCATTTTGTTGTGCCTGTGGCCCCTTGGTTCAGTGGTCTCAGAAAGCTCTGTGCAAAAAACAGAACTGGAATAGGGTTAGGGCAGGGGTTCCCATATATTTTCTGCACGCGAATGCAAATTTATGTAAGAAAATGCAGGGGACCCCATTTGGAAACATTATATTCCCTAGTAAACGCCCTGTGTTTATATTCACAAAATTGTTGTTCCTGTAGGCCGTCCCAACATATTGTAAAATGCCAGATTTCTTAAGTGGACCCCATTTACATTTTCCCAACCCCAAATTTTGGAACCAAGGGTTTAGGATTTTCCTAACTAAGCAACTATGATAATGTGTGAGTTAGATATTGTATGAGTGAAACATGGTATTATAGCTAAATCACTTTGTTTTGATGTGATATATCTTTAGTGCCAGGCATTGTTGGTCAGTGTTTGGGAAGGCAATGTAGCCATGGTTGTTATGTAATGAGTCCAGTTCTAGGAATTGGCCTTAAAATTGTGATGAGATTTCACATCAGCAGCAATGCCTTTCCCACCACACTAGTAGCAGAGGCTTAAAGATTAGCCTTTATGCCTTATCTGCCATTTGAAACTCCTCGTCTTCATGGGACTAGAAGAGGTTTTTGTAATGATATGTTAGGTTTTTAAAAATATTTTTTATAGGCCTAGGGCTATGCTATTTAAGATTATGAAAATTCTACATTCATTTCCTAAATGGTGTTGCTGGAAAATGGCAGTAGGCCTATAGACTACCTATGTTCTGGAACAATTTAATTGAACCCATTCAGTCCATTGACTATTTATTTGATAGGAACAGTTAAATGTGAGGCTCATGCTGACATTGCATTTGTCATTGAGGTAGTCTCGGGTACTTTTTGAGCATGATGTCATTGTGATGTTATGCCAGTTCAAATGCAAAGTACGCTATCGGAGGAGTTGAGCGTGTGACGAGACGCCCCGGGTCTCAGTAAATTAACAGTAATAGAATAATCATTTAGAGATCACGTTTTGTATTTCATATAGTAGTAGCCTATTTCTGATGAATTGTTTGACAAAATAGGTCATTTTTTTTGTATGAATTCAATTATTTTGTGCATGGATATATTTCCCAAGTGACTTGAGGAAATTAGACCGACGTGAGCGTTTATATTATACATATATCTAAGTGATGATGTGAGTGATGTAATGCTCTTTCGGAGAGATGATGGGAAGGGCGGGGGCAGTTGGCTGTGGCACAATGAGATTTATTTGGTGCCCTTGTGGGGCCTGGTAGGTTAGATGTCCGTCACTGGGTCTCGTAGAGAGAGCACCATCTGTTCCATATTACACATGCTCTGTCCTGTTCTCCATACAGCTCTGTCATGATTGGTCTGGCATAATAAGCAATGCATGTACAGTATGGTGGAAGATGTGATATACGATATCTATGTTTGGGCAAATCAGGGAGTTGTTTGTGTGTGCGACGGTTGCCGAGATATGTGAATTGAATGACGATTGCTAGACAATCATAATTGTATGTGTATGTTGGTGATGAATATTGGCCTAGGTGTGATTCTTCCCTTTAGTCTCTGACCTCAGCAGCCAAACTCTTGGTTTCTTTGACTCCTGCATTCAGATATTTATCCAAACATAATTGCTATGGGCTTTCCTGCTGAAAGACTTGAGGGTGTCTACAGAAACAACATCGATGACGTAGTACGGTAAGTACTTAAAAAACCAAATGTGGATGTCCCAGTCAAAATTAATGAAGGGGTTTCTTAGAATGTAAAGGAATGAAAAGAGTTACATGTTAACTACCTGCTGTTTTCATTTACATGTCCTAACTACCTTAACCAAACCCATTCTATAACCGAATTTGCACAACCTTTGGTAATCTAGGCCTATCTTTGGTGTCATCTTGTTTCTCACGGATTATCATTTTATGGGCGACAGTGGTCAGAATAGGATGTTTAAAATGCATTCTGTCATCCCAGCTGCAGAGGTTTACCTGATTAGTCAACTGAAACCAAAGGAGTGACCTGCAAGCCACCTGTGAACTTAACCTGACCCTGCTTGTTGTATTGTCCAAACAATTTCCTTTGATTTACGCAGGCTGATGTAGACACAGAAAATTGTGGGCTTATGGAAATGTGAACAGAAAAAGCAGCCTTCGTCATTTCCCCGACCCTGTAGTTTTTAGATGTGTTAAACAATCTGTTAAATAAATAAACCGACATAACGAACACGCCCTACTGATAGCAGGGTTCAATACTGCGACCAAAACAGTCGCATTTGTAACCGTTTGACTTGGCCGAGCGACACGCATTTTTAATTGGTCGCAAGGGTGCCAGTATTCTTTTCTTTTTTTTTACCTGGTCACGTTTAGTCTTCGGGTCACAATTAGCTTTTTTTAATCATGATTTATTCAAACAGTAGTGTTCAATTGACCAACAATAAGCCAACAACGGCACTAATAGCATTATTACAATATTTTTCGAACTGGCCCAAGCGGGCCTCTGACGGGGATGATCGACTGGCCCATAGGGTTTCCAAAATCGCCCCTGTCTGTATGCGTGTCAGGGCTCAACATACAGGGGAGATTTTGGAAACCCTATGGGCCAGTCGATCATCCCCGTCAGAGGCCCGCTTGGGCCAGTTCGAAGAATATTGTAATAATGCTATTTTTAATCTAGGCTATAATTGCTAAGAAAACAGATGGATTCCCGACGCGTTCGTTATGTCTGTTTATTTATCACACGCTTGATGCACGCACACAGCCTATAGATAATCTCAGGCAAAGAGAGCGCGCAGCTTTCCAACAGCTGGTTGTTGCGTGGAGCAAAGACCAACAGCGGTAGTGGTAGGAAAGATGCTCCAAGTTATGATATCTACCAGTAAATGATAAGGCAAGAATGGGTATGCAAACAAAGTATTTAAAAAGTTTGAAGTCTTGGTAGAATATTTGCCAAGTGCAATTTAGTCATCACAGAAGATCACAAAATAAGACATTTCCTCTAGGCTCTTTGGTCCTTGAAAAGTCATTTATGGTAGCTGATTTTAGAAGTTCTACTGCTACAATATACTTATTCAGTGATTTAATTTCAAATCAGTTTTTCTGAGAGTAGTAGGCACTTTCATTTGTTTCCTGCCGTTTCAATTGAAGGGTGTTGCACTAGTCTGTTGTGGTAAATCCATGTGCAGTTATTATGAGCATCACAACAAATGTTGGTTTCAACTTGGTTTTCCATACAAAGTGTTCCATTACAAAGCATTCCCAGATTTTTGTTGTTGTTGCCTTCTCATTTTAAAACATGATATAGTAACCCCTCAATAACTCTTAAACATCTCAAATGGCGACACTGACTGGCTACCACATGGACAGATATAATTAGAGTGTTGGGAGCATGCTCTATTTCGTCAGGCAAGGCCCACATTATTCTGGCATATTTTAGAATGTAAAAATGGCAATGCATAATGCCATTGGATAGGCCTATTAAAAATGCGTTATTCTTAGTGGTAATGCATACATTGGGGGGAGCTTTTTTCTTTAGGCTATTACAACAGTGAAATATAAAATATAGGACTGTGAAGATTTCAATTAAGTGCTTGGAAAAGTCCTTGGAAAACCCTTGAATATGACTTGCCAATGTCTGTATGAACCCTGTATAGGCTACTTTCTCAGCCCGCAAATGAAATATGAAAAGCACCTGCTTTTGAAATTATGCACACATCATTCGCTTTCCTGTCAGGTCTTGACCCGGGCCAGTTTTTTTTCCATTTTTCTCCATTTCGGCTAGTAGCTTTAAGTTGACACTGGCCCAGTGTGCCACCGGCAAATTTACCTTGAATGTCAAGCCCTGCTGTGTGTGGTGCATGTTGGGCCTATACATTACCACTTTGTGTAGCCGTTAGTGATGCTAATGATGGCCTAACCGTTTTCAGATAGATTACATTATAGTTACATTAAAATGTAACTATAAAATAGCCTTTGTGCCAACCTGGCAGAATCATGATTATGCGCATCAATCCAGTATCCATTTATGTAGCACAAGTGCGCTATAAGAAATACTGCTAGCCAAACACTGGTGCTCACGCTATAAGAAATACTGCTAGCCAAACACTGGTGCTCACGCTATAAGAAATACTGCTAGCCAAACACTGGTGCTCACGCTATCAGAAATACTGCTAGCCAAACACTGGTGCTCACGCTATAAGAAATACTGCTAGCCAAACACTGGTGCTCACGCTATAAGAAATACTGCTAGCCAAACACTGGTGCTCACGCTATAAGAAATACTGCTAGCCAAACACTGGTGCTCACGCTATAAGAAATACTGCTAGCCAAACACTGGTGCTCACGCTATAAGAAATACTGCTAGCCAAACACTGGTTCTCACCCCCCCGTATTTTATTTTTGCAGTCATTAAGTATCATTTTGTCAAATTCTGCCCTCTAGAGGATTTCACAGAAAAGAACACATGGCACTTTGAAATCTTCAATAAATTAATTTTGCACTTTATTTGAAGGCTCTTCTTTGCTGTTACAGTAAATCTATCCAAATCAATGTAAGAACACAAGGGCAAGTTAAAAGATGGCTAGTCATTGTTAGCCAGGTTCTGGAAGGAATGCAGGCACATTATGGGGGACAGGCCAGGCCTTTATCAAATATATATATATTTTTAAACTAGTGCGACCAAATCATGCGCTAGTGCCACCAGCTGAAAAAGTTGGTAGCACCAGTGTCGCCATTGGAAAAAGTAGAACCCTGGATAGTCAATGTTGTAACACTGTTATTTAGCTTGTCTGAGAGCCTGTCAGTCTGCCCCTACGACATGCTGTCATTACACTCTGTAAGTTAGTGTTGAAAGGTTAAGATCGGACCAGAATCTGTGAAAAAAATTGTGCCGGATGGAAAAGTAATTCTCCTCCTTTTCTCCTCAGGTTTCTGGACTCTAAACACAAAAATCATTACAAGATATATAATCTGTGAGTACCCTGGTATCTGACTATTTTGCTTGTGCATATGCAGTATGGTCAGCAGCGGTTGCTGTGCTGCAAAGTTATGTCTGATGCATGCAGAAAATGTCTGGAGTATAGGCCTGGAGGTAGAAAAGTCCTCATGTTTTTGAGAATGCAAACCGCAGTAGCCACTTATTTGCCTTTAGTCATCAGTGGTTCTTGATGGATAGGCCTAGGCATTGTGATGAAGGGGTAGAACAATCATATCATGGTAACCTTTGGCATAGTTTTACCCTGGAAAGGGAATTTACGACAATATCTTACTCACTCAGTAGTATAAAGTCGTTTAGTTAGTAGACTGGCATTAACTGAATGACTCACTGCGCGCTACAAAGATACTAAAGACCACAGGTTTCTCATTAACCAGGTTTCCATCCAACTTTTTTATGTGAGTAGTAAAGTATATGCCGGATAAAAAAAAAATGTCATGAAACAGCAAGTCTATCGGGGAACTTTCCTAATGTCGACAAAACAAAATACGCTAGACAAGGTGGGATTTTTTTAAATGCACAAATATTGATAAAATAACCATCATATTGAAGTAAACTGAGTCACACAATGATATATTGTGTGGTCCTCCCACAACAAGCTTGCAGCTTATTATGCTATGCTACAGATAAGATAAGTTAAGATGAATTTCACAGGGTGGTGAAAGTGAATGTTGATGAGCTTGATGCTCCTTTCCAATAAATATAGAAGATCTTATTCTGGCGACATGATTATTGATGCTGGGCTGCTGTTTGACAAATAAACATCTTGCTATTTTTGTCTATAATAATCTCATCTTGTATGCTATACTCGCACTGTATCTGTGAGCTGTTGGCTAAAACGCCAAGACCAATTTTTTTTTTTTTGTGTGTGACAAAACCATCAGTTGTGTTGAATACGATTTGAAACCCATTTAACTTGTATTTTTTGTTTGGTACATGGGAATTTAACTGCAAGTTATTTGTTACGTACACTACATCATCATGCACAGCCTTTAATCCGCAACAATTTAAATTCTGGTGGAAAAATTCTCATTGTTTTTATGCAGATTAAAAAATATATATATTCTCCTGAAAATCTGTTGGCAATTGGATGGAAACATATCTACTGGTTAACACATTTCACTTATTAGTGTTCATGAGAATCAGAGGGGAAGTGAGGTAGACGCAAAATATATATTTAACAGTTTTTCATGAATCTGTGTGGAAGTTGAGGTTGCTGTAACACTCCAGCATACATCAGAGGAATTTTACATCAACATGTAATATGCTGACAGATTGTACAAAAGAAAGAAGGCTGCTGTTTGAATTCCAGTATTATAACAACGTATTTTGTTTGTCCCTTTTTATAGGTGCAATGAGCGACATTATGACGCAACCAAATTCAATTGCAGAGGTTAGATATTACATCAGTGAAACCATTATCACTGTCTTTCAGGCAGTCAGTGAATGAATCAATCTTTCACTAAAAACCCACGTGTGACAATAACTAACTGAGCCCTGTCTCTGTCCATCTCTCTCCAGTTGCACAATATCCGTTTGAGGATCACAATCCGCCCCAGCTGGAGCTGATCAAACCGTTCTGCGAAGATCTTGACCTTTGGTTAAGTGAAGACGACAATCATGTGGCGGCGATTCACTGTAAAGCTGGAAAGGGACGTACGGGTGTCATGATCTGTGCTTACCTGTTACACCGGGGCAAGTTCCTCAAAGCACAAGAAGCTCTCGACTTCTACGGCGAAGTCAGGACCAGAGATAAGAAGGTACATTTTTTTATTGTTCCAATCTGGCCATCCTACTGTCATGGAAACTGATCATTTTCTAGTTTGCTTATTCAACCCCTCTCATCTCCACTCAAACTCGTCCCCAGGCCATTTTCAACTTACCTTGTTGGTAAGATAAGGGTTAAACAGATCAAATGATAATGTTCATCATGGGTGTCGCTAGTATCGCTAATCTTTGTTTTAATTGTAGGCTACATGATGAATAGTTGCGGGCTTTAACATTTTTTAGGATCATATAAAGGCTTGTCGTCATCCCCTTTACTGCCAGTGAAAATCTTCAGTTTCACTAAGTGATTCTCTTTCCCATTCCACAGGGTGTAACAATCCCCAGTCAGAGGCGGTATGTCTACTACTACAGCCACCTTCTGAAGAACCAGCTGGAGTACAAACCAGTGGCTCTGCTGTTCCACAAGATGGTGTTCGAGACGGTGCCCATGTTCAGTGGCGGAACGTGTAGTAAGTGCTTTGCCCTTGTCATTGGTCTCAATCCTATTTCTTTCCTGTATACTGTCTTACCTTGGGCTTGTGTGCTACTGGCTTTCACACACTTTCACAATGTGATCTTCAGTTGATTGTCCTGCCCCTATCCTCTGCTTTGCTCTGCACAGCTTTGGTTCTTGATGTTGAATGCATTTTTTTGTTTTTTTAAAATATTTTGTTTTACAATTTTCTCCATGCAACACTGACATTAACCACAGTGGAGTGTATCATTTTGCAATTATGGTTATGCTAGTCAAAACAGCATGGTGTATTTTCACTGCTATTATTTGCTTGGCTCACTGGTCATTTGGCTTGGCTGCATGCATCATCAGATAAGGGGGTTTATACCTTGCTGGATAGCCAGAAGACGACTACAGACCTATAAGGACCTATGATATAACAACCCCCTTTGCGTGAGTCTGTCGTCAGTGGCTGCTCTTGTCAGTTGTGTCTGGCATTTCACCTCTTCACTTCCTTTATCCACATTTTTCTGACACTTCACCTGTCCCTTTAGCGGGCCTTACAGGGATGACCTATTGCCTGGGGCAAGTGAACTGAGCAGTTGCTCAAGTTGAGCCTGCTCTGATCCACCTTTGGGCTGGTGATATTTTTTCAAAAAAGAGAAAATGACTAAGCAACAAAGAATTCCAGTAGCCTAAAACTGATCTTTTTGGTTCCTCCCCATTGTTTAAGTGAAAGATGGACAACTTTGGCAAGTTGAGCCTGCTCTGAGATTTATTTGACTGATAACAACCAAAATACAAAGAATTACATTTATAATATTTCTGATTCCTCCCCACTGTGTGTAGGGGATAGGCAAGCAATATATGACACTTCTTCCTGTAAATAATGAATTGACATTTTCGGGCAAATCAAAACATACTCCTGACTTTGCTCGATTGGCAAGTGCCTTTCAGACTTTGTCAATCCCTGGCCCAATTCTGAACACACACACACAGCGTGATGTGACCCCCCCCTCCTCACCCTATGTGGTCAGTTCCCATGGCACAACACACAAAATATTGAAGTGGTTTAATTTAATCAACGCCCAATCACCCGCCCCTCTCCTTTTTTATAAAATCTTAGTGAGTAGCAGCGATGTAAAGATTGTGTTTTCTGTCAGTGTCTTAGAATTTTTTTAGCTGATGCTTATTTAGGCCTATATGTTAGGAGATGCACTAATATGAATATTAGGATTGATTTTAACGGCCATTATGTAATTATTATTATACTGGCTAAGCTCCTAATAACTTGACAACAGGAAGTTGCTGTTGAAATGGTGAGTCAGGATCGGTTTATGGGTGGTTGTAAGCCTGTATACAGTATGTTTGTACATAGCCCTGGTGATAACCCACCCACTCCCTCCCCAAGCCCAGGCAGGGCAGCAGAACTCTGTGTTAATCTCTTATTTATTTTTTTCTCTCTCTCTCTAAGGGGACACTTCCGTTAAAAACAAGAGTGAGCAGATTCCACATGGTTTCAGAAAAGGGAATTGGCACTGGGGTAATAATAAGCAGCTTTCATCCAATGTTTACATGTTGACTAGGAGGTTGTTGTAGATTTAGAAGTCAGTGTTTGTTGGAGTAGGTGGAACTTAATATGGTAACAATCAACTCTGCATCCCCCACAACTCAGTGGACTGATTCTAGACTAGAAGTGCTCCTTTAAATGAGCTTGGTTTTGGTCAACTCTTCTCATAGGGCCCTTATCGCATGTTACTGTAACAGTCTTTTCTATATTTAATATTCCTGGCAGTGGTACTATGTAATTCTGTCCCTTTCTCCGCTGTCCTCTTTTCATAATTTGCCTAGATGTAAATAATAGATACCCGGTTGTAGTTGCTGTGATGTGGTCTCCACCCACCAGGAGAGTGACTGGCGTTAACTTGTTGTGCTCCCCCACAGATCCTCAGTTTGTGGTGTACCAGGTCAAGGTAAAGATCCACACGTCCAACCCGGTGAACACACGGCGGGAGGAGAAGTACGTGTTCTTCGAGTTCCCCCAACCGCTGCCTGTGTGTGGAGACATCAAGGTGGAGTTCTTCCACAAACAGAACAAAATGATGAAGAAGGTGTGGTTCCTGATTTGTATGATTGATTTTTATGTGCATATTAAATGAGGTGTTTTAGCAGCCGATTCCGATTCACTATGAGGAATGTCAGGATTTAACTGAAAAACACATTCTGATTTTGGATTGGAGTATAGCCTACATTTGTTTTGAGGTTGAGATGATGTAACTGCTTTTTGGAGTCATGTCTTGCCTTTATTCACCCCTCCCTCCCGGGTATTTTTCCATCAGGACAAGATGTTTCACTTCTGGGTGAACACCTTCTTCATCCCTGGACCAGACGAGAAGGTGGAGAACGGGACGTTGCCGAAGGAGCAGGAAGGAATCCAAACCACAGGAGGAACGGGAGACAACGACAACGACAAGGAATGCCTGATCCTCTCACTGACGAAGAATGACCTGGACAAGGCCAACAAGGATAAAGCAAACAGATACTTCTCCCCCAACTTCAAGGTCAGTCAGGTGATTGAGACTTAATTTCATTGGGGGGGATACCCTTTTGATTAGTAATTGGGAAAGAATTTGACCGTGCCAAGATAATTGCTCTCATGAACTTTTGCCGCAGTTCATAAGAGCAAATAATTGTAATTAGATTAACATGTTTCCGCTTGGTATACCTCTTGTTACCATGTTTCAGAATGTGGATAATGATGTTGTGTTTTCTCTGGTATTACAGGTGAAGCTGTACTTTACCAAGACTGTGGAGGACCCCTTCAACTCCGAGGCCAGCACTTCCACCTCGGTAACGCCAGACGTTAGTGACAACGAGCCTGACCATTACCGATACTCTGACACCACAGACTCTGACCCAGAGAATGAACCGTTCGACGAGGAACAACTCACACAAATAACAAAAGTGTGAGAGATTTCTATGGGAAGTGAAAAAGAAAAAAAATACTGCTTTCAGAGGGAAAAAAGGAGAACTTGAATATAAACTGAAAAGCAAGTACTTTTTTCCTCACCAACCTATGGCAGCAAGACATTTGCGTCATGGAAAATGCCACCAATTTAAGAACAATAATGCTGACCAATTTTATTTTATTTTTTTTACTTTTTTGCCCCGCCCCCACCCTTTCATCTGAAAAGTATTGACACCGTTGTTGAGTGGAAAAAGGTTCAGTAGCTGTAATGTAATATACCTTTTTTTTTGTCAAAGACTAGAGAAGATTTCCACGATCAGGAGATGGGAGATCTGGTATGGGAGAGGCTTATTGGAAATCTACATTTGGCTGCTCCATCTCCTGTGGAAACCAAGGCCAGTGCTTCTGTCACTTTCTCCCCCTTCATCCATTGTCCTCCACCATGCCCTTACCACCCCTTTCATCCTACCTACTGTGAATGCTTCTTGTGCTTTTTGCAGGCTGTCTCACATGAGTTTGTGCAGTATAAACTGCATGTTAGAATTTCTCCAGTTGAATTTTGATTATTCTTATTGTCATTATTATTAAGCTACATGACATCTAACCAATGTCCATTCCTTCTACCATTTCTGTTCAAGGTATGCAGAAAAGCAGTATCCCGTGTATTGTTGATGTTTTTATGTTAAGATAAATAATATAACAGAGAACTGCAGGGAAGCCAGTGTTGCAATAACGTTAACACTATAGTTAAACGACAAACAGTGTGCATGTTATTGGAATCAATGTCCATCTTGTTTAATAAATTGTATACAATGTTTTTCAACAACAAAAAACTACGATTTCTAAAGTCATTTAAGATCTGATTGTATTTAGCCAGGAGGTCAAAAATGACATACTTTATTCTCATGGTATCTGCAGGCATGATTTCAGTCTTTTGGCAAGCCATTTAGAATGGCCTTGTGTTTTTATGATACAGTACATGGCGTTTCCCCTCATTTTAATGGTAACCAGATAGTTTTGGGGATCATCACAGAAGACAATAGTATAGAATGCTGACTGACTTGATGGTTCATGTTTTGAATTGGTGACTACTTCAGTGTGTCATGTGCTTATAGAGAGGTAAGCTGTTCCAAATGTGTACCTTTTAACATGCCGTACTAGAACATGTATCAAAACCTGCATTAGTGATTGTGTCGGTTTCTCCTCAGTCTCTAGAAAGTGTTGTTTTTTTGTTGGTGTTGACAAACTGCACTTTTGTCATCTTAGTATGTGTCTGGTCACACCAGAAGTGGTGGTGATGGTGACCTATTCTGAGTTCAGTATGGCCCATAGGCTTAGAGCTGATGTTTGGTCAGAGACTGTGGGAGCAGAGGTATTGAATGTAAAGCGTTGTCTCTGAACCGAACCAAGGGTGTTAATGCAGGTTATGATCAACCCAGGAGTGGATAATATGTGAACTTAAGCGCTCTAGGTATCTTTCTCTTGTGAAATCAGATCTTTGGTTCCTTGACTGACTTGTTTGCAGCCTTATCGTACTTGGTCCAATGAGATCCGGATCACTTGTTGGCAATTCCACGGAAACCGAGTGATGCTGAGACTCAAATTGTTCACTTTAAAATATATGTCAAACAAAAACCAAATGATTGCAAAGTTCAACAAACTATACAACTCTATGCACAAGGACTACTTAACGATTTCCACAGAAAATTTTACAAAAACACATTTACTTGAAGGACAAGTGCAGATGTAAAGTTTGGTAACAGAATGATTGCACCAACATCACAAATCATTCTGTTACCAAACTTTTCCTTCAAGTAAATGTGTTTTTGTGAAATTCGGTAGAAAATAAGTAGTCCTTGTCCATAGACTTGTATTTTTTGTTTAACTTTGCAATCATTGGTTTTTGTTTGACATTCTAAGTGAGTGAAAACTCTTAGACTCTGTTACTGTGGAATTGCACTTGTATATCCAACAAAAGGTGCTTACAAACTGCCACACTGCATACTTAAGATCAATAATAACAACAGAGTCAAGAATCTGTTCCAATCATATGGTGCAAGTAACTTCAGTGGCACACTACTTCTGTGTGTGAGAACTGTTAACGTGCACGCCCACGTGCATACCTCTGCAGTCGCTGTCCCTAACTGGCTGGGGTTCTTTTTCTGTTTTTTGTTCTGTTCTTTTCCTTTTTACAAACAGGTTTCATTTTGTGGAGGAATGAGAATAGTGCAGCTTCAGATTTTACAGAAAGTCTTGTGCTTTCTTCAGAAATATATAAAAATCCCTAAACTATATGAGCATATTTAATTATGCATAATTTCTTTTTAAGCATGCCAAAAAAAAAATGTAACACCTGACCTGTGGCATGCCACGGGCCAGACCAAAAATCTCTTGGGCAGGATTCTTCAGTGGGTAGTGATGTAAGCTGCCTTTTCTTGTACTTTTGACATTTAAGGCTTCCCTCTTTTCACAACCCCATCACACATTCTGTTTTATCTCGACTTGTTTTTAGAAAGAATACTTTCCCTAGGTGTCGAAAGGAGACACTTCTTCATTGCAAAATGTACACTAGCTAACCCAGGAACACTTAATCTAGATGTTATATTTTTGTTTACATTTTATTACTTCACTGAAAACCTGCCAAAAGTAAGCTTATTTTATTCAACATTTTCTTTGTTCTTGGAGGTGGGGCCTATGGAGGTATTCTTTGCCTTACTTGAAGTTGACAATGCTTACTCTGCTACTGCTTTGAAATCTACCATTCTGCCCAAGCACTGACTTGATAGTTCAAGTACTTATTTAAAGCTACTATTAATAGAGCAACATATTGTACTAGACTTTTGCACTGTTACAGGTTTTTGCAGGGTTTCAGTCAGTGGTCCACAGTATTCCCCCCCCCCCCCAGTAAAACAAATGCCTTGCAATCAGTGAAAGAAGGTGGAATAATATAGCTAGTTGTACCTTAATCTTGTATCCATGCATCCTCTCATAGAAACCAAAAGGTGTTACTTTGAATGAAAAATGTCCTGACCCTTTTATTATATAAAAATGAAAATTATTTGGAGGGAAAAAAATGAATAAACTATTTGACAGTATTCTGTTAAAGACACTCTGCAGGTAGTATTTATTTTTTAGCCCGATTAGTAGATCTGGATCATATGCTTACTATTCTGGATGTTCAGCAGCTTAAATGTATGAATCTATTCAAGGGCATCCCTGTTAACGAGCTCATTTTAAAGTTACTGTCCAGTGAAATTCTAACTTTTTAAAAAGTTAACTCCTATCCATATAATGTTGACTCGTCTTATACTCATTTGTGGCAAAAGCATACATTGGAGGAAAAAAATACTCAACACCTAAAACTTGTCTTAGAGTGTTTAAAAAATGCTTGCCATTTCCTCATAGAGAATGTCATCCTGTCTTATTGGCTGAGCTGGCCAATCAGCTGTCTACTTGCATTTGATATTTTTAATGACCGGTATATGCCCACACCATTCTGTTGAGGTACGCCCACACCATTCCAACACAGAAAAGCTACTTTTTAACATGCTTAATTACACATTTTTGTAAGGAAAAGTATTTCACTCATTGTAATTTTATTATAGGACATCATTCATAGAAATCTGGAAACACTGGACAGTCACTTCAAGTTAAGGCCATAAGCCATCCTCTAGACATCTGTAGCCCCACTTGAAAAACATTTTCCACAATACCTTAACATAAAGTACAAATATATTAAAGGGTACAAATATAGTAAAGGGGAAACCTACGGGAACCTTTTTTATATGGCACGGGCTAAAACCTGTGTGGAGTTCACGGGCAGCATCAAAACTTAAGTTTCAGCTCTAAAAAGAATTAAAATCATCTTAAAGGTGCCAGTGTGTAAGATTCATGTCACTAGTTTTTAGCTGATTTGTGCAATATGTTATGATGCCTGTCTGTGGTTGCCACAAAGTGCCTCTTGTTTACTATTGAGAAAAAGAAAAAGAAGAAAAAAAAAGTGCTTGTTAAATACTGTTGTAGGACATGTCATGCATGTAGATGAAAGGGGTGCAATAAATCAAAATAGGCTTTACCTGCAAAAGTGGCTAGGGCTAGCCGCCTGGCTCCCACCACTGGCCATTTTATTTTTTATTTTCTCCCTGGGTTTAATTTTGTGCAAAGGTATGTTAACTCACTCTATTTTCAGTCTTTAAAAAAAAAAAAAAAAAAAAACAGCCTTATTCCATTTCAGCCTGTTCGGATACTATTTAGCTGTGCAACAGTTGCTCTGTGTGTAATGCTATGCACTGAGAATACACAACCCACGATGTATGGAAAGACGTGTACAGGTTATAATTATGCTCATACAAATCAGATGTCTGTTTGTTATTGTATGTGTGAACTGCCCATTATCTTAGTGTTATAAACTTCACGTAAGTCCAATAAAGTCTCATTCTTGTCTGTTTGTGTGAGATACCTGATTTGTGATCCACCGTTATCTTATGCTGACCAGTAAGATGAGAATTATTCATCTCCATTATTAAAAGGTGCTGCATGGTCAATCCGAAATCTGCATTGACAGCATTTACGGTGATACGGCCTCAGCAGATAGCAGGGCTTTCATGCTTTGTGGAGTTGAGCAGAGCTGTTATGAAGGAAGTTGTCAAGGAAGGGAGTTTGTGTTTATACAGGACCTCCCGCCCCCTACCTACACTCAACCAATCATGTCAATGCGGAGCTATACGTAGCCTTCCGCATCGTTGGAAAATTTGGGAGGCGCACGGCGACGCTGTACAGAGCTCAATTTGGTCTCTGCATGCCAACGGAGGGTCCGCGCAATTGCATCACACCCTCCATACAGAGACTCCGGACAGATTTTCGGATCAAGCAGAAATTTGCTTTTAGATGAAAGGTGTTAATTAGAGAAGTATCCTATTATGGTCCTTGACACATCAATTGATCATTAAGTGTCATTAAGTATATTGATGCATTCTGATTCAAGTAGAAATGGATAATGAACAGTGCTAGCTATGGAGAAGAGGGTTGTAGGATGACCCTGAGTGTGAGCTTGTGTGCAAAGCCTCTAGGTCCCAGGGCTGGGACAGACATAGTCATTGTGGCGTCACATTCTCTCAAGGCTGGGAAATGTTTACTGCTGTGTGTAAATAGCTTGCTTTTAAGATGCCAGAAGTTTGTGAGAAGTCATGTCGATGGTCTCGCTTAGTCAATCTATGAGTGGGATAATGAAGTGGTTGTATACTCTGACTGCAAACCCTGTAAATCTGAATGACCTCTGTTTTGGAAACATTAAGCCTCTTTATTCAAAAATAATGGTGCCATCACCGTACTTTGTAAGTATGATCTGATAATAGATTACAGATTACATTTCATGATACCTTCAAGGACAGTGCTGTGATATTTAGCACATTTGTTGCTTGGTAATGTATGCATCAAATGTCCTTCACTGATTCTTTAACACAGGAAACTGTTCTCTTTGTTTGCTAATATCCTCGAGGGTTCCTATTGTCAGTGTGAAGGATTCACCATTTTGTATATTGTTTGTCTTAGTACAATTTCTGCCACATCATAGAACAATGTTTTTCCCACAAATGACAGCGATTTGTGTGGCCTGATCCTTTGAAATGATAGGAAAGACAGACATCTCTTATGGAATTGACATTTGTTACATTTCCGTACAAACATGATTTGTGAATACCAAGTATGTGGTGAAGTGTGTGCTGCCTGCTAGTGTATATGTGAACAGAACCCCCCCCCCCCCCCCAATGATGTTAGTGACATTGATACAGACAGTCAGTAGATGAACGTTCCTCTCCTGTATAACTGACTGCTCTGCGTCCGTTTGTCGTTAGAAAACACCACCACAGCCCCGGTGGAAGCTGATATTTTCAGCAGTATGAAAAAGAAGAAGTGAGATTTGAACATTGTGGTGTGCCTCTCATTAACGAACGAGACTATCTCTCTCTCTAGCCTGTTGATAATCAAATTCCCCATGCAGCTCCCCTCAACTCAACTGCACCAGTTCAGCTCAAGTCAGTTCCCCTTTCCATGTTGCCTTTCTTCCCAATGTATTTCTTTCAACTGATCCATGTTGGCAGCAACCAATGATTGCTCATCATGTGAGTTATGGGTTTGTGCATCTGTGGTTATCTTCTAGCATCAGATACAGTTGAAGTCGGAAGTTTACATACACCTTAGCCAAATACATTTAAACTCAGTTTTTCACAATTCCTGACATTTAATCCTAGTAAAAATTCCCTGTCTTGGGTCAGTTAGGATCACCACTTTATTTTAAGAATGTGAAATGTCAGAATAATAGTAGAGAATAATTTATTTCAGCTTTTATTTCTTTCATCACATTCCCAGTGGGTCAGAAGTTTACATACAATCAATTAGTATTTGGTAGCATTGCTTCGGGTAGCCTTCCACAAGCTTCCCATAATAAGTTGGGTGAATTTTGGCCCATTCCTCCTGACAGAGTTGATGTAACTGAGTCAGGTTTGTAGGCCTCCTTGCGCGCACACGCTTTTTCAGTTCTGCCCACAAATTTTCTATGGGATTGAGGTCAGGGCTTTGTGATGGCCACTCCAATACCTTGACTTTGTTGTCCTTAAGCCATTTTGCCACAACTTTGGAAGTATGCTTGGGGTCATTGTCCATTTGGAAGACCCATTTGCAACCAAGCTTTAACTTCCTGACTGATATCTTGAGATGTTGCTTCAATATATCTACATAATTTTCCTCCCTCATGATGCCATCTATTTTGTGAAGTGCACCAGTCCCTCCTGCAGCAAAGCACCCCCACAACATAATGCTGCCACCCCCGTGCTTCACGATTGGGATGGTGTTTGTCAGCTTGCAAGCCTCCCCCTTTTTTCCTCCAAACATAACGATGGTCATTATGGCCAAACAGTTCTATTTTTGTTTCATCAGACCAGAGGACATTTCTCCAAAAAGTACAATCTTTGTCCCCATGTGCAGTTGCAATCCATAGTCTGGATTTTTTATGACCGTTTTGGAGCAGTGGCTTCTTCCTTACTGAGCGGCCTTTCAGGTTGTGTCGATATAGGACTCGTTTTACTGTGGATATAGATACTTTTGTACCTGTTTCCTCCAGCATCTTCACAAGGTACTTTGCTGTTGTTCTGGGATTGATTTGCACTAAAGTACGTTCATCTCTAAGAGACAGAACGCGTCTGCTTCCTGAGAGGTATGACAGCTGTGTGGTCCCATGGTGTTTATACATGCGTACTATTGTTTGTACAGATGAACGTGGTACCTTCAGGCCTTTGGAAAATGCTCCCAAGGATGAACCAGACTTGTGGAGGTCTACAATGGTTTTTCTGACGTCTTGGCTGATTTCTTTTGATTTTCCCATGATGTCAAGCAAAGAGGCACTGAGTTTGAACGTAGGTCTTGAAATACATCCACAGGTACACCTCCAATTGACTCAAATTATGTCAACTAGCATATCAGAAGCTTCTAAAGCCATGACATAATTTTCTGGAATTTTCCAAGCTGTTTAAAGGCTCAGTCAACTTAGTGTATGTAAACTTCTGACCCACTAGAATTGTGATACAGTGAATTATAAGTAAAATAATCTGTAAGCAATTGTTGGAAAAATTACTTGTCATGCACAAAGTAGATATCCCAACTGACTTGCCAAAACAAAAATGTGTTAACAAGAAATTTGTGGTGGTTGAAAAACAAGTTTTAATGACTCCAACCTAAGTGTATGTAAACTTCCGACTTCAACTGTATGTCTTTACAATCCATATGGACAGAATGTAAATGAAATAGTGTCAGAAGACTGTTTATTGATGTCTGTTGGAGCCCGTAAAAAGTTTCCAGGCTGACGTTTTGTAGCTGCAACGCTTCCAAAGTCTCAGCAGAAGTCACAGACAGTGCCTGTCTGGATGGTGTCAGATTTTCAGGCAAATGCCCAAGTCACCCTCATGTTTTCACCTTACCTGCCACCCTAGACCCACTTCAATTTGCTTACCGCCCCAACAGATCCACAGACGATGCAATCACCATCACTCTGCACACTGCCCTATCCCATCTGGAAAAGAGGAATATCTATGTAAGAATGCTGTTTATTGACTATAGCTCAACATTCAAAACCATAGTACCCTCCAAACTCGTCATTAAGCTCAAGGCCCTGGGTCTGAATCCCGCCCTGTGCAACTGGGTCCTGGACTTCCTGATGGGCCGCCCCCACGTGGTGAAGGTAGGAAACATCACCTCCACTCCGCTGATCCTCAACACTGGGGCAACACAAGGGTGTGTACTCAGCCCCCTCCTGTACTCCCTGTTCACACATGACTGCGTTGCCAAGCACGCCTCCAACTCAATCATCAAGTTAGCAGACAACACAACAGTAGTGGGCTTGATTACCAACGATGATGAGACAGCCTCCAGCGAGGAGGTGAGGGCTCTGGGAGTGTGGAGCCTGGAAAACAACCTCTCACTTAACAAAACAAAGGAGATGATCGTGGACTTCAGGAAACAGCAGAGGGTGCACCCCCCTATCTACATCGACGGGACCGCAGGGGAGAAGGTGGAAAGCTTCAAGTTTCTTGGCGTACACATCACTGACAAACTGAAATGGACCACCCACACAGACAGTGTAGTGAAGAAGGCGCAACAGAGCCTCGTCAACCTCAGGAGGCTAAAGAGATTTGGCTTGTCACCTAAAACCCTCACAAACTTTTACAGATGCACAATTGAAAGCATCCTGTCAGGCTGAATCACCGCCTGGTACGGCAACTGCACCGCCCACAACCGCAAGGCTCTCCAAAGGGTGGTGTGGTCTGCCCAACGCATTACCGGGGGCAAACTACCTGCCCTCCAGGACACCTACACAACCCGATGTCACAGGAAGGCCAAAAAGACCATCAAGGACAAAAACCACCCGAGCCACTGCCTGTTCACGCTATCATCCAAAAGACGAGGTCAATACAGGTGCATCAAAGCTGGGACCGAGATACTGAAGAACAGCTTCTATCTCAAGGCCTTCAGACTGTTAAGGAATGGAATACTATTAACTTTAATAATGTTTACATATCTAGCATTACTCATCTCATATGTACATACTGTATGCTATACTATTCTACAGTATCTTAGACACTAATAATGTTTACATAGCTTGCATTACTCATCTTATATGTATATTCTGTATTCTATACTATTCTACAGCATCTTAGTCACTTAATAATGTTTACATAGCTTGCATTACTCATCTCATATGTATATTCTGTATTCTATACTATTCTACAGTATCTTAGTCACTTAATAATGTTTACATAGCTTGCATTACTCATCTTATATGTATATACTGTATTCTATAATATTCTACGGTATCTTAGTCACTTAATGTTTACATATCTGGCATTACTCATCTCATATTTATATACAGTATATACTGTTTTCTATACTATTCTACTGTATCTTATTCTGTTCTGCTCTAACATCGCTCGTTCATATGTATATAGTCTTAATTCATTCCTACTTAGATTTGTGTGTACTGGGTATATGTTGTGTAATTTATTTGATATTACTTGTTAGATATTACTGCCGGAGCTAGAAGCACAAGCATTTCGCTACACCCGCAATAACATCTGCTAATCACGTGTGTGACCAATAACATTTGATTTGATTTGACTGAGGAGGATGAAAGGGATGACAATGGAAGCCACTGGTACACAGGGACACAACAGAAGTCCCCATGTCACAACACATTAGCTTTCAATTAACCTAACCCTCCATGGAATCTGGCTGGTAATGTTGTCTCCCCACTCTATTTCTATGGTTTCCTACCAAGTTCAAAACAGATCAGGGTGTCTTTAGTATATGCTGCTTTGCAGCCTCAGAATAAAATGTGGCCTGGTTGCCTGCCGATGCAGTCAGGCATGTTTGGTTTGAGAGGTGACTGAGTTAGGCTAGGCTGAGTTACCTAACCAAACACAGCAGCCAGGGCCAGTTCTAGCCTTTTGGGGGCCCTAGGTGAGATTTGGTTGGGGGGGCAGCTCACATGCATAACATTTTAGTGGCGGCAGAGAGAAAATGTTTACATTTTAAATTGAATTTCCCGCAATTCTACACATTTTGCCAAGGGGCGTAGAGAACATTTTGAAGTTCTACAGCTAATTTCCCCCAAATTCGACACATTTTGCCATGACATATGCCATGTTAATATGATATCTGACTGAAAGTGACCAACAAAATCGATGGGGGCCTGCTGGAGGTCAGGGCCCCTGGGCACATGTCCTTCGTTCCCGGTTGGTAATTTGGCCATGATTACTACAAGTTTAGATAGCTGACTAAACTACCAATCAAAAATGTGTTAGCTGACATGGCTAATTGAGTGACTGACATAATAAGAGGAAAAACAAGAGAAAAACTGCTGATGCACAACCAAATTTCGAAATTGCACATTGTGTATACTATTGTAATGCTCAATAGTCTATGTTGCTTATTCCCAGGGCCGGCCCTGAAAGCAGCAGCATAACTAAGTAAACTCCCAGAGAGGCCTGTGGCATAACTGACTCCCACACGCCTAGCTCGATCCAGCATCCACAGGCACAGAGAGAGAGTGGGAGAGATACAGAGATAGATGTATGCAGAGAGAAAAAGAGGGGAGAGATAAATAGAGAGAGTGGGGGAGGGGAAGGGAGAACATGCAGAAGCCTCGATCCAGAGAGCCTGCTAAAGCCATCTGCTGCGTGTGGACCTGATTCTCCAAGCATCTGCTGAGGTCCATTGTAGCAACTGTCAATGAAACGTGGAGCCTACTGTATGTACAGTATGGGCTCCCTTTAAGAATGAAGATTAATTTATGGGCAATGTTGTCTTTCTTTTTCTTAATGATGCCCCTCCCGTGGTGTTAGGGATTAAACCGCTCTCTGTGTATGTGTGTGTGTGTGTGTGTGTGTGTGTGTGTGTGTGTGTGTGTGTGTGTGTGTGTGTGTGTGTGTGTGTGTGTGTGTGTACGACTGCACGTCTCTGAATGTGTGTGTGTGTGTGTGTGTGTCTGTGCACGTATGTGACTGGGTGTGTTTTTAGACAGTGTGTCATCGCTCACCCATGTATTTAAAGTAAACCATTTTACCTGCACCTTGGTGTTTTTGTCAACACCCCTGCATCCCCTAGCATGGTTGGCCAGGTTTAATGGTGTGTGTTATGGCACAGTAGAAGAACTTGGCAGAGGGCCGGGTCAAGTGCCCGCCAGACCACACACAGGTAGGTCACAGTCCCTCTCTGTTCCCCTATCCTGCTGTCGAAAGAACATTGCCGAGTCATCAGAGTTCCCGGCTGCCAGCATGGCGGAAGTCTGGGAGGGAGCCCGGCGTCTGTGCCGCTCTATACACACTGCTAACTGCTCACAGGGGCCTTGGCAACACACACATAGAAACAGACACACACACACACAGCTGTTCTACACATACTGCTCACAGGGGCTCTGGCAACGCACACATAGCTCAACTCACACAGGTTGGTGAACAGTCTAGAACTGGGCCTCTGGTACTATACTTCATTTGACAGGAGACAGTCACTATGTACTGGCTCTCCAATGTCTGTTTTCTTCAGTCATCTCACTCTGTAGCATTTACAAAACAACATTTCTATCTCGTACTGAGATGAAACGCTTTAGATGTGTTGTATGCTGAGCCTGACGATTGAGTATGAGTTCACAAATCAGGTTAAGATCACTTTGTACGCCCGCCTGCGCGTCCTAGTGAGATCAATTCTTGCTGGCAGCTTTGTTGAGAAGCCTGCCATGCTCGGGTATGGATTGTGGAAGGCGTGTGCCCCTGGGCGCTATTGACTGTCCTGACTGGCCCAATCGTTGCACCTCATGAGCAGAGGGGAGCTCGATGCACGAAATTGACAGACGAGCAACGTCAAAGTCAATCCTGATCATTACTCTGCCTCAATGAATCTCATTTACTGCACAATAAGAGGGCAGGCAGGGCAACGCTGATGTGACTGACTGCTGAAGTTCACGTCTGTTTATCGACAATTCTTCATCAGGCACAATGGCCATTTGATTATTGCACATTGATTGCGCAATAATCTCTCCTGATCTGCTTTCTCCGGGTGTTTGTGCAGCAACTTTTTGTAATTACATGTAAAGGAATCCGATAACTAGTTTTGATGTTCTTTCTGTTCTCCGTGACGCCTTGAGACCCCCTCTTAGATGGTGCTATGGTTACAGAAAGCAGGATACAACACTGACTTGTTAGGATAATGCCACATGTTCTATGCATTCCCCCAACAAACGGCTGGAGCCATATGGTTGCATTCTGTGTTTCTGCCTGTTGTTTATGATCCTCTACAGGTTCTCACTACAGCTACTTACTTGGCAAATCCTTGTTAGATTTTTTTTCTTTTTAAAAATGTAATCTTTATTTAACCAGGAGACCAAGAGACTTGTGATTGACCATAATGACCATGAAGACCATACAGACCTCTAGTGGCCCAGGAGCTGTGAGCTCAGGAGTCTCTATCCAGAACAGGAACATCTGCTGCAGGCCAGGCCAGGGCCCAGTGGGCTGGATTCCTCTGTAGGCCATATATCAGTGTGATGGGACCCCGAGGTCTGGGGAGGCCCCTTAGTGCTGCCCCTGAGAGATAGTCCTGTCTGGTCAAAACTCTACCAGGTCCTGCCCCAGCCCTAGCAGCCCCAGTAACCCGAGGAAGAAGCTGAAGAGGGTAATGGGTACGGCTGCAGCCAATGGAGGGCAGGAGGATTGTAGACTTTCCACAGAAGCTTCCCTCTGGGGAGTCCTACAGCAGTCCTTTTAACTTCTCGGCAAGAGACCATTTATCTTGGTTTGTTTCTATGAAGGCATGCTATGAATAGAAAACATGAATAGGGAAAAGGGGGAAACTTGTGTGGCAGTGTTTTTCTCATTTCCCCCCTCTCTATCGTTCTTTTTCTACATGCGTATGACCTTGGCAGTGCAGTGGATCAAAAGCTCTGTGAGAGACGGAGCAGATAGGAACAGACAGGAGGCTCGTATTTCAAGCAGAAATGTGTTAGTCGCTGAAGTTTTCAATGAGTCAATTGTTCTCCCTGCCTTTTAGACCTTATCATTTTTTTGAAGTTTTTTTTATGTCCCTGGAAATATATTTTCTCTCTACTGGTTTCTGTGTCATTGGCTGAGAATTCCCTGTGAGAACATTGATGTTAACAGGGAAACATTCACAGCATGGAGAAGGTTTTGTATTATTCTCAACCAACTGAATTGGTTTGTGTCAAGATCATCTATCCACTCAAACAAATGAAACATTGTCTCAAAATATAGATAAGTCTATGTGAAATGAGACAATATCAGTTCACTCCTACATTGCGAAACGGCAGATAACATCTAAAATATAAATACTGTATTGCTTTAAGATCACAAAATGATTTAACATCAGTGTCCCCTAAATCTTTAAGACCACTGTAGCCCAGATGGATCCCGCAGACTCCAGTGAAAAAGCCTTGTGGGCTATTCAGCCAGCCTACATATGGTGAGTGAGCAGTACAAAACCCTTGGGCCCTTAGCTCTAACCTGGTGAGTGTTTGCGGCAGGGCCTGTATCAGTAGCATGGCGTGCACGGTTCTCTAGCACTTGCACTGTGAGTGCTGCTCTTCTCACTACGACTCCCTGGTTCCCACAATCTGTTAAAGCAGTTGAAGCGTGCTCCTCGGCCCAGCGTCTCCCCCATGACGGCCCTCCTCGCCCCCTCTCTCCCTTCCCCTACCCTCCCCCTGCCGCCTCACTGCACAGCTGTCTTGCGTTTGGATTAAGCCAAGAATAAAGCAGGAAGTGGAAATTAAACAAGGGGCTGAAAAACCGAGTCCTGTAAGTTATCAAATATGTAGGAACCTGTCTTCTGACAGCTCGTGGAAAATACTATTTTCACGGGGCCAAAACACTGTCAAAAAAAGAAATAGAGAAGAGAGAGAGAGCAATCAAGCAGTCATACCGTAGCCTCAGCCAGTGTACATTAATTTCCATTATTTATTTATCTGGGGGAGTGTACCAGGATGATTGTGTAGCCTGGAAAAGCAGCCATGTCATTTGTTTAAAGCCTGGGGAGAGCTATGCATCATAACCAGGCAGATTAAAGAACAATTACAGGCTTGGAACAGCTGTCAGATATTTCTGGCCCCTGTTCCTCTAGGCATTACCTTCGTTTCAGCACTCTGAAAATTGGTCAACAGCACAGGTACAGTGCATTCGGAAAGTATTCAGACACCTTGACTTTTTCCACATTTTGTTACGTTACAGCCTTATTCTAAAATGGATGAAATAGTTTTTAAAATTATTTTGCAAATGTATTAAAAATGTAAAAACAAATATTACATTAAGTATTCAGACACTTTACTCAGTACATTGTTGAAGCATCTTTGGCAGTGACTACAGCCTCGAGTCTTCTTGAGTATGATGCTACAAGCTTGGCACACCTGTATTTGGGGAGTTTCTCCCATTCTTCTCTGCAGACCCTCTCAAGCTCTGTCAGGTTGGATGGGGAGCATCGCTGCACAGCTATTTTCAGATCTCTCCAGAGATGTTCGATCGGGTTCAAGTCTGGGTTCTAGCTGGGCCACTCAAGGACATTCAGAGACTTGTCCCGAAACCACTCCTGCGTTGTCTTGGTTGTATGCTTGGGGTTGTTGTCCTATTGGAAGGTGAACCTTCGCCCCAGTCTGAAGTCCTGAGCGCTCTGGAGCAGGTTTCATCAAGGATCTCTGTTCTTTGCTCCGACCATCTTTCCCTCGATCCTGACTAATCTCACAGTCCCTGCTGCTGAAAAACATCCCCACAGTATGACGCTGCCATGATGGTGACAGGTTTCCTCCAGACGTGACGCTTGGCATTCAGGCCAAAGAGTTGAATCTTGGTTTCATCAGACCAGAGAATCGGGTTCTTGGTCACCTCCCTGACCAAGGCCCTTCTCTCCTGATTGCTCAGTTTGGCTGGGCGGCCAGCTCTAGGAAGAGTCTTGGTGGTTCCAAATCTCTTCCATTTAAGAATGATGTTGGCCACTGTGTTCTTGGGGACCTTCAATGCTGCAGACAATTTTTGGTACCCTTCCCCAAATCTGTACCTTGACACAATCCTGTCTCGGAGCTCAAAGGACAATTCCTTCGACCTCATGGCTTAGTTTTTGCTCTGACATGCACTGTCAACTGTGGGACCTTATATAGACAGATGTGTGCCTTTCCAAATAATTTCCAATCAGTTGAATTTACCACAGGTGGACTCCAGTCAAGTTGTAGAAACATCTCAAGGATGATCCATAGAATAGGATGCACCTGAGCTCAATTTCGAGTCTCATTGCAGAGGGTCTGAATATTTATGTAAATAAGGTATTTCTGATTTTATAAATTTGCAAACATTCTACTAACCTGTTTTTCCTATGTCATTATGGGGTATTGTGTGTAGATTGGTGAGGAAAAACAATTATTTAATCAATTTTAGAATAAGGCTGCAACGTAACAAAATGTGTAAAAAGTCAAGGGGTCTGAATACTTTCCGAATACACTGTATTTGGGCCAAGTTCGGCTCATTGTTCAACCCTGTGTCCCAGGTTGACACAAAATGGACACGTCTGCTTCATGTACCGTTTTGTGTATCATCAGGCCCCACTGCTGTGAGATGGTTTTGTTTTATCACTGACACATTGGAAACTGACTAGGCATCTGCCCCAAAATGGCTTCCCACTCTCTACTGGAGCTCCTGATCCAAACCAGAAGGATTGTGAGAAAGGAGATGAGAGGAGGGGGATTGCACTCCATGTGTTGACACTGCACTACTACAACCTCTGCAAAATGTGCATATTACAGCACCCTGTGTGATGCTAAATGTTAATACTCCTTAAGCTACTTCCCGCTCCTGCTTTGTGTCCTGTTTATGTAGTTACTACACTACATGGTTAAGCACTTTGACATTAATCCTATAGGGTCAGAGGAAGATTGAAATGATGTCGAGCTGCCAAATGAGTTATTCGGGATTAGAGGCTAGCGCTCTGTGCCGCTGACATATGTGGGAGTGAGGAGGACATGATGTTCCAATGGAAGATGGGATGGCAGCCATAAAACAAACTCTCTCCCAATATCTCATTGGAAATAATTTGCCTTTTATCAGTACAAGTGGGGATTAAACATCTAAGAGCCAGTGTGTTGTCATCCTCAATGTAACAGAGAGACCAGTGATAACTCTCTCCCCATAAGAGAAATATCAAATATTCGACGTGCAGCAAAGGAGGTAGGTTTTTCCTAACATTATATTATGCCAGTGAGAATTATGAGACACATGACAGTGTTTTCTACTGTAGATCCTTCATTGTAGACATGTATGTTGTAGCTACCGTGAACACATAGGCCAAACATGATTAATCAGATTAGCCAATAGAGGTCTTCGCTTATTAGATAATGAGATGATATCATCAAGAGGCATGGAATAAGATGGCCTCTGTCTCCCCGTGGCTTCCTATCCTCTGCTCTATCATACAGAGCTCTGTCTATTGTTCTTATCCTATTCACTTCAGTCAGTCATTTAGAGTTGGAAGGAATTGCTCCCTTTTTGTTTCCTTAGTTGCTGTAAGAAAAGCAAGTATTTTCTTCTGTCAGGCAGGTCAGTTGCAGGTCGGTTGCAGGTCGGCGTGGGCCAGCAACATTGCTCCTCTAGTTCGTTGTGCATGTCTGTGTTACTCAGTGTCCAGAGGAGACACACATGGAGTCCATTTGGCAATTCACTGTTGCCACTGACCCTCTTCGCGGGGGATGATGCAAGTATAAATATGGGCAGAAGGGCGAGTGTGTGTTGCTGTGTTTTGAACATGACGGCTAATCAAAAGCATGCAGTTTCAATAGCATGTGGACATACGCAAGAATAACCTGGATGGTTGTGCTCTAGTTTTTCAGATAGGGGCTGAGGTCACTCAAGAGCCTGGGTGTTTCACTATTCTTCACCAAGATGTCAGTCCAGCCCAGACAACCCCTCTCTTAGCGGGTAATATACCTTGTATCTACTGAAATACTACCTGTGACTTTTGAGCTTTGTGGGTCACCATTGTTGTTTGGTTATGAAAGGCTGGGTGTTAGAGAGAGCTCGATAAATCATAAGCCTGGGGCGTCAGACAATCAGCTAGTTCTTTGGCGTGCAACATGGCACCGACAGACGTGGTCGCCATGCTTCGAGTCCTTAGGAAACTATGCAGTATTTTGTTTTTTATGTATTTTTTCTTCCAATGTTACCCCAGGAAATCTTAAGTCTTATTTACAAACAGCCGGGAAGAACTATTGGATATAAGAGCGACGTCAACTTACCAACATTACGAATACGATTTTCCCGAAGCGGATCCTCTGTTTGGACCTCCAACCAGGACAATGGATCTAATCCCAGAAGCTAAACCAAAACAACGACGCAGTAGAAGGAGCAATTGGAGCGGCCTCTTGGTCAGGCTCCGTAGATGTGCACATCGCCCACCGCTCTCGAGTATACTACTCGCCAATGTCCAGTCTCTTGACAAAAAGGTAGATGAAATTCGAGCAAGGGTTGCCTTCCAGAGAGACATCAGAGATTGTAACATTCTCTGTTTCATGAAAACATGGCTCTCTCGGGATATGTTGTCGGAATCGGTTCAGCCACCAGGCTTCTCCATGCATCACGCCAACAGAGATAAACACCTCTCTGGGAAGAGGAAGTGCGGGGGGTGTATGCTTCATGATTAACGACACATGGTGTAATCATAACAACATACAGGAACTCAAGTTCTTCTGCTCACCCGACCTAGAATTGCTTACAATCAAATGCCGGCCATAATACAACTCAAGAAAATTCTCGTCAGTTATTGTCACAGCTGTGTACATTTCCCCTCAAGCAGACACTAAGACGGCCCTCAAGGAACTTCACTGGACTCTATGTAAACTGGAAACCATATATCCTTCGGATGCATTTATTGCAGCTGGGGAATTTAAGCAGATTTGAGAACAAGGCTACCTAAATTCTACCAGCATATTGATTGCACTACACGTGGGGGTAATACACTCGATCACTGCTACTCTAACTTCCGCGATGTATACAAACCCTCCCCCGCCCACCCTTCGGCAAATCCAACCACAACGCCATCTTGCTCCTACCATCCTATAGGCAGAAACTCAAACAGGATGTGACTAGAACCATTCAAAGCTGGTCTGACCAATTGGAATCCATGCTTGAAGATTGTTTTGATCACACAGACTGGGATATGTTCCTGTCAGCCTCAGAAAACAACATCGATCTATACACTGACTTGGTGAGCGAGTTTATGAAGAAGTTCATTGGAGATGTTGTACCTACTGTGACTATTAAAACCTACCCTAACCAGAAACCGTGGATGGATGGCAGCATTCGCGCAAAACTGAAAGCGCGAACCACCGCTTGTAACCATGGAAAGAGATCTGGGAATATGGCTGAATATAAACAGTGTAGTTATTCCGTCTGCAAGTCAAAAAAATAAGCGAAATGCCGATACAGGGACAAAGCGGAGTCGCAATTCAACGGCTCAGACATGAGACGTATGTGGCAGGGTCTACAGGAAATCATGGACTACAAAAAGAAAACCAGCCACGTCACGGATACCGACGTCACTCTTCCAGACAAACTAAACACCTTCTTTGCCCTCTTTGAGGATAATACAGTGCCACCATCGCAGCCCGCTAACAAGGACTGCGACCCCCCCCCCCCTCTCCCCCCTCCTCTGTGGCCAACGTGAAGGAAAACATTTAAAGGTGTTAACCCTCGCAAGGCTGCTGGCCCAGACGGCATCCCTAGCCGCATCCTCAGAGCATGCGCAGACCAGCTGGCTGGTGTGTTTACGGACATATTCAATCGCTCCCTATCACAGTTTTCTGTCCCCACATGCTTCAAGATCGCCACCATTGTTCCTGTACCCAAGAAGGCAAAGATAACTGAACAAAATGACTTCCGCCCCGTAGCACTCACTTCTGTCATCATGAAGTGCTTTGAGAGACTAGTCAAGGGTCATATCACCTCCACTTTACTGGCCACCCTAGACCCACTTCTGTTTGCATACCGCCCTATCCCATCTGGACAAGAGGAATACCTATGTAAGAATGCTGTTCATTGACTACAGCTCAGCATTCAACACCATAGTACCCTCCAAGCTCATCATCAAGCTGGAGGCCCTGGGTCTCAACCCAGCCCCATGCAATTGGATCCTGGACTTTCTGACGGGCTGCCCCCAGGTGGTGAAGGTAGGAAACAACATTTCCACTTCGCTGACCCTCAACACTGGGGCCCCACAGGGGTGCGTGCTCAGACCCCTCCTGTACTCCCTGTTCACCCACGACCGCGTGGCAATGCACGCCTCCAACTCAATCATCAACTTTGCAGACGACACAACAGTAGTGGGCTTGATTTTCAACAACGACGAGACAGCCTACAGGGAGGAGGTGAGGGCACTGGGAGTGTGGTGTAAGGAAAACAACCTCTCACTCAACATCAACAAAACAAAGAAGATGATCGTGGACTTCAGGAAACAGCAGAGGGAGCACCCCCATATCCACATCGAAGGGACAGCAGTGGAGAGGGTGGAACGTTTTAAGTCCTCTGTGTACACATCACAGACAAACTGAAATGGTCCACCCATACAGACAGTGTGGTGAAGAAGGTGCAACAGTGCCTGTCAGGGTTTTGGCTTGTCACCCAATGCCTGTTCACATCGCTACCATCCAGAAGGCGAGGTCAGTACAGGTGCATCAAAGCTGGGACCGAGAGACTGAAAAACAGCTTCTATCTCAAGGCCATCAGACTGCTAAACAGCAATCACTAACTCAGAGGCTTCTGCCTACATTGAGACCCAATCACTGGCCACTTTAATAAATGGATCACTAGTCACTTTAAATAATGCCACTTTAATAAATGTTTACATATCTTACATTACTCATATCATATGTATATACTGTATTTTATACCATCTATTGCACCTTGCCTATGCCACTCGGCCATCGCTCATCCATATATTTATATGTATATATTCTCATTCACCCCTTTAGATTTGTGTGTATTAGGTAGTTGGGAAATTGTTAGATTACTTGTTAGATATTACTGCAATGTCGGAAAACAAGAAGAATTTCGCTACACTCGCATTAACATCTGCTAACCACGTGTATGTGACCAATAACATTTGATTTGATTTGATCTTGGTTTGATGAGCAAAACCCAGTAACACAAGATGCCCTTTCGACCGTGGCTGAACTGAGTGAACTCCAAACCCAGTGAACTTCCAACCCAGCACCCCTCTGGGAATACCACCCATCTCCCTCCTCCAGATGTGGGGCTCAAAGTTCAGAAACCACACCACAGTTTAGAAAAACGGTTTGTGTGTGTGTGTGTGTGTTGCAATTTTGCGACTAAGTGTGCAACAGAGACCATTCACAAAACAAGACCAACAGGATTCTTACAGAAACCTCTTGAGGTTTTCTCAAAACAACCTCATTGTCTTAAGTTCTTATGAGGGAGAGCCAAACACAAAGGAAATAAAAAAATGTCCCTCAGAAGATCGAAGATCTGCAGCTGTCCATTTTACAGCTTCTTTACACATCTTCGAGTAAACCACCCTAAGTGATGAAGTAAAAAAGGTCCATCGCATCAAGGGTAAGACTGTCAAGAGGTCATGTGTTTGACATCTCTACCTAATAATAGCTAACGTTCCAAGAATGTCAAGGACTCAAGGTTCACATACTCCTAATGAAAATGGACATTTATGGACCTCTATTTGACTCTGGGTCATCATCTGATCACTCAGCACACCCAAATAAAAGCCTTCTATATATGACTGCCCAATGGTGCACTCAGGCAGGCCCCTGGCCCTGAACAGACATACATAGATGAGAGCCATCCACCCAGAAGAGTGCACACAACACCTTCACCAATAAATCTGTGAACCCACACAGAAGCCCCATACATATGAGATAGCCTGCCCTATGTCGCCACTCATCACGGATTTAAAAGCTGTTCATTTATTTTAAGTTGGTAAAAAACAAAGCAATAAACATATCCGTGAATGTCTTTGGTGGCCCACTTCATTATAATAGATTATAAGGTAACAAACAAAGGCCACTTTCCTTTGAAGTTAACATTCTATTTAGTTACAGCTAAAGGACTGAAACTTAAGAATCAAAACAAGTTGCCTCAGAAAAAGACGGGCTGGCCATTTTAACAAGGAATATGTGTCTGGGTGTGAGGCCAGGCCAGAATAATCTGCCTCGTGGTCTAGAGTCAAGGTCCCTTACCCGGTCTTCTCCCCTCTTTCCCTTAAGTCCCCATTCCATCAGTACTGCCTCCCCTCATTATTCAGGAGCCATTATCTCATCACAAGGTCACAGCCATGCCACAGGGCCTGCTATATATTGGCCCCTATTCTCTTTTGACAAACCCATATGTGTTACAGCGGGGCCAGTGTTTTCACTCTGCCACAGAATTCCCTTTCACTATGTCCTGATTACTCAGGCTTTCTGACGTAACACATCTAAGTGCATGGTATTACATATCTGAATTGACCACTCAGGACTCTAAAGCCAAATCCCACTGGGAACAGATGTCATTTCAACGTAAAGTTTTGATTTAAATTTGGTTGAGTTGTCAACTAATGTGATTTCAACGTGAAATCAACAAAATGGCACCATGTCAAGTTGGGTAAAAAAAAATACAATGTGCTTACATTGATGACAAATCCAATCAGTTTTCCACGTTGATCCAACGTCATCACGTAGAATGTTTTGGGTGGAAATGACGTGTAAACAATGTTAATTCAAACATATTTTGCATAGTGGGATATGTACATGTAGGTCTATATAGGGATGGGTTTCTAGAGCAGAATTAAATGCATTAGGATTAAGCACAGGGGATATAGCTATGTACAGTGCCTTCAGAAAGTATTCACACCCCTTGACTTATTCCAAATGTTGTTCCAGCTTGAATTCAAAATATATTTTTTCTGACCCATCTACACAAAATACCCCATAATGACAGTTAAAACATGTTTTTATAAATAGCGACAAATGTTTTGAAAAATACAGAAGATCAACTTTATATACAGTGAACACAAATATAAACGCAACATGTAAAGTGCTGGTCCCATGTTTCATGAGCTGAAATAAAAGATCACAAACATTTTCCATACTCACAAAAAGCTTATTTCTCTCAAATGTTGTGCACAAATTGGTTTACATCCCAGCCAGTGAGCATTTTATGCTTTGTCAATATAATCCATCCACCTGACAGGTGTGGCATTTCAAGAAGCTGATTAAACAGCATGATCCTTACACAGGTGCACCTTGTGCTGGGGACAATACAAGACCACTCTAAAAGGTGCAGTTTTGACACGTCTCAAGTTTTGAGGGAGCGTGCAATTGGCATGCTGACTGTAGGAATGTCCACCAGAGCTGTTTTCAGAGAATTGAATGTTAATTTCTCTAACATAAGCTGTTTTCATTGTCGTTTTAGAGAACTTGGCAGTACGTCCAACCGGCCTCACAACTGCAGACCACACAAGACCAGGATCTCCACATCCGGCTTCTTCACCTGTAGGAAATCGATTGATTTCCTTATATGAACTGTAACTCAGCAAAATATTAGAAATTGTTGCATTTATATTTTTGTTCCGTATGTATATGTATTCACACCTCTGAGTCAATACTTTGTATTAGCACCTTTGGCAGCATTTACAGTTGTGAGTCTTTGTGAGTAATTCTAAGAGCTTTCCACGCCTAGATTGTGCAATATTCGCCCATTATTATTTTCAAAATTCTTCAAGCTCTGTCAAGTTGGTTGTTGATCATTGCGAGACAACCATTTTCAGGTCTTGCCATAGATTTTCAAGTAGATTTAAGTCAGAAATGTAACTCGCACACTCAGGAACATTCATTGTCTCTTGGTAAGAAACTCCTGTGTAGATTTGGCCTTGTGATTTAGATAATTGTCCTACTGAAAGGTGAATTAATCTCTCAGTGTCTGGTGGAAGGCAGACTGAACCAGGTTCTATTGGATTTGCCCCAAACATAACACTTTTTATTCAGGACAAAAGTGAATTGCTTTGCCACATTTTGATCAGTATTACTTTAGTGCCTTGTTGCTATAAATACACATGTTTTGTCTCTTAACCTAGCCCCAAACCCCTAACCCTAACTCCTAACCCTAATTCCAACCCTAATTGTAACCCTAAACCTAACTCCTAAGCCTAAAATAGTATTTTTCCCTGTGGTGACTGGCTAAATGTTTTTTTCTATTCCCCAAAAGGACAGTAATAAAATAAAAAAACACACACACATTCATAAAAAGCAATCACATGGATGTTGCAGTCCCATATCTTAAATCACATTGACAAGTCTGGTTGGTTAATAATGAAAAAGCTGGTTTGGACTCAGTGAGAACGAAAACAGTTAAAAGGTTTTCATCAGAGATGCCAAACCCCAGCTTAAACTGTCTTTAGCACAATAAACCGGATTGAGATCAGATAACCCACAGTGGTGGAGATAAAGCATTTTAGCCCAACAACAGAGTAATAAGTATCTTTACAACCAGCCTATTAAATTCCATCTGGTCTTCTGGCGTGAGTTGACCACGGTCGCCTGCCCTGGTTGAAGGCACCATGTCATTTCAGACTGGCGTATGTAGAGGTCCTGTGTTCCAGTTCCACACTGTGGTCAACTGTTACATAAAACAACGACAAAGTGCTCTGGGCATGTGTTTAGAGGTTTCTCCAAACTTGACATTTCTTGGAGTTCCTGGAGTTCCCTCTCTGTTATGTTAAAGCATACCACTGATAATCAAGTCCCTTAGGGAAAAGGATGTCTTTATATGGTCACAAAGAGAAGTCCCAGTCAGACTAGAAGTCACTCCATTACTGCAGGTCTGAGAACAGACGGCCCGCTCAGGCCCGGGGACGAGAGGGGAACAATGTATGCATTTAGTCCTCTGCCCTCTTATGTGAACCACTCTATACTCTCGGCTGTTGAGTTAGCACGGAGAGGTTAGGGGAGGATAAACAATCCTAGTAGTGACGTTGTGGGGACCGCCACTAACCCCAATCCCCTCTACAAGAGAATGGGTAACCGAAATGAGGGAGCATGAGGGCTTGGGGTGTGTGGAGTCACGTGACCGATGGTCCCAATCCAGGAATCCCGAGGGAAGGACTCCTCCCTACTGTTCAGTTACAGAGAGAATCTCAAAGAAGAGTCCCAATCCGCCTCTACCCAATGTCTCCTCGTACAAACCCCAAATAAGTGTAGCATTGCTCTGAAACAAAAAAATGGAGATCATTGTCTAAATTACGAAAATAATCACGGTATCAAGCTTTCAGAGTAAGCTAAACATGTTGATGTGTGTGTGGATGACGTCTCCCCATGTTGCAGCTGAGGCGATCTCTTAAGGGTTAACCCACTCTTCCAGACACCCCATTGCGGCTGCCTTCCTCCCCCCTCCTCTCTCTCCACCCCCCGATTTCACTCCACCTCCCGCCTCTGCAGTTTAACTTCCCTAATCCATGTCTGCATCACTCCCACTGCAGCCCCCATCTCCCCTCCTCCACCCGTCCCCCAAAAATCAACTCTTGTCTTCAGGTTACTCTCACTCCATCAGGTGTTGTAGATATTGGAGAGGACACTTGGATGAACTGCTGGGGGTGGAGGGGAGGGATAGCATTTGGTTGCAGTGGAGATGAGGATGGGGAACATCTGTGGAACAGATAAAGGAGATGCTTTGCTCGTTTTCTCACGAGCCCTGGGTAGAACAAGGCTAAGCACAGTTCATCTCCCCATCTCAGCTCTCTCTCCTCAATGGCTGGTGTTTGCCTAAAGCCTTCAGGGGCTTCGGACCAGCCCCCACCAGCCCCCAACACACAGGACAAGAGCACAAGGAGGAAGTCAGCCCAGAGGTCTCGTGTGTGATCAAAGTTAGCCCTTATAAGCCTCATATTTGTACCAAACCCCAGTTATTTTCAAATGGCTTTCATTTCAGCTAGGTAAACAATATCCCGGCGTTCTCCTTTTTCAACCTCTCTCTCCAACCCTCCTGCAGTATTTCCAACCCCCTCACACTTTCCCCTATTACATGGATGGAGGGAAAGGGAAAGTTGAGAATCTAGATTCCTCCACAGGATAATTAATTTTCTGGGTATTAATGCTGATTTCAAAGGAGAGTGTGTTAGGAGAGTGTCCCCTCGGGGGACCTCGCATCAAAACCTTGAATACTTCATGATGACAAGAAAGTCAGCCATATGGAGTGAGGGAGCTCCGCTCTTTGATTCTCTCTCCTTCCATGTTACAGTCCATCAACCACATTGTTATTCCGGACTTGTCTCATTGCTAATGAGATTTCCAGTCTGCTAAAAGCCATGTTTTTCTTTTCCTGTCTTATGAAACCCAACACCTTTTCCCTTTTCGCTAAGAAGGCCGTGAGATCAAGTGACCAAGAAGTCCCTCTTTATCCCATCATTACGACGCCGACACCATCAGAGGGAAACAGTAGAGGCTTTTCTCATATGAAACATATGATATATTTTTGTTACAACCACAAAGAACACCCCTTGACTTTTTCCACATTTTGTTGTGTTTAGAATAGATGCAATTGAGATGTTTTGTCACTGGTCTATACACAATACCCCATTATCTTGAAGTGGAATTATGTTTTTCAAAAATGTTACAAATTAATAAAACATTAAAGCTGAAAGGTCTTGAGTCAATAAGTATTCAACCCCTTTGTTAAGTCAAGCCATAATAAGTTCTGGAGTAAAAACGTGCTTAACAAGTCACATAATAAGTTGCATGGACTCACTCTGTGTGCAATAATAGTGTTTAACATTATTTTTGAATGACTACCTCATATTTGTACCCCACACATGTAATTATCTGTAAGGTCCCTCAGTCGAGCAGTGAATTTCAAACACAGATTCAACCACAAAGACCAGGGAGGCTTTCCAATGCCTTGCAAAGAAGGGCACCGATTGGTAGATGGGTATAAATAAAAAAGCAGACATTGAATATCCCTTTGAGCATGGTGAAGTTATCAACTACACTTTGGATGGTGTATCAATACACCTAGTCACTACATTAATACATGTCCTCAGGGATTTCGCCATGATGCCAATGGTGACTTTAAAACAGTTACAGAGGTTAATCGCTGTGATAGGAGAAAACTGAGGATGGATCAACAAATTGTAGTTACTCCACAATACTAACCTAATTGACAGAGTGAAAAGAAGGAAGTGCTATGCTTGGTGCAAATCCAATACAACACATTACTGAGTACCACTCTCCATATTTTCAAGCACAGTGGTGGCTGCATCATGATATGCGTTTGCTTGTAATCGTTAAGGAAAACCCCAGAATGGAGCTAAGCACATGTAAAATCCGAGAGGAAAACCTTGCTCAGTCTCCTTTCCACCAGACACTGGGAGATGAATCCACCTTTGAGCAAATCTACATCTACAGTTGATTACCAAGAAGACAGTGGATGTTCAGTGAAAGTGGCAAAGTTACACTTTTGACTTACATCTAATGAAAATCTATGGGAAGATCTGAAAATGGTTGTCTAGCAAAGATCAACAACTAATTTGACAGAGCTGGAAGAATTTTGAAAATACTAATGTGCACAAAACGAAAAACACCAAAAAACGAAAAACAAAAAGTCAAGAGGTCTGAATACTTTCCAAATGCACAGTACTTTTCACCTTTTTTTTATTTATTTTTTTACAATTCAAGATCAGAACAGCGATTACTCACCTCGAACTGGACGAAGATTTTTTATTTAATGAGTCCGACACGAAGGATATACTGCTTTGTCAAGACAAGGCCAAAATCCATGTCATCAGCGTGAAGAAAAGACAGCATTATTGGCCAACGTGTAATCTAAACAGGAAACCAAACTGGACGATCTACGATTAAGACTATACTACCAATGGGACATTGGCTGAACGACAACATGGATAATATAAAGCTGCCTGGATTCTAGTAAGACGAGGGGCGGGAGTGTGTGTGTCAAGGCCGATGTTGGAAGGAGACCAAAGTGCAGCGTGGTGAGCGAACATTTTACTTTTATTTTAATGTCGCTAACAAATCAAGAAACAAAGAAATGACTGTGAAGCTTAACAGGGAAAAGTGCCACTAACAAAGATAACTACCCACAATCACAGGTGGGAAAAAGGGCTGCCTAAGTATGATTCCCAATCAGAGACAACGATAGACAGCTGTCCCTGATTGAGAACCATACCCGGCCAAAACATAGAAACACAAATCATAGAAATAAAGGACATAGAATGCCCACCCAAATCACAGGGGCGTGACAGTGTGTCTATTTGTCAATAACTGCTGGTGCACGATGTCTAATATTAAAGAAGTCTCGAGGTATTGCTCGCCTGAGGTAGAATACCTCATGATAAGCTGTAGACCACAATATTTACCAAGATAATTCTCATCTATATTATTCGTAGCCGTCTATTTATCACCACAAAACGATGCTGGCACTAAGACCGCACTCAACGAGCTGTATAAGGCCATAAACAAACAAGAAAATGCTCATCCAGAAGCGGTGCTCCTGGTGGCCGGGGACTTTAATGCAGGCAAACTTAAATCCGTTTGACCTCATTTCTACCAGCATGTCACATGTGCAACCAGAGGGGAAAAAAACTCTAGACCACCTTTACTCCACACACAGAGACGCATACAAAGCTTTCCCTCGCCCTCCATTTGGCAAATCTGACCATAATTCTACCCTCCTGATTCCTGCTTACAAGCAAAAACTAAAGCAGGAAGTACCAATGACTCGCTCAATACTGAAGTGGTCAGATGATGCGGATGCTATGCTACAGAACTGTTTTGCTAGCACAGACTGAAATATGTTCCGGGATTCATCCAATGGCATTGAGGAGTATACCACCTAAGTCACCGGCTTCATCAATAAGTGCATCAACGACGTCGTAATGACAGTGACTGTATGTACATATCCCAACCAGAAGCCATGGATTACAGTCAACAACTGCACCGAGCTAAAGGCTAGAGCTGCCACTTTCAAGGAGCGGGACACTAATCCGGACACTTATAAGAAATCCCTCTATGCCCTCAGACAAACCATCAAACAGGCAAAGCATCAATACAGGACTAAGGTTGAATCCTACTACGTCGGCTCCTACTACATTTTATGCTCGCTTCAAGGCAAGCAACACTGAAGCATGCATGAGAGCACCAGCTTTTCCAGACTGTGTGATTACGCTCTCCGTAGCCGATGTGAGCAAGACCTTTAAACAAGTCAACATTCGCAAAGCCGAAGGGGCCAGACAGATTACCAGGATGTGTACTCAAAGCATGCACGGACCAACTGGCAAGTGTCTTCACTGACCAAGTCTGTAATACCGACATGTTTCAAACAGACCACCATAGTCCCTGTGCCCAAGAAAGCGAAGGTAACCTGCCAAAATGATTACCGTGGCACTCACGTCGGTAACCATGAAGTGCTTTGAAAGGCTGGTCATGGCTCACATCAACACCATCATGCCAGAAACTCTAGACCCACTCCAATTTGCATACCACCACAACAAATCCAAAGATGATGAGATTTCAATCGCACTCCACACTGCTCTTTCCCACTTGGACAAAAGGAACACCTACGTGAGAATGCTGTTCATTGACTACAGCATTCAATACCATAGTGCCCACAAAGCTCATCACTAAGCTAAGGACCCTGGGACTAAACACCTCCCTCTGCAACTGGATCCTGGACTTCCTGACGGGCCACCCCCAGGTGGTAAGGGTAGGCAATAACACATCTGCCACGCTGATCTTCAACACTGGGGCCCCTCAGGGGTGCGTGCTTAGTCCCCTCCTGTACTCCCTGTTCACCCAATACTGCATGGCCAAGCACGACTCCAACACCATCATTAAGTTTGCTGATGACACAACAGTGGTAGGCCTGATCACAGACAACGATGAGACAGCCTATAGGGAGGAGGTCAGAGACCTGGATCGTGAACTATAGGAAAAAGAGGGCTGAACAGGCCCCCATTAACATCAACGGGGCTGAAGTGGAGCGGATCGAGAGTTTCAAGTTCCTTGGTGTCCACATCACCAACAAACTATCATGGTCCAAACACACCAAGACAGTTGTGAAGAGGGCACGGCAACACATTTTTCCCCTCAGGAAACTGAAAAGATTTGGCATAGGTCCCCAGATCCCAAAAGTTCTACAGCTGCACCATCGAAAGCATCCTGACCGGTTGCATCACCGCATGGTATGGCAACTGCTCGGCATCTGACCGCAAGGCGCAACAGAGGGTAGTGCGTACGGCCAAGTACATCACTGGGGCCAAGCTTCCTCACATCCAGGTCCTACAGTTGAAGTCGGAAGTTTACATACACTTAGGTTGGAGTCAATAAAACTTGTTTTTTTCAACCACTCCACAAATTTCTTGTTAACAAACTATACTTTTGGCAAGTCGGTTAAGACATCTACTTTGTTCATGACAAGTAATTTTTCAAACAAAAGTTTACAGACGGATTATTTCTCTCATAAGTCACTGTATCACAATACCAGTGGGTCAGAAGTTTACATACACTAAGTTGACTGTGCCTTTAAAAAGCTTGGAAAATTCCAGAAAATGATGTCATGGCTTTAGAAGCTTCTGATAGGGTAATTGACATAATTTGAGTCAATTGGAGGTGTACCTGTGGATGTATTTCAAGACCTACCTTCAAAGTCAGTGGCTCTTTGCTTGCTATCATGGGTCAATTAAAAGAAATCAGCCAAGACGTCAGGAAAAAAATCTGGTCTGGTTCATCCTTGGGAGCAATTTCCAAATGCCTGAAGGTACGACGTTCATCTGTACAAACAATAGCACGCAAGTATAAACACCATGGGACCACGCAGCCGTCATACCGCTCAGGAAGGAAACGCGTTCCGTCTCCGAGAGATTAACGTACTTTGGTGCGAAAAGTGCAAATCAATCCCAGAACAACAGCAAAGGACTTTCTGACGAGTAAAACGACGCCTATATCGACATAACCTGAAAGGCCGCTCAGCAAGGAAGAAGCCACTGCTCCAAAACCGTCATAAAAAATCCAGACTATGGTTTGCAACTGTACATGGGGACAAAGATCATACCTTTTGGAGAAATGTCCTTTGGTCTGATGAAACCAAAATAGAACTGTTTGGCCATAATGACCATCGTTATGTTTGGAGAAAAAAGGGGGAGGCTTGCAAGTCGAAGAACACTATCCCAACCGTGAAGCACGGGGGTGGCAGCATCATGTTGTGGGGGTGCTTTGCTGCAGGAGGGACTTGTGCACTTCACAAAATAGATGGTATCATGAGGGATGAAAATTATGTGGATATATTGAAGCAACATCTCAAGACATCAGTCAGGAAGTTAAAGCTTGGTCACAAATGGGTCTTCCAAATGGACAAGGACCCCAAGCATACTTCCAACGTTCTGGCAAAATGGCTTAAGGACAACAAAGTCAAGGTATTGGAGTGGCCATCAGAAAGCCCTGACCTCAATCCTATAGAAAATGTGTGGGCAGAACTAAAAAAGCGTGTGCAAGCAAGGAGGCCTACAAACTCGACACAGTTACACCAGCTCTGTCAGGAGAAATGGCCCAAAATTCACCCAACTTATTGTGGGAAGCTTGTGGAAGGCTACCCGAAACATTTGACCCAAGTTAAACAATTTAAAGGCAATGCTACCATATTCTAATTGAGGGTATGTAAACTTCTGACCAACTGGGAATGTGATGAAAGAAATAGAATCTGAAATAAATAATTCTCTCTACTATTATTCTGACATTTCACATTCTTTCAATAAAGTGCTGATCCTAACTGACCTAAAACAGGGAATTTTTACTAGGATTAAATGTCAGGAATTGTGAAAAAATGAGTTTAAATGTATTTTGCTAAGGTGTATGTAAACTTTCGATTTCAACTGTATATACTAGGCGGTGTCAGAGGAAGGGCCAAAAAAATTATCCAGTCACCCAAGTCATAGACTGTTCTCTCTGTTACCACATGGCAAGCGGTACCGGAGCTTCAAGTCTAGAACCATAAGGCTCCCTAACAGTTTCTACCCCCAATCCATAAGACTGCTGCTACTCACTGTTTATTATCTATGCATAGTCACTTTACAAATTACCTCGACTAACCTGTACCCCCGCATATTGACTAGGTATCAGTACACCCTGTATATAGCCTTGTTGCTGTTATGTAATTTTCTTTTGTTTTTTTTCTTACTTTAGTTTATTTAGTAAATATTTTCTTAACTCTACTTCTTGAACTGCATTGTTGGTTAAGAGCTTGTAAGTAAGCATTTCACGGTAAGTTCTACACCTGTTGTATTCGACGTGTGTGTAACGCCCTTACCATAGATTGCTTTGTATGTTTCTATGTTTTGTCTGGTCAGGGTGTGATGTGGGTGGGCATTCTATCTTGTATGTCTAGGTTGTCTATTTCTGTGTTTGGCCTAGTATGGTTCCCAATCAGAGGCAGGCGTTTGTCGTTGTCTCTGATTGGGAGACATATTTAGGTAGCCTGTTTTCCTTTGGGTTTTGTGGGTGGTTGTTTTCTGTGTCTGTGCTTCACCATACGGAACTGTCTCGGTCGTTTGTCAGTTTATTGTTTTTGTTCATTGTTCAAGTATTCCTATTAAAATGGATACTTACCACGCTGCGCATTGGTCCTCTTCTCATTCCAACGACGAGCGTTACAGCGTGTGACATATAACATTTGATTTGAAGATAACAGTAAACAAGGCAAGGCTGAAAAAAATAATATGCTGAAATCTGTTTTAGAAAAACTGGTCGGTCTGACCAAATTTGTGTTACCTCCTGGCCTTTCCCACAGATATAAAACCCCTAGAGTCTGAAGGCTGGAGAGGGCCACTGTGGTGGGCAGACAGACTGCTCTACCTCCTCTCTCCATCCATCACTATATTATACTCTGTCTCTGTCTTGTAGGCTCCAATGGTAAAGTACAGTACCAAAGTGCCTGATTGGTAGCGAGTGGCAAGATGTGTCTCTCACTTGGTGCTGGGAACACCAGGGTGGATAATTCAGCCAGTTTACTGTTTCAGACATCACATTGAGCTAGGCCAGCTTACCACAAAACACTTGTTATCAGCAAGGCATAAGTCAGATACAGGGCGCAAAAAATAAGAAATTTGTAGAATTTTTTTTTTTGTTGAAAGATGAGAGGCAGAAGAGAGGCAGGAAGGAAGGGAGAGAATAAGAGAGACAGTTAATTGTATTAACAACACTGTATCAAACTGGTTGGAACAGCAAAGCTCTTAAAACGTTCTTTATATAGTTTGTGACTTGCTAGCTTGTCTACGCAAACATTATACTTTTGAAGTATTTATATACACTATGTTAATTTATACTTTTTGTCCCATGGATATGGACCGAACACATATAAATTAACCAAAATCAGAAGGCTTTTGCAAGATCATGAAGTTTAGAATGATTTTTTATTTTTTTTAGAGATGAGAGTTCACATGCAGCCTTTAAGGGTTAATCTCTTCACAGGTTCGCCTCTTATCTTCTCACCTCAGAACAGAGATTGTGGTCGAACAAGAACACATGCCAGATGACAGAAAGGGTTTCCTGTCTTTATGGGAAGGTGGCAAGTGAGTGTGTGTACGTGCATGTGTGTGTGCATGCCTACGTGCATTTCTTAACGTGGGTGTGTGCAAGAGAGAAAGAGAGGGTAATACTGTATAGTCAGTGGACTAAATCATTCTTCATAGCCGTGAAAGATGCCCATTCTCATGGACTCAGACTTGAGGGAGTTGATAAATAACCCGTTTGAAACTGTCCGGAACTGTTTCAATCCACATTTGAGCGATCACATATCCCACTTTTTTCCATTGGTGTCACAATTTAATAAGAGGAAGGTTGAAAATGTACTTTCAATAGATGTTATAATTACTTAGCCTATTCAGTTTTATATAGAAAGTATAGCTTGCATGCTGTGTTGAGATGAGCAAAATGGTGAGCAAAATGTCTCATTACACATTCAGTTTGTGTATCAACAACCCTGCTTATTTGCAAAGATTAAATTATGTCCTTGACCCATCTTTGTCACTTTTCAACCACAATGGCCAGATTGTAAATTGATGTGACGATGCCAACTCGAGCAACTAGCACTGCCAAAAGTGCACAACAACAAACTCATGATCACAAACTGAATTTACAAGCAAACAAGTCTGTAAACTTCCACCGATGGTCTTCTTCTCAATAGAATAGCAGCAACTTATCTTTCCCTCGGAGAGAAAAAATGTATGATCTTACTAGTACAACCAACATATGGAATCTTGAATCCCTTAATGAGTTGAGATGAAATAAAACATGAAATAAGGATAAATTGTTAATGTATTAAATGAATTAATCATGAAGAAGGAATATTAATGCAGCAATAAAAAAGTCACAATCATTTAAAAAACTGTCCCAGTCAGAAGTATGAGTGATTAGACTGGACTGTGTAGCTATCGGCTCTATCCCCTCCCCCACTCCTTATCTCCCTCTCTAATCGAATATCAATGCAGGGCAGCTTTCACAGATTTTGTCCCTTTTTTTCTAAAGTCTAAAGTCTAAAGCTGTTACAGATGTACAACCCAGGGAAGGCTGTTGTGGGTGTATTATACGGCGTGCGAGTTTAATCTGTGCTGAAAGGCTTAGTATCACAACAGACTACCCTGGCCTGCGAGCTCTGCGAGCGGCTGGGCTTGACCAGTGTGTGTGTGTGTGTCTGTGTGTTTGTGTAGGGAGCTGTCCAGTCAGAGGCTGCATTTATCAAGTCCCTTGATTAATTATCTGACCCACTCTATTGGCACAGCTGAGGGAGATCCAATAACAATGTAGGGTTAAGAGCGTTTCCTTCACAAGCAGTCAGACAGAGAGGGAATACTGCTACAATACACTATAATACTACAGTACACTATAATACTACAATGCACTATAATACTACACTATAGTACACTATAATACTACACTATAATACTAGAGTACACTATAATACTAAACTATAGTACACTATAATACTACACTACAAGACTACAGTACACTATAACACTACAGCCCACTACAATTCTACAGAACACTATAATACTGCAATACACTACAACACTACAGTACACTATAACACTATGTTGATCTGAGACTGGGCAGAAAGAACATTGGCAGTCCCAAAGATATGCCACAAAAATATTTAAAAATCTAAATAAAACAGTGAAATACAGTACTACAACAACCGAGACTATGTAACAAATACAGTATAACTTTGTAATAATTGAAGACTATTGTTAACAGCGTGTGTGGTGTGTGTGTATTGTGTTCATGGAGGTCTATGAGTACAATATGGCTATTTTGGGAGTAGGTAGAGGTGATACCTAACCCCTGGCGTAGGTTCACCCCTCTGGTCAACTTCTAGATTGAAAGTGTTCTTACATTCAACATTGCCTTCTGGTTTGGGAACCTCTCAGTCAAGAGCAGAGATGTTTTTGAATTGTGATATTCTACTCTCTTGTGTTTGGTGGCAGTCATATGGATTTGTATTTAGCTACGGTATTCAAATTCAATTTTGAATTAACGATAATTCGCTACTTACTAAAAAACCTATAGGGAACACGAGGATAATGCGATAGATATAATGTCTTTTTTATAACACATTCAAATGCCACAAAAGCTAATGCAAAAAAAAAAAAATGCAACAGCATGCAATGAAAGGTTAGTTGAGATCAGTTGACATCAGTTCAGTTGATGATCAGACCCTCTGTCTCTTCTGATTGAAGGAACCAGACTCTGAACTTCCTGGTCAAATGGCTGATTCCAGTGTCCTCTTCCGGGTGACCCTGGTCACACTTGAGGCGATCACACTGTCACTGACCTTATCTGACCTAATAATACAAATATAAATAAAATGTTACATTTTAAGCACTTTCCAAGTCACCCAAGTACACTTGTACATATGGGAGATAACACAAAAGCAAGAAAATGACAAGATAAAAAATAAAACGCCTTTTGAATTTCTTCCAGGATGTGCTTGATGGGTGGCACTGGCTCATTCTCTTACAGGGAACCCATGGTGGCGTCATAGGGACGAGAAAACTGTCACAGTCCTCCAATCTTCTCTTCTTCTTGGAGAGCTGGCCCTCTGGCTGAAAGTCTCCTGGGTGACTAATGGCTGATTCTTGAAACCATAGAGGTGTTCTCCTTTGGCGAGTGGCTGGGGACTGCCTGGTCGGGTTGCGGCTGTGGCTGACTCCACATATGTTGGCACCACCACAGGGACAACAAGGACGTAGTCAGGCCCTGGTGATCTCAAGGCTGGAGCTCTGGGGGTTCTCATGTTGCTCTCCCACTACAACCTCCAGGATCTCCAGGCCCAAAGCTTCAGCCACTGCCTGTTCCATCTCACCCCGGCTCAGGGCATCATGCCTGACCACTGAGGCTTCATGATCCTGGTCTTGGCCACTGGGACCAAGCAGATGATGGCTGGGAGGGTGTGGGTTGGTATAGGGATGTTGGTCCATACTGACATGATGGCATCACGCAGTTGCTGCATATTGGACAGCAGTACATTCATGCTGTACTGCCCATTCCATTCTGTACTGCCCAAGCCCATTCCATCGCATCCCAAAGATGCTCTATTGGGTAGAGGTCTGGGTCCTGCGCAGGCCACTCAAGTAAACTGAACTCGCTGTCATGTTCCACGCAATGTCATGTTCCACTCCTCAATTGTCCAGTGTTCGTAATCGTGTGGCCACTGGAGCTGGTTCTTCTTGATTTATCTGATAGGAGTGGAACCCGGTGTGGTCGTCTGCTGCAATAGCCCATCTGTGACAAGGATCAACGAGTTGTGCGTTCCGAGATGCCGTTCTGCACACCACTGTTGTACTGCACCGTTATTTGTCTGTTTGTGGCCTGCCTGTTAGCTTGCATGATTATTGTCGATCTCCTTCGACCTCTCTCATCAACGAGCTGTTTTCACCTACAGGACTCCCGCTGACCGGATGTTTTTTGTTTGTCGCACCATTCTCGGTAAACTCTAGACACTGTCGTGTGTGAAAGCCCGGGAGGGGCGGCTGTTTCTGGGATACTTGATCCGGGACGCCTGGCACCGACGATCTGTCGTTAGAATGTTGACGTAGCATGTTATTAATGGTTTCCATGGCAAACCAAGCTGATTTCCTTGTGATGCACTAGATCCATGCAGGTGTTGTCATAATGGTGGTTACTGTATGTGGCCAGGGAAAGATGGAGATTTTAAAAAATGTAAATAATAAGTGTCCAATTCAGATAACTATTTTTCAGGAACTTCTTGTGGTGGTTCATACAACAAAACAGTACAGGCAATAGAGAACATGATATAAATTGCCAAACAATACTTCAAAAAGGCAGTCAGTGTGTGTATACAGGGTATTCTGGTCTCCTTCCCCAGAGAGCTTGACTGTGCACACTTCCTTTACTCTGCAAAGTGGGTGTGATGCTGCTATATGCTCTCTCCCTCTATTTTTTTATTTGCCATTTAAAAAAAGAATAACCTATATAATAACCCCCTCCCTGTCCCTGCATTTAACAGTAATGATTGTAGGAGCCCCCTTCTGTCTTTTCCTCCTGTCTGAGGCTGAACCACTCTCTGATCACTTCCTGAGGTCCCCGGGGCCTCTCATCATAATTCTCCCAACTCTGACCACCTACACCCAGCTCAACAACTACCCCTCTCCTCTACCATTTTTTACAACTTAACACGCAGCTCAATAACTACCCGTCGCCTTACACACAGCTAAATGACAACTCTTCTCTCCTCTCTCTCCCCCTCTCACATCGCAGCTGAGTTTGGGTGTCTACACACATGTAACCAGTTCAACTGAATAATGAGAACTCATCTATGATGTTGCAATCAAAAGCTGCATGTTATGCAAAAAAAAAATACATTCTTCAGTATTATTCATGTGGAGCAAGACACATTTTTGGAGGATTGTTTTCTTTGGGCCAATTGGGGTAGAGAGAGTAGAAACAGAGGATAATGCCTTAAAAGTGTTGTGTGACTTGGTGTCAGGCCGAGACATGGATTGTCCTGACAGGGAGCAGTGAGCACTTTGTGGGGTGGAATCAGTTCACCATCCCCGCTGCGGAGAGCTTGGCACAGAGCCTACCAACGTCACACGTGGCAGGAGACAGACAGGGCTGTCATTCACTGTCAAAACAATTCCTGCAAAGGGGAAGGCCCACACTGGTCAGACGAGTTGGGCTCGACTCACCTTGGCTGCCCTGCAGATTCCAGGTATTTAGTAGCTTGCTTGGCTGACTGGGGCGCAGCACAGTAATGACAGGTAGCAGTAGCTCTGCGGAACTAGCAGAGGAATCATAATTGACGCAACATTAGGTGCATGTCATTTTTTGGGGCGGCTATAGACACCACCTCCTGGGCTTTAGTGTTAATACCTCAGTTTGTCCTACATGTGCAGTGACACTATGTATTATATTATAGAGGTGTCTATTAAGGTGATGCTATAGGTACCCCTGGTGTTGTGGTAGCATGCAATATTCACCCTCTTGCGACCTGGATTTGATTCCCAAGCGGCACCCCCCTAGAAACCAGCATTTTTCCTAATTTGTTGTCTTGTTGTCTTACAACTTGGAATTAAAATTGATTTTTGGGGGGGTTTGTATCATTTGATTTACACAACATGCCTACCACTTTGAAGATGCAAAACATTTTATTGTGAAAAAAACAAGAAATAAGACAAATAAACTGAAAATTTGAGCGTGCATAACTATTCACCCCCCTGAAGTCAATACTTTGTAGAGCCACCTTTTGCAGCATTTTCAGCTGCAAGTCTCTTGGGGTATGTCTCTATAAGCTTGGCACATCTAGCCATTCTTCAAGGCAAAACTGCTCCAGCTCCTTCAAGCTGGATTGGTTCCGCTGGTGTACAGCAGTTTTTAAGTCATACCACAGATTCTCAATTGGATTGAGGTCTGAGCTTTGACTAGGCCATTCCAAGACATTTAAATGTTTCCCCTTAAACCACTCAAGTGTTGCTTTAGCAGTATGCTTAGGGTCATTGTCCTGCTGGAAGGTGAACCTCCGTCCCAGTCTCAAATCTCAGGTTTCCCTCAAGAATTTCCCTGTATTTAGCGCCATCCATCATTCGTTCAATTCTGACCAGTTTCCCAGTCCCTGCCGATTAAAAACTTCCCCACAGCATGATGCTGCCACCACCATGCTTCACTGTGGGGATGGTGTTGGGTTGCGCCAGACATAGCATTTTCCTTCATGGCCAAAAACTCAATTTTAGTCTCATCTGACCAGAATACCTTCTTCCATATGTTTTGGTAGTCTCCCACATGCCTTTTGGCGAACACCTAATGTGTTTGCTTATTTTTTTCTTTAAGCAATGGCTTTTTTTCTGGACACTCTTCCGTAAAGCCCAACTCTGTGGAGTGTATGGCTTAAAGTGATCCTATGGATAGATACTCCAATCTCCGCTGTGGAGCTTTGCAGCTCCTTCAGGGTTAACTTGGTCTCTTTGTTGCCTCTGATTAATGCCCTCCTTGCCTGGTTTGTGAATTTTGGTGGGTGGCCCTCTCTTGGCAGGTTTGTTGTGGTGCCATATTCTTTGAATTGTTTAATAATGGATTTAATGGTGCTCTGTGGGATGTTCAAAGTTTCAGATATTTTTTATAACCCAACCCTGATCTGTACTTCTCCACAACTTTGTCCCTGACCTGTTTGGAGAGCTCCTTGGTCTTCATGGTGCCGCTTGCTTGGTGGTGCCCCTTGCTTAGTGGTGTTGCAGACCCTGGGGCCTTTATAAATACCTGTGTGCAATCTAACTAATTATGTGACTTCTGAAGGTAATTGGTTGCACCAGATCTAATTTAGGGGCTTCATAACAAAGGGGGTGAATACCACTTTTCCGTTTTAAATTTTTTGGAAATCTTTGAAACTTTTTAAATTTCACTTCACCAATTTGGACTATTTTGTGTATGTCCGTTACATGAAATCAAAATAAATATCCATTTAAATTACAGGTTGTAATGCAACAAAATAGGAAAAACACCAAGGGGGATGAATACTTTTGCAAGGCACAGTACATAGGCGTACAGAGGCCCATTATTAGCAACCATCACTCCTGTGTTCCAATGGCATGTTGCGTTAGCTAATCTAAGATTATCATTTTAAAAGGCTAATTGATCATTAGAAAACACTTTTGCAAGTATGTTTGCACAGCTGAAAACTGTTGTTCTGATTAAAGGAGCAATAAAACTTGCCTTCTTTACACTAGTTGAGTATCTGGAGCATCAGCATTTGTGGGTTCGATTACAGGCTCAAAATGGCTAGAAACAAATACATTTCTTCTGAAACCCGTCAGTCTATTATTGTTCTGAGAAATGAAGGGTATTCCATGCGAGAAATTGCCAAGAAACTGAAGATCTGTTACAACGCTGTGTACTACTCCCTTCACAGAAAGCTCAAACTGGGTCTAACCAGAATAGAAAGAGGAGTGGGAGCAAGAGGACAAGTACCTTAGAGTATCTTGTTTGAGAAACAGACGCCTCATGTAACAGTTTAACTTTAGTCCGTCCCCTCGCCCCGACCTCGGGCGCGAACCAGGGACCCTCTGCACACATCAACAACAGTCACCCACGAAGCATCGTTACCCATCGCGCCACAAAAGCCGCGGCCTTTGCAGAGCAAGGGGAACCACAACTTCTAGGTTTCAGAGCAAGTGACGTAACCGACTGAAAGGCTGCTAGCTCGCACCACCGCTAACTAGCTAGCCATTTCACATCCGTTACACTCACAAGTCCTCAACTGGCAGCTTCATTAAATAGTACCCGCAAAACACCAGTCTCAACGTCAACAGTGAAGATGCCACTCCGGGATGCTGGCCTTAAGTAGAACAAGGCTGTCTGTATGGGCCTGACTGACTGACTGTCCCTCCAGGATCAATAGTGAGCTCTTAGGCGATCGACTGGCTGTGCTCAGAGGGCTGTGGGCTGTGCCTGCCTACCTGCCACAGAAAGAGAGAGAGAGCCGACTGCTGTTGGTGACGTCACCTCCCATGGGGCTGTGCACCGCCTCTCTCGTTATCCCAGCTTGGGCTCTCTGGGGAGGCAGAGGAGAAGTCTAAACATCCCAATCTTCTGTCTGACACACACACACACACACACACACACACACACACACACACACACACACACACACACACTTGTATGCACACGTATGCATGTACACACACTCAAACACATATGCTTGTAGCGTGCACTCACTCACTTACACACCGTCGTGCACACAAGAGGTCACAGAGTGGACTCGCTTATCCTGAAAACCCAAGCCTCATTTCTCCTCATTTCCTCCCTGAAAACATCTTTCCCCCTGAGCAAATAGCCCTCCACCAACAGAGTAATCTTATGAGAAATGCTCTTGGATCCAAACACAAATACCCCCCCCCCCCCCCCCGACACTTATCCATCCCCAGTGGGAGCAGAGTAGAGTGAGTGCTCAGAGACTTTTAATCCCACTCCGGGGGTGTCCACCAAAAGTGGAGTCACATGACAAGCCATGACCTGAATCCTGCCCTTGTGGCCCTAGAAGGAGGTCGGGGGGATGGAGTTAGAGGGGGGTAGCTGCTATCTCCTCAACCTCTGGTGCCATCTGCCAGTGACTTTGCAAAAATGCAAATCAGCTACCCACAGTGCACAGCAGCCTTGCTCCATCGGAATAGCCTACGAAAATAGGTCAGACGCACCATGAGCCTAGTGTCTCCGGCAGCATGCTTAACTGCTTTGTGTGATGGGGGATAAGGATGAGTGGGGGGACTCTTCACAGAGAGAGACACACAGTCTGGATCTAGAGAGGCCCTTTTGTGCATGCATGTACAATGCTGTAAAAATTCACAGAGAGAGAGCGAGAGAGAGACAGAGATACAGAGAGAGAGTGAGAGCGATAGAGGGTGAGAGAGGAGGGTTGTATAAAAGAGAAAAGGAGTCGGGGGAACATTTTAAATGAGTTCTGGCAGTGAAACAAAGGCTTCACTTGACTTTGTCATTTACCAAGCCAGCGAGTGCTCTGCCAGCCAGCCAGCCAGCCAGCGAGAATGACACAGTGCGTGCCGCTCTTCTCACTGCTCCAAACCCGACACTGCTCTGTTCTGTCCCCCTCTCTCTCTTCCCGCCGAACAATCACCCGGCAGTCCCCTATCCAACCAACAACACACAAGCTCGCTGGCAGTACCGGGTTTATTCTACCAGCATCCCGCATCCTACACACCCTCCTCAACAACCCAAATACAAATCCCCAGTATTCTTCTCCCCTCCGCCGCCTAGCTCTCTTCAACCTTAACCAATTATTTCTTGTCGGATGCTAAAAAAAGATCAAAGACCCCCAGCTGAGGATGGGCGTGTTAATGAGAGTCAGACAGGCAGGCAGAGCAGAGAGGCAGGCAGGCAGAGCAGAGAAGCAGGCAGCTGATGCAATGCCGTGGCAAGGCTAGTGCAATCCAGGCAGCTGACTTCTATTTCTCGCAGGATGACTGCGATGAATTATGCATCCCCTTGGAGCAAAACGCTAGTCTCTCCCCACCCCCCTCTATCCGTCTCTCTCCTGCTGCATTTGGGTTCTGTTCCAACCAGTCTCTGTGCCCTGGATGAGCATTAACATGTAATCCGAGGAGGCTCCATCTCTCTCCTCCTGCCCCTAACACATGTGAAGTTCAGTGTGGCACAAGGGGTACAGTCCACTGACTGATGTAATCTACTGTCCGTGTGCTTTGTGAATGTCATTGAGACCTGAGTGCATATGTTACAGGATATCAAACACATGCATAGTATTGTATTGTACACAAGCATGAACTCACACCCCTTGGGCCTTTACAATTATGCACTGGTGCGAGTTGTGGAAGGTTGGTTTCATATCACACTCCCATTGGAAAGCAGACAGTCCTGCACTGCAGTAAAACTGGATTAACTGGAAATGAAACACTTCCATTTTATTCTACCATTATGTTAATATTCTGTTTTCATATACTCACATATAAGATGACCCTGAGCGAAATGTGCTTGTGTCTGACCTTGAATTCACCCATTCAGTTAAGTGGAGGAGAGAACACTAGTCATTTAACGCACTGTACAGTGACTGCAGGGGCAAAGAAGTGTTAGATCGATAATAAAAATAAATCCAAAAACAGGGCAAACCCTTTAATAAGGACAATAGCAAACCTGTCAAGCATAAAGAGCAATACCCAAACCCCAAGAACAGAGATCAGGGTGATGCAATCAGCTACGATAGTGTCCTAAAACCACTCTCACTCTCTTTTGTTTCTCTGGATGGTTTTGGCCTCTTCAAGCCAGTGTGTGAAGTCTGTGCAGTGGGCTGTTCATAATTCAGCATTCTGGGCTTTCTGTGGCTCACTGTGTTGATAGTGCTAGCACGCGAGAGGGCATAGCCTAATCACACACAGGCCTTTTCCAACTGCCAGTGTGGAGGCAGAGCCCGGTGCCATTGCGGGTGGTACTGCATGGGGCCTAAGAGCGATCAGGGTCCTGCAGCTGCAGGCTGGGTATGTGTTCTATATGTGTGTGTGTTTTAACCCTTACCTGGGTGCTGCTTGTTACTGCAGACTAAGTAGAGTGGGCCTACTACTACCCCAGCTGCAACAGCCTGGATCTCCGGACCAAAACGTTGTAATTATGTCGGATTAGTGGGGGCTCTTTCTCCAGACCGGCTGCCAAACATTTTGTCCCAGATTACTGTCCCGCCACTAAGCTGCTGAACTCGGTCAGTGTCGGGAGGCTGCCCCGGGTGGAATTACACCGCCACGGGCGCAATAGGGGGGGGGGGGGTGGCAGGGCCACAGGGCTCTCACTGGGACACTTGACCTTCATGAGCACAGGGCAGACCTGGTGTTAGCCATACCAGGCGGTCATACCCAGAGTCCTCTGGCTACATCAATGGTGGGTGAGATATGGTATTAGTCAAACAGCACATAGTGTGCCTACTTTGCCTAATGCATTTATAAGTCATTAAGGGATCTTGATTACTTTCTAATTGCTTTTTGACTACCCACATCCATTTTGTACAACTTTGCTCTGAGCTCTGTGCTGATTGGTTCCCATACCACCTGCCATCTTTCTGAGTAAAAAGAAAGTGGAGTTACAGACACAAAGGGGGAGATACAGTTTTCAACTTTTTTATTCAATCTGAACCAAAATCAGATGTTTAGAGAGAAATCCTGAGTAACTACACCATATTTACTTTCAGTAAAGTACTTAATTGGAACGGAATCATGGTCCACCTTGTTGTATTAGTGGGTCATATACACACCGGTTCCACATCTAACCACAAGTGAACACAGCATGGCATCAACATGTTAAAAAATCATATCAAGTACTTCAGTGGACAGTTCAACTCTTCTATTTTACAGATTTCATCCATGATGGGGGGGGGGGGGGGGGGGGGGTTAGGGTAATGGATCAATGAGAGTACCCCCCTCTCTGGGCTAGCATACTGTACACATAGAGGCCCCCACACTATACTCCCATCCCCCCTACCACCCCTTAAGGCATCAGAGAGAGGACTTCAGAACGTCAAACACCTTCAGGGCAGACTCGATACAGCCGTCGAAATTGGAATGTGTGAAGCCGTCGCCCCCACACACAAACAGAGGCTGGGACAGCGGCGTCATCTGCCCTGGGCAGTCGGCCACCGAGCTCGTCACCTAATTAGTTGAGAAAGAGAGAGGGGGTGGTGGGGTAGAGAGAGAGAGGGGAGGGTGGAGAGAGAGAAGGGCCATACAGCAGCAGGTGGAGTGGCCCTAACAGTCACTAGACCCAATAGAGAGGGCTGATTAGTCCTTCATGCTGCTGCTGAGCTATTGAGTGGAATCGGCAGCTCACTGTCCACTGATAAATGATGCATCGATTGTATACTACACTACTGATGGCAAATTGTTGTCATGGCCACAGATGTATCTATTTCTACAGCTACAGTAGAATGTGTTTTGAGACAATGATTTGTTTGTGCTACAGTTATCCTGCAATCCAAAAAACTGTCTGTGCTCAAGTTACCTCTGAATGAACGTGGTGGGATACCACAGATCAAGCCATAAAATGCACCGCCTTTGGCTAGACAGCCAGATATCAAATCAGCCTTGCAGCCAACTGTCTTCCTCGTGTTTAAATCCTGAACGCTGAGAGTTAAGTGTGTTAATGACTTGGGAGTGTAAACACACAAGCCGGTGTACGTGTCGTAGCTTCTGTCAGAGGCTTCTGCTGGCCTGTACTAAGAGGAGAGGCAGCAGATGGATAAACATCGAGGTACGCTGCCCTGTACCGCTAAGGGTAAGGAAATAGTATCCATTTCCTGCTGGGGCTTTTAATAGGCATCGTTATAGGCTACTATGTGCTGCTATCATAACCCCCACCCTCCACGTCCCTCCATCCCCACTCCTCCCCAAAAACATAATTGTTTGTTTGCTCATGCATCCTTGAAAAGGTCATCACCAAGTAAATCAATTGATGATAAGCATTTTTGTTGAAATGTGGCCATGGACAAATTGTTTGGTTCACTCTAGTGGTACGTTGATAAAGTGGCCCTGGGCCCTGCCGTCTCCATATACAGCGTGAGGCTGACTTCCCATGGCAAAGAGCACGAAGCGCCAAGGAGGAGGGTTTGGGACCTTAAGATAAACGCCCCAATATAAACACGTTTTATCGCAAGGAAAGCAAGAGAATTCAGCAGCTGAGAATACGTCTGCTTCATAAGAGAAGTAATCTAAAGAGCACGCAACCTATAACCTACATTTTAGCAACAGTTAAACTGCTATAACTGTTAGGATCAATCATGCATGTGTCTCTCTGTCACAATGGTCTTTGAAAGAATGACTGCTAGTGCATTTGACAGAGAGCTGATATGTGTACAGAATGAGTGAGTGTGCATATGTGTGTGTGTGTGTTTCTGCGCATTCCATTATGAATGTGTGTGTGTCTATATTATAATACAAATGTGCTTGTGTGTGTGTGTGTTACAGTACAAGTGTGCGTGTGTGCGTGTGTGTGTGTGTGTGTGTGTTCTATCATGGCCCATCCAGTTCCAGTGGGCCTTGGCCCATGCTCTGGCACTCCCAGTGATGTGGCCTCCCACACAGATGTTCTGTGGCCTCTGACCCCCAGCCCAGCCCAGCATCGCTTAGCAGAGTGTGTGTGGGTGTGTGTTGGAGCAAAAGAGAGAAAGAGAGAGAGAGAGAGAGAGAGAGAGAGAGAGAGAGAGAGAGAGAGAGAGAGAGAGAGAGAGAGAGAGCACATTTAAGAGATTGAGTGATGCAATCGCCGAGTGTGTACTTCAATCACTACAGAAGAGTGATGAACAGCTACGAGAGCCCTTGGAGGACATATTCTTGCTGGACATAAGTAGTGTAAATAAAGTCACAGTATCTGGTCCAAGAAGAACATGGAGATTCAGGGAAACATCACAGTAAACAGGACATTGGAGCTACTTGAAAAGGGAACACCATGTCCAAGCAGTCTCCGTACACTACACTCGGGTGGTATACAGAAGCAGAAAAACGTCATACATTTAAGTTTAGTACGGCGTGATCGTGATAGACAGCATGTCACTCATCAATGTTCTTTACACAGAGTTTTACTGAACCGAGTCTAACCCTCTGACCTACTTTCCATGTATCTTGACAGGACTGTGAAGTAGCAACAGTTATTATCTCTTAAAGTATCTATGAAGTGAGAAAAAAAAACTCTTCTCTCAATGAGTGAATGAAATAAAACTCCTGGTATTATCTCTCCTCACTCGAAGTAATACAGTAAAACTCCTGGTATTATCTCTCCTCACTCGATGAAGTAATACAGTAAAACTCCTGGTATTATCTCTCCTCACTCGATGAAGTAATACAGCAAAACTCCTGGTATTATCTTTCCTCACTCGATGAAGTAATACAGTAAAACTCCTGTCTAAGTAACCCCTCTCACCTGTGAGCATCTCCACTTCTGACACTTGATGCTGTCGGGCTGTGGCAAGCCAGGCAGCTTGTTCAGCTTCACCAGGATGATAGGCTCCACCTGCTCCTTGGCCTCCTCCAGGTGTCTGACACCAAATGGAAGACTGGTGTGGACCACCATGGAGGGACCGCACTCTGGGAATTCTGCACAGGCAAGCACATACAGCACAGTTCAGAACCATACCACCATAGACGGACTGCACTCTGCAGAGTTTGAACAGCACAGGGACACACAGGAATACGGCACAGCTAAGAACACAGTTCAGTTCACAATTCACAATGCAGGAAAGTAGAGGTAAAATTCTGGTTTGTGAATAGAATTTTTGATTGAATGTGTTTTTTTAAGACATTTATGTTTTGGCCATACTGACCTTCATCAGAATCGACTTCTAAGTCAGTGAAAGCGCAATCGTACAGTTGAACAGTAAACACTATGAAATATACACTACCGTTCAAAAGTTTGGGGTCACTTAGAAATGTCCTTGTTTTCGAAAGAAAAGCATATTTTTTGTCCATTAAAATAAGATCAAATTGATCAGAAATACGCAAGCCTCTCCACTACGTCAAGGTGACAGTCCAGGAGAGTTACATTTAGGATAATTTATTTTTTGCATTCATTTACCTGTATTAGCCCATTGCTGAACTTCCATTGTCCAGTTGTACAGAGTCTCATCGCCTACACCCAAATCACTCTTAAACTTTGAGAGAGTCTGGGTCTCTTCCTGGATTTTTAATGTTGTCTGAGAATTATGACAAAAACAAAACAGAATAATGAATTGTTTTAAAATAAATGAAATGCATAGATATAATACTTCTCAAATAAATGTATTGATCCACACAACCCCCCTTCAAGTATCTTCTGGACAATAGATATTGTTAATGTTGTAATTTACTATTGTAGCTGGAAACGGCAGATTTTTTATGGAATATCTACATAGGAGTACAGAGGCCCATTATCAGCAACCATCACTCCTGTGTTCCAATGGCACGTTGTGTTAGCTAATCCAAGTTGATCATTTTAAAAGACTAATTGATCATTAGAAAACCCTTTTGCAATTATGTTAGCACAGCTGAAAACTGTTGTGCTGATTAAAGAAGCAATACAACTGTCCTTCTTTAGACTAGCTGAGTATCTGGAGCATCCGCATTTGTGGGTTCGATACAAGCTCAAAATAGCCAGAAACAAAGACTTTCTTCTGAAACTTGTCAGTCTATTGTTCTGAGAAATGAAGGATATTCCATGCAAGAAATTGCCAAGAAATTGAAGATCTGGTACAACGCTGTGTACTACTCCCTTCACAGAACAGCGCAAACTGGGTCTAACCAGAATAGAGAGAGAGGAGTGGGAGGCCCCGGTGCACAACTGAGCAAGAGGACAAGTACAGTAGAGTGTCTAGTTTAAAAAACAGACGCCTCACGTCCTCTGGAGCTCTGTCAGAGTGACCATCGGGTTCTTGGTCAATTCCCTGACCAAGGCCCTTCTACCCAGATTGCTCAGTTTGGCCGGGCGGCCAGCCAGCTCTAGAAAGAGTCTTGGTGGTTCCAAACTTCTTCCATTTAAAAATGATGGAGGCCACTGTGTTCTTGGGGACCTTTCAATGCTGCAGAATTTTTTTGGTACCCTTACCCAGATCTGTGCCTTGACACAATTCTGTCTCGGAGCTCTACGGACAATTCCTTTGACCTCATGGCTTGTTTTTTTCTCTGACATGCACTGTCAACTGTGGGACCTTAGATAGAGAGTTGTGTGCCCTTCCAAATCAAGTCCAATCAATTGAGTTTACCACAGGTGGACTCCAATCAAATTGTAGAAACATCTCATGCATGATCAATGGAAAAAAGGATGCACATGAGCTCAATATCGAGTCTCATAGCAAAGGGTCTGAATACTTATTTCTGTTTAGATTTTTTTTTATACATATGCAAAAATATCTAAAAACCTTTTTTCGCTTTGTCATTATGGGGTATTGTGTGTAGATTGATGAGGATTTTATTTAATCAATTTTAGAATAAGGCTGTAACGTAACAAAATGTGGAAAAGTCAAGGGGTCTGAATACTTTCCGAATGCACTGTATGTTGAGTGTTTGGTAACTGTACACACAACAGAAAGGCTTGGAGCCCTGTCTGCTGAGGATCCGGTTGTGTGGCGGTGACATCATGCGGGGAGTGGACACGGTGAGATCCTGTTTCTAATGACAGACAGACAGACAGACAGACAGACAGACAGACAGAGCTCTGAACCATACAGGATGTTTTGCATTGATTTATCGAGGCTGCACGTCATGAAGTTATCTCTCTAATGACATCGTCTTAAAACCATATTTAAACTGATTGTGGAGAATAATGGTTTACTGCCGCCAATAAACATGTCCCGCAATTGACCTGCTGGAGCGGGAAACAGAGTTACTACGAGGTCAATCATTTCCTCCAGCTTGGCTTGTTTTTTTTAATGCGGCAGTCGGGACAACGTTGCGTGAGGGAGTGCACACACATCAAACACAGACGGTTGTTTTGTTCGGAGCCAAGCTGGAGATGCTGAATTCCCTTGTAGGGAACTAGGGGTGGTCACTGTGTGGACAGTGTAGGGACAAGGAGACTCCAGTTTGGTGACAGTGACTATAGTACACAGACAGGCTACAGCACCCATTCGCTGGGGTCTGTCCAACTTCTGTCCAAAGGGCCATTCTGGTATGGCTCATTGGTTAGATAGTCACCCTAACCAGTTTTTGACATCATAGTCCCCGGCCATAGGGCCTGCCAGAGAGAGAAAATGAGAGAGGGAGAGAAAGAAAGAGGAGGAAGGCAAACAAAGATGAGAGAAGTATGAGGAAAGAGTTGAAGATAAAGAGATAAGACAGAAAGAGGTGGGGAAACAGTGTGTATGTTGGTAGCAAGGTAGGCAGGTAGGCGAGAGACTGGCACAAACTCGGCTTCTGAAGGAGAAGTAAGAAAAAAAAACACACAGGTTACTAAATTCACTAGGTAGACAGGCACCACTCAGAGCAAGTTGGCACCAAATGATGCATTGTGCAATTTGCACGAGTTGTTAACTCACTTGCATATTTCATTCCAATCGGAGTACAGATGAAACTCTGAACATGAAGCTGTTTACTCCTAAATCTTCCTCAGGGGGCCGTCCTGTCTGGGTGACGCAGGAGGGCCATTGTCCTGTCCTGTGTGCTCAGTGACCTGACACCTGTTCCCCTGGTCACAGCAAGCTCCCTGTTTTAGACCACTCTAGAGAGTTGGAGAGACGCTCCACAGCTATTCTTACAGCGCCTTTCCTGCTCTCTGCATTCCCAGGCTTTCAAAGGGCCAGTCAGAAATCATCTGTGCTTGCACCCTACTACCCCCTGCTTACTTGAGCTACAAGCAAAATACATTACACAAAGGAACAATAAGATTAAAGCGTAGCGGGGGAGGGCGAGAGGAGGAGGGCAAGAGGAGGAGGGCGAGAGGAGGAGCGCAGTAGCAGCACCGGGGCAGAGGAGCCTTGTAGAATGAAACATTTACCAGCTCCTCTAATTAGGATGTTGCCTTCTGAACACTGGAGTGGATGAGAGGTGACAGGTGCGTGAACACTTTCTCTCGCACTCTTTCTCACACATACACAAGTGACGTGCAAACATGCGCTTGTGCGCGCGCACACACACACACACACTTATCGTTTTTCACTGAAGCACACACGCACATATACATATTTGTCTCTCTGTGAAACACACACACACACCCCTCCAGGTCTGATATAATATAATGTTGTTCCTTCTCATAGAAGCCGAGAGGCAGTGGTATTCTAGCAGAGCTGATAATGAAGGCTGGTGTGTGTAGAAGCCTGATCTTAGGGTGTTGTGCTGTGTGTGCTCTCCTGCTCAGTATCTGCTGCATCTCCCTTCTGTGTTCAAATCAGCAATGAAGTCGGACTACCAATGGACAAGGCTAGCCCAGCACTCACAGAGCCAATCAAACACTAAGGTCTACGGAGGCTCTCAACAGCACGGCAGCGCCGTCAAATAAGTGAATGATGTGAGGTTGAATGAAAACTTCAGAACTTAAACACTTACATTTACATTCGTACACCAAATGCAGCTTGACAAAGTCAAGAAAGAATCCAGTGGACTGGAGGTATAAACTAGCGAGGAAAGTTAAAGGCCTGCTGAACAGTGGCCCTCAATCAGGGAGCAATTCTGACGCATGCCTTCCAGAGAGGGCGGGGGGGGAGTGAGACAGAGATGCAGAAAAGGAAACAGAAAAATTGAGTGGAAATAAAGAGACAGACAGGCAAACAGAGAAAGAGAATGGCGGCACTGACCTAAATTGCGCTTTTGATCGTCGATGGCGATGAAGCGAATGCAGGGATTATTGGAGACGTACTTGGCGGCCCAGGGGACGTCGATGTGAGCCTGGGCCTTTGTAGAAGAGGCCCAGCGCATAGCACCGACAAGTAGCTTACCGCCCCAAGCTGCTGCCGCTGACTCTCCTCTAGCACTTTCGCATAGGGAAACAGAGGGACAATGTCAGGGAGTTTAAGCCTGTTACCAGGCCGGCATCAGTTCGCCGAGCCTGGATACACAGAACCTACAGTATGCTTACAATGGATACCACTGAGGTGATGGGACTGCGCCCGAAGTCTAGGAATCTGTCAAGCTTTCAGGTAACCAGTCAGGCTTCACTCATTCATTCCCACTGAGCCCTCAACAATGAGACATTAAATGACATGGATTATATTTTCTTAAAGGATTTAATCCAAGCAGGTTTACGGCAGTAACATTAATGCGTTATTGAAAAATGGGACATATTATTCATATCAAAACTGGAGTATCATATCTAATGATGTTTGTGTGCTCACAGTATAATTAACGAGCAAGCATTCAGTCTACTGAGGCAAGATAGCTACCGCCTACCAGACTACATGCAGTCACCCTGTAAGCTTGGGTGCAACTAAATAACTAAACTAACGTCCATATTGCATATGGTAGAAGAGATGTTCTCTCCTTAGTTTATTTATAAGGGTTTTGGAGTTGTTTTTTCAAAGCAATGCTGTCCTTGTTTCCAGTCTGAAACATCTGTTGTTTATTGGCCTCTGAAGCGCTAGCTTGGCCGTGCTTTAGTTATTTAGGGCCCCAGAGTATGGAGCATACACAGGTCAGAGATCAACACTGTGGATTTCGAATACATATTTCTACTAGAACACGTTGAACAGAAAAATAACTATTTTAATCTAGGCCAACAGTGAGTCCTAAGAGAAGTATCAAGTAAGCTAACCTGGCGGTCATCTCTGGACGGTCCTAAAAAATACATGACTGAGGAGATTCTTGGAGCGCAGAGCTGAAATGTGGGTAGATGAACTTTAGTTAAACTTAACCTATGTATGTAGGACAAATGAACTGGTTGTGCGACAGCCATTTCTGAATCTGAACAACGATTTACAGCAGGGTCAGTAGATTATATTTGGAAATAATTGCAAACAAAATAACCATAAAGTAAAACAGGGGCAGAGAGGCAAAGAGATAAAAATGTGTGACGCTTACGAACACAGAAATAGTCCTTGAGCACAAGCCATCTTAACATGTTGCACAGTACAAACAACTACAAGCACCACAGCTGTATGCCTAACGTCCCAGTGACCAAAGCTATTAAAACAACAGAATTAAAAATGACCCCACCTATATTCCCGGTGCTGTAGTTAAACTAACAAGCAAATGTTCTTCTAATTAGCTGCACAATGGGCTGACGATGGGGGAATATGACAGCGCCAGTCACAAGGTCACATTACTTTCCCAGGGTATGGGGCCTTTTATAATTTTCTGTGTCATCCTGGAACATCTGGCCCAGATTAGGCCCATGTAAATGTGGACCTTGGTATGGCCGGACAATCTGCTGCGGCATCGCACAAATGCACGGGCGCACACACATACACGGGTGCACACACATACACGGGTGCACATAAACGCGCGCGGGCGGACGGACAAACACACACGCGCGGACAGACAGACAAATGGACACACACACACACACACACACACACACACACACACACACACACACACACACACACACACACACACACACACACACACACACACACACACACACACACACACACACACACACACACACACACACACACACAGGGGAGAAGGGGAGAATGCAAAACCACTATCTGACGCATCCATAAAGAGGCTTTCTGTTTCTCATGAAAATGGAGCAAGCCCATTGTTGATGCCGTTTAAAGATCTCAGACATGGGCAGGGCGGACGCTTATCTCGTCTCAGAGTACCATTTTAAAACAGAGTACAGTTCCGCACCAACTGTGGATTTAGTACTCTTACTAAATGCCTTCAACTTAAACACAGTCGGTCAGAACCTCGGCGAACATCTGGTAATGGAACAGATTCTAATGATCTGAATAGAGACAAATCTTTTAAAAGACTTTGTTCAATTTAACGGTCAGCATTGGGGTCCACCCACCATACTTCACCTAGACCTCATTCATGGAGCTGTTCAAGTTATAGCCCTAGTAGATGTGAGGGGAATTTTTACTCAACGATCAAAATTACCCTGAGTAATGTGGCTTGTCCCAATGCGTTGTTAATGGAATCCGCAGTCCTCCCGCATCAAATGAAGGCATGCTCCATTCCATCTCCTCTGCATGTTTCTACTAACTGTGTCCTGATGAAGACTTATTGAATGCTCATTCATCAGTTCAGTGCCTTCTCTGCTCATTCTCTGCTCTCTCAGTGGTTTGCACTCCAGTTTTGTTGTGGGTGGGTGAGAGAGATGCCTTGCGTTTTTCCAGATGACTGTCCAATGTGGCAATCCGGGGGAGTTAGTGGGTCCGGTGCCCAATTCTAGCACAGATGTTTAACAGGTGGTGGATAGTGTTGCATTAAATGTTTTGGTATGAATAAATATGGAACAGGTGTGTGAGAAATACAGTACCTTGTGTTCAGGTCTCTAAAAACACATTGCATTACTGTACATTACATTGCATAAAGATCTATTAGTTAAAGTCATCAAGACATTAGGAACCATTCCATTCTATTAGGGCTGACCCCATTTAGTCGACTGGTCAATAAATAAAAAATCATGGTGTACAAGACTGTCTGATTTGCGTCTGTCTGAGTGGACTGATCCATCGTGGAGGGAATGGGGATGGCACAGTCCATCAGTCTAAGACATTTGCTACTGAAATTGTATATGGTTATATTATGTAAGAACAATGGTGCTACACAAATAAAATTATATTATTTTATAACAAATGTGTGTTTTTCCCCGCGTTAGTGTTTGCTGTCCACAATTCTAAAATATGTCTGTGCGCTGTTGAATTGGCACCTTTTCCTAGACCATGTTTCTATGTGTATAATAGAAAAGTTAATCACATTTTGGTGTTGAGAAGAATGCGGCGGAGGCAGAAGCGGAGAGAAAACAGCCCTTGCCTTAATTGTCTAAGAAAAGTGAGGAGAAAGGAAAGCCCAACTTAATTAGGTCTATAATCAATAGCAGGGGTGCCACTTTGGTTGTAGAAGTGGGGGGGACATAACCTGATGGGAGGTCTGGGGGTCCTCTCCTTGGATTTTTGGGCCATCTAAAGCTAATTTTCTGCCTTTTTACACAATCCAATATGCAGTCTCCATTTAGAACAAAAAGTAAGCAAAAATACCCACAGTCATCAAGCTATGTAAGAGATAGTTATTAAACCTGTTTAAGTGATTAATAAGACTGAACTAGATCAAAGGTAATTCGATAATAAAATATTGTGTTGCTCTTTAACCAATAGACTAACAAATGAGCAACTCTTGAAAAAATACAACAAAAGAAATTGCAGCCTGACTGACCAGCAGGCCGAGACGCCTGCACGCCCGACCCCCACCAGTCTAGTCAATAACTCAACTCTCACCCAACACAATTTCCTTCACCATTCACACATTTCACTTTTTTCATTTAAAGGAAAAGGTTTGAAATAAATAAAACACATACACTTCAAATATACATTAAAACCTCTAACGACCCCCCCCCCCCCCCCGGATCCGGGATCAACCTCATCACAAAAGCTGACTAGCCTAGCCTAGCGCCACAGGGTTAACACACAGAAACAGCAAATCCTCCATATAATTATTCTCATACTACTAATAGTACTCTAGAGCTCTTTTTACTTGCACACAATATATTTGGGTCGCCCCATCCTGTCCTTAACGTTCCACCACCCTGCAGCCCCCCAACCCAACACACCCCACTTAACTTTAGGATTTTAGTGAAACATTCGTTATTGGTATCAGGTGTGTTAGGCCAAGGACAGAGTGACAATCCACAGGACGGCAAACCCCCAGACCAGGACTGAGCAGCCCAGCAGCTAGATATGCATCTCCCCTGACATGGGTATGTTTTCAATACAGACTCCTTTAGTCCTACTGTATTCCATATAAGTCATCCAGACCTTATGAAAATTGCCCAGTATACCTTTCATTGTGTAATAAATCAAATCTAGTGATACATAACTTGACATTGTGGGAGGAAAACCAACCTTCCAATAAATGGCAATGCATTTCTTAGCCACTATAAATGATTGGTTACACCGTTTCTTCAGAAACCAGTCTCCAGTTTCAACATTTCTAAGCAAACAAAAACAGGGAGAAGGGAGAATCTGTAGACATGCTGAGAAAAAAAGAAGATACTCTTTGCCAGAAATCAGCTAGCCTGCACAAGAGCATAACATATGCAAATATGTCCCCTTTTGTGTTTTACACCTCCAGCAGAGGTATTACATTTCTGAGTGCATGATATTCAGTTTTACTGGCATACAGTACATTCTATGGATGGTCTTAAACTATAGTAATTTATGTCTGAGATGATATGAACATGACTGGAAATTCAAACTTATCTGTATCCATTCATCATCATCAATAACTTTTACAGGGTCTTCCTCACATTTTTGCTTTACCTGTTTTGTGTCATTGGGGAAAGCCTCTATCAACCCTTGATACAGTTTGGAAGTCAACTATGGAGGTTTGTCAGACTGCCTTGAAATAGCATCTGGCTTGTCCAGTGTTTGCTGCACAGAGAGAATAAAGTGTTGTATCTGCAGAAATTCACCTCACCTCTGTCACAGATTGGTCTTCCCTGGTTGCCTGACCCTGTCACCATCTGATCCTCCTAAAATGAGGCATGACAAAGAATTACCTTGGTGTACATTATATTATCCAAGAATAGAATAAATGGATCAACAATTGAAATGATCATTATTCTCAGATTCCAAACTGAAGCTTTAAGCTTCAGTTGCATCCCTTCAGATGCATCCCTAATGCATCCCGCATTTTTCATGCTAAGGGGCGGGAACGGGCGGTCAGGAGCAAAAGCTAGCCAAGTTCATTAACTTCTGAAACAGGACAACATAAAGGCTACAAAACATTTCCATACAAACAACATCTGTTAGATAGTAATAATAGCCAGCTCATATCGCTATCTGACAGATAACTAGAGGCTAGAGCTGACATGGCTGTGGTAGTTACTAGTTATTGTACTAGCTTATATATTCACCTTACTGTACATGTCAGTTACAATACTAGCTCAGCACTGTGAATAAACACTAGTTTAGTGTTCTGTTAAGTTAGACAGCAGTTACCTTGCCAGCTATATTCAGTCAACTAAAGAGTAGCCAGTTTCTGCTCTGCTTGCTTTTACAACTTGGTGAAAGAGCGCAACACACACACACTGAACTATGCTCAACTCTTCCGTGCTGGTTCAGCCAGCCTGCCAGAAGCTTTGCCTTCACACAGCCTGTCAGCCTGTTCTGTGGTATCCGTGCGGTCCTAAATCCAGCCGGCTGAACACTCCAAGCAGGCTACCCGAGCGCTCGGAGTCCAATGGTCCTAAAGCACAATGTGTCGCATTATGTATCACATTGTAATGATAAAACTAAGGGGGGCAAAAATGCTATTTTTCTTGCCCCTGATCAAGAGCCTAACTATTAAATGTGCCTGGCTTTATAAAATCAGCCATATGTATCTGCAGAAATATTTTTTTTTCGTTAGACCAGCTTCTCTGGTATTATTTATAATAATAACAACCCTCCTTTTTCCTTGACCTCCTTCTTATTGTTATTATTATTATGACAATTATTATAATAATAAGTAATGTCATTATCATTAGTAGGCTTAGTATAGCAGTTTTGTATAACCATCATCGAGCTGTAGGCCTAAGAGTGCATCCGGTTAATTCTTAATACCGTAACTTACTCAAGCCTATATTCCAATACTTACATAGGCTACTGTATCAATCAATCATTTATTTGTTCATGTTATCACACAGGAGTCATTCGTGATTTCAAATGCAATCAAGCATTTTAGTTTTAAAATAAAATAACAAAGCGACCATTGAATAATTGGCGTAAACAATAAATAGGCCTAAACTGTTCCATTTTGGAAATTGCATTCACAAATGAATGCGATTGTTTTTAGTCTTTGCTGTAATAAAGGATTCAAAAAAACGTTTCAACAGATTCTCTGGTACGCTTATAATGTATTTAGTGTTGTTTACATTGTTCCAAACAATCAGAAAATATATAGTAAAAAAAGTACATTGTAATCTAAACACCTGTTCGGCACATATAATATGCATGCATATTACCTTCTTTTTCTTGATTTCCAGTATTTTCCACAACTAGTCAAATGTATTACACACATCTGACTTACCCTTTATCTCCTGAGCAACCAGTAAATATTCCCCCATTTCGAGTTCATTTGTCACGTCCTCTGCATCCATTTTTCTGTCACGTGTTACAGTGTTCAGAGTTTGATATAATAAATGTATTGATGTGATTATGATATGCTATAGGTCAGGCCCTATTGGTCACATGCATGCAATGCATACATGTCTCATGTGTAGAGAGCAAGGGTTGAGGGAATAGGGATAGCCTCAGACAACAACATTGATGTATACGCTGAATCGGTGAGCAAGTTTATTAGCAAGTGCATCGGTGATGTTGTATCCACAGTGACTATTAAAACCTTTTCCAACCAGAAACCGTAGATTGATGGCAGGATTCGCGCAAAACTGAAAGTGCGAACCACTGCTTTCAATCATGGCAAGGCGACCGGAAACATGACCAAATACAAACAGTGTAGCTATTCCCTCCGCAAGGCAATCAAACAAGCAAAGAGTCAGTATAGAGACAAAGTAGAGTCGCAATTCAATGGCTCAGACATGATACGTATGTGGCAGGGTCTACAGTCAATCACGGATTATAAAAAGTAAACCAGCCCCGTCGCGGACACCAACGTCTTGCTCCCAGACACGGCCCACTACCAAAACTTTCAGGCGCTCCTTCACCGCGACCAATGTGAGTAAAACATTTAAACGTGTTAACCCTCACAAGGCTGCCGGCCCAGACGGCATCCCTGGCCGCGTCCTCAGAGCATGCGCAGACCAGCTGGCTGGTGTGTTTACGGACATATTCAATCAATCCCTATCCCAGTCTGCTGTTCCCACATGCTTCAAGAGGGCCACCATTGTTCCTGTTTCCAAGAAAGCTAAGGTAACGAGCTAAATGACTATCGCCCCGTAGCGCTCACTTCTGTCATCATGAAGTGCTTTGAGAGACTAGTCAAGGATCATATCACCTCCACCCTACCTGACACCCTAGACCCACTCCAATTTGCTTACCGCCCCAATAGGTCCACAGACGACACAATCGCAATCACACTGCCCTAACCCATCTGGACAAGAGGAATACCTATGTAAGAATGCTATTCATCGATTACAGCTCAGCATTCAACACCATAGTACCCTCCAAACTCGTCATTAAGCTTGAGGCCCTGGGTCTCCATCCCGCCCTGTGCAACTGGGTCCTGGACTTTCTGACGAGCCACCCCCAGGTGGTGAGGGTAAGAAACAACATCTCCACCCCGCTGATCCTCAACACTGGGCCCCACAAGGGTGCGCTCTCAGCCCTCTCCTGTACTCCCTGTTCACCCATGACTGCGTGGCCATGCACGCCTCCAACTCAATCATCAAGTTTTCAGACGACACTACAGTGGTGGGCTTGATTACCAACAACGACAAGACGGCCTACAGGGAGGAGGTGAGGGCCCTCGGAGTGTGGTGTCAGGAAAATAAACTCACACTCAACGTCAACAAAAGAATGGAGATGATCGTGGACTTCAGGAAACAGCAGAGGGAGCACCCCACTATCTACATTGACGGGACAGTAGTGGAGAGGGTGGAGAGTTTTAAGTTCCTCGGCGTACACATCATGAACAAACTGAAATGGTCCACCCACACAGACAGCGTGGTGAAGAAGGCGCAACAGCGCCTCTTCAACCTCAGGAGGCTGAAGAAATTTGGCTTGTCACCGAAAACACTCAAACTTTTACAGATAGCACAATCGAGAGCATCCTGTCGGGCTGTATCACCGCCTGGTACGGCAACTGCTCCGCCCACAACCGTAAGGCTCTCCAGAGGGTAGTGAGGTCTGCACAACGCATCACCGGTGACAAACTACCTGCCCTCCAGGAAACCTACACCACCTGATGTCACAGGAAGGCCAAAAAGATAATCAAGGACAACAACCACCCGAGCCACTGCCTGTTCACCCCGCTATCATCCAGAAGGTGAGGTCAGTACAGGTGCATCAAAGCTGGGACCAAGAGACTGAAAAACAGCTTCTATCTCAAGGCCATCAGACAGTTAAACAGCTATCACTAACATTGAGTGGCTGCTGCCAACATACTGACTCATCTCCAGGCAATTTAATAATAAAAAATTGGATGCAATAAATATATCACTAGTCACTTTAAACAATGCCACTTTATATAATGTTTACATACCCTACATTACTCATGTACTCTATACCATCTACTGCATCTTGCCTATGCCGCACGGCCATCACTCATCCATATATTCATATGTACATATTCTTATTCATTCCTTTACACTTGTGTGTATAAGGTAGTTGTGACATTTTTAGATTACTTGTTCGATATTACTGCACATTCGGAACTAGAAGCACAAGCATTTCGCTATACTTGCATTAACATCTGCTAACCATATGTTAATAAAATTTGATTTGAATGTTTTTCCTAAACAAATTAGCGATTTTGGTAACATAACTTTTCAGTCAGAAATGGCTGTAATTACGATGCAGCTTCAGCAACACGGACAGTGTGATACGCACTGTTGATTTTTCTTTGTTGGTCGCTGCAGCAGGGAAGGAAGCGAGATAAATGGGTGCTAGTTACACAGTCACTCGCAGTTTTTTTTAAACACAGCGCAGCAAGTCTGAGCCAGGCCCAGCACAATCAAATCAATTGCGGTTAGACTCCCTCTAGTCATTTGTGTATCTTAATTATTTCATCAAACAGTTCGCTTAAAGCTCAGTGCATATACTTGTTTTGATTCAAATGTGTCTATATATGGAAAAATACACCTTTAAAAATTTAGACCAATCGATTGGTCGAGAGAACAGATGACTCTTGGTCGACCAAGATTATTTTAGTCAGAGACAGCCCTAATTTTTATGTCTGTTGGTTTACTGACTATGACACTCAATATTCAATCTGCACAAAAAGGAGAAGACAGATAGATCTGAAAAAGTCTCTTCTGCAAAAGTGGGGCCTCTTTGGACCTCTCCAACCACCTTCATTCACCAAGAGACAGTACTGCAAAACACACACCAACACGCACACACGCTATCCTCTCACACTTGTCACCACAGAGGCCTCTGGAGTGGGGGTGCCTGCTCTCTGTCTGTCCATACATTATACATTTCCTCTGCATTCTCTCTGCAGAGACTTGGCCAGCTGTGCTTTACGTGCTGAGAGGAGTGGCTCCCTCCAACCTTGGTGGCTTATGAACAAATGCTTTACAGCTCCTATAAAACACATTCAGAGCATACAGTTCATCACTAAAAAAGTCCATATGAGCAGGGGCCATTTCTATACAATCACCTGGATGTGTTGCAGGGATCTATGAAGATCTTCCATATGTGTGCATGCGAACACGTGTATGTGTGTGTTTGTGTGTGTGTGAATGGGTGTGCCTGCGTGAGTGTGTGAGAAATGAACATAAAGAGAGAACAAATGTGTGTACGTGCACGCACCCACACGTGTGTGTGTGTGTGTGTGTGTGTGTGTGTGTGTGTGTGTGTGTGTGTGTGTGTGTGTGTGTGTGTGTGTGTGCGTGTGCGTGTGTCAGCGTACTTGGAGTTCAGTGCAGATGAGAAGGTTAACATTTTCCAGCGGGGTGGTGGTGCAGTGGGGCTGCCGCTGTGTGTTGTGTGTGTGTGTGTGTGTGTGTGTGTGTGTGTGTGTGTGTGTGTGTGTGTGTGTGTGTGCGCGTGTGTCAGCGTACTTGGAGTTCAGTGCAGATGAGAAGGTTAACATTTTCCAGCGGGGTAGTGGTGGTGCAGTGGGGCTGCCGCTGTGTGTTGTGTGTGTGTGTGTGTGTGTGTGTGTGTGTGTGTGTGTGTACCGGTGGCCTCCCTGGTCTTTGATGTGGGAGTGGGCACACTTGCACTGCACATAAGCACACAGCCAAGACAACGCAGGAGTGGCTTCGGGAGAAGTCTCTGAATGTCCTTGAGTGAACCAGCCAGACCCCGGACTTGAACCTGATCGAACATCTCTGGAGATACCTGAAAATAGATGTTCAGCGACACTCCCCATCCAACCTGACAGAGCTTGAGAGGATCTGCAGAGAATGGGAGAAACTCCCCAAATACAGGTGTGCCAAGCTTGTAGCATCATACCCATGAAGACTCGAGGGTGTAATCGCTGACAAAGGGTCTTCAACAAAGTACTGAGTAAAGGGTCTGAATACTTATGTAAATGTGATATTTACGTTTTAAATTTTTTTAACATTTGCAAACATAAAAATGTATATGCATATTTTTTTGGTTCATTATGGGGTATTGTGTGCAGATTGATGAGGGAAGAAAACAATTGAATCCATTTTAGAATAAGGCTGTAACATAACAAAATGTTTAAAAAGTCAAGGGGTCTGAATACTTTCCGAATGCACTGTAAAATGCCTATAAAAACGGTGGGACGGTGGGCATAAAAATGCCTCTAACTGATGGGATACACAAGCTACATTACTTGCCCAATGACAACAGTTTTATCAAAATGGACTGGTTGATTAAAGTAGGGAAATATGTGTTTCAACAACGAGCTGCAGTTTTGGAATAATTGCATCCCGTCTATTTTCCGCTTAGGCAACTTTGCGAACTGATAATGCCATTTAGAATTGGTTATCCTAGAATATAACCCCCTATACATAGACAGGTTCCACACTGAAAATATGCAAAAACATTTGTTTGATAAAGACAAAGATCATATTTTCATCAGAATCACCAAGCCTAGGCCTACTCACCAGACAGATGTCGTGGCTGTAATTTATCATCATGCAGTGTTCCATTTGGAATTGATTAACCCATTAAGAAAATACAAAGAAACTGGCAAAATAAACAAAATCGAACATCTGTAGGCTTATATTGAAAATAACACATATTTTGGTTTGTAACCCTGAAAATGGTTTATTTCAATGCACCAAACGGAGCCCCTTTTCAAATTATCTCTCTTTGACAATAACTGTTCCATACGCGTGAGATGCGCAACACTTTGCACTGCCAACTTCTTTTCATTTGGAAAAATATTGTTATATTATGTTATATTACATCATGTTTTTGCTATAAAAGAGATGTGTCTTGACTGTATAACAAAACAAGGCTATGCCTTTGCACAGCCATAGGCTTTTACAAGCAAGCGCCACTGCTGAGGTTACTGCCTTTTTGAAGATTGTGTTCCACGATACAATATAACCAGCTGATATTATAGATTCAATAAATGAATCTTAAAGGCAATAGTTTTTTATTGATTGAATATATATATGAGGCAATTTAGCAATTTGTTTTGATTTGTTATCTGTAATGGTTATGATAGATTAGGCATTGTTGTGCACTTTCTCATATTTTTTCCATTGCTGGCCTTGCCCTTCTAAAAACATATATTTTTTCCATTACAAGTACTTGAAAAAAATCATGGGATGTTTCGAACAGTCCAAAAACGTCAAATGCCCATCCCTAGTATAGAAGTTCATACCCTGTCTATATTCGTATTAAAATGAATGCACAGCACATATAGTCCAGTAGCAAAGGTCAAATGAACAATTCATTTTAAAATGCCCCTCGGGTATGCTTTACAATGTCTATACATCCGAATTGGGACTGTCTACGGTCTACACCCCATACTTTAAGAAGGATTTATTCCAACAGTCAATTACAATGGCCCTTTATATGTGGACCCGCAGGCTTACTGTCTGATGTGCTAGAATTAAACTGCCTATCAATGCCTTAATTAAATGCCATAATTCAAAAATTTATGACTATACTACAGCAAGAAGAAAAGAGAAGAGCTTTGTACAGTGAAGTATAAGGTGGATGTGGAAGTCACAGTATCTATAGTCATCACCACAGTAAGGAAGGGAGGAGTACTGTAAAGCATAAATTTAAAAAAAAGTTTACACTCTAAAATATGCTCAATGTTAAGGTCACGGTCCATGGCAAACAAATAGCTATCTACCTGTTCTGGGGGTGGTGGGGAAGCCTTCAACACCATTCAAATACACAGTATTTTACCTAATTTCAAGATTCACAATGAGGTGCTCTGAAAACACACAACAGTTGCACTGAAGAGGAAATACATTGCCCTTTAAGACATGAATGTATGGTGAAGTGGGACATGTATAGTGCAATGAATGCACATCACACCATTTCCCCTGTTGAATGACGTAATGTGAAGGAAACAATGCTTGAATCTTCTCTCTTCTGCCTTCTTCTCAAAACCCATTGGATGAGAAGGTCAGAGGAGAGAGGACGTGAGGAATCAAGGAAATGCAATTGAGATTCTCCTCATGTTCAAATAAAATGGCTGCTCCTCTCCTAGACCCTCTACTCTCCTGTGTCCACCTGTCCTCTAGTCTGATAGGATACATGCTCCCCTGCACGTCGCCATCCCCGGAGGCATGCGCTTCGCCCCTTCACACCGCAATGTCTTTTCACTTAATTGCATTTTTGTCAAACCTTGTAAAGGATCTGTGCGGGCGGCGGAGTGGCAGCCATGTGGAGTCCCGCATCACTTGGAAGGCCCGGTTACACATCATAAACGGCAATGCCTCTTCCCCATCTGGCAGGGGCAAGGCTGTAAAAGAGAATGTTATTGTGAAACTCGCTCGACGGCTCATAGCCGATCAATGGGGTGTAAAAGGGAGGGGGAGAGCGAGAGAGAGAGTGAAGTGAGAAACATGCAGGCCAGGCAAGGGCGTTTTCACATAAAATCCCAAAGTTCAGAGTTGGGTATTAAACATTCGGCCCATCACTCCCCTGCTTGTGTGGCATGTCCTTAAGGCAACACCAGGAAGACCGACTGTGATGCCCAATACCCTTGCAGACTGTTCACTGTGTGAGTTCGAAGCACAGACCCAAGTGAATCGATCCAGCCTCCCCTTATACTTCCAGCATCTCACTGCTCTGCTATAGTCCTGTCCCACAATTCACTAATATGCTGACTGTCAGTAGAACTCAGGCAGGGTGTCTAGTGGTTAGAGCATTGAGCCAGTAACCAATGCTGGATCGAATCCCCGAGCTGACAAGGTAAAAATCTGTCGTTCTGCCCCTGAACAAGGCAGTTAACCCACTGTTCCCTGGTAGGCTGTCATTGTAAGTAAGAATTTGATCTTAACGGACTTGCTTAGTTAAATAAAGATTAAAAAATTCTTATAATAAAATATACTCTGTGCCAGAAGGGAGGAGGGCTCAGGATATATATGGCATGTTTACTCACCATGTCAGGGTGCTAGACTGCCATGCTACATAAAGACTGTGCTGGGTTGGATGAGATTTATAGGCCCTGTAGCCTGGGCCAAGGAACTAGGAAGAACCACAGGCCTGCAGTGCTGCTGCTGGACTCCAAATGAGTGGGGAGTGTGAGCAGGGAGTGTGTACTGGCAGGCACTGTTAATCACTGCAGCTCTAGTGGGGGAGTCAGGAGTCTAGTTCGCTAAATGTAGGACTACTGTGACACTCAAGGTGCATGTTTCCCTCCTAAAACTACAGGTTTAGGATCAGATTACTTTCCTAAATAATCCTATCTTTAACAATTAGGGGAATTAAATAATATCTGACCCTGGACTGGGGCAATATGGGACTGCAGTGAGCTACCTTAATGGTGCTCTATGAGGATCCCAGCTATGCCCATTAGTAAGGAGGAGAACATCACATCCATTGCATGGGGCGGCAGGTAGCCTAGTGGTTAGCGCGTTGGGTCAGTAACCGAAAGGTTTCTAGATCGAATCCCCGAGCTGACAAGGTAAAAATCTGTTCTGCCCCTGAACAAGGCAGTTAATCCACTGTTCCTAGGATGTCATTGTAAATAAGAATTTGTTCTTAACTGACTTGCCTAGTTAAATAAAATTTTAAAAATCATGAACATGATAATTGACTGGGTTAGACACCTGCTAATGGGCTGAGCCTGTGCTGAGCTAAGTGTCACTACACAGGAAGAGCTGTCACGGAGGCTCTCCGCGCTGACTCTCATGCCTCTGTTTTCATCCTCCTAGATCTATCCGCTGCCTTCGACACTGTGAACCATCGGATCCTCGTCTTCACCGTCACAGAGCTGTGCATCTCAGGCTTTGTTGGATTGCATCCTACCGGACAGGCCGCTAGTTAGTACCAGGTGACGTGGAGAGGATCTGTGTCTGCACCACGTGCTCTCACCACTGCCTTGGCAGGTCCCTAATAACATTCAAATACAAATGCTACTGGTGTCCCCCAGGGCTCGATTCTAGGCCCTCTTATTCTAGGCCCTCTTAGTCACTCGGCTCCGTCAAATACTCACATGGTCTCTCCTATTATTGCTATGCGGATGACACTCAACTACTTTTCTCCTTCCCCCTTCTGACACTCAGGTAGCGGCACAAATCTCTGCATGTCTCACAGATATCTCAGCTTGGATGTCTGCCCACCACCTCAAGCTCAACCTCGACAAGACGGAGCTCCTCTTCTTCCCGGGGAAGGCCTGCCTCCACTAAGACCTCTTTCCATCACGGTTGACAACTCCAGTGTCCACTTCCCAGAATGCAAAGAGCTTTGGCGTGACCCTGGACAACAAACCCTCTGTGGTTCTCTGCAAACATCAAAGCAGTGACTCGCTACAGCAGGGTCATGCACCCCAACATCCATAGAGCACGACCCTACCTCACACAGGAAGCTGCACAGGTCCTAATCCAGGCACGTCATCTCCCGCCTGGACTACAAGTTCTCCCATGTCACGCACTGCTCTGCACACTCCACTGGCATCCAGTTGAAACTTTGAAAGTTCTTGAAATTTTCCGAATTGACTGACCATGTCTAAAAGTAATGATGGACTGTCTTTTCTCTCTGCTTATTTGAGTTGTTCTTGCCATAATATGGACTTGGTCTTTTACCAAATAGAGCTATCTTCTGTATACCACCCCTACCATGTCACAACACAACTGATTGACTGAAATGCATTAAGAAGGAAAGAAATTCCACAAATGAACTTTTAATAAGGCACACCTATTTATTGAAATGCATTTCAGGTGACTACCTCATGAAGCTGGTTGAGAGAATGCCAAGAGTGTGCAAAGCTGTCATCAAGGCAAAGGGTGACTACTTTGAAGAATCTCAAATCTCAAATATACTTTTTTGGTTACTACATGACTCCATGTGTTATTTCATAGTTTTGATGTATTCACTATTATTCTACAATGTAGAAAATAGTTTTTAAAAACTTTTTAAAAACTTGAATGAGTAGGTGTCCCCAAACTTTTGACTGGTACTGTACTTAAGTATAAAAAGTAAACGTAATTGTAACAATATACTTAAATTACAAAAAGTTTGCTTAATACATTCCATATATTAAGCAAACCAGATGGCACTGTTTTCTTGTTATTTAAATGTATGGATAGCCAGGGGCACACCCCAACACTCAGACATAATTTACAAACAAAGCATTTGTTTTTAGTGAGTCCATCAGATCAGAGGCAGTAGGGATGTTATCTTGATTAGTGCATAAACCGGACCATTTTCCTGCCATGCTAAGCATTTGAAATGTATCAAGTACTTTTGCGTGTCAGGGAAAATGTATTAAGTAAAAAGTACATTGTTGTCTTTAGGAATGTACTGGAGTAAAAGTAAAAGTTTTTCAAAAATATAAATAGTAAAGTAAAAGTACAGATACCCCAAAAAACTACTTAAGTAGTGCTTGAAAGTATTTTTTACTGAAGTACTTTACACCACTGCCGTTCTGCCACCTCCTCCCTACGGGAGGTCAGCTCAGCTCAGCCCAGTCAAAGCTATTTTTCTATCCTTGCACCTCAAATGGTGGAACCAGCTTCCCCCGAAGCTAGGACAGCAGAGTCCCTGCCCCCTTCCGAAAACATCTGAGATCCTACCTCTTCAAAAAGAATCTTAAATCATCTCAAATAATCCCATACCCCCCCCCCCCCCCCCGCATGAAAAATTATTCAAATAACACCCTTGCTTTTCCTGACCTAACACTTGCACTTGATAATCTGAGAAGATCATTGTATGTCCCTCTCACTGTAATAAGGATGGTTTGTCCACCAACACCAACTCTATAATAAAGGATAGTCAACCTGCAAGACAAAATGAGGAAGGCTAACATACAACAGCACGATGAGATGAGAACACTGCAAATACACTGACCACAAACACAGGCCTGTTAACACAGAAGCCTAGGTGTCAAGTGATGTACACGCTTTCCTTGACAGGACTGATAAAGTGTGACAACAGTTAAGAAATAAGATGGTAAAATAAGAAGTACAAAGTGCAACATCTCAGCGGTCTGCACACACTGTTACTGTAAACATTATTGAGTGCCATGCTTCCATAGCTGAATGTGATATGCAAAGAATGAACTGTGCCACACAAACCAAGTACTCAATGAAAAAAGCTAAGTCCTGGCACTCTTACCGGCAAGTGTTTATTCACAAAATCATCAGCATCTGTTTATTTTTAAAACGGGGGTGGTAGGAGATTTATTTCACGTTAGTATTGTTTTAAATGGACATTGTTGCGAGTGAACACAAAGGTTTGAATGGGTCAGAACACTACTCCCAGCCATTCTCCATTGTTCCCAGCCAGGACCTTGCCTTTGGCTGCTTCCCTAGGGGGGCTCGGCCCCAGCACCACGGCAGCGCATTGAAAAGTTATTCATAGAGCCAGCACTCCGCGCGAGGCGAGCTCTAACTGCACCGTTCCCCCAATTTATGATCTCTTAGCCCTTTAAAGGTTGATTTAATATTTGCCTGAGAGGTTTTGGACGGCATCCCATTAGTTCGAAGGGGAAAAAAGAAAAAGGAGGTTGTTTTGCTAACCTTTAATGCACTTGTACGTGAACTGTGTCCAACAATAAGTAAAATATTTATTGGGCAGGGTGAGTCATTGGCGTGCGTACTGAGAGGGGAAGAGAGGAGAGGTCAGCGGCTCAGCGCCCAGCACTCTGTGTCTGTCAGCGGTCAGAAAGCCCCCACACAGGAGTGACCGGGCCCCGTCATTAGCCCCGTTTCCTAATGGATCCCATCTGAGAACTAATTTGTTGGAATGACGAATGGCGTAGACAATATATTTTAGGAAGGGGGCTAAATTACTTTTCCAACTGCAGCACGCATCTAGATTAGGGTCAGATTAGAGACACTCTACAAAGAGAATGAGGTAGTGTGTTGGCCAGACAGAGGAGTCTGGATGAAGTAGCCTACTTGGGGTTGTACCATTAGAACGGGTCAGAATATCTCATTCATGCATTGTTTCTCTCTGACTGTTTGGTGTGCTTCTGTTTGTGTATTTTGCATTATTAAAAGATAAAATCTCAGACAAAGCTCTCAGATAGACATGCCAGTAACTGACTCTGCTGCTCCTCACCACAACAAAGATTCACTTTCAGCTACCACTTTTCCCCGAGCCACAGAGACAGACTAGAGATATGAGTGGCAAACATATCGACCGGTCTGGACATTCATACATCCCCTCACACATCTCTCTCGCTGTAGCATGCGTCTTGCTTCTGTAGAAGAAAACTTCTGGCCTCTTTATCTCCGGGGTGATGCATGGAAGACGGTGAGGAAAAGCGGAGCTGATTCTGACCAACTCCTCCACAGCTGCAGCAACAGTGTACTTTTAACCCTTTACACTCGTGGGAATTGGCTTATATGGATAGGGCTACATTGAAATGTTTCTTACAGAAGGAATATGAAAAGCCTATGCATACGCATGGTAGCAATTGTAAGGGAACAGATTGGAGATGATGGGAAAATTATTAGAGCAAAGTTGAGGACACAACATTTCACCGGACACAAGACTGAATCCAAACATTACACTGTTGATTTGATGTGCATTTTACATTTACTGTACTTTTCACAGCATTAATTGATAACGATATCTGAAAATACTCTGAATACAGTCAGTAACATGTTCAGAATATTACTGGGAAATGTGGGGTAGGTGCAACATAAGCAACAAAAATGACAAGGATATGAGTGAGAGGACTAACTGGTTTCTCCAAGTGGCCACACACACACACACACACCTTTCCAAAGTGTGCACAGTTCCTAAGTAATTTCAATGCACTTTCATGACTCAAAGAAGAGTCTTCAACTATAAGGTGCTTTTTTTTTTAGCTCTCCAAGCTGTGCCGTTGAGAAACTAGAGCAAGCACACTTCAAGTTGTTTTGTTTGGAACACAACCCTGCATCCCCACCGTCACACAATTACTGTTGTTGTTAACAAACATAAAATAAATAAAAAACTTATAAATCACGATCTGGGTCAGGTTGGCATCATTTGAATGCTTATTCTATTGCCAACATGACTAGCTAAGTTATAAAATACAATCTTACAGTGTTAGGCTTTTACAAAGGCAATTCAGAGAAACAGATCGTCATTTTGGTGCGCATAGAAAGGAGTCATGAGTGCATTCAGGTGCGTGTTCCACAGCAAATTTTCTTCACAATACAGTGGGTTTTGACCAGAGGTGGTCGCCTCCTCGACAACGCTTCGCTTGAAATTAGCATGAAACAGCGCATCTTTTTCAACCGCTCCGCTAGCAGGGTTTCGACGCTCACCTTCTCACAATCCCCCGCACATTTCTCTGTGTGGCCTCGTTGAAAATGAATGGGGGCGTAAATTCTCCTGCTGAATTCGTTGTTTGTTAAAACCCTACAACAGACAAACATAGGCTCATTCTGTTCAGAACAACCCAAGGTATGACGCCATATCATCTTGTAACTGTGCATCAAACACAGTAGGGCTGGTCGATATGGCCAAAATATGTCATGGTATTTAAAAAGAACTTGGACGGTATTTTAAGTTTTTGAATAATAAAAGTTCTAAATTTGCTTTATGAGTAGTGCGTGACCCTAGAGTGACAACACATACATTCTAAGTGATTTCAAATGGGGCATTCTAGGTGATTTCAATGTTTTATACTGTTCAATTCAACCCAAAATAATTTATCAATTTCTGCATTTCCTGCACTCATTTGAGATCATTTCCAAACGGCCCAGCAGGGCTGCACGATATGGGCAAAACATCTAGGCTTTATTTTAAAATAAATGTTGCAATTGCCATTTTACACTTGGGTGAACTGTTGGAATCATGGAAATATAATGAATATTCTAATTCTATAGTTAGAATATAATAGTGGGCACTTTGAATACAGTGTTGTTTGAGATGACAACAAATTAAAATGCCAGGGAGGAGTTGTGACAGGGTAGGAACCAAAGTGTTGATACTTTTTTCTAGGGAACCCTATAATCTACCTAATTTAGCTAATATTCTTGCTTTGTGTATTCCTCTTTGATTTAGAAGATACTGTTTCACAAACAACATTCGCTCACTCATTAGCTAGATAGTGATTAGCATTAGCAGCTAACAAGATTTAGGCCCAAGTTGCAGAGAACAAACTAGCTGTTTGCAGATGTAAGAAACACAAGCAAATAATGTAATTATAGAATGCTAGTGGATTTATATTAAGAAGCAAAGTGAAAACAGCATCGTTGTAATCGACATTGGTGCATGTGCAGCATTGACCATGCAGACTGAACGTAAGTGTCTCGTAGTCGAGAAACAACGAATGTGCTCCTTGAGTGACAGGGGGCGGGGCTAGGTCTGTGTGGAAAGTTCCGTCGAGAGAAAGAGACAACTTAAATAGCGAAGTAAACTATAAAATGGACGTTGCACACAGCATATCACATTTAACAAACCAAACATTCAAATAACGTTATAGAAGGTAAAGTAAAAACCCAAACAGGTCGGTGCATCAATACCGGTATATCGTAAAATACGGTATACCGCCCAGCCCTAAAACACAGTGATTATAAATGTTGGCACTGTTTATGACATGAGTTTTATGATATGGAAATGTGAAGTGCACATTTGGACTCAGATGTTTACTTGTATGACATCAAAGTGGTGTTAATTATAATCCTCAACGTCTCATCTTTCAAAATACATAGAGTCCTCTTAATATACAGCATTTCCCTCACTCAGACAAAAAAAACATTTAGGGGAGGAATGGGAGCAACTACTTGCCGCGTGAGGTGCTCAAGTTCAGAACGGCTGTCAGTCAAAACCCATACAACGCTGTGAAGCGCAGAGCTCTGACGTAATGTATAGCATATTACTGTACAGCCACTGTGTTCCAATTTAGACACTTATCAGTGACTAAATCTGCCATTTTCAACCCGTATACGGGGTACGAGTATAAAGGGCTACAGCACACATTTTCAGGGGATTTTTCTTAATGTATTTGCTGGAGTTTTTTTCCTCCTTCTGCAAACAAGCATAACGGACCCCTTTGTGTAGCCAAGCAAATTAAGCTAGGTTGCTCCGATGTCAGTTAAACCATTTTCTGGGTAAACAGAGCACCGCAGGGCTTAAATGGCTAGGTTTATTTCAGAGATTGTTTGGGACAGAATTTAACACAACCTGAGACATTTAGAGTGACAACCTGCAGGCTCCAGGACTGACGTCAAGCCAGAGTGGTTATTTTTAGCAGGGAGGGAGTAAAAATGTGCAAGTTCCACTGTCTTTTTATAGGGGGAGCCAAGCACTAGTTCTGACCAGCTAAACCAATTCATACTGACCCAGCTATTCATATTGCTTTGCATCATGCAAACTAAACTAGAAAGGTATCTTTATTTCTGACTTTGAACTGGGTTGATGGATAGCTACCAAATGCATTCATAAAAGTTGCAGTAGTACACCGTTTACCTAAGAAATATTAGTTCTCTCTAAATCTATGGAACATCCCCTCGTCTCTCCTCTGTAGAAGTGTCACGGCTGCAGTCAGAGTGCTGCAGGACAGAACAGAATCGAACAGAATAGGAAATCAATAATCCCCATTTCAAACTACACAACAGTTCCTCTTCGAATGAAAGCCGTTGGTACAACTGGAGGGGAAAAAATATCTACTTACTCAAATTCAGCCAGTGAGTAGAGAATTGAAGAATTGCATACCACCCATTTAGTGCAGAGCTTTGGCTGACATCTATGCAACCCCTAAAATGGATGTGTTTGGTGCTTTCAATCGATGACATCATCTGTGCACACTGGCAGGCCTGTGAATGTGAAGCCACTAGCTGCTATATAAACCCTTCACAGTGCTCTGTGCAGCAGAGACAGAACCTGGCGAGACATCTGTGGCCATAGTTTCTATTTTGAATAAAAGTGCTGGTAGGCAGGAGTCTTTGGATATATTTTGGGTACTTACGGGTGAGCTATGTAAATAAGGGGCTCATCCGTTAAGTGGGTGTGAAATACTTGAACCCCAGAGGATAGGGGATGTGCGTCACCACTTGTTTCCGTCTCCTTTATAAAACGTCTCATCAACAACAGCGAGGAACCAATAAACCTTCTACTTGTTTCCTTACCCTTAACAAGCAACAGAAAGTCCATTATATATTTTCACATGCACTTGCAATGCAAAGCAGCAAGAAACAAGAGGACAGAAAAAGCAGTGAAAACAGGGTTGCTAGTGGAAACAGGAAACAATCTGTAGGTGTGACGTGAAATGAGGAACATACATACAGAACATATACTGTAGCCTACACCCAAGCATCATCAAGTCCTCAACATATATTTTGGACACATATATTGCACATTTCTCTACGGTTCGTCTTTGTAAGACGACACAGAGCAGGCAGCAAAAAAAAGCAGTGCATCTCTGACAGTAATCAGAGAGAAGGATTACATCATTTTAGGCACACCAGACTGAAGCACTGCTGTAGCTACCCCAGGCAGACAGAAATACACACTGTCTGAATAGAGAAGCTGCGCATAACAATCCAGTCCAACTATAAACATGAACCTGTTCAAAGGATACGACTGCATAAATAACTAAAGGTATGAATGTTTCAACAATGAATAAACCAAAATGTGCAATATGGCTGTTTACTAATGAATTTGAGAAGCCTACTGTAAGTAAAGGGAGTTCTGGGGAGAAATCCTCAGTGCGCATACTATTCATCTCAAACTATCAAAGCCACAAATCAAACTCGGCTGCCAAAAAACACAAATTGCCACACAAGCGAGGCGTGCCTGCCAAGAACAGTTAGGCATTTCATAAGAACGGAACAAGAATTAGGTTTCTCAATATCAGCCTGGCGTGGGAGCCGACACAGAGAATGAGGGGTCAAATATAGGAGGTGAGTGACTGCTTTGGTTCTGGTGCTTCCATCATACTCCCCTCCGCTCCATGCTGCAGTACTTATTCTTATTTCTATCCTGCTGTAATTATCTGTGGCTATCTGCAGCTCAGGGAAATCAAAGCTGTGGCCTAAAGGCTCTCAGCACTGTGCTGTGACCGGACAGGACGGATGATGTCATCGGAGAAAGGCAGGCGGTAGGGCAGGCGGGCAGCAGAGGAGAGGAGGCACTGCTATGTGCTGGCCTCCATGGGAAGAGGGTGTGGCCCGGCCAGAGGGACAGATAACGGAGAGATGAACGAAGGGAGGGATATCAGTTCGAGGCCAGGGTCGCAAGTGGTGGTGACAGTCTATGGGCAATACAAGTTGAGGAAACCTGAAGGGGTACTTAGGAGAGAGGTGAAAATGCTGTGAACCCGCGAGGATGTCATAAACTAGTCGAGTGAATCAGTGCTTTATGATTCACAGCTTGGTGGAGGCAGGTTGTAATTTCTCACTAGAAATAGTTGGGCCTTGGCTGAGGGAGAGCTGGGGAGGACCAAGTGCACTTTGATCATGCAGATCTGTGGCTAATTTGTTTGACAGATGATAAAACCAGTGCAAAGGGGATAGGGAGTGGCAACACACTGATAACCTTTGATAGATCTGCTCATTGCTTTTCATTTGACTTCCACCTCTATAAAAAGAGTAATACTTAAGCTCCGACTATGAAAGCGATCACACTCAGATAACAAGGGAGATATCTACATTCATTTAGGCAGTAACACTGCCTTTACTAAGAAGCCAGTACTTGCAGTATATTATTGTAAATCAATATATCTCAACATATTTAGAGGACAGTGAAAACCATTGATCACCGTTATACTGTACTTGCATGCATATAGGCCTTAGGCCAAAATATTTGTTTCATGGAAACACTACTCTTTTCTATGAGTTAGCCTGTAACATTTTTATAAGCAGAGGGTCAACTAACTTCCTCTTTTGTCCTATTCTTTCTTTACCCACAAGAACAGAAACGGTTCCTCTTATGCTTTAAAACGGTGTGTGCCAAAGCGGAAGTGAGTTTATATCGCATTCTAATTTTGAAAATGACCTTACTCAGCCCTTCTGCATTGTTCCAGGACCAGGTTAACCACCTGTTTGTAATACCGATAGTGCTCCACTTCTGGCCTGGATCCAGTCGAATTCGAGGAAAGTGTGGGGAAGAGGAGGATTGTGTAATGTTTTTTTTTGTGGGTTGACATGTTTCATGGACGGTTTCCAATGTGGGTACAGCATGCTGTGTGTGTGTGGGCTGTGGCTGGCTGTAGGGAACACCCTCAGTATCAACAGGGGCCCCTGTGAACACTGCAACAGACACACTGGCCATCAGAAACCGTTCAAATGTCTTATGTCATTTAGTGACTTTGCGAACTCTGCCAGCTCTTGCAAAACCAACATTCCTGCTTCTGTTGTTCATTTTTGGCAGCTGGCTTGGGTTGTCAATGAAATCAGACATTTCGCTAGAGTAAAGGGGAAAAAGAGGAGATTCTGCAAAAGCTCCAAACATTAAGACAGGGAATTCACTTCCAAGAACAAAAAAAAAAAAGAGAGTCATGCAATTGGCTAGGGTAGAATGCATTAAGCCTCTGGCAAAGACGTTGGCAAGCCACCCTGGATAAAAGGACACCTCTCCTCCCTAAAACTAGTGCTCCAGGAACCGTGTCAAACCGCTGACCCCAAATCCTCTGCAATATATTATGGGGAACAAATAAGCCAGGAGACCACAGTGATTTATATCAGGCGTGCCATGTCCCGCCAGTGCTCCCTGAGTTCATTCATCTTTTGCAAACGATACATGGCCGTATTTCCCACTCATTTCCCCTGCAAGGAAAGGAAAAGTGCTGTGAAGGCCAAGACACACCACAAGACGCGCACAAGCTATGCCTGAGTATTCAGCCGGATACCAATCATAAAACCAAACACTTCAGACGAGACAACATGAACAATATGTTCAGAACTTGCCCACTGTACATTTGACAGCTTGGATATGTGGTTGATTGAAACCAAGGGCTTTGATTTCTTTCATATTGTTGCAGTTCTAAAGGGATAGTGGCCAGACCGTCGATCGTAAGGCAATAAATCAGAAATCATCAGAATAACATGCACACATCCAGTCCAATCATCTAATAAAACATTTTTTTTTTTTTATTTATACAGGTTTTTCTCATTGAGATAACATCTCTTTTTCAAGAGAGACCTGGTCCAACAGCAGCAGGGGGGGAGCAAAGTTTCAGACTAAACAACTTACATACACTAACGCAACATTGAACCAAACTATAGGCACACACACAGTACAACAATTACATATTACGTAACAAAGGACTCCAGTACCTTTGACAGTACAGACTATTTTGATATGGGTCGATAATTGTCAAGTAGCGAAGGATCTCCACCTTTCAGGAGAGGCAGTTCAAAAACAGATTTCCATAACTTCGGGATTTCCTTAATGTCAAGCGTGAGGTTAAAAGTACATGTTAAGGGGGAGCAATCATGTCAGCAGCTAGGTGTAGGAGGCGGGGGTCTAGTTCATCAGGGCCAGGGGATTTCTTTCTATCAATTTCTTTCAGGGCTTTATGCACTTCTGAAACGGAGAAGGATGAGAAGGAGAACCTGGCGAAGGAGTGCACAGGGGTGTCAGGTAAATTCACAGGGGGCTCATTTATACCTTCAACCTTTTCAAATAAACTGCCTGCATCTAGAATATGCTGATTTAAGGCTTTCAGAATGGAGGTTATCTCAGTTACAATCTGTGTCTCTACCAACAATTGTTTGGGAAGCTGTGTATCTTTTTTTGCACTCCAAACCTTTCACTACTCTGCCAAAATTTGGAGGGATTATTTAAATTATCCGAAGTAGATTTAAGGTAGTGGTATGCTTTCAGTTTTTGGTCATTGCCACACCCATATGTCAAAGACATTCAAAAGCCATCCAATCATCCTCTTGGTGTAGCCCACATAGCATTTCGTTCCCTTATGATTTTAGTAAATTCATCAGTAAACCAAGGGTCTTTCTGCACTTAATCCTGAATTTTTTAAAAGTTGCATGCCTATTGCATACATCCTGGAATGCGTTGTGGAAGTAAGATAAGGCTAGTTCAACATCAGGGACTAATTCAACTCTATTCCATTCCATACTAGATACATCATGTAAAAAGCCTTGAATATCAAACTGCTTCTAGTTTCTTTTCGTAATGACACGTGGAGATCGCTTAGGAGTTTTACCATATCTCACATAGGAAATAGCACAGTGATCACTAATGTCATTTGCAAAAAATACCAGAAGCATTAAAACGATGAGGAGTATTGGTTAAGATCAAATCAATCAAAGAGGATACTTTATAATCAACCTAGTTACACTGTTGACAATCTGGGTGAGATTATAGGTATTCCATAGAATTTAGAGATGATCAGAGCTAGATGATAACCAATCCTGATTCAGATCACTCATCAGGACAAACTCAGAATTGACATGCTGTAATAACAATTCGGAAAAAATACAATCCAGAGAGCCAGCAGTAGCAGATGGAGGTCTATAGACAACAAGATACAACAATATCTAAAGATGAGCCGAGGTTTAGGTTCAAAGACAGATATTCAAATTGCTTAGGTTTAGTAACAGAAGTCAGAACGACCGCCGAGAAATTGTCTTTTACGTATACAGCAACATCACCACCCGTAGATTTATGATCTGTATGAAAAACATTGTAACCATTTATGCCAATACTTTTGTCTGAAAAAGATTTTTGGAGCCAGGACTCAGAAAGCATAAATACGTCAGGGTCGTCAGTTTCTATCCATATATTCACAAAATCAAGCTTCAGTAGAAGACTTCTTACATTCATATGCAGAAACTTCAGGCCACTCTGACTACTTAATTCGGCAGGGGTAAAAATGTCAGGACCTGGTTTAGATTGTACATTTCCAGACAGTAGAAGCAGCAAGATAATGGCAAGCCTAGATCGGGGGTTTTTACAGACGGGACTTGAACGACAATCCATAGTCACCAGTCTTTAACGCCACATATTTCAGGAGATGTGTGAAGTCCAGAGACATGGTTAAGCACCAAGAGAACAGTCCTGACATGTAAGCGCAAGAGTCAGATTTCTCCCATGTTGTTTGGGAGAAATGTGCATAGTTCTCACGTGCATTTACGGAGCAAGAGGGTGGTTTCTCCCGAAACACGAAGGAGAAACAGTCATGTATTTCCTCATTCACAGAGCAACGGGCTCTAAAAGTATTGCCAACATTGTAAAAGCCAAGGGCAGACAACAGCAAAATGAGCGACAGTAGCATGTTTGTTTATTGCCCTATCAATTACCATGGGAGAAAACTTTGTATGTCCCTAGCACTGTGTTAACAGAACAATCTAAGATACGTAGCCAACGCAACGCTAAACCCGCATTAAATGAGCTACGACTTCAAATGAAAAACGTTCCTAAATAATAATACAAAACACAGCAAGAATCACTAATCAAATAGTCCAACAGCAGATCAGTAAACAAGTCTGCGATGTATGCGTATGATGTAGACGAGCAAAGCTCCGGGGGGAGAGAGGGAGGGAGAGTGGCGAGGGCACCTGTAGCAGACTGGGAGAGACAGACCAGAGCAGGCGGGGAGCAGTGCAGCAGGTAACAGGAGGCGGCCGAAGAGAGGCCCTCAACTAGGCAGACATCCAGGGCGACAATAGATTATAAAATAACCGTTGGGCAGAAAACAAAACCATGAAGGTGATATAATCGCTAACCAGAACGGTAATAAAAATGGCTTAAATCCAGACCAGAAAGGACAGTCATGTAAAAGCAGGAAGCAAAATGTTTGGTGATCAGATCCAGTGTGATGCTGTGTTCACACTGCCCACAGAATGAGGTGGAAAAAAAGACATGTACACTTGCATTCACACTAAATCTATATAGCCTGTCTAAAAACAGTTAGAGGAACAGGTGCAGATAGGTAAGTCTTCACATACTGTACTCCTAACCTAAGTTTGCTCAGAGCAACACAAAAGGAATTCTATGGAGGAAATAGTACCACTTTTTGCAAACAGAGCCATGCTATATTGAAACATTAAGAACAACAGGCCTATACCTCGACCCTCTCTATTATGTTAACCAAACGTAGAACACATGAAACCATTATCTAAAGACTAACTGCACAACAAAGAGCTGGACCTTTCAGATGCTTCAAAAAAACACTAGATCCCTGCGGTTTCAGATGCTTCAAGAAACACTAGATCCCTGCGGTTTCAGATGCTTCAAGAAACACTAAATTCCTGCGGTTTCAGACACTAAAAAAAAATAACTAGATCCCTTCGGAGACTCAGTCAAGGTGGTTCTGAGGGGTTTTACCAATAAACTTGTTAATTTCAAAAAGGGTCTGCAGAGAACAGATAAATCCACATTGACTCTGTTCAGCGAGATCAAAAGTAAAATTCATACAGTAGCTGCCAAAGATGATTTGATATGAAGAGAAAAAATATATATCTTTTGTGTATGATTTGGCTTTCTAGACATGTTTTATTAGAATTACTGTTTGTGTAGATTTCTGCACATTATCCGCAGACTATTCTTATCCCCCATTTCTCTGTTCAACATAATGACAACACATTTCTCAGTGTCTCATATTTTCAGAATTTTGAGCAACCAGGACAGAGGAGGAAGTGTGAAGCAAGGGTTATTTTGAAGCTTGATTCTGTTTAAATGACTTCCAGACTGCATCCTCATGGGGGCAGGGACTGGCTCCAGCTCACACCTGTTACTGCCCTCCTCTGTCCAGTCCCTCGCACTGCACCACTATCACTGACATCTTCACATTTTTTTGCTAAATAAAATGCATAATGAATGAACCTGACAAAGTCATTACTACCACCCACATTTATAAATATATCTTATCTATTGTATATAATTTGCATCTAATCTATAAAGGCAAACCAATGTATGGTGGTCTTAAACAAATATAAATATACACTGAGTATACAAAACATTAAGAACACCTGCTCTTTCTTGACAGACTGACCAGGTAAATTCTGGTGAAAGCTATGATCCCATATTGATGTGACTTGTTAAATCCACTTCCATCAGTGTAGATGAAAGGGAGGAGACAGGTTAAAGAAGGATTTTTTAAGCCTTAAGACATGGATTGTGTATGTGTGCCATTCAGAGGGTGAATGGGCAAGACAAAATATTTAAGTGCCTTTGAACAGGGTATGGTAGTAGGTGCCAGGGGCACTGGTTTGTGTCAAGAAGTGCAACACTGCTGGGTTTTTCACTCAACAGTTTTTGTGTGTATCAAGAATGGTCCACCACCCAAAAGACATCCAGCCAAATTGACACAACTGTGGAATGCTTTGACACCTTGTACAGTACGCCCCGACGAATTGAGGCTGTTCTGAGGGCAAAAGGGGGGTAGCAATTCAATATTAGGAAGGCGTTCCTAATATTTGGTATACTCAGTGTATAAGTAGCCTTGTTGCACAAGCCTTGGCTTGGAACAGCCGGAAGGGCTCATTAGGGGAAGGATGCTATTTCTTGTTTCTGTAGCGTAAGGCAGCTTCATGTGTACCGCTTGGACAGGACACTAGTCTTTTGCCGGGCCTATTCAGAGTGGGACTACAGTATATACACTATATATACATTAGAATGTGGACACCCCTTCAAATTAGTGGTTTCGGCTAGCTCAGCCACACCCGTTGCTGACAGGGGTATAAAATCGAGCACAAAGACATGCAATCTCGATAGATACATTTGCAGTAAAATGGCCTTACTGAAGTGATCAGTGACTTTCAATGTGGCACCGTCATAGGACGCCACCTTTCCAACAAGTCAGTTCATCCAATTTCTTCCCTACTAGAGCTGCCCCGGTCAACTCTAAGTGCTGTTATTGTGAAGTGGAAATGTCTAGGAGCAACAACGGCTCAGCCGCAAAGTGGTAGGCCACACAATCTCACAGAACGGGACCGCCGAGTACTGAAGCGCACTAAAATAATTGTCTGTCCTCAGTTGTAACACTCACTACCGAGTTCCAAACTGCCTCTGTAAGCAACGTCAGGACAATAACTGTTCGTCGTGAGCGTCATGAAATTGGTTTCCATAGCGGAGCAGCCGCACAAAAGCCTAAGTTCACAACGCCAAGTGTCGGCTGGAGTGGTGTAAAGCTTGCCGCCTTTGGACTCTGGAGCAGTAGAAACATGTTCTCTGGAGTGATTAAATCGCACTTCACCATCTGGCAGTCTGACGGAAGATTATGGGTTTTGCGGATGCCAGGAGAACGCTACCTTCCCCAATGCCTAGCACCAACTGTACAGTTGGGTGGAGGAGGAATAATGGTTCAGGCCCCTTAGTTCCAGTAAAAGGAAATATTAACGCTACAGCATACAGTGACATTCTAGGCGATTCTGTGCTTCCAACTTTTTCCTGTTTTTGCCCCTGTGCACAAAGCGAGGTCCATACAGAAATGGTTTGTCGAGATCGGTGTGGAAGAACTTGACTGGCCTACACAGAGCCCTGACCTCAACCCCATCGAACACTTTTGGGATGAATTGGAACGCCGACTGTGAGCCAGGCCTAATCGCCCAAAATCAGTGCCCGACCTCACTAATGCTTGTGGCTGAATGGAAGCAAATCCCCGCTGCAATGTTCCAACATCTAGTGTAAAGCCTTCCCAGAAGAGTGGAAGCTGTTATAGCAGCAAAGGGGGGACTAACTCCATATTAATGTCCATAATTTTGGAATGAGATGTTCGATGAGCAGTGTATATTCATACAGTAACAATTGTTTATCCATTGATGTTGAGTGTTCTAGAATGAACCAGTTGTCCTACACATTCTAGGGGCATTTGCTGTTACTTACAACACACCCGATGAATACACACTTACAATCAATCCATGATGAGTTCAACACACTACATGCAGACAGATGGTTTGGTTGGGTCAGATTTAATTTGACCGAAAGACTATAGCGAGAAGAAAATATGCATGCAAGTGTCAAAAGATCTGTGTATAAATTACAAACAACAAAGGAGCCGGGGCTCTGAAGAATGCTCCCAAATGACTCCAGCCTGTCTCTGTAAAGCAGAACCATTTGTATGGATAGAGTTTCTCACAGTAAACCTAAGCCCAAAAGGCACAGAGCACATTTCTCAAATGAATCCATAAATCCATTTCTAAGTCATGGGGGCTTTGAAGTCATTTCTATGGCTTTGAATGAAAGCAGTCAAACTGGGCCGACTAACTAGCTTTGGAATTTGTCTATTAAGTGAACTCACTAGCAGCTCATTATGCACTTTTACCCCTACCCACATGTACATACTGTATTATCTCAATTACCTCAACTACTTCGTACCACTGAGCGTTGACTCGGTACTGGTATTCCTTGCATATTAGCCTCGTTATTGTTTAAATTGTGTTACTATTTCCTTTTTTATTTAGCAAATATTTATCTTACTTTTTAACTCTGCGTTGTTGGGGATGTCTACAGTAAGCATTTTACTGTAAAGTTGGTGCATGTGACCAGCATGTGACCAATAAAATTTGATTTGATCCCCAGTAGAGAAAAAAATGTACATTTTCTCGAGACAACTCAGTGAATATTGTAGAGACAGGTTATTCGATATGTAATACTTACAGAGGCTCTGTCTTAATTTAAAAAACCTATTCCCCACTCTCCTTAAGATTCAGCGAATCTTGAATTGGACTGACATTTACTGTTTGTACAGTTACATGTCACAGTCATTCAGTAAATGGTAACATAGCTGACACCATCACTTCAGACTATAGTTCCTTTCAGGTGTACCTCTCAGCTTTAACTGTCACCCACAGTGCAGCACAGTTCAAGAAGATATCCCTGCTTCCAGTGGCGGTTATGAGGGGGGGGGGGGGGGGGGGGCAGTGCCCCTGTGACAACAATTTTGGACCCCCTTGTGGCCCCCCTAAATGTGGAGTATGAACTAGTTTTTACATAACAAATTTTTGCTATCGTTCTTTTTTTACATCCGTTATTAGACAGTGGCAACGATAATGATTATGAACATGGTCTTTTGCCTGCTAATGCCTGCAATGCATTGAAGAAAACGATGACAACAATAACGTCTAATGTAACTGGCCCCTCTAACATTACAACTGGCCCCAGCTAAGAACCCCCCCCCCAGTTGAAATGGTCTAGAACCACCACTGCCTGCTTCACCAACTCATCCTCTACAGTCGTGGCCAAAAGTTTTGAGAATGCCATGGACCCAAAATATTGATGGTTTGTTCCCCGAGCCACTTAGTTATCACTTTTGCCTTATGGCAAGGTGCTCCATCAGGCTGGAAAAGGCATTGTTCATCACCAAACTGTTCCTGGATGTTTGGGAGAAGTTGCTCTTGGGGGATCTGTTGGTACCATTCGTTATTCATTGCTGTGTTCTTAGGCAAAATTGTGAGTGAACCCACTCCCTTGGCTGCGAAGCAACCCCACACATGAATGGTCTCAGGATGCTTTAATGTTAGCATGACACAGGAGTGATGGTAGCGCTCACCTTGTGTTCTCAGGACAAGCTTTTTTACGGATGCCCCAAACAATCGGAAAGGGGATTTATCAGAGAAAATGACTTTACCCCAGTCCTCAGCAGTCCAATCCCTGTACCTTTTGCAGAATATCAGTCTGTCCCTGATGTCTTTCCTGGAGAGAAGTGGCTTCTTTGCTGCCCTTCTTGACACCAGGCCATCCTCCAAAAGTCTTCACCTCACTGTGCATGCAGATGCACTCACACCTGCCTGCTGCCATTCCTGAGCAAGCTCTGTACTGGTGGTGCCCCAATCCCACAGCTAAATCAACTTTAGGAGATGGTCCTGGCGCTTGCTGGACTTTCTTGGGCGCCCTGAAGTCTTCTTCACAACAATTGAACTGCTCTCCTTGAAGTTCTTGATGATATGATAAATTGTTGATTTTGGTGCAATCTTACTGGCAGCAATATCCTTGCCTGTGAAGCCCTTTTTGTGCAAAGCAAATGATGACCGCACGTCTTTCCTTGCAGGTAACCATGGTTGACAGAGGAAGAACAATGATTCCAAGCACCATCCTCCTTTTGAAGCTTCCAGTCTGTTATTCGAACTCAATCAGCATGACAGACTGATCTCCAGCCTTGTCCTTGTCAACACTCACACCTGTGTTAACGAGAGAATCACTGACATGTCAGCTGGTCCTTTTGTGGCAGGGCTGAATTGCAGTGGAAATGTTTTGGGGGGGATTCAGTTCATTTGCATGGCAAAGAGGGCTTTGCAATTAATTGCAATTCATCTGATCACTCTTCATAACATTCTGGAGTATATGCAAATTGCCATTATACAAACTGAGGCAGCATACTTTGTGAAAATGTATATTCGTGTCATTCTCAAAACTTTTGGCCACGACTGTACTGCCCTACTTCGACCATCCTCAACCTTCTGTGCGTGATACCAAACTAGTCATTCGGAATTCAGCATCTCAGACCATCTCTTCACCCTAATAGCAATGGGCACGGTTTCCTCCACCGTTTTCACTTGTTTTATTCCCTTTTTCAGTCCAGTGGCTCATTTGGAATGCAGCGACTTCTGCTTTTTTTTTCTGCTTCTGCTTTTTCATCCACACTCTGCATTATTCACCGTTTCCAAGAAACTCTACGCACCCTGGAGGACTATGCCTTCCTCTCCCATTTCCATATTCGTCCATCAGGAATCTACACTACACTGTGTTAGGGTTTCGAAATCTCACTTGGAGAATACAAATTTGGCTGTGGATGCGAGCCCCTCGCAGCCAGAGAGACAGCTGGAGACTGATTTAACATGCGACTGGAGGGACCCGGTCAGCGGTGTGGCAGCCAAGGACAGGCTCTGTGTTTGTTGGTCTACTGGTGGGGCCTAATCACCCACTGACCAGCCAGTCAGCTGTCTTTCTGTCTGTCTGGAGAGGCCAGAGTGATGCATTCACACATGTGTAGGAGTGAGGAGCGAATACCAAGTAAGATTTCTCATAACACCCAATTTCTTAAGTCAGAGGAATGATGGGGAGCTTCATCATGAACATAACATTAAGTAGCAACTTGTTGTCAGAGCCAAGGTCCAACAATGTCCAGCATACCTGGAGCAATTGGGGTTAAGTGCCTTGCTCAAGGGCACAATGGCAGATTTTTCTACCTTGTCGGCTCCGGGACTTGAACCAGTTACCTTTCAGTTGCTGGCACAACGCTATAATCCTGAGGTTACCGTAAGACCTGGCTGTCTCCAGCTATGCCAAAACTCACATTTAACTAGAAGCAGAGGTGAACTAGACAAGATCTGAATATCTCACATATTGTTCAATGCAAATATTTGGCTGATTAGAAACAAAAACATAGGCTGTATATACACTGAGTATACCAAACATTTTGAACACCTTCCTAATACTGAGTTGTACCACCCCTTTGCCCTCAGAACAGCCTCAATTTGTCGGGGCATGGAGTCGAAAGCGTTTCACAGTCGAAAGCGTTTCACAGTGATGCTGGCCCATGTCGACTCCAATGCTTCCCACAGTTGTGTCAAGTTGGCTCCTTCTACCATACCCCATTCAAAGGATCTTAAATCTTGTCTTGCCCATTCACCCTCTGAACGGTACATACACAATCCATGTCTCAATTGTCTCAAAGCTTAAACATCTTTCTTTAACCCTGTCTTCTCCCCTTTATCTACACTGAATGAAGTGGATTTAACAGGTGACATCAATAAGGGATCATAGCTTTCACCTGGTAAGTCTGTCATGGAAAGAGTAGGTGTTCCTAATGTTTGTACACTCAGTGTACAGTATATCAGGGGTAAACAACTCAGGCCCTCAAGATCCTCAGTCCAGCTGTTTTTAACCTCGTTGGATCCTAACTGATAAAAGGCCAGGATGAAAAAGGAGCAGCATACAGCACATCGACCCTCAAAGACTGGAGCTGTGTAGTATTATGACTAACCATGCATATGTCTGTGCATCAGCGGATGGTGGGTAGATCAATACTCACAGGAGCCCACGTCTCCTTGCAGCTGTAAGATCTGCGGTATGGCCACGGTGAGGACCACAGCGTCAAACTGCTCCGTGGCCGTGCCCTTCCGACACACCTCCCAGCTCGCACCATTCTGGTAGATGTGGGTGACTTGGTGGTTAAAGAACACCTCTGCCTCTACCTGGGTGCAGAGATGCAGAGTCGGCATTGTTGCAGTGAAATAGAGGGACGGACGGAGGAAGAGAAGGAGAGAAAGAGAGGCGGTGAGGAAAAATCCAGAGACGATGTCAAATACAGAGAACCTTTTTGATTGTGCATCACTGGGGAAATGATTCAAACGTTGTGGTTAATGATACACACAGCCTGGAGATGGTTACACACACACGCACGCTCTTCCGCACATGGCGGTGGCAAGCGACGAGTAGAACAGTATGTTACCTCACCACAAACAGTAATCAAATGATGCACAATGAGGAGGAAACACAGAATGAGATAGTAAATTAGAGCAAGGATGCACAGCTCTTCTCTCCGAGAACCCGGAATTGTACATTCCAGAATTAGACTACAGAATCTCTTTAGAGATGAAGAACCAGGTTAGGCGCACCATAGATGTCCAGAATTTGTTTTTAAATGGAGCCCTTAACCTCTTTTTAGTGGACTAGAAATAAAATAGCTGGTGTTGCATGAGGGTTGTGATTTGATCTGCTAACACTGTACTATTAGGTTTTGTAGGCGTCAATTCCTGTGAATGTTTTCTAAAAGGCCTGTACTGGGTAATACTGTAGATATCCCCCTCCTTTATCGGTTGATAGTAGAGGTCGACTGATTACCATTTTTCAACGCCGATACTGATACCGATTATTGGAGGACCAAAAACATCCGATACCGATTAAATCGGCAGATTTTAAAATGTTTATTTATTTATTTACTGGTAATAATGACAATTACAACAATACTGAATGAACACTTTTATTTTAACGTAATATAATACATCAATCAAATCAATTTAGCCTCAAATAAATAATGAAACATGTTCAATTTGGTTTAAATAACGCAAAAACAAAGTGTTGGAGATGAAAGTAAAAGTGCAATATGTACCATGTAAAAAAGCTAACGTTTAAGTTCCTTGCTCAGAACATGAGAACCTATGAAAGCTGGTGGTTCCTTTTAACACGAGTCTTCAATATTCCCATGTAAGAAGTTTTAGGTTGAGGTTATTATAGGAATTATAGGACTATTTCTCTCTATACCATTTGTATTTCATATACCTTTGACTATTGGATGTTCTTATAGGCACTTTAGTACTGCCAGTGTAACAGTATAGCTTCCGTCCCTCTCCTCGCCCTCCTGGGCTCAAACCAGGAACACATCGACAACAGCCACCCTCGAAGCATCGTTACCCATCACACCACAAAAGCCGTGGCCCTTGCAGAGCAAGGGGAACAACTACTCCAAGTCTCAGAGCGAGTGACGTTTGAAACGCTATTAGCGCACACCCCGCTAACTAGCTAGCCATTTCACATCGGTTACACCAGCCTAATCTCGGGAGTTGATAGGCTTGAAGTCATAAACAGCTCAATGCTTGAAGCACGAAAGTGCTGTTTGAATGAATGCTTACGAGCCTGCTGCTGCCTACCAACACTCAGTCAGACTGCTCTATCAAATATCAAATCATAGACTTAATTATAACATAATAACACACAGAAATATGAGCCTTTGGTCATTAATATGGTCGAATCCAGAAATTATAATTTCAAAAACAAAATGTTTATTCTTTCAGTGAAATACGGAACCGTTCCGTATTTTATCTAACGGGTGGCAACCCTAAGTCTAAATATTGCTGTTACATTGTACAACCTTCAATGTTATGTCATAATTATGTACAATTCTGGCAAATTAATTACGGTCTTTGTTAGGAATAAATGGACTTCACACAGTTCGCAAAGAGCCAGGCGGCCCAAACTGCTGCATATACCCTGACTGCTTGCACGGAACGCAAGAGAAGTGACACAATTTCCCTAGTTATAAGAAATTCATGTTAGCAGGCAATATTAACTAAATATGCAGGTTAAAAATATATACTTGTGTATTGATTTTAAAGAAAGGCATTGATGTTTATGGTTAGGTACACATTGGTGCAACGACAGTGCTTTTTTGCGAATGCTCTTGTTAAATCACCCGTTTTGCAAAGTAGGCTGTGATTTGATGAGATATTAACAGGCACCGCATCGATTATATGCAACGCAGGACACGCTAGATAAACTAATAATATCATCAACCATGTGTAGTTAACTAGTGACTGTGTTAAGATTGATTGCTTTTTATAAGGTAAGTTTAATGCTAGCTAGCAACTTACCTTGGCTTCTTGCTGCCCTCGCATAACAGGTAATCAGCCTGCCACGCAGGCTCCTCGTGGAGTGCAATGTAAGGCAGGTGGTTAGAGCGTTGGACTAGTAACCGGAAGGTTGCAAAAACGAATCCCCGAGCTGACAAGGTAAAAATCTGTCGGTCTGCCCCTGAACAAGGCAGTTAACCCACCGTTCCTAGGCCGTCATTCATAATGAGAATGTGTTCTTAACTGACTTGCCTAGTTAAATAAAGGTGTAAAAAAATTATTATAATAATCGGCCACAATCGGTGTCCAAAAATACCGATTACCGATTATTATGAAAACTTGAAATCGGCCCTAATTAAATCGGCCATTCCTCTAGTTCTGTTGGGCTGCTAACGACGTGCAACCTTTGACCTCGTATGAAATTCCATGACTTTAACCTAGTATGACATTCTGATATCTTATACTCAATAGACAACGACACAAGCAAATCACATCTCCAACAAGGTCCTTGTCAAAGATATTTGAGATAGACATGAAATGTGTGATCTTCAGATACAAGGTAAAAAGGGTAGGAGACAGGGCTACCTGAATGCTTGAGGAAATGTTTGACGATGGTGGACACTCCTGTTGGAGTGACGTAGTTTTTATGGCCTCAATCCATCACCTCGCCTTCCACTGAGGACAATAGGGGCTTCAGAACACCATGGACCAGCAGCTCTTCATAGAAACTGAAACACAATGTGATGATGATGAGAGCCATCTTGGAACCCAAAGAATAACTTGCTCAAAGTTGACAGAACAAACAGACATCAATGGATTGACATTTGTTGAGTCCACTTACAAATATCTTTGGTAAAATATGTCCACATTTGATTATGCTAGTAACATATTGGCATAATTAGTCTGGTGGCCAACCTTCAAAAAGGTATTTCGTTTGAGATACCCTTACCCGAGGCACAACAAAACACAACCATGTTTTTTCACATCTTTTAATGTCTCCCATATACAGTACCAGTCAAAAGTTGGGAAACACCTACTCATTCCAGGGTTTTCCTATATTTCTACATTTATTACAATATATTTCCATTTTCTACATTAAAGAATAATAGTGAAGGCATCAATACTACGAAATAAAACATATGGAATCATGTACAGTTGAAGTTGGAAGTTTATGTACACTTAGGTTGGAGTCATTAAAACTCTCCACAAATTTCTAGTTAACAAACTATACTTTTGGCAAGTCGGTTAGGACATCTACTTTATGCATGACAAGTAATTTTTCCAACAATTATTTACAGACAGATTATTTCACTTATAATTCACTGTATCACAATACCAGTGGGTCAGAAGTGTACATACACTAAGTTGACTGTGCCTTTAAACAGCTTGGAAAATTCCAGAAAATGATGATATGGCTTTAGAAGCTTCTGATAGGCTAATTGACATCATTTGAGTCAATTGGAGGTGTACCTGTGGATGTATTTCAAGGACTACGTTCAAACTCAGTGCTTCTTTGCTTGACATCATGGGAAAATCAAAAGAAATCAGCCAAGACCTCAGAAAAAAAATTGTAGACCTCCACAAGTCTGGTTCATCCTTCGGAGCAATTTCCGAACGCCTGAAGGTACCACGTTTATCTGTACAAGCAATAGTACGCAAGTATAAACACCATGGGACCACACAGCCGTCATACCGCTCAGGAAGGAAACACGTTCTGTCGCCTAGAGATGAACGTACTTTGGTGTGAAAAGTGCAAATCAATCCCAGAACAACCGCAAAGGACCTTGTGAAGATGCTGGAGGAAACAAAAGTATCTATTTTCACAGTAAAACAGGTCCTATATTGACATAACCTGAAAGGCAGCTCAGCAAGGAAGAAGTCACTGCTCCAAAACCGGCATATAAAAGCCAGACTACGGTTTGCAACTGCACATGGGGACAAAGATCGTACTTTTTGGAGAAATGTCCTCTGGTCTTATGAAACAAAAATAGAACTGTTTGGCCATAATGATCATCGTTATGATTGGAGGAAAAAGAGGGACGCTTGCAAGCCGAAGAACACCATCCCAACCGTGAAGCACGGGGGTGGCAGCATCATGTTGTGGGGTACTTTGCTGCAGGAGCGACTGGTTCACTTAACAAAATAGATGGCATCATGAGGGAGGACAATTATGTGGATATATTGAAGCAACATCAAGACATCAGTCAGGAAGTTAAAGCTTAGTCGCAAATTGGTATTCCAAATGGACAATGACCCCAAGCATACATGTAGCAAAATGGCTTAAGGACAACAAAGTCAAGGTATTGGAGTGGCCATCACAAAGCCCTGACCTCAATCATATACAACATTTGTGGGCAGAACTGAAAAAGTGTGTGCGAGCAAGGAGGCCTACAAACCTGACTCGGTTACACCAGGTCTGTCAGGGGGAATGGACCATAATTCACCCAACTTATTGTGTGAAGCTTGTGGAAGGCTACCTGAAACTTTTGACCTAAGTTAAAAAATTTAATTTAATTCTTAAAATAAAGTGGTGATCCTAACAGACCTATGACGGGGAATTTTTATGTCAGGAATTGTAAAAAACTGAGTTTAAATGTATTTGGCTAAGGTGTATGTAAACTTCCGACTTCAACTGTATATATTGTGTCTTGCCCATTCACCCTCTGAATGGCACACATACTCAATCCTTGTCTCAATTGTCTCAAGGCTTTAAAATTATTCTATTCCTGTCTCCTCCCTCTTACACTGATTGAAGTGAATTTAACAAGTGACATCAATAAGGGATCATTACCTTTCACCTGGTCAGTCTGTCATGGAAGTAGCAGGTGTTCATAATGTTTTGAACAATCAGTGTATGCATAAACATTGAAGTGATAATAACTCAAACTAGATGGTAACTGTACATGAAGTAAAGTTGTGGGGCTTGCTTTAGCTCTTCAAAAGTATTTTTGTGGTAGTGGAAGAAATGTTACGCCCTGACCTTAGAGATTTTGGTTTGGTCAGTGTGTGATTTGAGTGGACATTCTATGTTTTTGTATTTCTTTGTTTTGGCCAGGTATGGTTCTCAATCAGGGACAGCTGTCTATCGTTGTCTCTGATTGGGAACCATACTTAAGTAGCCCTTTTCTTTGTTAACTTTGTTTGTGGCACTAATGCCCTGTAAGCTTCACAGTTGTTTTTCGTTTGTTGGCGACATTTTGAAATAAAAAGGAAAAGGTACGCTCACCATGCTGCACCTTGGTCTTCTTCCAGCAACGGCTGTGACAAGAAGTGTAAAAAGTCTAACTGTACTACTTAAAGCAAATTAGTTATATTGAACAAAAATATAAACACAACACGTAAAGTGTTGGTCCCATGTTTCATGAGCTGAAATAAAATATCTAATTTTTTCCCCATATGAACAAAAAACTTATTTCTCTCAAATTGTGCACAAATTTGTTTACATCCCTGTTAGTGAGAATTTCTCCTTCGTCAAGATAATCCATCCACCGGACAGGTGTGGCATGTCAAGAAGCTGATTAAACAGTGTGGTAGTTTTGTCAAACACACAATGCCACAGATGTCTCAAGTTTTGAGGGAGCGGCCAATTAGCATGCTGACTGCAGCAATGTCCACCAGAGAATGTTGCCAAAGAATTGAACGTCTCTACCATAAGCCGCCTTCAACGTTGTTTTAGAGAATTTGGCAGTACATCCAACTGGCCTCACAACAGCAGACCACGTGTAACCATTTCGCTACACCACAAGCTTTCTCTACACTTGCAATAACATCTGCTAACCATGTGTATGTGAACAGTAAAATTTGATTTGAACCATGCTAGCCCAGGACCTGCGGGATCATCTGAGATCAGCCACCTAGACAGCTGATGAAACTGTGGGTTTGCACAACTAACAAATTTCTGCACAAACTGTCAGAAACCGTCTCAGGTAAGCTCATCTGCGTGCACGTCATCCTCACCGGGGTCTTGACCTGACTGAAATTCGGCGTCATAATGACTTTAGACGGCAAATGCTCACCATCGATGGCCACTGGCAGGCTGGAGAAGTGTGCTTTTCACGGATGAATCCTGGTTTCAACTGTAGCAGGCATATGGCAGACAGTGTGTGAATGGCGTCGTATGGGCGAGCAGTTTACTGACTTTAAAGTTGTGAACAAAGTGCCCCATAGTCGCAGTGGGGTTATGGTATGGGCAGGCATAAGCTACGGAGAACGAAAACAATTGCATTTTAACGATGGCAAGTTAAATGCACAGAGATACCATGACGAGATCCTGATGCCCATTGTCGTGCCATTCACAACAACTATAATAACAGAGCACAGAAGACGATGAGACATTGTTAAAGTTTTAAATAAACACTTTTTTTCACAACGTATTTGGACCAGTAGGATGTTCATGAAGTCCTCTCTGGGCTGGAGGATCAGTGGGAAGAGGTACCCACAGGCCAGAAAGGGGGAACCCCTTCCCTCTGAGCACCTCAGCCCCCAAATCAAATTGAACATTTAATTTGTTCCCTGATTTCATTTAGGTTTCCATATTTTTTTTCCTCTCTCAGAATATAACTTTTTCAATTTAAAAAAAAAACTACACAATTGGACATGCTAAGTCCACAACAATGCTTAAACCACATCAGGAGATCACTTTTGAGTTTTATTTTTGGGAATTGTTACCCTTTAATGCAGGTGAACACCAGCAAGAGACCATTGTTGTTTGGTTAGCAATGTTTCTGTAGCACTCATGTGATTACAGAGCTTGCAAAACAAATGGCCAGTGGATTGATGCAAATAATCCTTATATTTGTTTTATGCAGTTACTAAAACAGTTGTATCATTAGGTTAGTAGCAGATATCTTTGTTTCAATTTCAGATTTGAATAGCAGATAAGTAGAAGAAGATGTCATATGTTCCAACATTGTCTAACTTGTTGGGAAAGTGGTCAAAGTAGCTGTTTTGTGTCATAAATTGCATTGTTGCATTTAAGTGAATGGAATGTTGGAAGTGATGATGACAATGGGCCATTCAGAATGTAGAAGAAATCCCATAAAAGTGGATGAAGGACAAAAAGAAAGAAAAAAATGTATAGTTTAAAAAGTATAAAAAAATTGTATACAAGCAACTTAATCCAGACTGGTCTGCACGTTTTAAAGTTTGAACGAAGTATCTCCCTCGGGGAAAAAGCATCTACCCCTGATTTCTCCATGCTAGTACTTGGTTTGCAGTGGGGCTTGTATAAACCTACCTGTCTCCCTCTACGACAGGGGTAGGGAACCCTGATCCTGGAGTGCCACAGGCACTTTAAGTTTATTATTTAACCAACTGAACCTGGAAGACCAGGTGTGTCAAATTTAGGCAATCACTGAACTGATCAATTAACTCAGTTGGTCAGGTGTGGTGCCTAGTTGGAACAAAATCCTGCAGTACTCTAGGAAAAGGGTTGCAACAGGGTCTACGACCTGTCGGCCTTCACATCGGTTACACCAGCCTAATCTCGGGAGTTGACAGGCTTGAAGTCATAAACAGCTGCTGGCAAACGCACGAAAGTGCTGTTTGAATTAATGCTTACGAGCCTGCTGCTGCCTAAAATCGCTCAGTCAGACTGCTCTATCAAATCATAGACTTAGATATAACACACCTTAGGTCATTAATATGGTCGAATCCGGAAACTATCATCTCGAAAACAAGACGTTTATTCTTTCAGTGAAATACGGAACCGTTCCGTATTTTATCTAACGGGTGGCATCCATAAATCTAAATATTCCTGTTACATTGCACAACCTTCAATTGTATGTCATAATTACGTAAAATTCGGGCAAATTAGGCGGCCCAAACTGTTGCATATACACTGACTCTGCGTGCCATGAACGGAAGAGAAGTGACACAATTTCACCTGGTTAATATTGCCTGCTAACCTGGATTTATTTTAGCTAAATATGCAGTTTTAAAATATATATACACTTCTGTGTATTGATTTTAAGAAAGGTACACATTGGAGCAACGATACGCACCGCATCGATTACATAGGACACGGGACACGCTAGATAAACAAGTAATATAATCAACCCTGTGTAGTTAACTAATGATTATGATTGATTGTTTTTTATAAGATAAGTTTAATGCTAGCTAGCAATTTACCTTGGCTTACTGCATTCGCGTAACAGACAGGCTCCTCGTGGAGTGCAATGTAATCAGGTGGATAGAACGTTGGACTAGTTATCTGTAAGGTTGCAAGATTGAATCCCCCGAGCTGACAAGGTACACATCTGTTGTTCTGCCCCTGAACGAGGCAGTTAACCCACCGTTCCTAGGCCGTCATTGAAAATAAGAATGTGTTATAAACATTCAAACAAAACATTTACATGTGGGTTTATGGAAGTCACAGGGAGGTCAACAGCAGCAGACATAGCCTATGAATTAGGGTCAAATGTCATCATCAATATTTTGTGATTTATCCTTCTTAGGAAGTACTGAGATGTCACTGATCGGAGCAGGAAGTGTTGAAATGTATGCTAAAAAAAATCCCACATGTCACAATTTGACCCTCACTTTTTTACTGTTATCTGTGGAATAATAAGCACGCAGCCGACATTGTAACGATATAAATTAATTTGGTCAATTATAATTATGTGAAAGTCTCGTCTCAAGTAGCAAGTAGGCTACGCTTCGTATACATTTGACTTAGATACAATGTAACAACTTTGGCGGCAACTGACAAATTTACCTGCTCCTCGCGATTTGTCCCAGAAAACAATAACTTTGTTAGGGCATTTATCTTCGCAGAAGACAAGCGCATAAACTGCCTGTCAACCCTGCACCAACTATAAGAACTCGTGACATTGAGTTAAACTTAAACTATAAACAACAACTGTTGCTGGCAATACACAAATAATTTACTTTTTAAATTTCGTTGAGCGTGTTTGGTAACGCCAAATTTCACATATAGTAGGCTAAACATGAATGGCTGTTGGCCGACCAAAATGTTCCCTTGGATGCATGGAAGAAACAGTTTATTCCAGTCAAATAAACATACGACTTAGTTTCTATTACAAAATCGCACTGTCAACAGTATTGTCATTGCCACATCTACAGGACTGATTGAGTAGGCTAGAGCAGGGTGGAAAGGTTAAATCGGCATTTAATCTTTCCCAATGTTTGTTACAAGCCCAATCAGCTACAAAAGCAGTAGGGAGCCTCTGACGTTTTATCACCCTGCAGCTCCTGTGACTACTTCTTCATTTGGCCAACCAAGAACAGAGTATTGGTATTCTACACAGCAGAAGTTGTCCGGGTAAGTGTTTGCACATGGACACATTGTAGCTATCGTAAAATACATTTATGGGGATATATTCGCCACTGATACAAATGTATAGCCTACATTTTCCATATATCACATATAGGCCTGCCCTGTGATGCAATAGTTTAGACATGTACAGGTTCAGTGTCAGTGAGTACAGACCACCTTGTGGAATGTAAATGTCAACAACAGCCTACTGAAGCATAACCTACTCCTATTTTAACGCATACTGGTCTAATTAGATAGTCAGTCCACATATGGCATATTTTTGTATTGAATCTCAGCAACTAATAGAGTTTCAAGGCAAGCATAGTTTATGAATAGTGTGCAGGAAAACAAAAGATCAGGGGTAAAATAAAGGATGAATTAATAATGTATTAATTGGGTTAGAGCTTTTGTAAAGGCTAGAGGTTGTTGTTACTTTCACTTCCTCATGGAAATCTTGGTGTTATATCTAGTTTACTCCCACAGTTATCTGAATTAATTAATTAATTAAAATTCATGTTTTGCTCTTTTGACTGCGAAGGCTTCATACTCAGTTTGTTTTTCTCTAACTAATCGGTTATGAGACTACATCAATAGTTCAATGTCTATTTTTAAGTCTGGAGCCCCTCAAGTAATATTTGTAGAATGTATCATCTAGTGCTTATTCTTGAGACAATGCAAACATCTTTTGATATATTACACAAACAAAAGACTAACTTTGAACTGTTGTGAACAGTGAACACAGTATCAGGCCAGATCTCATGGTAAAGAGAAGATATAGCAGCTGACTAGTTTTTTATTTTATTCGAATATTAGTAGTGGAGACAGCAACATTTGGATTGCAATCATTTTGGTTAACCAATAACTATATATCTTGTGTAATTAGTCTGTCAATGAGAGATTAAGATTGCAATGAAACGTACATTTAATGTATAAAGTCTCTGATTGATGCTCATATTTAAGTAGGTGTCTGCTGCCAGGGTTGTCTTGTACCCCAAAAATCTGAAGGGGCATAAAGAAATTGAGGATGGCTGGAGGTGGTCCGGAGGGGGGCTAGGACCCCTATCCGGAAGTTGGAGAATTTAGCATTTGTCAAACACCTGCAATCTAGAGCCATAATCGTTATGCTTAATTCTATGTTAAAATATGTCTACTTTTCTGCATATCTAAGCATACATCTTGAGCTGTCAGTATCCTCCTGACTGGTGTATCTTTTTTGCATCTCTGCTAAAATCTGGGTAAAAGACTGAAATGAATGTCTTATTCAGTACATTTAGTTATAGCTTGCTTTCCTAAAGTCTACCAACTATGCCAGAAGGCATACCAGGTAAGATAGATAGACAAGCTAGCTGCTCTAACTTAATTGATAGCCTGAAATGGCTTCCTGGGAGCTAGTTATGTTGGGACATCAGGAACCTATCTGGGCTAGCTAAAGCCAACTTCATATAATTGCTAGTAGTAATTGTAAATTAAAAATATATATAAATTAAATAAATGGGCATGACGCCTCTGTGCGACGCTGAATAGGTTCTGACATAATGTGGTCGGAGAGACTTCTAAAGGTTTATAACACATGTATTATGTTTTTCAGACTGAAGATGGTGTGGGTAATACTTTTAATGGCCTTCCTGACCACTGGGGCGATCCAGTGTCAGAGATCCTTGCTGAAAGACGAAAAAGGACTGGACCCAGAGGTCAACATGAATATTGTGAGTTGGCTAAAATCAATAACAGACACACTGTATTCTCAGAAACAAAGTGGACAAATACTGAGAAATTGTATTTATCCACACAGTTTTTCCAGACAGACTTCAAACTGTTTTAATACCAACCATAGATAACTGAACACACTACTGGACTTCATAGGTCACAAAGCTCATTAACTATTCATAGAACTAGGCAATCTTCTGGGCCAACAGGAGCAAATAATAGTCATGGTGGTTACCTCACATGGGGGGAGTTCTGCTTTGCCCACATTCTTCACTTTGTCCCCCATATATCCCATGAGTCATTTCAAGGATAGTCATAACATGTGATACTGAGGCTTGGGCCAGGTCACTCGAAAGGAAATCCCTCTGTCATGTATTAAACTTCAGCATATATTTATCACTGGATAGGACAATATCACACCCATATTATAGGACTTAAACATTAAGTTTGAGATCTGACCTAACTAAACATACACTGCTCAAAAAAATAAAGGGAACACTTAAACAACACAATGTAACTCCAAGTCAATCACACTTCTGTGAAATCAAACTGTCCACTTAGGAAGCAACACTGATTGACAATAAATTTCACATGCTGTGAAATGTGGCCTGCTGGGGGTCATTTTGCAGGGCGCTGGCAGTGCACCTCCTTGCACAAAGGCGGAGGTAGCGGTCCTGCTGCTGGGTTGTTGCCCTCCTACGGCCTCCTCCACGTCTCCTGATGTACTGGCCTGTCTCCTGGTAGCGCCTGCATGCTCTGGACACTACGCTGACAGACACAGCAAACCTTTTTGCCACAGTTCGCATTGATGTGCCATCCTGGATGAACTGCACTACCTGAGCCACTTGTGTGGGTTGTAGACTCCGTCTCATGCTACCACTAGAGTGAGAGCACCGCCAGCATTCAAAAGTGACCAAAACATCAGCCAGGAAGCATAGGAACTGAGAAGTGGTCTGTGGTCACCACCTGCAGAATCACTCCTGTTTTGGGGGGTGTCTTGCTAATTGCCTATAATTTCCACCTTTTGTCTATTCCATTTGCACAACAGCATGTGACATTTATTGTCAATCAGTGTTGCTTCCTAAGTGGACAGTTTGATTTCACAGAAGTGTGATTGACTTGGAGTTACATTGTGTTGTTTAAGTGTTCCCTTTATTTTTTTGAGCAGTGTAAAAAGCTGTATAAAAATGAGTCCCTGTAAGTTGGGATAAGTGAGTGTTCAATTAAACGGTTATTTTGTGTGCTTAGTGATATCAGTATAATTTGTGTTCCAGGAGCCCACACACAGGCATGCAGTAGTTGAAATATTTGACATGGCAGTCAATCAAATTCTTTCACCACACTTTGTCAGAAAATATATAATGTATGTTTATTCTGAAGTATGCCAATGATAAAATCAACATTTGTGGATTTGTGCCTGGTACATATCAGTGGTTAACCTCGTATCTTTTATAGGCACCGCATAGTAACAAAATGACATTGATCCTAATTCTAGTGTGTCTATAGTTAGTATACAGTATTTGTCATTGGAAACTACACACTATCAATGATATAAGCCTAATACAATTCCCAGTACGAATAGTTCTCACATGAGAAAACATATTTCCCATTGTTGGCCTGCAAGCACAGGCCCTCTCAATATCTCTCTCCATACTGAGGTCATGTGACATTACATTCTTTTTCATACTCAGCCATTTCCCTGTGTAAAACCAGAAACCCAAATAAGTCAGAGCAGAACACCAATCCTCCCCTCCACCCCTGAGACGACCTCTGTGTGTCGAACCAGCAGGTTTATCCTTAAGTGGCCCAGAGTCAGTAGAATGTGCAGACTGGCAGCCTAGAGGGAGGGGTGGGAATGGTGGTGTGTTTTAATTATGCATGGCTAGATCGCATGGCAGGCCCGGCTGGAACCAACAGGCTCAAACACTTTCTTTGAAGTTCCAGATTAGCGTATATATAGATAATATCTGGGAGGGGGCGGTGAGAGGGAATGCAACAGGGGAAGAATTGTCTGCTTTAATTTTACTGTAATGTGAATACCAGTGATAATGGGGCTGTAAAATAAAGTGTTACCAGAGATCCCCATTATGTCAGAATTAAAAATATATTTGACAGTTTGTTTGTCTTCTTTCTCTTCCACAGAGTGAGATCATCAGGCGTTGGGGCTACCCAGCAGAGGAGCATGACGTCGTCACAGAAGACCTCTACATCCTCAGTGTCAACAGGATCCCACATGGCCTGAAGAACAGTAAAGGTGTGCATCAAAGAGTTTTAATGCAGTGCTTCCTAAACTTTTCACTCATGCCCCCCTTTCATCATTGGGGAACATCTCGTGTGTCCCCCCCACGCCCCTTCCCTCATCCAATTGAATGAACGGCTACTATTGTTACACAAAAATGTGTTAACAAAATTATTAACATTTAGTTCATAAGTTAGCCTTTTACTCAGCAAGAAACAGCACATACAAATACCAGTACCTGGTTTCCCTTCCATTTTGAAAGGAGAAATAAATGAGCTTACTGCTGTGCATGTCACATTCCTATGATGAATAGGGTGGGCCAATTTCTATTGTAGAATTTCTCCATTTGAAAAAATAAATAATAGTGTTTCTGGAAGTATTCTAAGGGTGATTATTAGGTTGCAAAACATGATTAGTGCTTTCCCTCCACAATTTTGGCCTTCAATTATTTATTTATTTTCAAGTTAGCTGATAGATTTGAAGGTTTGTTAAGGAGGAAGAATGGGAATAGGGCAAGCGGAGCAGCTTGCTGTATGCGGCGCACGTCCACAATCACCAGTTAGAACTCATAGCAGATTATTATTGGGAGCCGACAATTATGTTGTTGAGCAGTAATTGAGGGCTGCAACATTATGCTTTTAATTGAAATAAAAATGTAATGTCCAACTTTAATTGTGACCGAAAATCCAGCTTAATTTTCTCTTAAAGATAATCTAATAATTGATTTAAAATATATATATACATACAGTAGAAAGTTTATACACACCTACTCATTCAAGCGTTTTTCTTTATTT